>NC_138876.1:3512500-5012420 GCF_965194805.1 Balaenoptera borealis
ATGTCTTAATCCCATTTAACAGATTAGGGAAATAAGGCTTAGGAGTTTAAGTAATCTACCCACGTTCTCATGACTGCTAAGTGGCAGAACCAAGAATTTTTGACTCTAAATCCCTTACACTCTATGTTCATATACAAAACCAAAAACATGAAAAATATAGAAATACGTTGCAAAGTCACCATTGTTTCCAGCAGCCAGAGATGATCACATTTTGGGGTATTTGCTCTTCGTCACCCCTCCTTTGCTGAAAGGAAGGCGGTGGTCACTTTGGGTTGGGGTGGGGTGGGATGGGAAAGGGACGTGCTCGTGATACTGCAGGAGGTGCCCAGCCTCTCGGAGGGTGTGCGGCTCGCTTGTGGAAGGAGATCGGGGTGCTATAGCGGACCAAGTACTGAAGAGTATGTGGAGGAGGGGCTACTGGTAGCAGGGCCTCTGACACCGGTTAGGTGCTCGAGGAACAGTGCTCCCATTACTATTGTGGTAAAGAAGCGTTTGATGAGTCTTGGGGGCTTGCTGAGGAGCAGGAGGCCGGAGCAGGGAGGCCCCACTAGATGGAGGAGAGGGCCGAGGCCTGGCAGGCGGGCCACGTGGAGGCCGGCTCAGGGTCGTGGGGCTGAGTCGTACGGTAGCTTGTGGGGCTGGCAGGAGGCGGTTCTGCGGGGCAGGATGGGCCAGACCTCCGAAGGCCTTGAAAGCCACGCTGGGGGGTCGGCCTCTGTCCCGAGGCTGCGGAGGGCCACTGACAGCCGAGGAGAGACTGCCGGTCAAGCAGTCCCGGGCTGAGAGCAGTGTGTAATTCTCTGTTATTTTTGTAACTGAACCGCAGCGGGCGGGACAGCAGATCAGAACCCTTTGAAGCCGACTTCAGAGGCCCCTTGTGCCCTGCTTCTCTGCGGCCTGCCTCACGTCTTTCATCTCTACGCTTATCTACATCGCTGCAGTTAATTATCTCCCCCAATAGTAACTCTATCCATAACTTAATAACGCGATGTTCCGCCGTCTCCCAAAGAAGACCTGCTGGTTTCTGCAGGTAACACCGTTGGTAGTAATGTTTTGGCGCCCAAAAAGCAGAGGCAGCAGAGTAGCTGCCCAGAGGCAAGTGATGCTAAAAGGGGCCTCCTTTGAGCAAACTCGGTGAGAAACTCCGGCAGATTGTCTGCCTCTATCTGCTCAGTACCGCGGGCTCCCTCCACCCCACTGCGCCTTGCTGGTCCGTCCTGCCATCTCCTCTTCCGCGGCGTTTGTTCAGCATTGGCCCCAGGGTTGTGAAGCCGGCAGGGCTGTCGCATGTGACGGGGCGCTGACAAGTGGACAGACTCACAGGGAGATGCAGGGCGAGTGACAGGAGAGCGAGCGCCGGGGCAGAGGGCGGGGGCCGGACACCTGGGCCGCCGCCAGGTGCTTCACTGCAATGCCTGGTCTTCAGTCAGAAGGGATGTCGGCTCTTACCTGGCATTTCAGCGTTAATGACTTATCCCTGTATATTCATGCTTTGTTCCTTCTCCTTCCGTGCTGTCTTCTATCCAGCCTTGAAGGCTGGCTCAGCTTCTCAGGCTCCGAGACTCCATCCCCTCATCACTGGGTGAGCTGGCATCTCTGGGCAGAGCCTCACTGGCCCAGCTCTCAGAGACCAGTGGGCTAATGCGCTGCACAAGGGGGTTTTGTGTACACGCGCCCTTCCCCTCCCCACCCACACCACCTGCAGGGCCTGCCCCCCATGAGCAGCTGGTGGGGAGCAGCCTGAGAGCAGAGCTGGGCCGCTGCGATGTCTGGCTGTTGGCTCCCTGTGGGGGGTTGTCTGCTGCACCTTGCTCCGAGTGGACCAGACACCTGGGGGGCTGAGACAGGGCTTGGAGGGATGCTGTGGGCGTGGTCCTGGTGATCGTCCCCTCACTGTGTTTCAGAGGACCACCAGTCCCACTTGGGCTTAGCTGTATTAATCTAAAGAAAACCACCGTGACCCCAGTAGAGTGAAATTGTGTCAGCTTGAGTGCACTCCCTGTACAGCAGCCTCGTGTGGCTCAGTTCGGGTCCACCCTGTGTTACCCGAGAGGGGGTCTCAGGAGGTCACCTCATTCCCCCCCTTCTTTGAGATCGCGGCAAGTTTTATCCCCACTGCATCCCTGCAGAGGTGTCAGGAAGGAGCTGAGCTCGGGCAGGCTCACGGCCCTTTACCCGCCGCTCCGACGCCCAGAAAGGGCCCAAAGAGAGGTGTTTTCGTGAAGAGGACTCCAGCCTATTGGCTGGGGAAACCTGCCCTGAATTCGTGTGACACCATTTAACGCCTGTCTTTCCTTCACTCAGTAGCCGACTATTTGCGGATTTTACTGCAGACTTACCGTGTCTGGTTACAGGGTGCTGCCTAGTAAATGGTGTGTGTACCCCATGGCCTTTCTAAACCTGAGAAGTCTCTGCTCCGTAAAGCCCCTGGCCCCAGGGGCCCTGGACCAGTGCCTTTCTAGCTTCTGACATAGAGAAGCTGGCGCAGAAGGAAGGGGGAGCAGAGGAGAGACGGGTGATGCGGGCGAAACCCTTCAGGAGGCCACGGGGGCTGACACGCACACGCGGGGAGTGTGGTCTCCGAGAGCCACCGGGATGCCTCTGCCCTCCTGAGAGAGGGCAGGGCGGGCTGGGGGTTGCGGTGCAGGGGCAGAGGGGTTACTGGTGGGAAGACACGCCACTCTCGGCCTCTCCGCTCTTCGCTCCCTCTCCCTTTGTCTCTCTCTCCCCGTCTTCTCTCCCCCAGCTCTAATCACTCTCTTCCCTTCTCCTCCCTCTTCTCTCCCACCTTCTCTCTCCCCTCCCCCCTTGCCCCCCACACTCTGAGCCCCTGTTGCACTTTCCTGATGCGAGCGCACCTCAGAATCTGTGTGTCCCCCTCAACCCCCTTACCAGCCACCTCTCTAACACATCGTCTAAGCCATGGTTAGGTTATGGCTGAGTTTGGCTGCATCCTTTTAGTCTAAAAGCGGAGGGGAGCTCTGACAGCCTGTCGGGCCCTCTTATGCTTCTGGCAGGGGCGTCATGGGTGAAACTGGAGTCTGAGGGTTGCCCCTGCGAGCCTGGACGGCCTCCTCTTCCAGACACTGCAGCACTTCCCAGGGCGGTGGGGGGAGGGACCTGTAATGCAGCAGCTTTGGGAGAGAGTTCTGGTAGCACTTTGAAAAAGAAATGTTTATTTTTAACAGTGAATCAGAGGAATAAAAGGTGGTTCATTGACAGAGGCAGGCTGGGCTCCCACGTGGAGAGCGCCAGTCAGGTCATCGTTACCCAGAGTGGCTCTCTCCTCTTCGCCGTGCGGCTCGGGGTGGGACTCAGTGGGGCCTCGTGGTGAAGGACCTACCCCTTCCCTCTTTAAGTGGACCGGGAACAGAAGAGAGACGTTTGCTTAGAAACAGAGCAGAGTTGTCACCCGGTGAAGTCAGAAGCCCTGTGCTTCCCTGGGCACGTCTGCGTCCACGGAGTGCTTGGCGGGGTGAGCCCCTGGTGCTGCCCTGGTGCTTTCATTCAAGGGACTTGGTGATTCTCACTTTACAACATAAAGACCTTCTGCGTGGAAGAGAAAGGATGGCTTATTTAAAGAGAGATTTTCTTAGAACGTTGAAGCTAGAAGCTGACATTTATGTTTTGTACTAATGGTACAGTCTGGTGGGTTTCATGTTGACATTTATGTTTTGTACTAATGGTACAGTCTAGTGGGTTTCATACTTAAAGAAAATCTAAACAGCAGCGTCCTTTCTGCAAACAAAACATGCAGAGGGAACCTGAGGTATAAACAGTCACAACTGGTGTCGCCCACTAGAGGTGGGTGTGTGGGCTGTGGAGGAGCCTTCATCACAGGGCCCCTATTGTTCTGAGACAGCGCCAGCTCCACCGGACAAGGGAGCCCCGCCTTCTAGAAGTCGCGGGCCTTTGAAGGGAAACGTGGCTCACTCTCTCCGTGTCTCTCTCTGTCCGGTATCCGTATTTTGTGGATGACTCGTCTGCAGGTCCTGCCGATGCAGAGCCAGCGCAGTGAGGAGGTCGAGAGCACGGGCTTTAGAGCCCAGCCGGGGCCTGACCCCAGCCCTGTCATCCGGGCAAGTGACAGAACCTCTCCAGGTGTCTGTTTCCTGTCTATCAAATAGGAGTAACGACCCTAATAGAGGGCTTAGCACCGCGCTTGGCGCTGAAGCATGCTTGGTGAGCGCTCCAAGATGGGGAGGGTGTCACCCAGACACAGTGCGCTCAGGGGGGCAGGTCGTCTGGCTGAGAACGGGCAAGAGCTCCCTGGACCCTGGGCACCGGTTGGAGCCTTATGGGGACCCAGTCCCGCCGAACAGTCAGGGAGCAGCCCCAGTAGAGCTCAGAAGGCAGGGTCAGCCCTGGTGACATGATACATTCGGATTTTCATGTTGGCCTTTGGGAAAGGTAGGTCGGGCCAGGCATTCGTGGCTTGGGTGCCGTGCTGCAGGCCACTTCGGAGGCTTCTAGACCGGAAAGGAACATGATCTCAGCAAGCCTCCCCACCGGAGTAGCCATCACACGGGGATTAAAGGCTGCTACATCAGAGGAGGTCTGAAAGCAAGGGTGCCAATGATACTTCTATTACCTTATCCATTTAAAGTTTTTAGTGGACAGTTTTATGTTTATGGAGATGTGTTTTCATTATAATAGCATAACAAGTTTACTCTAGAAAATGTTAAAACTATTAAAATGTTGGAGGAAAAAATCAATCATGGTTCTACCGCCCAGACTCAATCACTGTTTTTTTGTTGTTGTTCTTTTCTTTAATTAAACTTTTTATTTTGAGACAGTTGTAGATTCACATGCAGTTGTAAGAAATAATACAAAGCGATCCGTGCACCCTTCACCCAGTCTCCCCCAGGGGGGACATATTACACAACTGTAGTACAGTGTCACAGCCTGGATACTGGCATCATGGCACAGTCAAGAGACAACAGATCCATCACCCCAAGAACCCCTCATGTTGTCCTTTTAGAGCCACACCCACCAGCTTTTCCTTAACCCCTAGAATCCACTATTCTGTTCTTCATTTCTATATTTTTTCACTTCAAGAGTGTCCTATAAATACACCATACAGGCCTTTTGGATTGGCTTTCTTCACTCACATAATTCTCTGCAGAGCCATCCAGTTGCTGGGTTCGTTCAATAGTTCATTCCTCTTCATGGCTGACTGTTATTCCACAGAATGGATGTACCACCGTTAGTTTAACCATTTACACACTGAAGGACGTGTAGGTTGTTTCCAGTTTGGGGCTATTGTGAATAAAGCTGATAGAAAATTTCATGTACAGGTTTCTGTGTGAGCATAGGTCTTCATTTCTCTGGGGAAAATAAGCAGGAGTGCAATTGCTGGGGAACATGGTCATGGCATGTTTAGTTTACCAGCAAAAAAAAAACCTGTCAAAATGTTTTCCAGAGTGGCTGTACCATTTTACATTCCCCCCAGCAGTCTCTGAGTGATGCAGTTTCTCCTCATCCTCATGAAAATTTGATTCCATCATCGTTTTTATTCTCTTTCCTACACACTATTGTAACAATCACAGCCACCATTTATCAAGTGCCTACTATATGACAGATATTATTCTAAGCTTACATTAGAACAACTCCCAGAGAGCGTTTACTTTTCCCCATTTTACACGTGTGGAATCTGAAGATCAGACAAGTTTGAGAGGTTGGATCAAGCTGGCGCGGCTAGTAAATGGCAGAGGTCAGATGTGAGCCCCTGCCCGTCTCATGCCGTGGTTCTTGCTCTTTCCATTTACCAAGTTATATGGATGTTTTTATATCCTGGCTTCTCCACTCAGCGTTAGTACCTTTCAGTCAACATCATTGTCATTGTAATTTTAATGGCTATATGATACTCTATTGCACAGTGTTACCAGAATATTCTAAATATTTTTTCCAAGCGTTGGATGTTTAGGTACTGACCTTTTTATTGTTAATTTTTTAAATTGAAGTATAATTGGTTTACAATATTGTGTTAGTTTCTGGTGTACAGCAAAGTGATTCAGTTATACATATATATATTCTATTTCAGATTCTTTTCCATTATAGGTTATTACAAGATATTGAGTATAGTTCCCTGTGCTGTCCAGTAGGACCTTGTTGTTTATCTTTTTATATGTTGGGGTGTGTATCTGTTAATCCCAAACTTCTAATTTATCCCTCCCTCCCTTTCCCCTTTTGGTAACCATAAGTTTGCCAAACTTATGGTTACCTTTTATTGTTAATTTAATAGACACTGTTGTGATAAATGTTTATTTCCTTGGAAAGATTTTTTCCGAATTCCAGATCATATTCTTAGGAGAGATTCCCAGAAGTAGAATTGCTTTGTGAAAAGGTGTGAACGTTTGAAAGTCCCTTGTTATCTGCTGTCAAATTGCTTTCCAGCAGTGCTGTCCCACTTTATCAGCACCAGCTGTATGGGAGGCTGTCTACCGTACCCCACGCTCCGTAGCAGTGGACATTCTTGTTGTTATGACCTCAAACAAATGTGAGCTTAACTGAAACATATTTTGACCTGCGCTCATGTGATCTCAAAGCAAATCAGAGCATTTTGATTTGTTTAACAAATGCATTCTTTTTTTCCTTTTAACAGTCTTTTGCAAAAGCTTTATTTCTAGCAGAAAAGTTAATTTGAACGTCAGACTGGAAAAATATGAAGTTAATAACAGTTTGTCAAGCACCAGCCTATTCAAAGCAGTATGTTCAAGTAGAACAGTTTATAATCCTTAACTTCTTAACCCCCTTTCTTCTGTGTATCTGTCACCACCTTAATGTTAATTAGGTTGTTAAAATGCATGAAAGCATCAAGCCCTGTAACACTCTCCTCTTGGTCTCACCTGCCTCCATTATTTGGCAAATCAGAACGCTCTCTCTGCCAGAGCTTTCAGGGCATCTTGTCACCACGCGGCCTGGGAGCCGCCTCCATTGAGGCAGCCCTGTGTGGAGGAAACCAGTGATGCACTGGTTCATTCGGGGCATCTTTCATCCCGAGAAGACACACTGCTCTCTAATGTGACGTGCTAGATTCTTTCTTCCTTTGAATCCTGAGAAAAAGATTGCTCCTGGGACCGGGTCATAGGAACACGTGGTGTTCGTGTGGCTGTTGGGTCTGATAACAGAAACAGGAGGCTTTCATGTGAGCTGGATAAAAACTCAAGTTTCAGATAAGGAAGAAATGGGTCACCAGATTTTAAAGCTTTTCCGTCCACTGACAGCATCCTTCCCTTGTTAAGCATTCTTCAGTTTCGTTTAGTTTCCAGGCTTGTTGTGAGGACGTGCTGTGCGTTAGAGAAGGCTGGGCCCTGAGAAGTACAAGGTGAACAGTGGCGCCTGTGGTCCCTGGGGAGAGGCAGAGCTGTTGCCGGATACCTGGTAAATTCAGTAAGTGCTGTAAGAAACGTTGATGTAGTTCCTCCTCGGGGCCAGGCCTTGGCTTGGGTGTCAAGGATGGAGAGAAGCACGGAGATGCGCGTGGACTGGGGGTGGGCAGCTGGTCTGGCAGGTCTAATGATATGTTTATGACCCCGACCACTTAGGATGTTTGTAGTGGACAACTTTACATTTATTTTCATTATAATAGAACATTGACTGAACATGTGCGTATGGCCATCTTTCCCAAACCAAAAAAAAAAAAAAAAAGGGGGGGGGGGTGGGGGGGCGGGACGCCCAGGAAGGAGTTTTCCCTGATTTGTGTCTTTATGTAGAATATCTTACAGCAGCATCAAGCGTGCATTTTTGAACGCGTTGATTTTCTTCTTCACCTTGACCATGTTGGAGTGAACCCAGAATAAGGGAGAGGAGGTCCGGGCAGTCTTCTCAGAGGAGGGCACTTGAGCGGGCTTTGAGGGAGGAGGAGTGAATAGCTGGCCATGTGGGTGTCGGGGGAGCGGCAGGTGGGAGCAGCCGCGCGGGGGGCTGTGCCCCGGGGGAGGTAAGCGGTCCGTCCGCTGGAGAGGCATTTGGGAACAGACGGCAAGGGGCAGTTCCGTCTCCATGTTAATCTCGCTGCGCAGTTACCTTCTCTGAGAAACCCCCAGTCACACCCGCAGAGCCAACAGGTGCCTTCCTGGAGGAAGCGGCTTTCCTGGCTGGTAGCGCACAGGAGTCTGGGATGTGACCGTGGACACAGTGGGCCCATCGCAACACCTCCCCCATGGCCCAACGTGAGGACCTCAGGAGGTGATGGTCGTGGAGCACCTTGAACTTTCTTGTTTGGTGCCTGTTTTGTGGGGGGACTTGGGACTCTTTGCAGGGTCGACAGTCACACGCACATAACTCGTCTATCTCCGGCCACCGCACCGGAAATCACAGTCAGGCTTCCTGGTTGGTTGTATTCTTTTGTATTTTTCAGCCTGTCTGTTCTGAATTGCACGTGGAAGGCAAGTTACTAACGTGGTTTCAAATCTCGCCAATGCTGAGTGTGGAGTGACAAGGAGAACTATTAAGGACCCGTGCTTGGCACCACTGAGGGCTGGCTCATTGTCAAAACCCTTATTTCAGACCATTTATGTACTTTATTCTCATGGATTGTCCAGTGGCACTTCCGTTTCTGGGAATTTGGCCTTTTGGTGAAATAGAATTGATCATTACAAGGAGAGACTTCTTAAAGCAAAAGTTTGACATGCAACAACATCTGACCAGATGAAAGTGGTACCTTTGTGCTGCAATGTGTGTGTAAGCTTCGTGGTTACCTGTCATGATAAAGGGGTGAGGTGGTGTATCCTCGATCCCCTGGCCTCGGGGACAGCCTGTGATCTGAGGTCCCCGCACACAGGCTGCCGCCCCCTGGACTCTCCTTTACGCTGGGTCTCCCTCACTTCTCTGGCGCTCCTGAGGTTAAAAAAGAGGTTAAAGAATTTGCCAAATTCACACGCCTCGTAAGGAGCAGAACCAGGGTTTGAACCAGGTTTGGCCACGCAAAGCCTGAGCTCTTCTCAGGTTCTTTTTTGTCGCTTTTGGCCTCCAAGGCTGAAGAGCTGGACGGGTGCTCCGGGGACCGTGGCTCTGACTTGAGTGTTTGGAGTGTCCTGAGCGATCGTGGGGCGGGCCTCCTGCTGACTGCTGGGGGCCGGGGGCCGGGGTGTGGTAGCCTGTCTGGTTTAGGGCCCGGCCTCGGAACCTGGGGCTCTGTCTCGCGTGTGCCTGGAGGGCCGTCCTCTCCACGCCTAGACGGGCTCCGCGGGGGGCTGCGTGCTCTCCACCCTGAGCTGCCTCCTCTTAACGGGGGTTCAGTTCCTGGATCCCACCACTCTGTCCTGCGATTCAGGGCTTTGCCCAGGTGGCGACCATTCCTGGGGGAATTGCCTCTCCCCACCCGGGAAGCTCTTTCCTCTCATTGAAACCTCGCGCCAGCCGTCGTCCCACCTCCAAGCCCTCCGTGACCCCAGCCCTTCCCCCACTGAGACCTCGCCCCCATCCACTGCTGCTGTCACCCCTCCTTCCCCGCCATGGCCAAGATTTGGGGTGGGGGGGTGACAGAGGGCTGGAGGACCTGGGTGGGAGTCGAACTGGCCGGTTTTGTGCCGCGCAGCCTGAGTACGAGCGGTGCCTTCCCCACGGCGTCCAGGGAGCCACTGCCACGAAGGGTCTGGCACTTTTGCAGTTTTCTTCTTGCCTTTTGCTAAATATAATTGTGAAAAACTGTTTTAAAATTCCATAAAACTCTGTACTCTTGCAAGTGACCATGTAGAGAGATTTGAAAGCAAAGAGGAAACGATTTGGAATAGGTTCTTCTTGACTGTAGGCTGATTGCGGGACAGTGTTTTTCTTTCTCTGAGAGCAGTTTCCAATTAAATGGAGAGAAACGGCATGCTGTGAAGACATTTTGTGTCAGTGTTTCGACCAGTGTTACTGGGTTTTCACATGCTTCCTATCTAGTTATTTTAACTCCGTGACAGATGAGGATAAAGCATTCACTTTTCTGATGAAAACTGTGTGTTTCTGTAAGGACCACGATGATTGCATAGGTCGGGCTTTTCTCTCCCCATCCGAGGCTGTCCTGGACTGTCTCCTGTCTCTCCGGGTTTCCCTTCTTCTGGCCTTCAGTCTTAGTGCAGCTCTGCTGCCTCTCAGTTTTCTGCACGGTAATTCCTCTGCCTGCCTTAGGCATTTTGACAAAATGATATATGTAACCGCCACCACCAAAATTGAGATGCAGAACAGTCCCTTTTCCCTAAAAAGTCCCCTCGTGCTCCCTTGTAGGCAGGCCTGCTCCCTGGGCCACACCCTTGGCCACCACTGATCGATTTTGTTTTTCCTGAATGTTTCCTGAATATATGGAATCATAAAGTATATAGCCTTTGCTGTCAGGCTTCTTTCACGTGGCATGATGCATTTGAGATTCATTCATGTTGTTGTGTGTATTGGTAATCTGGTCCTTTTGATTGATGAACAGCGTTCCATTCTCTGGATGTACTACAGTTTGCTTAGCCATCACCAGTTGAAGAACATTTGGTTTGTTTCCGGTTTCTGGTAGTTATGAATAAAGCTGCTTATAAACTTTCTCTTATAGTGTTTGTGTGAACATGTTTTCCTTTCTCTTGGGGAAATACCTAGGAGTGGGGTTGCTGGGTCACATGGCAAGTGCATGTTTATCCTATATGAGAAATTGCCCACCTGGTTTCCAGTGGCTGCACCATCTGGCATTCCCACCAGCAGCGAACGAGAGCTCTCGGGGCTCTGCACCCTTGCCAGCCCTCAGTCTTCCAAGTTCTGTTCGTTTTCCAGCGATTCTAATGGGTGCATGGTTTTAATTTGTATTTCCCAGTTACTGATAACGTTAAACACCTTTTCATTTGCTTATTTACCACCAGTATGTCTTCTTTGGTAAGAGGTAGGTTGCTTATTTTCATATTATTGACTTTTGAGAGTTTTTGATATACTTTGGACACAAAACCTTTACCAGATGTATGCTTTACAAATACCATCTTCCCTTCTGATATTTGGTGTTTTTAATTTTCTTAAGTGTCTTTTAAAGATTAGAAGTCTAATATTTTGATGGAGTAAAATTTACCGATTTTTTTTCTTTTATGGATCATGATTTTGGGGCTGTATTCAGCAAACCTTTGCCTAATCCAAGGTAACAAACATTTTCTCTCGTGTTTTCTTCTGAAACTTTTGGAGTTCTAGGTTTTATGTGAGCACCGTGATTAATTTTGGTTTTATTTTCTCTTCTTATGGAAGGGATGAGTTGAGACTGACTGACCGGTCAGTGTATGAATGTCCAGTTGCTCCAGCAACGTTTGTTTAAAAGGCGTTTCTTTCCCTGTTGAATTGCCTCTACACCTTTGTTGAAAAGCAGCTGGCTGACGGGTGTGGGTCTGTTTCTGGACTCTCGTCTGTTCTGTTGATGTATGTGTCTCTTTCGCCATGTTTCTCGATTATAGCAGCTTTAGAGTAAGTCTGGAAACCAGGTAGTGTGAGTCTTCCAGCTCCTTTCTCAAAATGTTTTTCTGTTCTCGTTCCTTTGCCTTTGCATATCACGTTTAGAATCAACTCATCGATTCCTCCCAAACATCCTGCTGGAACTGTGATTGGGATTGCAGGCATCTGTCGATGAATTTGGGGAAAACTGACGTCTTAACTGTACCGAGTGCGTCAGTGAAAAAGGATTCTGCTTTTCCCATTGAATCACTTTGTTGTTTTTTTCAAAAATCATGAGTTTGAATCTGGCTCGATCACTTAGTAACTGTATCAGCTTAGAAAAGCTGCACCATCCATCTGAGCCTCAGTTGCTTCATCCGTCAACTGGAGAAAAAAAATCCTTACTTACGTTTTAGGATGGTTGTGAGGATTAAGTGGGATAATATGGGCAAGGCGGCTGGTGTGGAAGCCGGCCCCGACGGAGCCCGTGCGCTGGGACCTGCTCCGGGGCAGAAGCTCTGTTCACGTTTCTCCAGCGTGTTTGCCACCGAGGCCCGCCCATCGTTTTTAAGTCTCACTGCAATTACTAATTGTTCTGATTATTCAAAGAAAACCTCACATATCTTTGAGCCATCAGTGCGTACATATGCCTGTGTGTGTTATGTATGTGCCTATGTATGTGTGATGCATGGATTAGTCATGTGTGTGTGTCTGGCTATATCAGGTGTGTGCATATGCACACACCTTAGGCATGTGCATACGCACATACATATTATGTATGCCTGTGTATGTGTATGTATGTGTATAATGTATGCATTAGGTATGTATATGTATTTTGTATGCATGCACGTGTGTATGTATAGTCTTTAAAATGTTAGGTCCAGCGCTGGCAACAGTATGTGGAGACTGGTATATTAACGTGTTTCTGTTGTCAGTGTAAGTTGGTACAACCTCTTAAGAAGGCCGCCTGTCAGTACATATAATCTGTGCTATGATGATGACCCTGTCTTTTGCCTCTGTCTTCACATAATTCAGAACTACGGGAAAAGGCACGCGCAAAGATGTTGTCCCAAGCTTCATCTGTACTAGCAAATATGAGAACAACTTGAATGCCCACTGACAGGGGCCGTCTTTGGTGGTTTATGGTCCATTTAGGTAATGGTATATGATGTGGGCATTAGAGGGTAGATGCATGTGAGTTGCCTACGTTCACTGAGATTATGTCCATTTATAAATTGTGTGTGCGTGTGGACATGGCCCAGAGGGGACTAACCACAGGAGACTAATAGTGAGGCCATTTCAGACCGCTTTGCCGAGGCTGGTGCTCTACCCATGTCCACCAAATATCCTCACCCCAGCCCTTCAAGGTGGGTGGCACGATCCTTTCTTTTCAGAGGAATGGACTGAGGCCTTGAGTTGGTAATGTGCCCTGGCTGTGTGGGCAGTGAACCTTGACGGTGAGGTCTGACTTTGGATTCTGGGCCCTCTGCACCAGTGCTGTACTGGGTGGTGCTGGTAGAATAGCAAGGTGGGGGTGAATTTTTATTTCTTCTGTACAATTAAGTAATTCTGCTATTATGCTCACATTCTTTAGAAGTTAAGTGAGCACAGTGGCTTCAGGAGGGGAGTCGGGTGCTCTATCTTCATAGGCATAACTGTGTTCAAAGCTTGGGGCTGGTAGGCATTCTGTGTGTGCTGGGCCTGGCCTCTGCAACGGCCAGTTGGCTTGTGCACTTCAGAAAGTAATGTTTTCCGACATCATTTTAAAGTCTTGTTTTCCTTCTAGTGTTTTTTTATCCTCAATATATTGTGAATGCAAGGGAAATTTAAGGATGAATCACTTAATATAGTAACACAGATAAAATAATCATATTTGCATTGACAATGGAAAGGTTCATGCATAATTCAGGTAGTTAATACTCGCTGATTTAATTTACTAGGCAACGCGGTATTGCTGTGCCAGACGAAGCGTCGCTATTTGTTATGAAGGATCGAACAAGTGTCCAGAGCAGTGCTGTTTGCGGTAAACTGATTAGGCTTTGATGGCTGCCTGCAAAATACAAATGGACTAATTAAGGTGTTTTGATTCAAGAGTTTCATAATACAGCTGATCACCCATTCTCATTTTATCCATTAGCCTGGTTCCATTAGGTCAGCTGAGGTTGACATGTTCTTTTGAGTGAGGAATATTGTCGATGGAAATGTCCTTGAAAGTGAAAATTATTTAATTTATAATTATGTAAAATTTCCCAGTGAAAGTCTCTTCCAAATATAAAATTTTCTGTCACTTGTGCACCTGCTCAGCAGGCTTTGCCGTGATGTGCGGTGACCGCAGCGTCTCTTGCAGTCCCCGCGGGGGTTTGAGGAGGCTCCTTCTGGTGGCATTTGGTGTCTGTGACTGCAGGGCTGCCCTCAGCCAGCAGAAAACAGGGCACAGGCTGTGTGCCTTCACTTGTGCTGTTTCTCTTGCCTGGAAAGCCACCTGTCCTCTCTCCATCCCCTGAGATGCCACCGTTTCTTTCTTAAATGGCTCAAATGTCATTTCTCCGTGAAGCCTTGCCTACTTTTCCAGGCAGCTCTGTGCTATGACTGAGTGCCACGTACAGCACTGGAGGTGTAAAGATGAATCTGTCACAATCCTTGCTTGCAAGGAGCTCAGACATAGAAGGAGGCTGACAATTCCCATACAAGGTGGTACACACACACACGCACACGTACACGTAATATTGGTAAGTGCCAAGTACAGGCAAACAAAAAAATAAATGAAGGAGTGCATAAACACACATTTTACTTGCCTGATGAGAAAGCTCTTCCATATGTGCACACAAATATGCCTTCTTAGACATTCTACATGTGGATCCTGGGTCTACTACTTGGTCAGTGTGATCCATGCCTCCCTCCTCTTTCCACATCCTTTAGAGCTCTGAAGGTGGCGACCAAGCTTCCCTGGAATTCCCTCCTTCCTTCGCGTCAGCTTTTCCTGTTATCACGTGGGTTCAGGCTTCTCACTGATTTTGTCCTTTCTCTGCATGGGCTCGGATTGGTCTGTGTCAATAGCATCTGCTTATTGAAAGAACAGAGAACTTTTGCATTTTATACTCACCTCCTTTCGTGTACTTATACTGTCCATTTACTTACTCTGTGACCTTGGTGAAGACACTTTTTTTCCGGATTTTCATCTGCAAAATGAAGACATTGGGAAGGATGCCCTCCATGCGGCCTTCTAGCTCTTCCCGTTGCTTACATTAACCCAAAGGCCATGTCCTGTCCTCACCTTAGTGGACTGTAGTTTTCTCACGGAATTTGAGGGAAATCAGACGGGTGGTCTATTGCCAAGAGCCAAATTTGACTGTGAAAAAACTTAGAAGGTTGAGTTAGAAGAAAAAGGTCTTTCCTAAGCCACTGCTTAGGAAAGCAGTGGCTTTTTTCTGAATGACTCCTACGTTCTGTTGAAAGGATATGAGACTAAAATGCTTCAAGGAGAAGAAATATTTTTACACTATTCAAGGTTCCTCTTACCTGTCCTTCTAGATACATATCCCCCAGACTTCCACCTGGAGCCGTGAAGAGGGTGCCTGTCACCAGGTGGCTTGGATTGCCCGCGCAGGTGCCTTTCTTTCTCTGATAGCTTTCTTGCAAGTGCTCCATGGAGACGACAGAGCAGCCGGTCACCAGGCAAGCCCGTGTGAGAAGTCGTCGGGCATCGCCTGCCCCTGTCATGGCTCCCTTAGGTTCTCTATTCCCTTGTGTTGGTACCGGGGAGTTTTGATCTCTGTCTGCTTTTCACACTTTAAAAAAAAAAACAAAAAAAAAACACAAAGTGGCTGTTCCCTAGATGTTGGTTTTATATGGGCTCTGCACATAGTAGGTGTTAAGTAAATCCTTGGTAATTTAGCTGAGAATTGCACCGTGCACATAATTACTCATGGATTCATTCCCTTTTCATTGACCACCCATTCTGGTGGTAATTTTCTCAAGGAGACCACCTGTTTTCGGAAACTCGTGGGTCTCGCCCCAGCCCATACGAGTTCAGCTCAGCTCCCTGCAGGTCAGCATGTGTTCTCTGTGCAGACCACGGGGGATCACACTGAACACAGCGAGGTCACCTCATCGAGGAGCTCACAGCCGTCTGAGACCATTCCTGCCTCTTCAGTCTGTCCTCTCCTAGGCCCAGGTCTCTCGCGGCTTAAAAAATGATCCTGCCTTCCCAGTACACCCAGTTGACTCTGTCTCTGAGCTGCCCCCTATATCAGACCATTGCTCAATGAGTGCTTTCGTTTTACACTGGCTTTCTCTATTTGAAAAGGAGCCACACGTTAAGTAATCAAAAAGCAAGGCAAGTGAACAGGAGGCAAGGAATATTAATTCAAGATGTGTTAATCATTCATATATCACTTCTTTCTTTTTATCACAGGGGGACGATATCTAACTGCTGAAATCACCAACCACTGCCTTGGCACAAGGTCATGCACATTAGAAGGGAGAGATGACAGTTATGTAAACTAATGGGATTGTTCCCTCCTGTGTAGGGAAGATGTGCTATGACTTTAGGTTCCACGGCAGACGTTTCAGTGGGCTCCTATGGGTACAGGCGTTCATAGCCCTGCAGAAAGCGGGGAGTCATCCATGTACCAGCAGGCACATCCAGACCATAATACTGTCCCTGTTCCATAATCTGATGTCCAAACCAGTCCCATTGAAACACTTTATATAGATCCTGTTGCCCGGGGTTCAGGTTGTTGCCAAAATACATGGAGCAGTGTTTGCAAAACTGCAGGACAAGCGTCTACAGTTTCTCTTCTCACATAGCTTCCTGCCATCCTTTTAACCGTCCAGCGTTCAGGCCTCTAGAACGTGCACATCAGTTTTCCTGTGGTCTTTCAACTCTCTCATTTTTCTGAGACCCTCTGCGGAGCACAGAGGGAACTGACAAGTCAGACGTGGCTCTTGGCCTCCAGGAGCTCGGGAAGCCTGCGTGGAGAGCCCTCTGCCACAGGTAGCCTCTCATCCTGTGTCTTGTTTTCTATGAGCCTTCACTTTTCATCAACGCAAAAATGTCTTCTTATCCCTCCGTATTTTTCCGCCCTTCTTATTTTGCCATTATAATTGAAATCTCCAACTCATATTACACAGAATTCTAGGTATAGATCAATAAATGTTACTTTGTAGAATGGGATAAACTAAAAGAAATGCTGACCATTTCACACAGCCCATTATTGTGCAAACACAATGAGATGCTATTTTTTAGGAAAGGGTCATGTGGTTTAGTGTGTAATTGGCACAGGAATTTGTTACTCCTGCCAAATATATCAGTTGAGTTGGGAAAATGGGCTGTTGGATTATGTCGTAGAGAGGTCTGCTGTTAGGATATGCAGAGTCACAAAACCACACTAGAGAAATGGTGACTGAAATACACAGAGAAACAGGAATTCATTTTCCCCAGGAAAGGCCTCACTGAAGGACTGCCATTTCTCCTCAGAAAAGAGTAGAATTTTGGCTGGTAGAAAAGAGGGACATGGCATTAACAGAGGTGCAGAAGCGTGAACGTGGCCCAGGACGCCGGGGTGTGCCTTGAGGGCAGGGCGTGTGAGGGTAACCCAAAGGGTGAAGCTTGGAGGGGTCCGGCTCACACCCCACCCTCAGGTTGCTTCCTCTTACGAAGATGTGAGATAATTCTCTGAAAGCAGAAATGTTTTTAGTTACTATTAGTTCAGCATCCTGATGAGATAAATCTTTTATGAAGAAAGTATGCAGTGAATGGTCTGAATACTACCCAGGCATCATTTTTATCCAGTATCAAAATCTAAGTGTCCTTTATGGCCACTCTGCTTGTTCTGTTCATCCATCCATTCAACAGACATTTTTCCTGTACCTCCTCTGGCCGGGTAGGGTAGTTTCCCAGAGGTAAGTCACTGTAACTGACTCCTGAAGGGTCTGTCGGAATTTACTAGATGGATATGTGAGGTGAGTGCATGATAAGCAGAGGGCCACGTGTACAAAAGAGTGTGAATCAAAAATACCACGTTTGGTGACTTGGAGAAGCACCTGGTTATGTTTATGGCTGGGCCGCGGGGCGTACGTGAGGCCAGATCAGGAAGAGCCTCGAAGACCCTCCATTCGTTCCTCACATGTTCACTGAGCACCGCTGCGTGCCAGGCACCCACGCGTGTATGCTGGGGACGGGGCAGCGCACAGGTGAGGTCCGTGTCCCCACGGCATGGCCCCTGGCCACCGCCCTCTTCCCGGCCCTCCCGCCCAGGCTCCCGGTCTAGTCAGCCTCGTATTCCTCTCGCTTTAGGCTGAGAGCACATGCCGAACGCTTCCACTTCCTCCGCCCCGCTGACGCCACCTGCGCCTTGAGAACCCAGCTCAGACACCCATCTTCTGGGGCGGCTCCCCAGACTGGCTCCCCGACGTGCCGCCAGCCGCTCTCGGAGCGCCCCAAGCGCCGTGCTCATCTGCTGCGGCCGTTCGCTTCTCCGTTCCCCCCCGACCGCGGGCTCCTTGGGGGCACAGACCAGCCCTGTCTGTGTCCACAGCCCCAGCTCCTCGGAGGGCGACTGTGGGGACCAGGGGTCGGGATTGAAGCTGCGGCCCAGCGCCGAGAGGGCGGCCTGGAGCCCGCAGGAGCGGACGGAACAGGCTGTCGGACCATGTTCCTGTGGGCGACTTGCCCGTCGCTGAGCTTGGGGGTGTTTGTGAATCGAGGGGTCCCACCAGCTGCCAAATGCGACCGGACGGTAGCCTCGTGGTTTTTGAAATCTTTCAATGGCTCCCCAGTGCCTGTAGATCTGGTTCTCAATTCTGGCTTCAAATCAGATCTGAATCATCCGGGGATATTAAAAAAAAAAAATGCCCGCGTCTCATGCCAGGCTGACCAAATCGGAATCCGAGGTGGGGTCTGTACAGTCTCCCCAGGCAGTTTTAACGTGACTGACAAACATCGGCCGGTACCGTGCGGCCTCTCCCTTTCGAGGCCCTGTTTCTCAGGCTGGCCGAACGTTGGCGTCACCTGGTGACCTTACAAACTACCGACACTGGGGCCTTCCCGTAAGTTCTGATTAAGTTGATCTGGAATGTGGCCTGTGCGTTGATTTTTTTTTCTAAAGGCTCGCCAGGTGAACGCCAGCTTCTGCCATGATGGAGTTAATTGGTGGCAGGCTTGCCCTCCTGCTGTAAACCACTAGGAAATTGGGGAAAAAATGATTTAAATAATAGTTGCCAGACCATAGAAAGATGACAAAAAACCAGCACAGCGCTGTGTGACCCCTGAAAGAAGAGAAACAAATGAGGTGAGCCCTATGATTGCCTTGGCGTCCTGCCAAGGCGTGTGGGTAGCAGGAGCTCAAGCCAGAAATATGGCAGTTTTGCTGAGCTGAGGAGATGCAGATCAGAGTTTAGGAAGGCTGAGGTGGCTGAAACCGCAGGGCAGAGGACCAGGAAAGGATCTAGCAAAGAGAGAGCTCCAGATCTGCATAGGGGTCACCTTGAGCTCACTGCTGAACCCTAGGCCTTACCCATGGAGGCAGAGACCCCCGGGAGCCAGGACAAGAGCCACCAGGGCTGTGAGCTGGCCAGCGCCACGGGCTCGCTCTCGCGTGGCCGGGGGCAGTCACGATGAACACCTGCGACTTCTTGGGTGGGGCCACCGCCAGGTGAGGGCCACCCCTCATGCCTCGGGCCAGCCCGGCTCGAGACTTGCCCAAGGGAGCTGAAAAACAAGCCTGGGAAGGAGCAGGCTGAGCTCCTTAACCGCCAGTCGAAACCGGCTCCAACACTCTTGAAAGGAAGACGAGAGACCCAGACATCCGGGTCTCAACACGAAACCCGCCAACACCTGGAAAGAAGGAGAAACACAGGAAGCATCACATGGAGAAGAGTCCATGCCTTGCCACAGACTCAGAAATGATTAGGCTGTGAGCGTGTTGGCATACCCGGATGTGGCCACAGTTATTAGAGCTGTGCTCAAGGATTTAATGAAAAACAGAAACAGAATGAGGAAAGAAACGAAAGAAGAAGAACAAATGGGAACTTTTATTGCTGAAAATACCATTGGAGTTGTTTCTAGAATACATAAATAAATTATATAACTTAATAAAACCACCCAATTAAAAAGGACGCAAAAATTTGGCCCACCAAGAGAAAGTATATGAATGGCCAACACACCTGTGAAAAGATGAGGACGATCATAAATTTTCGGGGGAATTAAAGGCGAAACCACAATGAGACACACCTGCACAGCCGCTGCCCTGGATGGTCAGTGAGGAGTGGAGGAAATGAGACACGTGTGCTGCTGGGGACAGCGTAAAATGGTCCAGCCACTTTGCAGGACTGTTGGCGGTTTCTTTGCAAGTTAAACCTGTAGTTCCCGTGCAAGGAAGTAGTCTTCTTACTCGGTACTTACCCAGGAGAAATGAAAACTTGTATCTCCGCAAGACTTATACATGAGTGTTCATCACATTTGTTCAGGACAACCCCAAACGGGAAATAACCCCTGTGTCCAACAGCACATAAATCGATAGTTGTAGGATTGTGGAGTACTCTTGGCGATAACAAGGAACAAGCTGCAACGCACTTAGAAACAGGAATGGGTTTCATTACAACGCCAGACACAGAAAGTACATACTGTGTGATTCCACTTGTGTGAATTCTAGAATAAGCAAACCCATCTAGGATGGTAGAAAGCAGATCTCTGTTTTCCTGAGGGCTGGGAGCGCTGTGAACTGCCTGACAGGGGCAGAAAGGAACTTTGGAGGGGCGATGATGGACAAGCTTTATCGTTTTTGCTGTGTCAATTATCCGAGTGTACATTTGTCAAAACTCTTTGAACTTGACACTTGGATGGGTATAATCTGTCTTCTGGAGATGATGCTTCGCCGCCATAGATTTAAAAAACGGCACCACTGCCCGCACAAACTTGTCTGGGAGTTTTCGGTCTGCAGCAGAGTTTGAGAGCTACTGCCTCGAAGGCCCTTTGTAATCTGGCCTCCGCCTGCCTCTCCATCTCAGTTCCTCCCTCTTTTTCCGTCTGTCACTCTTTCTGCTCTGGCCAGAAGCCCACCCGGTATTACAAGCAACTCCCCGAATGGGGCTCCCGTGTTTGTTTGCTTTGCCAAATGCAGTTCCGTTAGCCTGAGAAGTCTTTTCCTCCACACCGTCTGCTTCCTCCCCAGCCCTTCGTGGAGACCCGTTGCCGTCTTGCGTGTTTCCCCAGGGCCCTTCCTGCCTGGCTTGTCTCTGTCTCTATAGCGTCTTCTCCTACCATTTTATGAGAACTTGTGGTTCCAGGCCCTGCATTTCCATCTCTGTATCCTGGTGCCCAGCTGGCCCAGAGCCAGAGGTGTCTAGTGAGCAGGAGATGCTGAATGAATGAATGAATGAATGAACGAACGAACGAACGAATAGATGGATGAATAGATGGATGGATGGAGGGGTGAGGAAGCCTTCACGGAGGAAGCCGGGAAGGTGGGGCTCAGAGAGGCGATGGCAGCGTTCTGATACAGGGAAAGAGGAAAGTCGGGAGGGACTTGCAAGGAGGTTTCATCAGTGGGTTTATATTCGCATTTATATGCTCTTGAGTTGACACTGAGCCCTGTGAGTGTTTATAGGGCATTTGGAACTAGCCGTAAAGTGACATCAGAGTGCACAAGCCCACCCCTCCCCGGCACCTTATATATTAAAGATTCTGAGAAGTGACTGGGGGAAAGGAAATTAATTTTCCATTGACACTGATTTTGATCTCAGCTCATTTAAGGGCTGACCCAGGAATCTTCTACAACCAAGCAGGGACAGCAGCCCGGAGACTGGACTAGACATGCCCTGTGAGCTGCCACATTTGCCAAGAATTTCCCGTATGCGCTGTGCTTAGGAAGACAGAAGCTGGCACACAGTGTGATGTGAGGCCGCCCATGGCACGTGGGCCATGGACGTGGCCGCTCCAGGAGACGCGACGCCGCCCTGGACGCAGAGGGTCGGGGGGGACTCGCTTGCTGGCTCCCTCCACCCCAGCCCCCTGCCCCGCCCGTGGTTCGCTGCGCTCTTCCCAGGCGCCGGCTTGCTGCTCCCGCACGCGGGCTCCTAGCCGTGACACTGCCGGCCCCGCCTGCCAGGCCCACCTCTCCAGCAGGGGAAGCTGAGGCCAGCACGGTTGAGAAGCTGACGCACCGCATTCGCGTGGTGTGTGGGTGTGGAGCCCGCCGCCTCTGATCGCGTTTAAGTTGCCTTGAGTATTTGAGCGGTTGTGCTGCTTGCTTCTCTTTGCTCTTTCTGGCCCAACCTCCTGCTTGAGATGATGTTGTTACCCGACGGCATTTAGAGAAATTCTTTTTCGGTAAGAGAATTCTCTCAGTCTAAATGAGGGGGGCTAGATGTGAGGGCCCGGCAGACAGTTGTGGTTGTTTGTGTGTCTCTAGGGGAAATCTGGTGAAATGGAGACACACCTGGCGTTGCTGGGGCAGAGGTCGTTTCCAGCTCCAGCTGCAAGGACTTCGTGCCTTGACCTTTGCAAATCTCTCTTCGCGTCTATAAAAAGCAAATGTAATACAAATCTTGTAAGGCTTCATGATAATCAAGCGAAAGCATGTGCGTAACCTTCTAGCAGGTGGGTGGGCTTCACGTCACACAGATGCTCAGAGGGTCGTCTCCTTCCCAGCTCTGCTTTGCCCGGGTCCAGTCTTTGTGTTTTCTGCACTCCTGGGGACCTTAAGCTTTCAGCCTCACTGCGGACTGAATGGATGACTCTTTAGTCACTTTTGTGGCCACATTTGGGCCGGTGCCAGTGCTCCCTGGCTGAGGTAAAGAGACCCCAGGAGTCCCTTTGAAGGTGAGAACCGAGAGGCGAGGGGCTCATGAATGGGCCCAGGCAGGACAGGTGCTCAGGCCTTTCCCTGCCCACGGCTCCCAGAGCTCTCCCGCCTTCCTCAGGGCACGGCCTCACCTTGGGAAGTGCTCCAGGAGCTTTCTTCCTGAGGGCCGTGCAGGCAGAGGCCCTGGGTCACCGTCATTCACCTGTGATGGCAAAGCCAGCCTGTGGTGTTACTGGTGTGGGCGCCTCTCACCTCCCCGTCCTCCTAACCCCGATCCACCACTCGGCACCTGTGGGACCTTCCTCCCTCTGCCTCAGTCTCCTCATCTGTGAAGTGGACACAGTAGGCTGCAGCTGGGAGTGCACAGGCTGGCGTGGGCCCCGCCATCGTGTGTTGTCAGCACTGAGAAGGTGCTCGGTGCATCATAGCTGCTGCCGCGGCTGCTCCTTGCTCACCGTTAAAACATTTTCAACTTTGTTTTTTGAACTAATTTCAGATTTACAAAAAAGTTGCCAAAATAGTACAAAGAATTTCTTCCTACCCTTCCCCTGGCTCCTCCAAGTGCTAATGTCTTACATAACCACAGTAAAATTAGTGAAGCCAGGAAAGTAACATTAATACAATACTCGTAACGTGTAACCCTGTTGTGGTTTTCCGGCCGCTTCTCTAGCTTCCATTTTCTGGGTCAGGATTCGGTGCAGGACGGGGCAGTGCGTCTGGTAGTCAGGCATCCTTCATCCCCTCTCATCCGGGATGGTCCTCAGTCCGTCTTTGTCTCCCATGGTCTTGACACGTGAGAAGAGTACCGGCCAGCTATTTTTTTTAGAATGTCCCTCAATTTGGGACTGTCTGATATTTCTTGGTGATTAAATGGGTGTTATGCATTTTGGGCAAGAATAGCTCAGAGCAATGTGTGCTTTTCTCAAGGCATCACCCAGGAGGCACTGGTGCCTTTATGTCTCGTTCCTAACGATGGCAACTTTGATCCCATGCCTAAGGAGGTACCTGTCAGGTCTCTCTGCTCAAAAGTTGCTAGTTTTCCTCTTATTGAAAACTAAATATAAATATTGGTGGGAGGTACTTTGAGACTCTAAATATGCCGCTTCTCAGCTTTCACTCACTAATTTCAGTATCCATTGATGATTCTAACCTTCAGTATTTATTACTGTAGTGTTTGATAAGTGACAGTTTTTTCTAATTCTATTGTTACTCCTACGTTCGTTAGTGGGAATTCTTCCATAGGAAAGAGAAGTCCCTTCTCCTCCATCAACTTACTATTGTCAGTAGAGGGTCACGGATGTTTGTTTTATTCTACGAATTATAATCCATCGCTGCCATTATTTATTTTATTGATCAAATTATCTCAGACTTGACCATTTTGTTTTCCTCCCTGTTGAAGAGGTTTTTCTAAATTTCTGTCCTCTTATGATAAAGGGCTGTTTTCTCCTTTGCCAGAGAAATACTGTGTGCTAGCATAACTTTGCTATTCTGTCTTGCTATGGTGATTTTGAATCAGCAGTAGAAAACCTCTGAGCTGGAGCACAGACGTCTCCGCCCTTGCTTGCCCAGTCCTGGGAGCTTTGCCTGCTCTGCCCTGGGGCCCAGGCGGTCACTCGCTGCCCTGCCACACCAACCTTCCTCCATCACTTTGCTGGAGAAAAGCTGCAACCCTGATTACAATGAAATAAGGACTGTGGATCCATTTACACACATGCTGTGATCTTTTCTTTTTTTTTTAGTGTTTATTTTATATTGGAGCATAGTTGATTAACAATGTTGTGCCGGTTTCAGGCGTACAGCAGTGATTCAGTTATACGTCTACATGTATCTATTCTTTTTCAAATTCTTTTCCCATTTAGGTTATTAAAGAATATTGAGCAGAGTTCCCTGCGCTATACAGTAGGTCCTTGTTGCTTATCTATTTTAAATATAGCAGTGTGCACATGTCAACCCCAAACTCCCAGTCCATCCCTCCCCCCGACCCTTCCCCACTGGTAACCACAAGTTCATTCTGTAAGTCTGTGAGTCTGTTTCTGTTTTGTAAATAAGTTCATTTGTATCATTTTTTTTTTTAAGATCCACATGTAAGTGATACCGTATGATATTTTTCTTTCTCTGTCTGACTTGCTTCACTTAGTATGATCATCTCCAGGTCCATCCGTGTTGCTGTAATGGCATTATTTCATTCTTTTTAATGGCTGAGTAATATTCCACCGTATATAGTACCACATCTTCTTTATCCATTCCTCTGTTGATGGACATTTAGGTTGCTTCCATTTCCTGGCTACTGTAAACAGTGCTGCAGTGAGCATTGGGGTGCACGTATCCTTTCGAACCATGTTTTTCTCTCGATATGCGCAGGGGTGGGATTGCTGGATCATATATGGTGGCTCCGTTTTTAGTTCTTTGAGGAACCTCCATACTGTTCTCCACAGTGGCTGCACCAATTTACATTACATTATGTGAGAATTAAAAATATGTAGTCACTAATAGTGAGTTTAAGTGTGGGCTCTTGTCATTGGTTTTTCCTCTGCACACGCTCCCCCAGAAGTGTCTCAGGGCCATGAAGAATCTCTCTCTCATGTTGGGGAGCAGCCATCCGAATTAAGCATCTTTACATAACTGCAAATGTCCTTCATAGGACACTTAGTGTAAAACCCTGGAGAATAAAACTTCCCCTTTCCTGAGAGTACGCTGCGTTATGCTCCTAAAGAACAAGCCATACTTCGCGGTTCAGCAGGTGGAGCCGGGAAGCCTCTTCCTCCAGATCTCGGCAGAAGGCATTGGCGGGCGCCGGGCGGGCGCTGTGTCCTGTGCCTGCGCATCTGTTATGTCGGGGGACTAAGACAGGCTTGGAAGGGGAGAGGGACTGATAAGATGCCTGCTGGAGAAGCAGACAAACATGTAACCGTCAAGGCGTCTGCATCTAGGGTGTGGGAGGGGGTCGGGCAGTCCCACGGGAAAACCGACAGCAGAGCATGCAGGGCCTGGAGGAGCCCCTGGGTACAGACCCCAGCCTGCGCAGGCTGCCCTACCAGCCCGGCGGCTCCCACGGGGATCACAGGTCTCGCTTTGCCCTGCACCTCCCACTTTTAAAGCCCTCACTGTCCCTTCGGCTCTCCTACTGAGAGGGAGGGAAGGAGGGAGGGAGGGGTTCACCCAAATCTCTCCTGTAATCCTCCGGTGGTCCCGGATGCCTCGGGCAGCTAAAGGAAGTGTCTGGACTGGGAGCTTCTCCTTCTCGTCACCACCTTGTACAGAGTCCCTGTGTGTGAGGCCGTGTCTTCACAACAGTTGAAGATCTGAGAATAGCAATCAATAATAGCAATACTGCAATAATCAATAGCAATTTTCTGCACGAGCTGTTCGTATATTTTGGAGATTAATCCTTTGTTGATTCGTTTGCAAATATTTTCACCCATTCGGAGGGTTGTCTTTTCATCTTATTTATGGTTTCCTTTGCTGTGCAAAAGCTTTTAAGTTTCATTACGTCCCATTTGTTTATTTCTGTTTTTATTTCCATTACTCTAGGAGGTAGGTCAAAAAAGATCTTGCTGTGGTTTATGTTGAAGAGTGTTCTTCCTGTGTTTTCCTCTAAGAGTTTTATAGTGTCCAGTCCTACATTTAGGTCTTTAATCCATTTTGAGTTTTATTTTTGTGTACGGTGTTAGGGAGTGTTCTAATTTCATTCTTTTACAGATAGCTGTCCAGTTTTCCCAGCACCACGTATTGAAAAGACTGTCTTTTCTCCATTGTATATCCTTGCCTCCTTTGTCATAGATTAGTTGACCATAGGTGTGTGGGTTTATCTCTGGACTTTCTATCCTGTTCCATTGATCTGCATTTCTGTTTTTGTGCCGGTACCATACTGTCTTGATTACCATAGCTTTGTAGTATAGTCTGAAGTCATGGAGTCTGATTCCTCCAGCTCTGTTTTTCTTTCTCAAGATTGCTTTGGCTGTTCGGGGTCTTTTGTGTCTCCATACAAATTTTAAGATTTTTTTCTTCTAGTTCTGTAAAAAATGCCATTGGTAATTTAATAGAGATTGCACTGAATCTGTAGATTGCTTTGGGTAGTATAGTCATTTTCACAGTACTGATTCTTCCAATCCAAGAACATGGTATATCTCTCCATCTGTTTGTCTCATGTTTGATTTCTTTCATCAGTGTCTTATAGTTTTTTGTATACAGGTCTTTGACCTCCTTGGGTAGGTTTATTCCTAGGTATTCTTTTTGTTGCAGTGGTGAATGGGATTGTTTCCTTAATTTCTTTTTCTGAACTTTCATTGTTAGTGTATAGGAATGCAAGAGATTTCTGTGCATTAATTTTGCATCCTGCAACTTTACCAAATTCACTGATTAGCTCTATAGTTTTCTGGTGGCACCTTTAGGATTTTCTATATATAGTATCATGTCATCTGTGAACAGTGAGACTTTTACTTATTTTTTTCCAGTTTGTATTCCTTTTATTTCTTTTTCTTCTCTGATTGCTGTGGCTGGGACTTCCAAAACTATGTTGAATAATAGTGGCAAGAGTGGACATCCTTGTCTTATTCCTGATCTTAGGTGAAATGATTTCAGTTTTTCACCATTGAGAATGATGTTTGCTGTGGGTTTGTCATATATGGCCTTTATTATGTTGAGGTAGGTTCCCTCTATGCCCACTTTCTGGAGAGTTTTTATAATAAATGGGTGTTGACTTTTGTCAGAAGCTTTTTCTGCATCTATTGAGATGATCATATGGTATTTATTCTTCAATATGAAACACCATATTAACAAACTGATTGATTTGCATATATTGAGGAATCCTTGCATCCCTGGGATAAGTCCCACTTGATCATGGTGTATGATCCTTTTAATGTATTGGATTCTGTTTGCTGGTATTCTGTTGAGGATTTTTTGCATCTATATTCATCAGTGATATTGGTCTGTAATTTTCTTTTTTTGTAGTATCTTTGTCTGGTTTTGGTATCAGAGTAATGGTGGCTTTGTAGAATGAGTTTGGGAGTGTTCCTTCCTCTTCAATTTTTTGGAAGAGTTTGAGAAGGATGGGTGTTAGTTCTTCTCTAAATGTTTGATAGATTTCACCTGTGAAGCCATCTGGTCTTGGACTTTTGTTTGTTGGAAGACTTTTTTTTTAAATTTATTTATTTAGTTATTTTATTTTTGGCTGTTTTGGGTCTTCGTTTCTGTGCGAGGGCTTTCTCTAGTTGCGGCAAGCGGGGGCCACTCTTCATCGCGGTGTGCGGGCCTCTCACTATCGCAGCCTCTCTTGTTGAGGAGCACAGGCTCCAGACACGCAGGCTCAGTAGTTGTGGCGCATGGGCCCAGTTGCTCCGTGGCATGTGGGATCTTTCCAGACCAGGGCTCGAACCCGTGTCCCCTGCATTGGCAGGCAGATTCTCAACCACTGCGCCACCAGGGAAGCCCAGTTGGAAGATTTTTAACCACAGTTTCAATTTCATTACTTGTGATTGGTCTGTTCATATTTTATGTTTCTTCCTGGTTCAGTCTTGGAAGGTTATACCTTTCTAAGAATTTGTCCATTTCTTCCAGGTTTTCCATTTTATTGGCGTATCATTGCTTGTAATAGTCTCTTTTGATGCTTTGTATTTATGCAGTGTCTGTTGTAACTTCTCCTTTTTCATTTCTAATTTTATTGGTTTGAGTGCTCTCCCTCTTTTTCTAGATGAGTCTAGCTAAAGGTTTATCAGTTTTGTTTATCTTCTGAAAGAACCAGCTTTTAGTTTTACTGATCTTTGGTATTGTTTTCTTTGTTTCTATTTCATTTATTTCTGCTCTGATCTTTTTGATTGATTTCCTTCTACTAACTTTGGGTTTTGTTTGTTCTTCTTTCTCTAGTTCCTTTAGGTGTAAGGTTAGATTGTTTATTTGAAATTTTTCTTGTTTCTTGAGGTAGGATTGTATTGCTATAAATTTCCCTCTTAGAACTGCTTTTGCTGCATCCCATAGATTTTGGATCGTCGTGTTTCGTTGTCATTTGTCTCTAGGTATTTTTTGATTTCCTCTTTGATTTCTTCAGTGATCTCTTGGTTATTTAGTAGAGCATTGTTTATCCTCCATGTGTTTGTGTTTTTTATGGGTTTTTTCCCTGTAATTTATTTCTAATGTCATAGCTTTGTGGTCAAAAAGATGCTTGATATGATATGATTTCAGTTTTCTTAGATTTACTGAGGCTTGATTTGTGACCCAGGATGTGATCTGTCCTGGATAATGTTCCGTCTGCACTTGAGAAGAAAGTGTAATCTGCTATTTTCGGATGGAATGTCATATAAATATCAATTAAATCTATCTGGTCTATTATGTTATTTAAAGCTTGTGTTTTCTTATTTATTTTGTCTGGAATACCTGTCCATTGGTGTAAGTGAGGTGTTAGAAAGTCCCCCACTATTATTATGTTACTGTCAGTTTCCTCTTTTATAGCTGTTAGCATTTGCCTTACGTATTGAGGTGCTCCTATGTTGGGTGCATATATATTTATAATTGTTATATCTTCTTCTTGGATTGGTCCCTTGATCATTATGTAGTGTCCTTCCTTGTCTCTTGTAACATTCTTATTTTAAAGTCTGTTTTATCTGATATGAGTATTGCTACTCCAGCTTTCTTTCAATCTCCATTTGCATGGAATAACTTTTTCCATCCCCTCACTTTCAGTCTGTACGTGTCCCTAGGTCTGAAGTGGGTCTCTTGTAGACAGCATATATTCAGGTCTTGTTTTTGTATCCATTCAGCCAGTCTGTGTCTTTTGGTTGGAGCATTTAATCCATTCACATTTAAGGTAATTATTGACGTGTATGTTCCTATGACCATTTTCTTAATTGTTTTGGGTTTGTTTTTGTAGGTCCTTTTCTTCTCTTGTGTTTCCCATTTAGAGAAGTTCCTTTAGCATTTGTTGTAGAGCTGGTGTGGTGGTGCTGAATTCTCTTAGCTTTTGCTTGTCTGTAAAGCTTTTGATTTCTCCGTCAAATATGAATGAGATCCTTCCTGGGTAGAGTATTCTGGGTTGTAGGTTCTTCCCTTTCATCACTTTAAATATATCATGCCACTCCCTTCTGGCTTGTAGAGTTTCTGCTGAGGAATCAGCTGTTAACCTTGTGGGAGTTCGCTTGTATGTTATTTGTCATTTTTCCCTTGTTGCTTTTAATAAGTTTTCTCTGTCTTTAATTTTTGTCAGTTTGATTACTGTGTGTCTTGGTGTGTTTCTCCTTGGGTTTATCCTGCCTGGGACTCTTTGTGCTTCCTGGACTTCGGTGGCTATTTCCTTTCCCATGTTAGGGAAGTTTTCGACTATGATCTCTTCAGATATTTTCTTGGGTCTTTTCTGTCTCTCTTCTCCTTCTGGGACCCCTATAATGCAAATGTTGGTGCGTTTAATGTTGTCCCAGAGGTCTCTTAGGCTGTCTTATTTCTTTTCATTCTTTTTTCTTTATTCTTTCTGCAGCAGTGAATTCCACCATTCTGTCTTCCAGGTCACTTATCCATTTTCTGCCTCAGTTATTCTGCTATAGATTCCTTCTAGTGTATTTTTCATTTCAGTTATTGTATTGTTCATCTCTGTTTGTTCTTTAATTCTTCTAGGTCTTTGATAAATATTTTTCTTTTTTAATTTTTAATTTATTTGTTTATTTATTTATGGCTGTGTTGGTTCTTTGTTTCTGTGCGAGGGCTTTCTCTAGTTGCGGCAAGTGGGGGCCACTCTTCATCGCGGTGCACAGGCCTCTCACTATCACGGCCTCTCTTTTTGCAGAGCACAGGCTCCAGATGCGCAGGCTCAGTAATTGTGGCTCACGGGCCTAGTTGCTCCGCGGCATGTGGGATCTTCCCAGATCAGGGCTCGAACCCGTGTCCCCTCATTGGCAGGCAGATTCTCAACCACTGTGCCACCAGGGAAGCCCGATAAATATTTCTTGCATCTTCTCTATCCTTGCCTCCATTCTTTTTCTGAGGTCCTGGATCATCTTTTTTTTTTTTTTTTAATTATTTATTTATTTATATTTGGCTGCGTTGGGTCTTTGTTGCTGTGTGCTGGCTTTCTCTAGTTGCAGCGAGTGGGGGCTTCTCTTCATTGTGGTGCGCAAACTTCTCATTGCGGTGGCTTCTCTTGTTGCGGAGCACGAGCTCTAGGAACATGGGCTTCAGTAGTTGTGGCTCATGGGCTCTAGAGCACAGGCTCAGTAATTGTGGCGCATGGGGCTTAGTTGCGCCGTGGCATGTGGGATCTTCCCGGACCAGGGCTTGAACCCATGTCCCCTGCATTGGCAGGTGGATTCTTAACCACTGCGCCACCCGGAAAGTCCCTCCTGGATTATCTTCACTATCATTATTCAGAATTCTTTTTCTGGAAGGTTGCCTATCCCCATTTAGTGGTTTTTCTGGGGTTTTATCTTGTTCCTTTATCTGGGACATAGTCTTCTGCCTTTTCACTTTGTCTATCTTTCTGTGATTGTGGTTTCCCGCCCAGCTTGTGCTGGATCCTTTAGGAAGATGCAGTCAGCTCCTGGGGCTGGTGCTGTGTGGGGCCTCATTTGGGTTCTGGTTGGAGGCCTGAGTCTTTGGCTGGGTCTCTCCTAGCAGGTCAGCACATCCCTCTGGCCCTTGATGGGCCCTTTGCTTCCTGATGTGACCCCTGCCCTCCCTGGGAGCTCAGCTGGGGACTCCTTCCCCAGTCTTTTCCTCTCCTGCCATCTGGGCAGTTATCTCCCCAGGGCACTGAGTTCCTAACTCTCCCACCTCTGTCCCTGCCTGGAACGGAGTGATGAGGAGTGGTACGTGCCACCATTACCGCTGGAGCCTGACTGGAGTCCAGTTCCACCTCCTGCTAGCGGTGGTGGTGGAGCCCGGTAGATAGGGCATAACTCACATGTCTACACTGAAGAGTTTTCAACACATCTGAACTGTGTCAGTGCCTCGCTCTGATGAGGAACTCGGAAAGCACAACTGTTACTGATTACTGTTGTTCTCTGTGTATTTCTCAAACAGAGACTGAGGATTTGACGACCCCAAGGCAGGCACGCAGAGAATCAGGAGGAATTAAGTAACACGTTGGAGCCCCTCCAGCCCCTCTTGTCTCTTTCTTCATAAGTGGCACATTTTCTCTTTCCTTCGTCCGAAGGCAGGCACTTGTTTTGTTCTTTATTCTTTAACCTCTCATCTGGATTTGAGGTGACCCACGTCCCAGCTCTCCAGAGGCTACTTGGGCCTTGGGCAGTGACTTGCATGCCCGCTGCCTTTCGGCTCTTACTCTGACCCAGGCTAGCACAATCTAATTTCAGACCTACCCGTGTGCTGGAGTGCAGGGTTCACGGGGCTCCTGTGTGTGTGTGTGTGTGTGTGTGTGCGCGTGCGTGTGCGCACATGCGTGCGTGTGTGCTGGAGGAGGAGATACAGCACAGGTGTGTGACTCTCTGCCCTAAAGTGTGTGCAGGTATCTTTAGCTGCTTCTACGAGCCTTGCCCCGGAAGGTCACGGGGGGGCCCCACAGGCCACCAGGCCAAGCCCTTCACGGAGGAGGTTTGGTCTGTCTTTGCAGCCAGTTCTGTAGTAGAAACAAGAGCAGTTTATTGCAGATGTGACAGGACCCTTTGTAGACTTTGTCTATACACATTTCTGTCCCTCAGGACAAAAGACTGAGAATAAGTGACATTTCCCTCATTTTAGTGCCAAAAAAAGTACAAAATGACCATCTGAAGGCTTTGTGCCCTGTGGCAGATGTGGGCCCCGCCACGTCTGAAGAGCTTCTTTGAGTTGTTTTCGGGAGGAGAAGTATCAGAGACGTCTTCCAAGGCTGTGGACGGAGTGACGGGTCTCTCTGTGGTCTTGGAACCAAGGCTGGGGACGGCGAGCCAGCAAAGCAAGGACAGAAGGGGGTTCAGTGGCTGTGAGGCATTGGGGGAAGTTCCCTCTCACGCTCCCTGTGAGGAGCAGTGGGGGCGGCACGGCTCTCAACCCGCCCACACCCGTCTTTTTAGTCTCCCCTTCCAACCCTGGGACTTCTTATCCGGGTGTTCCTTAGGGAGGAGGTGGGCTTGCCCCATGATGCAGTCTGGCTCCCGCCCCACATTTTAGGTAAAAACAAGCCCCGAATTCCTTCTGCTTCTCGTTACAATTCTACCATTGTTTTGAAAAGGACAACCCATCTCTGGAAAGCCAGTACTGCTAGAATATTAACTACCAGTGCGTTCACATCGTCGTCTTGGTGATAGCTGCTTTTCACTTTTCTTGGTTAAGTAGAATAACACTGAGTCAGAGTGACTATTTGGAGAGAGGAAGAAGTCAAGGAACACAGGGGATCTGGGGCTCCTGGCTGTGTGGCGGTTGAGCAGGCGGTGTCCTTGCGCTTGGACCGTTGGTTTCATCTCCCCAAGAGGCCGCGAGCGTCCGCCTTCATCTTTGTCAGGAGGGAGGTGTTCTCCCTGAGGAAGCGGAGGGAGCAGAGGCTTGTTAAACCCACCGCCCTTGTTCGTGTTCTCATTCATTGCTCACAACCGCCCAGCAGGCAGGGGGCCCTCATCGTGTCATCGCGCAGAGAGTCCGAAGCTGGAGCGAGGCCGCCTGCCCAGGGCACCCAGCCAGCAAGTTCACGGCGGCATCTGACCACGCACGGGTCCTCGGGCTCCTGGCTGCCACCTTTCTCTTCCTCACCTGTGCCCCTGGCAGGGTGGCCAGAGGCAAGGACTCAAGTGAGGCAGGAAATCAAATGCCTTGGCAGCGGCTTGGCTTTCGTTTTGGGGGTGAAGTTCTCTGCCCTCATTGTGCATCTGTTTTGTTTTTAATACTAATGATCCTTTGCGATGACTTATTGACTGTTCACTAATCCTGGCTTACCTCTGGCTTAATGTTTTCAGCTGACACAGAATGTTACTCCTTTGTAATTTATATTATTTAGCTATTCTTAGCCTTTAGAGTGAATGCGTCTTAGGTGAGTGTAATTAGAAAGACATATTTAACACACAAGGGATAATTTTCTCTTATGCAGCTGTGCATTAAGAAAAAAAAGCATCTGTGGGACTATAAGGTTTCCATTTATAATAGAGATTTATTCTCCCAGAGGCTAGGAAGCCATAATCCTCTGAAAGCTCTTTATATCAATGCTGAAGGTACTCTTTTCATTCATTTATTTATTTAATTGGTAAGCGATGATTGAACTCCTCCGTCGGGCAGTGTGCCAGGCTGTGAGCCAGCCCTGGGGGCACCGCCGTGCCTGGAGGGACTCTCGGGGTTGGGGGGGGAACCTGACATTTAAGTGGGTTATAATGACTGTTTCTACAGCGGTGCCATGGCTGTCTATTACAAGGAGTTCGGAGCTGGGCAGGTGTGGCATTAAATTCTGCCTTGGACAAGCTTTGGGGCTGGCTGAACAAGTCACAAATCCAAGCCACAGTTTCTTTCTTTTTTTTTTTTTTTTTTGAATTCTTAAGTTGTATTTATTTTTCTGTACAGCAGGTTCTTATTAGTCATCCATTTTATACACATCAGCGTATACACGTCAATCCCAATCTCCCAATTCATCACACCACCACCCCACCCCGCCACTTCCCCCCCTTGGTACCCATACGTTTGTTCTCTACATCTCAAGTCACAGTTTCTTTATCAGCACATGGGAGGCTCTGTAGGCCAGTGGTCTTGAGAGGTGAGGTCTTCAGAGTCAGTGGCTAAGTGTAAAGCCACGTCTGGGTCTGTTGTGACTTGTTTCTGTCGTTGTGGTTCAGCTGCTTGTGGCCCAGCACTCAGTCCCAGGCCCTGAGGGAGCTCCGGCCAGAGCTCGGCGGCTGGCCTGCCAGGGTGCCCTGCTTGTCTCCACTGGTCCGCTTCCCATCTTTCCTGCCTTCATGCAGCTGGGGTCAAACGTCACACGGGAAAAGGGTCAGCCTGGTTTCCTCTTGTCTCCGGCCTCTTCCGGAACAGTCTGACCCCCTCCTCATGCTCTCGGCAGGGCGTGCGGCATGGTGGACAGCCCGGGACGGGGCTCAGCGGACGTCTGATGGACAGTCGGGGTGGCGGCTCCCCCTGGCCTGCCGAGGAACCGTGGAAGGAGGGTGGTGTTAGACTGTCAGCCCCGGGCTGTCTTCACATGGGTAACAGGGTTTGAGAGGAGCCAGCTAGCACCCTGCTTGCACGATCTAAGTTTGGAACATCAGAGAGGTGTGTGCAGGAGTGGCATGGTCAGCTCACCAACCCGGAGAAGCTAGGTGGGAGGGCCGGCCTGGCTGGGGCCACATGGGCTCCCCAGCGCCTCACCGTGGAATTAGCGGGTCCACACAGTCAAGGGCAGAGCTGAGGTCCATGATTCTCACCCACGGGGCCGGCTCTAGGACGCGGGCCAGCCTGCAGGGCCGGTGGAGGACAGGGAAGGGGTGGAGCCCACAAGACCCATCCTTTGCCATCTCACCAGTTCGGGAGGCTGCCCTCCTCTCCCCTTCTGCACGTGGTGGCTCTCAGAGCGTGGTCTCTGGACCGGTAGCGTCAGCTTCCTGGGATCTCCTTAGAAATGCAAATTCTCGGGCCCCGTCTGGACCTGCAAATCAGAAACGCTGCTGTGGGGCCCAGCACTGTGTTGAAACGAGCTCTCCTGGGGACTGACGCGAGTTCTGGGGCAGAGCTCCGCAGTCAGGAGAGGTGCCGGGCAGAGGTGGGCTATAAAATCCAACCAGAGAACCCCGGTATCGGTCTCTCAGGCCTCAGGGTGGCCAGTGGGAGTTGGGGTAGCCAGTGTTTTCCATGTGAACCAGGGCATGGAAGAGTGAGGGAGAGAGTCCTCGGGGAAAGTCCTTCACGTGGAAACAGAAGAACGGAGAACAAGCCCTCTCCGCAGAGGGGTGGTCTGGGACATGCTGCTTAATCCTCCTTAAGCCTCCTTCCCTCACCTGCAAAATGGGGCTAATGAGCTCTTCTCTGAAGGATTTTGAGGCTTAAACTACATGATGCATAAAGAAAGTGGAATTCAATGTATAGTAATAGACGGCCATTAAAATGCAGTTTTATTTCCTTAATCTCTTTTCCTATTGGCCAGGATGTTCTGGAGGATCTCAAAATGGGAGAACAGATTATAGACCAGAAGAAGAAATTCTAGGTGCCAGAGTCAGCCTTTGCTATTGGGGACAGAAACCCAACAGAGGGCTTACAAGGGCGCCCCTCAGTCTCAGCTGCTCAGCTTTCATCCTGGGTGTGGGACCCCTGAGGTCTGGGCAGGACAGGTGGCTCTAGTCTTGGCCTGTTGTACCAACTGAGCTGGAAAAGAATTCTGTAAAGCAGCTGTTAAATTGATTCCCACTGTGAAGATAAAGGGTGGAGGTTCCAAGGGAGGTGGAATTTACCAGGGTCACCTGCTCCGAGGACCTAGAAGTGCCATTGCTGGCCAAGCAGGCAGAAAGTTTGTTTTCTATTTAAAGAAGGAAGTTTGCTGGAGTGAGAAAGGGACAAAGGCCACAGGCTAGAAGAGTTGTTGAATAACTGAAAACATCAGCAGAAATAAATTAAATCAGGAGCAGCCCAGCTCTGGAGAAAGCAGAGCCTCGTGAGATGCGGGCTTTGCAGTGGTCACTGCCTTGTATCCTGAGTAGCCTCGTCGGGCTTTGGCAGCCTCTGATTCTTGTACGTCTCTGGAGTAAAGCCATAATTTCATCTCAACCATCTGAATGAATGAATGTCCACGTTTCCAGCCCTGGTTAACAGACCATGTGGCCCGAGGCCTATCAAAGAGGCAGCATACAGCGAAGGTGAACCTGACTGTGGTTCCACACTCGAGGTTAGAATGCCATTAGGCGCTTAATGAAGGTGCAGCAGTGTGAGTCTAATGAGATCAAAGACAGACCTGTTGTCACGGATTTAACGTTGGATGGGATCTTATAGTGCACTTGGCCTTGGGCCCGGAGTCTTAGAGGTGGACTTGAGCTCTTTGTCCCGCCCATACCTATGTACCCCGCTTCCCATGAAGACCAGGTGCCAGGTCTAATGGTGGAACACCGGAGTCCTCTCTCTGTGGGCCCTCGGCTGAGGTGGGGACAGGCCCCACAAGCACTGACTTGTGTCCTCTGGAGGAGGGTGCAGGAAGCACCCTACGTTTCTCACATTCGAGAAGGTTGTCACAGGTGTGGGAAAATGAGGATGAATCTTGTGGTGTAAATTTGGAACTTGAGGTATCACTCTGAACTCCCTGTTTGTGTTTATTTCTGTATCTTTGTCCATATATATACTTACATCCATATCTATCTATAGCAAGGTGCCAATATATATGTATATATGTATGTATGTACAGACACATATTTCTCAGGTTTGTTCATTGGAAAAGCCTTGAAGCAAGAGCATCTTAGTAGCAAAAGAAAATTGTCTTGTGTTGTTAGAAAATTGTCAATGGCTGTTAAAGCTAGTGAGTGAGAATTTAATGAGGAATAAGGTATTTTTTACCTCTCAAAGCGTCTCCGCGCAAATTGCTTGTTAATTACTAATGGAAAAATAGGAACAGAACTCGCAGACACCATTATCGTCATTATTTCATCATCTATCTATCTATGTATCTCTATCTATCTTCTATCTCTATCTGAAGAGAGGGACTTTAAAAATGAGAGAAGATGTGAAAAGTTGTTGAATTGGGTAACGGGGTGGTTTTTGTACTTTCCTTTCAAATTTTCTGTCACTTTGAGATAATATTGAAGTTAAAAGTTTAAAAGATAAACCTTAAAGTCATAGAGGAAAACAGGGGAGAATAATATTTTATAACCTTGGAGTGTGGAGAGTGTTTCTAACCATGATTCAGGAGCCATGAAAAAGGTGCAGGGGACATAAGAGAAAAGACTGATGCATTAACTGCAAAAAAATTAAACATTTCTGCAAGGCAAAGAACATCATAAATAAACCCAAAGATACTATCCAAATGTGAAAAAATATTTGCAGCTTATATCACAGGCAAGGAGTAATTTCCTTAATATATAAATCCTCCTAGATATCTGGAAGAAAAAAACCTGACAGGTCAATTAAAAAAAAAAAAAGGTCAAATGATATGAACGTGTACTTCACAACAAAAAAGATGAAACGGCTGCTTTTTTTGGTACCAGAAATCAGATTTTTGACTTGGCCTTTTAACAGTCCCCAGACACATCTTCCTCCATCTGGACCTCACGTCCTGACCCTTCTCAGTCACCAAGGGACTTCCGGGCCTCTTGAAGAGGAGCTGCTTTGATGGCTGGTGTTGCGCAGATCCATTCCTACATTATTGTGGATGTACCATTTAATTTGTAGTCACTTGGCATCTTTAAGGCATAATTAACACTGAAGAAAGACTTTGGCCAAAAGTGCTGATTAACTGGAAAGTAGTGGTAAGGCTTTCATTTGTATGTTTCATTGACCTTAAGTAAACTGGAGGACTGGCCTCTTGGGGTATGAGCCCCAGCTGGGACCTGTGGTCCTGAACGTTTGACTTATTAAGTGAATAACATCACAGCTGTTAATCTTGTGTCGTATCTCGGAAATAGAGCAGAAGGAAATCTGCGGTGACAGGTCCACTGGGGGTCTTTAAAAATTAGAGGTCTATTTCTTAGACATATAAATTAGTTATGACAGTGTCTAGGGTGATTGTTTTTCTCTGGCAATAGCCTTAGTTAGATTAGAAATCACGGAATATTAGGTTAGTATTACAAAATGAACAGTAAAAATTCGTGTGAGAACTGGTAAGAACCTCAGGCAATATCTGGCACAAGTCTCAGATTTTACAGATGAGTGTATTGAAGACTAGAGAAGGGACATGACTTTTCCAAGGTCATGTGAAGTTTTAATTACAGTAAATCATAACCTCACTTCCATGACCCTGCTGCAGAACCTGGGGATCCTGAGGCTCCACATTCGTCCTCAGACATAGGCAGCCCTACATCAGTGTGGCCCACACTATGACTTTGGAGTCTTCTGTTTTAATGTTTGCAAGTGATTTTGTGCCTATTAAGGATCAGGATCAATTTCTAAAATCAACTTTATTAAATATAATTTGCATTCTGTAAAATGCAGCCACATTAACTGTACAGCCATCAAGATATAGAATATTCTCATTATTGCCCGACAAGTTTCCCTGACCCCTTTGCAGTCAGCCCTCTCCTGCCCCCAACCCAGGCAACAACTGATCTGCTTTTTGTCCTAAAGAGTAACCTTTTCTAGCATCTCATGTACATGCAAGCATACGGTATATATTCTTTTGTATCTGGCCTCTTTCACTCAGAATAATGTTTTGGGGATTTCTGCATGTTGTGTCTGTCAGTAGTTTGCTTCATTTTGTTGCTGAGTAGTATTCCATAAGGTTTGTTTGTCTAGTCACCTACCTGCTGTTGGACGTTGAGGTTATTTTCAGTTTGGGATTAACCTGTACTACGAATAAAGTTTCCAGGGACATTGATATACATGTCTTGGTATGGATATATGTTTTTATTTTTCTTGGTAGGAGTTTCATTGCTAAATTATATATTAATTCTGTGTTTAAATTTATGAGGAATTGCTTAGTTGTTTTCCAAAGTGATTGTACATTTTACATTACCACTAGCAATTTCTGAGAGTTCTAGTAGATTCCTTAGGATTTTTGGGGGGCACATGACTATGTCATATATGAACAGACAGTTTTACTTCTTCCTTTCTGACATGTAGGCCTTTAATTTCTTTTTCTTGCCTTATTGACTTGCCTAGGATCTCAAGTACAGTGTTTATAGCAGTAATGACAGCTAGGTCCTCGCCTTATTCTGGATTTTAGGGGCAAAACATTGCTTATGATTAAGTATGGTTTTAACTGCAAGTTTTTCATGGGTGCACTTTGTGGATTGAGGATGTTCCTTTTTATGCCTAGTTTGCTGAGATTTTAAAAGAAATCATAAATAGGTTTTGAATGTTGTCAGCTGCATTTTCTGAAGCTATTGAGATGATCCTATGGCTTTTCTTTCTTTTTCTTTTCTTTTCTTTTTTTTTGTCTGTTAACGGTCTGTTAATATGGTGAATGACATTGATTGATTTCTAATGTTAAACCAAACCTTGCACTGTTAAGTTTACTTGGTCATGATGTATTACTCATTTTAAATATTACTGAATTTGACTCAGTAATAATTGTTAAGGATTTTTACATCTAAATTCAGGAGGGATATAGGCCTGTAGTTTTCTTTATGAACTCTGCTTTTAGCATTTGGGTAACACTGGCCTCATAAAAAGAATGGGGATATTTTCTCCCTCTCTTTTCTGAAGGCGTTTCTGTAAACTGGTATTGTCTCTGACATTAAGTTTTGACAGAATTCAGCTGGGAGACCATCTGAGCTTGGGGTTTCTTTTAGAAGGGTGTTTTAGTTTATGAATCCAATGTCTTCGCTTAGCAGGAGGCTCTTTAGGTTTTCTATTTCTTGTTGGTTCCGTTTGGTAACATGTGCCCATTTTACCTAAGTTGTTGAATCTATTGTCACTAAATTGTTTACACTCTTTCTTTACTGTCTTTTTCATGTGTGCACGATCTGTACAGATACTCGTTTTCATTCCTGATATTAGTAATTAGTTTCTCACTTCTTTTTTCCTTGATCAGCCTAACTTAGAGGATTGTCACTTTTATTGATATTTTCACAAAATAGGTTTTAGCTTAACTGATTTTTTTCTCCCATTATTTGTCCAATTTCTATTTAATAATTGCCCAATCCTCCCTTCCTTACTGGGTTGTTGGCTCTTCCTATCCAACTCCACACCTGACACACACGGGCTTTTTTTCTCCTGTATCCTTGTATATACTAGGACGCTTCTCTGTGATGTAATATATCACAACTGTCTTAGATATCTAGGGGCTTGTGTCTTTGACTAGACCTGAGCAAGCCCTCAGGGGTGGCATTGTGTCATCTGCCATAGTCCCTTACACTTAGTAGACATTCAGGGTCAGTGAGTGAATGAGTGGGTGGATGAATGAATGAATGAATGAATGAATGCTGTTCTGAGCAGTTTGCATACGTGGAAGAGAGAGGGCTGTGCAGCCATGCAGCTCTGCATTTGAACCCTGGATGTGCTACTCCCTGGGTGTGTGGCATAGGCCAGTCACCTAACTGCTTGTTTGCGAAAACTGGGCTTTACTTGTAGGGCTCTTAACATTAGAGCCCATGTATGAAGACAACTTAGCATTGCATTTGGCACTTAGTAGGTGGCCAATAAAAGGTAGCTCTTGAAAGACCTTTCATTTTAGCTCAAATAATAAATTATATTGATAGTATACCTAGAAAGTAACTTTTCTCTAATTCTTCGCCCATTTCTGATTTTTATAATAGTCTTCCCTCAAAGTAAAGACCATCGCATGTTCTAAGAAGGGAAAGTCTTATGGCAGAGTACTGCATTGTTCCTCCTTATATTTTGATTGAAATAAAGCTTCGACATCCTGTGTCTTTTATCACCCCACTTTATGGCTTTATTAAAATATTCTAATTTTGGGGGACTGAGGTTTTTTTTTTTTGTTTTTGTTTTTTAATCAAGGAAGAAAGGCAGTAATACTCAATTTTAGAAAATCTTTTCTGTGCTTGATTTTCATAAATTACATATTTTCCCCCATAATTATATCTTTTCCTTGCTTCTCTACAGAGTAAATAAACAGCCAATTCCAAGAAGATAGAAACACAGAACTATTTCTTCTTTGTTATATGGTACTTGACAGTTATCTATCTCTGTGTATTTTTTGCTCATTTCCCAGGTGATTTCTACTCTATCACTACCTGGAGACAACTTTTAAGTTTACCTTAAAAAACAAAAAAGACAGTGTGACATTTTTATTACTTCACAGATTTTGGCTTTTCAAGGCCATATTTGAGAACCTGTTTATTTCCTTGACCACCATGCTTGCAGTTTGTGGAAGCTGCCATGTATGTGTTGGGTGATGGATTGGTTTTATTTGCTTATTTATCAGTTAATTTATTCAGACATTCATTGACTCAACATTTAGTGAGCTTTCTGAGATCAGGGACCATACTGTATTCATTGTTCTAAGCACAGATCCTGGCACCCAGAAAGTACCCAGGAAGTGATTGAAAAGATGAATGAAAGAATAGACCAAACAGATGAGAGTCAGCTGGACTGAGAAAGTCGTTACAGAAAGGTTTATTTGGATGTGTGTATGAGGGGGGTCTTACCTTCTGCTCACAAACAAGGGTTTTCAAAAGCATAAGACATAAAATTGGCAGTCCTTTTGAGATGACAGTACAGTGCTTTATGCTATGGGAAAAGAATTGGGGATTTTGGTGAAACCAAAATATGATCCTTGAGTATTTTTTAAAAATCTGTATTTCACAGAGTCCTTTTAAAGTAAGGCAATATAGCCATCTTACTGGAGAAGGCATGGCTTTTGAGGGGCCATGAAGAAGGAGTAACATTTATACAGGTTGAGAGAATTAGTAGGACCAAAGTTCAAGGGAACCTGTAAACATATAGACCTTGAGGAGTGGTGGGAGGTGAGTTGGAACAATGAGCTTTTAAAATGGGACTGAGGAACTTGAATAGACATTTCTCCAAAGAAGATGTATAAATGGCCAGTAAGCATATAAAAAGGTACTCAACATCATTAGTCATTAGGCGAATGCAAATCAAAACCAAAATGAGATACCACTTCACCCCCATTAGGATGGTGATTATTAAAAAACAGACCAAGCAAACAGGAAAAAAAACCAAGTATTGTTGAGGATGTAGAGAGATTGGAATCCTTGTGCATTGCTGGTAGGAATGTGAAATGGTGCAGCCGTTGTGGAAAATGGTATAGTGATTCCTTAAAGAGATTAGATATAGAATTATCATGTGATCTAGCAGTTCCACTTCTGGGGATATGCCCAAAGGAACTGAAAGCAGGGTCTCAAACAGATATTTATACACCCATGTTCATAGCAGCATTATTCACAATAGCCAAAAAGTGGAAGCAACGTAAGTGCTTGTTGACAGGTGAATGGATAAACAACATGTGGTATATCCATTCAGTGGAATATTATTCAGCCTTAAAAAGGAATTAAGTTCTGATATAAGCTATAGCACAGATGAACCTTGGAAACACTATGCTGAGGAAATAAGCCAGTCACAACAGGACAAAAAGGCAATGATTCCACTTATATGACGTATCTGGAGTAGTCAAATCCATGGAGACAGAAAGTAGATGGTGGGTGCCAGGAGCTGGGGGGAGAGGGGAGTAGATTTTTTTGTGTAATTTGTATAGAGTTTCAGTTTGGGAAGATGAAAAATTCTGGAGATGGATGGTGGTGATGATTATACAACAATGTGAAAGTACTTAATGCCACAAAACCATACACTTAACAATGGTTAAAATGATAAATTTTATGTTATGAGTATTTTACCACGATACGAAAAATGTTAAAAAAAATAAATGGCATTGAAATACATTTCACATTTCTTCCTATTTTAAGCCATGTTGCCTTAGGGTGTCAGATGGTGAGGTTGCAGAAGGAGAAAGGAACCTCTTTAGTGAGTGCATATTTGTTCTGCTACTTCGTTTTCTCACCGAATCTTCATTAAAGTCCAGTGAGATAGGTGTTAATTATTGTCCCCACTTAACACTTGAGAAACCGAGGCTGAGAATGGTGAGATGCTACGCCCAAGGTCTCACAGAGTGTCAGGCTGAGTTTATCTGGCCTCCATACCTGCTCTCCGTCCACTGTACCAGGCTGCCTTGCCTGTCTCTGGAATTTCTGTCCTCTGGCCTTCCCAGAGGAAAACCATTCTCCACCTAGGATGGCCTCTGACAGCATGCATACACAGGTGGTTTTCTTTAGTTCTAAATAATTGTGTAGCTGTGGCTGCCTCTCTTTTGGAGAGGGGAAACCGGTCAATGAAAGCAATAACTGAGGGCTAAATGCCGTGTCTTGCCCGGAAGGCTTATTGAAATGTGACTCTTGAAGCATAGGGAAGAGAGCAGGAGGGCAGGTGGGCAGGCACCTGCTCTGCCATTGGGAAGTGTGGCTTCTCTTGGCTCTTGCAGGTGGGAATGTGCTTGAGTCCCCACCTTGAACACGTGGTTTTGAGGCTCCTGTCCGGCACTGTCAGCCCCAGACAATGCTCTGAGCTCACCCTCACTCTTCCTTTTCTGGAAAAGGCTTCCACTAGGGTCATTAGTGACCAGTTCATCGCCATTAGTGTGGTGGATGCTTTCTCAGACCCTGTTTACATGGATTGGCTGCAGCAATGGACATTCTGGCCCTTCTTCCCAGAGCTCTGCCCTCCTTGGGTTTCCATGACACCAGCCTTTTGTCTCCTGTTGCTTGTGCTTTTGGTGTCATATCTACGAAACCATTCCTCATCCAAGGTCATGAAGATTTCCTCCTATGTTTTCTTCTTAGAGTTTTATCGGTCAACTTTTTATGTAAAGGACCATATAGTAAATATTTCAGCTTTGCTGGCTGCCTATGGTCTCTGTTGCATATTCTTCTTTGGTTTTGTCGTTTGTTTTGTTTTACAACCTTTTAAAAATGTGAAAACTGTTCTCAGCTCCAGGGCATACAGAACCAGGCTGCGGGCCAGATCTGGCCCTTGGACCATAGTGTGCTGACGCCTGTTTTAGGACCTTACCGGGGAAGGCTGAGTCATTTTAGTGAGGGGTTGAGCTGGGTTTGAGATTTCCTGTTGCTATGGTTACTCTTGGTGCAGCACAGGCTCCAAATTGTGCTGGGGGAAGGGGAAGAAAGTAGGGGCTGCTGAGGTAGGTACCAGGGGTTTTTCCCATAATGGTCCTCCATCCTCAGCCCTGAGCCCTCCCTGCCCACCAGCACCTGGCCGGGATCTCTCCACACCTTCATGCCACCCCCAGAGGCTTCTTACCGGGTGCCTGCTAGGTCTGTGCCAGGAGCAGATGGGGCCCTCTTGCTCTCCTCGTGCTGCCTCAGTCCTAGGTCGGAGCCGTGCCCCTGGATCCTGCGTGTGGGCTCTCGGCGTTCCTGCCCTTCCCCCAGTAGCAGCCATCCTCTGCCTGGTATAGTGGTGGGCAGTGTGTACGAATGGGTTTCCTGCCTCCGTCTCTAGTGGCATTGCTGTAGGGTCCTGGCTTGGGACCGGCTCCTGGCCCTCCCAGCAGAGTCTGCCCTCCCCTCACTAGAACGGATATTTACCCCTGTCTTTGTGCCCTTGGCATTGGCTACCCCTCCTCCAGAAGCTTAAGATTTTGCTTTAGAGGAGAGAAGGGTCTGGATGGGGTTGGGATGGGGGTAGGGGATTGGAGCTGGGGTTCCGGTTTCTTGTTCTTCCTATGGTGGCTCCTGACCCCCTCTTCCAGTCCTGTACCCCCAGGGAGGCTCGCCTGCACTCCTGCCCCTGCCCGTCCTTTGTGTAAGCCCCCAAGGAGGTCCTTGGAGAAGACCTGGAGCGGTGGGAACTGTCCTTGGGTCTGGAGAGTCCTCACTATCAATAGAGCCCCTACTCAGCCTTTAGCAATTCATTAACGTCTGAGCTGATTCCTTCCTGCCAGCTTGTATGGTGGCTGGCTCTGCCCCCGCTGAGATGTGTCCCCACTCTGTCCCTCCTGGAAGGACCTTGTTCCTCCTTGGCCTTCTGGCTATGTGGTTGCCCTGTGACCTTATCTCTGTGGGTTCAAGGAAGTGTCATGAGTTTGTAGTTTGTCGGCCTTACTCACTGTTAGCCTGGGAGCCACGTTCTAGCTCCTTGATGGAAGTCCCTCCTCCCCCGCAACCTGATCTGTCTGTTTAAGTGATGCTGATTGAAATGCGTTTTTCTCTCTGAAATGCTATATCCCGTCACAGAGTAATTCTGGAGCTCCTTTCCATTCGTGTTTCCAGGCTGAGAATTGTAGGTGTTAGATACAGGGCATCATCGGAGGAAAGATGTTACCAGATGTCAGGTGCCAGGTGACAGCCCTGGGTGAGAGCTGCCCGTGGTAATAACTTTACCAGTTGGGATAATCTTCAGCCTTATCTGAGCGAAGTCTGCTGCCTGGGGGAATGGCAATCAACTTAGGGAGTACTAACTTACCATTTTTTACATCTTTTTAGACCCTGGAAGCTATCCTGAATTTCAAATACTCCGGAGGCCCGGGCCACATTGAAGGATATTACAGGAACCTCTCCCTGGGGCTGCACGTAGAGGTTGAGCCATCTGTATTCTTCACACGAGTCAGTACTCTGCCGGCAACCAGGTAAATGCACCTCTGCTCTTGGACCGCCTTGTTCTAGAGCCTGAGGGCACTGCGTTTGGAATTCTGACCTTGGTGTTCGTTTTGGTCCCACTGTTCGCTGTGCTGAGTTATTTAGCCTCCCCGGGTCTTCACCAGAAAAACAGGCAGTGTAGAGCAATGCCGCTTCAGTTAGGTGGGAGTGACCGGACTTCACACCTTCTACCGTGCTGTAGTAGTATTGTTGGCGGTGCAGTATGCTTGCGTGTGGTTGTCATCTTGCAGGACACGGTTCCCGCCCGTTGTCCCGAGCCTGGAGCTCACTCCCGTCTGGTTCAGCTCTCCTGCTAGCAGGGGCTCAGCAGACGGCTCCCTGTCTTGGAGACCCCCGGAGGCGTCCAGCCTATCTGTCTGTGTCACTTCGGGCGCCCCGGGAAGACTGTGCAGGCAGGGCCAGGCTCCCAGCGTCTCAGCCCCATCTTTGCGGAGCTCCCAGCCATCTGGAGCGCGGGGTCGTTTCTGCCCAGAGCACCCTGCTTGCAGGAGGCTTTCTCTCTTGATTACTTCCCCAGGCCCAGTCTGCCTTTAGGGAGAAAGAAACCAGTTTGTCTACTTCAAACCCGGAAGTGGTCAGAGATACTAGAGGTTACTCCTGCCTTAGGCGGGAGAATGACAGTTTCTCACCCCCGAATTTGACCTGTGATGAACTGGGAGCTGTGGGGTCTGAAGCACTGGGTGGGGCTCCAGCCAAATGGAGACCCTCTGGGGTCAGATTCCTGCCCAGGTGGTGAGCAGCCTTTGGAAGGCAGGTCCTGACCACCCCTGGGCATGTCCACATTCTCATGTCCAGGGGCACATTACATCTCGGGGGAGGATAGAGTGGGCTAGAGTTTTTTTTGTTGTTGTTAATAAATTTATTTATTTTTGGCTGCGTTGGGTCTTTGCTGCTGCGCGCGGGCTTTCTCAAGTTTCGGAGAGCGGGGGCTACGCTTCGTTGCGGTGCGCGGGCTTCTCATCGCGGTGTCTTCTCTTGTTGCAGAGCACGGGCTCTAGGTGCGTGGGCTTCAGTAGTTGTGGTATGTGGGCTCAGTAGTTGTGGCTCTTAGGCTCTAGAGCGCAGCCTCAGTAGTTGTGGCGCACGGGCTTAGTTGCTCCGCGGCATGTGGGATCTTCCCGGACTAGGGCTCCAACCCGTGACCCCTGCACTGGCAGGCAGATTCTTAACCACTGTGCCACCAGGGAAGTCCCAGTATTACTTATTTTTAATGGAGTTAAGGCTATACTTACCTGTCTATCCTTGACCGTGGGGGAGAGAACATCACATGCAGCGTCCCTCTCCCCTCCACCAGTGGGCTCTATAGTCCGCAGAGTATAATAGAGGGACGTTAATGTCGATGTAAAACTCTCTTTAGAGTGATACAGCCCCCAAAAGTAAGGGTAGTTTCAGTTCATAGGAAAGACTGCTGTTCTCCCCAGCCATTGGAGAATGGCTTCGGCAAGAATTAACGTCTTTGCTTTGGGCTTTTCAGCCCAAGCACATTCTGATCACATTTCATCATCTATCACTTTTTCAACCCACAGAGTAATGGTCTTTCTTGCCAGCGCTTGCCTCTGTTTTGAATTTGGATAAAGCGTCAAAGCACTTGCCGGCGGGAAGCTTTGGCAAGGATGCCCGCCAGGTGCTGTTAGAGCTTTTCAGGCCCTTCCTGTGCTTTGCTCCGCTCCTGGTGTGTGTGCTTTCTCATCCCCTCATCTCCTGCTGCCACTGCTCATATAAATAGGTCTTAGAAGCAGCACAGGTTGTCACTGAGTCGGATTATTTTCGCCTTATTGATATCTGGCTTCCATGTCATGGCCCCTGCAGTTCTTAATGACAATTTAAGATGAGAAGAATGTTGCCTTGTGGTTTGGTGCACGTGTACACACAGAAGAGTTGGTGGTTAGCTGACGCGCTGTTCGGCTCCTGGTTACCCGCCTGCTGACCTCACTCTCTTTCTTCTGGCCTCCGTGTTTCTTTTCCCTGCTCTTGGGGTTGAGATTTGATTCCCTCTAATCCTCCCTTTCCTTTCCTGCTGAGTCTAACTGAGCCCCAAATCCTGTGGGTGGAGCTGATGTCCCTGCATGCCACTGCACGTCTTTGCCATCTTTCCTTGGGACTCTAGAAATGCTTGCCTACTCAGTCCCCCTGCCTCTAACCCTGCTCCGGCATCGTCCTGTAAACACACATGAACGTTCCCACGTCACCATCTGGCTTAAAGACGTTCCCAGTGCCTACGGGATAAAGTTCAAAGTCCCCTCTCTGATATTCAAGGTACTTAAAATTTTGATCTAGGCGTTTCTCTTCAGCTGTTTGTCCCCAGTCCCTCCATACTTCGTGTGAAAGACACTTTGCTTCTCACCATCACCAGGACGTGTCAGGACAGCTTACTCCTGTGTGCCTTTGCATACCTCCTTTTCTAAAACTGTTCTTTTTCTTAAACTATCATTCCTTCACTTAACCTTTTGGAAAATGTCTGTTTGCCATTGATATATGTTACATTTTTATAAAATTTTCCTGACCATGACTAGGCATAGTGGGGGTCCTTCTGTGGGTTACCCTGTACATTCTTTGTATGTCTAATAAAGCACTTAGCAGACTGTAAACCTTTAAACCAACACCTCCAGTGTTTTGGGTGCTACGTGAAGCACCCACTGAGATCAGAGATGGACAGAGAAACAGTCCTTGTGTTTTATCAGCCTGGTAAAAGCTCCTCAGGCAGAGATAATACCAGATGGAAACTCGGATCTACATTAAGGAATGATGAACCCTGGAAATAAAGTGAATAGGTTAGGTATGAGATTTTTTTATCCTCGCTTTTTGATTTCTTTAAAAGACTACTGACTGTCTAAGAAAGAAATAATAGCATTTAATTTTGTAGTGCATATCATATAAAGAAGTAGAATATGTAAAAAAAGAAAGTCGTACAAATGGAAAAAGAGGGAGAAATGGACATTTTTATATGCAAAATGTTATATTATTTGAAGTTAGACTGTGATGTTAGAGACACGTGTTGTAAAGCCTTGAGCAATGACTTAAGGTATGGATAGTATACCGGGAGAGATAAAACAGAACACTAAATAATAACCCCCCAAAGGGGGAAAGAGGTGGCAAGAAAGGAGAAGAAAAGAACCAGGAACATATAGTTAAGTAGAAACAAATAGCAGTGTGGTAGATTTAAACGCACTGTATCAAGAATTACATTAAATGTAACTGAACTAAATGCTACATTTAAAATCTTTGCCCCCCGAGTTACAGAGATACTCTGCCACTTTTTCTTTGAGGAGGTTTATAGTTAAAGTTTTTCCCAGAATCTGTCTCAAATGAAGTTTTGTGCATGATGTGACGTATGGATGAAAGACTTAAATAGTTGGGGAGAGATACCATGTTTATTGATTGGAAGAGTCAGTTACTGCTAGGATACCAGTTTCCCCAAATTTGATTATAAATTCAGTGCAATCCCAATTAAAATCCCAACAGGACTTTTTTGGGGGGGGTGGTGGTGGAAGTTGACAAGCTGTTTTAAAAATTATTTCACAATGGAACAGATTATTGCCAATGGAATAGGCAAATGACTTGACAGAAAAACAAAGTTGGAGGACTTAGGCTATACGACTTTAAGACTTAACATAAAGTTACAGTAATCAAGAGAGAATGCTATTGTTGTAAAGATAGAGAGATCAACGGACCATAATAGATGGTCCAGAAATAGACTCACTCATGTATGATCAATTGATCATATGACCAGCAAGGTATGAAAACAATTTTATGTGGAATGAAAATCTTTCCAACAAATGATGCTGGAAGAACTGGACATATATGTGGTGGGAAAAAAACGTGGAAATTGTCATACTGTATAAAAATACAAGAGCCAACTCTATGTTTTCTATAAGAAACTCACATTAAATATGCACAGTTTAAAAGCAAAAAGATGGGGGGAAAAAGGCATGCCATGTTAACAGTAATCATAAGAAAGATGGCATGGATATATTATCAAATAAGTAGACTTTCAGGAGAAAAAGAGAGAGTAAGCAGATAATTTGTAATGATGGACGGGTCAAGTCATCAAGAGTACCTGACAATCCTAAATGCAAATGCACTTAGAAACATAACTTCAAAATAAAACCGACATCTGAAGGGAGAGATGGAAAACAGATAATTATAGTTGGATATTTCAACACTTGTATCTCAGTTTTTGACAGAACAAGGAGACAGAAAATTAGTAAAAATGTAGAAAGCTTGCACAGGACTAGTAAACAACTCCAGCTAACTGATATTATAGAACACTAAATGCTTATGCTAGAAGTTGAACGGCTTAAAATCAGTGGTATAAGTGTCTATGTAAGATAAAGAAGAGCAAAATGTACCCAGAATAAACTGAAGTAAAAGAAAATAATAATAAAGAGTGGATAAGAATGAAATAGAAAATGAAAAAATAACATGTAAACTAAATGGAACCCAAAGTCGATTCTTTGAAAAGATTAATGAAATTAGTAAACTATAGCCAGGATGGTCAGAATTTTAAAAAAGAGAGTGAACACACAAATTACTAATAATGAGAATGAAAGAGGGGGGCATGGCTAAATACTGCAGACATTAAAAGAATAATAAGAGTGTACTGTGAGAAATCATATTCCAATAAATTTGACAACTTAAATGAAATGGAAAAAAATCTTGAAAGACATGAATTACTAAAGTTGGTACAAGAGAGAATAGAATCCCTGAGATAGTCATATCAGTTAAAGAGTTTAATTTTTAGTTTTAATTAGTTAATTAGTTTTAATTCTTAATTAAAATTTTTCCATGAAGCAAAGATTTCTCAGATGGGGTGAGAAACTACTAACCATAAAATAAAAAGTTGATAAGATGGTTTTTATCAAAATTAAAAACTTCAGCTCATCAAAAAGCAAGCTCCATATTGGGAGAAAATATTTACAATACACTTATGCAACAAAGGTCTGTATCCAACATGTACCATGAAGTCCTAAAAATAAATACCCAAGAGACCAAAAATGGGTGGAATTTAAACTCCAGAGAACCCTTTGACGTCAGCATTGCTGTACGGAGATGTTAAATAACTCACCCTCGTTGCACATTAATGAGAAAAAGAGATTCGATTTGAATTCTGGCCTTCTTGGCACCAAAACCCATGCTTCCTGCCACACATACTCTGAACTGGGATTCCAGAGACCTGGGCTTCCCTTGGCCCCCTGTGTCTTTGCAAGCATCTCTGTATCTCTCGCAGCTTCAGCCCTCCTGCCCCTCACTGGAGTGATCACCGGCTCTGCTCACCTCATGGGGGAAAAGAGAATCAGATTAAACAGTAGAGGGCCCAGTGTTTTCTCAAAGCCAAAGCGCAATATAGATGGGAGGTGGAATTCTCACTGCTTTTTTTTTTTTTTTTTAACCATTCTCCTTCCTTCAGGGGTGTACCTAGGTTTCAGCTGACTTTTATTTAGGAGATCGATTACCAGGAAGATTCACTTTTGACACCAAGCTGCCTGGTAATGTTGTTAGGGACCAGATTGAAATGGATTGGGCCATGCCTCCCTGTCTGAGTGCCTGGCCTTCCCCACCGCAGGAGCAACTTCTTTCTAGGCTGCTAGGATAAGTGGTCCAGTCTTACACATTGCTACTCTGAGCTCTGTGGAAAATACACTCCCCTGAGCAGTGCTTAAGGTGTGGGAGTTGTTACATTCTGAATGAAAGTCATACAACCTGACGCACCATGGCGCTTCTCCCCGGACATTTAGAAGAAGAATTCCGTTTCCCCCGTCGAGTGGGACCACCCCACGCTGTAGGGAGCCTCTGCTCACAGACACGTGATAAAGGCAGTTTCAATGTCGGATTTCATCACGGTTGATCTTTTTCAAGTTGCTGTGTTGATTTAAGTTGGTTTTAAATTTAACAACAATTTAGAATTTTAACAAGCACAGGATTCAGAACCCATTGTACCTGTATCCAATTTCAAATTTTGATCCTCCCACCTATTCGCCCTGAGGTCTTGAGCAAGTCGTTCCTGTTTCTTTAAGCATCATTTTTCTTCATCTTGAAATGGAGAGAACCCTGATCTTGCAGGGCTGTGGTAAGGTTTAAAGAATGCATCAATACACAGGGCGTCTAATACAGTGCCTGACACAGGTAGAAAACTGAGAAACGGCGGTTGTCACGGGCAAGGTCAGGGACTCCCCCTCTTCCGTGTGGAAGTGGCACAGGGATAGCCCAGCTGGGGACTCACGTCTGGGTGGCTGGTACGAAGAGCAGGGCTGTGTTACTCAGAGGGAAGCCCTCGCCCGCCCGGCAGCTTCACCCTCTCCACAGCCGTCACTGAGGCTGGGCTGTGAGGGGCACCCTGGGGAGGACAGAGGAGGGGAGGCGGACACCTGCACCGAGACCTGCTTCTGTGATGGGCGGGGGCTGGGTCTGCCCCAGGGCTCCCATCTCTCTCTAAGCCATTCATCGAATCTCTGGTGGGAGGAGCTTAATGACTTAACGCATTTGCTCCATCCCTTCCTGCTCCTGTTGGCTTGTGTTCCCTGAGACGATGAGCACGCTTTTCATCGTCTTTCCAAGTGTTGACATAGTGTAGGTCTGCACAGGCAGGAGCTGGGACCCCGCCTCCCATGGCAGGAGCAGCTGGGCATGTCACTTAGGTGGACACAGCAGCTAGCACCCTCTGGTCCCCAGTGTCACCAGTTAGGAGCTGCCCAGGCGGTGAACCATCTCCCATTTCTCTGTCTCCACTCGCACAGCTGTACCTTGAAGGGACCTATTTTATGTCTCAACCATACATATTATTAAAGTATTACAATCAATAATTTTAAGTGATCTGTATTTTATTTTGAACTATTACATTATTGAATGTTATGTGTTAATGTTCATTTAAAAATGCTATCAATATTCCTTATTTAAAGACAGATTTAAAGATTGTTCTACTTAACAAGTAATATACACTAATTATGTTAAGAAGTATGATTTATAAACATCAATTAAAAAGGCCCATGTCATACTTGATTTAGGGATTGAACGTATGTTAAAAGGTAGATTGTCTATCATCAACAGCTGGCCAGAGTTTTTTGTGACCTTCCATTTAGAATTTTTGCGTTTGGCATTTTCAGAGTTTTAATCATTATAGAGTTAATTGCAAATGATGCTACATGAACCATGATTTCAAGTTATTTTTAAGTATGTTTCCATCCTTTTTGAATTGGGCTTGTCTTCATTCCCAGAAAGTGAAAAGCCAAATATGACATAGTTGTCATTATATGTTATCTTTTTAACCTTGGATTTTGAGGCACAAGTGTCTTGGTGTTCATTTTTGTGCCCCTTTTAACATGTGGTCTTCATGGTTCTTTTCTCGTACCTGTGGTCCATTATGAGTGCAAAGTAGACAGTATAACAGCGAGTAGATGATGTGTTCGTCAAGACCACGGTGGCGCTGAGCGCTGGGCCCCGGTGAGGTGACGCAGTGCTGTGGCTGAGGCAGGAGCGTGTTGGTCTCACCTCCACCACCCCCGGGCACTCTCGCTGCATGTACACGCGAGCTGTATGGAAACATCGTTTGCATACCACATAATTTACCCACTTAAGCTGTATAATTTAGTGTTTTTAGTATAGTCACAGAGTTGTTCAACCATCGCCACCATCTAATTTTAGAACTTTTCATTCTCCCGGTAGAAGCCCTGTACCCATTAGCAGTCCCTCCTCCCCCTCCCCTACACGACCTCAAATCTACTTTCTGTCTCTAGATTTGCCTGTTTTAGAAATTTCATGTAAGTGGAATCATACAAAATGTGACTGGCTTCTTTCACTTAGCATAATGTAGTCAATGTTCACCCACAAGGAAGTATCAGTATGGCATTTCTTTTTATGCTGAATAATATTTCACTGTGTGGATATGCTACATTTTGTTTATCCATTCATTAGTTGATGGGTTGATTCCACTTTTTGGCTGTTGGGAATAATGCTGTTATGAACATTCACATACCAGTTTTTGTGTGGACCAGTTTTCGTTTCTCTTGGGTATACCTAAGAGTGGAATTATCAGATCATGTGATAACCGTTTAACCATTTAAGGAGCTGCCTGACCATTTTCCAGCTCGGCTGCACCATCTTACATTCCCACCCAAACCTTCAAGCAGTGCTTGAAGGTTCCAGTCCTGCACATCCTTGCCGATGCTTGTTATCCTATATGTCTTTTGGATTCTAGCCATTCCAAATTTTTTCCTCTAAAGGGAACGTCTTAAAACATTATTTTAAAACGTACTCATTAAAAAATCAGAAACAGAGGCCCTTCCTGCCTTCATTATGTGCAGCCCCTCAAGACCCGTCAGAGGCCAGGTTGTGTGTCAGCCGTCCACAGGGAACCGTTCCCACATTTCAGTCGGTCACCAGATCTGTCCTTTCCACTTCAGTAGCTCTGCATTGACTCAGGCGTGTCACCTTTGTCCCTTGGGCCAGCCTCTCCCTCCCTTTCTTGGACAGTTGCTACAGCCTTTCAAAGTCTCTAGCTTTCGTTTTCTCTTTCCAGTTCTTTCTCCAAATAGCTGCTGAAGTGTTTGTTCTAAAACGCAAGCATGAGTTTGTCCCCCCGTTAGGGTCCTTCCACGAGTCCCTGTCGTCTGTAAGTCATGTTTCGGTTCCAGAGCTGGGCACGCAAGGCTCTGCACAGTCTGACCCAGCCTGTCTGCCTTGCCGTTTCCTCTCCCCACCCCACGCGCCTCCTGCAAGCTCCCCGCATGGTCCGTGCTCCTCCATCCCTGTCTGCTCGCGTGCTCTGCTCTGTCCACCTGCAGGCCTGCGCTCAAGCCTTTGGTGCCTCAGCGAATGCGGGAGCCGCTTCCTTCCAGAAGCCTCCCCTGCTTGTTTCCTGAGTCTCTGTGCCACCGCCGCCCACTCGTCTTTCTCACCAGTTAAGACTCAGCTTCTTCCAACCCCAGGCCCGGAGGACACCAGAGCCCTGGGCGTGACCTCCGAGGCGCTGATCCGTTGTCCCCTGCAGAGCCAGGGGATCTGTGTCAGGTGGTCCTCACATCACACTTTGGGAAACCCAGTTCTAATGGACAGTAAATCTACTGTCAGAGTCTTCAGCAAGGTTTGGAAGCTCCGTAATCTGTGTGGCAGAGGTGAAGATGAGATGATATCACCCGAAGAACATTCTGATTGTTTGTTCTATTTTTTTTTTTTTGTCACTTTAGATTGAATAAGCTCCCTGGCTTTCTTAAGACTTACAAGAAAGCTCTCCATCCTGAAACTGACTACTAATTTTTCAGGAAAGAAGGCTGATTGATAACAGGCAGGCTTATGGAACTTTAAAAGACCACATGGGTTTGGCCAAAGGTGTATGTGGCCATCACTTCCGGTCTGGCTGTGTCTTCACTCACTTTACCACGCCCCTAGGATTGATGGAAGGGTGATGTTTGGACCCTGCAGGGGCTGGGAAAATTCGGCCAGACTCAGGGAGAAAGAGCCCCACTTAACTTTCTGGGCATGGTGCCATGGTTTTTAGACAGACTCAGACCTTGGCATGGGAATTTCTCATAGTCTCTTTTAGCTGAGTCAGTATTGAATAATTAGCTGGGATTGCTTTGTTGGCAGGGCTGTGTGCTTTCCCTCTTGCTGCTCCAGTGACTGCAACCAAGCTAATAATAATCACCACCCCTCACATTTATGTAATATTCTGCTTGTAGTTTTACAAAGCACTTTCAATTTTTTCCCCATTGGAGCCTCCTAATAATTCCATGACATAGGCATTCTTGTCCTCGTTGGGGAAACTGAGACTCAGAGAAATTAAATGACTTACATAAGATATTATATACCCATTAAGCAGCAAAACTGGTATTCTGATAAGAAATCTTCAGACTTCGAATCGTTTTCCTTGTACCAAATGCCTTATTTGCTCAGGCTGCTTTCAGATGGCTTCTTTCCTTTTGCTTTTTAAAGTTTAGTTTGATTAGGATGTCTCTGGGCATAGATTTTTAAAAATTTATGCTGCTTGGGGTTTGCTGAGCTTCCTGAATCTGTAAGTTTATGTTATTTGCCAAATTTGGGGAATTTTCAGCCATTATTTCTTCAACGGCTGTGTGTGCGTTTTGTTTTGTTTTGTTCGTCTCAAACTCCTATGACATGACTTTTAGAGCTTTTCTTGTCTCATAAGATTGTTTTTATCCCGGTTTTTTCTCTCAGCTGTTTCCATTGGATAAATTATTAATCTATCTTCAAATATATTAGTTTAATTCCTGTGTGGTTCAAAAAAATACTTGTGTGATTTTTACTCTTTTAAAGTTGCTAGAGGTTTTTTACATGGCCTAGAAATGGCTTATTTTGGTAAATGTTGCATATAACTTGAGAAGTATGGATATCCTACTTTTTTTGGGGGGGTGGAATGTTCACTAAGCATCAGTTAGATCCAGTTGGTCAATGGTATTGTTTGTTTTATATCCTTTCTCATTTTACGTCTACTCGTTCCCTCAATTACTCAGATAATTCACTACCTGGTGAATTTTTCAGTTCAGTTTTTTCTTTTCTAAAGTGTCTCTTTGTTTCCTCTTTATATCTTCTATTTCTTTGCTGAGATTTTATCTTTTCATTTGTTTCAAGTGTGTTTGCCCTTACTTTGCGGAACATATCTAAAGTCTTTTTCTGTTAAGACTTTCATCTTGAGGTTGTTGTCTGTTGATTTTATTTTCCTTTGCAAGTTGGCTTTTTCCCGGGTTCTTCCTATGCTGAGTAGTTATAGACTATATTATGGACATTTCAAATATAATGTTGTGAGATGCTGGGGTCTTGTTTGAATCCTGCAGAGGATGCTGATATTTTTGTTCTGGTGGGTGGGTGGTCCACACCACGGTCCCGCAGTGCCTTCTGTGGGCTGTGCTGCGGTTCTGGTTTTAGAGTCTGTGGTTCTCCTTGGATCAGTCCTGTGTGTGCCACCCACTGTTCTTCCTTGGAGCTCAGTTACCAAAGCCCATGGTTTGCTGCTCAGGATCCAACCCCTCGTGCTTGCTCCACGGTGAGCCCAGGTCAGGTACCACTTTAGCGAATTGCTCTCTTCATCTCTCTCCTTTCCATAGTCTTGCCCAGCACTGCCCAGGGCCTCCCTTCGCTGTCTGCCCACAACAAAGCCATGGTTTGAGTTCTTCCTCCGTGTGTCTCTGTGTGGGACTAACTGGTCAGAGGACAGAGAGGGAAATAAAAGTGATGGGGACTGGCCCTGTGCTTATGGGACCTCAGTCCCTTGGGTCAGAGAGATGGTTTCCTGGCCTCGGAGTTGTATGTGCCGTGCAGCTATGACTGCCATCGTGGCACTGTCACATAGCGGTACTGCCCAGGGGCTGGGCTGGGAGAAACGGGGGAGAAAAAAGAAAAAAAGAAAAAGCCCAGAGGGCCCCCCAACACACCTTCATGGTGCCCTCTCCCACGCCTTGGACCTGGGACAGAGGCAGCTCGCGGAACTCTGCCTGTCTGTACCTGAATGGGCACCTCCGAGCCGCCTTTCAGGACGGGTAGGACTGAGGGAGATGGAAACTCACTCTGAAGTTCAGAGAAACTTCGATTTCAGATCTCCTTCCCAAATCCACCTTCTATAGTTTACTTTTCGAATCTTCAAATAGCTGCTCCATGCATTATACGTATGATTTATAGTTGGGTTCAGTAGGAGAGACGCAGTGGATTATTTGTACTTACGCCATCTTTTCCATAATAGGAACTCGTCATTTTTTTTAAAACATCAACCAATTCATGTCACTTATCTGCTTAAGACTCTAAAGATAGCTTCCCATCATACTTAGAATAAAATCCAAACTTTCTGTCACGACCTTTCCTCTGTCATTAATTTCATACCACTCTCCTCTTGGCTCGTTCTGTCCCTTGATGGCACCATGCCTTAAGATTTGGCCTTAACTGCTTTCTCTGGAAAGCAGTCCTCCAAGACCTTCACATGATTGCCTTCTTGTTGTGTGGGTCTGAACTGAAATGCTATTTCATCAGAGAGGCCCTCCTTTGCCGTCACATCTGAAGTCAGTTTTTAATCTCTGTTTATGATTTCAGGAGATGCACTTAATTAAAAAAAAAAAATTTGTTATCCACGCGTCTTGTTCTCTGCCTCAAGTCCTAGCCCACGTTTTACACCAGCCATCTCTGTGGCAGCCAGATTTATGCAGGGGTAACTTGACAGCACCTCACCTCAGCTGTGCTGTGTAGCTCTCGAGTTCTGGAATGTCTGAAAGCCTTCTCCGGGGCCGCAGCACAGGTGCACACGCCGCACGGTGTGGGGAGTCGGGGAATTGCCCCCTTTCGGGGGGAGCTTGACCAGGGAGGGCGGGGGCTGCTGGAGAAGTAATCCCCTCTCCTCTGCCTGAGGGGCACACTTCAAGGCACAGTCCGTGACTCTTCAGAGGGACCAGCAGGGTGAGCGCCAGCGGTCCACACGGTAGCCAGCTCAGTAAGGCACCGTGGTACTGCGTTCTCACCGCACCCCGTGCCCCCGCCCTGCTCCCCTCCGCATCCCCTTCCCAAACACCTGCTCCACTCCATCCCTCTTCTCAGGCTCTGCCTCCTGGGGGGAACCCCGGCTAAGACAACATTCTAAGTGACTTTAAAAATACCTCTTATAAAACATGTCTTACATCTTATAAGCAACATATAAAGAAAAGTCAAGGGGATGATAATCTATCCAACCACACAAATTTGTCAAATTTTTACATTTCACTGTATTTGCATCTATTTTTCTAATTTAAAGAAAGAAAAATGAAACTGGTAAAACTCTGTGTGCTCCTCTGTGACCCTATTCTCTTCCTCTCTCACCAGGAGTGACTACTACCCTACAGTTGATTATTATAAGCCATATAGAGTATTTTTAAATATTTTAAACTTGATATAAATGTGTAACTATCTCCTGCAACTTGCTCTTCACTCAACCTTGTCAACATGAGACTTAACCTGTGGTGAGGTTTGTAGTTCTTAATTCATCTTCGCTTATATATAGGTTTCCAGTGTGTGGCTGTTACAGATTTATTTATCTGCTCTCCAGTTGGCTGCGCTTCATTAAAAGCAGTTCTTTGGTTTTATAAATGAGGCTGCAGTGCACATTTTAGGAAGCATCCTTGTGCCGAACTCTGAGAGTTGGTCCAAGATACATGCCTACAAGTTGAGTCGTTAGATCAAAGGGTTCTCACCTACTACTTGGCCAGGTTGTGCCAACCTGCCCTGTGAAGGAGTTGTACCAGTTTACACCCTTAGCAGCACTGAATGAGAATTCCCATGATTCTTGCTGATCTACATCTTGGCCAACACTTGGTCATAGAGCACATTTTAAACATTTCCAATAGGTTGGGTGGGAAATCATACCTGAGGGTTTTCTCTCCATTTCTCTGACTACTAGTTGTATTGAGCTTCTGTTCCTATATATTGGCCATTGGATTTCCTCTGCTTTAAACTGTCCACTCTTGTTCTTTGCTCAATTTTCCATTGGATCATTTCTTTCTTATTGATTTACAGGAGTTCTTTATCAATTCAGAATTCTAACCCTTTGTCAGGTTTATGTGTTGCAAACACCTTTTCACAGCTAGCTTTTCTTTGCTTTGATTTTAATGTTTTTCCTTGTACAAAAGTGCTTCATTTCAGTGCAGCCAAACATTTCAGTCTTTTCCGTTATATATATTTCCAGCTTGATTGAGGTAAAATTGTATATATTTAAGGTGTACAGTGTGATATATACATTGTGAAATGGTTAACACAGTCATGTCACATTTCATTTCACATTTCAAGCTCATTAATGTATCTATAACCTCTCATAGTTACCTTTTGAGTGCCTAGTGAGAACACTTAAGATCTAATCTCTTTGCAAATTTCAAGTATACAACACAGTATTCTTAACTACCGTCCCCATGCTGAATATTAAATCTCCAGGATTTGCTCATCCTGTGTAACTGAAACTTTGTATCCTTTGACCAATCTCTCCCCGTTTCCCCCACCCCTCTACCCCTGGTTAACCACCATTCTGCTCTCTGCTGTTATGAGTTCAACTAATTGAGATTGTACATATAAGTGAGATCATGCAGTATTTGTCTTTCCGTGTCTGGCTCATTTCACTTAGCATAATGTTCTCTGGGTTCATCCATATCACAAATGGTGGGATTTTCTTTTTTCTAATGGCTGAATAATATTATGGTGTGTGTGTGTGTGTGTGTGTGTGTGTGTGTGTGTGTGTGTGTGTGTGAGAAAGGGGGAGAGAGAGAGAAGGGGGGAGAGAGAGAGAGAGAGACGGGTTTTTTTCTTCACTCATCTGTCAATGGACACTTAGGTTTTCCCATATTTCGGCTATTATGAATAATGCTGCAGTGAATATGGGAGTGCACTTATCTCTTCGAGATACTTATTTCATTTCCTTTGGATATATACCCAGAAGTGAGATTGCCGGATCATATGGTAGTTCTATTACTAATTTTTTGAGGAAGTTATACACTGTTCTGTAATGGCTATACCAATTTACATTCCCACAAGTGCATGACAGTGCCCTTTTCTCCACATCCTCACCAACACTTATTGGTCTCTTTAATAGTCAATCTAACAGCTGTGAGGTGATATCTTATTGTGGTTTTGGTTTGTATTTCCATGATGATTAGTGATGTTAAGCACCTTTTCATATGGCTATTGGCCATCTGCACGTCTTCTCTTGAGAAATGTCTATTCAGGTCTTTTGCCAACTTTTTAATTGGATGATGATGATGATTGCTGTTGCTATTGAGTTGTTTGTGTTTCTTATGTATTTTGGGTATTAACCCCTTTTGAGACCTACTGTATCCAAATATTTTTTCTCATTTTGTAAGTTGCCTTTTGACTCTGTTGATTGTTTCCTTTGCTGTGCAGAAGCTTTTAGTTTGCTACAACCCCACTTAATCAGTTTTTGCTTTTGTTGCCTGTGCTTTTGGGGTTATTTCCAAAAAGTCATTGCCCAGACCTATGCCAAGAAGGTTTTCCCCTGTTTTCTTCTAGTAGTTTTACAGTTTCAGATCCTACATTTAAGTCTTTAATCCATTTTGAGTTGATTTTTGTATATGGTGTGAGGTAAGGGTCCAGTTTCATTCCTCTGCGTGTGAATGTCCATTTTATCCAACATCGTTTATTGAGGAGACTGTCCTTTTCTCATTGTGCGTTCTGGTGCCCTGGTTGAAGATCTCTTTATATTTTGTATGTCTTGTAACTCATTTGAGAAATCTTTCCCTCTTTCAGGGTCAGAAGTTGTTCACCTGTATTTTCTTCTACAGGATTTTAAATATTACTTTTTACATTTATCTATTCAGTCTGTTTGGAACTTATTTTTGTTTATGGTGTGAGGTAGGGATATCATTTTCTTTCTATCTGCATAACCATTTTTTCAGCACTGTTTATTGAATCTCCTTCTTAATAATCAACACTGCTACTTTGGTCACATATCCATTACCTTATTATATTCATGGATCTGCTTCTGGGCTGTTTTTTCCTTCATTGATGTGTTTATCACTGCCCCACTGCCTTCATTTTTACAGCTTTCTGACAATTCTTGATATCTGGTTGGCCAAATCTCTTCCAAAAATTTTCCTCGTTGTTGTTTTGCATGTTCTTGCCCCTTTGATCTTAGATATAAATTTTAGAATCAGTGTATCAAGTTTGACCAAAACCAGAACAGTGTTGGCATTTTTTATTGAGTTGCATTAAATTTATATACATTTGGAAAGAAGTGAGTTATTTAAAAATACTGAGTTTTTCTATCCTTGAACATAATACATCTCTGCATTTATTCATCACCTTTAATATCATTTCATAAAACTTTACAATTTTTTTCACAAACATCCTGCATATATTTTGTTAGATTTATTTCTAGGTACATTACTATTGTAAATATATTTTCTTAAAAATTATATTTTGTAATTGTTTTTAGTTGATATATAGGAATGCTGTTGTTATTGATTTTGTGTGTGGATGTGTGTCTTAACCCTGTATTTAGCAACCTTTTTGAACCTATTTTTCCTAATTTTATCAAATATGACTAAATTTTTTTCACTTTTAATTCCTCTTATCTTTCCTAGCCCTGTCCCCTCACAAGAATGTGAGTTCCGTGAAAGCAGAGATCCTGTTTCTCTTGTTCACTTCCATATCCCAAGTGCTTAGAATAGTACCTGGCACACAACAGGTACTCAGTAGATATTTACATTTGTTGCATGAATTAATAAATAAAGTTAATTGTCCTAATTCTAGATAGGAAACAGTGCGTACTAACTGTATAGATGTGGCTTCACACGCACTGTTCGCTGTGCCTGGGCTGTGCCTCTCCTTTCCACCTGGCAGCCTCGTCTCCTCCCTCCAACTTTACTCCAGATTCTTTCCTGATACTGGGCACCCCACCCCGCCCCCCGACCAGGCAGATGGATCTGAAGCCTTTCTCTGGTCTCAGTTCTTCTAGGAAGCTTTCCTGGGCTTCCCTGTACTTCAGAAAGATGGATCCAGAAAAACAAAAAAACAAAAATAAAACCAAAAAGCAAATAAGAATTAAAAGTAAATTATATGCTCAAACACAGATTAAAACTTAAGAGAATCACCTAAAGAGGTATGGAAAGATACACAGAGTAAATGACATGATGGTGGGCACACAGTGCTACTACAGTTTGGGAAAGGGAATTAATTTATGAATAATAGGTAGAAAGCAAAGATCCACCAGCATCTCATCCTGCCAACAATTAGGAGGAACAGAAACACTGGATCAAGCGCCCCCATACGCAGACAGTGAGTCAGAAAAAACAGAGGACAAAAAAGTATTACATTCCAACATTGTTCATTCCTATGCAGTTTTCTAACAACTGTATTCCATGGGTGAAAACAACATGTATTTGAATCTTTTCTTTCCTGCTTTTAAAAATCACTTCAATTTTCTGCCTCTGATAAATGTTTTATGAATTTCCTTTTCTGGTGAGAGATTTTGCTGTGATTAAAGATTTCATCAAGTTATGACAAAGGCGGAATAGATCTTCATTCTCGAAAGCTCATTTTCCTGTGAGCTGTGTGAAGAGGCCTCTCGGAGGCAGCTGTCAGAGCTAATGAATGTTTTTCCAAGTGCTGAACCTCTGGGGAGGACACCCCGACCCACAGAACCCAGAATCAACTAAAGACGTGTCGTGCGACATCTCGTAGTGCGTAGCGGGGTGGTCAGGCTGCTACTTTACCATCTCCCTTGAGAGTAGGTGCATGTATGTGTTTTGAAAATCTGGTATTTCACAGATGCCCAGTGGCCTTTGGATGCTGTCAGTCTTTGTGTATGTGAGCGCGCGTGTGTGCGTGTGTGAACCCCTGGGCACGTCACTGCGCCCTCTCCACCTCAGTTCCCTTCCCTGGAAAGAACAGGGGACGCAGTTTGGATTGGAATACGCGTCTTCGTCCGCTGTGAGCACTACAGGATTTCTAGCTCTATGTCTTGAGTCTCGGTCATCACCAGCACTTTTCGTCATCTCCTGAGCCTCCCTCTCCTCTCCTCTCCATCAATGGGTCTCGGGAGGACAACCTTGCAGGGCTTTTGTATGAAATAAGCAATGCAGGCAGCTGGCACATGTGAGTGTGAGTCCTGTCTCCCCTTTGCTTAACAACCAGCGAAATCTTCCCTCTTCACACTTTGGGAAACACACCTGAGAATTCAGATGCCCTATGGAAGGTCATGTTTTGAAGAAATGCTCAGCTGAAAGAGACCCAGAGCACAGATCCTTTTCTGAGGCTTTTTTTTTCTTCTCTGAAAGTCTCCTTACCCTGTTCCTCCAGGAAGGAGGATGGCTGCTGCTTCTGTTGCTGTCTGCTCCTGTCTTAGGTCTGGGTGTCCCGTTTTGATGAGCAGACGCTTATCCATCAGCTGTCACGCGCCAGCTGCGACACTTGGTGTTTGAGATGCTGTGTTAGTTTTAGGCAAGCATTGGACCGTAATGGGGACCTGACAAATGGCAGCTAGCACAAACGAAGAGTACGTGGCTGGAATTCTGTTTTTCACATGCAGTTAACGGGTCTGTGCCATCATTTCCCAGGGCCCCACTCTGCCCTCCACAGCCGTGGCGTTTGTCCCCATCACCCCCTAGAGTCCCTGAGCTTCCTGGCGTCCTGCTCCTCCCTGGGGAGGAAGCAAAAGGAGTCAGGAGGTGGAAGGGTGACACCTTCCCTTCTCAAGGACTTGTCTTCTTATGTGGGATGAAAAGTCTCCAGAAGCCGGTTATTGGCTGGAACTTTGTTCCATGGCCCTCCCCTTGGGGAAGGGGGAGGCGGGAACTTGGTTACTTCAGTTTTACTGTCTGCGGTAGAGAAGGCCAGGGAAGGGAGGTTTCAGGTGGGTGGTGAGTGACCCCACGGTGTCGCCCACAGTTCTGGGGGAGTGCGGGGTGGCCCCCGTGAGGACTCTCGGTGGACATGTGCACAGACAGCATGGGCACGGCGCTCTGTGGACCCCTGCCCAGCGCCTGGCCTGGCACCCGTAGAAACCCAGGGCCATGATGCGGTCACTTATTGAATGACACTGTATGCCGAGTGCTTTCCCGCTGGGTCAGGCGTCCTAGCGGTCACACGTGTGAGGCTTGGAGAACTCAAGTTACCTTCCCAAGGTCACTCAGTGTGTAAAGGGCACAGCTGGGTTATAAGCATGTGTCCCAGGACCGAGGAGGACCTCCTGTCCAAACCCACTGTGTAGAATTCACAATTAGTTCAGAATGAGTCTTCGTAAGCCTTTGTGTCCCGGGGTACATGACATTTTGATAAATCGTACTTCTCATGTCCTCCAGTGGTGTAAAATCTTTGGGGATGGGGGGAAGCAGAGTCACTCTCCTCTTTGGCTGTCAAAAGATGCTGAACTTGGCTTTGTCTTTGCACCGCAGTACCCGGCAGTGCCACCTGCTCCTGGACGTCTTCAACTCCACGGAGCACGAGCTGACAGTCAGCGCCCGGAGCAATGAAGAGCTCATCCTGCACGCCGGCGAGTGCCAGCGGTGAGTGTCGTCACGGCCCCACGTGCTCCCTGGCCCCCCTCTCGTCGCCCTGCTTGGGAGGTGCTGAAACAGTCCAGCCTCGAGACCTTAGCGGGCGGGCAGCCTGGTGCCCCTTCCAGAGGCATCACAGCCCTTATTCAGGTTCAGTGACAGGATCGGTCGTGGTTGCAAATTGGAGCCAAGTGTAAAGTCAAGGTAGAAATGAATGGTTTCCGTCCGAGGAAGCAGCACCTCAGCTACAGATGCTTTCAGGCACCATGTCTGAGGACGCCCAGACGTCTGGGCAAGACCTTTCACTTTTAAATTCTTAAGAAAGCTGTATCTGGGGTCACTGGGTGTTGACCTGAGGGACGCATATCAATGTCAATGGGAAGTTCCTTGGAGGAATTAATGTCACAGGAGACAGGCCAGGCAGAGGTGCCTGGAAGAGGTGCTGTGTCACCCGAGCTCAGCCCTTGGAGGGCAAAGAGAGGTGGCCCCAATGGGCCCTGGCCAGGGTCAGCCGCAGGACATGCCCTGGTCCAGCAGAGGCGAGCAGGGAGCCAAGGTGGAAGTGAGAGCCGACCAGGAGCAGAGCCAGGGCCACAGGGGCAGGTCCGGAGGCAGGTCAAGCTCGGTGACTTTGGAAAGAAGCTCTTTGCTATGGTGGGGATCCCTTCCCAGGGCCTGGCCCGCTCCCACTCATTTGGGCCTCTCTCCAGACCAGGAGCTGTGCCCCCAAGCGCAGCTTGGATGTTAGGGCCATACCCTTATAGGTGGAATTATAGCTGGAGTAAGATATAGGTGAAATATAATTTTTATTTGTAATTGCAAAATACTTGAAACATACAGAAAATAATTTAGATACTAGCATACCATATCTCAGATTTCAGCGTTTTGCTATATTTGCTTGAGATCTCTCCCTCTCTCTCTCCCTCTCTGTCTCTGTCTCCCTCTATCTTTCTGTCTCCTCTCCCTCTCTCAAGGAAATAAAATGTTAAAAAAAAAACAGTGGACGTTAACGCCATTGGTCAGTGGGGAGGAGGGAATGCAAATTTAAATCACAATGAGACAGCACTACACACTCATGAGAATGCTTAAAATGACAGACTGACGATGTCAAGTGTCCACAAGGAACATGCAGCAGCTGGAAGGTTCATGCCTGGGTGGGAATGTGAAACAGTGCAACCACTTTTGCAGAGGCTGCTGTAGTTTCTTACAAAACTAACCATACACGTACTCTGCCCAGCAGTTCCAACTCTAGTTATTTATTCAAGAAAAATTTAAAAACGTATGTTCACAAAAAGACCTATAAAGAATGTTCCAAGCCAAAAAATAGAGCTCAGGTGTCTGTTACAGGAGAATGAATTAACAAATGGTGGCATTTTCCTAATGGGATATTACTCAACAACAAAAAGTGACAAACTCCTAATACATCACCATGGGTGAATCTCAGGAACCTTATGCTGAGTGCGGGGAGCCTGACCCAAAATAGCATGTATCGTGTGGTTCCGTTCATCTGAGATCCCAGAAGCAGCAAAACTCTTCTGTGATGGTGAAAACAGAGCATCGGTTTCTTCTGGAGAGGTCGGGATGGGCTTTGACCAGGAAGGGGCACAAGGGGATTTTTCTAGGTGATGGCCATGTTGTCTAACTTGATATCTGGGTGTGGGTTCCACAGGTGTTTGCCATTGTTAAAATTTAGCCAATGTGTACTTAAGATTTGTGCATTTCTCTGAGAGTCGATTTTCTATCAAAAGAAAAACTGTAAGCAGATGTTAAACTCTGCCTGTTGAAGGACTTGGGGGTGGTGTATGATATCTGCACTAGTCTTTGAAATGCCTAAAAAACTAGATTCCTGGATGGGTGGAGGGAATGGGAAGATGGATAGACTGAGTTGATAAAGCAAATAGAATAAAATGTTAATTATAGAATGTACCAATGGGTATATAGAGTATCCTCTGAGGAATTCTTTCAACTCGTAAGGAAATGCTGGGAAAAAATAAGCAAATGAAAAAGCAGCCAAGCCCGACAGCCCCGCCCCGGCCCCCGCCCCCTCCTTCCTTTCTCTTCCTCCTCCAGAGTCTGTGTGTCTCGGAGGCCGTGGCGTCATCCGCTCCACGCTTTACTACTTTATTGTATTTATTTATAGCCACAACAAACACTACGTTCAGAGTTTTTTTTTTTAATGGCATAAGTGGTTCCATATCATATGTCTTTTTCTGCGTGTCTTTTCGTAACTTTAAGTCAGCATTGTGCTGTGGACCTGAATATGAATCAGCTGTCTGCCTCCTGACTGCTCTTCGTGATTCCTTCGTGAATGCACCGTTTATCCATCTCCACGCTGATCCGCTACGAGACTGCTTCCAGGGTGTGGCTGTTTAGTGTCATTATGGATGATGACACATACGAATGCACAGTCGTGTTTGCTGTCTGGGGCCGATATTGGGAGGGCGCTCATGGCCTAACCCTTGAGAGGACGGAAACACTCCCTCTCAAGAGCTCCTTGTTGTAGGGGGTTCTTGCTGTGCGGGCGTGTGCAGGGCTCACGTGCTCGTGCACGGAGGCCGTGGCGGCCGTGCTGAGTGAGTGTTCTGGCTCCGGGGCGTGAGGACAGGCTCTTTCCTGGCCTGCTGCTGCGTCCTTGGTGCTCTAGGCCACTGGCAGCGGCCTGGGCCCCGTGCTGGTCCCCAGGCTGTGAAGGAGACCGTCTGCCCCCTGCCTTGTCTGCCTTGTCTAGATGTTTTGATGTAGCCTGCGATCCCAGAGGACATCCTTCTGGTCGTCTTATGACACCAACATAAATCCTGCTTTAAAAAAATGACAAACTGCTGAGCTTGTTTCTAAGCTTGACTCACTGTCAGCCGTGGAAGTCTGAGCGATGTTCACGGCCCCGTTCGCAAATAAGCCCAGTTCAGTCTTGTGCTTCCGGCTTCTTCCTTGTTAAGCTTCTTGCTTAAATTCTCATTTCTTGATGCATCTAACTCGCACATTCTTTATTCATTCATAAAATATTCATTCGATAAATATTGATGCTTCGAGAACTTGCTCTGGGGTGCCTGCGTCAGGCTCCGGGAGCTACAGGATGAGTAAGCAAGGACCCCTCATGGCCGGGAGTTGATGACACTCCCGCGGCCGGGGCGGCCCTGCCACTCCTGCCTGATGGGCCATCCTGCTGTTTTGGGTGGGGGGTAAACCGGAGGTCGTGATGCTCCTTTCTGTCTGGGGAGTCAACTTGGGCGCTGCTCCCACTACCCCGCGAACCCAGGGGTGACCGCCGGGCATCCCAGCATTCGCGGGGATGCAGGGGTCACTGCGCTTCCCTTTCCAGACCTCTCCAGCCTTGCCTGGTTTGGACACACGCTCTGCCTCCATGGAGAGGGCCCAGGTCTTTGGTCTGACGGAGCAGGTCTGGGGGAGGAAGCTGCGGTGGGTGGACCTTGCCTGGCAGCCCCGGGACGCCCCTTGAGTCCTGGGCTGCTGTCCCCGTACCTCCCGGTTCTGTCTCCTCGGAGCCCTGTGCCCTCCCGGAGTCCTGAGCTCAGCCCCCCCGAAGCCTGACCCTCCCCCACCGGCGCCATCCCCACCACAGCTCGGGCTTCCCTAGGCGCTCGTGAGGGCTGCCCTCGGCCAGGCTCGGCCACTCTGAGGAGGGCAGGGCGGGCCAGCTCTCCCCGGTGGTGAGGGCAGCGGTGGTCCTCAGACTCCGGCGTTATCTCCCAGTGCGTGGCAGGCCGCCTTCCCACTGCTCCCTGGGGAGTGGGCAGGTGAACCACGGGTTCTGCCGGGGTGACACAGCCTCACCCTCGGTGAAGAGCCGTGTTCCTGGAAGCCACGTAGCTGTGATGCTGCTCTTCTCGGAGCCCTGGCGTCCTGGGTCACAAGGCATTTGACGTCCTTTCAAGGGTGACCTGCAGTCCAGGAGAAGGGACCAACTCCAATTAGACTGTTGGGGGCCTGCATCTGTCTCCCCCTCCCTCCGGGTAGAAAGGCGTGCCAAGTACAAGAGAAACGTGTCCTTGGAGTCACAGTTTCTGAGCCCCGTGTGTTTGCAGGAGGTCAGGCACTCAGTCCCCCTAGTACCCTCACACAGGAGCTTCTGTCCGCATGTTATAGACAAGCAGACGGAGTACAGAGGTCAAAGGCACTTGGTGGCACCCAGGTCTGAATGACGCCATGGCTGAGCTTGGAATGGCGATTTAAGATGGGCTGGAGATGCTAGCACATATATATGGAATCTAAAAAAACAAAAAAAAAATGGTCATGAAGAACCTGGGGGCAAGACGGGAACAAAGACGCAGACCTACTAGAGAATGGACTTGAGGATACGGGGAGGGGGAAGGGTAAGCTGAGACAAAGTGAGAGAGTGGCCTGGACATATATACACTACCAAACATAAAATAGATAGCTAGTGGGAAGCAGCCGCATAGCACAGGGAGATCAGCTCGGTGCTTTGTGACCACCTAGAGGGATGGGATAGGGTGGGTGAGAGGGAGGGAGACGCAAGAGGGAAGAGATATGGGGATATATGTGTATGTATAACTGATTCACTTTGTTATAAAGCAGAGACTAACACACCATTGTAAAGCAATTATACTCCAATAAGGATGTAAAAAAAAAAAAAGATGGGCTGGAGGGGGCGGGGGGAAGCAGGTTCTATTTTCTCCTCTTTCTGCTCTGTGCAGCCTTAGGTAAGCTGTGACCGGCACTGAAGTCCATTGTCAAGCGTACAGGCCGGCAGAAGACGGGGAGGCGGAGGAGCAGGCTGGGTCTTTGGCTTGCAAGGTGTTCATGAATTCATTCAACAAGCACTTCCCGAGTGTGGAGCGAGTACCACGCCCTGCCAGGAGATGACATAGTGAGTAAGGTCCTCACTGTGTCCTCACTGCACTTATGTTGGGTGTGGAAGAAAGACAGGGATTGTCACACAGGGTGAGGAGAATCCAAAGCTGAGAGGAAGAAACCCAACTTGGGGCTGGGAAGGCTTCCTGGAGGAAGTGGTGCTAATACAGAACAGGACACTGAGTAGGAGTGAGGTGGGGCTGGAGTGCAAGGGAGAGCAGCCCCGGTGAAGGAGCAGCACGCCCTGAAAAGGGGCGTGTGCGCGGGGTGGCGTGAAGGACTTCTTCATAGGCTGAATGTTCGCGTTTTTAAACTGGAAATACCACTCTTATACCCATATTTCCTAGGGATATCTAGTTCATCTTATAATTTAAAATACAACATTTCAGCAAATGGATGTAGCAAGTACCTTTTCACCTTCCACATCTTTTCTGTGAAAGGTCCTTTGGAAATCAGTGACTCATCTCTCTTTCTGTGGCCTGGTTGATGCATCAGTTCTGTAATTAAGCACCATTAGTTAACTTCACTTTTGCCATACACGATTTGTGATGCTTGGTCTGTGCTGATCGCATTTCCTGGGGCTCCACACCATCGGTCGTGACATTGAGAATGTCCTCCAGACTTGCAGCTAGATGCCTGAAGTAACCTTCATTTTTACCCGAGGGGTGGTGTAAAGAAGAACCCACTTTCACAAGCATTTCTGCCTTTAATCCTCATCCTCAAGGTGTGGGCATTGTGCCCATCTCTGCTTACGCGTAAGAGAGCTCGAACTTGCCAAGGGCCACGCAGTTAGTTGGAATTGGGACCCGGGGCTGCCCAGTTGCCACCATACCCCTCCGCGGGAGTTACCTGCACTTCTTTAGGCTATGTCCCGGGAACTGGGCATCCCCCCTCCTCCAGTTTCAAAAGATGACCAGAAACAGTAGAACACTTTTCTGAGTGAAAAAGAATGAACTTCCTTAAGAAAGTACAGTGTCGCCAGCAGCAAATGTACTGGAAAAATTAAGATATGATAATTATTGTGTTTTTGCTTAATTATCAAACCGTTAAAATTAAATTTCGTGACAACCCTCATCTATGCGCAAGTCTTTCTTAATTTACAGTAACAGGTGCTGTCTCATCCGTGCTTCAGGCCACCCCGCCTCGTCCCGCCCGCCCGCCCGCCCTCACAGGGAGCCGCTGCCTGCTTGGCAGGCCTGGCACGTGTGGTCCAGGCGTCTCCCCGCTGCGGAGCCTCGTCGCTGGCTGGCTGAGAACAGGTCAGCCCTGTCAAGTGTCCGGATGGAGGGCGCACCGCACAGGTCCTAGAATGGCGGTGGAGCCAGAGGGGCAGGGACGGGCTCGGGAGCAAGTACAGCTCCGGCGCTCTGAGACTTTCCCCTTGACGCCGTCCAGGCCGTGGGGAGGGCCGGACCCTCACGTCTGGAGGATCCTGGCGGGGCTCTGGGGTGGGAGTGAGAAGGCCTGGGCGCTCCATGGCATTGTGGTTGTGTTTCTAGGGTTCTCTTGATGGTCTGAGGGGGGCCCAGCCTGTGGCACAGCGCTGCATTCAGCCGGCAATTTGTTTCTGGTTTAGCTTTTCTTCTTCTGCCTCTTGAGTGGCTTTAGATAATAAGCCTCCTCCCTCCTCTAGGTTTTAACTTCTTCCCTGGTCCTGTGAGAGGCTCAGACAATGTTTCCTGTAGGAGTGAACGAGCAAATGAAGTGATCACGTGATAAGCGATGACTTGTGATTGGTTACTTGCTGTGCTGCGTGTTCTGTCTTCAACGTGTGTTTTGAGGTCGCTATCGTGATCATCATCTCTATCTAGCAGATGAAGAAACTGAGGCTCAGAGGGGTGACCAGCCAGGTGACCACTAAGGTCCCGTCCTCCTCTCATTTTGACTTTGATCTTCTGTAACTCCCCGCAGACGGGTTTGGGGAGCAGCCTGTGTGTCCTCTACCCCCGCGATCGTTCACCTGTGTGCAGGCGCCCTCCCCGGGCACAGTGAGCGTGTAAGCAGTGATTTCCGCGCGGGCCCGCCTCGGGGGGTGTATGCCGCTGTATCACAAATTGCTGTTTATCCGAGCCCAGAACAGCCCCAGCCCCAAATATCTAGCTCCTCCTACCAACTGTCTCCACGTTTTTCTCTTGTTCAGTTCCGTCGAGCACTTCATTGCATCCCGCGAGGAAGCCCTTGTTGTTAGGAGACCGGTGTTGTTGCCCTTTGCTGTTTAACCGCAGCTGGAATGTGCGCACGGCCTCCTTCCACGGGTGGCCTGCCCTGCCCCCCGCAGTCCACAGGCCTGTGCCCCCAGCCCACAGGCCTGTGCCCCCAGCCCGGTGGTCTCTTCTGCAGCCGTTCTGAGTCAGAAGACTCTGTGGATTTTCTTTGTCCCTTTTTCAGACTGGGAGGAAAGTGGGAGAGTCCTTCAGAAAGTAAGCTCATGGAAACCAGGAGAAAGCACCTTGGTGTGTTCTTGTCCTTTCGGCTGACCGATGGGGAAACTGAGGCTCGGGTTTGCTTCGCAAGCCCCGGGCAGGATGACGTTGGTGCCGGCCTCCTCACTCCCTGGCCACAGCGTCTCCGCCACCCCACTCTGCATCCCTTCCAGTTAGCGGTTTTGCAAGTCTCCTAATAGAAACCCGGATGGCGCCAGAATCAATAGGATCCTCTAATGGTTCATAGGCAGCAAGAGGAGGGGTCAGAGCTCAGCCTGGAGAAGCTTCCAGGTGACAGAGATTCGATACCTGGAAGATGCTGCAGTTTGCTGACTCAGATGACAGGAGAGAGTCTCTCCTCTTCGTGAGAAAAGAAAAACCAGGTCACTCGCTTGGGCTCCGTACGCCGGGCAGCTTTGTGTGGCCTCTGTTGTCCTGAGCGACTGGAGCCTCCCTCCTGCAGGAGGTGGTGCCCCCTGCACCCACGCCCTGGCTGCAGGCTGGTGTTCAGGCGCCCACCCCGTGGACACAGGCCTAGCGGGCGCAGACCTGGGGCCACACGGAGCCCAGGCCCGCTCTCGCTCGGCCGCTGGCTGGCTCGGCTGTCTGGGTAAGTCGCTTGGCCTTGTTGAGCTTTCAAGTAAAGCGTGGATACGGATGCCTGTCCCGCAGGTCGTTATAAGTACTAAAGTTAGTCCAGGCTGTGTGCCTCGCACTGCGCGTGACCCCCGGAGGTGCTCCGTGACGGGCAGGTAATGTTATTTTCAGCTGTGAGAACGGCTCCCGCCATCCGAGCCGCCAGGCCTGGGGAAGGGCGTGCGCTTGGGGTCTTGTGCTTCCTTTCTGGGGAGATGACTGTGCGGAGTTTTGCTCAAGTGCTTAGTTATGACTTGGAGTCGCGTTGCCCAGGCTCCTGGGCGGTGTCTGACGTGGGGACAGAAGGTCCTCCTCTGTCAGGAGCCGGAGGCCACACAGCCGCTTCACAGGGACGACTTACTATGAGGGCTTGTTAACGAGGCCTGACCAGGGAACTGGTAACCAGGTAACCGGAAGGGTAGGGGGCGCCACTGAGGCGTGCGGTGTAGCAGACCTGCCGCCCCTGGGTCTGGGGGCCGGGGTTATGGGCCGGCATCGTTGCAGTTGGGAGCTGGGGGTTGGCGGGACGCCTGGGGTCTGGGGTCTCGGGGGAGGTGCACCCTCGGGAATCTCAGGCAGATGGCCACCCTTGGGAAGTGACAGGAAGGTCCGGAGGGAGCAAGGCCGTCCCCTGGGGCCCCTCGGCCTTCGGCATGGATGGGAGAGCAGAGCGTGGCCCGCAGGGTCAGCACTGGGGGACCTCAGGCCGTGACAGAGCCGCCCCGCCGCGTCCTCCCCGATCTCCCCCTGGAGCCGTGTCCTGCTCCCCTGTGTGTCCATGGACTCTTGGATGGTGTTTGGTATTTTCTACCTCGCGTCTCGCTCTTGCCAGACTAGCGGTTCCCAAACTTCGCCTCAAATTGTTATTACGGGACTCCCCCCGCCCCACCACCTCCTGATCTGATTGGTTGGGTGCCACCTGGGCCTCGGGACCTGTCAGTCTCCCCTGGTGACTCTAACGGGTGGCCCTGTGCGGGGACCACGGGGCTCGACTGTGGGGTCTTTGGGGGCAGCGTGTGTGTCTTGCTCAGCTCTGAACGTCCCTACCACCTTGATCCACTGTCAGGCACACAGTAGGTGCTCAGGTAATGTGCATGAGTGAGTGAGTTAGCAGTGGGCGTGCTGAGTGTCATTCACAAGCGTTCCCCTCCTCCTTAGGGGTCCTGCTCAGGGCGCTGTCAGGCACACAGTAGGTGCTCAGGTAATGTGCATGAGTGAGTGAGTTAGCAGTGGGCGTGCTGAGTGTCATTCACAAGTGTTCCCCTCCTCCTTGGGGGTCCTGCTCAGGGCACTGTCAGGCACACAGTAGGTGCTCAGGTAACGTGCATGAGTGAGTGAGTTAGCCGTGGGCGTGCTGAGTGTCATTCACAAGTGTTCCCCTCCTCCTTAGGGGTCCTGCTCAGGGCGCCTCCATTCACAGCCTGACTCAGGCAGGCTTTAAGCTGACCCCATCGGGGGACATGGTGGTGATTATCCTCCTGGTTCAGTTCACCAGGAAGAGGTGGCGGGTAGTGACACGGGTCTTGTGTTCTCTTTGGTGCTTATCCCTCACACTCCCAAGCCCAGTCTCCCCCAGCCGCAGTGCTCTGGTTGGTCTGGAGCTAGAAATTCTGGGAACTCATCGTTCCCTTCGTGGGGATTGGAGTCTGGCCGTGGAGCCCCGTGCGCAGACCTCTCAGGGCCCTCAAAGGTGTCTGCCCACATGTTAGGGAAAGGGTCTCATCTTATCTGGTGGGAAGAGGAAAGTGCCCTGGACTGAGGCGAGACGTGCGCAGCAACCCCAGCTCTGCTGGTCCTTGGTCGCACCCTTGGCTGGTCCTTCACGCTCTCTGATGCTGACGCCTCATCTGTCAGATGGGCGGGGGGGAAGAAGCCCAGCCGTGCCCACCTCGGCGCTGGGCCACTTCAGCGAAGGTGCCGAAGGGACGGGGTGTGTCGTTATTCATTCTTTCACTTAAAAACTTTATGTGGAGAATTCAAATATATACAAGAGGTGCCGTAATAGTACTTCTCACCCAGTTCTATAACTAGTGACTTATGGCCAATCTTTTTCATCTCTCCCTCACCAACTGCCCCATTTCCTGTGTTATTTTGAAGTAAATCCAAGACGGCATATCATTTCATCTGCAAATATTTTAATAGTCAACATTGGAGCTCTTTTTAAAAACATAACCGCAATGCCATATCATGTTTTAAAATGAGCAGTTCCTCAATATCAATGTTTAAATTTCCAATGATCTCGGTGTCATGTTTTTTAAACATTTTTTGGAATCAGAATTCAAGAGGTTGATAAGTCGCACATCCGTTTTTAATCTGTAGGCTCCCTGTGCATCTCTTTTTTCTCACACTTGTTCATTGACTAAATCAGGTCCCCCAGTTGGGGATTTGGCCAGTTGGGTGCCTGTGGTGGTGGTGACCTTGCTCCTCTGACTGACTTCTCTTTCTTTATTCCTTATTAAATTGGTAGTAAGCTCTAGAGGCTTGATCATATTCAGTGATAGTTTTCTTTTTCTTTTGCAAAGAATCTCCATCAGAAGGCACTGGTGTCTGCTTATCTACTTTCTGTGATGGAGCCGTTATTATTAGATCTTTTCCTTTTATCTAACCTTACACCCCGAATGCATGCCTTTTCATCCCCAACGGATGAGTAGACATTAAGAAATTCTCTAACTCTTTTTCATAAGCTCAAAATGAAACACACAAGCATTTTCTGTCTGAGGTTTGGAAAATGAACAGATGAAAAAGTGAAGCCGTTTCCTGTGTCTTTCCGCTCTAAAGCATCCTGCCCGTCAGATAATTAAGGCTCATTGTTCTCAGCAGGTGCCCAGCGGGAGACATCGGGGTAATGCTGGGGCTACTTAGGGCTCTCAGAGGCCCAGCGGGATTGGGAAACCTGCATCCACCTCTGGTAGCTGACGCAGCCCTGGAGCTGAGTGGCTCCGGGTCTGGCAGGACCAGGCTGCGGCCCACACGGGAGTGGCGGCATCCTGACTGTCCAAGGGAACTGGTTTCAGGGGCTGGTGGGGAGAGGAGGGGACGTAGAGTTCGGGATGTCTGGGACTTTGTGGCACAGATTAGCCCGAGCAGCATCTGTGTGTATTTGTCATACGTTATGCTGCTTCCTCTGAAACTAACTTAAGCTTGTGAATGTTTGTGTTTTTCCAGGGCCAGGGTTATTTTTCCCATTTGACGAACAGCTCACCACAGCTCAGGATGGGAGAGCTGGGTGTTTCCTGTGGCCCGAGTGCAGGGGGAGGTGATGGGTGGACTGGTCTGGGCCCGATCTTAGCGGACCTTGGATGCCGATGAGTCTTAATACATTTTTAATGAGGGATACATTTGAAGATGTCTTTGTCTTTTGGGTTTTCCCCATTTTCACCTTCAGGATAAATGACAGCTTCACCCTGGCTTGGAATCCTCCTGTGAGAGCCATGGTCAAAGCCACGTCTTTGGAGGGGAAGGGGTGGTCACAAGAGAGTTCGAGGCAGGAGAGTGTCAGCTTGACCTTTTAGGAAGTGTCTGGAAGGGGTGACAGCTGGTGAGAGCCTGGGTGGTCTCAGGCAGGTCATGGCGGCTGCGCCTGGGGGCGCCCTTTGGAGCAGAGAGAAGGGTCGGGATCCGGAGACCCTCAGGAGGGAGGAAGGCTAGAGGGTTGTTGGGTGTGGGCTGTGGAGAAGGAAAGGGAAGTTTCTAGTCTGGGCAGCTGGGTGGGTGGTGGTGCCATTTGCTTGCCCAGCAGATGCATGGCCAGGGCGGGGTGGGGAGGTTCTGAGGGCACCGAGGCTGTGGCCGCAAGGCTGCTGTCCTCGCACGGGCAGCCCACTTCCTGCTGCACCAGAAATGCCGCGCCGTGACCTTGGGCAAAGCGCACAGCAGTGGGAGCCGAAGGTCTGGCTTCTGGTCGCGTCTCTGCCAGTGCCTGGCTCGTGCCCTTGGGCTTGTCATTGAGGCTCCCAGCAAACTGGGGGCTCGGTTAGGTCCCGTGAGGAAATAGCGGTGGAGCTGCCTGAAAGCTGCAGGACACTTGGAAGACTTGACCGTTTTATTCTCCTCCCTCCTGGGAGCGAGACCTTGGGGAAAGGTGGGGACAGGCGTGCTCTTCCCCGTCTCCTGGGACAGGCGTTCTGTACAACCGGCGCCTTTCTCTGGGGCTCCGCAAGGGATCTCAAGCTGCCGGCACCCGGCTCTCCCGGCCCTCCCGGCCCTGATCGGGCTCGTAGCCAGTGACGCTCAGAGAGGCCTGCTGGGCCCCTGCGGGACTCCGGGGGCTGCCCTTTTGTTTGGGCCCAGCTAGCCCCTCTGTTCCCCAGCTTAGGGAAGCTCTTCCCGTTGAACCCCACACACCGCCTTTGGGCCTGGGAATGGGACGCAGATCCCAGCGTGGGAGGAGAAGTGAAAGAGGAGGGTCGGGATCCTCGTCCCGGCCAGCAGTGTGGGGCAGCCTGAAGCCGGGCAGGCTGGTCCCAGGGCCCGAGGCTGCAGGGGTCGGCAGGGCTGAGGCCAGCGGGGACCCCCCTCGGGGGGAGTCTGGTCCACGGCTTGCTTATCAGCACACTGACCGACGGCCCAGAAGGATCGCTGCGTCCTTTCTCGGACTGCCTTACCTAGCATCTTTCACATAAGGAAGCACTTCAGGGTTGGAATTGGGCTGGGACTTGGATGACAAGGCAGCCTCACAGCAGAGTATTAGAACCGCTGGTGGCAAAACCGAAGGGAAGTGGGTGTTGACATGATGGAGTCGTTTAATCTGTGTCAGTTCAGAAGGCCTCCACGAAGGGACGTTGACTCAGAAGACCCGTTAGCCGCTGGAACCTGCCCACGATGGACACAGTGAAACCCGCGCTGGCAGAGGAGCTCCCCTCGGCTTCCAGCGCGTGAGCCCTTGTGCCCCTGGCCTTGGAGGGAAGGGGGCGTCCGAGGCTTCCTCCCGGACCACTTGCTGACGCCTCTGCGTTCTACACAGTCACGCTTTCTAGCCTACCCGTCAGCAGGAGGCTTCCGGGCCTCTCGTGTCACCCCCCCCCCCCCCACCCGCCTGTCATCTCTGCGTGCCCGTTGAGGAGACAGGCTCAGCGGAAGCAGATGACCCGCCCCAGGTGACACTGCCCGTGGGTGTCCGAGCCAGGGTTTGAAGCGGGCTCGTGAGAGGCCTCCTGTGGAGAGCTCCCTCCTGCCGGCTCCCTGGGTCATTCTACCTGTGAGTCGAGAGCTTCCCAGGAGCCTCTCCAGGCACCAGAGATGCAGGTGTTACAGGACAGTGGCTTGGAGGACCCCAGAGTGTGTCGGGAGGGAAGGGCCAGCGACTGGACGATCAGATAGATCAAGGGCAAGGCTACGTGACAGACCTGCGCAGGAGGGGTGCCATCGCCGCGTATCATTCCCGAGGCCGTGACGCGGAGCATTTTAGCGCGATGGCGGGCGTCCGCCCATTCAGGGCCATCTTATCAGTTGTCTTCCCTATCTTTCAACTTGAGAATGAATATATTGCATAGGTATTATATGCACACAGTATGTGCACCGTGTATATCCATGTGCTCAGGTGTACTTACACACACCTGCACACACGCATAAGACTATGAATGTTATCCTTATTATCTTCAAAATACTGTTACAGCTCTGGGGGTTTATGTGAAGTGCAGCCGTAGCTGAGAATCTCTCCACTTCAGAACTAGTGGAAAAGCCGTGGCTTCAGGGTTGCAGAGACCTGGGCCAGGTCCTCCCTCCTTGACCTCCGCCTGTGGCACGATCTCGGGCAAGTTGCGTACCCTGCCTTAGCGTCGGTGCTGACATCTGCACGCCCGGGCTGATGGCGGTACCTGCCCGGGGAGGTGGGTGAGAAGGTTGAGTGAGTAGCTCTCACGTACCTGCAACTGCTCCAGAAATGCCAGTCCACTTGTATTACCTTGGAGACACGTGGAGTACTCTGCTGTGTCAGTCACAGGTCATCCTGAAGAGAGAGAGGCAAAGGCCCTGCGAGGTGAGGCTCACAGAGAGCACACCGTGCCTCCCTTCAGGAATGTCGCTTTGTTAACATACGGTATCAGTTGTCCACCAGCTGCCTGATTCCAGAGGCCAAGTCCAGTTGCCCCCTTCTGCTGTGTCCTCCCCCCTGACATCAGGGTCGTCTTGGAAATCCCTGAGATTCAAGGAAGACTGGGCATCCCATCCTGGGAAAGCACTTAAGACTCCTGATTGTAGGAGCCTGTTTCCAGGGCTTTTTAGTGACCAGGGGGCACATAATCAGAAAACAGGCACCTGAGAGCTGTGGGAATTGTTAAGGCCACGGGGCAAAGGCTGCGAGTTTCTCCGTTTAATGTATATATATATAAAAAAAAAGAGAGCGCGTGCGTATGTCATTGTGTACCCTCCATCCGCCTACACCAGCTTTTTATTAGGGAAAGTGTTTTTTTTTCATTCTTGCTGTTGTATATTCTGTGGGTTTGGACAGTGACGTGTACAGTGACGTGTACCCATCATTCTAGAATCCCCCGTGCTCCGCCTGTTCATCCTTCCCTCCCCTCCAGCCCCTGGTGATCACTGATCTTTTTACTGTCTCCTTAGTTTTACCTTTTCCAGAATGTCATATAGTTGGAAGCATACAGGATGTAGCCTTTTCAGGCTGACTTCTATTATTTAGTGATATGCATTGAAGGCTCCTCCATGTCTTTTCATGGCTTGATAGCTCATTTCTTTTTAGCGCTGAATAATATTCCATTGGAAGTACCACAGTTTGTTTATCTATTTACTTACTGGCGGACATCTTGGTTGCTTCCAAATTTTGGCCTTCGTGAATAAAGCTGCTCTAAGTACCCATGTGCAGGATTTTGTGTGGATGTAAGTTTTCAGCTCCTTTGGGTAAACACCGAGGGGCATGACAGCTGGATCGTATGGTAAGACTTTATTTTTACCAGAATCATTGTGCATTTTAAAAAGCCAAAAACAACGCATACTTTTTTACCTCTTTCCTCATCCAGTTTCCAAGTACTGTTCCATAGCAATAGGAAAAGGAAAAAAAGGAAAGAAAAAATGCTGAAGTAAAACAACACATAGCATGGTGCGGGCTTGGGGCGTCCCGTTCTCTGTCTGCAGCACCCCGCCCGACCCAGTCGGCCGCGTCATCTCCTCATCCTAGGGGACTTTGGGCTTCCCCACTCCTCCCGCCTTTCATCCACGCGTCCTCTGCATCTCATGCTGGGGTGTCCTTATTGCTTGCATGTCTCTGTCTGCCCTGGGAGCCCCCTCTGGGCAGGGGTCATGTTCTCATTATCTCAGTGCTGGCTCCTGGCCTAGTGCCTGGCCCAGTAGGACCTGAATTGAATCACTTTCTGTATCATTCAGTTTAGGCTGAGTTTCTCTGCAGTAACAAAAGACCCAGAATCTTAGTTACTTAGCACCACAGGAAGATTTGTTTCTTGCTCACGTTTTGTGTGTATCACAGGTTGGTTTAGCTCTGCTCCGTTTTGCTTCCATTCGTGACCCGTGTCCTCTGGAGACATCCTGGTTTTGGGGCAGAGGAAAAGAGAAGGGGACAGGCCACATGATAGCTCAGGAGCATTCTGCTTGGATGTGGCCTGGGTCACTTCCTGCACATTTTGTTGGTCAGAGAAGTCACAGGGCAGCCTGAGATCAAAGAGGCGAGGGTGGGCAATCCTGTAGGAAGGGCACCAAGATTTGGACACTGCTGGAGTCCAAGTACTTTCTTTGCGTTTAAAGGGAAACTACCATACTTCTTTGGGTCTTCATCTTCCACTTTTTGCCATCTTTAGAGGACGGTTGCTTTTTTCCTATATGAACATACAGTTGACTCTGCATTCTTTCGTCCTTTCCTACATTTGTTCAGAAGGCATTACTAGAATACCCATCGTGTCCTAAGCACCATGCTGGTGCTGTGTGGAGAAGGGCTCACAGACGTACCCACTTAGCCTGGTGTGATGCACATGTGTGCTAGGCGTGGACGTGAATCCCTTGTCGTTTTAACTGAGGTTTATTGAGCACCTGTCAGACTCAGGCTACTCTGGCTGGAAGCCCAATCTCTGCTCTCAGGTTTTGCTACACGAGACCAGAAAGGGACTGATGTGTGTGACACTCGGCACGTGCCGGGCACCGTGCTGCCAGCTTTATAGACTCGCTTATTGAGCCTCAGCAATCTGAAGAGTGGGCAGCCTGAACCTATCCAGTAAAGGGGGAGACTTGAGACCGTGGCTGCCCCATCCCCCATCAGAGAGATTCAGGTGGGAGGGGCCAGAGTCCTCAAGTGTCCCGCCCCGCACTCCCACGAGGCCGAGTGAGGACTGGAATTCGGGGCACCTGCTCTGGGGTCGCATGGTACGGCCTCTCCCTGTGTCCAGCTCCCCTCTAGGACGAGACAGTCCAGCCAGGGACCTCATCCCCCCTGCCCAGGAACCCTCTCCTCTTATGCAGGGCCTAGCCTGGAGGAAGTGCTCCTTGGTATTGGTCAAAATCAGCTGTCTTCATCACCTCATACTAGCATCCTGTTTAAAGTTTTTGTTTGTTTGTTTCAGAATTGATATGTACCAAGGACCTTTTTTCTCTTTAAAAACCTCCCTCCAAGAGAACTCGGGGTGTTGTGCTGGAAAGCCTCGTGATGGAGGCTGCACGGCCCCCAGGTCGCCTGTCTGCCTTGCTTCCTTCATGGCTGTGTATTGCTGGTTAGGTTAGAGGGAATTCTTTTATTTCCAATTAATCATCTCTCGCGAACCTGTTCTGCATTCAGCACACAGTGGACTCCCTACTTAACATGTAGCTTCCTCGCTCCCTCTGGGACTCTTCTCTATTTTTTATAAGTAATTGCATTGTTTGTGTTTGCTTCTTGTGTTTTGGAGATGTTTCTGGAAGAGGGAAGCAGAGGTTATGGCTCCTGAATGCTAATGGACACCTTGAGAGGGGTGTCCAGAGACCAGGAGGTAAAGCTGCTTTGCTTTGGGAACCTTTGTTCTTGATAAGTAGTTCTGACGATAAAAAATTCACAAAGGCACTGTTTCTGCTAAACGGGACCTGAGGACCACCTTGTCAGCCCGCATTCCCAGCTCTGTGCCCAAGAGGTGTGTGCAGACCCCGGTCTGTTCAGGTCTGTTCAGAGGAGACAGGGCGGCGGGTGGTCCGGAGGACCTGATGCTTCTTCCCCCAGGTGTTTTGCCTGACAAAAGGCGATTTTCAAGGGTGTCATGTGGGGAGAATCTGTAACCTCAGGAAGCAGACAAGCCAGTATTGCAACTACAGAAGGCATATTTCAGACCACACGGGAATATTCTTAACAACCCGTTCTAAAGGCCCGAATGTCGGAGGCCCTGTGCTAGGTGCTGAGGGTCTGCAGACGAATAAGCCGTACACTCTGCACTGCAGTTACAGGTGGTGCAGGAGGGAGCCCAGATCTAGGGAATGAAGGCGGACAGACTGACAGTTACCGCCAGCCTGGGCAGCTCAGAACAGACATGGCCCCGGGGGGGCCCTCACCCTGCCCCGCTTTCCTTGGATCGGTATAACGTGATGCTTCCTTCTGTGCTCAGTCTCGGGGAGGAAGTCAGTTGCTGTTGGGATAATTTTAGGGACAGCTTTCCTCTGCTGCTTTCACTGAATAGTCTTCTCAAGTGTGCCTATTAATAGCACTGGGGTCAAAGTTCCTTGGTAGAGATGTTTAGTATTTTAGGGAAATGAAAAATCTAGCCTCTGTCAAACATCATTTTTCCCAGAATTTGCTGAGTGCTTGAAGTTACACAGTCTTGCCATGTTTGTTTACCTCATTTAATCTCTTCGTGTTTTCTTTAATAACTATTCTTAATATTATTTTGGAGATGCGGTTCTTCTGAATATTTGTAATGATTGTTCTGAGAAATACCTCTTAACTCCGTCAAACTTTGGAACCTTGAAGTTGGAAGGGGGGTCTTTGAAATCGTCAGAGCCCTGACCCCTCACTACCGGTGGGGACCCTGAGGCCACCAAGAAGGCAAAGTGGCCTTTTCAGGATCTCACAGCTGCCTGGAGGGAGAGCCAGGCTAGACTGGGCGTCCTGGCTTCTGGATCCCAGGGCTGTGGCTTCCTAGCGGGGGGTTGAGTCAGGGTGTCGGAGCGAGGGAGCACGCTCGGAATCAAGTGTAGGCCGGTGCTCTGCCCCGCACCCTTTCCCTGAGGGAACAGATTTCTCTCTTCGGTCCACCTGGAGAATGTGTCCATTCTCCCAGACCCAGTCGAGCATCCTGTCTGCCGGAGGCCTGCCTGACCTCCTGAGACACGTCCTGCTTCTCTGTGTCCCGCGGTTCCTGGCACCTGCCCTGCTGTTAGACTCTGCTGTGCCGTGACTGTGTCTACGGGTGTCTCTCCCCAGTGAGTGGTGACTCTGGGAGCAGCGGCCATGAATTCCTCGTGGTCTCTCCCCCTAGGGTCCAGGGCAGTACCAAGTGGTTGACAAGGGTTGTAGGCAGGACAGTGCCCCCCGCCTAAGAGACGTCCACGTTCCAGTCCCCGGAACCTGCGGATGTGTTCCCTTACGTGGCAAAAGGAACTCTGCAGATGTGATTGAGTTAAGGACCTTGGGATGGGGAGATTACCCTGGTGTCTTCGGGCTGCCATAACAAAGTACGACAGACTGGGTAGCTTGGAAATGATAGAAATTTCTTTCTCATAGTCCTGGCGGCGGAAGTCTGAGATCAGCTGGTTGCTCTGGGGACGGGGGGTGGGGGGGATTTCACACCCAGGCCTTTGTGGCGCCAAGCACTCCTGGCACCTTCCCGGCATCTGAAGCTGCCAGATGCTTCTGCCGGTCCTCACCTTGCTGGAGGTTGTGCCTCACAAAGTGCGCTTTGAGGACGTTGGTCAGGGTCAACTTTTTTTCCCATTTCCTCTTTGTCCCCTGGTGGGCATGGCTCCCTATGGTCCCCAGGGATTTATGAACTTCTAGAGGGATGGGCCTCAGGTCCTGTGGGTCCCTCTCCCTTCCACGTCTGGATCCTCTGCCATGAAGTGTTAGGGTTTCCATGAACATAAACGCACCTTTGTGCTGCAGCCTTACTGCAGAGCCATTTGAGAATCTGTAACAAAGAGCCTTGAAAGCGTTTGAGCCAGTGAGCGAGTCCCTCCTGGGAAGCTGTCCTGATGAAAATAAATCTAAACTACAGAGTGAGGGTTGAACACAAGGGTGTTTATTTCTGTGTTATTTTTAGAAACCAATATGTCCGACCATAGGGCATGATTAGTGAATTACGGTACATTTGTATAATTGACTGTTATGCAGCCATCAGAGATTGTGTTTTTATAGAGTTTGTAATGCCGAGCTCCGTTGTCACAACGAGGATTGTGATGCCAGCAGGCACAGGCAAGGGAGACACGCTGCCTAGATGCGAGTGGAGGAAACGCCACGTCTGGAGCAGGTGGCCCTGGCGCCGTGGTCCGCGAGGCTGGGATGTCCCCGAGCTGCTGCTGAGACCCGGGGCGGGGGGTTGGGGAGCCCTGCCCAGGTGCTTGCCGAAGCTCTTGGGCCGTCCCTTGGGACTGTGCATCCTCCTGGCCCCAGGCACCGTACCTGACCCCCTGGCTCTGTGTCTGCCTGTTCACCAGCTGGTGGGCAGCCCCCGATGCCTCCACGAGGCTGGGAGAATCTGAAGTCCATTTCCCAGGATCAGGACCGATCACCCCCGCTCCCGGCCCAGACTGCAGAGGAGCGGAAGTTCGTGGCCGCAGCGTGGGTACATGTCCACCGCTTCGTGTGTGGAGGAGACAGGACATAGACTGGTATTTGTAGTGTGATACACAGTGTGTACAAATCAACTAGCACGCTTAAGTAAGACAAGCACGGCGAGTTCACGTGACTGGAAGGGAATGCAGCACAGTGTGCACGGGAAGAGGGTCGTGGGGTCTTTTTCCTCCTGTTTTTCAGTGTTTATGATGAGCATGGAATAATATTATTCGAAGTATATACAAGTTATATTTTTAAAAATCCTCACCACGTTGCATGACCAGGTGCGTTTCAGTTTTCCAGAGCCATGGTGTTCGCCTACCCATTTTATTGTTGGCTGTGTGCATTCAGACGTGCTCACTTTTTGTCCACCGGGAGTGCTGGGCGTCTCTGGGGACGTGGTGGCCTCGTGCTCTCTGGGGCAGATTTGAACTTGACGCTTGCCCCCCCCATCTCAGCCCCCCTTGCCCACCCAGGCACCCTCCAGAGTTCGCCGTCCTGCCAGGGCCTGCGCTGTGGGAGACTTTGTCGGAGACCCAGGCCGCCCGTTCCCGGCCCGCAAAGGAAATCCAGCGTGTCTAGAGAAGCAGCGCTGGGGCCAGTGCTCCCTTGAGGGGAGGCTGCAGTGCTGCGGTGAGCACCCCGTGCAGCTGGTGATCGCGCTTTTTCACTCCGCTTACTCCCCCTCGGCAGCTGTGGAGTCTTTTTCCCTTGCGTTTGCAGCCACCGAAGCCGTCTCCAGCATCCCAGGGCGTCGTAAGAATGTTGACTGGCTTCCTGTGTGTCATCTCCTGAAGCGTCGAGGGTTGCTTAGCCAGCGGCGGCTCCCGTCAGCGCGTTTGGTGTGTGTAGGCGGCTTTCTGCAGCGGTCTCTGTACGGCCCCGCACCTGGGGGCCAGCACCCTGCCTCACCCCTCGCCGCCGCACTGGCCTCCGGGACGTGCTCTGTCTCCAGCCCTCCGGCCGGCCAACACGCTCACCTTTAGGCTCCTTCCTTCTGTGGGCTTCACGGGGTGCTCCTCCACCGGCTCTGCCCTCCCGCTTCAGGGTCATCGTGTAGAGCCTCTCTGCCCGTGCAGTGAAGTCTAAACGCCTTCGTGTGGCTCACGAGCGCCCCACCTTCCTTCCCTCCTCCTGTCTGTTCCTCAGACACGTGTTAAGAGGGTACAAGGTGCTGTTATGGACTCAGTAACAGAAGATCCCGTCTCTGCTCTTGAGAACTTGGCCGGCTGCTAGGGGGCGGATCGATGCCAGATGCTGGGGTACAGGGTGGAAGGGTCTCCTGGCTTCATCTCTTACATCATCTTCGTTGATTCGTTCCTTGTTCATTCGTTCCTATATGTGTGTTTGCCCCCTTGCGTTTTGCATCCTAGACACACCACGGTGCATCCTATTCACACACACACGTGCGCGCACACACACACGCACACACACACACACGTGTGTTCCTTCTGCCCACAGCACGTGCCCTCCCCTCACCGGCGAGCTCATCTTCCTTCCTACATTCCGTGAAGTTTTTCTTCTGAGGGGCCCTGCCTGACAGTCCCAGACACAGTGCATTACTTCATCCTCCCATAGCTTGTGAGCATTTGTATGTTTTGGATTTAACCTTTTACGGTCTATCCATTTGTTTCCATGTTTGCCACCTGGACCAGGCCCTAAACTTCTTGACATGGGGAATTTGAAAAGTTTTTTGTAATCTTCATATACCTGGAGCCCGCTCAGCACGTATTTGGTGCTCAGTATGTGTTTGTTGAATGGATGAAGGGACGAGACATACAGCTTATGCTTTTATACCTCTGTGCCTTTGCTTCTGCTTCTCCAGCTTATGGAACATCTGTAACTTCTATTGTGTTAGTGTTAAAATTACAGTTTCTTCTGCTCCTGAAAGAGAACGAACCCCGTGGTCCGTACAGTCCTTAAGTTCAGAACCTGTGTTCCCACACCCGCTCCCAGCTTCACACAGTGGGCACAGAGTAGAAGTTTGTGGGCTGCACGTGCGTACGCTCCTGTGTTGGTCTGTTCTGGGTTTTACTGTGTTCCTGATGCTCTGTGACTATTTAAATGTCATCTTAAATATATGTGAGGAAGGAGACGGACATTCACTGCTAGAATCTGATGTCCCGTAATCTGCCTTGCTTGTGGTTTTGTTTTTGCTTTTCTTGCTGGTCTCTGACTCAGAAGGGCTTATAAAAGGAGGTGTTTTGCTGCTGTTGGCTTGTTTTATAGACCTTGGTTTGGGGAGCAGTTGGACCCAGAAGGCAGATCTTAAAAAGTTAGGGCTTCAGCCTCCAGGCACCCTGTACTCCTCCTGCCCACCTCAGGGCCTCACTGGGGACGGGTCTCCTTGTCACTGAGCCCCCAGGACATGCAGTCATGCAGCAGGGACAAGCAGGAGTGACAGGCTAGGCCCCAGGCCCGGGCCGGTGCTGGGGGTCCCGCACCGCTGCCGTCCTCTCCACAGCCCTGCATGGAAGCTGGTGTCCTCGACTCCCGGTTGAGGAAGCTGAGGTTCAGGGCCGCTGGGCAGTAAGGGAATGCGTTAGAAAGAGGCAGTCAGGATTGACACCTGGCTTTTCTGGTGCCGCGGACCGTGGCCGTGACGTCGTCTGGCCTTCGGGGAGGCCACAGACACAGGTGGTATGTGGAGCTGGCCCGGTCAGGTTTACAGGCATAAGTAACGGGCTTGGCGGCAGAATCCAAGGGCAGGAGGCAGGTTCAGAACAGGTGCAGAGGTAGAGGCCTCTGCCCGCAGGATGGAAGTGGGCTCGGGGGCCAAGTTCACCCCTCGGATGGCGTCAGCAGGCAGACTCGCCCTGACGGGAGCCTCACGGAGCGTCTCACCACGTGGGTGTCCAGACCCTCAGGAGCTCGGTGGTGGTCAGAGGGGCCTCCTCAGGGGACGGGGTGGGTCACAGGCCTCCAGTGCCGGCGGCTTGCTCATCACACACGACGGGGCCAGCCAGAGTGATATTTGAATCCCAGCCCCGGCGCTCATTTGCCACTGGTCTTGGGCAAGACACTCAGTCCCGGACGTCATGATTTGCACATCTGGAAACACTTTGTTGTGAGTAGTGCATGAGCTAACGTATATGCGTGTCTGCTGGAGTGCCTCACGTGTGCTCGGTCCGTGTCCCCTTCCACCACCATCTCCTCACCTCCATCAGCCCACGGCCCCTGCCCTTCATCCACAGGCGAGGGTCTTGGTTGTGGCTTAGCTTGGGGCTGGGCTGGGACCCCAGGTCTTGGGGGGTCTGCAGCGATGGCCGCGTGGCCTCGCTGTCCTTTTGAAGCGCTGCGTCTCGCTGGGGTGAGATCCACAGGGGTCCCGAGCCAGCTCCTCCGTCCCTTCCCCTCTGCAAGGCAGCCATTGCGAGGTGGCGGTGGGGGACACCACCTGATGGCCAGTACTTGTTTACTGGCTGGGGGGCTGTCTCCACTGCAGTCGTGGCTGCGGTCGTGCTCCTCCCGTGAGGTGGGGTTTCTCTCGGCGCTGCTGGTCTGTGGACACTCTGGTCGGCCTTCCCGTTCTCCTTCGTTTGTGCCTGTAGTAAAGCTTGCAGTGCCCAGGGGGCCAGGTGGGCAGGGGTGCTGGCTGTGGAACAATGGCCATTGGTGGTGGCGTCCTGTGAGAGGGCAGGCCGGCTTTTGCCAGACAGTTCTAGGTTCAAGGCTTGGTTTCACCTCTTGCCAGCTGTGGGGCTTAGAGGAAAATCATTAACTCTCAGAGCCTCAGTTTATCTGCCATGAAATGGGGAAAACGACCTTTTTGCAAGCTCTGCCCAAAGGCCGTGAATGTGTGGAACTCGTGGCAGCCGAGAGTCCCTGACACACAGGAAGCGCGCAACGAACGCCGCGGGAAGTGGTGTTTAAAGCCCTCGGCGTGTGTCGGCGGCCTTGGACCAGGCGTTCCTGGCGAACAGGTCACCCGGCGCTCCTGACAGCCGTGACCGGGATGCCCATCTGGCCTCCTCCTACAGGTGCGGTGACGGCGGTTCAGTGGTTTGCTCTTGGTCACCTACCCAGCAGGTGCCTCAGCTGGGAGCCACCCCCATCCGTCACTCAGACCCGGCATCTGGCCCGTTGGGGCCCTTATGGGCTGGTCACCCGGGGTCGGCTCGTCTTTTCCGTCAGGCACGTGCTCCCAGGGCAGTGGTCGTGCTGTCCACACTGCTCCGTGCGTCCTTGCAGAGGCGAGAGGGCCCTTCCTTAGGGACGAGGACGGTTACCCTGCAGCTCCCCGCTTCCCGGGAAGGCGAGTCTGTGTGCGGAGCGCTGCCTGCCGTCTAGAACCGCCGGCTGTGGCTGTGTGACTGCCCCCTTCAGGCGCGGGGGCCTCGGAACCCGTGTGTCCCCAGTGCGGGCAGCACGTCTAAAGAGAGGTCCACATCCCTCTCCTTCAGACGGGTTGAACTGGTAGCTGTGGGCTGCGGGGTGCTATCGGGGTGTCAGAGGTTGTTCAGAAGTTGGCCCCGGCCCCGTAAAGCCTGCTGTCCAGAAGAGGAGACAAAACGAGACGCGTATACAAGCAGCAGAGAGAGTGACAGCTGCCTAGAAACAAGTGTTGGCAGGGACTCTGGGTTCCGCGGGGAGAGCCGTGAAGTGCTGGGAGCGAGGCCCTCACGGGAGCCGCGTGGCGGCATCTGGGCTCGGACTCGTGGAGTGGCCGGGTTTCACCACGTGGAGACGGTGCGGGGGAGGGGGTCACGGAGTTTAAACAAAGGGGGCTGCTCAGTCGCGGGGCTACATGGATGTCGCACAGGCACGCCCACGCCGGCTCAAGAGGTTTACGGGCAGGAAGCGGGCGTCGTGGGGAAGCTTCTGGGACGGGGGGAGCCACGCGGGCCCAGGATGGCCACTCTTCCTCCCTCTGCCTCGGGCATCCCGTCTTGGTTGCCTTCTTCCCGCCTGCTCTGTTCTCCCCGTGATGGGGTCCCTGCCAACCTGCGGCTGTTGGTGAACCCCGCTTTGGCCTGCAGGGGGCTTCGGCGGCCACGGTCCTGCTCTGCTCCCCGCCACAACTGTCTCGAGTCCGTGGTCGGCCACCACCTGCCACTGAGGATCTGTGTGTTCATAGGGCTCCCCTGGCAGGGCTGTGGATGGAGCTGGAAAATTGGGAAAAGCATTGGGTTCGGCGGGGAAAATAGGTCACTTTGATTGGAACGCAGGGCCTGTGGAGGGGACGATAGGAGGCACTGGGACCTGTGGGTGGGACGGTTGGCTGGCCCTTGGGTGCCAGGCTGGCCCTGCCTGCAGATGGTTCAGCCCGCGAGGACCAGAGGGGTTTGCGGTGCCTGTCGGGCTTCTCCACCAGCCTCGAAGGTGAGCGAGCGGGCAGTGTGGCTGGGACTGAGCTGCTCTGAGCTGCAGCTGTCACCAGGCACCTGCCGGTCCCTCTCCGTCTTCCCTCTGAGCGGGCACAGCCGGAGGGGGAGGGGGAGCAGCTCATTCTCTGAGCCCCGCAGGGCACGGCCCCTGGTCACACGATATCCGTTTGTTTCTGAGGAACCGTCCGCCTAGGTCCTCGCGGTCACTGTGGAGGAGGTCCGTGACCCCGCCTGCCGGGCTCCGCGTGCTTGCTCTCCTACACCCCGTGATGATCTCAGTTATTTTAAAAAGGAAAGGCTGACTTCGATGTTAAAGCATTAGGTCATACGCTGTTCACCTGGGACAGGTGTCTGGCGGGAGCATCTGTCAAGAGAGTCTTAGTGCCCCGCCCCCAGTCCGGCGCCCGGGGTGGCCTGAGTCCCCGGGGACCTTGCGCGTAGAGGGGCCGAGCCCTTCTTGCCCACGCACCGTCCTAGCTGTGCTGTTTCTATGGCAACCAGAGTTGCTGGTTGCTGTTGGGACTAATTGGACTCGTGTGCGCTATTTTTAGCCCTCGTGAGGGGAGTCTTTTGACTTGAGAGCGTTACAGGACGGTGTGTGTGCAGGGCGCACCGGCACCCTCGGTCAGAGCGAGTTTGCTCTCTCCGGGGAAGCGGGCTCCTGTTGCCGCCTTCTCTCACACTCAGAGGCTCGCGCCAGATGTGCCCTTCTGTTTCCCCTGCGTCCCGTCCGCTGGCTCTTTTAGCTCGGAACCCCGCACACCTTTTCTGGGCTGACTCGAAGAGGAGGCGATCCTGCAGTGACTTAGTACAGCCCGCTGGGCCCAGCCCGTGCAGACCTGAAGACAGGGTGCTTTCCTCCCAGGATGAGGGGCCACCCCCAACGCCCCGACGCTGCTCTCTGGGCCTGGGCCGCGTGCAGACACGGCCAGCCTGCAGGTTCCAGTGTGGGATGTCGGGGCCGCCCTGACCCTGGGCCCCCTGTCACCGGTTAGCTGGGCACAGAGGGCGGGCCTCAGCTGAATCAGGCACCGGCCCCTGCGTTCTGTAGAGAGACCTGGAAGGATGTGAAAGCCGTGCCGGGGGTGGAGGGATGAGGCTGGAGGGGAGGACCACGTCTTTGGGGTTTCTTTTCCCCAGCCTATTCAAGAGCAGAATTTATTCTTCCTTGAACGAATAACTTACATTTTCATGTTTCATGTGTTTAAGTAAACCGCAGTTCTCTGTGGGTCCTTTACGCATGACTGATAGACTGAAATGGTGTGGTTAGCTTCTTCACTGCCACATGTAACCCAGTTTTTGTGTCCGAAGTGGCTCATAGGGAGCCATTGGCGCCGGAGCCCACCAGGGACAGGTTCTGGTGATGCTGGGGCACCTCCCAGGTCCTCTGGCTCCGCTCCAGTTTGATGGCCCATGATCCAGAGTCCTATCTGTACTTACTGGTCCGACCCTCCTGTGGCCACTGGTGAGAAGGGTCCTCGAGGAAGTGCCCTCTTGGGCAGCACAGCACCCTCTGCCCGAGCTCCTGACTAAACTACAGCTGTTTCTCGCCAGGCCTCTGTGCCAGACCCCCCCGGCCCTGCCCTCGGGCTTCCCTGTGCTGCCCCCAGGGCACTCTCCCACGGCACGACGCTTGCCGTCCTGGGCGGCTCCTCCACAGCAGGTGACGATGCCCAGAGGCCTGGTTCTTCTCCCCGAACCCTGCAGTGCTCTGACACGACCTTCACGTCCCTCGAGATGCCTCTGCAGGAGGCCCCGAATTCAGACCCTTCCCCTCCCAGGGCTCCTGGAGCGGCGTGTAGATGAACTGACGCGCCCCTCCTCTGCACGGTTCACAAGTGTGAGGCTCCAGCGAGCCGAACAGAGCTCACCAGGCACACGGGTCTCGGTCCTTGTCCACGGAATTGGCCTGTCCTGACCTCAGACAATGCCTGTGAGGCGCTGGCTGCACGAGGCCCCACGGTGGAGGATGGAGACACAGGTCGGGCAGAGGCCCTCGGGCCAAGGAGGTTCTGTACAAACACTAGAGGAACAAAAATCCACATGGGGTCAAATATATGAGAAGAAGGCAGGTGCTGGGGTGTGGGGGTGGGTTTGGGGTGCATGTCAAGCAAGGAGAGCCCCTCCCTCTCCTGCTCTCTCCACGTTAACCAGTGCCTTCCCTGGTGCCAAGCAACAGGAGAAGCAGAGCGGGGGGAGTAAGGAGGACGCAGATACGTCCTTTACTCCAGGAGCTCAATGCAGTGATGGAGGAGCACATGGGAGGCCAGGGGACCTGGGGGACCACACACAGAGAAGCAGTGGGACCTTGGCAAGTTAATTGACCTCTTAACCTTCAGTTTCCTCATCTCCACAGCGTGGTTAGCAACAGAGTGTACTCGTTAGGGTTGACAGAACTGACGTGATATTATATCTGATGCTCTTAGCGCAGGGTCTGGTTCACAGGAGGTGCTCAGTGAATAGCAAAGGTGATGTCCTTACTGCCACCATCGCCCTGTGCGGTGGACGTCCACTGCCTCAGCTGCCCTCGGCCCCTCTCCAGTGTCCTGGCCTGTCTTGTAATATCTTGTCCTCAGTGTAGTCACGCCCGAATGTTCACGACTCTCTTTTTATTTCCTCGTGTTCCATTTTCTTGGTACGTTGCTCCCCCCCCCCCACCCCCGTTCTGTTATCTGGGCACACTCTTTGTTCACTGTTCCTAGGGAGAGCCCTCACATAATCCCAGCTGCTGGACGCCTGTAAAATCTCACCATTTTGGGTCCAGTTTTGTTTATTCTGCTTTAGCCTTCCATGATTACGTCACTTATGTAACTGTTTGGCTTGTCAAGTCACTTAAACCCCCTGAGCTACTGCTGCTGCTTCTGCAGTAAGAAGAAAAGGAATGATTTCATGGGATTTTGGTGAAGGCAAGATGAGTCCAGGCATGGCACTCCTGGCTCGGGAAGGGGAGGGAGAGGGTCAGTAATAATTATCAACTGCCTACTATATGCCAGACATTGAGGTAAGCTTTTCACATCCCTGGTCCCGTTTAGACCCCAAATAATCCCTCAAGTAGATGCAATTATTGGCCCCATTTTACAGATGATGAAACTGAGGCTCAGAACGATGAAGTAATTCCACAGTGAGGATTCAGTGGAATTGGAATAAAAATCAGGTCTACCTGACACAAATTTTGGTTGGGCCTATTCTGCTATACCAGTAGAATCTTTGGCCTCCTGTTCCCTTGAGATCATCCTTAAAAGGGTATGGGGTGGGGGTGGTTCTTGAGATGGATAAGTTGGGGAAATACTACATAGCCATTTCCCCCTCTTAGAGATTTACAATGTACAGTAGTGTCTTAAGTATTCTGAGGCTTCCATTTAAAAAATAATTGAATTTTTTCAATTTTTATTATGAAAAATTTCAAATATATAGAAAAGTTAAAAGAATTTTACAGTGAGTACTGGTATACCCACCACCTAGATTCTATCATTAATATTTTGCTATACTTTATTGCATATATATTTACATTTTTATCTTTTTACCCATCTGTTAATTCATATTTTGTTCATGCATTTTAAAGTAAATTGCACACATGAGTACATTTTCCCCTAAAAACCTTGGCACATATATCATTAACTAGGGTTTAGTACATACTCTGTGTGATTTCAGTCATTTAAAATATATTGAGACTTGTTTTATGGCCCAACATACGGTTTATCTTCGTGAATGTAGTTGTGCACTTGGAAGAAATGTATACGCTGAAGTTGTTTGCTGTAGTGTTCTCTAAATCCAGTTAAGTGGTTGATAGTACTGTTCAACTCACTTATTTCTTCACTGATTTTTTTTTTTTTGTCTAATTGTTTGATCAGTTCTGAGAGATCTTGAAATGTCCAGTTATGACCGTGGAATTGTCTGTGACCCCTTTTGATTGTAGACAGTTTTTGTTTTGTGTATTTGGAAGCTCTGTTATTATGCACATTTATGATGATGGTGCACTGCTCGTGGATTCACTTCATACCATTATGGACTTTCCTCTTTATCTCCGGTAATATTCTTTGTCTTGAAGTGTATTTTATGTGATAGTAATATAACCACTCCAGTATGGTAATATAACCACACTGTTTGCATGGGGAGGTTTTTCAGTCCATTTACTTGAACCTACTATGTATTTATATTTAAATTGCATCCCTCCTAGACAACATACAGTTGAATTTTGCGTTTTTGTCTCTTCTAACAATCTCTGATTTTTATCTCTCTCTCTCTCTCTCTCTCTCTCTCTCTCTATATATATATATATATATGCACACACACATATAAATTAAATTGATCTGTTGACATTTTACCTATACCTCTTTATATTTTTTAGTGTAATCTAGGGATTAAAATATAGAATCTTAACTTTTCATGATCTACTTAAAGTTAAGATTGTATCATTTCATATAAAGTGAACCCATATGGGTTCATTTGCCCCACCTCTGTCCTTTATGCTATCCTTGTCACTGATATTAAATTTATATGCACTGTAAACCACACGACATTGTTAACATTTTTTTAACTTTAAGAAGTCCTATGTATTTAAAAGAAATAAGAGGAAAAAGTATTTCATAGTTGCCCGAGTATTTAGTATTTCTGATGATGCTCACTTTTCCCTGAATAACCAGTTCCATCTGGTACTGTCTCCCTTTAACCTCAAGAACTTGCTTTAGCATTTCTTGCAGAAGAGGTGACAGTTTCTTAGTTTTCCTTCATCTGAAATGTTTTTATTTGTTTCACTCCTGAAGGATATTTTCACTGGGTATAGAACTTTGGCCGACAGCTCTTTTCTTTCTGTACTTTAAAAGTATTGTTCAGCACTGTGTTCTGGCTTCCATAATTTATGATGAGAAACCAGTAGTGATTTAAATTGGTGTTTCTCTGTATGTTTTTGTGTTGTTTTTCTCCGGCTGATTCCAAGATTCTCTTTATCCTTGCCCTTTAGCTGTTTGGTTATGACATGCTTTTGTCCATGCATTTGTCCTGCTTGGGCTTCACTGAGATTCTTGAATCTGTAGATTTATGTATTTTACCAAATTAGGAAATTTTTTGGTCATTATTTCTCTCTCTCTCTCTCTCCCCCTCTCATACCTTATTCTCTCTTTCTTCTCCCTTTGGGGCTCTAAGGACAAGTATGTTAGAATTTTTGATACTGTTTCAAGGTCCCTGAAGCTCTAGTCTTTTTTTTTTTTTCTCATTATTTTTCTTCTTAAGATTGGATTACTTCTTTTTATTAAAGATACTTTTCAGTTTCAGCTTTTCTACTTGGTTCTTTTTTGAAATTTTTATTTCTTTGCTGAGTTTTCCTATCTATGTATTTATTGCCATGGTATTTTCCTTAATATTCTCAAGTATAATTTTAAAAACTTTAAAAAATCCTTGTCTGTTGATTGCAATATTTGCATCTCAAGATGGATATCAATTTATTGATTGCGTTTTCTCTTGAGAATGTGTCACACTTTTTGGTTCATCAAAAGCCAATTAATTTTATATTGTATTCTGGACATTGTAATGTTACGTTTTGGAGTCTCTGGATTCTGTTATAGTCCTCTGAAGAGAATCTGTTGTTTTTATTATATAGCAAGTGTTTATCTTTGTTGGCCTCAAATTGAAAACTCCGTCTTCTGGGCACCTCAAATCTTAGCATTTTCTTTTATAGCTGGCTGGACTGCCTTGAGTCTGCTCCATGCACATCCGTTTCAGGCGTCAGCCAAAGATTTGGGCAGAGTCCATGCACAACATTTTGGGCTCCTACTCTTCGGCTTTCTCCTTTCCTGCATCCCCCTGCTTCACTGTCCAGTTGCTGTGGTTTCCCTGTACTCTGTCTTCTGATTCGTTGGCCAAGAAAGATGTAGGTTCTCTACCAGAGTTTTAGCTTCTATGTGGTGCTGACCTGAGCTCATCCTCAGGCCAAAAGCCATAAAGAAAGGGTAAAATTCATGTTTTTTCCTTCTTCCAAGTGGCTATTCTTCTCAGTGTTTGCCTGTCTTCCTTCACCTTCCAGTGGTTTCAGATTGTTGTTTTTAAAAATATTTTGTCCGGAATCTATAGTTGTTATCTATAGGAGCAGTTGGGGCTTACTGAGACATGCTAGAACTTTTCTCTTCTTCAAAATTTCATGTTTCCCAATGAACAATTAGTTACCCAAATACAGTGATCAAATTCCTGATCCAAATAGGGTCCTTTTGGGTCACTTTCTAAGCAATCAATAAATGGTGACTATTGTTTGTTCATCCCTTAATTGACCCCAGGAAGATAGGATGGCATAATGGGGGAAAGCCCCAGAGTTGGGCAAACAGATAGGACCACCCTCTAAGGACTGGAGAAGGGGTGCCACGTGGCCAGCACTGTTGCCACCATGCAGTGTCCTCAGCCCTCTTTACTGTTTACACATCAGGGAGGCTCGTGTTTAATTAATAACAGACGAGGAACCTGAGGCACAGTGTTTAAGTGACGTGGCGGGGAGTTGGGTTCAAACCCAGGTGCGTCTGCTTCTGAAGCCCCTGCTCTTGGTGCCTCCCACCTGCCCCTGTGCTTCCTGCACGCTGGTCTTCAGATCGCTTCCTTGAAGCCAAGGAAATGCACCTTCAGGTTTGCTCTGGCATTTTCTCCACTTTGCTTTGGGAAGAGGTTTGCTAAGCGTCTGGCAAACCCATGCCCTGAGCCCAGGTGGGCCGGAGACGCCCACGCCCTGAGCCCGGGTGGGCCACAGTCCGACCTGGTGCTGCAGAGCCGCGTTCTGCCACCATCTGCCTTCCGCTCGGCCAGTCTGCCCCGTGACCTTCACTGAAGTGGTCACAGTTGGTCACATTAGGGACCACCAGCCTGATGATCTACCCCTGCTCTGATGCCTCCATCTTCACCCTGCCAGGGCCTCTATCCCTGGGACCCCAATGCTGCATGTCCTGTCTCAGCTGGCAGCCCCCTGAGCAGGGCTGAGGGACACGGGGGATGCCCCTTTCCACCCCCCGGGGACAAACTGATAGCACCGCCTGCTGCGGGCACTGTGCTGGCCTCCGCACCCTGTTGCAGTGCCCTCCGGGGCTGAGGCCCAGACAGATGCTCCCGTTCGCTGCTCCCCTGCCAAGTAGGCTGGGCCTGCCAGAAAGCCAGTGATGTGAGTCCCACCTCTGTCACCTGTTGGTGAGGCCAGGGGTGAGAAGTGCCACCCCAGGGCCCCGTCACTGGGTGCCGTGCGCACCCTGCCTGCACACCCTCCTTCTGCGGGCGCCTGGGGGCAGCCAAAGCCTTGGCCCCTCCGTGGCTGCTTTGGCCTGGCTGCTCAGCTGGGGCGCAGCCTCGTGCATGTGGCACGGAGCAGGTGCCTCTGAGCACCCCGCAGCCTGGAGACAGGGGGCTCGCTAGAGCTGTGCGGCTGGCGCAGGGAAGGGGGCCTCGTCAAGGCGCTCGCCACCCCCTGGGCTGGTGTGGTCCTGGCTCCTTGGGTGACAGTGGCGCTGCCTCTCCTGCCCTCGGTGTGGAGGCCTGGATGGAGTGTGGTCCCGCTGCGTCCCCGCCAGCCGTGCGCCCTGACGCAGCGGGGCAGACCACGGCCCCCTTAGCTCATCCGGACGCGGGCCCGCAGTTCCTCTGAGTCTGGGCTCTCCTTCTGCATCGTCTGATTCATTCACGTTTTTTGTTTTTATTTTTTCCCCCCATTTCATTACAATGTTTCCTATCCTTCCATCTGGCACTATGAGATTTTCACAGTATGAAATGTAAAATGAAGATGATGAAGATGATAGTATTGGTTGGAGTAGAAACTGGCGAAAGGCTCCCCAATTAAAATAAACTTTAGTTTTGGGTTCTTCCCCATTTCTCTGTCCAGTGATCTGTGTCAACGTACAGAGAGGTGGCAGAGGAGACGTATTAAGGAAAACATGACTGACAGAGCTGTTCAGAAATGAGAGCCCTCCGGTCAGTAGCCGCGCTCCCCGTGCTGGGCTGGAGCCTGCGGTGGATCCTCAGAGGGGGTCACGTGCCCACCAAGCACCCTGTCAGAGAGTCCGAGGTGGGGACCGGCAGGCCCAGTCCAGCTCACGGATCCATTTGGCCTGCCTCAGGTTAAAAACTCTTGAGCCACTGTTTTAAAAATATGGACATTTTAGATTCAGTCTAGTTCCTGATTCTCTTGACAAGTCGGGAGATCAGGCAGCACGGCGGGAGCCACGTCCTGAAGGTCACCTGTCGGCCGCTGCCCCGCTCCTGTGACGTGTTTCCTCCCAGCTCCTCGCAGGGGAGGTGGTCACCACCCTCAGTCCGCCCCTTGCTGAGACCCTGCCTCCTGGGCCCATCGTTGTTGCCGCACTGAACTTAGAGGTTTCTTTCCAGTTCCAGGACTTAGGACTTGAAAATCTGCTGGCAATGCCGAATGAACAGTTACTGGATGTGGTCAGACTGATCTGGAATCAGGGTGTGTGAGCACAGGCCCGCTAGGGGCCACTGCAGGGACGGTGGCCCCGTAAGGTTGGGGTGACGTAGGACAGACGGCTGGGGGCTCCCACGCCAGCCCGAGTTAGCGGGCCTCTGCCTCCCTACCTCTGCAGGCCCCGAGCCTGAGGAGAAGCCTCCGGGGGTGGGCAAGGCAGACCCACCCTAGGAAGGGGCCTGGGAAGCTGGGTGAGGGTCTTGGCTGGCACGCAGTCTCCTGGCAGCCCCATCTGGCCTCCTGTTTGGCCCCCTGCTCCTGTGGCCGCTCCCGCCTGGCCCCCTGGCCGTTCTAGCACCTCCCTCCCCACTTCCCCCTGGGCTGCACTCGTTCAGCTGTGTGCGCTGTCCATCCGCGGTGCCCAGCCCAGGCGTCACCTCTTCCAGGCCTCCATCTGGGCTTTGCTCATTCTCCGGCTCCCAGGACTCGTCCCCTCCACAGTGTGGCCTAGTCAACTGCCCGCCTGTCCCTCTGTCTCTCGCCCCAGTCCTTTGAGCATAGAGACCATGTTTGATGGGCCTCTCTTGTCCCAGGGCCCAGAGGATGGGGGATGCTCCTTACCTGTACCTGGAGGCTGGAGGTTGCCAAGGGGTGGGGAGGGAGGAGTGGGAGTTTGGATAAACAACAAGGTCCTACTGTAGAGCACAGGGAGCTGTAGTCAGTATTGTATGATAAACCATAATGGAAAAGAACATAAAGAAAGAATATATATACGTGTATAACTGAATCACTTTGCTGTACAGCAGACATTAACACAACGCTGTAAATCAACTGCACTTCAATAAAATTAAAAAGAAAAAAGAGGCTGTGGGGAGGGATGGAGGGAGGGAGGGAGGTCGGTCTGGGAGACAGGATACTTCACTCAACTGTGGTATTTCTCCTTTGGCCTCCAAAAAGTAAGGTGGGATAACACTACGTGTCTCAAGGGGTTGCATATTCACGAGCTTTCCCATAAAAATAGACTGTTTCAAATGACCAGCTCATCTTTGGCGTCCTCCTAGGATTTCCGTGGAGGGACCACTGGATGAGGCTTGGAGGGCAGCTTTGCTCCGCTCCCCAGAGAAAGACTTGCAGGCGGCATGAGGTGGGGGAAGGGCTCCTGCTTTATTGTTTTCATTCCGGAATTCCTTTGTTGCCCTAATTGCCAATTCCACATTGTTGAGGACTTTCTCCTTTTCGTTTTTAAATGGCTGTGGCATTTTCAACCTGCAGCCAGACTGCTGAAAGATTTTTCTGGCTGAATCGATCTTCCGCAAGGTTGATTTCTGTTTTCAAATCCCCAAAGATGCACAAAGGCTCAGGAAGCCTACTTTTCTTCATGCGTCTTCCGAACGTATCTTCGCCTTGTCTGCTTTCTGATCCGCACGGGCACTGAGTCAGATGCAGGGCCGCAGTGCTGACTGCAGCTCTGGCTCTGTCACCTGTGGTCAGAGGCTCCATCGCCCCACGCCACGGTCACTTAGAAAGTGTAGCGGCGGTGGGAATAATATGTGACGTTTATGTTAATGTTTCCACTTCACACTCTGCCTTCCGAGTGTTTTCGTCCACGGCCCTTCCCTTCTGGCCGGAGCTGTTCCAGCATCGCCTCCTTTTTCTCCTCTTCCAACCCGACCGCGTGCAGTTTCCCGCATGGACGATGCTTGTCCCCACTCGTTTGCACACAGGGGTCCTGTTTGCTTCGACCGTGGCCCTCATGCCAGCCCCCAGCCTGCACCGTCGCCGTCACCCCGTCACCGTGCTCGGGGGCTCGTCCCCTCTGCTGTCATCCCACCCGCTGCCACTTGCACCCTGCCGTCCAGCTTCCCGGGAACAGGGTTTTCTTTTGCTCTTAGAGATAGCATCCCTTACCCCCTACAAAACGAACACATGTTCATTTTAGAAAAGTCTCAAGAAGATGATTTTTAAATTGTGCTCCTCCCGCCTCCCAGAGATGACACCCTCGCCACCCGCATCCTCGTCCACAGTGATGGTTGTGTCTAGTTTACTGACACAAAACCAGGACCGCGTTGGGGCCGCTCTTTTGTAGCCTCCCCTTCCGCCACAGCGTCACAGGGGCTTGTTTTGTTACCCTTCAGGAGCACACGTTTTCAGGTCTCACAGTACCCGTACGCCCTGTGTATTAAAGCAGCTCCCTGCTGGGCACCCAGCATGGTGTCATCTGAGCCTCTCCCACATTCCCACCCGAGCGGGCCCCTGCCGCTCTGCGCTCACACTGTCACTTGCCAAAGTGCCGTGAGTCCCGTGGGTGCCACGGGCTCGCCTCCCCGAGCTCGTCCTGGGGTGCCCTGCTCTTCCTGCCGGCCAGGGGGCTCCCCTCCACCTGGAGGTGGGGTCTGGCGCTCTGCTCCGTTACCGCATCTGTCGCGCGTCTGCAAGTACCTGTCTGCCTCCCCACTAACCATTCGCTCCTGCATGTGGGGCTGCGTTTCATCTGTCTTCGTGTCTCTGCTGTGTGGTCCAGTGCTTTTTACAGGGCTGGACCTTAGGATACATTTTACCAATGAGTAAATATACTGCATCCTCAACAACGACCTAGGAAGCGCTTTGGATTGCACATCTCTGAATCTTCCTCTAGCAGGACTGGCGAGGCCTGGTGCCAGGTGCCAGGTGGTCTGTTAGCCTGTGGCTCTCCTGGCCTCTGCCGGGTCCAGTCTCAGCAGGGCAGCGTCTGGGGATTCCTGAGTCTTACATGTGAGGGACTTGAGCATCTTGACAAGCCAGCAGCGTGCGGTGATGGTTGTGGAGTCCCTGTTTCAGACAGAAGATGTGAGAGTCAGAGCAGTCTTAGCTGGGGCATGTCCTCAGGGAAATTCTCCTACAGCGGGAGAAGGAAACCTGGGTCATGAGAACCGTAATGCAGGGGGAAAAAGTGATAAAGTTCACAGGTGACGGACAAGGGGCTGGGGGTCTTGAGAGGGGAAAGATGGCTCCTGGCTGGGGAATCAGGAAAGGCTTCCGGAAGTGGTGGCCTGTGCACCGCGCCCTGAAGCTCAGCGTTCATGTGCTGTGGCAGAGTGCACAGGCGTTCCAGGGAGAAGAGCTGGTCAGCTTTCACGGGACTGTGCTGTGGTAAGAAACCACCCCGAAGCATCACTGAATCAGAGTTGGGCTTGCCATCGTGCTCACATCACACGTGGAGGAGAGGTCGGCCGAGGCGTGGGGATGCTGCCTCCCGCGCCTTTCCCACTGCAGGAATCAGAGCGCCCAGCCTCACCCGTGCTCGCATCTGGGAAAGAGGACGGGCCGGCCACACCGTGGTGCTCGAAGCCCCTGACCCGGCATGGACGTGTCCCTGTGCAAGGGGCCAGTAGCCAGGCCTGGTGGTGTGCAAGGCCCCCTGCGAAGGCCCGGGGCCGCCGCCCTTGAGCTGCCCGTCTGGCTCCTGTGCCTCTTGCGTGTCCAGGCGGCGCTTCCGAGCTCCAGGCCGCTGACTCCGGGGTTGCCCCAGACTCGAGCTGTGCAGCCAACCTTCTTCAGCCTTTTCTTTCGTTTTGAATCACATCGCTGCTCTTAGGTGCTCCTGTAATGCTTGACAAATTCTCTGTGAATAAAGGAAAAAATTGAAGCATAAATCATCCGGAGAGGAGCATTTTCTAATTTGGAAATGTGGCAAAACAACTCCGGGTGATTTTTTTTCTTTATTTTCAGCAGAGTTTCTCTGACGGGCCACCGTCGTCTGCTGTGCAGCGATAAATCGCAATCATATTTTCCGGGTGAAGCAGGTCTCAGTTCTCATCGTTGCGTTCACGTTTCTCTTCCTCCTCTGCTTCTTGGGACGTGTAATCCTTAGCAACTCTGTGATGAGACATGATGGTCAGAGCCTCAGTCTTACACGGTGGGTAGATGAGTGATAGCGATCTGAGCTCCTCGCGTTGGCGGCCTGTGCTGAGGCTGGCGGAGGCGGTTTTGGTTTCGCCGCCGACGGGACTGTGCCGAGCCCACAGCCCCATCCAGACGAGCAGGCTCGGGTCGAGGGCACCCCCCAGACCCCGGGGCCCGGGGCTCAGGCCCGGGGCTCTGTGCAGCCTTGTGGAAGCTGGGCCTCGGGTTCGTTTAATCTGTGCAGAGAGAGGGATGTGCTTGTCCCCTTTCAGCTGTAAAATTCCGCACGCTGAAGACTGGGTTGTGGGGGCGGCTGTGTGAGCCACGTGTTCGAGGGGCGAGCCGGACCCGCAGAGGAGCGTCCATCCTTCTTTCTGGGGTTCAAGCCACACGTGGCTCCACTCGTGAAGCCTGGTGTTTGGAAACTGCCGTTGTGTGCGTTTGCCCTTCCAGTAACCCCCGAGGCCCTCGGCGTCCTCCTCTGTGGAGTGGGGGGCGTGGCTGGCCGGGGCTGTGAGGTTTGGGGGCAAAGCTGACCTGGTGCAGCCGGTGTCCGGCACGTGGCCGTTCACCTACGACCGAAACCCTCGCGGTCAGGTCAGAAGGCTGAGCCCGCGAGGCCGAGTTGGCTTCCAGTCATCTCATGCTTGTAATTGTAGACGTGGGGCTGGAATCGCCTCCAAGCTCTCGCCCTCACCCCGCTGGGGCGGCCCGGGAGGTGGGACAGTGAGGGTCGGGGCCTCGGGCTTGCTTCCTGTGCAGGACAGCAGAGCTGTGGAGGGAGCAGGCTCGGCGCCCCAGGGCTGATGCCAGCAGGGGTTTATCCTGCCCGCGCCTCAGTCTCTGCATCTGTGCAAGGGGGGCATGTGCCTGCCGTCCGGTGAGCACTGCTGCTGTCTCCGCAGTGGTTTCATCTCAGCATAACCCTGTGTGGCCTCCTTCGTTCCTGCTTCCTCTCTGAGCCTCTCCCGGGGACGTTGGGGTCTCTCAGGGGCCGCCAGTCACCATGGCTGACTGAAAATGAAATCTAAGTTCCCTCCTCCACGGGGCCAAAGGTGGGAACGCCTCTTACTGGATTTGACGGGTCTAGAAGAGTTGAAATTGTCTTTGAATGTTAATCTTGTCGCTGTTACCTTTTTGTCCTTTTAATGTCTTGGCTGGAAAAAGGAGGGTATAAATAGCTCTAGTCTGTTCCCTTAAAGGCCTGCACTGTGTTTGCTACTTGAATGCAAAGCAGGAGCTGTTTCCAAAGCTTCGATCTAATCGTTAGCTGCCTGTTTTCCAGTCTGATTCCAGCCAGCATCCACCCGACCTACCGTAGCTGCGGTTGCCGGAGAGAGCTTTTGGGGAGCTCTTAGCTGTTCTCGCCACTACTCACCTTAGCTCCGTCCTGCTCCTGGTAATGTCGACTCCAGGTGGGCTGCGGCTCCTGCCCCCGCCCCTCATGCCTGGCCCATCCCAGGAGTCGGAGCGGAGGGCGAACGCGTGTTAGGGCAGCAGGCTCTGTGGGGCCCGCCCTCCGCGAGTACCGTCCCTTCCCCGACCACGTCTGCGACGTCCAGGTGATCCCAGAATATAAGGGAAGTGAAGTTGTGCTTGTCCAGCACCTGTTACATGCCGCCCACCATGCTAAGTGTTTGTTCATGTCACCTGTGCGTACTGGAGAGGTGTAGAGACACAGGGGACCGCTCGTGGCATCGTTCACTTCCACGGCCGTCGGAGTCGAGTACTGCTCCCAGGGCTGGGGAAACCCTCCCCTGTGAGGAGGCGGTTATTCCCCCATTTTACAGGTGAGCGTGCCGTGGTTTGGACCCTCGAGGAGGTTGGAGTGGGTGAAGCAGAGAGCGCTAGGCTGGAAACGAGGCTGGAAAGGCAGCGAGAGGGTCCCAGAGCCCCCTCCTTGGCTCAGCCCGCTCTTAAACACCCTCTGCTGACCCACGCAGCCTTGCTGGGGCCACGGTTACAGGGAGGGGCACCTCCGACCCCTGTCTCCTACTCCCCGCGTGTCAGGCCATGGCTTTGTGTTCCCGAAGCTGCAGGCCACGTGCAGAAGCACAGTTTGAGAAGATCAGCAGAATTATGCAGGGCCGCGGAAACCTGAAAATCTGGAAAGAGAAGCAGGCAGCCTGAGGCTTTAGAAGGAGGAAAACAGAGCAAGATCCAGTGGCTGCCCGAGGTGTGGAGGGGCTGAGCAGGTTTTGTCTGTTTGTTTTTTCCCTCAAATGTGAGACCAGCACCGTGTTTGAGACTGGCTGTGTCATCGAGTTATTTAAGGGCCCCTTAGCTCAGCTCACGTCTCTCAGATGTCATGCTGTGTTACGGTGACTCTAGGTTTTAAGCTTGTTCGCTTACTGGCAGGTGGCTCTGGCATGTAGGTCGTCTTGGGCTTGGCATCACTGGTTTTTGAGGATTGGTCACATTTTCCTGTTTTCTTGCATGGCAGGTATTTTACATTGTTCTCGGACACTGTGAACATTACTTCTGGTAGACTCTGACTCTGAGGGTTATGTTTTACGAGCCTCTGGAGAGCACTGATGGTTTGTTTTGGCAGGCAGCCTGTCCAGTGAGGTTCCAGTCATAAATCCTGCCTCGCCTTCCTGGGCTGGAAGTTGAGATCTCTCTTCCTTCAGCTCAGTTCCCCAAGCCTCTGCTTCGCTGGTTTGGGTCTGTCCAGCGTGACCTGCTAGGTTGTTAACAACTCACCCTGGATTGTAGCGTTTGCCAGATTCTGTGGTGCAAATACTTCCCCTGCGGCCAGATTCCAGCTCCCGACGTGACCTCACTGGATGTGGGGTTGAGAAGAGAGGCCAGCAGTGGCGCCCTGGGCCGCTCGGGGTCAGGCTGGGGTGCCTGTGTCCGCTCGGAATCCCAGCCAGGCCGCCCTGCCTCTGCCCTGCCAGCTGGCGCCTGTCCTGTGCACCCACAGCTCAGGGGCGAACGGAATCTGAGGCTGGTGCGTGGGTGCGGGGGGTCAAATCCCAGGGCTGTTCTCGAGGCCTTTGCTGTGTTGGGTTAGGGGGTCCCGTGCCCTGAGATTCCCCCCCCACACACACACACGCTTTGCCACCTCCAGGGACCCCCTTTCCTGGTTTTCCTGGCCAGAAAGATGGCGTTTCTATCCGAGTTGCATCCACTGGGGCTGCTGCCTGCTGCTGTCTACTGGGGGCGCCGCAGGCCACTCCGTGGAAAAGAGAGAGGGGGACGTGGAGGCCCAGCCCGCGGGGGTGGCTAGTCCGTGTTTCTCCCCGTCACACCTCCCACTGTGTTCTCCTCCCAGAGGGCTCAGGGGGCTGCCTCTGTACCGGTGCAGACTTTTCCTCGTGGTCAGTGGGAGGGGTGGGCTGTCCCACAAGGGTGCAGAGGGCTCCGCGTGACTTTAGTCCCTCCGCCCTACCCCCTGGGCCACACAGAACAAAGCTGGCCGCTCATTCTCCTCGCATCGTTCAGCTTATCAAAGGCAGTTTTCAGTAATTCATTCAGCAGAGTCTTGTTGAACACCTAAGTTCTAGGTCTATGAAAGATGGGTAAGAATCCATAGTGAAGCCACTCTGTGAATTCATAGCCGTGTGTGTGTGTGTGTGTGTGTGTGTGTGTGTGTGTGTGTGTGTGTGTGTGTGTGTGAGAAACAGGCGCGTGAAGCCACCAGGGTCACGAGTGTGGTTAACCACCTATTAAACAGTGGGCACAGCGTTCAGGGTAGGGAGCGTGCGCTTCTCGTGGGCCGGAGGGGGGACAGGTCGGAGTAGCCTTCACAGGGCTGATCCCTGAGCGGGAGCCGAGGCCCAGCAGCCTGACCGTGCTGCAGGCCCCGGGGCAGGAGGCACGTGGGTGAGTCAGGGCAGCTGAGGCCCGGAGGTGCGTGGGCCCAGGCCTTGGGGGCTTTGCGTGCCTTCCTAAGGAGTTTGCATGCTCCGTGCCCTCCTGGTTCCCTTCTGCTCCCTGTGGCTGGATCAGTGCCGGGGTGGGTGATGTCGATGGTGGGATATGATTCCAGGTAGCCCCGCCCTTGGAGCGCACCCTCAGGGCTCGGCACGTGGCGCGAGGCCTTTTAAACCTCACGACTGTACTCTGAGGTTAGCCTCCTTATCCTTATTTTTACAGCCAGAAAATGCTTCAAAAAGCCAAACGACTTCCCTCCCGAGATGGCCCAGACATGGGACAGAGCAAGGATGCGAGCCCAGCATTGCGTCTCCGCAGCCCTGGCCCCCTCCGTCCCCTGCACTGACTCCAGGGGGTGAGAGGCTGGGCCGCACCCCTGGGCCCCCTCTCCCAAGCTGGGCACACTCGGGAGATCTGACTCCTTCCCGTCCCTGTTTGCTTTCCTCATTCACGTTAGGAAGTAGGACATTTAACTTAGAGTTGATGAAATGTGCAATTAGATGTAAAAGCACCTTTTTACTAATGGCAGCTGACTTAGTATGATTGAGGCATTTTGTTAATAAAATGGAGGCATTTAGCTGCCTTAAAGTCCGTCAGCTCATGGTTCCTTCCGGGCGGGTAACGCTTCAGTCACACGAAAGGCTTGTGGGGTGACTCTTAGTTCGGCGTACATTTTCTTCAGCCCTGACTGCGTGCCAGGCCTTGTGCCAGGCGCCAGGAAGGCGAGGACAGGCAGGCTTTGTCTCTGCCCTCCGAGCGCTCTGTCAGGTGGGGAGGGAGGCCTTCAGTGTGCGCTTTACCAGGGCGGCTGCTGGAAGCACGGGGGGCTGAGGGGAGGTGGGTCCAGGGTGAGCCGAGCCGGGTGAAGGGCCGGAGGTGCAGAGTGCTGAGTGCAGCGTGGACGCGGCGTGGGGACAGTAAGGGCTTCGTGGTGCCGGCGGCAGGAGGGGGCTGGAGACCGGCGGGGCAGGTCACGGAGGCTGGTGCGGCCCCATCCACGCGGACTCCCTTCGCTGGTGTCGGGTGGCACGTGGAGGCTGCCGTCTTGGTGGACGGCTCCGGGGCGGTCACGTGAAGAGGTTTATCAGAAGAGCCAGTTGTTGACATGAGGACCCACGTAGGTACCTCTGGAACGAAGGCCAAGGCCCCCACTTCCTCCTGCCCCCAGCATCCCGCCGACTTCCTTCCGCTCGGGGACCGTGGCTCACGGGCCTCCACCCTTGCTCCCTGACTGTGTCCCTTTGGAGCCCGGGGGTGGCTTAGGAGCCTCAGTTTCCCCGTCAGTACAGACGGGAATGACTGTGCTCCACTGAGGGGCTTCACGGGGGTGAGATGAGAGCCGGGTCTCAGGGTGCTCAGCACAGCAGGTGGCCGCGTCTGCCGGGAGCCCCGAGCGCTGATGGGCCAGAAAGGCCCAAGCACAGCACCTGGTGCAGGGAAAGGCCTCGTACGTGGTAGGGGTTCTCACTGTAAAAACTGAATTCCTCCCTGGCACTTAGGCCTCTTGGAAAGAATTTTGACCTTCTGGAAATGTATTCTAATTTTTATTTTCCAAAGGAATCTCCCTTAATTCTATTTCTGTGTTTATAAGTATATTCTGTAGGTACATTATTTGTTGATGGTTACAAAAATGTTATTTGCACACAGATGATAATTGGGCAATTTCCAATTTGTAAATCCCTTTGGGAATTCCATACCTTAGAAATTTTGTTCTCCTGATGGCAGTTTTGGTTTGGATTTGGGCCACTGCACTAGCCTCCACACGGGCTCGTCACCGGTCTCTTCCCCCTCCAGCCTTCCCCCCGGCTGCTGCCTTCCTTCTGCTAAACCTCCTTGGCCCCTTTGTCTAAAGAAAGCTCTAGAAGCTCTAGGAAACCACTTAGCAGAACACTGAGGTCCCTTGGATTTTGCATCCACTTTTCTTAGGCATCATCACCCTCATCCCCAGTTCTGTTCTCCGGGTGGCAGGAGCCCTTTAGAACCAGGGCAGTTTATATACACTGTGATCGAGTTCTGCATACAGGGTGCAGAGGGCAGAGAGGGGAGAGGCTGGGAGTTAGAATGACATGGCCGTCAGGTGGCCCGCGCAGAAGGGGGCAGGAGGCCTGAACTAGGGCGTGGGGAGGGGGCGGGGTCAGTCCACACAGCCTGCTGCCCAGGCCTGGAGGGCAAAGGGAAGGGGGATCGCAGGCCCAGTGTGTGGGGTGATGCGGGAGTGAGACGGGCCTGGAGGGAAGCAGCTGGGAGGTGGCATGCTTCTGGTTTTGGATGTATGGAGCGTTAGGTGCTGGTGGGAAGGTATCGTGTAATAACCATGGCAATGAAAGAACTAGGATTTCTAAAAGGCTTTCTTATTAAGAATACACTGTTCAAATTAATCCACAGATCACCTCTTTTTAGCTAGATCACGTGCTCATTTTACAGATGACACACTGAGGTCACAGTGTTCAGGACGCCCTCCGGGGGTTACCCTGTCTGCTGGTGAGAGAGCAGAGTCCAGCAGAGGCGACTCACCTGCCTTTGGACTCTACCCTGGAGACTGGTTGGCATCTGCAGGGCGCCTCTGACCCTTTCTGGACACGCTGTGATGGGAGGAGGCTTTGCTCCAAGGACACAGGGCCACGTCCGCCTTCCAGAGCGCCCACTCCTCTGCCCCCCAGGGCCACACACGGCTCTGAGGTTTCCTCTTCTGGAGGATTCGGACACTGATCGTGATAACATTTATCGCCGGGATGGTTGTGAGAATTAAGAGACGTGATTGTAGAGAACCCAGCAAGGAACCTGGATGTGAGCAAGGTCTCGGCAAGGGGACCACCCCCCCCAGATGCAGATTCAGTGCCAGATGCCCCGTCCCCTACCTGAGACCCTCCCTTCCTTGATCTAGTTAGGTAGAGAAGCAGGCACGCGTCCTGTGGAAGGTGGGAAATCTGCATCTCAACTTAGAAAGATTTCTGTCCAGGGACTGATACAACATGGTAATGTTTTGTAGGTTCAGCTCCACTTAAAAGGGGCATTTTTATACAAGGGAACTTTAATTTCTGCGGAGGATAATTGAAGTGTTACTGTCCTTCAGCAAATGCAGTATATTTTCCCTTACCTTTGACACTTGGCAATGTACCAGGATCCTTGCACTCCATTCTGATCGTTTTAACTGTCTGATCCATCTGTAACTGTTCTACAAAAGCTATTTTAGGGTTATTTAACTCTGTTGGTTCTTTTGCTTCTGATTAGCTTGATGAGGGAAACTGCCATGGTCTGTCTTAAACCCAGATGTCAAAAATACTTCCACGTATTTCTCTCACGTCCTTTCTTTAGCAGCATCTGCCAGGAAAAAATCTGCCAGCGATGTTCCAATTTGTTTCCCTCTTTCTCTTCATCTCCCTGGGCCTGGGGTTGAACCTGTGAGCATCCTGGCTCCGCCCCGTGTTTGCCGAGTGGAGTGGGTTTGAACCCCACCCCCCAAACAGCAGCAGCCCCCACGCCTTGTGCGACCCCAGGGGATGCGACGAGGAAGGTTGCCTTCTCAGTTTGGAACCCTGGACCCAGGCCCTGGGCTCTGGCTTCCCGGCAGCCTCCCTCCTGGGTGTCCCCTGGACAGGAGGGGGGAGCCGGAGCCTCAGCTGTGGATGCCCCTGTGTGCACAGGAGGCCTCTGGCTGCCAGGGGCCAGTGCGGCACAGGGAGGAAGCTGCTCCGGGCTGCCATCCCCACCTGGGCTCTGTGGAAGGACGTCTGTGTCCAGGAAGGCCTGACCCTTGGCGACCACACCATCACCTGTGCCTCGGTTTCCTCATCTGCTTTGTGAAGACAGTAAGACCATTTGAAGGAGGGCGTGTGTGCTGACTGCAAATACTCAGTAATCGTTCTCTCCCTCTGTAGTTTCCTCTTCCTCTGCCTCCTTCAGTTTCTCCTTTTTGTACTATTTTTAAAAAAATTTTTCCTTTGTTCTTAAAACTAGCCTTTGACATTCCTTGCAGCGTGGGTCCACCTGCCTGGCGGGGTGGCCATCCACTCGGCCATAGCGAGCAGGGGACGTGCACGCCCCCTGATGAGGCCGTGGGAGCCTCCGTGGTCTGCGCCTGCTCACCGCTCTGGCCTCGTCCCTCCCAGGCCCCTCTGAGCAGTCGGACGGGCGCCCAGGGAGCCGAGCTGGCGTTCACGCGCCATCGCACCGTGCTCTGCCACTTGTGATGTTCCCCGCGCCTGGGCTGTTCCCTCCTCACCTCACCCCGACGCCCAGCCCGAGCAGCTTCAGGGCAGTGGACAGGCCTGGTCGTCCCCTTTCCACTCTGAGAAGCACCGAGCATCCCTGTGGCATAGCATTTGCCACAGCTCGTCACAGACCTCACAGCCCGTCTGCCCGAGGTCCCTCTCCCACGGGGAGACGGGGGCTGCTTCGGATTCGCCCATGTGCCTGAATGCCAAGCGCAGGGCCTGCGTCGTGCTGACCGCTCTCTGAGTACCATCGCGCTGGTCCCAGGTGGCTGGTCCCAGGTTCCCTCCTCAGTCTGGCCCGGCCAGCACCCCGCTTGAACCCTAATGTGGCTCACAGCACATCCCACCCTGGCACGTTGGCTGGCGGAGCTGTGGAGTAAGGTGACTAGGGGACGACAGTGAAGTGTCCCATCAGCTCGTGTTCCTTGGGTGCAGTCACTGACCTGCAGCTGCCCTGCAGGATCCCGACCTCATCGGGGTGATGGGGTTGCCGGCCGGGACCCGGGCTGGTGCCCACACCCTTAGGAAGAGGCCGCCCCACGATGCAGCCACGTCTTCTGCAGGGTGATGGGAGTGAAGCACGCTCCACAACGGGGACGCTGCTGCCTTAGATCTCCCTCCCTGGCCAGCACGTTACTCTGCGAGAACTCACAGGAGCCGGAGGAGCCCGGGCGTGTGTTAATGCACCCGCTTTTCACTTCAGGTTGCATGGCGGCCACGGCCCACCTGCCCCGGCGGAGGCTGCCGCTCTAATCTGAGCTCCTCGGTGGCTTTCCCAGCCCACCCGAGCGGAGCACGGCCCTCGGGGAGAAGCAAGGACTCACTCACTCATACAAGGCAGAGTGGGTCCACCTGCCACTTGAAAGCAGCTCGTTTCCTACTACGGTTGGAAGCAGGCGGGAATTAACCCTGATGACGCGCCAGCTGCGCCGTGGCCGGACCCTTACTTGGGTTAACTTGCATGTCCCCCCCCCCCCAGGAAGGCCCCCGCGCCGGCCCAGGACGGGGGCTCCCAGTGGGTAACTCTCCAAAGACACAGCTGATTAGAGGCAGGCCTAGGCAGAAGCCAGGTCTTTCAGACTCTAAAAGAAGAGCAGAAAACTGGGAGAGCATCTGATAGGTGTTTTGATCTTCGTACAGACTTCCCCAGAGTAGTCAGTGAGGAGCACTGGAGAAAACCCCAAGCTCCCCCTTAGAGACCCAGCAAATCCAGGGAACTGTTGGCATGATTTCTGGTGCTTACCGGGGAGGGAAGCCCCTGCTTCAGCCAAGCTCGTGCTGTGCTGGGGGACCTGTGAGTCCGGCTGTGGAAAGAGAGGGAGAAAGGAGATGAGGGTAGACGGGCAGGAGCTGGTGGGGTCTCCCCACCAGCCTGTCCTGTGCGGGGCCTCTGGGAGCGGTGGGCGGGGGGGAGCTGTTTAGGATGCAGGGCTGAGGATACAGCGAGAGGCTCAGGTGCTTTCGTGTTAGCCTTGGTGGAATATTCTTTGTGATTACGGGATAGTGAAAAGAATAAATAAAGTACCTAGCATTTACCTGGCGGTTTTTACTTCATAAACGCCATTGTAAATGCTTTCCTGTTTTGATCTCAATCCATTCTAGAACTTTTTTTTACCTCCCCCCAAAAGTAATAGCTGTAATTTTGATCACCAATTATATGCCAGGTGGTCCACATTCTCCACAGTCCTGACTAACCCCCAGGTCAGATACCCATTTCCCACGTGAGTTCTTAATCATCACAGGTAACCGGGCTGCCAGAGGGATCTTACAGCCCACCTTCCTGGTCACAGCACACACCCCAGAGGACAAGAAACTGTACTGTGCTCCCTGTTCATATGGCCTAACTACTTTGTACAGCCTCTGGCCACCAGGCTCCTAGGTGACCAAGCGTGGATTTAGAATCCAGGTCTGTGTGGCTGCAAAAAGCCCACGCTCGTTCCTCCACACAGTTCTCCGTGCCAGAGGGTACTCTGAAGTCAGGTGACCCGCCCTGGATCCCACGTCCCGTCAGGAGCAGAGTCGGGCTTGAACCCCTGCCCGCTGGCCTGCCATCCCGCCCCTTCCCACCGCACCGCAGAGGCCCCGGCTGTCCCCGCCTCTGCCGAACCCTGTGGCGAGGATCCAGCAGGCCGGCCAGCCCTGTTTAGACGGCAAGGCCCCCCTGCAGGAGGCCTAGCGGAGAGAAATCAATGAAAAGTGACCCCGGAAAGCAGGGATCCAGCCCTCACTCTGCTTCCCGCAGTTTCAGGGGGATCAGCCGGCAGCTCAATGACGTTAGGAGCAAATCTCATTTTATTAATTAAGCGCTATTTTCTGCGCCGAGGAAGGTACTTAACGGGTCCCAAAACAATTGTTCATGTACAGAAACGCAAGGTACGGGGTTGTGCTTCCGCAGAAACGTTGGCTGAGATGGAAGGGGACACTCCCAATGCTTCAGAGCCAGTGCCTCTGGACATTAGAAGCATTGCTTTGTTTCTTTTTCTCTAATACAGAATAAACTCATCTCGGTTTTATACAGGAGGTGTCAGCGTTTCGGGGGTGATTCGGAGGCTGCACATATGCCTGTGGCGGAAGCAGCCCTGGGCTGGAGATGGGTCGGCAGAGCCCTGGCCGCCCTCGGGGAGGAGGAGGGCAGGACGCTGGGGACCACGGGGGCACGGTGACAGGGGGTGCCCCAGCCGGCCTGAAAGGCAGCACGGGAGGCAGGGAGGCTTCTCAGGGAGGCTGGATCTTGGAGCAGGGTGGGGGTGGAGTTAGCTGCTTGGAGGAAGCGGTGAGGACAGGCGAGGGGCCTCAGGAGGGCAGGTCCTTGCGGGGGGAGGACTGTTTGCCCTCAGCTCGCCCATCTGTAAGATGGGGCAGTGCCCTGGGGTCCCCGCGTGTGGACGACAGGGGAGCACGTGTATGGGGGAGTGTGACGGGGGATGCCACATGGGGTGACGGGGGATGCCACGTGGGGTCCCTGGTCCTCTTCTCCTGCGGAACCAGCTGGTCCCTCGCCCATGATCACGCCATGCGGTCATTCTTCCGAGAAGCTGTCTCGGCAGCAAGAGGCCCTGGTCCCCACTCCAGTCCCCACCCTTGGCCTTCACTGAACTCACAGAAACCCAGGCAGGAGGTCGGTGGGCCCTGGACAGCCTCCAACCCACAGATGAGGAACTGGAGATTCAGACAGACTGGAACCTCGGAGGCAGACTCAGCGATCAAGAGAGGCCGGGATCTGTCTGACGCGGGCATCTGCTCAGCTTTCTCCCCTCCAGGTGAATCCCAGCCTCTTCGTGGTGCCAGCTAGAGGGTGGAGCCCTGGCCCCCAGGCCTGTGCTCGTGTCTGAGCTGCACTGACCCTGCTGAACGCTCCGTTTGTTAGCTGCGTCAGCCCGGCGTGTGCCCGGAGCGCGGGGAGCAGGGACACCTCTTGGGACCCCCGTCGTCGCCTGCCGCGGGCTTTGGGCCGTCCAGGCCGGGTTAAGAGTCCTCTGCCCCGTTTGCCTTCCCTGTGGCCTTGGGCAGCACGTGGGTGTGATCCCGCCAGGGCTGCCGTGAGGACGGACGTAGGTGCTGGTGGTGAGGCACATGCTGGGCCCCCCGTGGCCATGGGTGCTGCCACTCTCGTGTTTGGTGCCATCCCTGATGGTGCTTTGATTTTTAGAATACAGTTCTCTTCAATTAAAAATAATAATAAGGAAGGTTTGTTTTTTTTTTTTTTAAACCATAACTGATCTGTGAGGCTTAAGGTGCAAATGATCTTCTTGGGCGTGATCCAGGTTGTCAGTGTTGATGCCATTTTCTTGTCTGCCAAAAGCTCCTCTCATTCAGGATGGATGACTCTGGAAGGTTGGCCGCTTCCCTTTCACTTGGATTGTACTTCATTATAAAACAGAGAAGTAGGCTGGCGTTCTGCATAGTCAAATAGACTCCCGAAGGATGCGCCACATAAATTTAGAATACCATCTTATAACTATCAATTATCTCCCAATGAAAGTTCAATTTAATTATATGTGGATAGTCCTTCTAAATCCGACTCCTTGATTTGTATTTAAATGTCATCATTACGACTTCCCTGGCGAGGTTATCAGCTGTTCAAAGGCTGAATCATATGATATGGTATTTTAAAAACCACCGCTTTTTTATAGACTCTTCAAAAATCACAGCACCTTTTTTTAGTGCCAACTCTTGACTATTATTGTCACATTTGGCCATAAAATTAAACGTGAAAATTGGCATTCAATGGCAGTATTAATTCTCTTTCACTCCGACGCGGCAAAGATGAAGAGGACTGAATAGCGGTGGGGGCTGCACGGTTAGGAGGCTGGGGGAATCCGCTAGGGCGCTGGGTCGGCACCAGAACTGCATTCGGGTCCGAATCTCAGCTCTTCCACGAGCAGCTCAGGTTATTTCCTTAACTTGCCAGCCCCTTAGTCTCCCCGTATGTAAGGTGGGGTTGATCATCGTGACAGTGGCCACTGTTTGTAGGATGCTGTGTGTGTGCTGGGCACTTGTGGACCGTCTTACTTAATCTGCCCAAAATCTTACAAGACGGGGCTTATTAGCCCCAGTTCGGGTGCAGGGTTTTGCACTGTGAGGCAGTGCCGCCCTTCCGGGAGGGTTTGTGCTGTGGACGAGCCTTGTGGCGGAGCTGACCTCTGATGGCGTGACCACTGGCACTGAGTGAGAGCGCTGACCTCTCGCCCGCCCTCTAGGTCACTACTGCCGACCGCATTCCGCAGAGGTGCTCAGGGAAGTGGAGGGCCATGGCCAAGGTCGTGTTCACGTCGGGGCAGAGCTGGGGGTCCAGCCCAGGTGGTCTGCTCCCAAGCCGGGGCTCCCTGCTCTGTGCCCTCCGCTGCCTCGGTGCCCATGGGGTGGACGTGGGCTGCCGTCCGGGGCCTCAGCTCCCTCCCCTCCGGGGGCCGCTGCAGTAGATGGTCTCCCTCCCTCCCTCCTCCCCCCCTCCCCTAGGCGGCTCTGGGTTTCCTGTCCTCCCCTCCACAAGGGGGCCCCAGCAGCTCCGCTTCAGTTCCTCCATAAGCGGCCCTGACGGCTGTGGGGCCGCCTCCTCTCCGAGCAGCTGGTTTGGACCTGCTGCATCACCAGGGACCTGGAGCAAGGGTGCCTCCCAGGGCACCAGGCTGTGGCTCCCCCTGTGACAGTGCTGGCCCTCGGGACCGGTGTGCGTGTCAGGCGGGCGGAGAGCTCACTTCTGGGGACTCGGCTCTGGGAGAAGTTTCCCGGCCTCGCTACCGGCCCCTTCCTGGAGGGGAGGAAGGAGGAGGGCGGCGGGGCTCGGGACCGTGCCCCAGGCCCACGGAGAGAGAGACGTAGAGGTGGACAGCGCCCCTCTGCGGTTTGGGGAGTAATCCTCGGGTCCTGGGGTTGCCACCCTGGCTGCAGGATTTTAAGCAGGGTGCCCCTGGGTGAGTCACTCAACTTCTGGTACCTCGATTTCATCATCTGTGGGAGAGGAGGGACACTGCCTTCGGGACACCTGCTGGCAGCATGTGTCCTGGGGCCGCTGGGGCAGGAGGGCTGTTGTAAGTTTGGGGGTGCGCTGGTTCTTGTGGATGGCAGGCCCACGGTCACCGGGTCTGTGTCCCACACCGGCTCTGAAAACAGCACGAGCAAAAACCATTACCTTTTAGGTACTCTGCCTAAGCAAGGGAGAGCCAGATACGGCAAAAAACAGAGCAGCGCTGAGTCTGGGCGGCAGGCTCTTGATGGGACTGCCAGCTCTGTGACATTGGCAGGTGGCTTATGCCCAGAGAGCGTCATTGCATCTGTAAAAGGAAGCAAATCACACTCATCCTTAGGCCACAGTAATAAAAAAGATGAATGTATATTTAAAACACCTGGCCCAGGGCTGGGTATGCGATGAGCGTTTGTTGCATTTCATTTTTTTTTTCCTCTCCTGTTCTGTGGGCACACCTGGCTACACTTTCCTGAAGGGTGGAGATGGGTCATATAGTATGACGCTTACGCAGTCAGAAATTGTTTGAAAGAGCCCCCTCGCAGACGGTCACACAAATATAATCCTGGTGGCCAGTGTCCAGTGTGCGTTCTGACCCTAAGGCTGCTGAGAGCCGGGCCTCTCTCCCTTCTTGCATTCGACCAGAAGAGAGCTGGGCATTGGGATGTGTCCACACCCATCTGACAGGTGACAGTTATTAGTTCTTTCTGAGTTATCAGACGATGAGCTGAATTTGGCCTTTTTAGTGAACCTTAGGAAATATTCTGACCTCTTGTTTGAAGAGAGCACTCGTTTGCTCCGGGCTAGCTTGGAAGTAGGAAGCGCTTCTGCCGGGTGGGAAATTAGAAGCACTCCGGCTGCACTCACAGGGGAAGAAAGATAAATGGCTAATAAGCTCCTGAAAAAATGTGCAACCTCAGGAGTAATTCAGACAGACCTGCAAATTAAAGCATCAGCGAGGCAGCATTTCGCCTCTTACTAGCACAGATTAAAAATTGATCATCGTCAGTATTGGCAAGGGTGCAGAGAGCGGCGTGCCCGCCCGCACTGCTTGGGGCATGTACCTCGGGAAGAAGCTCTCTGAGAAGGAACTTGGTCCTCTGCCTCCAAACCTCAAAAGGTTTTCACATCCTCAAATCAGTAATTCCGCCTCTAGAATGGAGTCTAACAGTCATAAATGCGGAGAACAAATTTAAGCACAAAGATGGTTGTTAAGATTTTTTTTCACTAGTAATTTTTTAAAGAATGGAAAATACCTGAAAGTATGAAAAATAGGGGAATTGTTAAGTAAATTATGATACAGCCATATGGTAGAATATTCTGCAGACTAATTTTTAATGATGCGAAATTGCTCATCCTATATTAAGAGAAGAAAAGCACGTCTTAAAATTATGTGTATATGTATGTGTGGTCACATATATTTAATACTTATTTAATGACTTATATGTATGCTTATATAATGATGTAAACTGCATTAAAATACAAGTGCTTAGAAAAAAGACTATAGAATTAACATATCAACCTTAGAGTATAAGATTGAGTGCTTTTTCTTCTGTATGCTTTTCTCTATTTTCCAGCTTCTTACAGTAAGCCTATCTACTTGTATAATCCGAAAAGAACAGTAAATGTAATTTTTTGAAAGTGGTCCTTGCTATGAAACGCACCGTTTCTGCACTTACACAGAAGTGCCTCTAACTCTTGAGTAGCTGACCCTTAAACGTCACGCTCCCGGCCAAATGCTGTGGATTTACCAACGTTCCAGTAGTCCTTTCCAAGCTCTCAAGACCTCTTCCTTGGGTTTAATCTTACGTTTATACACCCTGAATACCAGTTCCTGGTTGTTGAAGAAGCTCCAAATGCCAATTAGAGCATGCTGGGGCTCAGCAGAATATTTTGACCACAGCACAGGCTATGAAATAAAAGAAAATGCCTACTTTTATCCGTTGAGTGACAGTCATCTTCAGGGCCTGACACGAAGGAGTCCCCCTTTCTCCCCCTCTTTCTTTATCCATCCATGTAACACATTTTTGTTGAGTACCTGCTGTATGCCTGATTTCGTGCCAAGAGGTGGGATTTCAAACGTCAGTAAGACATAGCCCCTGGCTATGTGACTGTCAGGGGCATGGGAGTGGGAGTGGAGGCAGGCTGCGGGCGGTTAGCTAGAGCCTGCCTGCCTTCTAGAGACCAGGGGCTGTAGCACCTGGGGACGCAGCTGAACGTGGATACAGGTGTGCGGGCTGGGCAACAGTGGCGGTGGGCGGGAGGTAAACATTGGCCTGGGGTGTTAGGGAAGGATCTTAATTCACTCATTCATTTCTTCTCTGAACCGGTTACTACAATGTGCCAGGCAGGCATTATTCCAGGCCTGGGAAACACTGGTAAACAAGACAAGAGGATCTCTGCCCTCAAGGAGCTGAATTTTGGTAGGATTGATAGACAGTTAACAAATCCAGAAGTAAATATTTACAGCTCATGGTAAACGCTATTGCAGAAATAGGTGGAATGCCGCAATGGAGAATGGGGCGGGGGGAGGGATGAGATGGAAAGCTGCTGTGGAGAGGTGGGCTGGGAAGGCCTTTCTTAAGCTCAAATCTAAAGGATGAAAGGCTCCAGCTGTGCCAAGGGTCAGAAGAAGAACATTCCCACGTGGGGAGCTGTGGGCACAAAGACTAAGGGAGGAAGAGCCTGGTGTGTTCTGGAAACTGCCAGAAGGTTGCGAGTGCGGGACACAGCAGCAGTGTGGGAGGCTCTGTAGAGGATGTTGTACTTGGGCCGAAACCTGAAGGGAGGGTGGGGTCCTGGGCTCAGGGGCTGGAAGTGGGCGGGTGGGGAGCTATGCGACTGGCGGGGCACGCGGCGTGTGTGAGCAAGTCCATCTGGCCAAGGGTGAAGTGCAGCACGGCAGGCAGGGCTCTGATGATGAGGCTGCAGTTCCCCCTGGGCTTTTGGGGCCCCAGGGGTAAGTGATTGCCAGGCCGCCTCGCTGCGATTTTTCCCCTGCTTCCTCTCTGCCTTACCCTATTCCAGAATTCAGATTTCCTTCTGGGGTTGGACACTCTGACTGTGTCTTCCGTGCTAAACGGTGTTGAGCCAGCTCTGAAGCTGATACTACCCTGGGAGTCAATTATTTCATTTTCTTGGAATGAATCGGTTATGAATTACTAACGATAATGATTCATTATCCTGTCTCATGCTGGCATGGGCTGCTTCTCCAGCAGCCCACAGAAGAAATTGCCCTCCTGATTAATTCTCTGCTCTGTTTCCCCGTTCTCTTAGAATGGCTATTCAAGTGGACAAGTTCAACTTTGAGAGTTTCCCAGAATCCCCTGGGGAGAAGGGGCAGTTTGCAAATTCCAAGGAGCTGGAGGAGGAGAGGCAGGAAGCCCGAGGCCTGGAGATCAACAGCAAGCTGGACATCCACTGGACCATCATATCCTTTTCCCGGTGCCCACCCCGACCTGCGGACCCCTGAGGAGGACCCCAGAGGGGTCAGCTATTGAACGCTGGCCATAGATAACTCAGAAATGGCATGGCAGGGAGATACAGACCAAAGAGTGGGCATTTTCTTACCCTTCCACCACGTCCAGGGCCCCACGAGTGAAGTACGGGTTCAGGATGAGGAAAGACCTCCTTGGGGCCGGTGCTGCTCTCACTTGGATCACGTGTTTTCTGTCAGTGTTGAGATCTGTGTGAGTGACCTGTTCTAACGGCCACCTATCAGTGCTGGGCTTGGGGTCGGGGGGTTCCACATACTGACAGCTGAACACAGGATACGATTGTTGGGGAAACTGAAATCGGGCTGTACAGCTCAGCAAGGCACATGGATGCCATTTTGAAAAGACTGGGGTGGGGGCATTAGGAGGACTGCACTAAAAAGGACGGTTTCATAAAATAAGCGGCCCTGCCTTGAGCTTCCGATCAGTGCCTGGCTCGTGGTAGACACTCAGTTGGGTGAGTGGGACTCTGGAGAAACCTCAGGTTCACTTATCTATTTACATGTTTTTTCCAGCAGTCTTTACTCGGTGCCTGCTTTGGGTTGGGTGTGTGGCGAGTCGCCTGAGGGACTGCAGTGCGGAGGCAGGGCCTCATGGGGTTGCCCGGTCCCGAAGAGGGTATGAGTTATCTGAGGATTAAACGCACGGCTGGGGAGCAGGGACAGAGCGTTATGCCAAATGCTGTGAGGTTCAGAGGATGAAGCTGCCAGGTGCAGGGCAATCAGGGGCGGCTTCACAGAAGGGGTGTCGCCATGGTGGGCTATTTAAGGGTGAGTAGAAGTTTATCAAGGGGACAGGGATGGGAGATGCCCCACAGTTCACATGGTGTGAGAGGATGGCTCGCTCAGGGTGTCTCCCAGGAAGAGGCAACTCTGATGGGAATGTCTGCCGATTACCTTGTTCACACACTGGTTCTGTGGAAGTGGGATGGTCACAGGCTGTTGTGTGGTCTCGTCGCCCTGGATCCTAGAAGCACCCTTAGGCTGCAGGAGGCACGGCTTCCAGGACCGAGGCAAGTTCCTTCGTGCCAGCTAACGTGAATCTGGGCTTGGTAGACAAGACCCCTGTCTCCGAGGAGCTTGTGACAGGAAAAGCACTGTAGATGGAAGGCTTTGAGAACCAGACGCCAAAAACTAGAGCGCTCAGGGGCTCACGGAGGGAGCCTGGCATGCGTAGTGGAGTTAGGCGTTGGTCTTCTGTACAGAGAGAAGTGAAAAGGTGGGGGGCCGCGGGAGGGGCCCTTCCCTCGGTGACCCCACTTCTCAGCAGGGTCAGGGTCCAGCCAGCTGGCGCTGGTTGAGCGAGCGGAGCGTTGCAGCACGGAGGAAGGCAGCACCCGCGCCGCGTCCCAGGCTCGCTGCATCTGTCACCTCTGTCATCTCTTCACACCTCTCTGGTCGGCACCTCTCACGGTCCCCTGGGGAAACGGGATCTCAGCAGGGTGAGCTGACTCACCCGGAGTCCAGCCAGGAAGCGGTGCAGCCAAGGGCCCACCCAGGTGGGGTGGCCAGCGGCAAAGCACTTACCCTCCAGTCCGGGTCCCCACGGGGAGCATGGTGAAGGTGCTTATATCCTGTGGCGGGGAGGGGGGCAGGGGGCGGGGCGGTCGTGAAAGGAGGCCATTAGCGCTCAGTCCTGGCGTCTACTGTCCTGACACGAGCTGGGCGGGTCCTTTCTGGGCCTTGGGTTGCGGAGGCTCCGCACCTCCTGCGTGGAGCCCGTAGGTTCCCTGTGGAGCAGGAGCCGCCACGCTGGGTCCTGGAGCCTTGGCTTCACGCGGGAGCTCGTGCAGAGCCAGGCAGGCCCGGCTGGCACCCGTGGGGGAGGGGCGTTGTGCTCGGGGACCCGGTGGGAAGGGTTCATCCTTCTGAGGGGTCTCATTCTGGGACTGGGGGGCCCTGCCTCCCCAAGTTGCACGGAGACTGGGCCTCACTGGGAGCCAGGGAGCACGGCAGCACCTGCGAGTGTCATTTCCTGGGTGCTGCCCCCAGGGGTCCCACATGGTCCTCGGCGCCCGCTCAACAGCTCCCAGGGCGTTTCTCCCCCCGTCTTGCTGATGCAGCTGCCTCTCAGTTCCTGCAGAGAACGGGGAGGAGCCAGCCCTGAACCCCTCGGCCTGCTTGAGCCCGTGGTCCTTGCCTTCTAATGGGGTTATATTGACCATCAAAACTCTTAACGTGCTTTGAAAACTATTATTGAAAACATACTAAAATGTCTTTGGGTTTCTCTCCTTTTAGCCTTGATTCTTTCAAGAAGCTGACTTCCCTATTTTGTGTTCGATTAATAATTCAGGCTGCAAATCCTTATTGAATGCCTACCATGTGCCAGGCACACCTGTCTCCTAGTTTACTGATTGGAAGACTGTCCCCAAAGGCGAATTTGAGTGAAGAGAATTAGCATTACGGACATTCCCTCCCTCCCTGCTTCCCTTCCTATCTGGTAATGACATCTGGCATGGGATGGATAGCAGACTTTTGCTACTGTAAACCTAAATTCAAGCAGATGGAAAGACCAAAGATTGAATTGGCTAATTATTTCATTATGCATTTTAATATTTTCTCAATATTTAGACTTCATAAAAAATTTGAGCCTAGTTTGACACCCATCCGTAGTTAATAAAAATGGCCCGTATGTAGCACGTAAGGCTGGATAGACGTGTTTTAAAGGAGACTGTGGCTCTTGCAGTAGGTGTGTCTGGGTAATATCTGCAACATCCAGATAAGCGGCAGGGACACCGGGAGCTCCAGACCCACTCTGCACCTGGCTAACAGCCTGTACGTATTGTTTCCGTGTGCTGAGCCCTGGAGATGCCCCCAGTCTGCGGGAGGGGCAGACGCAGAGACGGGCACTCACCGTGCAGCCCGGGAGGGCTGAGACAGAGCTTTCCTGCGGTGAGGACCGGCAGGGCTGGAGTATTCTAAGCACATTCCAGAGCCTGACACGCACTGGGGACCTGAGTCGTCCCCTGTGACTGGTGGTGCAGAATGCAGACTGGGGCAGCAGGGGCCAGGCGTCTCTCAGGCTGTGGTGAGGAGTCGGGCTGACCTGCCTGCCTCCTTACCCCCTCCCCTCCTCCCCTCCTCCCCTCCTTCCCCTTCGCCCTCCCGCCTCCCTTCCTGAAGACGAGGGCTAGGCTCTGTGGCCTCCTCCTTCAGGTCCTGCCCACAGCAGCCTGTGAGCACCGACCTCCAGGGCTCTCCAGCAGAGCCCAGCCTCCCTGCAGGCCGTGAAGATTTGTCCCTCCCTCCCAGTACAACCCAGCCGTGCTGTCACGTCCCTCCTCTCCTCTGACCTCCCCTGCCCTGCTCCGTGAAAGATGCAGGGCAGTCTTTATTTTTTATTTTTTAATTTATATTTTATTGAAGTGTAGTTGATTTACAATGTTGTGTTTATTTCTGCTGTACAGCAAAGTGACTCAGTTATACACATATATTCATTCTTTTTTATATTCTTTTCCATTATAGTTTACCCCGGGATATTGAATATAGTTCCCTGTGCTGTACAGTAGGACCTTGTTGTCTATTCATTCTGTGTGTAACAGTTTGCATCTAGTAACCCCAAACTCCCAGTCCATCCCTCCCCCCCTTATAATAAAGGGCAGGCTTTATTACAAGGAGCCTGGTAACTGGCCGAGAGCCAACACAGTCCAAGGGTCCCCGCAGGCTGCCTGGTGGGTCAGGAGACCCACCTCTGCAGGGACAGGGTGACCTCATGTGGAGGAGGTGGTGGAGGGCACCTGGCCATCCAGGAGCGGTGAGCACCAGGGGCCTAGTGGTGTTTTCAGCCCTGGCGTTCACTAGTTCTGAGGTGGGATTTACACGCTGGCCCAGCCAAATGAGCTCATGTATTGAATACTGCTTTTTTCCCTTAGATTTACGATACCTATCTCTCTTCTGTTTGTCACTTCCATCATCATCACTGCTATGAAAACCGCCGCTTGCACGGCTCCCGTGTGTCAGTTACTTAGTGTGTTGTCTGCGGGGCTGGGGAAGGGGCGCCGGGCAGCGGAGCTGGACGTGGGACCGGCAGGCGCTCTCCCCCTGCCTCGCCCCTCCCCGCCGGCCCCCGGGTCTCAGCCTAACCCCTCTGTTTCCCGGTCCTCCTCGTGTAGTGGGGGGAGGTGACGGTACCACGAGGAGCCCCGTCGTGTGGCGCCTCCCCGCCGTCAGGCTTGCCCCCGTCACACCTGGGGCTCTCCTGTCCTTGCGCTTTGATCCTTATTCTGCCCGGGACGAAGCACTCCTCACACTCAGAAACCTGTCCTGAGGCCCACCCTCTTCCCTTGCCTGTTCCTTGTGCCGCCTCAGCCCGGTGACTTTGAAAGGGAATGTCCTCCTGAGCGCTCCCATCTCGCAGGAGGAACTCGCCTGGGGGTGACGTCGGTGGGGCTCCTGGGGGTGGGGAGGGGCGGCCTGCACAGAAAGGTCTGTCCGCGCTTTCCGGATAAACACGCCCTTGCTTTCCATTCTTCTTCTTTTAACCTTCTTCTTCCCTCCAGCTGCCGCTGTTGGACCATTTTTACTGAAATTGGGAAACCTTAATGCCGCCGACTCTCCCCGAACTCTGTCAGTAGCAGGTAGTAGCCCCCGCACGTGACCCAGTGACCGTCTGCATTTGCCTTTGGGCTGGGACCAAAGATGCTGCATCGTTGGGGGGCCGGAGCCCCGGCTCCGAAGGTCTGGCTCTGCTGTCTCCTGCGTCCGGCAGGCAGGTGGTGACCTGTCAGGCCCGTGTCTCCATCTGTTCAGCGCCGTGAGGACACCTGCTCTGGGGTTGCCGGTTGCCGTTAGGGTCAGTTCTGACAATTGTATCTGCCCTTCTGATCCCATACCGGGTGCCAGACAGGATATTAGCATTTTCCCTCAAACCTACAAAACAAGTGATACCTACCCCTTTTTAAAAAGTAAATAAGTATATTTTGGAAGTTAAGTAACTCACCTGAGATGGTGCCGGGAGCCTGGAGAGCCAGGATCCCAGAACGCGTGTTATTTTCCTGTTGACTGAAGTCAGCCTGAAGTGAGGCCTCACCCTGGTGGTGCCGTCACGGCCCCTGACCCTAGGAGGTGTCAATACAGGGGACACACTTCCTGCTGGAAGACCCGGCGCTGCTCAGGTGACCCGGCCTCAGGTGAGGCTTCTCCTGGACGGGAGACGCTGGGCCAGACCTCCCCCACGACTGTCCCCTGGCGTCCGCACCTCCACCTCTGCCGGGGCCTGCCTGAAAGGGGCTGGGTTGGCAGTTCTGAGAATCACCCAGAGCGTCTGGTTTGGGGACGTATGGAAGCTGACCATATCTGTTGTCACTTTCCACGGTAATTCAGAGAAGGAGAAACAAGCATCAGCATTGGAGCAGGTGTGGGTTGTCCTTTATGGTTGGCCTCACGTGTTCCATCTTCCATGGACCCCTCTGCCCCCTCTGCCATCTGGCCCCGGCTGGAACCGCCCCTCCTCTGGGGTCCTGCAACTCTCAGTGCTTAACTCTTGTTTGGAATAGTGCTTACAGAGCACAGGAAGGTTGGTTTTCTTCCCAAGACTGTCTCCCTTGCCAGGCTGTGCTGTTCTTGAGGTCAGGTCGTGTCAGCAGCTATTTCCTGATGACCTACGACGTGCTGCGGTTTGCGCCCAGCACCGGGGACGCTGCGGTGAGCAAGATCGGGTGTGGACTCCGCCCGACGGAGCCCGAGCGCGTGCTCTCGTCCCCGCCCCGGTGCTGCCTGTAATCCTCCCATGTAGCTACTGAAACCTTTCGGTGAATCGGTGTTTCCATTTGATTGATGCAGCCGATGGTCACCAGCTTGGTTGCACTACGCTGAGTGCCGTGTTGAACGCAGGAAGGGAGTTTGCAACCAGCACGATTCGTCTTAGTGGAAGGCCGTCTCCTTTTCCAGGGGGCAGCCCCGCGCAGGCTGTCTGCGGTGGAAACAGACGCGGGAGACGCTCGGAGCAAGCTTGTTGTCAGCGCCCCTTCTCGCTTTCCTCGTTTTTGTTGCAAATCTCTCCTCAGAGAGCATTTCAGGGTTCGGTGAGATGCTTGCTGACCTATTAGAATCCAACCCCATATAGGTTTCCCAACAAGGACTGGGTGCCCAGTTCAGCTGGTCCCCACGAAGCTGGCGGCCTGGACCATCTGGGCTGAGGCTCTGCCAGGTGGCCTGGTCTGGTGAGCACGCGTCTCCCGCCTTCTGTCTGGAGATCGTTTGTAACCATCTGGCTGCTTTGAGGGTGAGGCAGAGGCTCAAGGACCCCAGTGGCAAAGTGGGCTTCAGGTGCCTAAGAATCAGCAGCCCAGAGCGGGGGCTGGAATGTCTTCGGGGGGGACACAGAGGGCACACAGTCCTCAATAACTGGGAAGCGGAAGGAGGCGGAGCAGTATGGCTCTCCTCTTGAGAGTGCGCTGTGCCGCCCGGAGGGGCTGCCTTCCCAGGGCTGACCCCGGGCCGTGCCGCTGACGGTGGCATGTTTGGCCTCACAGACACCAGTGGCCCTCTGTAAATCCCAGAAGCGCAACAGCGGCTGTGACGTTTGTTATCAGTCTGTACTTGAGGTCAACCCTGTAAGACTCTAGGCACGACGTCCTCAGTTTGGTTGGTCACCACCAGGACAGGCGACCTGGCATACGGCCACACCTGGCTTCTCAGTTTCCGAGACCGCATCCCCGCCAGTGAGGAGAATTTGCCGATAGCCAAGCCCTCCTCCCTTCATAGACTGAGGCAGAGCTTTCGCTGTTTGCACTGGATCGCCTGAGATGGCCTCTCAGCCTCTCTAACTGGCTTCCAGCTAACTCTCAAAGATGCTTCTGATGGAGCTCTGTCTTCTCATTCCCTGAGAGAAATTAAGTATTTTTAGATAAGACTCCTTTAAAACAGTGCACTAGGTTTTTCTGATAGTCATGTTAGGAGAGAGAGTTTTATCTAAATGAATTTTAATACAAGCAGCTCCCTTTATCGGTACAGCCGATTCCTTGATCATCTTCAGTAACATGCAGGGTTGCATCTTGTATTTGTCTTTAGGGAGTGAGTGTTTATAGCTGTGGGTAATCACTTGGTTCAGAGGCCTTTAATCCTCATAGTGGGGAAGCCGTGCCAGCCCAAGAGAAGCGTTGCTCCCGACCTTCGAGGATGTAAAGTTGCCCTGGCCCTTTAGCCTTCAGGGGACGGAGGGAGTGAGATGGGAGGGACACATATTTGATTCTTGACTCCCCCGAATCCAAATATGTATACCTTGAAGTTACTCTGAATGGAATCAGCGTTTGGCACACAGAGAGCATAGATTTCAGGTTTGGCCGGCTCACGAGAGTGGGGAAGGACTCTTCCCTAGTATGCAAAGTTCCAAATCTGTGTGTGTGTGTGTGTGTGTGTGTGTGTGTGTGTGTGTGTGTGTGTGTGTGTGTGTGTGAGTGAGTGAACATGCACACGAATCAACGTGCAGTGTGTTCATGTGATTGGGCTCACGCTGGGCTTTTACACATTCTGTGTACTTTTGGCGTGACAATTATTGTGAGCATGTGTATCTTATATAATAGAATCATAAAATTACAGAGCTTAAGTAACAGCTAACACCTTATGGCACTTACTAGATGCCAGCACTGTTCTGAGCAATTTACCTAGATTTGCTCACTTTTTACAAAAACCCTGTGAAGTAGTTTTTATCCACATTCCACAGCTGAGAAACCTGAGGTCCTGTGAGTTTACCTAACTTGTTCCAGGTCACCCAGTTAGTAAGTGGCAGAGCTCGGATTCTCATCCAGCTGTCCGGCTTCAGAGTCTGTGCTCTTATTGGCTCTGTGTTGGTCAGAAGAGCGAAAGAGCATCTGGTCTCTGCCAAGGCCTTCAAATTATCCCCATTTTTCAGATGAAGCCAAAGAGACGTAGCGTTCCTCGGGCACGCTGCTGATTGGCACACCTACCCCACAGGGCTCTCTCCATTTTGCCTGCCCTCCATCCTCTGACTCGACTACTCTCCCCCGGCAAGACTTGCAGCCCCGAACCGCGTGCAGACTCTCCCTGGCAGTTCGTGGCGCTGTCCAGGGAGCTGAGCCCAGACACTGGCGCCCCTGCTGGGATGAGAACAGCCCAGCATCAGCATTCTCAAAGTTCACGAAGCAAATCGGAGGACAGAGTCATGGGAAAGAGGCTCATTAATCACCTAAAGCAGCCTTTCCATTAGCGTAATTTCTAGTTGTGACAATTTGCTAATTGATCTGAGCTGAAGTGGGGCTGGGCTAAGTCCCTGCACCTGGGGTTATCACTCCAGAGCTGGCACGTGGGGGCGCAGGCAGCCCATCTTCCAGGCGGGGGTGGTGCCGAGGTGCAGGCCTGCTCCTCAACGAGCTCCCCACTCCGGAACACTCACCTGGGAGCCCGTTTAGAAACATCTGCATCAGCTGCCCTCACGGGCTGGTCTCAGTAGACCACTTGTAACAACCAGGTGTTCAGAGCACGGTGCTGAACTCCCCTGTGAGAGGACCCAGGCCTGCCACCCGCCAGGCTGCATGTTCCCCAAGGGAAGAGCTGATTGAAGAGTCATTTTTTCTAGAGCATGATGCTGGGTCATGGTAAACTTCAGTCCCTTCCACACAGGCAGGATCTCAAAAACTGCTCCGTGGTTTTAAACGGTCCTTTGATTGCAGCTCATGACTGAATATTTCACTGCTAATGGGCTAGCAGAAAATGAAAGGGAAAGTATTTTATTAACTTACTGCATTTTCCTTGCGTATGGTGGTGTTTTTAAGATTTGGAAGCAAATATCCATGGTTCCCAAGACTCGTAGAAGATTAACTGAGACAATGTGCATGAAAACATTCGTAAACAAAAAAGCTCTGCACAAATATTGATTAATTAAATGTAATTAACAATGATGAGTGACTAATAATACTGAGGTATCATCCTTGCACAATAGGCTGGGCTTCTTAAAAGTAGGAAGGATCTCACCTGGTTGGTCTTTCTTACTGGTTTGCAAAAATAAGCAGCCAAGCAGTCGTGACGGCAGAGCTGCCCGCTCATCGGCCCGGCAAGTTTGAGTCGGGGATGGCAGTGGAAGTCTAAACTGAGCGAGGGCCAGCCCACACTGCGAGGCTCGCCACCTCCGAGAGGCGTGAGTGAACTGTGGTGGCTCCGGGGAGCTCAGCTGTGGCTTTGAGGCAGGAAGTGGCAGGCGCAGAGGGCGCTGTGAGAGGAAGGCGTGGCTCCTTGGGGGGAGCCAGAGGCTGCCTGTGGGGGGCTCCAGAGGCAGAGCGAACGTGAGTTGGATGCGCTGAGCTGGGCACTTGAGTTTTCTTACGTTCCAGGCGCACAGGGGTTGTCGATGATCATTACTTGTGGGTGTGGCTAGGAGACTTGCAAAGCCTGGTTGGCACCCACCGTGGTCTACATTCCCCCTGCTGCAGTGTCACCACCCCTGCCCTCCTAAGGGACAGGAATATATCTCGGGGGCAAGAACCCGTCGGCTGACCTGGAAACTTAATTGCTGCGTCCCAGGTGACTAGGAAGGGCTTGAAGGGGGAGACAGGTACTTCAGCACCACGGAGAGCTCCCCGTGGGCCTCCCTCAGGGCTGGAGGAAGGAGGCTGGCCCCCACGTGCCATGCTGGGAGCAGGCGGTGACTCTGCCCCTGGCCGGGCCCGGGCCCTGTGCACGGAGGGTCCTCGTTCGTCCGGTGGGGATCACGGGTCCTGGCTTCCAGGTTTATTGTGAGGAATCGATACTGTGTTCATAGTAAAGTGTCTGAAAGCATGGGCTGCAGTGTGGGCTCCAGGGTCAGACGGCCTCAGTCCTGCCACTTCCTAGCCGTGTCTGCTTTCTTGTTATCCCCATGGGCCTGAGTTTTTTAAATCTCTGCAATGGAAGTAACAGTCCCTATCTTATACCCACCACATTCTCAATTTGAAAATAGTATTAAATTGAGAAGATACATGTTAAACACTTAGCACACAGCCTCTCTCATGGGACTCACTTCGGAAATACTCTTTCTAGCAGAAGTAATGATAGGAATTATTGTCCTCATCATCATTCTTTTTTTTTTTTTTAATTTTATTTATTTATTTATTTATTTTTTGGGTGTGTTGGGTCTTCGTTTCTGTGCGAGGGCTTTCTCTAGTTGTGGCGAGCGGGGGCCACTCTTCATCGCGGTGCGCGGGCCTCTCACTGTCGCGGCCTCTCCCGCTGCGGAGCACAGGCTCCAGACGCGCAGGCTCAGTAGTTGTGGCTCACGGGCCCAGTTGCTCCGCGGCATGTGGGATCCTCCCAGACCAGGGCTCGAACCCGCGTCCCCTGCATTGGCAGGCAGACTCTCAACCACTGCGCCACCAGGGAAGCCCCCTCATCATCATTCTTTATTGACCTCTTGCCCCAAACGCCAGAGTCCATGTGTTTAGGAAAGAGAAGCCACTGCCATGTCCACTGTCCTCACTGTAACATTGTAACCTGGGCTGTAAAAGCGGCTGATGGAGCATCTGCGTAGCTGACTGGTCCGCCAGGGTTGCGTTCCTGTGTCCAGGCTCACACACAAGACTGTTCTGGTGGCTCATGGGGCTGAAGGGGAGGGGATGTGCATGCAGGTAATTAGCTTTACTAGCTCAGCTGTATAATTTTATGGCTCATGTCCGAAAGCAAATGAATACGGAAATATGCTATTGGAATGGTTTCCAAAGCCCCAGTGCCATTTGGCAACTTTGTAATTACTCACGTGCTAACTTGCTCTTCTAACTAATCATTTCAAAGGCTCCTCATCCTGGCCATGTATGTTAGGCACTATTTCTGTTCTTCAAGCACCGGGGTGCGATCAGCCTCAAAAGCCTGGCATGATTTTTTTTTTTTTTTTTTTAACAAGAGGGAGTAATATGCCATATTCTGAAGTCTTAATTTCATACAAGCGAAAATAACCCCGAGAGAGAGTCAGGAAAGAAAACAGAAAGATGTGGCCCCTGCACCACGTACCTGGGATGTTGACTCATGCCAGCATTCATTTAGTCATCAGACAGTGTTCATGGAGCAGCCACGAGGGTCCGGCCACTGTTCCCGGCCCCAGAATGAGGGCTCTGCCCTCACCCAGCTGACAGGCTAGCGGTGAAGCCAGACGATGGAAGACACACACATCTAGTGAGGGTTGCCGAGGGGATGCCAAGAGCCTTCGGAGCAGAGACAGTTCAGAGAGGCCTTCCTGGAGGAAGTGAGGTCTGCGGTAAGAGTTAAAGTATGCGTACAGTGAGGAGGGGGAAGAGGGCAGGGAAAAGCATTTCCAGGCAAAGAGCACAGAAGGTGGAGGGTGTGGAGTTCTGAGAGAGCACGCTGTGTTTTGGAAGAACTGAAACAGGGCCAAGGCAGCCAAAGCAGGACCCGGGGCTGGAGAGGTAGGTGGGCGCTCCTGCGCGTCCTGGAAGCCAACAGCTTGGCCTGTGCCCTGGTCTGAGGCCCGTTGCCGTGTGCGGCCAGCTGGCTCTCCTGGGCAGCCCTCTTGTCTGAACAGCTTTCCGTCGATGCTCGGCTGGGCTGCTTGAGGGCCGGGCTGTCCCTCTCTGGCAGGAGGGACCCGGGAGCTCTGGTCTTCATTCCCTCGGGGCCTCGGCACCCCTCGCTCCCTGCCCCAGCCCGTTCTACTCTGCCTGTGTGGCTTTATCCCGACCCGGCTGTCCTCAGGCTGGGCAAGTGCAATGGTCTGTTCCTATATTGTCATCTTTGTTGGAATGTGAGCCTCTCAAGTTCAAGGTTCATGTCCAGTCATTTCAGTGTCCTCAGTGCTTCTCACCATGCCTGTCTTGTTTCAGACACACTCTGTGTTTGTTGAATGCAATTAACTTGCTAATGGAAGAAAGTAATGGGATTTTCCCCCACTTCCTCAGTCACTAGAGAATGTCAGGAATGACATTCTTCCCTTTTGATTGCAACCTAAGTACTGGGGCTTTAATTTATGTAGGAAAAGGGAGAGAGGTTTATAGATCTCTCTCTGAGGACCACACTGGCTGTTTAACATTAGCGCCTTGGAGACGTCTATTTTCTGCATTTCTAAACCTAATTTCTTCCTCCACCGATACTTGCTGAGAGGCCGTATGACTTCCTCGATTATGAACTCGCATGAGTCCGTTTGTAATAATATGTGTAATTACATCAAGATGTATAACAGGGCAGACGTGAAACCAGCATGAAACCGACACGTGTAGAGAGACGCACTTGGTTGTATTGAACAGTAAGCCACAGTTTGCATCCTTTTTAGGAAAAACAACCTTCCCTCTTCTTTATTTCCCCCAGCAAGAATAGCTGTTGGATTGAAATTATCCCAGTGGATTTCCCTTCTTCACATAACAGCTCAATTTACCAGATTTGGTGGGGGGGGAGGCCCTTGACACATTTACGTACCTGTTTCCCACACGCTCAGGTGATATCTTGTGGTTGGTTAGACCATCCCTGGAGAGGAGGGGGACATTCACCTGCCGCGGGAGGTTTCCCGTCTGGGAGTCTGTGGAGAAACTTCTAGAACTTCTCCCCCTGGCCCAGAACTCGGAGGCAGTGGAGTTTTCCTTAACGCGGCTCACCCCTCTCTGAAGCGCACAGGTGAGGCGAGTGTGGAAGGACTTCTGAGCCAGCTGGTCCTGGAGCACCTGCAGCTGGCCCCTCTCCTGTGGGGTGAGTACCACTCGTCACTTGGCAGGGGGGTGCGCGCGCCTTTTCTCAGAAGCGCAGGCTCGCGCTTGGCGGTGTGTGCTGATGTCACAGAGAGCCGTGGGGGGAGGGAAGCTCGCCGCCGTGCCGGACTCCGCGTGTCTGCCGAGCTCTGCCCGGGCACAGCCTCATGAACGGGCTCACCGCGCTCTGAGCACAGGTGTGGCAGTGACGTGGAGATGCCCTCGGGGTCCATTTGCTGCAGCGTCGGCTGTCCTCCGCGGGGGCACTTGGTGTCCGCACGGGCGTGTCTCCTGCCGATGTTTCTGCATCTCCCGTGACCAGGGTGGTGGGCGGGAGCGAGGCTGCGGCTAGCTCCTCTCTCCTGGACTGGATCTGGCGGAGTTGGTTTGGTAAACACCCTAACTCGGCCTGGCGCCCAGTCTGTGAGCGATCGCCCTGAGGTGGCGCTTCGAAAAAGGTATTTGAACGTTCGCTGCCCGTTGCACCTGGAACTCTCACCCCAGTCTCTGCCTTCCTAAATAGCAGTGACAAAATTTTGTTGAGAAAACAAACTAAATGTAGAATTTTTGTTGAAGTGAGAGTGTTTATTATTCTCTGGGAATGATTCCATCCTGTAATCTGTGTTGGGTCAGATGCAAGCAATCATATATGTGTACCTTCTTTCTTCTCTTTGCCCCAGAAACCATTGTAAATTAGTATCTGGTATTTCATCCACTTAATTAATTAGCTTGACCTCCCTCTTTTGCATGCTAGAGACACAGGAAAATTATCCCAGGGGTCTGAAGAGCAAAACAGGCCTTCCTCCTGGCATTCCCTCACTTCCCCTTCAGTTTGGAGAGCCCCTGGCGCTGCACGGGGGCCGCCCACTCCGCTGGGCTCCTGCTCCCGCGGGTGAAGGTTGTCGGGAGGCCTGTGAGGGGCGCTGACACGGCAACTGTGCCTGGACTGTGTGCTACACCCGGGGCTCCTTCCGTGGAAGCCGCCCGCCTCGCTGGTGCAGCCCGAGGGGAAGGAGGCGGGGGTGTTTCTGCGGGATGTGTCACTGCTTGCACCTCTGGGGGTGTCCCTCGCTTTCCTAGTTTGGAATGTCTTGTCTCTTAATGACCTGGGCTCAGCCAGCTACTTCCACCGTATGTGGCAGCTGAGGATGAGACTCCCAGCCCCAACCAGCCCGAGGAAACACAGTGACACAAAGCTTGTATTAAGGCATCATGTCAGTCAGAAGAAATTCCCCAAGGCCCCAGCAGTCTGGGAGTGCGCCCTGGAGGGTCTGACTCATTCCAGAGATTGGGGGGGTGTACATTGGGAGAGGACCCTGGGACTCTGCGGGGAGACGTGGCCCAACTCCTGCAAAACGTCATTTCAGCAAACTGGGTAACATGGAGGCCTTGGTGGGGGAGATGGTTAGTTTGTTTCTAGCGTGAAATTCGTGAGGAACGGTGGCAATACTTGTATCTTGGATGCGTGTGGCGCAGGCCTCCCTGGCAGGTGAGCTGCCCATGGACCCCCGCCTCCTTCCCAGGGAACTTAGCAGTGGCGCTGGGCTTTGGATTTCTCCCCCACAGGCTACGTCTCCAGACAGCTGCTCCCGGGCCAGAGTGTTAGCACTCAGGCCCACGGACCAGGCTGGGTCTGCTGGGCCAGGTGAATCGGGTGGTTTTGGTGAGTCCCAGCGGCTGGTCAGCCTGGTCTGAGGACCCCTCCCTGTGGCCCAGCCGTGGTGAATGGCCATCTGGTCTGAGGCCCAGCTGGCCCGGCAATGGGCGCAGGGAAGCCAAGGGGCTGAGTCACTGTTCCTTTGGCACCTTTGCCAAATATATATATATATATATATATATATATATATATATATATATATATATATATATATATATATATGTAAACTGATAAAATTAAAAAAAGGAAAAAAAATTTATACAGGATATAAAAAAGGGAGGAAAAAAAGTGAAAACAAAAAACCCATATACAAAGAAAAAGCCCCAGGCCACTCCTGATCCCCCGCCGGGGAATGGCCCTGTGGGATCAGCCAGTCCCCTCCTGCCCTTTCGTTGGTGGGTGGCAGCCCTGCCCTGGGCCCCTCCGTGCCAGGCGTGTTCTGTGAGCTGCCCTCCCCCTCCTCGCAGCCACTGAAGGCAGGCACCACTGGCTGTCTGGAGCCCCGAGAGCCTCGGCTGTGCTGGGCCCCCCGGTGCCCCAGAGCCTGTTCCTGCCCTTCTGCAGGGCCTCTCCTCTCCCCTCTCCCCTCCCACCACCCACTCCACCCTGCCCCCCATTCTTCTGTTTGGTCCCAAGCATTCTAGTTTTAAAATCACGTTTGGGAGCCTGCTTTATTGTGATAATCTTTCCCAAAAGAATCGCTGCATTTGGGGAGCACTTAACTGCATGCAGCTTGTCCAGTAACTCTGTCACCTCGTTTATTCTTCATAACTACCTGCTGGACTAAGCATTAGTCTATGTTTTATGGAAGAAACTGCTGAGTGAAAAGATTACATGATTGGTCCCCCAAACTGCTATTCCTGCCCCCAATCTGCTTCCTGCGACCTGGGGTCCTCCCTGCAGCCCAAGTGACCCTCCCAAATGTGACCCCGATGATGTCACTCTTAAACAGTTAAAACAATTCCTTGGCTCCCGTTATCGCTGAGGATGGACTGGAGCGTCCTCAGTGAGGCTTAGAAGTCCCTCCCCCACCAGCACGCCTGCCCCTGCAGCCTCCGTCCCCCGTCTCTCTGTGCTCTCCCAGCGCCATCCTCCCCGAGCTGTGCACCCCGGGCTCCCTCCGCTGCTCTCCCTTCTGCCAGGAAGTTGCCCTCTCTTCCAGGCATTTTCCCCTGTGCCCTGTGATTTCTCCTAGTCCTGTCTTTCCTTCTTTGGTCCTCCTGGGAAGCCTTGCTTGCTGCCCACACATCCATGCTCTCACACCCCACCACTGAGCTGTATGTCCTCCTTTGTGTCCCCTCCTCAAGTTCTCGTGGCCTGTAGATGGTGTTCCCCACTCCCAGTGAGCGCCCTGGGAACAGACAGTGTTGACCGCACCCACCGGGTCTCGATGGTTGCTGACCGCGTGGAAGAATGGGTGGACGAAGGCCATCCTCCTCACAGGGTCAAGGCCATCCAAGTCCTAGTCCTTAGACGTCCTTCTTCCACATGACTTAAATAGTTCCATGTTGACGTGCCCAAGTGCACTTAGGCAATCCCTTCTGGCTGGTTACTAATGGTTTCCAGTTTTTCCATTCATAAGACTAAGGTGGACATTCTTGGCATCTGCCCTTCTGCCCCCGGATCAGTCCCAGAGGGCCAGTGTCCAGGGCAGGGTTACTGGTGCTTTGTGATGGCGTTGCATGCTTGTGGCCAGCTTGGCCTCCAGGGCGGCCGTACTTATCCACACTTCCCCCGGCAAGGAGAAAACGAATTCGCCACGGGTCACTCTGGATCCTCTGTGACGCAGCAGCCGGGAGGGCCAGCTCCACCCCAGGCGTGAGGGGCCAGGCTGAGTGAGGCCCAGCCCTGCCCTTGTCCTACCCCAGTGCCAGGAACCCAGGCAGCCTGAGCTGGAGTTTGCTTCTGGGGCCCGAGTCAGAACAGGGGTTCTGGTCCTGGGCCAGAGGGTATGTCTCTCTGAGCCAGGTCCCTGGAGAAAGCTCAAGGACAAAGGACAGCATGTAGACCAGGTGGATGAAGAGTTTCGCTCAGCCCCCGGCTCCTCCCCCTGAAATCACTGTGCTGGACCCCTCAGCGCTCTGCTCAGACATCCTCCCGTCCCGCAGGAAGCCTTCGCCTCTTGAGTTCCCACCCCACGTTGTCTTTGCCTGTTCACTTGTCTGTCTTGCTTCCGAGACTGGGAGCTCTGTGTGGGCAGGTTAAAGGAGGTGCTCGGTAAGCTCCCTGCGTCCGATTGAGAGGGACCTGGCCCTGGGGGGAGCAGGTGCAGGTACCAGACCTGCAGCCTCTGGGGTCGTGGGCGCCCAGGGAGGCCCACGTCTGCTACTGCCTTGGGGCCCCTTTCCTCGGAGGGAAGGTGACAGGTGGACCTGGAAGCAGTGGGGTGAGGGTGCTGTGGAGAAGGGGGTCCTGCCCAGCCCGGGAGCTGGCCGATTCCCGCCAGCTCTGTCGTGGGTGTTCACTGTACTCTGGGCCTCCAGTGAAGGCCATGGGTGATGCTCGGTCCTCCTCTTTCTACAAAGGGGGGCCGTGAGGCTTTCCGTGATGGGAAAGACTACTGCCCCAAAATGGATCCTCTCTGCGGCATGCGGTCAGTGTTTGTGTGATTTGCTTATTTTGTGAAGATAAAGTGTGCACAAACTGTGTATTTTCCTCCTCGGGTACCACGGGAGAGCTTCCTGCCACTTTCCCTTCTTACTTAATGACATAGGCTGGATCCAGTCTCATTCCGTATTGCACGCGGAGCTGCCACAGTCTTCTTAACCACAGCATAAGATGTATCGTAATTTATTTACTCTGTATCTTTTGATGGGCCCTTAGTAATCTTTTGCTATTATAAACGTCGTTGCAACAAATACCCTTGTAAGTATGCCGGTCCTCCCAGGAGTGAGTCAAGCTGGAAGATACTTATTTAAATTTAACAATCTCTTTAGAAACAAACAAACAAAAACTTTGTTTTTGTATCATACTCAGACTTTCCTCATTTAGCTTACATTTAAAAAAAATTCTCTTAATGCTTTCATGGGCTCGGTTGTTTTAACATTTAAATCTTTTATTTATCTGGAATTTATTAAGGTGTGAAGAGTGAGGCATGGATCCACCTTTTCTTTTTCCAGAAAGCTACCTAGTTATCCCCAAGTCACTTAATAAATGGTCTATCTTCACTAATAAGCAATGCCATTTTCTCATATGTTCAGGAAAATCTTGGGATTCTCTTCCATTAATCTGTCTATCCATGGGCCAGTATCACCCTTGTAAGTATATTATGGGTTTACAGTATATATTAATACTTCCTTGGGTAATCCTCTTCAATGTCATTTTCTTACATTCATTCATTTGTTTATTTAAATATTGTGGTCAAAGCACATAATAAAAATTTGCCATCTTAACCATTTTTAAGTGTACAGTTCAGTAGTGTTAACTGTATTTGTATTATTATGGCAAAGATCTGTAGAATTTTTTTATCTTGTAAAATCAACCCTATGCCCATTGCACATCTTTCATATTTATTTTTATGACTTCAGAAAGAGCTTGTATAGCTCATTTTTTTTAAAAAGAAAACTTCTATAGTTATTTAACTGCCTCTTTAACAGAGGGTTTTTCCCCTGTTTTTGCTTCTTCTTTTATATAAGTTTGCTTCCTCTTCTTTTTCTTGTTTAAGTTGAGCTAACACATGATCTACTTTCTTCATTAATTCTATCCCCCTTCTCTTTTCTAATTCAGTGATTCTTCTATCTTTATTAATTTCTTCTTTCTGCCTTATTTGGGCTTATTATATTATTTTTTCCCTCACTTACTGGGTTGGACATTTAATTCATTCATTTAGATTGCCCTATCATTGGTACAGTTTTATGGGGCTATGAATTTTCCTATGATTACTGCTTTAACCACATTCTGGCATTTAAATTTTTCATGTTTGATATTTTTAGGCATTCTGCGATTTTAGTTTGTTTCATCTTTATCCCAAGAGTTGTTTAAAACATAGTTTTTTGTTTGTTTGTTTCTTCTCATTTTGTTATGACTTTCTAATGTAACAGCAGTGGAATCAGTTTAGTACTATTCTCACCTCTTAGAATTTACTGAGATTTCTTTGTGGTTAGTTTTTGTTTTTTGGTTTTTTTCTTTATGACTACTCCATGGACATTTAAAAGGAAGGCATATTGCTTGTTTTAAGTGTATTGAGTTGAAATGTATCACTTAGCTATACCTTATTAATTTGCTTAGGTTTTTTAAGATCCTTACTTATTTGATCTACCCATGGACTTTGAGAAGTGAATTACAGTTACTGCTAACATGGGTCCTCTTCACCCTGATGGACTTCTGCCCATCGATGTGATACTGTCTGTCCTGTAATACATGCAGTGTGAAGGCTGATGGTCTTTGGTGCATAGATGTCATAATTATTCTCACTTTGTTGTGCCTTCTACCATTTAAAGTGCCTTTCTCTGTCTCCTCTAATGTCTTTGCCCTTATTTCAATCTGATCTGATACTGTAGCTCTCATCCCTCCTTTCTTTTGGTTTGGCTGATGTACCTTTTTTTTTAAATGGCACAACTTTTTTTTTTTTTTAAACTTTGGGTTTATTTATTTATTTATTTATGGCTGTGTTGGGTCTTCATTTCTGTGCGAGGGCTTTCTCTAGTTGCAGCAAGTGGGAGCCACTCTTCATCGCGGTGCGCGGGCCTCTCATTATCGCGGCCTCTCTTGTTGCGGAGCACAGGCTCCAGACGTGCAGGCTCAGTAATTGTGGCTCACGGGCCTAGTTGCTCCACGGCATGTGGGATCTTCCCAGACCAGGGCTCGAACCCGTGTCCCCTGCATTGGCAGGCAGATTCTCAACCACTGCGCCACCAGGGAAGCCCCTGGCTGATGTACCTTTGCCTCTTGTTTTGTTTTAAACATTTGAGAATTTTTTTTTCCCTATGTGGTTCTCTTAGATGAAGCATAGAGTTGAGTTTTGTTTGTGACCTAACTTCAGTGTCTTTTTCATTAATAAGTGGGTTTAGACCAGCTACATTCCTTGATATGGCACATACATTTGGTCTTATTTCTGTCATGTATTCTGTTATGCTTTTTATGTTGACTTTTGTGATCTGTGTCATCTTGGTTTTATTTTGTGTGATGATTTTATTTTTTCTTCCTTTTCCTTTCTAAGCTCTCCTGCTTCTCTTGTCTGACCTCCCCATCCCCACATCACCTTCTAAGGCCTTACCTGCTTTAGTTTTCTTCACAATTCTTATTATTCTCTGAAAGTTCATTACATATACAGGTTTTTTTCTTATTTGTCTCTCCACCCCTGCTAGAGTATAAGCTCCACAGAGAAAGAATCTGGTCTTCCCTGTATTCTCAGAGCCTGGAACTGTTACCGGAACATTTTAGTGACAGCTGAATACGTATTTGTGGAAGGAATTAATAACGTAACCTTCACAGTCTTGTCTCTGAAGTAGGTAGTGTTATTCCTGTGCTTTAGGGCAGGGAAGTGCAAAGCGTATGCAGGGTTATTCAGCCTGTGAGTGGCAGAGTGAAGACTAGCGCATGGTCACTATGATTCGAAAATCCACGTTTTCCCCATTATTGTGCCTCCCAGAATCATATAATGAGCTAGTGGCCTACAGCTGGATTTGAAGCCTGGGTCTGCTGACTTCTAACCAGAAATTCCACAGTACCATAGTCTTTTAGAAGTAAAGATAAGCAAAAAGAAAAAAAGAAGGAAGTTATCGTGTTATTACTCACAGACTTGCAGGAAAGTTGCACATACAGTGGTTAGAATTTTTTCTGAGCCATTTTAGAGTCAGTGCACCATCGTCCCAAATTCTGTGTATTTCCTACAAGCAAGGACATTCTCTTATTTAACCACAACACAGCCATCAAAATCAGGAAATTAGCATCCGTTCTACCATCCAGTACTGAGACCCCATTCAAGTTTTGCCAGTCATCCCAATAGTGTCCTTTGTTCCTAAAGGATCTAGACGTGGTTCAGAACCACTGTTGCCTTCAGTTGTTTCATGTCTCTAGTCTCAGTCGGTCTGCAACAATTCCTCAGTCTCTCTTTGACTTTTTTTACCTTGGTGCTTCCAGATGTTACCAACCAGCCATTGGTGGAATGCCCCTCAACTTGGGGCATTTGTGTGATGTGTCCTCATGATTAGATTCAGTACCCGTGTCTCTGTCAGTAGTCACAGAGGCAGTGCTGTGTCCTTCTTGCCCCTCTCAGATGGCTCGTGAGTTGTGTTTGTTCCACCACCAGTGGTGGCCACCTTGATCACCTGACAAGGTGGTGTCTGCCAGCCTTCTCTGAGATCAGGTTCCTTTGCTTCTCTTGGTAATCACTAAGTATTCTGTGGGAAGGTGCTTTGAAACTTTGTAAATACCGATTCCTCCTTAAACTTTCCTTTGTTCGTTTACTCTGAGTGGATTCGTCATTTCCTCTTTTACTCAGTGTGTTAAAGTATGTGACTGTCATTATTTATTTTGATGCACAGTGGGAGCTCTTTCAGGCCGACTTCTGTGCCTCTCGACACGTCTCCGTCGTTCTCTGGACACTTCCTTGCTTTCTGGCACTAGGTGTCCCAGATTCATCATGAACTACAGCTGCGACAGCATCCATTTTCCCCAAGAAATCTTGGTTCCCTTTAGTGAAGATCATTATTTAGAAACCAAGATGCAGATGTGAGAATGGTCGTTCTTACTGGGGGGGTTGCTACTCCCTGGCCTTCTCAGAGAACACAGCCAGGGAATATACATGTACATATAACTATAAATACACACACGCACACTCAACATCTCTTTCTATACATATTGACAGCTACCAGTTCTCTCTGATACCTCTACTTCCAGACCAACACGGCAAGGTTCCTTCAGGTTTGTCCCCATCCTCAGTTGTACCTCACTTCCTTGGCATTGAGAAATTGGCTTTTGTTATCTCTAATGTAATTACCAATTTGTCAATCCCCCCACTGTAACCAGTCTTCCATCTCTGCCCCAACCCTCCCCCACTCTCAGCATGTCAACCTCTCACACTGCAGGGGGCGGATCCCACATGGGGTGGCTCTGCTGTGCAGATGCCCTTCACCCCCTCCCTGGCCCCCATGCCCCCCTGCCCCCAACCCCTCCCTCATCCCCCAGGCCCTCCTGCCCCCACCCCGTGGCCTTGGAACTGAAATTTCCAGGAGGGGTGCCTGACATGAGGCCCTGCCTTTGCCCATGGCACCCCCTTCCTTGCTGTCTTTTCACACCCTTTCCTGGCTGGTTCCCTGTCCTTATTCTCCGGGCCCTGTTCTCCCCTCTGTCCTCCATCCCCATGGTGGCTCTTTCCGATTCCCCTATGAGGATCTGTGCCTGTCTCATTCTCCATGAACTCACGGGGATGAGGTCCAAGCTAACGTCCATCTCCCTGTCTCCAGGGCCTGTTCCTTATGGGACCCAGAGGAGGCACAAGGCAAATGCTTGTTGAGTGACTGGTAAATAAATAGTAAGCCTTCAACAAACGTTTGTTCTGTGAATGAATGAATGAATGAATGAGAAACAGTCCGTTTCCTGAAGGAGTTCATGGGCTTGTTGGGGAGAAAGGGTGTGTTCCTACTGGACAAAAATAGATGGGCCAGAAGACTTCCACTGGGGAAAACATCTCTGTCCGTTCGTAAAGGTGCCTCTGGCTCTGGGTTCTGAGAGAAGCTTCTCAAACCTCTTCGTCATCCCCAGCACCGAGGAGCCTTAATCGTGACCATGCGCCTCCCCTCGGGCTGGGCCTGCTTGAGTTCTCTCCTAATCACAGTGAAAAGTGAAATCGGGAGAATCTAGACGGCTGGTTTGAATGGGTGCTAATTAGTGCAGATGTAGGTCAAGTCCAGGTCTCTGCGATCTTCTTAGTCCCAGAGTTTCACGGGAGCTTCCAGGCAGAGCTCGCACGCGTGTTTCCTGCAGCGCTTACTCCGTCGCTCCTGGACCTGTTGATGATCAGCGTCCTAGGATGCTGGTACCGACGGGCCCTCCGCTGGCTCATGTAATGACAGGCACTTCACTGCAATTGAACAACTGCTGACATAAAGCACTTTGTCCCAGTGTGTGGGACAGCCCCAGTGCGAAAGTGACCCACTTCAATCCAGGCTGCAAGGGTGGGTTCTGCTGGACTGGGTGGTCCCAGGCCCCTTCTTTTTGCTGAGATTTCACCTCCAGGATCAGGAAGAGAGCATTGGGGATCTTTCCAGTGCTGTGGGAAGATCCACTGTGTGAGGCTGGAGGCACTCACAGCTCTGCAGGGCTTGCCCACAGCACGCCCTCTGCCACCTGCCCTACAAACACCGTCTGCCTTGCCCCCCCGGGGCCCCTGGAGCAGGTGGAGGACCCTCACCTCACAGAGCCGGCGACGGGGCTCTGCAGAGACAGCAGTGGGTCTCCGGCCAGAAAGTCACAGAGCCGGCGCTTGAATCGACCACAGGACTCAGCTTGTGTCACATTGTTGTAGGCGTTTTCCGTTTCTTAAATAAGAAAGTGATTTCAAGGTATGCAACATGCTAAAAGCAAGTGATGGAGGTTTCAGTCTTTCTCTAGTTTTCCCGTTGTTTCTTTACAAGACAAAAACTTTAACCCCTAGGGCTTCCATCTTGCAGGAAATTTGGTCTCTGGATGCTGCACCCTTTTCAAACATAAGTTGTGGTTAGAGAGCAGAGTCACGGAATGGGGGTCTGGATGTGGATCAGCTGGGACTCACCCTACCGGTGAATGGGATCTCTTGTTTTTCTTGATGCCTCGTCCAAAGACAGACAGCACAGCAAACAGCCCCGGGTGCCAGCTGAGGAAACGGCTCCTTGGACGAGCCAGCCCCTGGGGCTTCTGGCCGGGAGGCTCACTCAGGAGGAGGAGGCGTCTTCTGACTGAGTCTACAGCCAGTCGAGCTGCGGGAGCACGGCTAGCGAAGGCCGTCATACAGGACCTGGCTGAGACCCTGGTGTTCCATGCTCTGTTAATCGGAGCCGAGGCAGCTCAGAGCTCTGGCTGGTGGAGGCCGCCTACCTGATAGGTCGCGTCACTGCTGGGCGGGGTGGCCATGGCTGCTGCGGGCTCCCCTCGGACTTGGGTCCAGGCTGGCTGGGGGCCAGCAGCTCCCCCACATCCCAGCCCCGTCCCTCACCGTCTGCCGGCCGTGGCAGAGGCCTCCCTGCTGGGCTGCCTGCGCCACGGCCACCCCACCGCCACCTCCTGCTCTTCCCGCCCCTCTTCCTCCTCCAGTCGCCGCCTTCTGTGCTGCGGCCCAAAGGTGTCCTAATAGCAGGGGCCCTTCCCTGTCCCAGCTCGTCCTGCCGGCCTGCGTCACCTGGGACGAAGCCGGAACACCAGCGTCTGGGGTGCAGATTCCTCCCTCCACTCACCCCCTGGCTTCCTCACGTCACGCAGGGGGCCTCGCAGGCTGCTTCCCATCCGGGGGGGCTGTGGGAGTCCCCGGGGGGGGTCACATCCACTCCCGTGGTGGCCCATCCAAGCAGCCTTGCCTGCCTTTGCTCCGCTTTTCTTTCAAGGCTCCGGTCCCCTTGTGGAACTGTCCCCCTACTGCCCGGCCACGTCACCTTTCCCCTGCACTGGCTATCCTTGGCACAGACGCAGCGAGTGCCGGCCCATGTGCATGCGCCGTGTGTGTTGGGCATGCCAGCTCTGTGCCCTTGGGCTGGTGGTGCCTTATATTCTTCTTAAAGTACCCTGTGTCTCGGCATCTGGGATAGAAGCTCTTTGAGTACAGATACAGGATCAGCTTTTCTTATTTCCCCTGATTCATTTGAGAAGATGCTGGAGGGTGTACATACGTGGGTTTTCAGTTTACAAAGAGCTTGCATGTCCGTGTTGCATCAGAGCCTTGGAAAGGCCCTGCTGGGGTGATAGCGTCACTGGCCCTGCTCTACAGAGGCGAGCCCTGGGGCACACAGCCAGGCTAAGTGACTTGCCCAAGGTCTCGCGCCCAGGACATCAAATCCAGGCCTCTGACTCCCTCTGCTGTGCTCATCGACTCCCTGCAGCTGCTCCCCTGAGACCTTGTACCTGGGCATCAGGCCTGGCGACAGCAGTGCGTCTTCCGCAGGGAGGGAGTAAGGGCGCCTGCCAAGATCTGGACTTGGGGGGGGGGGTGGGGGACGCCCAGTTCCACCAGAGAAGAGCAGGTGAGTGGTCAGCCTGCTTGGGCTGTCTTCACGCTGAGCCGGGAGGCGGGGGGAGCCAGGGAGGAGACCCGCGGTCCCAGCCCACTCGCCTCCACCTCCCTGTGGACTTGGGAGGCAGCTGCCCTGGGCTGGAGTCCCGGCTTCGTGACCCTAGTGACTGTCCTGACCTGAGGCCTGGGAGGTGGCTGTGAAGACCAGCAGCCAACCCGTAACAAACGTCAGCCCGCCTTTCTCCCTTGGCTCCACAAGGCATCTTTTAGGGAACTAAGGCCTGTCCTTGAGTAGTTAAAAATCCCAGCCCTGTGCCCCGTGCAGACAGGGGGCTGTGTGTGGCCTGCTGAGGCTGTGCCTGGATGGATGGGTGACTTGGGTGGCATTTCGACCCCCCTTGGCAGGCAGTGCTGTCCCCAGGGCCTTTGATGCTTGAGTCCTGGCGGGGAACCACTGGGCTTCCCGGCAATCTTGGGTAATGTCGCTGTTTCCCCAAATCCTGGATTCTGTTTCCAGCCTGCCACAGGGAGAAAGCTGCTCACTGCCCGTGCTGACAGGCCCCTCCTTGTCTCATTGGCGGCGCACGTATTTTTAGCTGCAGCATTCAAACCAAAGCTGCAAATGAGCCAGTGCATGCGGCATGCATGTGGTGGTGGTGGAGTGGGGTGCCTCGGCTTTCCCCAGGTTGACAGGTTTGCCATCTCAGCCTTTCTCAAAGGCAAAAACATCTTTCCTAGACATGCCAGTGGAGGGCCCACTCAGAACAGGCCTGCTGCGGGAGGCATGAATGAAGGATTGGCTTGAATGGGGAGCGGCGCCTTGCCCTGCACGCCTTCACTGGGTTGGCACTCCAGGCGTTGGGCCGGGCCCAGGTCTCAGCAAGAGCTGAAAGGGACCTTGGAAAGCATCTCATTTATTTATTCTCCCACTTTGCATTAAATTCAGCCAATTCCTGTGGCTTTTTCTCACGGAGAAGAGAAGCCAAATGACCTTTTATCTGTTTTTGGAAGTGTCTGCTGAGATAAAGGTCTAGGCTTCAGGTGAGGCTTCTGGCTTCCGGCCAGAGGAGGGGCCCCAGACCTGTGCTGCCGGCTTCCGTGCTGCTGGCGCTGCCAGCGGGGGAGGCCCCTGGCAGCCTGTCCCTGCTCAGAGGCGTCCCAGCCCAGATCAGACTGAGTTAGGTCTGCTCAGCACACTCGACTGTGGAAGGAAGGCCGGGCGGGAAGAAGGGGCCACTCCGCACGCGGTTGCATCTCAGGAGGCCGGAGGGACGGTGGGGTCACGCAGAGCTTGGTCCTCCCCGATGGGTGGGGTGGTCAGGAGGCGGGGGGTGGGAGGGAGCAGGCGCTGGCCTTCCCCGTACGCTCGAGGCCCGGCATTTGGGGACCACCCAGGGGCACAGGCATTTCCCTTTGGTGGGTGGAGAAGCAGCTCATGGTTCTGACAACTCGCCCAAGATCAAGCATCAGGAAGCAGGGTCGGATCTGGGCCCCGGGCTCACCATCCCAGCGCTCTTCGTATCCCGTCCATCGGCCGGCAAAGAGGAAGAGGTGCCTTTCGCTGGTGGTGGGACAGCTGGATGCCCCACACCGACTGCCTCCACGGCCTCGCCCGGAGCTGTCCACCGGTCCCTCCGTACCGCCGAGTGGACCGCGGGCCGGGCAGGTCAGGCGGCCTGACTGGGTCTCCCTCCAGTCCACGTGGCTCACGGGCGCTGGTGTCTGAGCCAGTCCCACCGCAGCCCAGGAACCGTCAGCGGTGATGGGCACGTGTCCGGACACAGGAGCTCTGGCTTCAGTTGTGGGCCTGCGTGACCCTGGATAAGTGATTCTGCCCCTGGGTGCTCACTCCCTCCTCCCTCCGACAGTCCTTCCCCGGGCCGGGCTGAGGGTGGAGTGAGGTCCCGAGTGCATGGGCCGTGACTGAGGTGATGCCCTCAAGGGGAGAGCTCATGGGAGCGTGGATGTGGATGGGGCCTCCCAAGTCACCTGGCCTCCCGCATGGGGTCCTGTGTTTGCAGGACTAGGACCAGGTTTGCCTCCTTCTGGTCTGTCCCTCTCCCTCAGCCACCACCAGACAGGGCTATTGGCCTCGCTCTACTTTACCTGCCATTTTTGTGTCTTACCCACATTATTCAGAATGTGCTAAGTAAGCACAGAGCAGATGCTTAAGGGAGAGTGTTTGAAATTAAGCTGTCTAATTTCTTAGGAAGGAGAAGAGGTCTGGAAGCAAATGTGGGTCAGCTTGGGCTGCAGTGCTAAGAGGTTTTGGGGGAAAATAACTCCTTCCCATTTGAGGAATCGACAAAGGAAGCTGTCCTTTTAAAAGGTGCTGGCCTTCGGGCCACTTTGAAGCCAGACCTTGAGCCTGACAAGGCAGCTTCAAAGACTCAGCTGCTGACCTTTTCCAGGCGGCTCCTGACAACATCCTTCTCCCCGAGGCCTTGCCTGGTGATTCGTCACTGGAAGGTTGATCCAGTCCAACAGCTGGAAGAAACCAGCCGAGTGACCTTCACTCTTGGAGATGTCAGTTTTGTCAGAGGATCGGCCCCTTAGCTTGAAACGAGTTCACCAGATCTCCCTTGGTGGTGGAAAATGTAAAGATCCTGGTGGAATAGAAAAATGCAGGGCACCGCCCTGTCTGCCAAAATCACAGCAGATCAGGAAGAGCATGGGCTTCGGGGCCGTGTGCCCTGGGTCCTCCTCCTCCTTGGGTCCGATGCTTTTCCTTGAAGAGCCTTAGTGTCTGGATCTGTAAAGGGACCACAGTCCCAGTTTATGTGACTGAGTGGAAGGTTAAATGACACAATGTATCCCCAGCATCTGTCGAGCAGGAGAGTGTGGTGCATTACCTTCTCAACAATAGTGAGCCGTATCGAACAAACGGATCGGCCGAGCTTAGCCATCGTGTCGAGAGCCCCTGGGAACCTAATGATAAATACACACTCGAACGAGGCTTTACGGCCCCTTTTGTTAAGAGCCGACCACTTCCTGCAGGTGTTTCACCCCTGTCCGCCCAAAGCACGCTGGTTCTTGCGGAAGAACCCTGATTTCTCGAGGGTGGGGCAAAATTCCATCATAACAAGGCAGCCGAGGGCGGGGCAGCGAAGTAGACGCGATCGCTTCACTGTCACAGAGGAGGCCAGGGCTCAGAGGCTCAGAGCATCTGCTCACAATCCCCGGCGTGTAGGGCCCATAGGACCCAAAGCACATCCCCTCCTCTAGTTTGGAGTGGACACAAGCAGCCACTCCAGGCATGCGTGGAAACCAGCTCTTCCTGACAGCTTATGTGGCTTGACAGGAAGTACAGGAGTGCAGCCGTGGGAAGGTGCCAGAGAGCCACTTCCTGCCAGCCTGCAAGATGCCCGCTCTGCCGTGGCCACGTGGTTCCCGGGATCTGCAGGCTGTGGTGTTTATCTTATTGCAGCCTTGTCAAGAAGCAGCTCTAAACGGGGGGGGGGGGGGGGGCAGGTGGGGGGCAGACGCCGCAGCAGGAACCTGCGGCTCTGCCAGAGGCCTGGAGAGAGGCCGCCCGCCATGCCAGGGGCTTCCTGGGCGCATGCTGTGAACCCAGCTCTGGGCCTGGAATGGGGTCCAGGGGCGTGGGCTGGTAGGAGACGCTGAAGGCCGTGGGGTAGCCCGGCGTGATGGAAGGAGCTGGCCCTCAGGTGTCCTGAGCTCATGTCCCGGCCTAGCAGAGGACCTTGAGCTTGTTGCGAGGACTGTTGGAACCTCCGTGCGCTCGGGACACGGCAAGGCACAGGAGAGGCTCAGAGCCTGGCTTCGGGGAGCTGACCCTCTTGTGGAGAGACAGACCCTCACTTACCTGCCTGTCACTCACGAGCTCGGCAGTGCGATGGCACCAAGGCCTGTGGGCGATCGTGGAGCAGGGTGGGAAGGCAGTAGGGGTTGGGTTTCCTGGGGAGGGGGCCGGAGGAGGTAACGTCTGGGCAGAGATAAGAAGAAGAGGTGGGGAGCAGTGCGGGCCTAAGGATACGGTGTGCCAAGGTCGGGTGCGCTCTCCATGGGGCCGCGTGCCTGGAGCCCGGACGCTGAGGGGCAGCTGGAGACGGGCGAGCAGCAGGCCCTGCAGCCTGGACCGGGGGGCTGGTTGGTACCCTTCTCCACTGGCTGGGTGGGAGGAGGCCAAGCCCCCACCTCAGCAGGTGCTGAGGCACCTGGAGAGTCCAGATGTAGTGGGGCGTATGTTTCATAGCAGGAAGACACAGGGGTCCCACTTGTGGCCCGTTTTCCTTGTGAAGCAGGAGGGGAGATCACGTCACAGGATAGGATTGGGGCGGTTGTGTCGTGGGTGCTGGAAGTTTGAAGGGTACGGAAGAGTTTACCTGTAGTACAGGGCACGGATGGAGCTTGGCCGCAGTCAGAACTCCTGACGTATACGCTGAATTAATGCAGGAGGAGGAGAGGGAGGGAGGGATGTGGTCAAGAAAGGGGAGGATTCCATTTCGGGAGGGAGGACAATGTAGGGAAGGGGGAGGGAGGCGGTCCCAGCGGGAGCCGAGGCTGTTGAGTGCCACGCCTGACAGACAGAAGCTTCTTCGCCGTCCATCCAAGCTGCCAGGAGTGCATGGGCGGGGCCGGGAAGGACCAGGGGGCGGGCGGAGGGCCTGGCGCAGAGGAGTTCGCCCTGGATTGTGATTCCAGGGGGCTGTGAACATCCGTGCCTCCAGTTCCCGATTCTCCTTCTTCCCCAAACCGGAAACCTTAGGGGGACTACAGACGGGTCAGTGCAGACTTCTCAGCGGTGTTCACAGTCAGGGAGACCGGGACACAGCTGGCATAGAGCAGGCGGGTGGACGTGTGGTTCTGAGGACAGAGGTCAGCCCAGATATGGGGCTCCAAGATGGAGCACCGGGCAGGTGTGGGCAGAAGGGACTAGGGAAGCGGCGAGCAGATGACAGAAGCCCGGAGGAGGGGGAGGGGTCTCAGTGGACACGTGCCCCGGAGCGCTCGGAGGACAAGGCGGTGCCGTGCTCTGTGGCCCCCTCTCCTCCTGTCCCTGCGCCCGTCATGCAGGTGTTCTGTGCACCAGGCTCCTCCCAGGTGGTTTCGTGGTTCCTGCTCACAGCACCTTACCCCTCCCCCTGAGAGCCCAACATCTTTCATTTTGGGTGGTAGTTATTCATGTGGGTGTTTCATCCTCCGACGTAATCTTCCTGAGGTCAGAATCCCCCCTGTCATTTGGTTCCCAGCCCCTCTCTGTGACACCTGTGGCTCTGGACACAGACCGTCACTGTCTGTGGTTTCTGAAGTACAAGTCGGGGCCTGGGGCTGACAGGTGTTACAGGCGGCCCGAGTACTGGAAGGTTCATTGCAGACTTGGAAGCACGGGGTCTTCTGGGCGTGGGGACAGCTATAGAAAATTGGAGCTCAGAGGTCGCCCTGATGTTTGTGAAATGAAAGAACGGCCAGGGGTGGGGAAGGCAGGGTTGCCCTGAGTTGACATTGTGTTCTGTTGGCAGTATGTGGTGCGGGGTAGATTGGTTTGAATTACCTTGGCTGAGTTTTGTTAAAAATCCATTGGAGCTTTTGAGAACCCACAGGGGGAATGTCACAGCCTGCATTTCACCCTGGGTGTCCTCCCCCGGCGCCCCCAGCCCCGGCCCCACGCTGGCCTTTTGTGCGAGTAGAGCTGGGGCGGCCACTCTCCTGAAGCACAGAGGCCCGTGGCGGAGCGTCGTCGGGCCACCCAAGCGCCTGGCACAGGAGCAAGCCGGCTGCCTGGGCCACGTTGCCTCCCCCACTCCTGGGAGCCTGTGACAGTCTCATCGGGACCTGGGTCTGCGGGGAGGGCGGTTCAGGAGCTTGTTCTGCGCTCAAGGAAGACGCGGACCTTTCTCTCAAGCCCGTGTGTGCTCGGTCAGTGCCCACGCACAGTTAGCGGGGTGTCAGCAGTGTCACCGATTCGGTTGTTTGTTCACTCAGCAAGCATCTGTTCAGCGCTGCGGCGTGCACCAGGCGCCGGCCTAGACGCTGGAGGCACAGGGATCGCAAAAGGCTTTGTCCTCAGCCACTCACGTTCCACTGAGCAAGTGTGTCAGCCACGAGCTGGCGGTGAGTTGTCCTCAAACGGCGCAAAATTACACGCACTGTATGTGGAGGTTCGTTTCTCTGGGAACGGGGTCTTCGTCAGATTTTCAGAGGGTTTTGTGGCCCTACGGGGGGCGGGGTGTCTACTGAGAGCACTGACGCGGGGTCCCCTCCCGCCTCCCTTTGCTCTACCTGGAAAACTTAGTCCGTCCTTCAGGGCGCAGCTCAGCTGTCACCCCCTCCCGCCGCGGACCTCAGAGCTCCCTGCATGAGCTCTGGGAGCGCATCCCGCACACGTGTCCCCCGTGTCCTCTGGGTCCCGGGCCCAGGCCCTGGCCGGGCTCCCCTCCGTCCCACGCGTCTTGCTGGCTGCCTGGGGGCGGTGCTGGCATCAGGACCCTTCCTGTGGGTGTGAGGCTGACCGCCACAGGCAGCGCTGCCACCGGCCGGGGAGCAGAATCGCCCTCGGTCATTCTCTTTCTCAGACGCGGAACCTGCCAAGCTGTCATTAGGAGGAAGCATTAATTTCCCTGCTTTCTGAAGCTATGGCACGTTATCACCCACATGCCTTTTCTATTTCTGGAAGTGTGAACTTTATTATGCAGAAACCCAGCTTTGCTTAGTAAGCAGTAGAAAGCCCTGCTTTCCACTAAATGTCCCTGTGGGTCATGGGGGCGGTGGGCAGCATTGATGGCTGCTTCTAAAACTGGAAGCGCAGGACGGGCTTGATGATGGGGAGGCGGCGGCTGAAGGCGCCTGTGAGCCCCGAGTCAGGGCTCGGACGTCAGGCCACACGGCCGCGTGGGCCACCTGGGCGTCGGTTCAAGTTAGCGTCACCTCTTGAGTTTGACTCGGGCCAGCGATCGGGGCACGGGGTGGGGGAGAAGCTCCCGACCCGGGCGTTCTCATGCGGTGCTGAGAACACGGAGGGAGCAGTGCCTTGTCTGGGGCTGAGCGGGGAGAACTCGTGGAAGAAATGGCGTGTGAGAGAGGGCTGAAAGTAGCGGTAGGATTTCAGCCCGCGAAAGCAGAGGGAAAGCTTTCTAGCCGGAGGCGGCAGGATGAGCAGGGCCTGGGTGGGCTGGTGAGGCGGGTCCGCGGGGCGAGGGTGCGGGGTGATGGAGGCGCAGGCTGGGTGCCCGGCGTTCCCGCCCCCGGGTCTCGGCTCCGCCGGCCGGCTCTGGCCTTGGCGAGACCACTGATCTTCCTGACTGTTCAGCGTCCAGGCCCTGCAGATACAGGGGTGTCCCAGGGGTCACACGAACGGGCTGACCTCAGTACAGGGGGTTCCCCCGTACCCCCTCCCCCCGCCCCACACGGGCACTTGTCTCCCCCTGTGGAGTCCCTGCCCCCGCCCGGCCGCCCGCTGTCCATGACACCTGACAGGAGAGCGCAGAGAAGATGAAGAGCGACTGCAGAGTCCATCGCAAATCTCGGAGAAGGCGCAGAATTTCCTGAAGTTGGTGCAATGATCCAGGAGAGCCTCCTTTGGACCCCAAGCCCTGGGCCGAGGAGGACCTGGGGGCAGAGCTGAGAGCTAAGGGTAGGGGGCGAGTGGGCCAGCGCGGGGCTCTCCAGGAGGTGCACGGAAATGACCCTCCTGCGCTGCCGCTGCCGCGTGTAGTGAAACCAGCGGGCACGCTGTGCTCTCATGCGCGCTCTCAGAAAAGGGCAGGAAAAGACGATCCCAACTTGACTCTCTCTTTGCTCTTTCAAAGACTTAGTACCTCTGGCAAATGTAACCTGGGTTGTATTAAGTATAACCTAAAATGAACTTGTTTTCATACTTCTTTTCATTTTATTTCCAAGGTAAAGCCTCAGTTTTACCTTATTTTCACTATTTGCCGTGACAATTTGGTCCCATTTGTAAGTGGATTCACTTAAAAGTAGCCTGTTTTCGAGCCGTTCTCCTCAGTGGCAAGGCCTCCTGTCCTCAGGACAGCTGCCCGTTCAGTGGCCGGTCGATGACGTTTGAAAGGCGAATGGGTCCACGGGCCAGGCCACTTGGGTCCCTGGTGCCTTTGTCTCCTGCTCCCTCCACCCGCCGTGGGCTTCGTGGCAGCTGCTAGGGAGAAGCCCACGACCCCACAGCAGTGTTTCCTGGTGGCAGAAGGGCTTCACCTCTGCCTGGGAAGTGGCAGCCAGCCGAAGGGACCCCATGCCGGCTCCTGACTCTTGCGAGGAGCAGCCGGCAGGCCCCGTGGCTTCCCTGGCTGGCCTGTCGCCGTGTGTGGCCCTGAACCGGCATCGGCAGGCAGGTTGGGGTCCCCGCTGCCCGGCTCGCCCACCGTGTGGCCTTCAGTCTCCTCAGCTGACAAATGGAGGAAAGTGGGCACCATCCCTTAGGGCCACGGTCAGGATGCCGTCTGAGGTTGTGTGCGAGTTCTCTGTGGAGACACGGGCAGCGGTGGTGTTTCTCACCCTCTTCCGTGGCTAAGGCCCCGGCAGCTTCAGATGCCCGCTGGGCCCGTTGTGCTCAGAATATAGACTGCTCCCCAGCAGGGCCTGCCAGGCCCGGTCACCCCTGCTGGCCTCTGGCCTCGCCCCTCCGCCACGCTGACCTGTGTCCGAAACCTCGGGCGATCACCCCTCCGTGCCCTTTCCTTCTGCCCGCAGTGCCCTGTGCGCCTTCCTGCTCTTCTCTGAAAACGCGGCACAGGCACCGCATCCCCGTCTGAGCTGGGTTCCAGAGCATCTTGACTGACTTTCCACTGCCCTTCCCGCTGCCTCTCGCAGACTGCGAGCCCTCCTGGAGAGCAGGGGTGCGGCTGAGTCATTTGTGACCCCATGCCGCCGAGCACCGCGCAGATCCGTGACGGGACTCGGAGAACATCTGCGTGAAAGATGAGTGAATGAACAGCCGGATGAGTGCGGGAGTGGATGACGGCGCTCTCTTCCGCCCGGGCCGGCTCTGCCTGCGCTTTCCCTCAGCCGCCTCCCCTTTCCTCAGTCAGTCATTTTGGGCCAGGTTTTGACACGGGAAGAAATGAATTCTGAAAGCAGGCCTGTCACATTTACGAATGGAGACCGTGCTCAGACACGGTTAATGCAGTCGCTGTTGAGAAGACAAGCCCGCCCGCCCCCCACCCCCAAGTCTGGTGCCTTGCAGTTGGCCCGCGTTACAGGGGAGCCCTGGGGAGGCCGAGGGGAGCATCGGGAGCAGCCCTGGCTGCACAGCCTCTCTTGCTAGAGCTCAGGCTGCCGTCAGGAGCTGTGGCTCACTTCCCTGCCTCCTGGTCCCAGAGCTGGGGGGGCAGAGGAGGGAGGGGGGCGCCCAGGGCTCTCTGAGGTCTGTCTCCTGGGGGAGCAGAGATGGCTTTGGGACACAGGCCCCTGGGAGGCTTGGCGTTGGTCCTGAGAACGTTCCAGGTAGAGGTGGCTCTTGGAAAAGGCACGCTGAGATGAGGCACTAGGCACGTAGCTGCCCCCGAGGTAAGACTCCTCCCCACCCCCCGCCAACCCGATCTGCAGCCCTGCCCAGTGTCTGCACGCCCCTCTTCCCACAGACCTCCCCAAAGTCCCAAATCTTTATGGTGCCAAGGGTACGGTGGAAGGGATTCCCACGTTGGAGTGAGGACGGATGAGGTCACCGCTGAGAGAGGGAAGGGGCCACCGCGTGTTCTGAGTCTGAACTGAGTCACCACTCCTCGCAGACACTGTCTTGTTTCATCTTTGATGTAACCCAGGGAGGTGGAGAAACCATTGCCATGTTACTGGTGAAAAGACTGAAGGGCGGGGACTTGGGGAGCTGGGGTCAAGTCAGACAGCGTGTTTGGACCCGGTTCTGTTGCGCTTGCACCAAGCATGCCGCCCCCCACTTCTCTGGTTCTTAGGAGGCTGTGCTGGCCGGGCCCGGTGAGGTGCAAGGGATGCTTGGAGGTCACCCAAGGGAATTGCCCGTCTTACAGGCTGTATAAGCCGTGCATCAGCTGGTGGCCCCAAGGCACAGGGTCAAGCTGGGCCTTCCAGGAGGAGAGTGCTGTTTTCAGGGCAGCTTCTGGGTACCCCGCACCTGACGGGGCTTCTCATCAGCCATTCCCGCAGGGAGGGTGCAAGGTACTGGGTTGGCCAGTTCAGAATCACCGACCCCCTGTCTCCTAAGGCTCCTTATTTAGAAGGTCAGGAGCAGAGCCCAAGTCTGCGTGTGTAACGGACAGCCAACATGATGATTCGGATAAGCCGAGCTGGGGACCCTGCCCTTCACCGTCCTGGATCCCCAGGGGACTCGCAGCTTCGGGGACGCCACTGTCATTTGAAGCTGCCAGATCCGAGGCTCAGGGAAGTGACAAGACTTGGCGAGGCGCGGGAGCTGGGATGCAGACCCCGCCAGGGCCCCAGAGCCGAGGCCGGCCGCCCGGTGACCCAGGGGCCCTGCAGTCACAGCTTGGGATTCTCAGCAGGATTCTCAGGCCTGGAAGGTCCAGCGCCTGCTTCCCGGGTTCCGAGGAGAACCAGTACTGAACCGCTGTCTGCTCACCTCCACGCCCAGTGGCTTCATGGTCCCAATTCAGAATCTCTGGGCCTGATTGTTTGTTTGTTTGTCTTTTGATCAGCGGCCCAGCTCCTGGTTACAGGGTAACCAGGTAGGCCCAGTGGTCTTGCAGGCATGTTTGTGGAGGAGGCAAAGTCTCCCGCCTCCCGGAGACATGAACAAATAATGGTTTAATAATTGACGCTCCCACCTCAGAACACCGTGCCAGCTGCATCTGAAGATGATTATCGCCCAGCGGAAGGAGCCAGGAGCCTATCCAGAGCCCGGGGGGCCCCGCTGGCAAGGGGGGGAACCGGGTCGGTGTGATTTGCAAGGGGAAGGGGGAGGCCAGTGTGCTTCCCAGTGAGGGTCCCAGGGTGCCCAGCCACCGGCCTCAGTGCCCACTTGGTGCCCCCTTTGCTGAGCTCTTTCAAGACCCACTGCTGCCAACGAGTCTTCTGAGAGATTTGAGCAGGAGAGAGAAAGGAGAGCGCAGTTCATTAGAGTAGCGTTTGTTCCGACCTGACTGTGTGCCGGGCGTTATGCTGAGCCCGCCTCGGGAAGGCGCTGCTGTGATCCCCGTGACTCTCATCCCCCCGAGGCTCAGAGAGGTTACGTTCCTCTTCCAGAGCCACACAGCCGGGAAGTGGAGGAGCCAGGTTTGAGTCTTGGTGCCTGGCTCGGCTACCCTTTACCAGGGGCATCCTGTAGGCTGGCCGCTGTGCCAGGTGCTCCCACACGTCCTCCCCACCGCCAAGGGGAGGTGCGCCGGGAGCACTCCCACCTGGGCACAGCCCAGGTCGCTGAGGGTCGAGTCTCTGCCCAGATGGAACGGGACCCCAGCCAGGCCTGGACTGCACTGAGCTCCTAGCTTCTTTCTGGAACTAGAAACGTCATTAACGGCGGCGTCCGAGATCTGAGGCTCCGGGGAGCAGAGCCAGCCCTGTCGAGTCTGACTCAAAGAGAAAGAGATGATTTCGGTGCCGGATGCTCCGCAGGCGTCAGGAGCGTGGAGAGGCTTTTCAAGGGTTGGGAGAGCTCAACTGCAGAGATTTCTGAGCGCAGTGAGCCTCACAAAACCCTCCAAGGATCTGATAAGCTGGTAGGAAGTGGTGAGCCTTCCACCCCAGAACGCTCAAAGACACAGCGTGGTCAGATGCGTTCGTTTTCCTTGTTTTATTGTTTTATTGCAGTGAGACCATGTGCCCTGAGAATTAAAACAAAATAAAAAAATTCAAAACAAAATCCCAAATAATATCTGTGTATTTTGCATATTCATTGTATAGTAGTATATAATCTGTATATATATAATAATTACATATAATTACAGTAATTAGGTGGCATATGAAATATTAAAATATTAAACATCTCCATATTTATTTACAAGTAAAAATAAGAAAACCAAAACAAGACCCCTCTGCCTCCTCTTGAAGGTTACCGCTGTCGGTTGGCCATCACCTTGCCACCACGCGCCCTAACCACTGAGGGCACCTGTCCCCAGGCTCCGCCCCGGGTCCCCAGAGTCAGCGCTCTATGCCGAGTCCCACGCTCCACGCTTAGCTGTTCTCCAGGGCTGCTCCTCGCCCCTTGGGCCGGCCCTGCCTCCTCCTGGTCCTGACCTTTGCTGACCCGGAGGAAGCAGTCCCAGCCTCACGGCTTTAGAACTGACTTGCACCCCTGGGGAGACCAGTGGTTGGCGCCCTGTTCATTTGCTCGCTGTTCATTCATCTGTTTGCTCGCCCATTGATTCAGCAGGCGTTCCGTGAGCCCCTGCCTTGGGCTCAGCGTTAACCGGGGTCTGTCCCTTTTGTCCCAGCTCTCCTAATGGTGGGGCAGACAGACTCCTGAGTCATGGAATCCACGGCCCGTGGTGAATATCAGGAGGGAAGCACAGGGGCGCCTTCTTAGCTCTCTCCGCAGTGGAGGAGATTTGGAAGGTGCTTCTGAGGGACGGTGCGCTGATCCCTAGACTGCCCCCTGCTGTTCACCCCAGGGGACCCAGGCTGCTCAGGAAGACCGCGTGTTCCTGTTGCCCGGAAGAGGCCCCTGCCCATCCGCGTTCCTGCCGCGGGGGGCTCTGTTGGTGGGTACTGAGTGTGGGGCTCGCTGACCACACAGCTGTGACGGGCAGGCCTTCCCAGGACGGAGGGTGGCGCTTCGAGGTGCTGACGGGACGGGAGTGTCACCTCCGAACATTCCACAGGACGCCTAGGTCGGAACCATTCCTGGGAAAGAAGGCACAGAGAACGCTTTGGAACTAAGAGCACGTGTGGCCTGGTCAGCAGCTCTCACAGCTGCTCGGAAGGTGGGCGTGGGCAGGGGCCTGCGGACAGCTGTGTCTCTGCTGCCTTGCCTCCGAGGATCCCTCCCCCTCAGGGTCCACCCACGTTTTGAGAGATTGTGTCCAAACCTGTTCAGTGAAGGACAATGAACTCACTTTTTCGTCTCAGTGATCAAAGCCACACCGCTGTCGAGCAGAGCTGCTGCGGGCACGTGGGAACCCTTATAACCGCACGGAGCTGCGTGCCCGAGCCCGGGGAGGAAGTGTAGGGTTTTCTTTGGTTTGTGCTGGTTTGGGGTCAGATCTCAGGGACCAGGTGTTCTGTTTCCGGGGCGCTCAGCAGCGTGCTCTCCCCCAGGAGGGCCTCCAGGATGCCGGCTGTGCTTGGTAACCCAAACCAGCATCCTCTCTCCTTCACCCGCTTCACACGCACAGAGGGCGGCCGGACTGTTTGCAGCCTCCTGACCTTGGAGAGCTCTTCCTGATATGCCACCGCACAGTCTCTGCAGAAATCTTGCAGTAAAATTATTTTCTGCAGCCACTACATATGCTCCAAAATCATTAAGTATGAATATTTCCAATAAGTCCATAGGAAGTCCTTTCGTGTCCTGATTGGTTTGCTCGTTGAATGGTCATATTCGGTTTTCTGGCACTCTCCAAGCTTCCCAGTTGCATTACTGTGTCGAGGACCCTCTTCTTGCTCTGCTTCCTCTGGAGATCCAGCAGTGGCGTCTGGCCAGACCGGAGCCTGGGGACCTTCTGCAGAGCCGTCCCAGGTGCCCTTCCTCCCAGGACACGTTTTCAGGAAATCTGCCGCCTTTTTTTTTTTCCGAGATTTTTTTTTGATGTGCACCATTTTTAAAGTTTTTATTGAATTTGTGACACTATTGCTTCTGTTTTCTGTTTTGGTTTTTTGGCCGCGAGGCATATGGGATCTTAGCTCCCCGACCAGGGATCGAACCCACACCCCCTGCATCGGAAGGCAAAGTCTTAACCAGTGGACTGCCAGGGAAGTCTCGCGCTACCCTCACACAGCACCTGGAATCAAGATGGGGGAGCAGCTGGTAGCATTTGGGGGTCAGCATTTGTGCTTTCTGAGTTGCTTTGGGCCTGAGCTTCTGTTACTATTGAAAGCAGATGGTAACATGGGACGGGTATGAGCTTTTGAATCACTCTGACTTAGGTTTGAATCAGGCCAATTTCAAATAAGGTACGATATTCTCTTACCCTGGTACAGTGTGCTCCCAGCTCCCGCAGTACCTTGTTCCTACCTCCCTTTAGGACTTAGTGCGTTGTTGTGTGGAAGTTCCTCTACTTACCAACAGGTTAGACCCCTGAAAGTCTGTTCACTAGCCTGTCCCAAAGTAACACCATGTGAGTGACCCATTACATCATCTGTTGGTTGGGGGCTGAGCTGACGTGCATTCTCTCCATTATTTAGCTTCCCTTATTCTCATGAATGTTCGTAAAGTGAAAAGTGTGGATGGAGGAGCTTCCGCAGTTTGTTTTTACATGCTGGTGTCCTCTTTGCGACTGAGAGTTCCTTTGAAGGAAGGAGGATATCTTATTCACCTTGGCGCTCCCGTAGCTGCCATGGTTCTTGGCATGTGACAGGACTTCGATAGGTGATGGTTGGAGACGTAGATGGGCCTTCGGGCGGGGGGAGACGAGTGCACAGCTGCATGGTAAATGCTTGGATGGGCCAAGGCACAGTCGGGTGAGCGGATGGGTGAAGAGTGGAGTGACTGGACCGTTGGTGGGTGGGAAGGATAAAGAGCGCCTGCCTAATGGACGGACAGATGGCTGTGTGCCTCTGTGCATGGATGGGTGAGCTGGTCGTCCAGCTCAGTGACGGACCAAAAAGCCTTCCTGTGTGACTTACATCCCTTCCAACGGAAACTTTTACGGCCCAGCTTTTGCAGATGGGTTTGGGAGGTATATTAGAGTCTCGCTCTTTCTTTTATTTGACAGTTATGGTGACTTGTGATTAAAACGTTGTCACAAGTAACCCCGCTTCTCAGCAGGACGGAGGCAGAGCCCCTGAGGGTACTGCTTGTGGGGGCTGCGGGGAAGAGACCCAGGGTCCAGATTTGGCTGCGCCTCGTGAGACCTGCCCACCCTGCATGAGTCGTGACTATGGGACGGTCACCACTGTGATTGGCACGTAGTGAGCACTCAAAAACTCTAGTTTTTCTTCCATCTTCCCCGTGTGTAATGCGTACCAGATGGCGTGACGGAGGCTGGAGCACTGTGTCAACGGTCGAGCCTCCAGGGGTTCAGGCTCCGAATAACTGGGCTTGGGGGTCACTGGGGAGCTGGTACAGGAAGCGGGAAGCGGAGGGAAAACTGTTGGAGGCCCGGGCACTTGTGGGCGAGGAGGGGAAGGGCGCACAGGCCCTCAGGCCACGGGCTGCAGACCTTCCCAGGCCCCCTCCCCCAGAGGTCAGGGGTTGCTGGCACTGAGCCGGGGGGAGCCAAGCGCTCTGGCAGAGCTGGCCCTTGACGCGGATGGACTCGGCAGGGGTCCCGACAGGGGACCCCGAGGAAGCTCCTTCACCTCCTGGCCTGTCCAGGAGCAGGTGGTGCCCACCTCACAGGGCAGCGTGAGGGTTCAACGAGGCGGAGGGTGAGGGGCCCACAACGGGCCTCCTCGTATGGAACACGCTCAAAAATATTCACCCCCTGGGGAGGTGACCACGATCGTATTCACTGTTGTGTTGGGTTGGCCAAAAAGTTCGTTTGGGTTTTTCCATAAGGTGTTATCAGGTTATTGAATGCTATATACCGTGATATACAACTGAGACTATATTATCTATTTAATATGGCAAATAATGCGTGTGTATTATAAAATTAGAACAATTACTAGGCAGTTCCCTCGTAGTTATTAAGAAATTCTTAACGAGCAGTATAATGAAGCTGCAGAGCCGGATCAGAGCAGGGTTAGAGGAGACAGCTCGACATTCCCGTCCCTTCCTGGTTCCTGACACGCTTCTCTGACACCAGAGCAGGCAAGGCTGGCCAGCGGCGAAGATCACCAACACTGCTGGTCCGCGGTGAAGCTCTTCCCGTGATGGGAGCAGCACCCCCGGCGTGGCCCTGCGTCGTCTGCTTCCCATTTCCTCTGTGCTCCGCGTGGGGCCCCTTGAGTGTGCCCTTGGGGGCCCCAGGAGAGCTGTCTTTTCCTCAGGGATCCTAGACAAGGACAGAGGAAAGAGGCCACCCAGGAACCTCCTGCTGGAGACGGGGGCCAGTGGGCACTGTGCAGGTGCACCCTGAAGTCCCTCGTCAGAGTGGGAGGGGCACTCGCTGAGCCAAGGGAAGGCTACTTAAGGAAAAGAAAGTGGCTCAGCGTGTGGTTAGTCTGGAGCATGGGCACCTGGGTCTGGACTCTTCTGAAACCTCTGATTCACCTAAGCATGTAGACTTCTATTTCAGGGGCTTGGAGCTATATAAACACACGTACGCGTTTATATGGAGGGGACTGAGGCTATACACTTCTGTGTCTACGTATAGAAAGAGGTCCAACTTCAGGCGCGTGTGACGTGTGGATTTTGCAGAGGTGTGTGTGTGTGTGTGTGTGTGTGTGTGTGTGTGTGTGTGTGTGTAGAAGTAGCACATCCTACTTCTCTAACGTCAGTGGAGGATTTTCTTCTCCAGGTTATTTACTAGGTGATCGATCAATGTGTCAGTGGCCCTCTGGTGTGTGCGGGTCTGTGTGCACACGTACAGGCGTTTCACTTACCTTCTCAGTCGTTAGAGGCAACGTGGGCTTCAGATCAGGGAGGAGAGATGATGATGTTTCCTGGGAGGGCTGACGGGCAGCTCGCAGAGTGGGTGCGGCCCCCGTCCCTCGCAGGATGCCTACGCGGGCCGGAGCTGCTCGCCGGCGGTGCAGTGGCAGTTTGGCTGGCGCCCCAGGGGCCCAGCTGCCGAGCGCGCCGTCAGCTGCTCTGTTCTCATCGCCTGTTTCTGTTCTCTGCCTCCTCCCTCAAAGCCTCTTGAGAAAGCCATTTCCATTGAGTGACCTGCCTGAAAGCTTCCCGGGCAGGCCCTGTGGAGTGGCTGAACTCTCCATGGGGGACCTTGTTCGCTTCCTGGAGACCAAAGCCCAGGCCCCTGCTTGGTGACAGGGGCCCATGCTGGTGGGCCGGGAGGGGCAGTGCTTTTTCGGTGGTGGTCTTTCGTCTGGAGGGGTCTTTAAACGTGCTTCTCTCCCCGATGCCCTTGAAGGGGCGCACGGGTGCTCACGCCCCTCCCCAAGGTCGTCCGGAGCCGCCGTTTCACTTCTTTGCATTTGTATTGAAGGGTAACACAGGGCTGAGCGAACCCGACCACTGGCTGCAGGGTCCCGTGAGTGCGTGCGCGTGTCTGTGTCATCCAGACGGAATCGGTCCATTGATCCCATTCCCCGTCCAGGATGAACACTGGTTCCGCTCTTTCCTCACCTCAGCGCTTCTGGGCGTTCATGGAAGAGTGTTTGCAGTGCGTGTGTTTCTCCTTCTCAGAAACTGCTTTGTTTTTTTTTTTTTCTTCTGTTCACCACGAGCCACATTCAGCTTTCTTGGCAGAAGCCTTGGTTTTGGAAAAGAGGTGCGTTTGTTCCTGAGGGGCCCTCTGTGGTCCACTCTGAAAGGTCTGCAGCGTCTTCCTTCCCGGTTGGGGCGGGCTTCGTCCTCCCGTGTGCCTGCAGTGACCGGCATTTGGGGACCCTGCCGGGCAGGGGCAGCAGCAGGCCCGGATCCTGGCACAGAGTCACCTGTTAATAAGTAATCATTGAGTGAATGAAACCACGAATGTTTTGATTGACTTGACCAGATAGTTTCAATAGTTTCTTAATGAATTTGGATAATCTGATAAAAATGATACAGATTTGACGTTGTATTGGACTAACAGACTGCATCGTGTATTCAGATTTCTAACCCGCTGTGCTCACCCGTGGCCTCCCCAACAGGAAGTGCGGGGGGCAGCCTTGGTAAGTAGCATCAAGGACCGAGTGGAAGGGGAGCTAGGAAAGTGCCCCGTCTGCGTGCTGCTCTGAGCCTGTCCACGAGGGCCCTTGGGGCTTGGTAGCCTAGAGTCTCAGATGTCTGAACGCATCAGCCAGCTTCCAGTGTGTCTGGAATTGTGTCCTAACCCAGATTAACTAGAACTCAGTGAAACAGTTACATTTTCTTTCCAAGACCATTGTAATTATGTGTGTGTAAGAGAGTTAATTTCTTTGAAGTGCTGTGTAAACATTTGTCTTCATTATTCACCCTGTTCCCACCGTCATGTGTTCATTGCACCTACTCCGCTGGTCTAGGATGTGGTTCACCTTAGCTCACCAGAGTCGTGGGGCTTGGAGCCCGAGGTTTGCAGGCCGGTGAGACTTTGGTGGGGCCTGGAGCTGGGCCGTTGATTGGAAACACAGCAGCAGAGGCGAATAAGTGTCGTCCCGTCACCACCCTCCGGAGGTGCTGGCTGCTGTCACGGGGATGTAAGGAAGAGCTCCGTTCAGTTTAGGATTGATGGTTGGCTTCTGTTGGGGGGGCCCAGGGTCTCATCCCTTCTTGCTGGGACTTTTACAAGACTCCTCCCGGTCTCCTCCAGCTTCAGACCTTCAAAGACTTTCCTGAACTCTCCTGATGACTCTCAGGGCCCATCACAGCCACTCCCTCGAGGTCTCTCTGTTGGTCAGGTCCTACCTAAGCAGGTGATGCTCGTGGTTGCCATGCCTCTGCCCACCCCTTTCCCAGCATTCCCTGCTTGCCCTTTGAGCTGCTGTTGCCTCTTCCATGAAGCCTTCCCCATCCCCTGGTCCTTGGCGTGCCCTCGTCCCAGCGCTCCTTCCCCCGGCCTGCCACTCGGGGGCTGACTCAGCTGGCCCGCACACCAGCCAGCGAGCCCTAGAGAAATGGAACCGCGTCTGTGACACACGGAAACTGCGGATTGTGTCCCGTAGTCTGAGGTTTTGCTACCATAGCAGAAGCCCCAGAATGAGAACGGCTTAAGTAAAGTTCACGTCTCAGTCACGCAAAAACCTGGTGGCAGGCAGGCCAAAGCTGGTGTGACGCGCTCAGTGCCAGGGGCCTGGACCCCCTCCACCCCGTCCTGTGTGGCCGCGGTAGTGCTGGGTGTTGTTGCTGCTGTGGATTTCAGGGGATTTCGGTCGGTGGGAAGGAGGAGGGGAGGGAGGAGGCACTGCCGGCCCCCTTCAAGGAGACTTCCACTCTTTACATTCCACTGGCCGAAATTTACAGGAAGCTCGGAGGTATGGCTTTATTGACGGTGGCCAAAGGCCCATCTAAATCTCAGGACCCCTCACTGTAGAAGGGAACCCGGGTGTTAGGAGGCAATTAGCAATCTCTGCTCCTCGGGTGTATTTCAGATTTGCAGGCTCCGCTGGATCGCCCTGTACGTTTACAAGGGCCTGGGGCAGGAGGAGGGGGAGCGGGCATGTGTAGACATGGGCCTCGCCGGGGCTTTCCCTCTAGATCTTCTCTGCTCCTCCCACAACCCTGCAAAGCAGCGGCAGCGTCAGCCTCATTTCTGAGACCCAGAAAAAGAGAGAATTTGCCCAAGTCATACAACCAGAAAGTGATAAACACCACACACTTCCTAGTTACCTCTAACTGGAGAAAATTAAGTGTCAGTTGAGTGGTGAGGCCCAGAGGAGACCACGATGAGCCTGGGTGGGACGTGCCGGAGGAAGTGATGGTCATGGGACGTCCGAGGAGACAGGGCGAGCCGGGAGCGTGCGAGAGGCTGAGGCCTTCGGACCAAGGCTGGCCAGCGGGTCACGTTAGCCACCTGGGGGTCGCGGCCAAGGCATCTGCACGTGGAACAACCCAGACCCGGTTCTGAAACAGCAGATCAAGACCAACCTGACTGGTAAATGAGGGTTCCTTGCCTTTTACAAGGTGAAAAACACTGGTTTTCTTCTCCAGACCATCTTCCAGAAAGCTTAAACCAGTTTACACGCAAGCTTGTCACCTGTGGGAGAGAGCCCTCCCCGAGGTGTGACCGTGGAGCTGGCGGCTGTGTGCACACAGGCAGTGCCCTCACGGCTCGTGTGGGCGTGCGTCCGGCTCCATGACTCGCCTGTCTGGAAAAGTAACGGCCCCTCTAGTTTTTATGGAGGCAACAACAAAAAAGTGTTGGTGAGACGGAAATGCCTCATCCTCCGTCTCATCCTATGATGTGTTTAAAGCCCGGTTATTTTATTTGGGGGGAGAAGCGGGGAGCCAGCTCGGCTGACTCCCTCCTCTATGCCAGGCACTTTGCTGGGTGACGTACGGGGTTGTCAGATGCAACCTTTGCAACAGCTGGGTGTGATGTTAGTTGCCCTGTGTGACAGATGGGGGAAGTGAGGCTGGCAGAGGCTCTGTGAGCCCTGCTGGGGGTAGGGTTTGTGTCTTTGAGTTCGCCCTCACGGTGATGGGGTCTCCTTGCGTGTGGGCCACTTCAGGACTTTGGTGGCATGGGTGGGCCTCTGGGCAGGCGCCCATGTTGGGAGGCGGGGTTGGGGTCAGGACGCCATTGAAGCCTGCAGGACCCCAGAGGCCATGCCCTCTAGAGGCTGAGCGTGGGGATGGAGGGCAGGTGACCAAGGGGACAGAGAGGAGAGCTGTGCAGAGAGCACGTACCCGGTGCTGAGCTCTGGCTGAGGTGCTGTGTGCGTGTCCTGGGGCTGCTGTAACGAGCGGCCACAAAAGTGGCTTAAAGAAACACAAATGTGTTGTCTTACAGTCCCGGAGGTCAGAAGTTGAAAATGGGTCTCACTGGGCTAAGATCAAGGTGTCAGCAGGGCTGTGTTCCTTCTGGAGCCCTGAGGACAGCTCCGTTGCCCAGCTGTTCCAGTGTCCAGGGGCCGCCCACGTTCCTTGGCTCATGCCCTCTTCGCCTCCAAAACCAGCATTGGCTGGTCCAGCCTTTCTCCTGATGCCACCTCTCCGGTTCTGACTTTTCTGCCCCTCTCGTCCACCCTTGAGGACCCTGGTGATTATGTTGGACTCACCTGAACAATCCGGGCTTATCTCCCTATCAGACAGTCAGCTGATTAGCAACCTTAATTACATCTGCAACCTAAATTCCACTTTGCCATGTGATCCAGTGTATTTACAGGGTCTGGGCATCTGGGGGCGGGGCATTATGCTGCCTGCCAAGCCTGTTAAGACTTACGGAAATTTGGAGGAGTTCAACTTTACCCCATGCGTAAAATGGACGTTTTAGGACTTTTTTCACCGGAGTCTACAGGAGCCTAGAAATCAGAAAGTGGTGAACTGGAGACTGGACCCCAGGTTCTGGTCCCAGCCCTGCCACCAGCTCACTCTGCTGCCTCACTTCTCCAAGCCTCAGTTTACTCATTTGCCAGATGAGGACAACCATCTCTGCCCCGTTCACTCCACATGCTTGTTTAGATATTTGAACACGTTCAATGTGCTACTCATTCTTTCCCCGATTCAGGATTTGTTGAGTGCCTCCCGCCATGTGCCAGGCATGGGGTTGGCCCCAGGTCTGTACCAGCAAGCAAGATAGACCACCCCGCCTCCAGCTGCCTGTAGTGCGACTGCAGGCCCAGGGCTGGGGGGTGGCTGGACCGGCCAGGATGGCCAGCAGCATCCTGGCCCAGGAGGCCCAGCCAGCACTGCCACACGTCTGTCTCTTCACCCCGGGGGCCTCAGCGTCCTCATCCCTAAAACAAAAACGCTCACACTCACCTGCTGGGTTATAGGGCGTTAGATTAGATGATGCCTCTCCCAGGTCCTGGCCCCGGTGGGCGCTCCACGGGGAAGCTAAGTGTAGATGACAGAGCATCGCCCAGTTGACTAGACTGCGTCCCCAGAGCAGAGGGACGAGCACTTTGAAAACTGTTGACGGGCAGGACTGTGAACTGCAGGACGGAGGTGGTGGTGGCGCCTCTCCGTGCTGTGTGTTGAGGACCCTGCTGCGATGGGGCAGAGCCAGCGCCCGCTGCTCCCTCGCAGGGATCAGCCCTGCGTCCTGAGCCCACCCCTGCCGGTCCCCTCCCACCTCCTGGTGCAGGGGGAGCTGTGATCACGGCCCTGGGCGGGAAAGCCAGAGAAACTGTTGATTCAATGTACCAGCGTGATGGATCGCCCACTGATGGTGTTTATTGGTCAAGGCTGCAGTGAGGCTGTGTCGGGGCTGAGTGGGGGGGTGGGTATCTGCTCTGACAGAGCGGGAGGTGGGCTTGCTCTCCCCTCCAGCGCTCCCTGCTCACTTTGAGTGAGGCCGGCAGGTGGAGGCCTGGCTGGAGGACTTCTCTCAGGACAGAGCTGGCTAGTAGCAGATTATAAAGCAGCTTGCCCCAGGCACGATGCCCCAGGCCCAGGCAGGAGCGCTTAAAAGGGAGAAGAAGGAGCTGCCCCAAGGCCAAGTAGGAGCACTTGTTCAGTAGCCAGGAAAGCAGCTCTCCCCGCAGCTGTCCAGAGAGGCTGCAGCCTGGCCAGGTTGGTATCAGGCCAGTCTTTTAAAAGCACAGTGTGGCACCTGGGGCTTAGGAGACACCCAGGAAGTGGTAGTTGAATTTGAATTCATCCGTGGGTTTCCTGGGCTCTGGATAAAGTTCATTTGTGTTTCTCTGACCCGCCGCTGACCGAGGCCCCAGGATCCCACCCTGGATGAGGATCCTGGTATGCCAGCCATGCCTCTGGGTTAGAGGCTGAGGGCACGAGGGCTCTGGCCCCGTGGGCGCCAGAGGAGGGCACCGTTGTCTCACAGCCTCGCCAGGGGCCTGTCCCCGTGCTACAGGCCTCGAGCAATCAGGTGACTCCCCCAGGGTCACCGCCTTGTCAGGAGCACAGCCAACAGCCAGTGGAAGACTGGTTCCCAAGCTCGCGTTCCTTCCGACCTCAGACAGAGCAGGAGGTGACCTGGGGTCCTTCAGCAGAAAGCAGGGTGTCAGGAGGGCCTTGAAGACCCTGCACGCGGCCAGGCTGAGGTCAGCCAGGAAAGGTAGTTGCTGCGAGTTCCTGCCCCAAGGGCACTCTTGGCCCAAGACCAAGGGCAGGAGGGTCGTTATCAGTTCCCAGCTGGCTCCGCCGCTTGCTCTAGGGCCCTGCCGCCTTGCACCAGAAGGGCCCTCAGGGATTCCTAGGTCGGCCAGCAACACCCAGGCCCCTCAGGCATTCTTGGGGAGCCACGCCAGGTTGTCACATCAATTTTAAGAATCTGCATTCAGGTTTGCCCTGGTGCCATGACTACCACATTATATGGCATTAAAACACCTGGTAAATGACGACTAGCATTCTCTCGATTATTCATTCAACAAATATTTATCTGGTGCTGTTCGCCAAGCCCTGAGTGTGTAGTAAGTAGTACACGGTCCCCGGGCCTGAAGTTCTCCAGGCGAGGGATGGGGGCTGGGAGCCATTCCCAGCACTTCCGAGGTCTGTGGTGTGTGCATGTCTGTCTCTGGGCTCAGGTGGCCCAGACCAGCTGAGAATTCCATTTCCCTTGCTTTTGATGGCAAACAGCCACCCTGGGGACAGTCACTACAGAAGCAAAGTAATTGTTAATGGCCGCACTTTCTTGGGTGCCAGAGTTTCTCAGAAAGTGGAGTCCATTGGAGACAGCACAGGGCACTGCCATGGAAGCTTTGGGCCCTGGGAGGGAGAGGCCATTTGATTTTACCCCGTGTCTCCAGGCCCGGCACGGGGCTGGCACTTCCCATTTCTGGAAGGCACCCCTCCCTCTCCCAGAGCACAGGCTGGCCGTGTGCTGTCCTGGGACGCTCCTTCCTTCCTCCTTATCATGTTCACCAAACAGCGGAGACACCCAACAGAGCTGGCGGCTTCCTGGGGGAAGTGGCATTTCAGGGGGACCTGCAGGAACGAGGAGTGGGAAGAGCCCCCATGGAGCGCAGCCCGCAGGGTGCAGCTGAGGGTGGGTGTGCAGAGTGAGTGGCTAGTGTGAGGGGCTCGGCCTCCTCTCTGATGGGTCACTTTCAAGTGGACACAGACGTGGATCCCATCAGCACAGGGCCTCGGTCCCTCCACTGATCTTTGCCATACCCCAGCGTCAGCCCCTTATCCCTGCGGTGGTGGTCTGTCTGGTCGGTCAATCCCTCAGTGTGGGCACCCCTTGTTGAGAGCCGTCCCCAGCCCCCGGGGTGCATGGGACATGCCCTGCCCAAGCCCTGCTCTAGATGCACTCACTGCCTGGCCTGGTGTCTCAGGAGGCCAAGACCATGATGCTCACATCCCCTGATAACGTCCCCAACATCAAGCGCAGCGTCAGGCAGGTAGCAGGTGCTCCGTGTTTGCTGGATGCGTGAGAGAGCCAGTCCCCAAGGCCTTGCCTGCAGGAGTGGCAGGCAGGTGAGGCTGGCAGAGCGTCTTTAGGCCAAGGTAACAACTTGAACAAAGGCCAGGGGTGGACTGCCCATCTTGTGGTGCATTTGGTATTATTTGGTAGATGATGGTGCCGAATGGGCCTCCCAGTATGGGAGAAGCTGCCCCCAGAGAACCTGGCAGTGTGTATTTTTAGCCACCTGGCGTGTCAGCTCCCCTGTTGCTACAAGGCTGGCCGACCCGGGGCTGCAGCTGCCCGCCCGCCCACCCACCCACCCTTCAGCTGGTAAAGGTTCTGATCTCCCCGTAGCAGGGCTGGAAGGGGGGGAGGAATAAGAGGAAGAAAACTGATGATCAGGTTCCCAGGCAACCCCTCGACATCAAGCCTCATCTAAAGGAACCATCGGTCAGGGGCAGCCGTGAAAGTGCCTTTGATGGGGCCGAGAATGCCCAGTGGTCTCCAGCCGGGCAGCAGCTACCAGTCAGGGATTGCTGTGGATGTCTAGGTAGCGGTGACGTGTCTGTCATCACAGCCAGCAGTCTGGCTCTGCAGAGTCCCGGCCCCCAAAAGAAAGTAGGCTGACTTACGCCCGCCAGGACACTGGCACCGGGAGGTCCCTGAGGCCACCAGGTCCAGCGGCAGAAGGAAAAGGAGGCTCTTCCGGAGCATCTCCGAGCGGCTGCGGGAAGCAGCCTTCCGTAGCCCAGGCCCTCAGGCTTGGCCCCCAGCGCCGCCCCGCGCGCCGGAGGACTCTGCCTTCCCCACGCGCTCGTCCCTGCAGATGTGGCCGCTGTGCTCACAGAGCTCCCAGCCCAGCAGAGAAGAAAGGCGACCAAGTACGTAGGATGTCAACCAAGTACGATAAGGGCTAAACGGGAGAGCAGGTTGAGCAGATGCGAGGGCCCGGAGACCCCTTGGAAGAGCCACCCGGTGCCGTGGGGCCCACGGGAGGGGTCTGGGCAGCTGCATGCCCAGGAGCGGCACCCCCATCCAGCTCTCCTGACACGCCTTGGCATCCTCGTCTGGAAATGGTGACGGGACCCCCTTCTTCCCCTGCCTACCTCGGGGCTGTCGCGGGGCTCCATGCTTGCAGAGTGTGGTACAGCCCTTCTCACTGTCACTGCCAAGGGGACACCGTACACTTACGCTGTGGTGATAATAAGGACCATGGTCTGGCTGGCGACCTTGAACAGCCGTTCTGTTCTATGCAGATGTGTTATCTTGGGCTTTAAAGTTTACAGAGTATTTTTTCTGTCCACTTTCTCACTGGTTCCCTGTCCAAAGCCCACTGTTGGGTGGACACTCAGGGCCCCGCCGTGGACTCCACTGTCTTTGCTCCTTGGTCAAGGTCTCACAGCTGAGTCTGGACTTGAACCCAGGTCTCCAGGCTCCGAGTCCTCATCATTGTTTTTCTTTTTAAGGAGGAAAAAAAAAAAAAAAAATACAGAGGCAGAAGAAGCAGTTCCCATCAGCCTTTCTGACTCCCTGGGGAGGTGGGGCTGAACCACAACCTCCTGTTATTAGTGACAGTAGCAAATGTTGGGGGTTTTAGATGATCATGTTCTTCAGTTTTCCAAATAAAATAGCTCCAGTGAGAAGCACCCTCGTCAAAGAGCATTTGTTCCTTCTCAGAACAAATTACAAGTGTGCCAAGATTTCTCAGAGCCTTGGTCTCCACTCAGGGGAATTCAGCAGAATGTTCCAGGCTTTCAGGAAGCCCGGCTTCTCTCTCTTCCGGCATCCAGATGAATTGTGAGTTTTCAGCCCTTAGCTAGGTCATACCGACGTATGCAGGCTGCAGCATCTCCACTGTCGAAGTGAACTGAGCAGCTCTGGGATCAGACGGCCTGGGGCTGGGTCCTGGGCCTGATCCAAACTCTGAGCCCCTCCAAGTCTGTCTGTAGGAGGGGCCTGGCGGCCTCTGGCGTGTCTGGACCTGGGGAAGATTACAGGAGCAGGTGCACGTCCAGCCCAGGGGACAGAATCAGAACGTCTTCCAGTGTCTGAGAAGGGCGAGCGTTTCTTTGTCCAGGAGCGCGTCCCTTGGTGAAAAGTACCATTTACCCAAGAATAAATACAGTTTGTCCAAGTGGCTGGTGAGATCAGGCCACCTCCCCTGCTGGAGACTGGGGAGGGGGATTAATTCTTTTTTTTTTTTTTTTTTTTTTTGGGGGGGATTAATTCTTGAGCATCACCAGGCTTCTTCTGCTGCCCCGTGAGCCCCATCCTTCCTGTCACTACTTCTGTAGGCTTTCTAGGGAAACTTTTATTGGATTTTTCATCTTCAGCTTCTTATGTCTCAGCAGACCAGGGAGGCTTAGAGTCTCTTCATTTTACTCTGACAGTCTTATCAATCTCCTCCTTAATTAAAGCAAGCAGATTTGGCCACACTGCCTCTTATCTGCTGTCAGCTGGCACTCGATCCGTTCACAGCAGCAGTGGTTTGCCTCTCGTGCTGCCTTCCACTCGTGTCCCCAGGGTTATGAGTTAGGATGTTTCGTGGATGTAAAATAGATGCATAGATGGATGGATGGGTAGATACATACAGAGAGACAGACAGCACACGCCAAACAGCATCAACCGCGGGAGAGAGAGCATGATAAGGACGCTTATCACAGAGCCGTGGCGTGCAGAGCCCGGAAGCGCCTGCAGGATTCTGCTCGGTGCTTTCAAAATCTGTTAATCAAATGCAGCGTGTTTGCAACCCAACATATGAAACAAATCAGCAGCCGCTCTGCTCTGGTTGTAGAGGGTGAGGAGGCCAGGGGACTGGTCAGGTGGGTGAAGACTTGCCCCACCCAACCAGTTTTAAAAAAAAAACCGGCGCTCTAGTGAGCGTAGGGCTCAAACAGGGGAGATAGGCGCACACGGGTCACGTTCACATCAGCAAACCCCCGTCCGCAGAATAGCCTCAACGCCACAGACTAGAGAGTAGACCCCTCTTCACAGGGGGTACATTTATCTTTGAAACCCTCCCCTCAGCGTCACCCTGCCCAAGTGAGCCAGCCTGGAATAAAAGAGCCCACAGCACCTGGAATGGAAACGTCCTAGTGTAACGACTGCTGGGCTGCTGGGCCATCACTGGGCCTGGACCCCGGGAGAGCCAGCCCACCCAGCGGCGCTGCTCCTCGGGCCTGAGACTTACATTGTCAGAGCTGCGGTTTCACGTCTTCAAATAGGGATGCTGATGGCCAAGCCTGTGCCCGATGTGACCTGCCTCGAGCTTCCGCTGCACAGACTGACCGGGAGACCTCCGTGTGTGGAACTGGCCACACCAAGGATGGGTGGGAAACATGGCACTTTGTAGCCTGCGGACCTGAGTCCGAGTTCAGGCTGTTCTACCGACTCCTGGGTCAGCCAGGCCAGCAGACCTCTCTGGCCCCTACTCCCTCAACTGGAGGCGGGGGGTGACGATAGTGCCGGCTGCTCCAGGGGGTCCCCGGGGCTGGCCAGGTGGCTGGTGGATCCCCACGTGCGCCAAGGCTTTTGCTCTCCATCTTCATAAAGGAGCCGCCTTGCGCTCTCAATGCGCACGGCACTTAGTGAGCACCCTCAGTCCTCCGTCACAGATTCTTAGCCCGATTATTCCCCACACAGCCCTCTGCTGTCCGTGGGGCTTTTCCCTAGGTATGAATGTAGCATGGATTGTCCAGGGTTTCTGCTACCTGTAGATGCACGTGTGCCAGGAGAAGAATAATGCCTGTTTGGGGGAGTTGCTGCTTCCTATAAGGAGGAGAATTCTTTGCCCTGCTGGGCATGTGCATGGCTGACCTCTGTTTCTAAGCCAGAGTAGTGGAAGCTGGGGATCACCGAGAAGAGAGAGTCTGAGATGGGAAGGGGAGGGGTCATCAGCCTGCCCAGGAGCACTCCGTGCTCACCAAACAGTAGGAGCATTCTCTGAAGAAGATACCTGCTATTGGCAGAATCTTGAAAGCTAAGGAGAGGTCAGCCAAGGGAGCTTCAAGAAGGTTCTCTACTCGGGGTATCACCAGGCTAAAACCAAGGTGTTCGTTGGGTGGAATTCTCCCCTGGAGGCTCTGGGGAAAAGTCTGCTTCCACACTCTTTCTTGTTGTTGGCAGAATTCAGGTCCTCGTGGCTGTAGGACTGAGGTCCCTGTTTCCTTGCTGGCAGTCAGCAGGGGTCACTGTCAGCTCCTAAGGCTGCCCCCATTTCTTGACATGTGCCGCCTCCATCCCAAACCTGCAGTGGTGTATTGAATCCTTGTCATGTTTTGAAGCTCTGACTTCCTCTTCTGAGCTCAGCTGGAGAAAATTCTCTGCTTTAAAGGGCTCCCTGATTAAGTCAGGCCCACTTAAAACACCTCCCTTTTGCCAGATAACATATCCACAGGTTCTAGCCAGACTCAGGAGGGGACTGTACAAGGGTGAGTAGAATTCTGCCTCCCAGAGGGAGGGAGGGACAGCTGATCCCACTTGCAGGCCAGACTGCTGCCTAGAGGAGGCCGCCCTGGGCAGAGTCGCAAACACTGAATAGAGCCTGGTGGGCGCTCCAACACTGAATAGAGCCTGGTGGGCGCTGCAAGCAGGGGACGGACCCCTTTGCTCACTCCGGTTGGCCTCATTTAGGAACGTTTCCCCAGAGCATTAGGCCCACCCTTAGCCTAGAGCTCAAGTTCAAGATGGCAAAGCTGAGGACCAAGGAAGTCCGGCGTAAATGGTGAAGTCGGAGCGCCAGGCCCATTCCGGCCTCCCCGGGGCCCCCCGCCAACCCCGCATCCCAGAACTGACCAGCAGCGGCCCACGGGCAGGCACGGCAGGTCTCGCCGGCCACTCGCATCCTAGTATCTTGAGCACCTCGTCTCCGTGCGGCGTCAGACCTCGAGTATTAAAAACAGACTTCGAGCCAGATGGCAGTCAGATGTTATCATGTAAATGCTGCTATTTTTACAGGAAGTCCAAGGAAGAAAGAGGCCGTTCTGCGCTTTGATTAGGAAATGCGCTCGCGAAACAGCAGATTCCACCTGAGGACACCAGGGGGTCTGGCGGGGCAGAGAGAGCCTTGCCCGAGAAGCTCTGGCGCCCCAGTGACCCTGCCCTCACCCCTTTCATAACCTGTTACTGGGTCGGGGGACGCCCGTGCCAGCCTAAAGGAAGGATGCCAGCGCGGGCACCTCTGAAGTGTAGCCAGGACGGCAAAGGGCCGTTGGCAGAAACCCGATGGGCACGTCGGAGCCGTCACAGAGGCTCCTGCAGGCGAGCTGAGCACGGGCCCTGGGGCCAGAGCTGGGCCGAGACCCCTCCAGCAAGTGATTGAACCTTTGGAGCCTCAGTTTCCTTCACTAAATTGACAACATCAGTGCCTTCTCTGCCACAAACTTGCTTTGCATCAAAATGAGACTGTTGAAAGCACCTCCTGTGTCCTGCCTGGCCCCTAATCTGGCGGCCCACGCTGCCCTTTCCCCCCAGCCTCTCTCAATTCCAGACCTGCGAGTCCAAAGCCTTGTCCTCCTCCGTGCCCCTGCCCACAGTCCCTGCCCCCGGCTCTGGCCGGGCCTCTGCCGTGTGTCCTTCTAACCCAGCGCCGCTCGCCAGACTCAGCAGGCCTCTCCTGCAGGCCCCGGACCCATGAGAAGCCCCGCCCACCTTCTCTGGACCAGACCGTCTCTAACTCTCCCTTTCCACCTCTTGTCTCATCCTTTCAACCCAGTGTCCACGCTGCCACACCCCCAGCCACCCCTCCCTGGGGACCGCCCCTCCCTGAGGATGGTCCCTCCCTGAGGTTGGCAGGCACTTGCACAATCAGTACTCAGACTGCAGAGTGTGGGAGGGAGGGAGCCTGACCGGAGCCCTTCAGCCTTGAAACCCGATTCCATCTCATGGTCTTGGAGCTGCAGCTGCCCTTCACTTGGCTCCCCAGGATGTCGCCAGCCCTGTCCTGCAGAATGCCTGGCTGAAAACAAGCCAAGAAGCGCAATCTCCTGGGGGTGGAAGTGACCTTTTCCTCAGAACTTATTATGGAAATTAAATTTCCATTCTCATTGGGAACGTTAATTGATCCCATAGGGATCAAGGGCAGAGATTCTGGGGACAGAGTTTCAGAGGTGCCTGTGCAGCCCCTCCCAGCTCCTGCAGCTCTGCCTTCACGGCCCAAATCCATCCTGCCAGCATGTCCAGGGACACCTCTGCAGCACTGCCCTGAGCGACGCATAGCCGGGACAGCGGCCTCAAGGGACTCAGTACCAGCCACGCCCCCCGCCGTCGCGCCTCCTTTCCGGGAGGGAATGAGCTTCTGGACCCAGCTGGGCCGTGGGCCCCAGAGGGGAGGCTGCATGTAGGAAGGCCGAGCTGCCCGCCCGGCCTGGCCCTGCAGACTGTGGGTCTCGCCTCTGGTCCTTCCAAGACCCCAGCCCTCAGTAACATCTTTCTCGTCCCTTCTCATGGGCTGACCCATCCCATGCCCCCCACTCCCCCCTCAGCCCAGGCGACCCAGCTGGGGACACTTGTACCTGCTCCTTCACCCACTTGGCCTCACCTGGAGCTTAACAGCTGAGTTTTGCTTAGAAACAAAAGAAAAAAGAACCCCACGACCAGTGTTCAAAGTGCCTGTCTGGGATGGGGGAGCTGTGCTGTGGGCCTGGAGCTGAATTCCCGGTTCCCCAGTGAGGGTCCCTGACATCTGCAAGCCAAGGGGAGAGCCCTCACCAGACCTCAGCCCTGCCGGCCCCTCAATCTTGGAATTCATCCTCCAGAACCGTGAGAAACAAATGTCCGTTGCGTAAGCCCCCCGGCCCGTGTTGTTCCAGCAGCCCCAGCAGACCAAGCCAGAGGGAAAGAGGCCTTGAGCATGTTTCTGTCACCGGGGCTTCGTCCGCCTTCTCCCCGTGGGGTCACGGCAGAGCCCTGTGCCCGCCCTACAGTTCCCGGTTCACACGCCTCCTCTGCAGGACTGCCTTCTCTAACACCCACGTGGAGCCTGGCCCCTGGACGCACCCCCTAACAGCGCCCTTCTAGCACTGCACGGTTTGTAAATATACACCAGCGGGGTCGCCAGGGCCCCTCTTCTCCCCCAGGCTCTGAGCTGGGACAGGCCTGGGTCTGTTTTCCCTGTGGGTCCAGCACCTGGTGTTCCCTCTGGGCACATGAGTGCTTGGGCTCAACCCTCTTGTTTCACATGTGGGAGGACTGCCCTGAGAAAGCTGTCGAGGTCAGCTCCCTGTGTGTCACTGACCCCCATGACTTGGGAGCCTCTGAGGGGCAGTGTCCCTGTGTCTCCCCATGTCTGTTTCCTCGGGGCCCAGCGCTTGGCCTGGATTATGAATAGACGGAAGAAGTCACCTCTACATCCCCAGGGCCCAGCACGGGTCTGGCCCAGATAAGCTCTAGGCATGGATTTTTAGTTGAGCTGATGAACTGGCCTGTCCGGAGACTCAAGGCTACAGAGCTGCCGGCAGCTGAGCGTGTGTGTTACGGCGGTGTTGGGGGCTTGGTGTCCTGCGTCCCACGTCCCACAACCCGCGTCCTGCCTGGGGCTCTGGCAGCACACGTGGCCCCTGATAGAGCCACGTTGACGAGGGGGCAGGAGTCAAAGCCCGGTGCCGGGGAAGAGCTCTCAAGTCTCTTGGCCTGATTGCTCAGCCCCGCTCGACTCATTCCCCGAGTGAGGGGCAATTTGGGCCCAGCCAATAGCCGAGTACGGCCGCCATCCGCGCTCTCCCTTGAGCTCCGCGGGGAGGGCTCCAGCTGCTGCCTCTTTGATTCCTATTTACCAGGCTATTACCGTGCCGAGCATCCTTGATCTCTCTACTCGGAAGCCTTAACAAGCTCACGGGCCCTGTAAGCAATGATCACGCTTGGACCAATGACAAGCCTGGGCACTGGGATTGGTTTTCAATCTAGATAGCACTTAAAAACCATTTATTAGATTCTTTAAATTATACAAGTAATCCCTGTTCATTTTTACTAGTGAAATAATACTGAATGGTATGAAATATATTCACCTGCCTACCTTCTCCATTCCTATCCTCCGAGCAGACACCCAGTACCAGCACCCTGATATAGATGTTTATGTCCTTTTACACGTTTCTCCAGGCTCATGTAGCCGCATACACACGTTTATATATGAAATGTGTTTGTTCTCCCCAGGTGGGATCCTACTGTTGTTAGACCCCTCTAAGAACCACGTACTGGACATGTTATATGCACCCCAGCCCCCTTGCCCAGAGGGCACTGCTGTAGGAGGTCACGTGCCCACCTGCCCACGTCCTCGTGCTTCAGCCTGATGGCTTCCGTGTGTACCCTGATGGGCAAAGCACACCATTGTTGCTCTGATTTGCTTTTCCTGGACAACTGGCGAGGTTGGGGATCTCCTCTATTTACTGATCCTGTAGATTCCTCCCCCTGAATTCCCTGTGTACTCCCTCCACCCCTTCTCCTATGAGATCCTGTGTCTCTTTCTTACCCATGCATAGGAAGCTGTAACCTGGCCGTGAGAACCGCCTGTCTGCTGGATGTGCCGCGGGTACCTTTTCCTCGACTGTTGTTTCTTGTGACTTTGTCTTCGTGGCTTTTGCCATAAAGAGTCCCTTCATTTTCCTGCAGTTCAGTGTCCTCTTAGGAATGCCTCCCCCACTTCCTATTATATACATGTTCTTTTCATTTCTTTTTTATCATTTAGAATGTTAATCTAACTGGAATTTACTTGTGCACGTAGAACGAGGTGGATCCCGGCTTGTCTTGGAGATGTTTAGTCGGTTATGCCAGAGCCAATTTATTTTTGAAAACCATCCTTTTCCTCTGAATTAGCGTGCCATCTATGTAATATATTTAGTTCCTTTGTAAACATGGATCTACTTCTGGATTGTCTTATCTGTAGTATTGAAAAGATTTGTCTGTTTCTGCACTAATACCATGCCCTTCTATCATAGTAGCTTTAGGATAAGTTTTAATATCTGGCAAAGCATGCCGCCTTCTCACTATTCTTCTTTTACCCTTTTCTTAGGTGTATGTCTGTATGAACTTTAAGAGCATTTTTGTCCAGTTAAAAGTTAACATTCGAATTAGAAATGTAACAAATTCATATATGTATATATTTGAAAGTGTAAAATATTTTCTTTATTATAAAAACAGTTCTTATAATTTAAATAGTTTTCTTCTATTTTAAGAGGATTTTTGGAGGGCGAAGTTCTCTAAATTTTTTTCTATCAAATGACTTTTGGCATTTATTAATGTAATCCTGATTTTTTCCTCTTTTAAATGTTGTGGTGAGTTAGGCTGATAGATTTCTTGGTGTGACCCACCCTTAGGATAAACCATTCTTGGTCATGGTGAGCTATTCTAGTGACACACTGCTTGATTTGACTTGCTAACATTTTATCTATAGTTTTTGCATCTATAGTCATAAGTGGAATTTATTTACGGTTGTCTCTGAAGTGCTGTCTTCCAGATGTCACCTCTGTGCCCTAATGAGGTGGTCCCTGTCTTGGGGGGGGCTCCCCAGGAACAGCCATGGTGCTGGGGAGTAAGTGCTGTGATTGAGATGGGTTCGAGGGGTTGAGGGCTGGGAAAGCAGTGTGAGGGGCTGTGCCCGAGGAGGGCAGGGACGGCTTTCTCAGGATGTCCGTGTAGGGGCCGATCCTTATAGAGTGACTGCGACGTCGCCGAGTGGCAGAGAAGACTGTCTGGGGCTGTGCCGGTGTGCCCGTGGACCCGCTCACATCTTCAGGAATTTTGTGAATTCAACTAACTTCACGTTCGTAGCTAGAAATCAGTCAGGCGGAAGTATTTACACCAGGGAAATTGGCCAGTGACAAATCAGTTATGTTTTGCCAAACAGCAGATTGTTAAACATTTCCCAGCACACCACTTATCCTCAGCTCCTCGTCACCACTCCTGCCCTCCACCCCGAGAGCAGGGTCCTGCCGTTCCTCAGTCTGCGGGCCTGGCGCCCAGAGACAGGAAGTGCTGTAAAGCTTCAGAACTGGAAAAACCTGGGGTCAGTCTCTTTCTAGCCGAGGGCAAGTCACCTGAAGTCCCCAACCCCATAGCCTTGTCCATGAAATGCGAGTAATCCCCGCACGCGTGTGTAAGCAATGTATGTGGATCGCTCAGCCTATACTAGTACAACTGGCAGAAGAAAAATAAAACTGTGAGACAGATTCTACATTGATTAATGCAGCACGTTGTTGGGATCCCCCTGTCTGCCTGTGGGGATCTCAGGCCTGCCGCCGGGGCCGGATCTCAGAGCTCCGTGTGTGCCGGCAGCGAGTCCACTGCTGCTCTGGTCTGCGTTTGGCAGATGGAACGGGACCTGCAGCCTTCCGTCCTCCCTCCCCTGGCCTCACCCGCCCCCAACAGGCTGTCTGCTCTGGGTCTGGAAGGGCCCGAGGCCCACGGCCTTCCCCTCCTCTGCTCCCCCGTCTCTGCCTCTGCATGGCCAGCCCCACAGCTCTGGACGGTGCCCCTTGTTGCTGGAGCGAATCCTCCCGTCTGTCAGACCTGCTTTCCAGGGCTCAGCGTCCCCTCCTTCGGGAAGCTTCCCTGGTCAGCAGGTCTGCCCCAAGTGCCCTGCAACTTGTCCAGCGGACAGACTCCAGCCGTGACCGTTCTTGCCAGCTTGGCCAGTGGTCGGGAACCCAGGCTTGGGCTCAGCTGCCGGCTGGGCCGCCTGCTGGCATCACCTGGCGCATGTTCCGGAGCCTCCCGGGCCTGTTTCTCCATCTTGTCTCGAAGGGTGTCTGAGGCGGTTCAGTGAGGGACAGGAGTGGTGATTAATGAGAACGGGGTCCACCGTTGCCCTCACTGTGTGTCTCCTGCTGGCAGCTCCCTTGGGCCATGCCCAGCGCGGGCTTCTCCTGGCGGGGGGGCTTCCGGCAGGCAGCCAGCGCCCGGCTCGGGGACGTCTAGCGGGTGAATGGGTGTCGCCCGTGCGCGAAGCACTGGGTAGTCTTGGTGGTCTAGAGATGGAGAGCATTTGAATCTCGGGTCAGCTGTGTGACCTTGAGCAAGTGCTTACCTCTTCTGCGCTCCAATCTCATCCCTGACGTGGGGTGATAATATCTGCCTCTGCGCTGGGAGAGCGAGGACCCTGGAGCCTGAGGGGCCGTCCGAGGGCTGGAAGCACGGCTGTGGACGCTCTGCCTCCTCTCACAGCTGCCTCCCCCTTCTGTCGGCGGGAAGATGAAGCCAGTTGGCAGCACAGCTTTTGCCAGCCTGACCCTGGTTTTGAAGCTGCCCCAGGCTGAGAGGTGTGGGAGCCGCCAGCGGCAGCCGGAGCACGTGGGGTTTTGCGGCGCAAGTGGCCCGGCCGCGCCCCCCCGCAGCTGCTCTCCTGCAGAAGCAGGGCCCGCTTTCTGGCTGTCTTCTGCACCTCTCCACGTGTTCAGCGTAGGAACACTCGGAGTTCTCAGTGACCGTTCTCTTTCTTTCTAGGCCAGCTAGCAGAGTTTAGGGGGGAGTGGAGTTTACATTCAGATGTGGGTTCAGAGTCTAGCTCTGCTACTTGTTAGCAGAAAACCCCGGAAGAGTGAGTGTTCTGAGCCTCCGTTTCATGTCTGCCTGGACCGAGACCTGGGAACTAAACACGGACGTCAAGCTCAGCTCCCGGTGAGGCTCCAAGGTCGACTTACCGCAGGTCAAACAGGTGTGAAAGCTCGTCGGCGTGAGTCCCCATCCTCTGCTTTTCTGTCCTCGCCAAGCTGCGCGCCTCTTGTTGAGCAACAGAGAAGACGGCGGGAGTGAGGCCACAGGAGGGGAGACGGCCGCCTGCCAGGGGACCCGCTCTCCTGCGGTGCCACCACCCAACAAGGGTCTGTGCGGCCAGGCACGGCAGGCCTGCGGCGCTTCCTTCCCCACTTCTCCCAGCTAGCCGGGAGAGGAGCTCATTTTGGTCCCATTTCATAATTCAGACCAGCGACAACAGGCACCCCAGGGGACAAAGCTCCCCTAAGGACCCAGACTCCAGGCTCTCATTCGTGTGTTCCGCAGCTCCCAGAGCAGCGCCCCTGCCGCTGGGCCCGAGGTTGCATTATCCTCGGGCGTTGTTCACTGGGCAGTTCCTGCCCATCCCTCCCCACGCTGGTCCTTCTGAACCCTCGCCTCCCAGCAGCTGCTCCTTTGTCCTTGGCATCTGCGGGGCTCTGTCCACTACTCTTCACTTCTTCCCAGGATGACCGCCCTCTTCCCCCAGCTGTCATGGCCTCTTTCCTCGTGGCCTCATGCCATATCTGTTCCATCGCTGTCCTTTCCGTGGGTTTCAGGAGGCAACAGACAATCGCTTGTATTCTTCAGCCCATCTACACAGACTCTCCCACCACCCCTGTCTTTCCAATTCCCCAGTGACTCTGCACCCAGGGCAGGTGTGCTCAGGTGCCAGGCGCACCTGAGGGCAACCTCTGCTCTGGGAGTGCTGGGGGAGTGGGGGGCGCAGGGGTCGGGGAAGGCGGGAGGGATTGGGAGGGTGCTCGATGGTGTCTGCAGGGGAACGCGCTCGGTCAGCCTCGGGGCTGGCACGTAGGGTGTCGAGCTGCTTGTCTGTGGCTGTGCCATGCTTCTGGAGGAGGCAGTCAGGGCTGCCGTGTGCTGGGGGCCGTTGTGGTTTCGGGTATGAGCGTGCTAGTGGGCGTGATGCTGGTGTTCTCTGGTGACAGGAGGGAAGCCCCAGCGGGGAAATGAGGAAGCACAGGGCTAGAACGGCAGGCGGGCTGGTGCGTGGAGGACCCCGGGTGCCCGCGGGCGAACTCAGATTTGCCCAAGACAGTGGAAGGGCGTCACAGTGGGGAAGAGACAGGAGTATAAGGCGACGGCGGCCCAGGATTCATTCCCCAGAGCGACCTCCACCTGCCTGTCTCATCAGCACCGACCGACTTCACGGCCAGCCTCCCTTCTGGAGCAGGACATCGCCCGGTGGCTCTTGGGACGTTTAGCGCAGCTTCTCAGCTCCCGCCCTGACACTGCCGGCCTTTAGGCACGCTTACGGGGCGGACTCACTCCCCGCCCTGTGCCCGTTCCGTCCAAATGTTGCTGATGCAACGCGGGGCAAAGTGCTGAGTCCGCCTTTGGAGAAGACTGTACTGTAAAGTCAATTTTAGAAGCGGCTTCTGTACAATTCGAGGTAACACTTTTTTGCTTTGGGGGTAAATGCTAAGTGGGACAAGTTAGGTAGATTATCTGGGCTTTGCATTTGTCTCCCTGTTCTCAGAGGGCTATCAAGTTAGATGTTTTTTGTGATGAGATATTACAGTCTATGGAGGTTTATTCTCGTTTTGAACTAGGTTGGGTATAGGAACACAGGGGTCTAAAGCAGGCACAGCCTCTCCTTGGCAAAGAGAAATGAAAACATGTGAAGGACCAGCCAAACCCGTGCATGAGTTGTAACAGCTGGAAGTGGGAACAGCCAAGCTAGGTGTCCACCGGCGGATGGCTCAGCGACTCGGGGTCTCCGTACGATGGAACGTTGCTCGCCAGTAAGAGGAACAGAGTACTGATATATGCTGAAACGTGGACGAGTGTTTAACATGTCATGCAAAGTGAAAGAAGCCAGATGTAAAAAGTTATATATGTCTGGTTCCATTTATGTGAAACGTCCGGAATAGGGAAATCCATAGAGGCAGAAGGTAGATCAGTGGTTTTCGGGGGCGAGGGGGTGGGAGTGACACCTAGTGGGTCCGGGGTTCCTGTTTGGGTGATGAAATGCTCTGGAATTAGATGGTGGTGATGGCTGCACACTGTGAATGTACTAAACACTCTGGAATTATTCACCTTAAAGGGGTGAATTGTGTTGTGTGTGACGTAGGTCTCAAAGATGTTCAAAAATAATAATTTTTTTTAAGAGTCAGGCAGAACCCTGCCTTTGCCACCCTCGGGCTCTGCGACCTTAGCTAAGCTCCTTAAACTTTCTGTGTCTTGCCCTCCTCTTGTGTAAAATGAGACTCGTGACACCCGCCTGTACGTGGGGCAATCCCAGCCCATCAGGGCAAAGCCAGAACTCACTCCCCAGCCGCAGGAGCCACCGACCCTGTGCCGGCACGTCTTCCGCCCAGCAGTTCTGCTGTGCACCTGCTGCGGGCTGTTCCCAGCCTGCTTGCCATCAAAGGCTTCCCTGGGCATCAGACAGAGAAAGCTGGGAGACAGGAGCCCTGCTGGGGGCACTTCACCCAATCGTGTGGGGCCCACCTCAGTCTCCATGGAACGTTCGTTCTCCAAGCCTCTGCACGGCCTGGAGTTTACAAACATTCGGGCAGGAAGGCGGCACGAGCACCGCTACTCCCACCAGCTCCACGTTCCCCAGACTCGCAGAAACTCCCAAGGGAAGGCACACCTTTGTGGGGGGGGGGGCGTCTGCTCTGCATCTGGGCCGAGAGCCAGGAACCCTGCCCACCTGGCGAGGCCTGGGGGCGTCTCTGGAGAGTTCAGTGCGGGTTCGGCAGCTTGAAGGAGGCAGGGAGAGAACCTTGGCCTGACTCACCACCCACCCAAGTGCGTACCCAGTTAGGAGGTGCCTCTGGGCCCCCAGCATGAGAGGAGCCCTCCCTGGACGTGGTGAGGGCCTACAGGGATGCTCGGTGCGTGACGTGTGATGCGTGACGCGCGAGTTCCTGCACGAGACACGCCGGGAGCGCCACTGCTCCAGATGGGCACGGGCAGGCAGTCAGAGGAACTGGCCGCCGACCCAGCTCCTGCCGCCCGGCCGGTGGGGCTGGCCGAGACCTTTGCTGGTTGAACCTCAGGCTCCCGCCCCGCACGAGGGGTGGTCTGAGGGCTAGGGGTGTCCGTGGAGCACACGTGTGCGAGCCCTGGGCAGGAGCCGCTGCTGCCCCCGTGGGCTGGCGGTGCTCTGTTTGCTGACGGGCTCCCCAGGGAAAGGCACACGGGCACACCTTGGCTTCACAGAGGGTGAACTCGCTGACCGTTCAGACCACATGTTTGGATGGCATTTACTTCGGGTTGTTGCCCAAGCGACTGAGATAAAAATCCCCACTGAGGTGCGTGCCCCGGGCGAGGGGTGACGGGGAGCAGTGGTTCTGAGATAGGGAACCGGAACCGAAGGGCGCTGCACACACCTGGAGAGACGGCCCGGGCTCCCAGCTGCTCGGTGGGCCTTGAAACGTCTCCTCTGGGGAGAAAGGGTTTGAAGTTCTTTGGAAAACCTTCCACAAGTGAACGCGGAGGGGAATTAGCCTTTGTCGACGGGTTGAGTGTGCAGGTCACGAGGATGGCCCCTGGGAAGGGTGGGTGCTCAGCTGTGTCGGGGGGCCTCGCGTGTGACTGTGGGCCGCTAGAGGGCAGAGGCCACGTCCCCCGGTCCGAGGGCCCTCTCAGAGAGGATTTGGGGCCTGAGGGTCCCCTGCGTTGGCACCACCTGGGGTGGGCTCCTGGGTGAGGTGGCCACGCGCTGGCCCTGCATGTGGTCCAACACGGATGGGGTGCCCTTGCCACCTCCCCCGGGGCAGCGGCGTTGGTCTCTGCACGAGGGGTCAGGGTCACGGGCAGAGTATGGGCGAGGTGGGCTAAAGTTTCCTTCTGACGCTGCCTTCTAAGAGGCCATGACCTTGGTGAGAGCCTGGGAAGGGCCCTAGCAGCACACACGCACGCAGAGACACGCACCCTCACACAACACGGGTGCACAAGCACACAACAGCATGCAGACTCTCACACTCACACAGAACAGACAGATACACAAACACACACAGCAGCGCTCAGACACTCGTACTCGCACAGAGACACAGACACACCACTCACACACCGCACAGCACAGAGACAGATGCCCAGACACGCCCCACGTTCTAAGCCCTCTAACACTTAGAGTGCGACGCTTCAGTTCCCAAGGCGGAGACCAGCTCCTCATTCTAGAGGCAAAGACAGTCATTGTTTTCCAAACAGCGTGTTCTGCTTCGAATATATTCCCATCATCATCAGAAATAAATACTAGTTGACATGTTGCCTGTAAGAAAGGCTGTCGCTCAGTCTTTCTCCATGGGGCTAATGGGAGCATCTTACAGGATTTGATAGCTTACACATTACTATTACATTTCTTCTTCACAGCACTCCTGTAAATGATATGAGGCCATCCCCATGTTAAAGGTGAAGAAACTGAGTCTGAGGGCCAGGGGCCGCCCGAGGCCTGGCTGGGGAGGGGTGGGAGCGGGGGCGGGGAGGGGCATCCCTCTGACCACACTTGATGTCCTGCTGCTGCCCAGCGGCCCCTCACGTGACCAGGATCTCATATCGCCCTCTTCTCCCAACAGCAGCCCCTCTCCCTGTTCCCTCCACCCCTTCGTGAGGGCCAGTCCCCTGCCCGCTGGTCCCGTCAAGCCCTAAAGCCTTCCCCAGGGCCGGCCCACAGGAGGCGTGCCCAGAAGCCAGCAGGAGGGCATCCCTGCCCTCCTGGGGTGAGCTGGGCAGTCGTGCTCCTGTTGGTGCATCTGTGCCCGGTGGGAGAATCAGCGCCTGGCAGGGTGGGCGCCCAGCAAGCCCACGTGGGTCTCAGCCAGACTGTGGGGTACAGAGGGTCCCAGCAGAGGCCCAGGGCTTGGCAGGGGGGTGTCCGCGAGGCACCTCCGTGGGCCTGTGGGGCTGCCGCTGGGCCCTGCAGGCTGGTGCCGGGTTGGGAGGCCTCCGAGATGCTGGTGCGCAAAGGCAGAACTGCCGCTTCCTGCTTGCACGCCCCCAAACCCCGTGTCTTAGGCAGTCGGCACTTGAAAGGTTTCAGGACACAGGACAGACGGAGGAAAGGAGGTAACGCGGCACAGCTGACGGGGTAGCTAGCGTGGATTCCTGGCGGGTCCCTCGGCCACAGCTGGCGGCTGTGCATTTGGGAGCCAGGACTCCTGACTCCACGGCGCTTTCTGGGGAGGACGCCGCCTCCTGGCTCGGACCCCTACGCTGTCCATCTGCAGAACTTTTCGTATTGTAAAATTGAAACTGTTTCTGTGAAACGGCTCCCCATTCCCCCTCCCCCAAGCCCCTGGTGAGCCCCGTTCTACTTTAGGGACCTTATGGAAGTGGAGTCATACGGCATTTGTCCTTTTGTGACTGGCTTATATCTCACTTAGCCTGTTGTCTTTAAGGTTCATCCACATCATAGCCAGTGTCAGAGTTTCCTTCCCTTCTAAGGCTGAATGGCATTCCCTTGTACGGACACACCGCACTTGGATGTCCATCCGTCCTTCCGTGGACACCTGGGTTGCTTCTGCTTCTGCCACACACATTGTAGCAAACATGTATGAAGTGCCCACTCCTGAGCTGATGAGACTGCCTTCAGGCCTTTCTGAATCTCCGTGGGCGGTGTGTCCAAGGTTTGTGTGTTGATACAGGTATAAGTACAGCCTCTGCCCCTGGACCTCTGTTACATAAGTAACAAACCTTACCCCCTGGGATGGCAAGGTGTGGCGTTTGTTAGTTATTTGGATTATTCCAGGCCGACTTGGTGCCAGCCCTGCCAGGGGTGACTTCACAGAAGGGGAAGGACTAGGCTGCCTGCACGTCCCGTGCCCCCCGGGGGCCAGGCGCTGTGCGGAAGGAAAGTGGCCGTGCCCCCAGCGTTACCAGCGCGACCAAGGCCCGGGAGGGAGGGGCCGGCTGGGCGCACAGCCAGGCGAGGAGGGGAGCCCTGCCTCCCCGACACCCACCCAGTGAGCGGAGTCCCTCCTCCTGGTCCTGCTGCTTATCTGGCCTCTCAGAGACAAGACGGCATGATTCCTAAATGTGAGGCTTCATCATCTGACAGCATTACTTTTACGCTCTGTTCTTTCAGTGAAAATAACGACGCGCTGAGCTTTCATCTCGGTGGTAAATCCCGCCATCATCCTCCAGCCAGGGAGCCAGCCCTGACTGCGAGTCACCACCTGCACGTGTCCCTATGCACCGAGGACGGATACATTTTCCGTTCTTGGAGTCATTTAATTCATTCTTTTGCTGTGTATTAAACACCTACTGCGTGCCAGGGATAGAGCAGGGGCACGGCAGGCACAGCTCCGCCCTCCGGAGCCCACTTTCCATCGGGGAAGATGGCCCAAGACAAACGCTGGTTGGTGCCAAGAGTCAGGAGGGGGCCGGAGGCGGGTGGGCAGGGAGGGCCTCGCTGAGGGGTGACACCCACAAAGACCCCAAGGGAGGGAGGCCAAGCCAGGGGCTATTACAGGAGGGACATTCAAGGCCGAGGAGGACGCAGTGCCAGGTGTCTGGGTGGAAACAGCCGACCACGTTCAGGGGCCGGCAGGGGACCCTTGGGCTGGAGCAGAGTCACGGGGGCTGGGGAGCGGGCCGGCCACTGGGGGCCTCTGAGGATGGGTTAGTGTTCGGGCTTTGACTGTAATTCTCCTTCAACACATCTCTAAGAGAAGAAGAAGGGGCTTTGGGGCCAGGTGTTGAGAAAGCTCAGCCAGCTGTTGCTGAGGGCCTACTGTGTGCGCCAGGCTGGGGCTTCCGAGTGCGGGAGAGTCAGATGTGGCTGGGAGGGAAAGAGAAATAAAGAGACGGTGAAACAGCGCTCAGGGGCCCCGGGAGCCCACCGGGCAGGCCTTCCAGAAGAGGGACTCTTGGCTGTGAGGACGGATGTTGTGGGGATGAAATGAGAGGATTTTCCCAGAAGCCCCGTGTAAGCACCAGAGCTCCCTGAAGGCCTTCGGGCACGTTCTTGCCACTCGGCACCGACCACTCAGTCCACAGACAGAGGAGCAGTTGGTCACGAGAGAACAGAGGTATAGAGGGGACGAGTGACATGCTTGAGGCTCCACGGCCCATAAAGGTGCAGGTGGCAGAGGGCGCTGAATAAGTGGGATTGTACCTTGAGGGTGTCCCTGTGCCCTGCCAGAGCCAGTCTCAGTAAACGTTTGACAGGTGACTGCCTGAGCCGCAGCCCGTGGAACTGTAGGGCCTTCCAAGGCTGCCTGGCCCTGCTCCTTCCACTGAAAGGCCCTGCAGGAGGTTCTGGCTGCTGCTGTAAGGAAGAGCTCCCAGGAGCCCCCACAGGTCCCTCGTCCAGGGCCTCAGTGTGGATGGTGGGAGGCAGGGTAGAGCTGCCACGGTGACGACATGGAACAAGGAGCACGGGTTCTGATAGCGCCCCCTGAGATTGGACAGAAATTGCAGCTGTGGGGAAATGGGCCCTTCTGGAAGCCAGTGAGGGGGGTGGTTCCAGCAGATTGATGGATGTGGTTATGAGGGTTCCGCTTGTCTGCACACACGACAGGGGGTAGGCTAAGAAACGGCTCTCCGGGGAATTCTCTGGTGGTCCAGTGGTTAGGACTCGGTGCGTTCACTGCTGGGGCCTGGTTTCCATCCCTGGTTGGGGAACTAAGATCCCGCAAGCCAAGCAGCACAGCCAGGTAAAAAAAAAAAAAAAAAAAAACTCTCCAAAAGAGATCCAAGTTCTAATCCCCAGGAACTTGTGAATGTGACTGTACACGGCCAAAAGGGGGTCTTTGTAGATGTGAGTAAGTTAAGGAACTTGAGATTATCCTGGATAATATGCATAGGCCCTAAATGTAGTCATGTGTGTTGTTATAAGAGGGAGGCCAAAGAAGATGTGACATGCAGAAGAGGGGGCCATGTGACCCCAGAGGCAGAGATTGGAGCAGTGTGGCTACAAGCCAAGGGTTGCCAGCAACCACCAAAAGCTGGAGAAAACACGGAACAGAATCTCCCCGAGGGCCTCTGGAGGGAGTGCGGCTCTGCCAGCACCTTGACTTCAGCCCAGTGATACTGATTTCAGACTTCTGGCTCCAGAACTGTAGGAGAATAAATTTCTATTGTTTTAAGCCACTCAGTTTGCGGTAATTTGTTAAAGCAGCTGCAGGAAACTCTTCCAAGCAGTATTGCTGGGATCCCATTATGTGTTTCCATATTGGCTTGTTGAAGTGATGGCCAGGGTCCAGAGTTTCGGAAGATAACCATTTGGAGCAGCTCACACAGTCTCCCATGGATCGGAGTTAATTATACCCTTTCTAGAGCACAGATCCTGATGTAGCCACACCTTGGGCGGCACCCCTCCAGGCCTCCCTACCACCCCTCTCTCTGAAGAAACCAAACAAATAAACAATCAGAAGCATCTACCGCTATAGTTCAGGTCCTCATCTTCTCCTGGGTTATTAGCACAACAGCCCTCTTCTGGTCTTCTGTATCTGCAGAAGCTTCTCTTTAGGATGATAAGGTAATATTTCTAAATAGGAGCTCTGATTGAAAATCTCTGTTTCCGTGCAAGATTGGTATATCAATTATATTTCTATACACTAGCAATGAACAACCCCAAAGTGAAATTAAGAGCACAACTCCATCTATAATAGCAGCACAAAGAATAAAATATTACGAATAAACCTAACATGAGAAGTGTATGATTTATGTGCTGAAAATTACAAAATATCCTTGAAAGAAATTAAAATGTTTAAAAACCTAAATCTTTAGAAAGAAATCCTTTATTCATAGATCAGAAGACTTAATTTGATTGAATCAATACTCCCCAAATTGATCTACAGATTCAACACAATCCCTATCAAAATCCCAGATGGTCTCTTGGCAGAAATTGACAAGCTGATCCTAGAATTCAAATTCTAGGTCAAGGGACCCAGAATAGCCAAAATAATCTCGAAGAAGGAAAAAAAAAAAAAAAGGAACAAAGTTGGACAACTCACACTTCCCAATTTCAAACTTATTATAACGTTACAGCAATCAAGACAATGTGACACTGGCATAAGAATGGACATATAGATCAATGAAATAAAATTGAGTGTCCAGAAATAAACCTTCACATTAATGAACTGATTTTCAGCAAGGGTGCCAAGACAGTTCAATAAAGAAAGAGTAGTCTAGTTGACCCTTGAACAACACAAAGGTTGGGGCAAGAACCCCCTGCGCAGCCAAAAATCAGCATAAAACTTCATACTTGGCCCTCCATATCCACGGTTCCGCATCTGTGGATTCAACCAGCCTCGGGTCATGTGGTACCGTAGCACCTATTTACTGAAGAAAATCCACATGAGTGGATTCAAACCCGTATTGTTCAAGGGTCAACTGTATTTTCAACAGATGTTGCTAGGACAACTGGATATCCATAAGCAAAAGAATGAAATTGGACCGCTTCACACCATACGTCAAGATTAATTCCAAATGAGTCAAATACCTAAAAATAAAAGCTAAAACTATAAAACACTTAGAAGAAAACATAGAGGTAAATCTTTATGACCTTAGATTTGGCGATCTTTTCCTAGATAGGACACCAAGAGTACAACAATAACAACAACAAGAAAAGATAACTTGCACTTCATCAAAATTAAAAACTTTCGTGCTCTTAAGGACTCTATCAAGAAAATGAAAAGAGAAGCCACAGAATGGAAGAAAATATGTGCAAATAAGGGACTGGTATCCAGAGTGTATAAAGAACTCTTACAATTCAGCAATAGAAAGGATAAATAAGCCAGTTTAAAAATAGACAAAGGACTCGAGTAGACTTTTCTTCAAAGAGAAATCAAATGGCTAACAGCACACGAAAAGATTTCCAACATCATTCGTTAGTCATTTGGGAAACGCAAGTCAAAATCACGATAAGATGCCACTTCTCACGCACTAGGATAGCCAGTGTTGACAATGATGTGGGGGAATTGGAACCCAGATGCACTGCAAGTAGGAGTGTGAAATGGTGCAGCTGCTTTGGAAAGCAGTCTGGCAGTTCCACAGAGGTAAACATAAGGTTACTGTGTGACCCAGCAGTTCCACTCTGAGATGTGTATACCCAAGGGAACTGAAAACACGTTCACACAAAAACTTGTACACGAACGTTCACGGCAGCGTTTTCCTAACAGCCAAAAACTGGAGACAACACAGATGTCGGTCAACTTATGAATAGATACCAATAAATGTGGATCATCCATGCAAGGGAATATTACTCAGCCGTGAAAAGGAATGGAGTCCTGATCCATGCTGCAACACGGGTGAACCTGGAGGACATCGTGCTGAACGAAAGCGGCCGGACACATGTGCTCACCTGTTGTCTAATTCCATTCATATGAGATGTCCAGAATAGGCAAATCTATAGAGACAGAAGTAGATTAGTGATTGCCTGGCCGGGGAGGGGCGGGCGGGGGGGAGGATGGGAACAGTCTGGGAAGTGACTGCTGTCACCCAGCTCCTGAGCATGCGTCTCAGAATCGGGGTCCTGGGGCTGGAACAGACCTACCAGGTGACTGAGGTTGACTCTTCTCCCTGAGCCCCAGCATCACTGAGTGACCTGTGGCAATGCCCCAACAGTGCAGAGCTGGCCTCTGAGCACGCGGAGAAGCCCAGGGCTCTGCCCACGGGCTGACTCTGTGAATATCACCGTGAGCAGCTCGGGAAGGAGAGGGAGCGTCCTGAGCAGGCCTCCTCCCCCATCCATCTCTGCTTGTACTGAGGATGTCAGGCTCTTACTGATGCGGTTTGAGCCCCACCGCCTTCTCCTGTGTTGGGTTTGCTCAGTGACTGTTCGCCACGGCTGGTGACCCTGAGCATCACATGCCGGGGCCCCTGTTCCCTCCCCGTGCTGTTTTGCGGAGGGGTCTCGAGCTGCTAATTGGCTCATGCTTGGCTCGTTTTCAATTCCAAAGGTCTGCTTCCCACCTCTTGCGTCTCCCCGGCTGGGCGCGCATCGTGATCTCTGATCACTTCCCGACACTTCAGTTGTGTACTCTGGGTTTCAGGTTAGTCGTGGATTGTTTTTCATGTAATTGAAAAGGATGCTTTCAGATGCTTGTAAGTGCTCATCAAAGTGTCCACTTGCTGGTGGCTTCACCTCTCCCACCGCCTCCACCACACTCCTACCCAGTGTTGATCACAGATCCTATCAGCCGCATTGCCTGGCCATGAAGCCAAGTGAGCCCCAGGGGAAAGCTGCGTCTGAATCATGAAAACATAGCTACTCAAGCTAGAAGGGTCCCTGGGGAGGATCTGGCCAACTCCCCCGTCTTCTAGGTAGTGTTTTGAGATCTCTGTGTCCGGGAGAAGCCTGGCGTCTCGCTGAAGGGCCCACGGAGAGGTCACTGCCGACACAGGGTGGCAGCCTGGCTCTTGCAGCTTGTCAGCAGGGGCCTTTCTCCTACCGCAGGTGTTGGGTGGGTGGAGCCATGGGCGGCATGCACACGTGGCAGAGAAGACTAGGCTCTGCCCTGGAACCAGGGCACCTGGGCCCCCATCCCTGTTTCACCATGGCCTGTGGGGACCTGGGCCGGGCCCTGAGTCTCTGGTACGAAGAGCCCGACACGGTGCAAAGGATCAACTTTTGTGCCTGTCCATAGCGCATCTCATGTCTCCCACCAAGAACCCAGCCGGTTCTTTCTTCCCAGGGCTCTGAGAGGACTAAAGGAGTTAGGGTATGAGACATGGTCGGCACGTAGTAAGGGCTTCATAAATCCTGGTTCCTGTCTTTTTATTCCCTTGCTGTCTTCGCCCAGGCTTAGGAAAGGAACAGTGTGCTTTCTCGGGCCGTGCGCCTGAGGTCAGATCCCTCTCGGGATGGATGCGGCCTCTGTCACATGAACAGCTTTAAAGTGCGATGAATTCCCAGCAACCGCTGCTGCTTGTTTGGAACGCGGGGTTGCGGTCAGTTTGCGGGTCTCTATTTAGCACCTGTCCCTGCCAGACCCCCCCGAGGCTCAGCCAGGGGAGCCCGCAGGCAGAACAGCGTCCGCCCAGCGGTGTGCATGAGCGTGCCCTCTGCGGCCCCAGCCCCGCCAGAGAATAGCGGGGCGAGTGCGGTCTGTGGGCCGTGGGCCAGGACCGGGGCCGGAGAGGACTGCCAGACATTGTCCTGCTCCTGGGGAGTGCACGGGCGTCAGGCAGCTTTCGCACCGGGGGTCCCAAAGCGCGTCCCCCGGGTGGGCCTGGCCTGGAGAGCTGTGTTTGCGATGCTGCACGTCGACCGAGCCCCTCGTGGGGACACGCCGCCCCTCCGCACAGTCGTGGCTCCGAGAGGTCCCCCGTGTTACGGGTGTCGCCCTTTGGCCTTGGAACCCTCTTTTCCTGTCCGCCTGCCTGACAGCAACCTTGGGCAACACTGCCTGGGTCATGCAGTAGTTTGGGGACCCCCTGGGTGGCGAGAGCCCCGTGGCAGCCACACTGGTGGGAGCTGCGGGCAGCCGGGGAGGGCAGGGTGGGTTGTGGACAGGGCCTGGTGCCAGCGGGGGCGGGGCTCCCGAACCAGCCTCTGAGCCCCGTCTCCGTGGCTCCCGAGCTTGAGGCCCCTCCCCTTGGCCGCTGCCTCCCTATCCGCAAGCGGACCCTCTGCCGTCTGCAGCCTTGAGGGGGAGTGCGGTCTCTTCCCTCCAGGGATCCACAGTGTGCGGACCCTGTCTGATGGGACCAGCCATAGAGTGACAAGCTCGGCAGCAGAGGGGGCTGGCTGGGCGGCAGCCAGGTGATGCCACCGCGTGGGGTCAGGGGCGCTCTGCGGAGGCGGGCACCACGCGGGTGGACGTGGTGGGGATGGAGCAGAGTCGAGTTGGCCTTTAGAAAGCTCCTCTGCCCTGGAACCAGCTCTAGGCCAGGAGAGTCACCGTCCGGGAGATGCCCCCCTTGTGCTGGGCCCCCTGCGCCATCGCCCCACTTCCTTAGGAGGCGGGGATTCGGTCCCATTTTAAAAGGCGAGGAAACCGAGGCTCAGAGAAGTTCAGCGTCTCGCCCAGGGCACACAGCCTAGTAAGAGGCACAGGCTGGTTTTGAACTTGGCTCCTCGGCCCCTGACGGCCTGGCTGCCTTGGACCCCCGGCTGGGCGTGCCGCGCGGCAAAGCCAGACCCAGTGGGTCATTGGGCCGGCAAGCCTGTCGGGTTGGCTCCGAGACTGCCCAGAGCTGCCCTGCCAACAGCCAGCTCCCGTCCTCCTGACACACGACGGCCCAAGGAAGCCCTTTGTCACTCTGCTTTCCTGTGAACGATGGTTGTATTCAACTGCTGTTGATTGTCGACTCTGGACGAATAGGATTGAAAGTCCCACCAAACGGTGTCACTTTGCCCCAGAGGTGGCACAGGCAGAGGCCCACCCTCGTTGGCCTTTGGATGTCCGCTCTGCAGGGCACTGTGTGGCGGGAGGTGGGGCGCTCAGGCCTGCATCCACTGAGCGCCTGCACCTCCCAAGTGGGTGCCGATGTGCCGAGCACTTGCTCCCTTGGGGGTCTGGAGTGGGGCATCTTCACAGGAGAAGCAGGGCCCCTGTGGCCAGGCCCCGCGTCCAGGTTCCTGCCAGCAGACCGCTGCTCTGCTCAGGGGCCGTGGCACCTTGCTGTCTGTCCGACACACACACATCACCACACGTGAGCACGTGTGCCTGTGTGTGTGTGTGTGTGCACACGCAGGCTGCAGAGGGTGCCTGTGGCTGGCCAGCTGGAGACACGGACGGGCAGCCCCCGAAGGTTTGAGACCCCTTTCTCGCAGGGTGTGTTGCTGCCCTCCTCCAAGCCCCGCGTCCATCTCCTGTGGCGAGGGCTGCCCACCTGGGCGCCGTGGACGTACGGGGCCGTATGTGTCTCTGTCGGCCATCCGCGCGCTGTGGCCTCCACCCACTGGATGCCCGTGGCACCCCTCCCCCAGGTGCGACAACCGGAACTGTCTCTAGACGTTAGCGTGTCCCAGGGTGGGGGCAGGCAGAGCCGCCCCGTGTCTAGAACCCTCGCTCTGTGCTCCCAGCGCCCTGGCGGCGGGGCCTGTCCACCGGTGGCGCTCAGTGAGTGTTGGCTCCCGGGCCTTTGCACCCCCTCCCCTGCTCCGTCGCTCTCCCCACGTGGCACCTCTCGCTGGAGAACAAAGCAGGCCTCCTGGTGTCATTTATTCTCAGGTCACAGTTTTGAAAATCTAGGCGGTCGATTCGGAACGTCTGAATTTGATTAGTGGAGCTGAGCTCTCTCGCGTCAGCGTTAGCAGGGCTCTTGGGTTCCTGGTTCAAACAGGGCTAACCTTATCTTTGGGAAAATAGAGTGTGTTTGAGGCCTAATCATAGGCATTAAAGCCATTAATTAGTAATAAGATTCAATTTCCCAGTGTCCTTGCCCGTGTGTGTCCTGATGCAGAGATTGTGCTGCGAGCATTTTCCACAGATGCATCGACAAACACCTGCTGTCCCAGTTCAGTGGCGACACGTCGTAATGTTCCCCAGCCCGGCCAGGCCCCGAATAACCCCATTACCGAGAAAGATGAGCCACACCAAATGTGCTGCCTGCAGCCGGGAGGGGCGGCAGAGGGGAGGGAGCGGGAGAAGGCCCGGGCCAAGCCCTCCTTAATCAGATTACCCACTTCAGTGTTCCAGTTGAGGCCCGTCAGCAAAATGGATGAGCTCTCGCTCAACAAGGCTACCTTTCCGTCCTCCCCCATCAACACGGTTCTCTCCGTTTGGCTAACCTCTACCACCCACCATCGCCTGCCTCCCTCTGGTTCAGGGTCAGAGGTGTGCTTGCCTTTTATCCCAGCCCCGGACGCCAGGGAGCAAACAGCCAGGAGCACGTGCTGCGTCCGGCCAGGGCAGGAGGCCGCGTGGACGGTCAAAAGTCGGGGAGGTCTGGGTGCCCTGGGCTCCAGGGCCATCACCCCCAACACCGCCCGCCCCCCACGCTGGGTGAGCTGTGGCGTGGTATTGACTCACCCGTCGCCTCCATCTCCGGCCACCGAGGATGGGCACGAGGATCCTGGCCCCACAGACGTGCTTCCAGGTCACGTGAGATGACAGGCACCAAGCGCGGGGCCTCTAGGAAGCCCTCAGTGAGACACACAGCCTCTCCCGTTGTAAAGTGTGGCTCAGCTGGGCTAAAATTCAAGCGGCCTGGGGATGATGAGGCCGAGTGTGAACAAGTGTGTGAGGGCAGGTCAGGTGAGGGCCCTGTGCACACTGGGCAGCGTGCACAGCCCGGCCAGCCTGGGGGGCGGGCAGGGGAGACTGTGACCTCACCCCGAGCACCCCAGCTCCCTGAGGGCAGCACAGTACACCTGCGGTCCTGGGCTCTCCCCTCCGCGGGTCTCCCCTCCAGCTGAGGCGCCCACCTGGAGGGGAGAGAAGAGGGGAGGTATGGGGAACCAGTGCTTAAGTGAGCCCTGCACTTTCCCAGGCAAGAGCTGCAGACGTCATGTTTCTGGCACGTTTTGATCATTTCACGACGTTTGGATTAACGTCCATGCTGATGATCTTAGCTGCACTGCTCTCTTAACTCCTGGGATTTATTTGCATCTTAGTGTGTAGAAAGTTTCTCGTATTAGAGACAGTCAAGTGTTTGTCTTTTGGCTCTTTTAAAACAAGGCGCCCTTCACTTGGACTTCTCTTCCAAACCCTTCTGCTCTGACCCAAGACTGCTGGCAGAGGGGCCCCCAGATCTAGTTGTGTCCCTTGCAGAGCCCGGGATCAGTGCCCCTGGAAGGCAGGCAGCCTGGGTGCGACTTTGTCTGCTCAGAAACGTGGTGGGTTGACCTTGGGTTGGGCGGGTGCCGTGGGCCGTGAGCTCTGCCTCTAGGCTCAGCGGTTTGAAGCTGCCCTGGGTTTCCTTCCCTCTCTTCCCACTCCCCTCTCTGCCGGGTCTGCTCTTTCCCCAGAAAGGAAGCTGGGTAGCAGACGGAGCCTAGGCCCAGGCTGGAGTGTCCACAGCCACCCACTCTGTGCGTGGATCGCCACCCCAGGACCTTTGGGGGGAGCCAGAACCCATTTCCACAAGCTCCAGGGACCCTGGTACACGGGAGCCATCGCTACCAGTGACCACAGACCTCACAGACGGGCTGGGTTTGCGGTCACTCGGCCTCGGTCCAGCTGGGTTCCAGCCTGCCCCCAGTGTCTCTGAGCCTCTGTCTGCTCCGATGAAGGTGGGGTCCTTGTAGGCCTGTGAGGGGGAGCGAGGGAGAGCGCGTAAAGCATGCGCCCCTGGCCAGGCAGCACGGGGGGGAAGCGTTTGACACGGGTGGTCCTTGCTGTTACCTCCACGGTGGTGGTTGTCTGGAAGCGCCCGAGGGGTGGTCTCGGCCCCAGGACAGCGCGCTGCCCACTGGCCACCGGGCCCAGCAGGTGTCAGCAGCGGGAGGCCCAGAGCTGGGAGTCCTCACCGCCTTCCCCAGCAGCCCGGCGTCTGTGCCCGGCCTGATGGTTAACAGTTCTGACAGGCCAGGCTATTTTTAGAAACCTGTTCCCACATCTTTTGCCAGTGGGAAAAGCAAAGCAAGTTAAATTTTAAATTAACCCACCACCCCGGCCCTCCTGCAGCACGCCCGGTGGCCACCCGGGGGGTGGGCCCTGCAGGAGGGGCAGGGGGGAGGGGGCGTTTGCGGAGGCTCCTCTGCCCACCAGGCTCGGTGAGGGGCACCTGCGTCCGAGATCGGGTGGCGCTGTCCTGTCTGGTGCCCACGCAGCCATCACCACGGTGCGGCTCAGGGACGGGGAGCAGCTTGTCGGGTCACACGGCCGGGAGGGCCGGGGCCCGGCTGGAACTGAGCTGCCTGACTCTGAGTCCAGTGCCCTGTGTTGTACCTGGGAGTGGGTTGGCAGCAAAGGGGAACCCCGTGGGGATGGGGGGCAGTGCCCACTGCAGGTGGGTCCCCCTCTCACTTCTGAGCAGCCCTCTGTGCCTTCCAAAGCGCTCCTGCTCCCAGCTTCTGTGGTGCTGACAGTAGCCCTGGGAGCGAGGCGGCGTCCAGGTGTCATCCCCACGTTACCAGCCAACCTTAAGGCCCAGCCATGGGGTCACAGGTCACTCCCAGTCACACCCCGGAGCAGCTTTGCTGTGGGGCCCGGCCAACATACAGGGGTCCCTGGGCAGGAGCTGGCGCAGGCGCAAACAAGCAGGGAAGTGTTAGATTCACAGCTTGAAATACAGCAGAATTGATTTGAAAAATAAATTTAAAGTGGACATTAAACAGTCACCAATTCTTAGGTAGTAACTTGGTAAAGATTTAGAAAAAAACTTAAGACATATATCAACGTCTTTGACTTGATCCACCTACACTGAAGTTTTCAGCAAGGCCCTTTCCTGTTTTGGGGGTTGACAGTGAGGCCCCAGGGAAGAAGTCAGCTCAGAACCAAGGTCCTCACCCTCAGAGCGGGCCCAGTAGCTCTGCTTTGGGGCTGTGATGAGATGGAAAACACTCCTGACAGCCGTGTGCACGGCGGGGCCCAGCCAGCGCTGGTACCCTTCTCCCCTCTCTGCTTGGGCTGTAACACAGGCGTGAAGCAGCTCAATCACTCTGAACCAGAGTTTTCCTCCCCAAACTTACATTGAACAGTGACTAGACGTTCCCCCAGGCTGTGACTGTACTCCTCATCCTGTCACGTCAGTGCTCTGCATGGAAGAGCCGTGGCCTCCCGGTGCGCCCTGGTTGAGTCAGGTTCCGGATTTTGCGCAGCTTTGTTGAGGTCTAGTTGACACACAGTAAACTAAACATATCTAAAGTGTACACATGTACGCGCTGGTGAAGCCATCGTCCCCCCGAGTTGCCTCTTGCTCTGTAGAATGCCTCGTTTCTGGCTCACCCCCACCCCTCACCAGCCCTCCCATCGCTGATCTGCTTTCTGTCACTGTAGGTTCGTTTTATACAAGTGGATTCTTGCACTACATACTCTCTTGTGACTGGCTTCTTTCATCCAGAATGACCATGTCGAGATTCCTCCATGTTGTGTATATCAGGAGTTTGCTCCTTTTTGTTGCTGGGCGGCATCCCATCAGATGCACTTACATTATATTCCTTATCTGCTCACTTCATAGACACTTGGTTTGCTTCCAGTTTGGAGCTGTTAAAAAGAAAGCAACCACAGCCATTCCTGTAAAAGTCTTTGTACGGACGTGTGCTTTCACTTATTTGGCGTCACTGCCTAGGAGTGGAGTTGTTGGGTCACGTGATAGGTGTTTGTTCATCTTTTCACCCTTCTCATTCCTGATACTGGTCATTTGCATTTTCTCTGTTTTTTCCTGATCAGTGTGGCTAGAGGTTTACTAATTCTATTGAGCTTCTCAAAGAACCAGCTTTTGGTTTCATCGATTTTTCTCTGTTGATTTCCTGTTTTCCATTTCATTGATTTCCACTTTGCTGTTTGTTTCCTTCCTTTTTTTTTTTTTACTTTGGATTTAATTTGTTCTTCTGTTTCTAATTTCTTAGTGTAGAAGCTGAAATCCTAAATTTGAGGGTTTTCTTTTCCTCTAATAGGTGTTTAGTGCTATAAATTTCCAGTAAGCATTGCTTTATTGACATCTCACAAATTTTGATATGTTTCCATTTTCACTCAGTTCAAAATAATTTCTAATTTCCCATTTAATTTCTTTCTTGACCTGAGGGTTATTTGGAAGTGTGTTGTTTAGTTTCTAAATAGTTGGGGATTTTCCAGATCTCTTTCTGTTATTAAATGCTAATATAATACCATTGTTGTCAGAGAATATACTTTATATGACAGTCTTCTTAAACTTACAGTTGGGAATATGGTCTGTATTGATAAATATTTCATGTGCACTTGAAAGTAATGTATGTTCTGTTTGGGTAGTATGTTCTAGAAATGTTAATTAGGTCAAGTTATTGACGGTGTTGTTCAAGTCTTTTATGCACTGGCTGATTTTCTGTTCACTTGTTGTATCAATTATTGAGAAAGAGGTATTGAAATACACACCTGTAATTGTGGATTTTGCTGTTTCTATTGGCAGCTCTATCAGATTTTACTTTACAAACTTCGAAGCTCTGTTACTAGGTATCAATACATAAACATTTAGGATTCTTATGTCCTTTTCATGAATTGACCCCTTTATAACTGTGAAATAACATTCATAACTTCATAATATCACTTGCACTGATATTAACATAGCCACCCCAGCCACTTTTACATTAGTGATTTCATGATATACCTTTTTCCATACTTTCAATTTCAGTGTATTTGTTTCTTTATATTTAAAGCACATTTCTTTTAAGCAACATATGGTTAGGTCTTGTTTAGTTTGGTTTTATTTTGCTTTTCTCCTGGCAATCTTTGCCTTTTATTTGGGTCCATTTACATTTAGTCTATTAACATTTAATGTGATTATTATTACGTTTAGCTTTAAGTCTGTGGTATTCTGTTTGCTGTCTGTCTATTCCAACTGTTCTTTGTTCCATTTTCCTATTTTACTGACTTCCTTTGGATTTGTTAAGTATTTTTTAGGATTCCATTTTTAAAAGTAAACTTTATTTTTTATAACAGTTTTAGGTTCACAGCAACATTGAGTGGAAAGTACAGAGAGTTCCTGTATACCCACCACCCCACAGTCTTCCCCACTGTCAATATCCCCCACCAGAGTGGTACATTCGTCACAATCAATGAACCTGCACTGACACTTGAGTATTACCCAGAATCTACAGTTTACATTAGGATTCAGTTTTGGTGTGGCTCATTCTATGGATTTTGGCAAATGTATAATGACATATAGCCACTGTTAGAGTATCATACAGAAAGAGTAGTTTCAGTGCCCTAAAAATCTTCTGTGCTCCCTTATGCATCTCCCCCAAGACCCGTGACAACTACTGATCTTTTTACTGTCTCCATAGTTCTGCCTTTTCCAAAATGTCATGTAGTTGGAATCATATGGTGTGTAGCCTTTTCAGATTGGCTTCTTTCACTTAGTAATATTCATTTAAGTGTCCCCCATATCTTTTCATGGCATGATAGCTCATTTCCTTTTAGTGCTGAATAATATTCCATTGTCTGGATGTACCACAGTTTATTTATGCATTCACCCACTAAAGGGCATCTTGGTTACTTCCAAGTTTTGGCCCTTGTGAATAAAGCTGCTATAAATATCCACATGCATGTTTTCTTTGGACATACGTTTTCAAATCATTTGGGTAAATAACAAAGGGCACGATTATTGGATCATATGGTAAGAGTTTACTTTTGTAAGAATTCACCCAACTGTCTTCCAAAATGATTGTACATTTTGCATTCCTATCAGCAGTGAGTGAGAGTTCCAGTTGCTCCATATTCTCATCATCACTTGGTGTTGTCAGTGCTTTAGAATTTGGGTGTTTTAACAGGTAATGTAGCTGTGTCTTGTTTTAAATTGCAACTCCCTAATGACATATGATGTTGAGCATCTTTTTATACGCTTATTTGCCAAATGTTGTCTTCTTTGGTGAGATGTCGGTTCAGGTCTTTTGCACGTTTTTTTTTTTTTTTTTGAGTTGTTTGTTTTCTTATCATTGAGTTTTAAGAGTTCTTTGTATATTTTAGATAACAGTCTTCTACCAGATATGTGTTCTGCAAATATTTTATCCCAGGTTTTGTCTTCTCATTCCCTTGATGGTGTCTTCTGCAGAGGGGAGTTTTTAATTTTAATGCATTCCAGCGTACCAGTTCTTTACCTTATGGTAGTGCCTTTGATGTATTTTAAAATTTATCACCGTACCCAAGGTCATCTAGATTTTTCTCTTATGTTATCTTCTAGAAATTGTACAGTTTTACATTTTATATTTACATGATCCATTTTAATCTAATTTCTGTGAAGGGTATAAGGTCTGTGCCTAGATCCTTTTTTTTTTTTTTTTTTTTTTTTTGGCATGTGGATGTCCAGTTGTTCCAGCACCGTTTGTTGAAAAGACTGTCTTTTCTCCATTGTATTGCTTTTGTTCCTTTGTCAAAGATTGGTGGACTATATTTACCTGAATCTATTTCTGGGTTCTCTAGTCTTTTCATTGATCTGTTTGTCTGTTCTTTCACTGATACTACACTGCCTTAATTACTGTAGCTTTTAGTAAGTCTTGAAGTCAGGTAGTGTCAGTTCTTCAACTTTGTTCTTTTCCTTCAATATTGTGTTGGCTATTCTGTCTTCGGGTTTTTTGTTTGTTTGTTTGTTTTTGCCACTCTGTATAAACCTTAGAATCAGTTTGCCAATGTCCACAAAATTACCTTCTGGGATTTTGATTGCAGTGACTCTATAAATCCGGTTGGGAAAAACTGACATCTTGACAATATTGAGTCTATTCACAAACATGGAATATCTCTCTATATATTTATTATTACTTTGTTTACTTTCATCAGAGTTTTGTTCATTTCCTCACATAGATCTTAAACATATTTTGTTAGATTTCTACCTAAGTATTTCATTTTTGGGGGGTGCTAATTGACTTTTGTATGTTTACCTTGTATGCTCCAACCTAGCTATAATCACTTGGTTCCAGGAGGTTTTTTGGTTAGTTTTTTTGAATTTTCTACATAGATGATCATGTCGTCTGTGAACAAAGACAGTTTATCTCCTCTTTTGGCTAAAACTATGCCTCTTTTACTGTATTATGTTAGTGGCTGGTTTAGGGTTTATAGTATACATCTTTAACTTATCTTAAAGTGACATTATAAACTTTATATATACTTCAAGGACCTTATAATAGCATAGTTCCAATTCTCCTCTCTGAGTTTTAATACCACTATTATCATGCATCCTATTTGTATATAAATTATAAACCCCACAAAACGTTTTTATTATTTTATAGAGTTCTCAATAAAAACAAAATCTTATCTATTTACCCATGTAGTTACCTTTTCCTGTGCCTTTGTTTCTTCTTATCAATCCACATCTCCATCTGGTGTCATTTTCTTTGTACTTGGAAGACTTTGTTTTAGCATTCTGAAAATGCAGGTCTGCTTCTGCTAAATTCTTTCTGCTTTCTGTTTTTCTGAAAAAGTCTTTGTTTCACCTTAGTTTTTGAAAAAGTTGTTTTCTACCTGGTTTCGAATTCTAGTTTAGCAGTTCTGTGCGCCACCCCATCCAGCATTTAAGATGTTGCTGCACCGGCTCCTCCTTTACATTGTTTCTGATAAGAAACCACTGTCATCCTTACCTTTGTTCCTCTATATGTAGTATTTGTTCTCTGGCTGCTTTTAAGAATTCTTTTCTTTATCACTGGGTTTGAGCAATATGGTTATAGTGTGCCTTGGTGTAGTTTACCTCATATTTTTTGTGCTTGGGGTTTGTTTGTCTTCTTGGATCTTGGAGTTTATTGTTTTTATCAGTTTTGGGAAAAAACTGGCCATTGTTTCTCATTTGCTTTTTCTGTGTCCCTCCATGCTCCTCTCCTTCAGGGGACTCCACCTGCAGATAGGTTTGGCCACTTGAAATTTTCCAAGAACTTACCGATGCTCTTCTTTCTGTAAAATTTTTAATCTGCATATTTCATTTTGGATCTTTTCTATGGCTGTGCCTTCAAGTACACTTATTTCTTTCTTCTGCAGTGTAGTCTGCTGTTAAGTCCATCCTGTTTATTTTCATCTCAGATACTGTACATTTCATTGATAGAAGTTTGAATTGGGTCTTTTTTGTACCTTCCATGTCATAGCTTAACTTTTTGAACATCTGGGATTATGACAATTGTTTTAATGTCCTCATTTGCTAATTCTAGTGTTAGTTCTGGACGTGTTTTGATTGTTGGGGTTTTTTTCTTCTCATTGTGAGTCATATTTTTCTGCTTCTTTGAATGCCTAGTAATCTTCCATTGGATGGCAAACATGATCAATTTTGCCTTTTCGGGTGCAGGATATAAATACTCTTGAGAGTCTGGGACACAGTTTTATTACTTAGAAAAGGTTATATCATTTAGGTATTTGCTTTCAAGATCTTTTAGGCAAGACCAGAACAGCGTTTAGTCTAGGGCTAATTTTCCCCTACTACGAAGGCAAGAACTTTCCAACTAGGCTAACACCTTATGAATTCTGATGTTTTGTTGTCTGGCTGGTGGGAACAGGTCTTGTTCCTGGGTCTACGTGAGCAACAGACACTTTTCCCTACGAACCTTTTAGGTGCTCCTTTCCCCAGCCTTGGGTACTTTCTGGATGTCGCTGACTCCTTAGGGGCCCCTCTGGACCTCTGCAGTCTCTCACTTGCCCTTGCTCTCTTCTCGCCAGTGTTCTGTCCAATAAGCTCCAGCTGCCTTCACCTCCCTGGACTCTCAGCTCCATCTTCTCAACTCACAGAATCTTCAGGGTCCCCCTAAGGTCCCCATTCCCTGTGTCCTGACCCAGAAACCTCTCAAGGCAGTAAGCTGAGGTATCGTAGGCTCACTTCGTCTCTCAGGGGTCACTGTACTTTGTTGCTTAATGATCAGCATGTTGAAAACCATGGTTTCATGCCTTCTGTCCAGCTTTTGTTGTGCCGCATTGTGCTGGGGGAGGGTAAACTTGTCCCTGTTGTTTCTTGGCTGGAAGGGAAAGTCTCTTTCACTCTAGTTGTTTTCATGTGATTTTGTTTCACCAAAGTGCACGTTAATATGTGAGAAGTCTCATGGCCAGCGTGAATAACTTATTTGTTATTATCAAGGAGAAAATCATTCATTCATTCATTTGCTCATTCAGGAAATGTTTACCTAGTCCCTGCGAGGCCGGGAGGAGAACCCAGGAAGAAAACAGGCACACCTGTGGGGCTTATTTAGAACCACTTTTAACAACTCCCTTGGGAAAACTTAAGAAGACTAAAGCCTTCCATCATTCATTCAGCTGACGTTTACCAAGTGCCTGGCATCTGCCAGACCATCTCGGTGTGGCCCCAAGGAGCACATAGGCTGAGTGGTAGATGTACAATCAGAAGACAATCTGCTGAACGCTGAGACAGAAATCCAGAGAAAAGGTGAAGGTGCTGCTTTCGACCATGGGGTGGAAAGAGGACCTTTCCCAGAAAAGGTGGCGGTGGAACTGAACTTTGAAAGATGATCAAGGCGGGGGCGTTGGAAGGGGAAGGATCAAGGTGGCATGTTCAGGTGGCGGGAAGCAGAGCATTCGGGGCTCAGTGACGAGGCTAGTGGGGGTCACATGCAGGCTCAGGGCTGGCGCTGCGGGAGCTGCAGAGGGCCTAAGGCATACCAGGTCTGTGGCTTAAGAAGAAATGATTGTATCGTCATTTCATAAGGATTCCAAGGCATGATGGACTTTTGGTTTTATTGCCAAAACCAAAACCAAAACCAAATCATTTCTGGTTTCCCTAAAGGAACTTTATGGTAATTTCTCAAGTAAAATGTCTAATTACTTTAGTTGAAGGCAGCACCACAAGTGCCTTTCCACGACACAGACATGTGCCTTTCCACGCATGCGTGCCTGCACACAGGCAGACGGATGGGGCAGACAGGCCTGCCTGACGGAAGCCACTTTGGAGGCCGGGTTCAGGGAGAAACCTGAAGGTTTCAAGGCAGCTTGGCTGCTGCGTGGTCAGCTGCGCTTTCCTGATCAGGTGATCGATCTGGTAATTGAGATCCTGTTTCCTGAATAAGTGGTTATACGTCCCCTTTCTGTAAACAAGCCGCGTTGCCGTCCTTACCTCTGTGCCACCATCCTTTCCAGTAGCCCCGCCTCTCCTTGGGCCACAGAGGGCACACTGGTCAGCGCTGTGTTGCGAAAACGGGGTGACGTCAGCTGGCAGTTTAGTTCCCCTGCTTGGTGGCCCCGAGCAGCAGGCTTTGCTTGTGCAGCTGAGTGACCGTGTACTCCGACGTCTGGCCCGCCAGGCCCGGCATTTGTGTGCAGGCCAGTAGCCTCGTAGGGTAGAGAGCACTCCACCTGGGAGCCGAGGACATACATCTGGATCCCGAGTCCCCACTGAACTGACTGTGGTCCTGCCGCGTCTGCCCAGCCTGGTCCTCTTGTACTCAGTAAGGCAGTGGCCAGGCTGGCGGCCAAAAAGCGCCCAAGTCCCCTGAGAGTGCCTGGTTCGGGAGGGTGGGGGCGGGGGCGTGTCAGGGGACCGGAGCAGCGTAACTCGGGGGGCAGGGGCCGGGGTGGCCGCATGTCAGGTGCGTGTCGCCGAGACACCGTGGTAGGGAAGGGTCAGGAAGAGACCTGCCTTTGGGTAGACCCCAAAGGCGGAGCTGAATGTCAGGGACCTAAATGGAGAGGACGTTCCATGTGGGCCCCACCATGTCGAGGCCCAGGCGCCAGGGCCAGAAGGACAGACAGCCGTGGAGGGGAAGACAGAGCGCTTGGTCCTGACTGGGGCTTCATCTGGCCCCACAAGGCGGGCAGGGGGACCCAGCCTGTCAGACTCACAGCCCAGGCTGTGCTCACACCCGGCTGGGGCCGGGCCGTACTGCCCTCGGGGTGACCCCCTGCCCGCGCCAGCTGCGCCCTCCCTCTAAGATGTGACCTCGGCCCTCGACCTGCCAGCACCCAGGAGGGCAGCTGGTAATTTCTAGCCTGCGCGGCATGCTCAGGGCCCAGCCTGGGCCAAAGGCCCTCCTCTCAGTTTCTGGGAAAAGCAAATGTATCAGCTCCTGAAAAGGGGAAATGTTTACAGGAAAGGAAGACACAAAATGAATGAATAATTGCAGCCCCATTCCTGGTCCCCAGAGACCCATATTCTAGTCTCTTGCTTTTATTAGAAAAGTGAACCAAAGAGAGAGCTCCTCTAGAGAACTGGGAACCGACCCCCCTACTCCTGGGCTGAGGGGTGGGAAGGGGCCCTGAGGGCCTCCCGCCGGGTCCCTCCCTGTAGGATGGGGGGCAATCCCAGCTCTCCCAGGAGTCCAGCCTCAGGCGCGGCAGGCACCAAGATGCCCCTGGGCCCACTCTGGCTTTGGGTGTGTTGGGGACAAAGCCCCTGTTGGCCCTTGGATCACAGCCTTCAACCTGCTTCTTCACCAAGCGTTACCCTAAGGTCGCACGATGCCATTGGGTCGTTTCGCTCCGTGCCCAGCAGACTCTGCTGTTAACTGCATGTTCTCCGTCGCTCCCAGGATCCCCAGAGTGTGTGCCATGGACGGGAATGGGGGTTGGGCTCTAGCAGCTGAGGTCACTTCCCAGCTCTGTCCCTCACTTGTCAGTCAGGCAAAAATCCTCCCCTTACCGAGCCATCCGTGTCCTTATCGGGAATAATCTTCTCAATAATTAATGGTAATGAGCCGCTACTCTGGGGTTGACAGGAAGACCATGTTCCTTCGGTAAATGTTCTGAAGCACCTCCCCTGCCTGTTTCTGGCCTGGGGAGACGAGGGAGTGCAGCGCTGTCCCGAAGCGGGCAAGGTCAGGGCCCGGGGAGCGGGGGAGTACCCGCCTTGCTGATGGCCCCGGGGGGAGGCGGTGCCCAGCTGGATGGTGACATCTTTGAGTGGACATCAAAGGTCACGCCGGATGGGGCCCTGTGCAGGCAAGAGGGAGAGGCACCCAGTTTGCAAACACACGTGCTCACATGCGCGCATGCACACATGTGCGGCCCCAAGGCTGGCAGCTTTCCCAGTCGTCCCCCCCACCCCCCCACCCCGCCAAATCCAGGCCGCCGGCATCGTGCTTCTCTTGGGCCCCTTCTAAGGCCTTCCTCTGGCCGCTTCACCGCCACCGTCTCTCCTCATCGCAGCCGGGTGACCCTCTACACCCGTGCATCAGGCTGTCACTCTTCTGCTGAAACCCCCAGTCACCTCCCATCTCCCTCCAGCCCCCCTCAGGCCTCTCTGGCCGCCTCTTTCCCTCCTCTGTCCTGCCTGCCCAGGCGGGCCCTCGCCTGCCCGTCCAGCAGCCCGTCCAGCAGCCCGTCCAGCAGCTGCCCGCCCTCCCCTAGCACCCTTTCCAGCACAGCCCACGTCCGTCTCCCCCTCACCCGTCCCATTTCCTTTCTAGAGCTGATCCCTCACCAACGCGGGATGTGCCAGCCCAGTGTTTCTGCCCTCCTTCCCCATGAGAACCTGTGCTTCAGGAAAGCAGGCCCTTGGTTTGCCTTTCTGTTTTATTTCTTTCTAGAAATTTGTTTTCTTTCTAGAAGACTACCTGACAGGTAGGGGGAGCTGAGTGAAGGGTAATCGGAAGAGTGAATGCATTAATCGGTTGGCTGCAGGTGACAGGGCTGCCGTGGCCACAGGTCCACAGAGAGGGCGGGCATCCAGCCGAGTGGGTGGTGACGGGCACCTGGGGGCACTGGCACGGCTGAGCTGGGAGAGGGCAACCACGGGGCAAAGGGATGCGTGAGCGGAAAGCTGTCGTCCCATCCCCGCCTCCGTTTCCCACTGGTGGATGGTGCCTTTCGGGTCTCTGATTCCCATCGACCTCCATCTGCTGCTTTGCCTGATGCCAGGGGGCGATTTACCCTCAGGACAAACTCCTCTGTTGTAGTCAGGGCCTCTGGCTGCCATTGGGAGCTTTATCTTCATTTACTTTAATTTTAATGATCCCAATTAGCACTAAGTACTGTCTAGCGTTTACTTTGGATTTTAGTTAAAACCTATTCAAGCCACCAGCACGTGGAAAGATGGAGGCAAGGACCTGGGTGTGCCAGGCCTGGGCTGGCATGGCCGACCTCACCACGCTGCCTGCCAGGTGGGCACAGAGCGAGCGTGGACGCTGCTGAGGGAGCCAGCGCTCCATCCAGAGCCAGACCCCGGCCCGTAGCCATAGGGCTCCTGGGACGTGCCATGCTGGGGACGCAGACTTCAGGCTGGAGGAGACGTGGTCACCTCAGCCCCGGCCCTACCTCTTGCACGACGCCACTCTGCAGAGACTCACTTGGGCTCGGCCGTGGCCCTGGGACCCCCTGAGCGTCATCGGGACGTGGGACAGATCCCAGGGGAGCTCACGGGACCCTGGGAGCCTGGGGCTGAGATGTGGTGGCCATGGAGATGGCTGGAGTGGAGGGCTTTGGGGACTGTTGGGTGGACCCCTCGTGAGGCCCCGGCCTAGGCTACCTGGCTGTCTTTCCCGACACCCTCCGCTTTCTTCTCCAGCACGACTGTAGCTCCTGGGGACGGGAACTGCGCCGCGTGCTCTGAGTCCCTGAGCCCCCCGTGGGCGCCCGATCCCTCTCCTTCACCCACGGAGAAGGACACCAAGGCCCCTCTGGGCACCCGGCCCCCTTCTAGAGCCAGGAGTGGCTGGGCCGAGTCTCTCCTCCCAGAGACTGGCTGTCCACTCTTCTCCTCGGCCACTTCCTGGCAGGGCAGGAGCCTGTGGGCAGGTCTCTGAACCCTGAGCCTCCACTTCCTCATCTATAAAACTATCAAAGCCCCTTTGCCAGGCTGGGTCCCCGTGGGGGGAGGTGACATACACGCAATGCCAGGCCCCACGAGGGCGCCCCATCGAGTCCTCTCCCCTGTCCCCCGAGTGCACAGACCTACCCGCGGCCGTGCTCACCTGTGCTCGTGCACACGCACGAGGGCCATTTGGCTTGATCAACGGTCACTTTCCGTTTGGATCCCAAGTGATTTTGTGAGCAGGCTATATATAGGCCTCGGAGGCTGGCAGGACAAATCAATAGCCATTAGCAACGTTCGGGCAGCCAGGGCCCCTGCTGTCCTTCCTGACCAGGCTGCAGCATAATCACGTTTCCACCGATGGGGCTGTCACCGATAGCGGAGTCACCTTCCTACCCAAGCCACCCGGGCAGCCGTCTGGACTCGTGCCCCGGGGAGACTCCCCAGACCCCAGCTCTCGGCAGGCAAGGGGGCTGCGGGAACTGTGTCCCGGGACCCGCCTGGCCTGGATGTTGAAGCTGCAGGGGCAGGTGGGGTCGGCCATCTGCACACATCCAGGCTGGGGTCACTCATGTGCACATGTCACGAATGTCCCGTGGTCCTCACGCTGGGCCCTGGGGTCCGAATCAGGAGACGTGTGTCCTCCTCGCCTGCCGCTCTTGAAGGGGGTACTTTGAGGCGGTCACCCCACCTCCCGGAGGAAGTGGGTGAGGTGGTCAGCGAGGTCCCTCCCAGCTGCCCCAGTCCAGGCCTCAGTGGCCCGGGCAGAGTTCAGTTTTCTCTCCTTGTGCGTTTTTTATTGGAAAGCATGTACTTAAGCCCCTGTTTCAGAAGAGCGGGCACATAAGGATTGCTGCCGTGCCTCTATTGAAATCTGTTACTCTCCCACCCTAGGCGGGGCCTGTGCGTCCCTGAGGCTCAGATGAAGGAGGCCCAGAAGCCCCCGGATCCAGTTTGACCCCTGATTTCAGCCGCCTGCTGTTTCTTCAACTGGCGCATAGCTTACTTCCACTGGTCATGCCGGACTGGGGCCCACCCTCAGGACCCCCTTTTAATTTAATCACCTCTTAAGGGCCATCTCCAAATAAGTCACATTCTGAGCTGCAGGTGGTAGAGTTTCAATATATGAATTTGGGGAGACACAATTTAGCCTGTAGCTTTAGATGCGGCCTACATTGGCGTACACTTAATACAGATTGTACAAAGATAAGAATTAAAGTGGGCTATGAGCTCTCTGTTCAGATAACCCTTACTGACAAACAAAAAAATGTATGCTCGTTGTAGAGAAATAACAATAATAGGTGAACACAAGGAAGTTACATGTTAGCAGTAATCCCATCATCCAGAGGTGTTAACTATTAACAAAGAGGTTTGTAGTTGTCTAGATTATTTCTTACGTACATCTTTTATAAAAATGAGATATACCTGAAAATATAGGTATATAAGTACGCTTTTCCTTAATGTACATAGTCCTGTCTTTCCGTACCAGGTGCACATCTAAAACGTGATTTTTCATGGCTGCGTGATGTTCTTTTCTTCCGGTGTCTCCTAACCTCTGTAGCCCGTCCCCTCTGGTTTTGGACTGGAGGTAGTTTCTGGTTTCTCGGTGTTACTATCCAAATCTGCCCACACCGATAACCCCCTAGAACTGAAACCACCGAGTCAGAGTGTGTCTGTTTGCTACTTACTTCGAGATGGCCCTGCATCCGTATTACAGCTTCGAGGTGATAACCAACCGTGTATGTAAATACCCATTTCCCTTGACTCTTGCCAGCAGTAGCTTTCATTTTCCATAGAAACCTTTGCCAGCCCACTGGGTCAGCAAGGAAAGGCACTGCGGGCCTCCACTTAGCTTCTTTGATCACTGGCCAGGCTCGGCTTCTCGCTGTGTGTGCGTCAGCTGCTCGCGTTTCTTCTTGGATGAAGCCCCATCGTGTCTGCTATGTCCCTGTCTCTGTGCGGGATCTGGGCCCGGCCAGCTCATACCACCTGCCCACCTCTCCACTCGGCTCCCGCGTCTCCTCCATCTGGAAGCTTCTCCCCGTCCTCCCACCCGCACCTGCCCGAATTCCCACCTGGGTCCCTCTGTCTAGCCCAGCCTTCGTCTCGTGACACCTTGCATTTCTCCCTGTGTGGAGTTGACTGACCGCACACCTCAGAACACGTGGCCGGAGTGGGGAAAGCAGGGCTATGGAATCGGGCAGAGCAGGTGTCGCTGTGTGGTTTGGTCCTGGAGCCTCTCAGAGGCTGCCTTCCATCTGTGATCTGAGGACTCGTCCTTCCAACCTCGTGCCGCTGTTGTGAGAAGTGAGACAGGTGATGTGTAAAGCCCCCGGAGGCAGTTGAGGCCGTGGTCATCACCGTGGTCCTCAGCGGCCTCAGGAGGGGCGGCAGCAGTGGGGACAGTGCTGTGACTGTGGGCAGGCTTGTGCCGGGGTCTCGCAGTCGTGTAGGGGACACACACGTGGAGTAGGGACTCAGGACGCGTGACAGTGCTGAAACAACGAACGCGTGGGACGCCCAGACAGGCCGTCTCCTCTGGAGAAGAGGACGCTCCCCGAGGACGTGACGCAGGCTCGGCCTTTCCCCTTGAGGAAGGTGCTCTCAGGAGGAGCCAGGCAGGGACGCTGGGCCAGGCAGAGCCCCAGCCCTGAGACCCCTCTGTGGTCTCCTCTGGCGGGGAGCTTGGGAGCGGAGACCCCAAGAACAAACACTGTGGGTTGAGTGCCTTTGCAGGGACTAGCTTGCAAGTCCCCACACGCTGCCAGGTAAGCATGTCACAGAGAAGGAAACGGAAGTGCCCCAAAGTGGCGTGACCTCTCCAAAGTCCAGTTCTTGGTAAATGTGAGAGCCCTGTTTTGAGTGTCTGCCTGATACCAGAGGCCCTGCTCCAGGAGTCAGTACATATTTGTTGAAGGAAGGCTTTAGGTGGGACCGCAGTTCGCATTTGGAGAAGAAGTTGTCACTTTGGGGACTCACGAGCATACAGCCGTCACGCTCACCGTGGGGACGGGAGCTCAGAGGTGGGCTGGGGAGGAGGCCTGGCCCAGCCAGGGGCCGCCGGGGTGCTGCAGGTGCCAGATCCCAGTCTGGCGGGGCGGGGCCCTTAGGACTCTGGTCCCCTCTGTTCACAGCTGGGGGCGGAGCCTGAGAGGCCACCTGCCCAGGGATAACTGCCCCCCGCCCCCCCCCCCATAAGGCAGGGAAGCTCCTCCTCTTTTCCATCGCTATTCCTTGATGTTTGGGACCAAAGGGATTTGGCAGGTTCCCTGGGGCCTTGTGAAAAAGAAGAAAAAAGCAAAACATTCCGCTATTGAATTGCTTTGTGCGTTAGATGTTGTGTCTATGAAAATTGCTCCGTGATTATTTTTGTACTTGTAACCCTTTTGGGGATAAAGAGTTCTGTGTCCTTAAAGGGGGCCACTGGCAGTTTCCAGGCTCCGGATCAGATGCCGGAGAGCCCGGCTAAGCGAGTCTCCCACTCCTGGCCCTGCCAGGGTCCCTGCTGGGAGCAGTGCAGGGAGGAGTGTGATCCAGGCGGGTCGTCTTCATCCTGTGGGTACAGATTCGCTTGTGGGAACAGAGCTCACTTGGGTGTAATTTACAAGCAGATCGGTGTGGGCTTTGCATTTCAAGGACACGTGTCTCTCGTACCCATGCCCACAACCCTTGCATTCAGCCCCCAGAATCTCCCCCCGACTCAGCACACAGGGCCTGCCCTCACCTGTCCCAAGGGCCTTCAGTATCCGCCATTTCTCCTGCCAGCACTTGATGGAGATTCTGACCCATGAACGAATCTTGAGCTCTCCTTCATTTTCTTTTCCTGTCTCTTCCTCTTAACTCAGAAACTCTTTCCCTCGCCTCTCCTCCTCCTGCTTGGGTCCAGCCCATCCTTTAAGATACTGGCTGTTAACCCCTTGGGGCCCCAGAGTGTCTCAAGGATCCAATGGAAGCTTCGAACCATCTGTTCAGGAAAGTGTAAACTCACATAAGTACACACAACATGCCTGTCCTTCCAGGGCGTCCAGGACCCTGCGGAGGTGGGCTGAGCTTTCGGAAGCCCCTCCCTCCCGTGGAGTCTTCCCAACTTTGCCCGGCCTTCCCTCCCTCCTGCTCCCAGAACTTGGGCATCTACCCGGGGCCTCATTGCTCCTGGCTCACTGACCATGCTACTTCTGAGCATGGTCAGTGAGCCAGGAGCAATGGGATGGAGAACAGATGAACCAGCGGAGGGAGGGAGGGCCGGCCGGGCACTGGGAAGTGTGCACTGGACGTGGGAGTGATGCTGCAGCAGGGATCTGCCCTCCTGCAGCTCCTGGGTGCATCTGGGCTGCCCTGAGCAGGGGCTCAGTAAGTCCTCACAAGGGAACCGAGGCATTCACTGGCAGAGACTGACCACAGAGGGCACCTTTTATTACGAACAGGTGCCATTGGTCTTCCATTGCTGAAGACCCGCCACGTGCCAGGTGCTAGAGATGAGCGGGGAGAGAAGACAGAACCCCTGGAGGGGCGCCATCTCACGGGGGAGGCAGCGGAATGCAGCTGTGGGACCAGAACCCAGCATGCCTTCTGCCAGGCGTTGGCGTCTCCTTCCCTTCACTCCGAGGTTCTTTGAGCCCATCTGAAGGATCCGACGCCCGCAGCCCTCCTGAACGAGGGAACGAGGGAACGCGTGCCTGACGGACTCAGATCCTGCCGTCCTTCCTGCTCTCCGCACAGAGCCCCAGGGGACGAGGGCTTCTCCGCAACGCCAGCCGTGGGACTGCTGTGTCCTGGGCACTTAGTCTCCGGGAAGTACACACACGGGGGGTGAGCAGCCCAGGTGTCTAACCCAGTGCTGGGAAAGGGGGGGCAGCAGCCCCAAGACGAGGGCTGTGCTCGTGCCTGTGTTTGAAGTGCGGCCGGGGGCCTGGGCAATGGGTGTCCTCTCTGAGACCCACCTCCTCACGGGGCCATCCCTCTGTGACGCGGCTCTCTCCTGCTCTGAGTGCCATCCCCCTCACTGCCTGGCGTCACCCGTCCACCCCTCCCTCCCGAATCGTGCCCATCTGCAGAGATGCTGTGGCGTCTGCAGTGTCATGGCCTCCGGTGACCCTCGTCCTCCTCCTTCGCAGCCGTAACTCTAACGAGCTGTCTTAGCTCACCCCTCCTTCCCTCCCCAGGCCCACCGCTAGCGTCCCCACCGCTGTCACCTCTCCTGTCACTACATTGTCACCGTTGATCACGCCCTCCTCCTGACACCTGTCCACTTGGCTCCTGGGACACCTTGCGTCCTGGGGTCACGCCGTCCACTCCTCTGCCGTCTCTCCTCGAACCCCACTTCCACGCGTCGTCGGGCCCCTGGGCTCTGTCCTCAGGTGCCGACGTCTGCCTGCTCTGACCTGCGCCCGGGTTCTCATCCAGTGCAGTTTCAATTCCATGCCCTCAACTTCTTTCTTAAAATGGAGATATGATTCACGTGTCATAAAATTTACCCTTTTCAAAGAGTTCGATTCAGTGGTTTTGGTGTTTTCACAAAGTCACACAACCGTCACCACTGTCTAGTTCTGGAACGTTTTCCTCACCCCACAAAGAGGGTCCATACCCACTAGCTGTCGCTCCCAGTCTCCTCCCCCAGCCCCCGATCTGCTTCCTCTCCCCACGGTCTGTCTGTTCTGGGCAATTCATATCTCAATGGATCACCCAGCAGTGGCCTTTGTGGCCAGCTCTCACTGAGCGTGGCGTTTTAGAGGCCCGTCCGCACGGGGGCACGTGTCCGTGCTCCACGCCTGTCCTCAGCCTCCTCGCACACCTCCCTGGGTGTCTCGTGGGCACTTCAGCTCAACAGGCCGAGATCACGTTCTTCTTACCCCAGACTCGATGGCACCCCGACCCGCAGTTCGTGGTCAGCTCTCCCAGGGCTCAGGCCCAGCACCTGGTGCCTTCCCCACCACTCCCGTGCCCCGCGAAGCCTCCAGAACACGGCCGGGTCTGACTGCACCGCATCTTACGTCACCACTGCTCCTTCCTCTCCCCGAGCCGCCCGCGGGAGCCTCCGACTCACATCCCGATTCCTCGCTGCCTGCTCTCCAGCAGCCCCAGCGAGCCCGCAGAGCCGAGGCCAGCTGCCCAGTCTCTCTGCCCAAGGCCCTCCGGGGTTTCCGTCTCACCCGATGGAAAGGCCAAGCACCTCACCTCCCGGATGCAGCCCGACCCATCTCCCAGCACGTCTCTGCCTGGTCCCTCAGGCCTCCGCACCTGCCTGCTCTGCCGGCACTTGCTCTCCAGGTGTCTGTCTGGCTCCTTCAGGACTCGACTTAAATGCCACCTCGCAGAGACTGTCCGACGTAAAACAGCCTCCCATCCCGCCCTCATCCTTCACGCCTCAGGACCGCCTGCGACCGACTGAGACGTGTGTGTATGCACGCGTGTGTGTGTGTGTGTTCACTTGTTTGCTGCTTTCCTGTGGGTGCTCAGTGAGAACATCTGAGCTGGATGGATGGATGCGTGGAAGGATGGACCTAAAGGGCTCTCTGGTGGGGAAGACAGGCTGTAGCTTCCATCAGATTCTGTTTCCTCAGGACTCTGTAAGGGCATTTCAGCGAAGGGTCGTTTTCCTAGATGAATCCACGACATTTCTCATTCTTCTGGAAGACCAGGCCTTAGTGTGGTTTTGGTGAAAGATCATGGGCTGTGTGCTCAGACAGAGCCATGTTTCAATCCCGGCACTACTCGATGGCTTTAATCAAATTACTTAACCTCTCTGAGCCTTGATTTTTTTCCCTCTCTCAAGCCTTGCTTACAAGGTTACTGAGAAGACAAAAGAGTTGTTTGAAATACGCCTATTGCCATAGGTCTACACCCCATTAGTGTCAGATCAAGGCCCTCAGTAAATATTACTCTCTTTCCTATTTGATCAAGGAATGAAGAAAGGTCCCCGCCAGTCCTGTTACTGAGACCCGTCCTGCTTTCAGGAAGCCAGCTGTTGGGATGGCCCCTGGTGGGCTCAGGGTTCCGCCCCAGCTGTGCAGCCCTATGACCCCAGGAGCCTGGGGCTGGGGTTTTCATCCCCATTTTCCAGGTGGGGTGCAGCTCAGGCCTGCAGGGGAGGCCAAGTCCCACAGAGAAGAGGGGCCGCCCCGGGGCTTCTGGCCCCAGGCACCCTGTCCTGACTTGCCCACCCACTTCCTAAGCAAATACATGTTGCTGAGAAGGAGAAGGAGATGGTGGTGGAGATGATTAAATTATTCAAGAGAACAAACTGTTTTGAGTGCCCTGATTTGCATACCAGATCCTAATGTGCTCATTACAGCCATTCTTCTGGGTTCTCTAAAGCAACGGCCCTCCAACCAGCCCTCGAGGGGGCTGCCCTGTGTGCAGTAGGGGTACCGCAGAGGTATCCTCAGCCGTAACCCAGCCTCTTCAGACCTGGGTCTCCCCTTCCGATTAGCGTGTGTCAGGGTGCGGCCAGGAGCCTCCCGTCTATGGCTCCTCACGGCTTTGTGCCGCCGCAGAATCCGTTTCCCTCAGTCAGGAGCCTTCATCTGAACTTGGCACCAGAGCATAGGCAGAGGGGGCAGGTAGGAAGGGGAGACGAGCAAAGGAAGCCAAGGTGCACGGGGGGGACAGGCAGGGTGGGGAGGGGAGGGCCTAGAGCTGGAAACCGCAGGGGTGATGGCCCCCGGCTTTGGAGAGGGGCCGTGCACCGTGGGAGCGAGGGCGGAGCTCGGCGGCTCTGGGTTCAGGGCCAGGGTGACTGTCGGGGGCGTCCCTGTGGAGCCGAGGGGCGGCCCCGCCCAGAGAGCTGGGGGGGATTGAGGGCTGGCCAGCAAGTCACCTGGCGGAGGTACAGAGGCCGGGGATCCATGGGTCTGGACTCAGAATGGGGCTCACCAGCCCCAGAGGTGGTGGAAGGCATGGGAGGGAATGAAATCCCCTGTGAGGGTGAGCAGGGAGGAGAACCTCCAGGGTACTGGTGCTCCCATGGCATCACATCCCAGCCTGGAACTCCAAGGGGCCACAATTCTACATTTGGACTCGGCCTCCCAGCCATGATGGAGGTGTGTTTGTTACGCTAGGAGGATGAAAAGTGTCTTATGTCCTTGTTTGTTAGCTTGGTCTACGGCTCCTGAATATCTGGCCCTGCGGCAGGTGGTCGCCCCTTGTGCTCTCGTCCTGAGTCCCGCAGCTCAGGACGTGGGTGGGCCCGGCTGGCTGGTCTCTCCGCAGCCCTCACCCGTAGAGGCCGCCGCGGCCATTTCCCTTGTGTCAGGAACCTTGGTCCCCTGCCCAGGGTGCTGCTCTGTGACTGAAATTGCTTTCCTGCTAATTAAGCGGACAACATGGCAGGCAGTCAGCTTCCAAGTTGCTTTTAAAAATTCCATTTTTCTCCTGGAAGCGATGTTGTTGGCCCAGAGAGGTACGTGCTCCTTCTCATGTGACAGTAGGAGGCTGATCAGCCAAACCGGGAGGGTGCTGGGTGGGGCAGAAAGACTGATGTAACCCCCCAGTCTCCCCAACTCAGCAGTTCAAGGATCCCACACTAGGTCCTTCACATGCGTTCACTGGGCCGGAAGTCACCTCCTCCGCGCTTCCCCGAAAACCGCCCCCAAAGCCCTCCTGCCAGGGGTCCACGCCCTGCACGGCCTCCTCTCCCACTGCACTTATCCCACCCCGCCCTGACCCCAGCCTGGGGGCTGCACTTACCCCACCCCGCCCTGACCCCAGCCTGGGGGCTGCACTTACCCCCCATCATCGGGGCCTCTCGAGGTGGCGTGGCGTGGGGTTGGGTGGAGGTGGGAGTACAGAGGAGTGTCCGGTCATGTCTGCAGGTCCATCAGACGCCCATGTGGGGCTGCCAGGGAGGCGGCGGGCTGTGTGAGCTCGAGCAGAAAGGGGGGTCCTGGAAGGAACTTGGTGTGGAGGCCAGGCTTCAGAGGGGATGGGCTGAGGGGCTCACAGCCTAGAGGAGGTGGTTCTGCGAGCGCATGGCAGCCGTGTCCCTGTCTGGGGTTCAGGTGAGCATCGAGAGCCCATCCCGGAGGCCAGGTCAGACTTCCCAGAGGTGCGCTGAGTCTGATGGGCCACCGGGACTAAGCAAAGGTGTTTCGAGCACAGACGCAGGTGGGGGCCGCCCAGGGCTGCGGACCTGGTGATGTCAGCCTTTCCTTAACTTTCCCGAGCCTCAGCTTTCTCATCTGCAGAATGGCAACATTTATACCTTCTCTGCAGCACGGAGACCGGGATTAAGGGAACATGCACGATGTGCCCCCGAGTTTCTAACAGGCGCCTAGCGCAGCGGAAGTAGACAGGGAGTCATACCACGCTAGGAATAGCGCCAGGATAGTTGGCACATCAGCCCCGGGGTCTCCAGAACCCACAGCGAGCTCTGCGGTGCCATCACCCTGCTGAGTGCCCTCCCCGCCACCCGGGCCAATCACCAGGGTCCAGGCTTCGGGGCTCCCCAACACCCAGTGCTGAGCGAATTCGTTTCCCAGCTGCTTCCTGGTCTCTGGCCCTGTAGACAGTGAGCTGAGCCGGGAAGCACAGGGAGCTCCTTGTCTCTGGGCTTTGGGGCTGAGGGGCTGTGAGTCCGCAGACTTGCTGTTCAGGGTTGAGGGGCTCGGGCTCTGATTTCAGTGGGCCCGGCCCTGAGAGACGCCACCACCGTCTACGGCAGACAGGGCTCCCAGGGTACCTAGGGCAGACACGTGCGCAGAAGAGGGGAGCGCTGGGGGCGCGAGGGGGGTTGAAAGATGCAGAGAGGTTTGCTGCGTGGGCAGGGTGGGAGCTGGCGGGGCAGAGGCACCGTGGGGCTCCCCGTGGAGGGCGGCGCCCACTCCTGGGGACTGGGCCAGGGTTCTGGGGCTGAGCCGTGCGCGCCCATCCACGCTCTCGAGCACAGGGACACGTGTCCAGGACACCCGTCTGGCGAGGGCTGGCATGGGGCTTTGAACCCAGGCCTGGGGTCCCCGGACCCACACCCTGAGCTTCTGGGCCCTCACACCTTGGGGCGGTTGGAGTGAGATTTAGGCTGTAGAAGCCGCAGGCCCTGGTGGTGAGGGGTGAGGGAGAGTGCAAGTGACCCGGGTTTCTTCTGTGCCGACCTCGGGATGCTGGTGCCACTCGCTGAACCAGTGAACGTGGAGCTTCTAAGGCTCAGCCAGAGCTCACAAAGTGCCCCCCCACCGCCCCGTGCCGGCTCCCAGACCAAAGATCCCCCAGGGAGACAGGGATCTGACAGCCCCTGCAGGTGAGGTGTGACCCCCCAGAGGAGACCGGCAGGAGCTCAGGGCTCTAATTAAATCTCCTGGTTGTCATCCCCCCAGCTCCCCACGGAGGAGGCTGTTCCGCAAACCGCGGCCTGTCTCCCGAGCCCGATTAGGGAGGGTAAGTGGCCCTGGGCAGATGGCAGCCTGGCGAGCCCCTCGCAGGCGGACAGATGTGCACCCGCTGCTGCAGGGCAGGGTGGGCCGGTTGCTGGTCATCAGCAGGGATTTCCTGGGCACCTGCTGGGCCAGGCCCTCCCTGGGCCCCGGGGACACAGGAGCAAGCAGACCCGCTCCCGGCCTCGCTGGGCCTTTGCCGGTGGGTAGTGAAGGTTGAGGAGAGACACGGCCCGGTGCGAGGGGGCAGGGGTGGAGTCTGGGGGCGTCATACGGGCCTGGCCTTGCTCCAGCCCTGCCCCGCCCTGGCTGCGGACCCTGGCAGGGGGTGTAAGGAGGTGACTGTGTCCGTGGAGTGGTTGGGACGCAGCCCCCAGGGGGCATCCACAAGTTCCTCAGCCCCACCCCTACCCCTCCTGCATCTCTGAGGACTTTCTGTCTTTAATTTTTTATTTTCAGTTAATGAGAAACCACTGGGCAAACAACCAGTGAGGCCCTCATCAGCTTTTACCGCAGGCTCAGCCCCGTTTATTGGAGCAGAGGGCGTAGATGCAGCAACTGTACCGAGGGGCCTTCTCCAGGAGCCCCCAGCCTGGGAACGAGCAGCTTGCTCACCGCAAACTAAATGCAGGGCCGGGGGCTAGGGAAAGGCCTGCTGCTTTCTGTGGCCGGGCCACAGCTGCAGGGGTCGCCAGCAAAAAGCTGAGAAGCACTGTGACCCGGAAGAGATTCGTGTGCTCATCCATTCCATCAGCAGGCACTGATCAAGGCCGCCTGGAGGTCTGAGCAGGGACTGAGGGTCGGGAGCTTCCCCCCCGAGGGGTCGCTGAGCCCAGCGTGTTCACGGTGCCCTGGCCGACCCTGGAGATGCTCACGCCCTGCCTGGCGCTGAGAAAGAAACAGTCACGGCTCAGAGCTTTGTGCTCAGAGACAGGGCCAGGGATGGGGAGGAGGGGGCTTTGGGGGCTCCTGCTCTACTTGCGCAGGTCCAGGAGGGCTTCTCGGAGGAGGGAGCAGGGGCAAAGGGGCCTGCAGGGTGAGGAAGGAAACCCTCTTTGCTATGGGGCCTCTAAGGGCACCCTGGGAGCTTTGCCCGGAAGCTGGTGTCCTGTGGGTGCTGGTGTCCTGTGGGTGCTGGGCCGTGGGAGCCTTCTGAGCAAAAGGCCATGTCGTGCCTGCCTTGAGACAGGTCACCCTGGGGAGGGAGGGGCCAGGCAGAGGGCGCCCCGCCCCCCGAGCCCCCCACTCGGGTGGGCTCTCCCCGGGCCGTCTTCCTGCCCCCATCCTCTCTCTCCTTCCCTGCTCTTGCTCTCTCCGTCTGGTACTGCGGGGACAGAGGAGGAAAGGATCCACGTTGACCCCCAACCCCAAGCCCTGGCCCTGCCCTTCCCGCAAAGGCATGGCCTTCCTTTAGCCTCAGAAGCCTCTGGAGCAGATTATGTGAACTCACCCCACACACCTGCCCACGCGCACACACGTGTAGGCTTCAAGTTGTGAGGAAGACCCGGGGTCAGCCCCGTACAGCGTGGAGGTCCAGGTGGCCTGCACGTGCAGAGGCTGGGTTGGGATTTGGACCCCTTCCCAGCATCCCAGAGTGGCCCCGTGTCCTCTCTAGGCCTGGGGACAGCATGCATTAATCCTTCAACCAGCATCTGCGGTGGGGACAGGAAGCTTTGTGCTGTCAAAAAATGATTCTGACACTTGTTCAAACAGTAAGCGGACTTTATTCAGGACTGTTGTGACAGGGGTCAAGCCTGTCCAGTAGCAGAGAGAGGTCAGACTCTGCTGTAAATGCAGCAAAGACGGCTGGGGGTTTAGAGCCAACGAGCAGAGTGAGGGGTCAGTGGGTGGAAAGTCACTAAGAGGAGACATCAAAGGTGGCGGATTCTTGCTGAAGGCAGGCCAGGCGCCCGGACATCAGGGGCGGGGATTCTCGGGCTGAACCAACTGGGCAGGATTCTTGCCAGAACTGGGGGACGCCGGCCGGCAAGGCCAAGTTCCGAGAGTGCTGTCCCAGCGTTCCTGCTCTCAGCCTCCCAGCACTGCCAGGGTGGCCGTCAAGGGCCCGGAGTCACGAGCCTGCAGCTGGCCTTTCGGCCTCTACCCCTCACCTTCCTCACGAAGACAGAACCCAGCTCAGATGACTGTGCGTGGCTTCCATGGGCCCAGGCATGGAGACGCCCAGTGCAGCGCCAGGAACACTGTAAATACTCAGCGCTGGCCCGCAATCTTTCCTTCCCTTCCCCTCCCCATGCCACAGCCTGCTGCGGAGGTTTTAAAGAGCCGCCTGGGTCCAGCCTCCAGCTCTACCACTTACTGTGCAGCCTGGACAAGTGACCAACTTCTCTGCACCTCAGTTTCCTCATCTGTAAAATGAGGGCAGTAAGGGCTCGTAATGCGGAAGGTAGCTGTGAGGATTAGAACAGGGCCGGGCCCATGGAAGGTCCTGGTAAATGCAGCTGCTGTCACGGGCAGCGGCAGCTCTGTTCGCTCAGAGTTGAAAGAGGCCCCGCTCAAGTGCACAGCACCTCGGGTTCAGTCTCCTCCGCAGAACCCCAGGCAGTGACAGCACCACGTGCCAGGAAGCTCTCGGGCTTCATCTCACTTACTCATTGCAGCCACGCTGTCTGTGCGTAGTGCTTAAGCCCATTTTGCAGATGGGGAAGTGGAGGCTCGGAAACTCATCCAGCTTTGTAAGTGGTGCAGCCAGGGTTTAAGTCTCTCTGACCCGAAACTGAAGGCGGGTTTTTAACAGCAGGAGGCCTCTTCAGGTGGGAGGGAGGTGTACTGTTCAGCTCGCGCCACAGGTTGGGGTCCCTGGGAGACGCTCGGGTGGGGACTGGCACTTGGCGTTCTCAGGTCAGCCCCTGTGGGAGGGAGAGGAGGGGGAGGCCGGGCTGCGACGCAGGCCCCGTGAAGGAGCTCCGGAGCAGGGGTGGCTCTTTGGGACTAGGGGTCTGGGGCTTGATGCCCTGTGTCAGCCGGTCACCGGATGTGGGTCCCCCTGGAAAGGGGCTGTGACCTTGGGCAAGGCAGCCTCTGAAGGGCTGCCCTCAGGTACTGCTCCCAGCGCCCGGGGGCCTGAGGCCTCCCTCCAGGAGCGGCCCCCCGAGTGGGCATCAGAGCATCCATGGCCGACTGTCTGCACCCCTGGAGGGGTCAGTCCTGTCTCCGTTGCGGGCAGATGCGGACATCCAGGGTTTATGCCACCAACCAGTCCCTGGTGGCCTTTGCTGTTGATTAGGTGGCTGAGACTAGGCAGTGGAAGGGGAGGCCCCTGGCTTGACTGCCCCATTTTACCGAGAAGGAAACTAAGGCCCAGAGAGCGCCAGGGCAGCCTTGGCTGTCCCGGCTGAGGCTCACGTTAGCCAGAATGAACCGGGAGTATTCCAGAGCGTCTCTCTTCCTGCAGTTCTAGGTTCAAGGGTTCAGACTTGCCATGATGAAGTCAGTTCAACGCAGTAAGTGTTTCCTGAATTCCTACTAAGCGCCAAGGGATGGGGTTGGGACATGCAAACCATGATTGTGCTCCAGCCGAGGACATGGACCAGCCCACAAGGAACTGTCCTATAAGCCATAACGCAGCGTGAGGAAAGGGGACTGATGTTGTCTGAGTCCCCCATGTGCCGAGGGTGGGCCCTCTACGTATCCATGTCCTTTAATCCTCAGTCACCATGGTCTGTATTCCAAGTGAGGATTCTGGGGCTCAGGAAGTAAGTGGGCTGCCAAAGGGCAAACAGCTCATAAATGGCAGAGGTACCATTTAAGATGGCCTGTTTAACTCCGGCAGCTGAGTAAAAGTTTGGTCAAGGCCCCCAGGAAGTGTGGGGAAATCGGGAAGGAATGGAAGAGGCTTGCGGTGAAGACTTTAGTGGGTTTAGGCCTCCAAGGCTGACCGAGAAGTCTGCAGGCACTGGGGCTGTCCCACCCTGAAGGAAGAACAGGGCAAATTAGCAAAGTGGGAAAAGGCAATCGAGAAACTATATGGAAAGCGAATAGAGGGAGGGAGGGAGGGGGCCAGGGGTGGGCGGAAGGATGGGCAGGTGATGGGTGGGAGATGAGTGGATGGATGGGCAGGTGAGTGGCTGGGTAGGTAGATACACGGATGGATGTTGGATGGGTGATGTGTAGTCCAGTGTTGGTTGAGTTTGTGATGGCAGAAGACGAAGTATCTAGATCCCTGTTCCAAGGCTGGGGCACAGGAGCCCAGATAGGTAGGCAGATTAGGAGCTGTGGGCACCACCCTTTGCCACAAAGCCAGCATCGCCAACTTGAGTAAGTGGAACGGGGGACCCTGCCCCTGTTGCCAGTGGTTACAAGCTAGGGTTGGAAGCCGGCGGGCAGTGTGCAGAGACAGAGAAATGAGTCAGGGCCAGGGCATGGCCCTGATACCTGAAGCCTGGATGCTTATGGGTGACGTGGTTTCCGGAAGGGCCAGGTTTATCTGAGAGCCAAGGTAGAGGCCCATGCCAGGTGCTATGGGCTTGGCCCCTGAGCATCCCTGGCCTCGGGACCCTCACAGGGATGTATTCTGTTCAGTTCTGGCTGCTGGTCACTTCAGGGCTGCGGACTCCACTGTGATTTCCATCGAACATCTGACAGAATCAGGGCAGAGATTCAGATGTGCAGCTGGGTAGGCCGACTGGGTGGGCTGCCCTTAACCTTTCCCTGGGCTGGGCTGGGCTGGGCTGGGCTGGGCTGGGCTTGTTTCCAAGGGCATATTGATCGGCTCTGCGGGCAGCAGGGCAGGCTTCCCCAGGAGGCTCCTCCCCTCCGCCCCTCGCACTCGGCCCTCTGCAACCCGCGAGCAGGCAGCGACCTGGCCGGACTGCCTGGTGGGGCGGCAGGAGCTCTTGTCCCTTGTGCTGGAGCTGCACTTGGTTTCTCCGTGTCCGCTGGGGTCATCCGTCCTGCCGATGTCACTTGCTGCTACTGCAGGAGACAAAGGAACTCGTGTGGAAGGAAGCAGTTAAAAGACTGTGAGCTCTGCAGCCAAATCCCAGCTCAGGCAAGGACCCGAGCTCTGTGTACCTTGTCCATAAAATGGGGATGGTGATACCCTTTGTCATAGGGCCCTGGTGAGGAGGAACGGGACCATCCGCGCAAAGCACCGAGAGCAGTGCAGGCGCGTGGGAAGTGCTCAGGGGCGGGGAGTTAATGGTGCTGGCGTGCTGGTGCCAGGGGTCGCTGGGAGCTGGAAGGCCCAGTGTCGCTACAGAAGGGGCCACCGCTGCTCACCCCGTGCACTGTTCATTCACAGACACCCACTGGGCAAGACGCAGATAGACCTCAGCCCCTGCCCTCTGGGCTCCCAGCGCGTAGGGGGAGCAGCAGGGACGGGTAGTGACAGTGCAGGGGGGTCCGGGCTGGGTACAGGCGTAGCTGCAGTTCTGAGGGCTTCCGGGAGGGTGTGCCATCCGAGCTCGCGGCACAGCGCACTCAGGAGGGACGTTGCAATGCTCCTGCGCCCTCTATCTTTCAGCAACCCTGCCGGGCAGGCATCACTGTCTCATCTTACAGGTGAGAGACTGAGGCTGGGTGAGGGCCCCACGAGTTAGTGGCCTGGCAGCCCCCCGTCCCCAGGGCCCCGTCAGCCAGCCTCCCCGCCTCGTGCCGACTCCAGTCCTGGGCCCTCGCGGTGCATCGTTCCTCCTGAGCGTTCCCCCCAAACCTGCACCTGCCTCAGGTGTGTCATCTGTACAGTCACAGGACGAGGGACAGCTGGGGCAGTCTTGGTGTCTCTGCAGGAGGCTCAGTTTGGGAAGCCGGGTCGGCCTGGAAGGACTCTCCGTGCTTGCTCGGGGGTCAGTGCTCTCTCGCGTTGGCACCGTGTCGGTCGGGAGGACAGGAGTGTGTGACATGCAGCAGCCACCTCGTGTGTTAGGACAGGGCCCCCCCGGGGCACACTGCCCTAGTGCTGCAGGGGACAGGCACCTGGGTGGCAGGTGCGGTTTGAGTGGCCCCTCGGGACTCATCCCAGGGCTCCTCGATCTGGCCCTCTCTGGCTGGAAAGTACTTTTAGAGAAGCCACCGGTCCTTGCAGAGAGGCAAGAGGCCCATCCCCGAGAGCAGAAGACCACGAGCCAGCTGCGGGGCCCTGGGCAAGGGCCTTCTTTTCTGGCTCAGGGCTGCCCAGACAGCCCCTCAGCCTGTGCCCGGCACCGCCCCGGCGCCTCTCACACTCACCGTGCGGTGCAGGGCTGCTGCCTGGCCCCGAGCTCTTCCTCTGCAAACAGAGGACCCACCAGCGCAGAGGCGGCGGCACGAGGGCACCTGTCGCCTGTGCCGGGAGCAGCTCAGGTAGAGGGCAGCACGGAGGGTGCAGACGGGAGCTGGTGCAGGCCCCGGGGAGGCGGCCCTCCAGGAGCTGCTCCGTCCACACTCGTTTGCAGGGAGCCCGCCTGAGTCCGGGAGAGTGTGGACTCTCGTGTGGGTCGGGCCCCCTGGAGCCTCTGCGACGCTCAAGCCCCCGTCAGAGAAGCCCAGGCGGGGGCCTCATTCAGCAGGGTCACCTCTGGTGAGGGTCTGCGGGCCCAGGGCACAGCCCGCGCCGCACGGACAGCCGGGGCCCGTTTCCCTGGGGCTGCTCTGCTCTGACGCCCTCCCGCATCCGGCGCCCTGCGCCCAGGGTGGGTGCAGCGGGGCCACTCCTCACTCCGTCCTGGGTTTGTGTGGGCCTCCGCCCCGCCCCTGCCCCGTGCCGTGGGCTCCACCGTGGGGCCTGCTGCGCGGTGCTCGCCCAGGGCAGAGGGGCCATGAGGGGCCCCCTTACTGCACCCTCACGAGCCTCTAGCCCACCTTCCAAAGGGCCAGCGGCAAAGTCTCGGCAGGGCAGTGCTCTCGGGGCTCAAAGGGTGCCCCTTTCTCACGGCCGGGAGTGACCCCAGTTAAGCACAGGGCAGCGGGTTCATCACCAGCCTGTTTGTCCAGCTGCCCGGCTCCCATGGTTCGGGCGCGCGGGCCGCTCGGAAGCTTCTCTCGTGGCCCGTGTCCTTCCTGAGTGATCTGAGTGTGCTCTGGGGTGTTCCACTTCTACGGGAAGCTTCAGCTGCCACCACTTCAAGAGTCTGTTTGACGTGGTAAATGTTGACCGAGCACAAGGCAGGTGTCAGGCCCTGGGCTGTGTGTGGAGGGGGGGGGGTGAGGGGACGGTCCTGGCACAGTGTCTGGACGCCGAGGGAGCCAACATGCCACCTTGGATCAGTAGAAAGAACGGTGTGAGTATGGACTTAGAGGGCTGAGCCCAGGCACGAGCACCATGAAGTAGTAGCCCGTTCTGAAATCATCCAGCTCGTTCCTCTCAAGTTATAGATGGGAAAGCAGAGGCTCAGAGAAGTTAAGTGATTTCCCTAAGGTCACATAGCAAGCCATAGTTGGGCCCTGTTCATTCGTCAGTTAGTTCAGTGAGTGAACCCTGAGCCCTGCCCTCAGAAGAGCTCACCTCTATCAGGGAGACATTTTGTCAACGGAAAATTCCAGCATGAGGCTGTACATGATATGACAGGGGGCTTGTGCGGGGCTGGGTATGATTCAGGAAGTCTTCCTGGAGGAGGTGCTGCTTGAGCTGAGTTTTGGAAAGGCCTAGAGGAGCTGGCAAGGCAGAGAGTATGAGGGGCATTGTGTGTGGCTATGAGGGGGTGATGGATGGCAGGAGGTGTGTCACAGGGTGCTCGGGGAGAGTGAGCAGAGGAGAGAGGCAGATGGCCTTCAATTGGGTCTAGAAAACTCTGGAGGAGCAGTCGAGGGCACCAATCCTATATCGACATCCTTTTACATTTTCTCTCTGGGAACACTTTTTCTTCTCCTTGACTGTCTCCCCGCCTGGACAGACCCCAGAGTCCAGAGACCTGGCTTCTAGGCCTGGCCCCGCTACCGGCCAGCAGAAGGTCTGCCAGTCCTGGGGGCGGCCCCAGATACTCAGGCCCTGCTGGGCGCCAGGGGATGGAGGGAGGAGTGCCCATGTCCCGCCCTCCGGAGTCCGTGGTGGTGGCAGGACCCCAGGTAAACGCAGGATGCCGAGTGCAGCCCCCGAGGCACCGGGGAGGGGAGGCTGGGCTGGACAGGCGGACAGGGCAGGCTCCCAGGTCCAGGCAACGAGCCGCCTGCGCCAAGGTCCAGCGGCATGAAACCAACTGCACAGCCCCTTCCCGTGTCCGCTGGGGCCCTCCCACGCTCCTTCCCCTCCGGCACTCAGCTTCCTCATCTAGGAGAGGAGGGTCCTGAGATTCCTGCATGTCCTCCTGGTGCCAGCAGTGCCAGCCGTGTGACCTGACCCTGTGGGTGAGAAGGTCTGCGGCTGGGACGACCTTGTGTGGTGAGGACCAGCCTGGACGCAGAGCCACAGGAGCAGCGGAGGGGCTGCCTGGGTGGCAGCAATCTTTATTTAGAAAGTCCTGAGTGAAGAGGAAAACTGAGAGATTGAAAACGTAGGGACACTGCTCGGAGACAGAGAAGTCATTTCAAATTCTCTGCTGTTCTCAGAATGATGTCTTTGCATAATGCTACCAACCAGCAGGCATAGCTTTCATTCTTCCGTTTTTTTTCCTGGTTTATCTTCAGTTGTCTGAAGTGCTTGTCCAAAAAGAGAAGGTCGAAGCAGAGGGCCTAAGAGAGGCATTGTCTCCGCTAAGCAAGGTGCTTCCTGTGCAAACGCAGTTCCGGTCCCTTTGGGAAGGGAAGGGCACCCGGGCTCCGGTGCCCACGCCACCGCTGATTCACACCATGGTCCTGAGCACGTCAGCTCCGCACTGGGTTCCAGTGTCGCTTCTGAAAGGGAACAGTTTGGAGAGATGAGCCCCGGAGGCCGGTAAACGTCATAGCTAAATGCCATAACAAACAGCCCCAAATTTCAGGGGCCCAACACAGCAGCCTTACTTTATGTTCTCATGGTGTTGGTGGTGGGGCCTGTCTGGAGCCCACTGGGGGACCCTGGCCCCGCCCACCCTGGGGCCCTGCCCATCCCCCAGCTTCCTTTATCCCGCAGCTCCTCCCTGGACCCTTCTCAGCTGCTTTAGTTCTGGCAACAGGCAGATGGGGGATTGTAGGAGGGATGTGTTTGTGGGCCAGCTTTGGGGGGATGTCATTTTCCCCCCAGCTGTCCACTGGCCGGGCCTTAGTCCTGCATTCACGCCTCACCACTGCGGGCACTGCACTCTGGCTGTGTGCCCAGGAGGCAAGGGAATGGTCTGGTGAACACGCAGCCAGCCTCTGCCGCCAGAGCCTCCCGAGTTCAAGTGTTCCATGAGGGAAGAGCAGGGCAGGCCCCCGGGTGGAGGGGACACGTGAGCAGGGCCTTGAGACCTGGGGCAGGGGGACACTGCTAGGGAGAGGACAGTAGAGGGCCGGCCACCGGCACGGAACCCTCTGTCGAGACCCGGGTTCGAACGTGGCCGTCCTGAACTCAGTCTCTTCAAACTGAACCGACCTTGTAGCTCCGCCTGCACCGCTGCCTCTGGTCCCCGTCGTGAGCCCTCGCGTTTGTCGGGCACTTCTCTGCCCCGGCTCGGAGCTCAGCCGTCTCCCGGCTCTGTGCACCAGCCCTCTGGCTGCATCACCCCCTTGCAGGAGAGGAAGCAGAGGCTCTGGCTTCTCAGGGGGCTCTCCCGGAACCTGGACTTGGTCTGAGCTCCGCCACCCTGCTCGCCTGGCCCGAGAACCAGGGCGACCGTGGGCAGGGGGACCCCTGACCTGGTGGGTGGTGTTGGCCGTGTGCGTCTCTCCCCATCGTTGAAGCAGGTTTGCACGGTCCACAGGCAGCCACAGGGCCGCAGGATGCAGCCGCCGGGGGCTCCCCTCCATCGGCCTGGTCCCCGCCCGCCCCGCGGGTGCTGGCCCCCGGGTGGACGTGCCCGGGAAGCCAGAGGACATTCCACGAGTGAGCTCCAAGGCACACGCATCTCCCCTCCCACTCCAGCTCGCCTTCATTTTAATCTAATTTCCTTTAATCTTTAATGAAAAGTTGTAAAAGTAAAGTATTTACCCAGGAGAGCCAAATGGCTCCTGAGGAGCTGTTCTCGACTGGAGGGTAATTACACGTGTGGGTCTTGCGCGGTCTCCCTCCCCGGATGCTGGGGAAGAGGCTTCCTGGCTTATGCACTAATTAGCTACCTCAGTAACTGTTAAAAACGCGCGCCATTTAGCACATTGAGAGCAGGGCTCGGGCCTCGTGTGGTGCCCGCCTTGATGGGCGCCCGGTGCGGGACCCGGAGGAACCTGGGCAGCCGAGCCGAGCTCTCGGGAGCAGCCCTTCTCCCGGCCCGTCACTCTCCTGTCGCATCCCCCGGCCTGCGCCAGCACGGCCGACAGAAAGACCCCCTTCCCCGCAGTGCGGGAGGCTCGGAACCTGCGGGGAGGCGGGAGGCGGCTGTGGGGCTTGATGCCACCTCCCCAGATGCCCACTGCCTCTTTGTGTGTAAGACCCTTGCCCAGAACACTGTCACTCCCACCTCCGGGGCATCTCTGTGCTCCTGACCTCTTTTGCAAACTCTCTGTCAGTAAAGCAGTAAAATAAGATTTGAAACATTTGGGCTAAGGGAAACCATATTTGGCACAGGTGGTCAAGACTTGGAGGAGTGGGCATGCAGGAGAGGCCGTGTGTGCGTGCGTGCGTGTGTGCGCGCGTGTGTGTGTAGACTGAAATACGGCTGCTGAGGGCCCGCATGGTGCCCTAGGTTGGTACACTCTTGGCTCTGAGCTCCCTAACAGCCACAGAGAAAAGGTCAGTTACTTGGCTCTCGTCGGTAGCGAGGGAAAACCTGCCGCCTTGGTTGTGTACCTAGTGACTGGCTACATTGGCATTAGAGAAAGTTCACCACTTTTTACTGGCTAGCCTGGAACTGCAGGGTTTTCTACTGGACCTGCCTGTGCCTTCTCCCAAAGGACAGCCAGCGCTGGGGGGAGTGGGCAGCACCGGCAGCCCGGGGCCCCTGGCCTTGGTTCTCTTCCGCATCCCCGAGGCTCAGCTATTGTATTTCGTTCCCACTTGAGCTTCTTTTTTGCTTCATTTAAAGGGTGACAAAGCTACTTGATAAATTTCCGAACCTAGCCTCGCCTGAATCAAATTTGGCTCTAAAATTTAGGCCCACCCAAGATTTATGTCAACTAGAAAAATGTGTGTGTCTTGTGAAATTTGAAATTTAAATGTGCTTTAGCTGAAGCAGACTTGGTAGAGCCTCGAAAACTTGACTCACTCCGGCTGTTTTGGAGTCTTCACCTCATTAATTCCTACTGCATTGTTCCCAAGTCTTTAAAATGTTTTGTCCAAAATTAGACCTAGAGTCTGCTTAGCCGTCCAGTTTTATCAAAGAAATGAAAGGCGAGGAAGGTGGAGCTCTGGGGTGAGGCCGAGAGGGTGTCCTTGCTGGGGGTTTGGGCTCCGGGGAAGAATAAGCCTTCCACTGCCGGCCCTGGGAGCTGTGTCCTAAAGGAGGAACGAGCCGGCCGTCCACGAGTCACCTCTCTTTGCCACTGAAAAGTGACTTGCGCGTGACCTTGGGGGGGGCCTGCTGATATTTTCCGTGTTTCCTTCAGCCCCCAAGGGAACTGTGCGGTGCAGGCTCCACCCGAGGTCCCACCTCACCCGTCTTCCAGCGCCTCTCAGAGCGAGACCGTGGCCCGGGACACGCACGCGTGCGCGTACACACACGCACACATCAGAATCGACCTAGGAGGCCAGACTCCCGGGAGCCGCCAAGCAGGTCCCTTTTGAAAAGTCCACAGTGGTTTAGAACCGCTGGGCTGTCCACAGCCATTTGGCAAGTGTCTCCCAAGTGCCAGGACCGTCTGCCCGCCCCTGACCTTCACGCCCTCCCACTCCATGGACCAGACTAGAGAGATGGCTGTGGACGCCACAGGGCCGGCCTGACCACTGGCCCATCCCTGACCTCGTCCTCAGGCTCCGATCTCTACCCGGCCCTCGTCTTGGCTCCAGAGGCCCTGCTCCCACCTGCGCCTCTGAAGTCGGGGTCCTGATGCTCTCTGCTGGCCTCAGACTCGCCCAGCCCCCTATTCTCTGCCGTGCACGAGGGGAGAGGAGCCCACACTATGCCCCAGCCCTCTGCCGGCCCCAGGCTCCAGGAGGACGAGTGGGGTTAGGGGCTTGGGGTTCCAGAAGGTTCTCAGCCAGGGATAGATGAGTAAAGAAGACCGGACAAAAGGGCCTTTGCAGACTCCTGTCCCGGCAGGCAGAGGCGCACGTCCACCCTGTGGGGCGCTGAGGGCCGCAGCTGCCTGGCCGGGAGTGGGCACAGCAGGGAGACGCTACCGCACCCGCACTAGGATGGCCGGGACAAAGAAAGGCAGGCGCTACAAGCGCTGGGAGGGACGTGGAGAACCTGAACGCTGCGAGTAGGGCTGTGAGATAACGCAGCTGCTTCAGAACACAGCCTGGGGGTTCCTCAGCAGGTTAAACGCAGACCCACACGACCTGGCAATTCTGCCCTGAGGTGTGTGTCCTCGAGAAGTGAAAACCTGAGTCCGTACAGACACTTGTCCCGGAGTGTCCACAGCAGCACTGCTTACGGCAGACAAGGGTGGAAGCACCCGAGGGCCCATCCACAAATGAAGACAAGCTGTGGTGTGGCCACACGACGGAACATCACTCCAGCGTGAAGAGGAGGGAAGTGCGGGCTCCCACAGGGCCGAACCTTGACGACGTCGCGCTCGGGGAGGGGAGCCAGTCCTTGAAGACCGAATATATATGATGGTACTCACGTGAGAGTCCAGATGTGGGGCGTCTGGAGAGCTAGAAACTCGATTCGTGGCTGTTCAGGGCTGGGGGACGGGGAGAGGGGCAGGGATGGTGAAGGCGTATGAGGTTTCTTTTTTTTTTTTTTTTTAATTTATTTATTTTTATATTTATTTTTGGCTGTGTTGGGTCTTCGTTTCTGTGCGAGGGCTCTCTCTAGTTGCGGCGAGTGGGGACCACTCCTCATTGCGGTGCGCGAGCCTCTCACTATCGCGGCCTCTCTTGTTGCGGAGCACAGGCTCCAGACGCGCAAGCTCAGTAGTTGTGGCTCACGGGCCTAGTTGCTCCGCGGCATGTGGGATCCTCCCAGACCAGGGCTTGAACCCGGGTCCCCTGCATTGGCAGGCAGACTCTCAACCACTGCGCCACCAGGGAAGCCCTATGAGGTTTCTTTTTGACGTGATGAAAATGCCCTCACATTGCCCGTAGTGATGGTTGCACAGATCTGGGAATCTATGGAAAGCCATGGAATTGTACACTTTAGTAGGTGAGCTGTGTTGTTTGTGAACTAAATCCCAGTAAAGCTGTTTAAAAAATAACACAAGCCCCTGTGCCCAGGGTTCGGGTGGGAGCTGGGCGCTTGGCTGGGCGCCTCTCCACACCGGGGCAGGTTCACCTGTAACGTGGGGCAGTGACAGTGCCAGCCTGATGGGGTTGGTCTGAGGACCGTGTGAGGCACTGCCTGTGAAGGCTTAGAACAGTGGCCAGGGTGCCACTGGGAGCTCCTGTCACCAACAAGACTAATAACAGTGAGAAGCGCAGCGGGCTGGTGCCCGCGGGGGAGGGCGAGGGGGGCGCCTGGGTGCAGAGGGCCGCGCCGGGACAGGCCCCTTCCACCGCGCTCTCCACCTGCTCCTGGGCTCACGTGGGCCCGGAACCCTCTGGAGTGCAGTGGGCATGAGAGGTTGGCAGGTCCCCAGGGCGGTGTCTGCCTGTGTCCTGGGCACCGAGAAAGGCCGGCCCCCTCCAGGCGCAGCGTGCAGTAGGGGCGGCATTTGGCGAGGCCAGGCGGGGGTCTAAACTGGCCCCGCATGGGAAAGCGGAGCTGTTGCAGCCCGTCCTGGGGCAAGAGGGGAGACCAAGGCTGGAGGACAGAGCCGCCCCCTCCAGAAGCAGGACTCCAGCCCCCATGCCGCTGCCAAGCCTTGGATGACGGGCACTCCGTCGGGGCAGCGTCTGGGGCGGGCCAGAGGCCCCGGGCCCCGGCAGCCCCATCGCTTCCCGGACCTCAGCCTCCCTGCTCAAAACCCGCTAAACCCGCCCCTGTTCTCTCTGCCCTCCAGGAGCACATGAGGGTGGGGGGGAGGGGCTTGGCCCCGTGCAGGGCACCGGGGAGGGTGGGGGGGAGGGAGTGGGCAACGGAAGACTCGCCTGACCTCCTGGTGGCGCCTCGGGGTGCGGGCACCGCCCCTTGCTCAGCGCGCTCTCTCTGCGTGAACCCCCACCCGAACCCCCGCCCACTGGCCACAGGGTGGCTGCCCTTGGCCAGAGCGCAGGCTGGCACCGCCGGCTGCCTTCCCCCTCGTGCCTTCCTCGCCAGCGTGGGCCCCGCAGGCCCTTCCCTCGTCGTGCCTTCTATTTATAGCATGGGTTCCTGCCAGAGCCTGTCAACGTGCTATAGCATAAACGTGGCAGCCGTTTCAGGAGCCATTCTGGGCCAGATAAAATTAAGTCCGTGACTCTGGCTGGTATTAAAAGTGAAGGAGAAGCAGGGCCGGGGGCGGCGGGAGAAGATGGACTGTGGCCCAGTTTAACACTTTGAGGGAAGACTAATCCGCTCCCTGGAGATTTCTTACAATATGAGATTCTCCCGCATAAATAATCTCCTCCACGAAAGCCGGGTCTGCGAGTCAGGACCAGAGCCGGGCAGTGGCAGCTTGGTCCTAACGTCCTCTCTGCAGGGGCGCTTCGGGGACGTGGCCCAGTCCCCTCGAGTCCCAGGGGGCCCGAAGGGGGCAGGGCACGGCCGGGATTTGAGCCCAGGTACCCCAGCCCCAAAGCCCACTCACCTACTCCTTCATTCATCCACTCATTCACTCAACAAATATGAACTAGAAGAGTGCCTGCCTGGCCTGGGTGTTGGGGCGAGGAGGGAGGGACACACAATGGTTAACAAACAAATGGGTAAAGAAGAACTTCAGATAAGATGTTGAGGGTCACGAGAAAATGAAGAGAGTGGAAGAGTGACGGGGCAGGAAGGCTCTTTACTGTGTGGTCAGAGACAGCCTCCCTGAGGAGAGGGCCAAGGTGGTGCGAACAGCAGGTGCAAAGGCCCTGGGGCAGGGATGTGCTGGGCCTGCTGGCGTAACAGGGAGGAGGGAGGCAACGTGGTAAGAGCGCGGGGATGGGGGAACCTGGCTCAGGGCCGTGCAGGGCCCTGGAGACCAGGGTCAGTGGCCGTAATGTGATCAAAACTCCCTTTTATTCTGGGACCGGGCAAGGGGCGAGCGAGGACGTGACAAGGTGGGACCACGGTTCATGCCGCTGTGAACCGTTGGCTGCCGTGCGGGAAGCTGGCCTGGGCTAGGATGGAGTGGGTCGGGGCGGAGATGGGGATGGCCGCCAGGCGGGCTGGTGGGCTGGGTGTGGGTGCCCGGGGAACACCTCAGTGTGACCTCCGGGCGCCAGGCGGGCCTGCCGGGTAGGGCCCCTTCTGCACGGAAAACCCTGGGGAGGCGGGGTTTCAGGGAGAAAGTGGGAGGGTTTCGTTTGGGCCAGGTTAAGGGTGAGACCCCGCTGGACACCTGGGCGAGGAGGTCAGTGCTGCCCAGAGGAGCCGACGCCTGGTTGCGGCCCTCACTGGGTCCTGAGCCCCTCCTGCTCGGTCCTGCAGGGTGGCCCCCTTTCCTGTCCAGGAGCCCCTCCCACCTGGAGCTGCTGGAGGGCAGGGCCACATCCAGGGTGTTCCACAGACGCTCGTTAAGATAACGAGTGCTGTGGCCTTGGCCTCGGGCCTTGGGTTTCAGAAACTGGGGGCTTGGGGGCAGGTCGGGCAGAAACGAACCCCAACCTTTGGCGCTTTTCACAGAGAGTGTGACACTCGCTGCGTTTCCAGATGAGGGACGCAGGCAGGGTTCAGACCACGCGGTCCACCCGCCCTCCCCTTGGGCCTGGGAGGCGGCGGCAGCTCTGTGGTCCCTGAGCGCTGCCGGGTTGGGCTCCTCAGCCACTCTGACAAGTGAGCGCCAGCCTAGTGGCTGAGAACAACACGAGCTACTACCCCACGGTCCTGTAGGCCGGTCTGAGAGGTGGCGGCAGGCTGCGGGCTGGGGAGACCCCGGTTCCCGCCTTCTGGGCTCCAGGGACGCCTGCACCCCTTGGCCCCGTCCCGTCTTCAAAGCCAGCCGTGCAGCTGCTCGCAGCCTCCCTCCGCCACCACGGCCACGCAGCCTTCCAGGCGCTCTCCTGCCCCCTCTTGCCCTTGTAAGGACCTTTGTGACGACATTGGGCCCACCCAGATACTCCAAGATACTTGCCGTCTCAAGGTCCTTAACTGAACGTCACCTGCAGAGTCCCTTTGCCGTGTGCGCGAACACGCTGCACGGGATCCAGGGATTAGGACGTGGACATCTTTGGGGGTGTCATTCTGTCTAGCACACCACCCCCTCTGGCGGCACAGACTCAGGGTTCCAGGAGCTTCTCGGGGACAAGGCTGGACCTCACAGAGCCAGAGTTCTGTCTCTCCCGCCCACCGCTCCCGAGGAGCCCCCAGGTCGAGGTCCCCCGTGCGCAGCTCCCCGGCAGCCTGGGGGTCAGGAGATGGGCTTCCAGGCTGGGACCCCCCCCTCCCTGCCTCCCCGGGGGGGTGGGGGGCTGCCTCTCCGCTGAGGCTGGGACGTTCCAGGTCGCGATGTGGCCCACCTGCAGCTTGGCTGTGGGTCTGCATCCCTCCTGGACAGAGTGGCCGGGAGAGGCTGAAGGGACTCGTCCTGCTGCCTCGGTCCCCTCTGTCCATCGCATCAGCGCCGTGCTGGTCACCTTTCCCCATCAGCATTCACGGCCAGCCTGCGGGTGAGGAGCGGCCCTGGAGAAGCTATATAAATGCAAAGCGTCCTCCTCGGCTGGGGGTTAGAGCTGGTCAGGGACCTGGCCCGCCCTGCGCATTCTCCACTGCCCAGGGTGGATGTGAGCGTAATGGTGATAATGATCCAGCCGTCCCGCTGCGGCCGCTGTGTGCCCCGCCCCCTCTGCGTGCGTTTCCAGTTCTCACAGAACCTCTTTGAGGTGGGCTTTCCTATCAGCCCTTGTAAAGGTGAGGAAACTGAGGCTCAGAGAGGGCAAGCGGGGGGGAGTCAAGGAGAAACTACTCAAAAGTGCGCAGCAGCAGGGATCCCTCCACCCCAGCCTGGAGACGGACAGGGGGGTCACCACCCCAGGAAGTGGACAGTGGCAGCGGCCTGACGGGCCAACACTGGAGGCCAACGGGGCAGCAACTAGACCCCGCACACCCGGACATCAGACCTGGGGTTCCCACGGGGGTCTTAACGAGCCCACCCTGGATGCTGCGGGAAGGCTCCCAGGGTGATTGTGAGGAATCCTCGGGGCGGGGAGGCGCCAGCTGCGCGGGACACACTCGGCCTGGTGTGCCCACCCCCTCCCTGCAGCTGGCCAGCCTGCTGCGGACACAGAGCGAGTGCTAACCCGCCGTCCCTGGCAGGGGCCCCGGTCTGGCGATCGAGTGGACGCGGCGCCCACCTTCCCCACCTGAGGGTGGAGGGGCCGGGCCAGGCGCCCCCCGGGGACGGTGGACGGGAAGTCGAGCTGAGCCCTGCACGTGCCACAGGGCGGCTGAACTCCCGGCCGTGCCGCGATTTAACGTGGTTTTCATTCCTCTGGGCAATTTAGAAACGGCTCCGACACAGCTTGCCTTTGAGAAATTTTTAATTATTTGTTCCCTGCTCCTTCCTGGTGAGTTCTGTGACTCTCTGGTGGACGGCTGGAGCTTCTCCTTGCTGGTCTCAGCTGCTCCTTCCAGCCTGGTGCAGCGGGGCTTCCACGCGAGAAGGGTCCCCTCTCCCCAGTGTGGGGCGCAGCTGCCCTGGTCCAGAGTCAGAGAAGCAAATTCACTACAGCAAGGGGTGTGCTGGGACGTGAGTGCTGGTGGAGTTACGACCCCCGACCTGAGCACAGCCGTCACGGTCACCGTCAACACTGTTATCTCAGGTGCATTTTCACTAGACTTCTCGCCTAGTACCCCGTGGGTCCCAGGAGAGCCCAGCCCTGGCATCCTTTTCAAGTCAGGAAGCATGTCATATTCTCGGAGAAAACGGACCTCTGCTGTTTCCTCCCAGTGAGGGACGTGGGAAGGTTTGGTGCTCTCGGACCCAGGTTGGAGGTGCTGGAGCTGCAGGGTGGAAGGAGACAGCTGCTTGCTGAGCCCAGAAAGTCGTGAGTTTGGCAGGCAGTTATTGTGGGTGCCAGGCATGGGTGTGGCGTGACCACTGTCCCAGTGTGCCTGGCACTGAGGGGTTCCCGGGACGCAGAAGTTTCAGGACTAAAGCCAGGATGGATGAACCATGACAGTTGGTCACCTGTGACTGGGGACACATCAGGGAGCAAGACAGGTGGGTCCTGCCCCTCTTGAGGGTCGCCCTCCTCCCCGGGGAGGCAGACGAGGAAGCAAGCAGCTCTCCCCAGACTAGGGCAGGGCAGGCCTGGCTGGGTCCTCTGTCTGCCTCTGGGTCATCACCCCAGTTTTGCAGATGAGGTGAAGGAGGCTCAGTTCGGCAGAGGGCCTCCTCCAGGGAGAAGGGTTGGGGCAAAGCCAAGATCCCAGCCCGGCCTGCTGCTCAGCCAGGGGCCAGCTCCGTCCCCCATCCCTGCCACCCTGGCCTGACCTCGGGACCATGCCCCTGCCCCTCATTTAGAGAATGCCAAGGAAAGAGTCCCACTGGGAACCGTGCCCACAGCCTCATTTCCCCTCTTCATTGCCCCAGGGGCCAAGTAGAGCTGGGCATCAGGGAAGGGTTAAACGGGCACCACCAGGGGAGCTGGGGCTGCTCTGCAGATGAGCCCTGGGCCAGTGCCTGCGGCCCACGCGGCTCTCTACAAGGGAGGACACAGGGGGCAGAGATGCAGCGAGCCGGCCGCCCTCCGCCGATTTGCAGATAATCCTGTCTTCCCCTTCATGGAACCATCAGCCGAGGCTCTCCTACACCTGCTCTCTCCACACGAGGCTCAGGCTTGCCTGGCTGGGTTCATTGTTCAGCACGCATTACTGGGGCCCGGCCTGAGCAGGAGAGGGACCAAGGACTGTCATTACGCCCACTTCTCAGGTTTGAAACAGGCCCAGGACAGAAGCCGGTGTCTCTTGTTCCTGATATATCCTCTCTACACACTCACACACACACACACACACACACACACACACACACTCTCTCACTCAGAGCCCTGGATGTGCTATGGAAAGGTCAGCTGAAGAGATTCCAGCACTCCTTGGGGATATCCACCTGCCTTGGAGGGAGGGTCTGCATGGCCAGTCCAGGGCTGGCCACTCTCCAGACCCGTGCCTTCCAGGAACCCCACTGAGGCGCTGGCCTCCTCCCATGGGCACCGAGGCCCCATAGCTGTTGGGCAGGAGGGTCTTCTGTGCAGTCGCCTGGTGTCTAGAGCAGTGTCAGTGACTTAGGGGGTGTCCCCGACTAGCCTCCACTGCGGGATGCTGGTAATGGCGGGGTCAAGGTTGAGACACACGTGACGAGTCCTTAAACAGCAAGGTGGGCAGGTGTGAGGAAGTACACAGGTGACACTGTCACATCATTACTCCTGGGCCTGCAGATGTGACGAGGCCAGGGCTCAGGGTCGGCGCTTGGTAGCCCCACGGCCAGTACCATGTGGTGTGAAGTCCCATTGCAGGTCTAGGACCCCCTTCCCTGGCCTCCGTGGCCGGATCAACAAGCCGGTGACCTTCTGGTGTCAGGAAGGACCCTTACTGACCGTATCAGCATCCAGCACTGCCATAGCAAATTACCACAGACTGGGGGCCTCGAGACAACGGGGCTTGACTGACTCTCTCACTGTTCTGGAGGCTGGAAGTCCACATTCAAGGTGCGGGCGGTGCTCTGGGGGAGGATCCCCAGCTCCTGGAGCTGCGGCTGCGTCACTGCAGTCTCTGCCTCTGTCTTCACCTGGGCTCCCCTCTGAGTCAGTTTTCTCCTCTTCTGCCTCTTTTAAGGACACTTGTCACTCTCAAATCCCAGCCCATGCCTCGCACCCATGCTTGAAGGCGGGTCCCCTAGACTACCCACCCTGCCGTCCTGCTGGGGTGTCTGGTGGTCTGAGGAGAGTGGGGGTCACAGCACAGCCTTTCCAGTCTACCTGCCCCATCACCCCACCCCCTTGCTGCCCCTCGTTCCCTGTTCCCTGCCTGACGGGCACTCGCCCTGCTCCGTGACTCCCAGACCTTCCCCCAGCTGGCGTCCCGCCTCCGTGTTGCCCCAGGGCCACCCCGGCCCTCACTGCGGCAATCTGGGCGGGTCGGCCTGCAGGTGACTCGGTAGAGGCCCAGCCACGTGCCGGTCGGCTCCTCGGCCCCGGCCTGTGCACACTCCCCGCCAGTTCTTAGTCCCTCCCCTGGCTGGCCTCCACCTGCAGGAGCCCCTGGGGTCCGGGCCAGAGCTCAGCCCTTCCAGGCGGGGGCAGCTAGGAGGCCCTTCAGGACCCCCAGGTGACCCTGGGGCCCTCTCGGCCTCTCCAGCGTGGCACAGACCCCCCTGGGGTACAGCTCCGGCCCCGACACCTGTCTCCACTGGCCTGCACGTCGGGAGAGCAGGAACTGGGGCCCTTCATCTGTTTTCCAGGAGGCAGCCTTGGTGGGTGAAGGAGCGGGGAATGAATGAATGAATGAATGGAGGGAGGGAGGCCGGCTGGGCGGTGCCCTGACAGTCTCATGCCCCGTGTCCCTCGCAGACGTGCTGGTGGATGGACAGCCCTGTGACCGCGAGGCGGCGGCCTGCCGGGTGGGCGACCCCGTGCGCCTGGAGGTGAGGCTGACCAACCGGAGCCCGCGCAGCGTGGGGCCCTTTGCGCTCGGCGTGGTGCCCTTCCAGGACCACCAGAACGGCGTGCACACCTACGACCTGCGCCATGCCGTCTCCTTCGTGGGCTCCGGCACCTTCTACCTGGACAAGGTGCGTGTGGCCCCGGTCACTGTCCCCTGTCCCACCCCTCCCCCAGTGGCAGGCTTAGGGGTTGGTAGACGTGGCGGGCTCTCTGCGTTGACCCTCGTCCCCCTGACTCGCCCTGAGACCTCAGACGAGTTCACGTCTCTGTCCCTGAGTCCTGGGAGCAGAGCTAGGATGGGGACACCGGCCCCCAAGGGTTGTTAAGGAGCCGAGACGAGTGTGTCGGGGGAGCGGCAGGGCAGCGTCAGATCTCTGTGCCACTGGCACCGTTGCCCTGGCCCACGTGGCCGGCTCCTCCCTGCTCGCGGTCACGGCACGCAGGCCCGAGGGGCTGATGGGGTCACGAGGCACAGTACTCATTCTCCACTTACCTGTTGAGATGGCGCCTTTGCCCCAGACACTCCCCACGCTCCCCGACCCCCAGACGGCCCAGGGAGGGAAGTGTGATTAGCGCCATCCTAGGATAGGAGCTGAGGCCCAGAGAGGTGCAGTGACTCGCCTGGGGCAGCACAGCAAGGAAGCCCTGGAGGGCCACGGGAGCAAGTGCTGGGGGCCCGCCCACGCCCGTATCTAGGTAGGTTCAGGGGTCTCCTGGAGGCTCTGGGGGTCCGCACTGCTCCCGGCTGATGCCCCTCCTCCCCTCAGGTGCGGCCGTCGGGCCAGTCAGCCTGCCTCGGGGCCCTTCTGTTCCTCTGCACGGGCGACTTCTTCCTCCGCATCCGCTTCCACGAGGACAGCTCCAGCAAGGGGCTGCCCCCCTCCTGGTTCCGCCTGCCCAGCGTGCACGTGCGTGCCCTGGGGGCCCCGGCCTGAGCCGCTGCTCCCGCGGGGAGACGTGACCAGAGCGCCCCCGGGCAGGGGACAGGCCTTTGCTGCAACTCCTGTCCACTCCTCCCACCCCTCACCTCCCCTCCTACCTGCGGCGTCCTCTCTGGGCTTTGCAGAGGCCCCCAGACTTGGCAGCCGTGCCCCTTCCCACACTGGCCATCAGGGATCCCCTGCAAGAGGCCACTGCTAGGGTGAATGCTGACCAAACCCCAGAGTGTGGCCCTGGGTCCCTGCACCTGTTCTGTGACCTGGGGTTCACAGCCCAGCCAGCAGGAAGAAGAGGTGAGCGTGAGGGAGGGGCACAGCCGGGGTGGGTCTGGGGAGCCTCCCTCGGCCTCCTCGGCCCTTGGAATCCCCCGAGGGCTGGCTTTTCTCCCAGGGGTCCCGAGGCAGCCCAGCCAGGAGAGATGGCACCGTGGTTGGCTCCAAGCCACCTGCCCCCGGTGGGTAGATGGTCACCTGTGTCAGCTGTTCTGGCCCCTGGGCTGGTTCCAGGCTGGGCTCTGGGGGGCCACGGCCTGTGTGTGTCTGCGTGTCGGTGGCAGATTCTCCAATAAAGGGCCTGCCTCGCTTCTCTGCTGGTCCGCCTGCATCCCTGCCTCTGCTGGTCCGGTGCGGTCAGGGGGCCGCCCCCCAGCTCGTCAGCCCCCAGCGCAGGTAGGGACTCCCACGACCCCACACAGCACACACAGCTGGTGGCCGGCAGGGTCGGGCCTGTGTCTGTCTGTCCCTGTGGCCCCCCCAGGCCCCTCCCATGCGTGTGCTCTTTGGGCCTCTATGCCGCCCCTCTCAGAACACCGTCTCGAGTCCCGCACCATGGTCCTCAGCCCCCGCGATGGCTCTGGCCATCTCGGCCTCTCACTTGCTCTCCTGAGGTCCACACACACTCGGGAAGATGTTTGGGGGTGACACACGCGTCCAGAAGTCAAGGTGCAGATTGGAGGTGGGCGTTCCGCAGCCGCCCTCGGACCCACCTACCCACCCACCGCGAGGGCTGCCTCGTCCCTACTCCCTCCTCGCTCCCCTCCGGGTCACCCAGCCCCCTGCCCCCCTGCAGCCTCACTCCCAGCCCTGGAGGTTCAGACCACCTCTGCCCAGGCATCCTCAGGCCCTGTCTAGCAAACTCCACCTCCTGAGCAGAGTTCTGGGGCCAGAGAGAGGGCGAGGGTCCCAAGGCACAGAGCAGGGTGGGGTGATGCCGGAGGTGTCCAAGGCTCCTGGGTCACCCCGTTTAAACGAGGCCCCCCAGGCAGCAGGTGCGTGGCCAGCCCAGACACAGGGACAGAGGAGGATGGGCAGTGAGTGGGCTGTCGTGGGCCTGGGGCGCATGGCCCGTGGGATCCCCACGACTTCAGAGATGGGTGCCCTTCCACGCGTACCGGCACACCCCGATTAGAAAACATCTCAACGAAAGCTCTGGGCTCAGGGCAGCGAAGAACCTCCCAGGCCCCGCCTCACATGGGCTGCACGTGTTCCTGGCACGCCTCCCAGTGCCGGGACTTCACCCTGCTGTGCCGTCCTCAAACCCTCTGGGCCCTGGGGCACCGCCCCATCTCGGGGCCTGGGGGACTGGGTCTCCAGGTGCCCGGAGCACAGAGCCAGAGGCGGCTGAGCAGAATCCCGCTGCCCTGGCAGGGTCACCCAGGAGACACCTGGCAGGAGCCGCCTTCTCCCACACTCCACCTCTCTGGCGATGCTTTTGGCCCCTCGCAGGCTCTCGGGGCCCAAGTCCAGGCCTCGTGGGCCAGGCTGCCACCCGTGGCTTTGCAGGCTGCTTGTCGCCCACAGGGAGGTCGAGTGAGGGCCAGAGCCCTGTCTTGCCCCTCGTGGGGCTGTGCCGCCTGGGTTGGGCGGGGGGTGCTTATTCAAACTGCACAAGCTGCCACGTGGCCTGGGGTGGCCCGTTCTCCCCACTCCATCAGCCTCCACCCTCGCGGACCTTGCTTCTCCCAGAGCCCTGCCCTTAGCCGGCCCTCCCTTCTGCCCAGGGCGCACACACCTGGTTCCTCGCAGAGGCTGGCCCAGGGAGGCTCTTCGTTTGAGTGCCCCACGGCAAACCCTGAATCTGAGCACAAGTTCACCTGGGAGATGGGGGGGTCCCCCGCGGGGAGTGAGGGGTCAGGGGCGGGGACGAGCCAGTGCATTGTTGGGCCCCCGGGCTGAAATCCTGGCGGGACTTGCGGGGAGCGAGAACACAGCCTCAGACTCCTGCTACCGGCGGCGAGAGCTGGCCCGCGTGTCCCCCAACCTCAGGGGTTCATTCCCGCCATGCCAGCTGTTCTCGGACCTGAACAGGTCAGATGCCAGCCTTGGGAGCCCCAGGGATGCTGGACATTCCAAGGAATCTTGGGGGCTGGGAGTGAGGGCTCGTCCACAGCCATGTTCTGGGACTGGCCGAGTGTAACACGGTAGGGGTTTGGTCTCTGCCCTCAGTTCCTGACAGAGCTGTTTCATCCCTTGGAACTTCCTGGGTGATGGGAGCATCTTTTGTTCGAAAAAAGGCGGCTCTGAGTGGGCTCCTGGATGGCTTCAGGATGGGGGCCGGTCACCAGAAAGGCCTAGCGCGACCGGAATCTTGGGCCCCCCTCTCCCACCTCATCCTCCGGGGAGGGGAGGGGGACTGGAAATCGAGTTAATTGATCACGCCTACAAGATGAAGCCCCCGTAAAATTCCCTCGGCTGTGGGGTGTGGAGAGCTTCCTGGTTGGTGAACACGCCCACGAGCTGGAGGGCGTGCCCCCCACCTCCACGGGGACAGAAGTTCCTGCACCCAGGATCCTCCCAGACCTCACCCTGGGAACCTCTTCATCTGGCCATTCATGTGTATCCTTTATGACGTCATCTGTCATCAATTGGTCAACATAAGCCGTAAGTAAAATGTCTTCCTGAGTTCTGTGAGCTGCTCTAGCAAATTATCAAACCCGAGGAGGGGGTCATGGGAACCCCATGTGTTTTTTAGTTTCCAGAACAAATACAACAGTTGCCAGTTACTGAATGCACCGAGAGAGAAGTCTCAAAGGGCTTCTTGGGGGAGGGGGTGTTGGAACTAACCTGGGCACCCTGAAAGGTGACCCATGTGAGGCCTGTGTCCCGAGTGCCCCCCACAGCGGAGGAGATGAGCTGCATCCGGTCCAAGGACACCCTGTGTGGACCAGGAGCATTTGGAACTTTCTCGGAGGGTCAGCGGGAGCCCGGGAACCGTGTAGAGCAGGGATGTTACTGTCGGCCTTGGCACGGCTGGATCGTTCCAGCGTGGAGGTGTGTGGCCGAGGCAGAGAACCCAGGTGCAGGTGTCTGGGTGACAGCTCGGCGTCCTGGTTCTTCAGGTCCCGTGCTGTCGGCTCCTGAGCACGACAGTCCTACAGCTGCTGTGTCTGCAATCCTCCTCCCCCCCCAAGGCCATAGGAGGCTAAGCCCGGAATAGACTGTGTCCTTTTCATTTCACTAGCTGAGCTGGCTTGGTTTTGCCTCCTGACATTGTTCCCTTTGGCCAGGACAGGCCTGCAATGACCCCGTAATCACCCAGCCATCTCACTCTTGTCATCCGAAATTCGCCAAGCAGAGCCCGGATCCATGGGAGGGGGTCTGAGGAACTGAACTCCAACTCAGCCACTTGTCAACTCTGTGACCTCAGACACGTCACTTAAGACTCCATTTCTTTTCATCCGAATAAATGGAGATAAAAATACTTATTTCATGGGCACTTTTACGCTAAGAGTTTGGTTTGATCTCCTCAACATTCCTACACATCAGGGCAACTCCTCGTGAATACTGGTTCCCTCCTCGTACCCCTCGCATCGCCTGTGTGCTCCCATCCACATCCCCGGCGTGTGCCTGGAATTCCACCATTCCCCTGGGAAGCTTAACAAGGGATATTGCTGTTTCCCATTAGACCCCTGCACAGGTTAATTTATTAGGTAACATGAAATAATATAAGGCAGGTATTTCTAACACAAATGCTCAAATGGGAAAGGGATTGTCTGACAAAGGGGTGAGCTCCGTGACTCTTTGTAGTCAAGCAAAAGCTGGAACTGTGGATGGTTTCAAAAGATGCAGGTGTCGGATGAGGCCTGTGAGCCCAGAAGCCACTGTCATTAGATGTCTTAAGAGCCAGCCTGGTCCCAGTAAGCAGAGAAGAGAGTGAGGTGCATGTGATCACCTGGCTCCTGGGGCCTCTGAGCAATGTCTTAAGGGATTAAGACAAATAATAAGTAAAGATCAAAAGAGGGTGTCAACATGATGGAGTAGGGGCCCAGACTAAGCTCCTATTGAAAACGACTAAAAATGATGGTAATTATATAAAAACACATTTGTGAGTGCATCCACAAAGCTGGCAGGGGAGTAAGAAATACTCAGTCCAGTACCTGTGTGTAGGCAGAATCCAAAAAGGCAAGCAGTGAACTGATGCCAACTTTCATTTTGAGGGTTTTTGCCAAAGCAGGAGCATCAGTTTTTTGCAGTCTCACAAAACAGGAAGGAGGAAGACAAATCCTAGGGCCCGTCAGGTGGGAAGTCTAATAGAAGACCACTCCCCAATAACTTGGGAGCCCTACCATACTTAGAGAGTGGAAATAAAACTACTCTGTCTCTGGGCTTCCCTGGTGGCACAGTGGTTGAGAGTCTGCCTGGTAGTGCAGGGGACGTGGGTTCGAGCCCTGGTCTGGGAAGATCCCACATGCCACGGAGCAGCTGGGCCCGTGAGCCACAATTACTGAGCCTGCGCGTCTGGAGCCTGTGCTCTGCAACAAGAGAGGCTGCGATAGTGAGAGGCCCGCGCACCGCGATGAAGAGTGGCCCCCGCTTGCCACAACTAGAGAAAGCCCTCGCACAGAAACGAAGACCCAACACAATCATAAATAAATTAATTAATTAATTTAATTAAATTAAAAAAACTACTCTGTCTCAACCCTTTGATTCCAACCCACATTGGCCTTCCCTTGAATCCGCAGTCCCAAGGCACACTCCCTGAAAGCCGCCCCCAAACTTCAAGTCATTCATTAATTTGAAAATGACCCTAAATATACACACCCCTACCACCACATACCAGACATTTTACAGAAGTAAATGCATCCTTTCTGGAGGAATCTACTCTTGTCCCAAGCTCCAAGGGTTTCTACAAGGAAAATGAATAATTCAGAGTTTCAAAAGAAAGAGTCATTAAATACCCAAGGAAACAATGCATCATGTGTGAGAGCCAGAAGAAACAAAAGCAGCAAACTTGGGCTTGAAAAGGAATCGGACATTGGCTTTATCAGACATAGACTACAAAATAAGTGTGCTTTATATGTTTTGAGAAATGAGGAAGAAGATTAAAATGGGTAAAGACCTAGAACATCATAAAATAATCAAATGGAACTCCTATAATTGGAAAACAGAGCTGAAATTAAATACTTAACAAATAGGTTGAAGAGCAGATTAAACCCAGCTTGGAGGAGAACTAGTGAATGAAAAATAGAGCTGAAGATGTTAAGGAAAAAAATGCAGCCCAGAAAGGCCAAAAAATATGAAAGAGACTTAAACACAGAGGACAGAGTGAGACACTCTCTCATACATCTAATCAAGTTCCTGGAGAAGTGGGTAAAGAGACTAGAGAAAAGGCAGTATTTGAAGGGATAATGACTGAGAACTTCTCAGAACTGATAAAGACAAAAGTCCACATATTTTAACAAGCCTGATAAATTCCAAGTAGCATAACATTTAAAAGACACAATAGACACGTCATAATACAATTTCAAGGTCCAGATACAAAGGGATGATTTAAAAGGAGCTGGAAAGAAAAGACAGATTACCTTCAAAGAAGTGGCAATTTGATTGACAGCTGACTTTCCATCAGCAAAAACAAAGTCCAGAAGTCAGTGGTATAGTATTGGAGAATGTGCTGAGTGATGCAAATATTTTTCAATAGATAAAATGATTATATTTTCATATAAACAAAAATAGGGGTTCCACCACCAAAACCTCATTAAAGGGAGTTCTGAAGAATGAATCTCAGGCAGAAAGAAATTGATGCCAGATAGAAAGTCAGAGATGCAAGGAAGAAGGAACAACAGATTGAGTGGTACACATGTGGATAAATCTAAACAAACATTTACTGTATAGTAATAATTATTAACTTAAAACAGAATTAACATATAGCAAAACAACACAAGTGTTGGTAAGGGGATGATTGGAATTAAAGTATTCTAAAATGCTTTAATTTCAATTTTAAAGGTTCAGGAGGAGGGTAAAGATATTGAGTAATTTAGACTTAAGCTTTGGTGCTTTGTTTATGGAAGTTTCCATTTCTGGGATAAGCACGAAGAAAATGAGAAATAACATGAACAACTTCTAAACTAGATGCTCCAAACAAATGGAATAAGGAAAATTAATTATTCAATCAAAAAGTAGGAAAGAAAGAAAAGAAAATGACCAAAGAAATTAATGGAAATGACAGAACAAATAGAACAAAATGACAACCATAATGGTATTATCCCCATATTACAGGTGAAAAAAATGAGGCACAGAGCAATTAAGTAACACCTAGAAGTGGTTATAAAATAAGTTGTAGAAATAAAGCATATCCATACTTAGAGTAAATTAAACTAAATATCCCAGATAAAAGACTAGACAAAACCCACAAAATCATGTTTATGATATTTACAAGAGACACTACAACCTAAAGATATAGTAGGTTGAAATGAAATGTTGGAAAAAATGTACCAGAAAAATCCTAATTAAAAAGTAAGTCTAGGGGCTTCCCTGGTGGCGCAGCGGTTGAGAATCTGCCTGCCAATGCAGGGGACACGGGTTCGAGCCCTGGTCCGGGAAGATCCCACATGCCATGGAGCAACTAGGCCCGTGAGCCACAATTGCTGAGCCTGCGCGTCTGGAGCCTGTGCTCCGCAACAAGAGAGGCCGTGACAGTGAGAGGCCCGCGCACCGCGATGAAGAGTGGCTCCCGCTTGCCGCAACTAGAGAAAGCCCTCGCACAGAAACGAAGACCCAACACAGCCATAAGTAAATAAATAAATTAATTAATTAAATTTAAAAAAAAAAGTCTAAAGCAAAAAATAAATTACTTTAAGAAATAGAAACAATAACATCATGATAAAAGTAATAACATCAGGAGGCCTATAATAACTCCAAATATGTATGCAGCCGATAATACTGCCTTCAGTACATAAAGAAAAACTTGGTAGAACTAAAAGGAGACATAGACAAACCTCTCACAGTAACTAAAAGATCAAGAAGATAAAAATTGTTAAAGACATAAAAGATTTGTAAAATACCATCATTAAATTTGATTTAATGGATTTATATAGAATACTCAGCAGCTTAGAAAGACATTTTTATCAAGGGCATATGTTAAAGATTTGCTTTATGGCCCAGTAAGTAGTTGAAGGACTGTTATCATACAGATACATTATCTGAACCCAATATACTTAACTTAGAAATCAGAAAAAGATGATTATAAAATTCTCATGTGTTTGAAATCTAGTAAACACTTCTAGATAACTCAGAGTTGAGAGAGGAAGTAGCCATGGAAAGTAGGAAATACTGAAATTGAACAATAAAAGTATATCAGAACGTGTGTGATGCACATAAATCAGTATTTAGAAGAAGGTTTTATAAACTTAAGTGCTTACATTCAAAAGAAGAAAGTGTGAAAGTTAATGAACAAAGCACCATATCCAGGAGCTAAAAAAGATGGCATAAGAAATCAAAGAAAATAGAAGACTATAATAAACATAAGATCATAAATTAATAAAATAAGAAAGACACACACAATAACAAAAAGCCAAAGGTTGTTTCTTGAAAAGGCTAATAAAATTGAGAAACCTCTGAGTAGATTAATAAAGAAAAAAGAAAAGGCACAAATAGCCACACTACAAGTAAAGAGGGGACGTCGGATACTGCAGACAATAATAGGAGACTATTATAAGAGGAAATTATGAAGAAATTCATAACAATAAACTTGAAAATGTAAATGAAATATAAAATTTCTAATAAGTATAATAACAATTAAAATGTCTGGTAATAAATAGGATGAATAATCCTAAAACCATTAAAGAAATCAAATCTGTAGTTAAAAATCTTAAAAATCTTTTCAAAAAGAAAACTCCAGGCCCAGATGGTTTTTTACCAGTGAATTCTAATTCAAGGAACAAAAAATTCTAATGCTACACAATATATTTCTGAACATGGGAAAAGAGGTGAAACACTCAGGTATATTTTATGAGGCTGGTATAACCTTGATATCAAACTCTAACAAACACAGCATAAGAAAAGAAAATTTTAGGCTAAATCCTAAAATTTTGCATCAACGTAGATGCAAAAAATTTGAATCTAAATGTTAGCAAACAGATTCAGTGATATGTGTAAAAGAATACCATCATCAAGTGTTTGTTGGCAATCTGTATATCTTCTTTGGAGAAATGTCTATTTAGGTCTTCCGCCCATTTTTGGATTGGGTTGTTTGTTTTTTTGATATTGAGCTGCATGAGCTGCTTGTATATTTTGGAGATTAATCCTTTGTCAGTTGCTTCGTTTTGAAAGGATGATCAGCATCACTAATCGTTAGAGAAATGCAAATCAAAACCACAATGAGGCTGAGTAATATTCCATTGTATATATGTGCCACATCTTCTTTATCCATTCATCAGGGGATCAGCTCGGTGCTTTGCGACCACCTAGAGGAGTGAGATAAGGAAGGTGAGAGGGAGACGCAAGAGGGAGGGGATATGGGGATATATGTATGCATATAGCCAATTCACTTTGTTATACAGCAGAAACTAACACAAAACTGGAAAGCAATTATACTCCAATAAAGATGTTAAAAAAAAAAATCAAAAACCACAAGGTATCACCTCACACCTGTCAGAATGGCCATCATCAAAAAATCTACAAACAATAGATGCTGGAGAGGGTGGTGAAAAGGGAACCCTCTTGCCCAGTTGGTGGGAATGTAAATTGGTACAGCCGCTATGGAGAACAGTATGGAGGTTCCTTAAAAAACTAAAAATAGAACTACCATATGACCCAGCAATCCCACTACTGGGCATATATCCTGAGAAAACCATAATTCAAAAAGAGTCATGTACCACAGTGTTCACTGCAGCACTATTTACAATAGCCAGGACATGGAAGCAACCTAAGTGTCCATCGACAGATGAATGGATAAAGAAGATGTGGCACATATATACGATGGAATATTGCTCAGCCATAAAAATAAATGAAATTGAGTTATTTGTAGTGAGGTGGATGGACCTAGAGTCTGTCATACAGAGTGAAGTAAGTCAGAAAGAGAAAAACAAATACTGTATGCTGACACATATATATGGGATCTTAAAAAAAAATGGTTGTGATGAAACTAGGGACAGGACAGGAATAAAGACGCAGACGTAGAGAATGGACTTGAGGACACGGGGAGGGGGAAGGGGAAGCTGGGACAAAGTAAAAGAGTAGCATCGACCTATATACACTACCAAATGTAAAATAGACAGCTAGTGGGAAGCAGCTGCATAGCACAGGGAGATCAGCTCAGTGCTTTGTGACTACCTAGAGGGGTGGGATAGGGAGGGTGGGAGGGAGATGCAAGAGGGAGGGGATATGGGGATATATGTATACATATAACTGATTCACTTTGTTATACAGAAGAAACTAACACGACATTGTAAAGCAATTATACTCCAATAAAGATGTTAAAAAATAAAATAAAAATTATTTTTCACAGCAAAAAGAAAAAAAAAGAATACTATGATCAAGCTGTATTTATTCAGAGAATACAAGGTTGATTTTACATTGGAAAAGATAGTAATGAATCCACCACTCTAACAAATTAAAGAAGAAAAATCATATCATTCTTATAGATGTGGGAAAAGTCTTTGATAAGAGTCAACATCCTTTTATGACTTTCAAAAAAACCCCAAAACCCCGCAAAAACCTCTTAGTAATCTAGGTCTAGAAGAGTTTCTTTAACCTAATAAAAGGATATCTATTAAAAGTATACATACAGAAAACATAATTCTTTTTTTTTTTAGGGTACTTGTTTTATTTTTTTAAACATCTTTATTGGAGTATAATTGCTTTACAATGGTGTGTTAGTTTCTGTTTTATCACAAAGTGAATCAGCTATACACTGATTTAGTGTAGTGTATAACTACACTGTGTTAGTTTCTGTTTTATAACAAAGTGAATCAGCTATACACTGATGGGAATATACATATATTCCCTTATCTCTTCCCTCTTGCATCTCCCTGCCTCCCACCCTCCCTATCCCACCCCTCTAGGTGGTCACAAAGCACCAAGCTGATCTCCCTGTGTTATGCGGCTGCTTCCCACTAGCTATCTATTTTACGTTTGGTAGTGTATATATGTCCATGCCACTCTTTCACTTTGTCCCAGCTTACCCTTCCCCCTCCCCGTGTCCTCAAGTCCATTCTGTAGTAGGTCTGCATCTTTATTCCCATCTTGCCCCTAGGTTCTTTATGACCTTTTTTTTTTTTTAATTCCATATATATGTGTTAGCATACAGTATTTGTTTTTCTCTTTCTGACTTACTTCACTCTGTATGACAGACTCTAGGTCCATCCACCTCACTACAAATAACTCAATTTCGTTTCTTTTTATGGCTGAGTAATATTCCATTGTATATATGTGCCACATCTTCTTTATCCATTCATCTGTCGATGGACACTTAGGTTGCTTCCATGTCCTGGCTATTGTAAATAGAGCTGCAATGAACATTGCGGTAAAGAAAACATTATTCTTAATGTTGAAATGTAAGCACTCTCTTTAAGATCAGGAACAAAACAAGGATGCTCATTATCTCCACTTTTATTCAACATTGTATAATTGGTCCATGCCAGCACAGAAACTTAGATACAAGAGCAAATAAAAGGCATAAGGGCTGGAAAGGAAGAAGCAAAACTGTCATTATTTGCACATTATATCATCAATTACACTAAAAAATCCTAAAGAATCTTCAGGTTTATCAGAATTAGTAAGTGTTTAAGCACTGTTGTTGGATACAAAATCAATATAGAAAATCCACAGCATTTTGGTACCACAACAAAAACCAGCTAGAAAATAAAATCATAAACATTACCATTTATAGAACTACAAAAAATATAAAGAATCTGTGGTAGGCAGAATAATGACATTCCACACATGTCCACGTCCTAATTCCCAGAACTTGTGAAAATGATGGGTTCGTGGCAAAGAGTAATTATGGGTACAGATAAAATTGAAGTTGCTAATCACCTGACTTTAAAATAGGGAGATTATCCTGGATTATCCTTGTGGGTCCAATATATTCACAAGGTTTCTTAAAAGGGAAAGAGAGAAACAAAAAGAACCAGAGAGATGACAGCATGAGAAGAATTTAGCCCGATGTTGCTGGCTTTGAAGATGGAGGAAGGGGCCGTGAGCCAAGAGGTGCCTCAACCTCTAGGAGCTGGAAAAGGCAAGGAAACAGATTGTCCCCCTAGAGCCTCCACAAGAACAAAGCCCTGCCCACATCTTGACTTTTGCTCAGCAAGACTCATTTTGGACTCTGACTTCAAGAACTGTAAGATAATCAGTTTGTGTTGTTTAAGCCACCAAGTTTGTAGTAACTTGTTACAGAAACAATAGGAAACACAGAATCCAGGAATAAATCTTTAATGTGTAAGACCATTATGGAGGAAGTTATAAAAATTTATTGGAAGACATTAAAGGAGATCTAAGTAAATGGTTGGAAGACTCTCTTTCATAAGGATGTAACTTCTCACTAAATTGATCTATAGGTTCAATGCAACACCAGTAAAAATCTTAATTTTTTTGTGGGGTGGTGAAGATTGGCAAGGTGATTCTAAAATTCATATATAAATGCAAAGGCCCAATAATAGCCAACATACTCTTGAAGAATAAGTCAAAATGTATTATAATGCTAAACAAGTACACACTGTGGAATAGAAGAATGGGTCAATGGAAAGCCCAGAAACAGACCTATGCATATAGAGACCGACGATGTATGAAATATTGCTGTCACATGCCAGTGGGAAGAGGATGGACTTTTCCTTAAATAGTGCTCAGAAAGTAAGTGAGTAGCCATAGGGAAAGAGAGATACTGGGCCCTGCTACACACCATACATAAAAATTATTCTAGGTTAAGACCTAAATGTGAAAGGCAAAGTATAAAACATTTAGAAGACATTAAAGATATCTTACGATCTTGGGGTAGGGATAGATATCCTAAATAAGACACAAAAAGCACAAGCCATAAAAATGATAAGTTTCACTATATTAAAACTAAGAACTTCCATTCATCAAAAGACCATAAAGAAGATGGAAAGACAAGTCACAAACTGGGAGAAATATGAAGAGGATCTTACACCATAATGAGATTATTCAACCTGGAAATGGCCTCACCTGACTGCAAACAAGGCATGTCTCTTTTAGGGAGGAGGGGAGAATGAGCACCAGAAGTTTCTACCACACCTAGTGAGGTTGAACTGGTCATAACCTAGGACCCAACGATTCTACTACCATGTACATAACGTAATGAATGTACAGTGGCTTGTGAAACATGAGCTGTGTGCCAGAATGTTTATAGCAGAATTGTTCATAGTGGGGAAAAAAGGACATAAGTTCACATTCCATAGTAAGAATGGAATGTACAGATCCGTTTTAGCATATTCATATAGCAGAATAGTATACAATGATGAATATGCAACAATGTGGATCCACTTCCAAAACATAACGTTGATGGAAGAAAGCAGACAACAGAAAAGCACATGCAATATGATTCTAATTACATGAAGTCCAAAAAGCAAATCAGTGTATTTGTTAAGGATACATACCAAGTTGTTACAAAAAAAAAAAAAAAAAAAAAAAGACAATAGAGACAAGTGAGTAACTGACACAAAATTTAGCATAGATTCCCTCTGGATTCCCTCAGATCCCTCATGGGACCTGAGAGGGGAAACGGGGCTCTGGGAATCAGGTAATATTCCATTTATTCACCTGGGCAGTGAAAACTTAGTTCTATTCCTCTTTCCAAAAATTGAGATGTTCAATTCAGGCCCAGGTGATGAGAATTGTCAAAGACATGGCTTTCGGTAAAAAAAAAAAAAAAGAAAGAAAGCTCCTTTGGCACAGATTCAGCAAACCAATAAAGAAATTCTTTCCTTCCACCTTTAGTTTGCCATTTCAAACCTGCTGATTAATCACAGTGTGTTCCTGGCAGCTGCCCAGACCAGCTCCTCTGAAAATAGGTGAAGTGGGAGCCCTCGGACAAGAGCACCTTCAGCACCACGGACAGCAATCCACGGCTGGCCCTTCTGAGACCAGCTATGTAGGGATTCAGAATGTTGCAGAAGGGCAGAGGATGAAATAGAACCCAGGTCTCCTGATACCTAATCTAGTCTTCATTCCATCTCTCCTGGCTTTGGCTAAATGAACTGCAACTCCTCCCTAAACCAAGAAGTCGCCAGGGGACTTCCACATGTGGCGTTCACATATGCCATTGAAAGCTTGGGCTTTGCAGTCAGTCTCAGCAGGGTTGAGATCTGACTCTGCCTGCATCATCTGAATGCTCTCGGAAGTCTCTTCACCTCTCCAAGCCTCAGTGTCAATCATATCAACTCCCCACAGAGTTGCTGCGAGAATTCAGTAATATTAGATCTTGTGCTCTGGTGTGCATTTAAAACCAAGAAAATTCCCTTTCCCTCAGTGGATTTCATATAGAAAAAAAAAAATTGGTTCTTTGGAACATTTAAAAGATGCTGAAACAACTAGAGGCTGTTTTGGAAATAAACCCCACAAAATCTCCATATAAAATCTTGGCATTTGCTAACAGATACTAAGGCTCCCTTGGATGTCGATGTCTTCGTTTTGTCCAGTCTGGTTCATTAGAGCCCCCTGATCGTTGCCTAATATGTCCTTACTTTGTCATGCCAAGAGACGCTCAGAGAAGAGGGGTGAAAATATGCCTACAAAATGTCCCCAAGGCTAAGGGTCCTAAACCACACACTGCTTTCCCACAATGAACCTGAAGGGTAATATATTGTTCTCTTGATTAGTCGCTAGATTCTATTTGCTAGTATTTTATTTAGAAATGTTCACCTATATGTGTGCCATCGGTCTATAGTTCCCCTTATTTTGTATTATTTGTATTAAAGATATTCTAGATGCATAGAATGAATAAAGGTATTTCTCTCCTATCCTTTTCTGTGGCCTCAAATAGCTTAAACAGTATTAAAATGATTCATTCTTTAGAAATTAGATAAAACTCAGCTGTGAGCCTGTCTGATTCTGCTGTCTTTTCACTGATAGATCTCCAGTCACCTTCTAATCTCTTCTATGGTAATTGGTCTATTAAAATTTTCCATTTTTTCTTGGACTGATTTTGGTAATTTACTAGGAAATCATCCATTTCCCTGAGGTTTTCAATTTGTTATCACAGAGTTGCATGTAATATTCTCTCATAATTATTTTTATCTCTCCTGTATCTGTAGTTATATTGGTATGTCTGCCTTCTTACTCCTAATCTTGTCTAATTTTACACTCTCTCTTCATTCTCCATAATTGGACTCATGAGGGTTTTTTCTATTTTATTAGCAATTTCAAAGAATAAGCTTTTGCATTTACATATTCTTCCCACTATTTAAATTTTTTTTCTATTTCATCAATTTCAGTTCTTTATGAATTCCCCTTTTCTTGTTTCTTTTGTTGTTTCTTTTCCTAATTGCTTGAGACAAGTACTAAAAATGATGTTATGTTTAGCCTTTGCCCCTTCGAATGAAGGCATTTAGGCTGTGTGTTTCTAAGCTGTTAACTTTACTCCATATGTTTTAACATGAAGCATTTTCTTTTTCTTTGTTTTCCAGATGATATATAATTTCTCCCTTGATTTTTCTCTTTGATCCAAGAGTTATGCATGAATGTTTTAAATTTGCAAGTAAAGTGTTTGGCTCCCATTTTATTATTAATTACTACTTGTATTGAATATGGCTGGAGCATGAGGCCTGTGAAAACTTCATTCTTGGGTTCTTGAATTTGGTAATGTTTTCTTGTCAGCCTATTATATATATACTGATTTTCCTCAGTGACATTTGGGCACATAAAAAGGGATTCACTATTTGAAAAAATATATATCTATATCTATATCTATATATATAACTATATTATATATACAGTCACAGTTATTGGTTGCATTATTCAGTTCTGGTGTTATTACTTTGTTGTTTTTGAATTTCAAATGTACATAAAAGCAGAGAGATAACATATACTATACATCCATCATCAAGATTCAATAACTGTGTACATTTTGCTATGTTTGTTTTTTACTGAGGTATTTAGAATTAAATTATAGGCCTCATGGCATTCCACCCCTAGATACTTCAGTTTATCTCTTTACTAAAGAAGGATGCTTCCCTACTTAACCATGATACCATTACTGCACCTGAGAAAATAACAGTGATGTTCTATAATCTTCTAAAACTTCATCCATATCAAATTTCCCTAATTGTCCCTAAAACGGCTTTTAAAAATCTGATTTGTTCAAACTAGGATCTAATCAATGGCCATGCAATAAATTTGATTGCCTCTTAACTTCTAACAGTTTCTTAATTTCTAATACTCTTGTCCATTTCTCACAGAGATCGTGCAATGGTCTCTCACTCTAATTATATTTTTATCAGGTTCTCTTTCCTTTCCTAATAGGTTTTGCTTATATATTTAACTCTTTTTTTCTTTTTAAATACAGGCTTATGACTGTATAGCATTTCACTGTATAACATTCTAATTTATCACATATAAATATTTTAAACCTTTTTGAGATTACTATCTACCCGTCCTACTTTATTTTCATTTGCTTTATCCTTGTAGATATTTTCCCAGCAACTTATTTTATTTTATTATTATTTTTTTAATGTTTTTTCTTTAACATCTTTACTGGAGTATAATTGCTTTACAATGTTGTGTTGGACTTCCAGCCTCCAGAACTGTGAGAAACAAATATGAGTTGCGTAAGCCCCCCAGACTGTGGTATTTTGTTATGATCGCCCAAGCAGATAGACCCTAAGACCCCTTCCATTGCACTGATGGCCATTCTCTCTTCCTTGTTTGCCAGATCTCTCTACTTTGAAAATAAGATACCACCTATTCCACACAATAAGATATTCTATTTTTCCCTTGATTATTCCTCCCCAGTCTAATAAGATGACACTTCTAGACATCTTTTATTTTCTTCCTTTCCCCTCCCCCTCCAAGATGAGATCCTTGCAAAGTTTATAAATTTCCTTCCTGGCCGTAACTTGTAGCTATTGCTGAGCTATGACTTTTATAAATAGACTATCATTACAATTTTTCCTTTCAGTACGGACCTTCAATTTTAGGAACCCTTACTTAGCAGTTAGATGATACAGTGCGAGACAGGTCTATCCTTATTCATTTTTATTTAATTTACCACATAGCGAGTTCCATTGCTCACCGTTATGTCTTTCCCTTTTCATCTTTCTTCATTTCGTGGGCTCTGTTCTGTCTTCTTTATTTTCAGGTTTGGATCTTCTCTTGAGTCTTTTCTTCAAATGAAGGATGCAGGGGATAGAAGAGAATTTGGGAAGTGTACTCTCAGAATCTTCCTTTTGCTTTCACGGGTGAGTGGGAACTTGCCTAGAGACAGGATTCTTGGGTGAAGGTCTTTGCCGGGTATGAGGGTGGACAGAAGACCCCAGGCTTGGCCATGTGGCCTGCTTTGGCCAACACAGTGCATTCAGAAGTGATGGAGGATGTTTCTGGGCAGAAGCTTTTGGGACCACGGTGAAATCTGTCAGGTTCTGTCTCCCTGTCGGGGATGGTGGAAGCCTAGGGCGGGGGAGCGTCTGTCAGCCTGGGTCTCAGGGGGCCAGTGAACAGAGCTACTATCAACTCACATGAGCAGGAAATAAGCCTTTGTAATTTGAACCACTGATTTTTTTATTTAAAAATTTTTCTGGTACTGCTATGTCTCAGCACAGGCTGCTGTGACAAAATACTGCAGACAGTGGTGGGGATGGGGGGGTGACTTAAACAACAGACATTTATTTCTCACGGTTCTGGAGGCTGGAGTGTCCAAGACTGGGTGCTGGCAGATCGGGCACCTGGCAAGAGCCCTCTTCCTGGTTTGCAGATGCCCTTTCTCACTGTGTCCTCACGTGGCCGAGAGATAGAGAGAGAGGGCTCTGATCTCTTCCTCTTACTATAAGGGCACTAATCCCATTACGGGGCCACACTCTCATGACCTCATCTAAACCTGATCACCCCCCAAAGGCCCCACCACCAAATGCCATCACACTGAAGGTTAGGTTTCAACATATGAACGTGGGGGACACAGACATTCAGTCCATAACATGCTGTATAATCTATCCCATCCTGACTGATTCAGAAACTGATAGGATGCGGGGAGAGTTCTCACTCTCCAGGTACAACTCTCCCCGTCCTCTCTGGCTCTGGGCCCCCCCCCCCCAGATGCCATGATTTTTCTTTGTCAGCTCTTTGGAGGCTCAGATCTGATAGCTGAGTGCCCCTGTGTTAATCTGGGTCCTCCAAGAAGCAGATGTTGAGATGCAACTAAACACACAAGAAGTTTACTAGGGAGAACACATAAGAGAGGAAACGGGGAGGGAGCTGGGAGAGCCATCACGCCGCGATCTGACCCAGGTGAAAGAGGGAGGGAAGAAAGGATGGTAGGGTGGAAACCGAATACTCAGTTAAATTTAGCCGCCAAAAGGCTACTGCTCAGAAAAGGCAAACAGACAGCAGGTGAAGTGAGGCCTGGCCCCAGAGTCTGGCCTGACCCTTTTCCTGATGCTTCCCACGGCAGCTGAGGTGCAGGCCAGAACACTGGTCAGTATGGCCAAGCATGGGCTGCACAGGAGAGAAAGGGGTGTGGGGTGCATTTGGGACTGAATTGTGGACAGTATTGCTGATGAAAGATCATGGAAGCCAACATGTACACAGTACCTTGGTCTGTGACGTGTAAGCATCCTGACCTCACCTTTGCAGCCTCCAGGGCCTGGACCAGGAACTGGCCGAGTAGATGCTTAACAGACATTCGTGTCAAGAAAGAATGAAGACCTGTATCTCTACTCTGGTCTCAGATTCTAAGACATAGTCTGGGAGAGAGAGACTTTGGGTGGAAGCACCAAGGAGGTGTCCACCAGGACCAGAGTCAGGGAAACTTACCCTGATCGTTTCACCCCTGCCCGTCATCGCTCCCCCCTTCTACCTCGTCTGCACCCCACATTCTCCCTCCTCTTTGGTTCCTGCATCTCTCCTTCTTCTCCCTGATCCCCCAGTCTCTCCACCCTTCTCTCTGGTCCTCCACTTTCCCTTCCTCTTTCCGATGTCCCACTTCTCCCACTCCTGCCCCTGCTCTGCTGGGTTCAAAATCTCAGGACTGTTGTACAGGAGTCACCGGTGACCCTGCATTTGGAGAAGCACCAGTAGCTCATGAGAGAGTGAAATTCAAAGCTAGGGGCAGAGACAAACACAACCAGCTCGCCTTCCTTCAGTGCTTACCTGTGCCAGGCACTCTGCTAAGTGCAAAACACACCACATCCCCATTTCACAGATGAGGAAATTGAGACTTGGGTGAAGTGACAGGCCCAAGGTCAATCAGCCAGTATATGGTGGAGCCAGGATTCAAACCCAGGACCATCTGACTCCAAAGCCCACCTGTTTGCACTACCTCCACCCCAAGCTTGGAGACTGTGCCAGTGTGGTACCTGGCTTTTCATCCTCCCCACCATCCAATCAGCCAGGAGCCCTCATTCCACCCATTCTGCAAGGGACGGGCCTGAGGCTTGAAGTCCGGGGGTTCACCCAGGAAGTCGGTGCCCAGATCTGAGCCAGGTCGGCCCTAGTGCACACGCAGACTGAGTCCTTGACCATTATGGGCCACGTCCTTGCACAAGGTGTCCCCTCCAGCCCTCCTCCACCCCCAGCATCGTGGTCCTGATGCGCCCATGCTCCAGCCGGCCTTGATCCGGGGCTATTCACTTGCGCTGTGTTAGGACTGCGCGGTTGTCACATACTCAAGGGACGGAATCTCTGGCTGGCTCCATCCAAGCTGCACAGTGGCAACTGAGCGTGAGGAAAACAGGAGTGCGACCTGTGACGTGGTCCTTCTCAGCTCAGCCTTCTCTCCTGGGCGTCCTCCTCTCTAACCGTATCCTCGAACCTTCTTGAACATCCATCCCCTTTGCGTTCTCACCTGCTCCCTTGCACTTGACACTTAAGGAAGGTCTTACATCAGCATCCGTGGACTTCAGGCTGTAAAAGTCAGTGTTTCCCAGGGCCGGACCCATTGCTGAAATGGTGCTAACTTCCCTGGGGAAAATCCTTAGGATTTTGTTTCTTTATATTTCTCCTTTTTATATTTTATGCAAAAAGTATTGTTTGTGATCAAGAATAAATAAATTAAAAGGGTACAATGATTATAAAGAGTCAGTAATTCAACCTGCCACCATTAAAGAGATTTTAGGCATCTGAGTGGAGGTGTGGGAGGGATTTGGGGAGTTGGGGACTCTTTCTGTTGCTGCGGAAATCACACCTTGTCCACCAGGCCTGTCCTAGGTCGTTGGAGACCAGACAGCATCAGAAGCTGCAGTGATTTCACCCAACTCACCCCCGGGGCGCCTGGTCCCCTGTGAGTGGACCCCAGCCCCGACAAGAGACGCTCAGCAGTGGCCTCTGGGAGGCTGGGGCCGTGGGCTGTGTGCACTGCAGGCCCCGCCCCTTCACAGTCATCAGAATTGGAGTCGTCATTGTTTTAATTGACCACCCATTTCTTGGGGACCTTTCTTCTTCCAGGTTGGAGAGCTCCCCGGATACCCTGTGGTGCTGATTCTGCAAGATGTGGGTGCTCCACGCTGTCCAGTGAAGCAGATGTGCCTCCTCTCCCTCCCCACACAGTGCACGCGTGGACTTCCGTGAATGCACAAGTGAAATCCATCTTCCTCCCATGGGCTGCGAGAACCTCCGTGATCTGGCCCTGCCTCCCGTCCTCCTGGGGGGGGGGGGGCTCGGAGCCCTGACCTCTGACCTCATCTTGTGCCAGCTTCCTCTGGGCCAGCATCCCAGCCACATTTGCCTTCTGGCTCTTCCCTGAATAAGCCAGTGTCCCTCCCCTGACCCCAGGGCCCTTGCTCAGGCTGTTCCCTCTGCTTAGACACCCTTTCCTGGGTCCAAACATGTCATTCAAGTCTCAGTTCCAGTGTCATCTCTACGGGGTGGCCATCCCTGACTACTGCACCTCAAATCTCTCTCTGCCCAGTACACTTTTCACCATCCCGTGTTTCTCATCTTCCTGCAATCACCTGTCTCTGGCTTTTCCCTGATGGTTAACTGGTTTGCTGTTCACTTTCCCAGCAGGACGATTGCTCCGTGACAGCAGAGACCTTGCTGCTGGCTCCCCAATACTCCTCGAGGCAAGGGCTGGATTGCCAAGCTATGTGGACTCCCTGGAGACCCTCTGGGGGGCCCTGGACCTGGGCTCGGGGGCCTGGGAGGTGGATGGTGTCCCAGCTCTGCAGACGATGGTGACTCTGTGACCTCCCATAAGTCCCTGGACTTCTCCGGCTGCGGTCTCCTTATTCATCAAACGAGGAAGGAGACCTAAGTGCCAGTGTACCTTCTGGCCCTGTGGGAAGAGACTTAAACCCTGGATGGGGCCCCACGATGTGTGCATCCTCAGAGTGTAGTTGTGCCTGCTTCATGTCCATAGCAACCAGAGAGCTGGGATCAGCCCATCCCATGGCCTGGGGACTGGCCAGGAGGAAGCCCTTTGGGGTCCCGCAGTCTAGGCTGGTCTGGGCTCCCACAGCCCCCGTGACTCATGGGTCTCCAGCTCCAGACCTGCCATGGCCATCTCCCATCTATCTGGTGTTACAAACTCCCAGCCCCTGCCTGGCACGGCGGCCCTGAGCCCGGCAGGTGATGTTGGGGCAGAGAGCAGCTCAGGGGCAGAGAAAGCCTCTCTGAAGCCCCAGACCCTTGCAGAGCTCCCATCAACTCAGTGGATGTTTCCTGATCCCTACTCTGTGCTGGGGACACAGACAGGTCGGACAGGCCCTGTCCTAGGAATCTCGAGGCCTGGACCGGAGCCGGGGATGGAGCAACAGAGCTGAGGACGGGCGGTTCGCACCGGGGCACGTGGGCCACGCCCAGACCCCACCTGGGCCAGGAGGGCTTCCAGGGGAAGGCTCCCGTGGAAGAGGAGCCTCTGGAAGCACCCCACCCTCTCTTCCCTCCCCCTGGGCGGTGACAGGCCCGTGATGATACAAACGATACACCTGCGAGTCCCCAAAATAGCAGCAGTGTGTACAGGGATGCCGTGTCTCGCTGCGAAATCGCTGCCACCTCGGGTGCGTTTGCAAAAATACCTTCTGCCACACAAAGGTGAAAATGGCAGAGGCGAGAACCAGGCTTCTGAAAAGGAAAAATATTTAAACACCTTCCGTGGGGATCTGTAAACTCTCGGCACAGGGACAACGATGGCGCCACGTGACCGGACCAAAGTTAGCTCCCACCCGGAGGAAGCTGGCTCCCGGACCGGGGAGGTGGAGGGAGGAGGGCAGCGTGTCCTCCGCGGGGCGGGCGGGACGAGCTCCCGCACCGCGTGGCCCCGCCTGCGGGCCAGGCCTCCGCCCGGGAGCCGCACACGCCTCCCCGCGCTTCATCCGGATGGACGGAGAGCCCTCTTCAGCCCTTGCCAGCCAACTGGTGGGGTGGGGGGCAGGGGCACGGAGCGGGTCGCCCACTCGCCCACGGTCACGCCGGGTGGAAACGACAAGCTTGGGATTTGGATCCCGGCCGCCTGACTCAGAAGCCGGTACTTATCCCACAGCCCGAGTGCCAGTCGGGGTCCGTCTGGGAGAACTGATCTGCTGGTGATGGAGAGCCTGCTCACAGCCCTTGTGCGCTTTAGGGACACGCTGCTTCGGGCGGGGGTGGGGTGGGGGGTGGTCCGCAGAGCAGCCCCCGCGCCCCGGCTCTGCCCCGCGCCCGTGCTGGACAACTTCCAGACGTTCCTGTCCGCAGCCGCATCAACAACCGCGGGTCAGCCCGTCTCACTCCCGAGTGCAAGCTTCCCCAAGTCCCGCGTTTAGAGCGTTTTCCATAAGCTATTGTTTGTTTTCAAGAGCGGAAGATTTTTTATTTTTAATTAATCTTATTTACATCAGCATTAGTATTACAAAGGAGAAGAGCTGGGTTCAACAAATGTCCCCTCTCTATGGGCGCCTAATTATTTTACGTACTGGGTGGTGATGAGGAGGTGACTGAGAGAAAGGTCACCAATGCCATTTCCTGGCCACCGGTATGTCGTTCTTGAATCCATTTCATTAATCTAGTCAGCAAATGCCCAGGAGCCTCTGCTCTGCCAAGCCCCGCGTACCCAGAAGCGGAGGCTGGGGACAGGCTGCCCTCCCCACGGCCCAGGAGTCCCGCTGTGGGTGTAGACGTGCTGCCCTCCCATCTCCTGGGCCTGGCTTTCGAACAGCCTCCCTCAGGGGTTGGCCCTGCCGCTCCGGCCTCGGTTAATGAGACCCTCCTGGTGGGCACAGGGTTCATGCCCCTCCAGCAGCCCCCCTCAGGAGCTGTCAGCTGGTGAAGCCTCTGCCGATGGCCTGATTGATCCTGGCAGCACTGGGGCTCCGTGGGGAACACGATGGAGCTATTTATGGACCAGGTGTGGAGCTGGGCAGTGGTTCAGGCTGCGTTAAGAAGCCTGAAATCCACTAATCATATTTCCTGCAGTAAAGCAAGGGCTTGTGTGTGTGTGTGTCGGGGTGGGGGGGGGGGGTTGGGGGCCGCCCTTGGCTCGAAGGCGGGGCCCCTGGCCTTGCCTCTGCCCTCGTTCGCATGTCACCCTGAGTCCCAGAGAGGGCTGGCTGGCTCCTCACCTGCTAGATGAACTTCCCACTCTTGAGTCCTCTAACTCCGGGGGCAGATCGGATCCTCCCTGAGCCTCGAATCTGCACACCGATCGTTCCTGCAACAGTTTAGAGTGTGAATCTCCCAGGCGTCTTTGCCCACGTGGTCACAATTGGAGACATCACCGCACAAGGAGAACTCTGGGGCTCAGAAATTCCAAGTAAGACCCCCCCCTTGGGCTTCACATCTCAGGGAGGAGGCCCACCCATCTGGGGCTTTGTGTCCTCACATCACCTGTTGATGGACTTAGGGGGCAGCTGGAGGTCCAGCAGCCCCAGGTCACAGGCTCTGACTGTCCACCCTATGAACTACTTCCCCTGCCCCTGACATGACATTCTGGAACCCTCTGGGCAGACTGAGCCTGGCCGGCCTCAGTTTCCCTTTTCTGGCATTGGCTCTGCCTCTTGTGTCTTGGAAGCCCTGGGCCATTTTCCTGCTTCCCTCCCCCGGCTCTCACCACATCAGCCCTGGGACCAGCCTTAGCATATTTGGGATTCAATCACGGAGCCAATGAAACAACTTTTAGCACCTCCTGTGTACCAGGGGCTGGGCTGACTCCCCCTCTTCCTTCTCAGCCTTTTCGCCATCGCACTGGTCCAGCCTGCTTGCCTGTGCCTGGAGAGGAGGATGCAGCCCCCCAGCTCCCACCCACCCCGCAAAGGATCTGCAGTCATGGTCACTGTCCTAAGCTTAGAGCCTTGGCTTCATCTCCGGCCAAGGGGATGACGATGGCCTCACAGAGTCATCATGAGTGCTTAGTGCCCAGCTCAGGCTGAACACCCAGCAGGTGCTCAAGAAAGACTCACTCAGGACCGGCCCACCAGGGCGCCATACACCACCATCACGGTGCCACTTGCTCACGGCTCCCTACGTCCTCTCACGATGGGTGTAAACACTTCTTTGCCATCTCAGCTGGGGCCAGATTGGTGATGGCCTTGAAAGGAAACAGGTGAGCATTGAGCCCAGGATGAGCCCTGTGTGGACCCCTGTGTTCAAGATTCTCAGGCTGTAACAGATCTCGACCAAAGACAGGGCTGGGGTTGATTAGCAATGTCTGCCATGGGCCCAGGCCAAGGGAAGGCAGCCTGTGTGTCAATATTGGTGAGCTCACCCTTGGACCCACTCCCCTCTCCAGGCTCACTCCTCCTTCCACTGTCTGAGCTCTTGTTGCTTTCTGCCCTCTCTTCCACCTCTGCGTTTCATGTTCTTTCTCCTCCTTCTTCATTGTGTTGGACCCCCAGGGACATCAGAGTCAAGGCCTAAACCTCAGAGACTCTCGGGGTCCTGGCAGGCAACCACCTTTGCCATCTGCACAGCTATTTTTTTTTTTTCTCTCACTCTTCTGCATCTACCTCTTCCTGCCTTCCTTTGAGAGATCTCACTTGGGGTGATGACTTCAGACACACTGGCATGTGAACTCAACTCTGCTCTTTAGTTTTTAACAAACATTTATTGTGCACCTACTGTGTGGCAGGTCCTGCATGACCAAGTTGAGGCCGGCATGGCCCCTGCCCTCAAGGAGCTCACAGTCTGGCAGGGGAGGTGTGACTGGCACCAAAGGGGTCACAGGATAGAAGTATGTGCAGGGACACAGGCGCCTCATCCAGGCTGGGGACAGGGGAAGCTTCTGGAGGAGATGCTGCCAGAGCTGAATCTTGAAAGATGAGGAGACGGGAGCCTGAAGAGGACAGGGAAAGGTATATAGGCAGAGGGAACAGCATGAGCAAAGGCACGGAGGTGTGATGTGCTGCACTGGGTAGCTGGCCTGGAGCACGGTACCTCCCTGCTTCCCGCCCGCAGCTGAGTCTTTCACAGACACATAGCGCTGATGTAGAAGCAGCACTAGACTGGGAGTGAGGTCCACTCTGACTCACTGAGGGGCCCGAATAAGCTGGTCGGCCTCTCTGGGTAACACAGGGTAGTGATTCTTAGCCCCAGGGGCTACGGACACGCCCACTGTGTGTAAAGAAACTAGCAAACAACTAGGTGGTAGATAGCGTTATAAAACCATGATGTTCTCTATTATCAGATACATCTGTTTTTACTAAAGAAGACACTGAGGTCCAGGGAGGCCCAGGGACAGATCACTGGAGGAGCACAGACAGGCTGCCAGCTCACAGGCACCAGCAGCACCGGTCTGCTTGGAACCAACTCACAGTGGCCTAAACCAAAAAGTGAATGTATTTGCTCCCTGTAGGGGAGTGGCCTGCAGCCTCAGTACCTGCCTCCCTCCCACGCCTCCGCAAAGAAATGCTTTCCCAGGGTTCTCATTGGTTGAGAGGTGAGCCACGCCCAGCCAATCACCGTGGCTGGGGGAACCTGGCTCTGATTGGCCACACCTGAGCTCTGAATCCACCTCTAGGCTGAGCTGGAGTTGGTGCTCCACAGGGGCAGAGAGGGAGGTGGTCTCCCCAGACGCACTGCCACCAGCCTAACCGCTTTCTGGACTGTCATGCGGCAGCAACCCACAGTGCTAGCTGAGCACCTGCCTTGGGGATGAGTGCTGGGGACACAGGGAAGATGTCAAGACCCAGGCTCTGCTTCAAGGAGTTCACTTCCACCTGCAGGTCAAGACCATGGAAGGAGAGTGTAGGGTGAGGAGAGGAGTGTGGGTGCTGGATGGACAGACCAGGAAACCCTCCTTTTACCCTCCTCCCCGACCAAGAACCCTCCAGAGGCCCGGCTCCCAGGCTTGTTTCTCTTGAGTCCAAAGGCCATATTTGGGGAGGGGGGGAAGTAAAGGAAGAACCAGCGTTTGGGAGTGGTCTGTGGCTATTCGTGGCACTGTGAACTTGGGGTCAGAAGGCAGCTGGGTCCTTGAAGGAACGCAGGACAGAAGCCAGGAGGAGGTTCAGTGCTGGTTCTGGATCCAAATTGCCTGTGTCCCTGGGCACGTGATCCTCTCCGGTTGGAAGTGTTCCCATCTGTAAAACAAGCGGTTTGGACTAGTTTATCTCTGAGGTCCCTTCCAGTACTCACACAAAGCGGCTCCGTTTTCCTGAAAGGTTGTATGTAAACTGAATAAAAGTGGCTCCCTACAAAGCTTGGAATCTGTGGGTGGACAGCATCCCATCCCCCGCTCCCGCACCTGCCAGCGGGGACAGCTTGGACTTTCCTACGAGGGGTTGACTCAAAGCGGGGCGACCTGTGGGTCGGAGTCCAGTGCCCCCTGGTGGCATCCAGGCGGGCAGGCTGCTTCCGGACGGCGTAGGCCCGACGGCTGTGACTCAGGGGTGGCGCCGCTGCAGGGCGGCGGGAGGCCCGACTGGGGTTCCGTCGTGGGCCGAGCCACGGCGCAATTAATTACCAGCTGCTGGGAATCCTTGTCGCCCGCTCGCGGTGACTCACCGGGCGGCCAGGCTCATTCGCCGAGCGCGGGGGCCTCGGTTTCCAAAATGAATTCTGGGGAGAGCGCCTGCTAGGGGTGGGGCTCCCCGCCCCCGCGGGCGAGCTCAGACCCAGTGGAGACCGGGCGGCCCAGACGTCGCCCACAGCGGGGGCCCCCTTCCCTGGTGCGCCCGGGGCGCAAGCACCCGCGAGTCCCCAAAATGTGATGGAGAGCATCCCCGCCGGGGAGCCTCCGTGGGTCCCTAGACTCGCTCGACCCAGACAGAGTCCCGTGGGCGGGGAGCCCAAGCACGGCCCGAGGGGGCGACGCAGAGGGGTCAGGGCTCCCGGAGCGAGCTGCGCGAGGGTTGAGTATAATTCCCTGGCCTACCCCTCATAGCCCATGGCTAGCCTCTGCCCCGTTTTTTAGCCCGCCGCCGGGGCGGGGCGCCCCTTTCCCCAAGTCTCCATCTTTCTTGTCTGGGGTCCAAGGGAGATCGCCTGACCCAGGGAAGTGGAGCCCGGGGGTCTCCGCCACTTGCGCTTGCCGCTTTCGGGCTCCATTGCTCAAGAGGCAATTAAAGGGGCCGGTGGTTGAGGGAAACCCCCTCGACGACCTGAAGGGAGATGGGGGGAAGAGGGCAAAGGAGGCTGAAATAGAAAGGGGGTAAAGCCGAGCGAGGACCCCTCTCTGGACTCAGGGAATAGCTACGCCCAGGCCGAGCCTCGGGTTTCCTCCCCAGGCAGGTCCCGAGAGGCGCCGTCGCGCGGTGCGGGGAGCAGGGGGGAGGGTCAGGGTTGAGTTCTGGGTGCACCCCGCGCCCAACCTCGGGGAACCAAGGAGTGTTTCTCGGAAAAGCAACAGGAAGCAGACAGGGAAAGGGGAATGCGGCGTCCTCCCCAGCGGCCCCGATCCCAAGAGTGGCGGCTCCTGCCATCCTCGGCGCTCTCCCTGGGAATGGCTCAGGTCGGCCGGTGCTGGGCCAACCGGCCGGCGATGCTCTCCGGGTCTGACGCGGCCCTTGGGACCCCAGCACGCGACGAGGAGGTGCCCCAGGCCAATGACACGCACCCGCGCCCGGGCCAGGTGGCTGACCCCGGGGAAGCCGCGTGAGCCGCCGCGCTCCCGGGAGCCCACCGACCCTCCCCTCGTGCTCCCACCCTCCGCCGGATTTCCCCTCTCCCTTAAGCCGCCTGTCTGCCTTCTCCGGCTGGGCTGCATCCCGTTTCTTCTCCCAACCCCGGGTCCCTCAAACTCTCCGCCTCTCGTGGCTGCATGTGCTCTCGGGGAGCTGGCCTAGAACGGCCCAAGCAGCCTCATTTATCCTCCCATCCCCCGCCAAAACCTGCTGGTGGCTCCGCCCCCCACCCCCTCTCGGGCGACACCCAGTCCTCGGCCCGCCTCCGCCCCCTCCCCGGCTGCACCGGCCGCCCCTCCCGAGCTCTCTTCGCGTGCGCCCTGCGCCGCGTTCGGTCTGCAGCGGGAGCCGCCGCGGCAGCCTCTCCAGCTGGCTGGTGACCAGGCGGGAGGTGGCGCGCCCGGGAGGGTGCGGGAGGGAGGGAAGGAGGGAGGGAGGGAGGGAGGCCGGGCCTCGGCTTAGCCCGGCCCCCGCCCCCCGTGGCCCTCCCGCTGGAGCAGGGCTGCCGCGCGCGCGCGCGCGCGCACACACACACACACACACACACACGCGCGCGTCCGCGCGCGCATACACACACACACACACACACACACACACACACACATACACACACACACAGGCACACATACGCACAGACACACGCACACACACTCGGGCTCCCTCCGGCGCGCACGCACGCAGCGCTCCAGGCAGAGCGGCGCTGCGGCCGCCTCCCCGGACGCCCGGACGCCGGAGGGCCCCGACCCCCGCGCGGCTCATGCGCCCGCGCCCACCCCGCATCTCCGCGAGGCCCGCGGGACCCCTCCCGCCGCCGCCTCCGCCGCGCCCGCCGCCCCCGGAGGAGCGGGCTGGGCGACCGCCGCCGCGCCGTTCCCCGGCCGCCCCCGAGGCCGCTCCGCCGCGGGCCCTGCCACCCGGGGGCCGCGCCCCGCTCCCGCGCCTCGGGGGCTGAGCAGAGCAAACTTCGTGGACCGGCCGACGCCTGGCTGGGACCCCGCCGCGTCCCGGCTCGCCCGGGTGGACGCAGCGCGCTCGGACCTTCGGGCACCCGGCCGCCCCAACCGCTGCACCTGCTCGGCCCCCTCCCCGCTCGCTGGGGACTCCGGAGACGCCGCCACTTCGCAAACTTTTTCACCCCCCCTCGAAGGGGAACGCGGAGGGGTAAAAGGGGCAGGAGGTCCCGCGGGGCGCGTGCGGACCTGTGGTCTCCTAGCTGGGCGCCGCCTCCCCGGAGCCGGACCCGGAGGGGCGCGGGCCCCGGCGGCCGCGCTCCGGCTCCCGCTCCCGCCCCTGCTTTTCCGGCGGGAGCTGGGGGCGGGGTGCGGAGGGCAGCGAGGCCCGCGCGGTGCCCGGCGGGGCCGCCGTGCATGGCCCTGCGCAGTGGGGCGGGCTGTTTCGGCCGGGTCTGGCGCAGGGTGTCGGGGCTCCCGGACGCCTGGCCCCGGCGCTCGAGCAGCCTCCTGTGCCTGTCCGCCTTCTCGCCAGAGCCCGGGCCCGCGCCGCCCCTGCCCCGCCAGCCGCCTCGCGGTGGCGGCGGCTGTGGCGGCCCCGGCGGAGGGGGGCCCCCCCAGCCTCCCCGCCCCCCGCCTCCCCGCTGCTGCTGCTGCTGCTGCTGCTGCTGCTGCCGCCGCCGCTTACAACTTGGAGGCGGCGGCGGCGGCGGCGGAGGAGGCGGCGGCGGCCGCCGGGCGCTGCAGTGGGACGCGCGCGGCTGCGAGCCTGCGGGACATGCCCCCCGCGCCGGCTCCTTGCTGGCGGCCATGAAGAGGCAGAACGTGCGGACTCTGTCCCTCATCGTCTGCACCTTCACCTACCTGCTGGTGGGCGCCGCCGTCTTCGACGCCCTCGAGTCGGACCACGAGATGCGCGAGGAGGAAAAACTCAAAGCCGAGGAGATCCGGATCAAGGGCAAGTACAACATCAGCAGCGAGGACTACCGGCAGCTGGAGCTGGTGATCCTGCAGTCGGAGCCACACCGCGCTGGCGTCCAGTGGAAATTCGCCGGCTCCTTCTACTTTGCCATCACGGTCATCACCACCATAGGTAAGGGCTGGGCGCGCCGCCGCCCGGCTCCCCGCGTCCCGGGAGGAGTCCGGGGAGGCGGCTGAGCGCGCGGCGCAGGGCTGGGTGCGGGGTGCCGAGGGTTAAACGCAGCCTGTCGCCGGGGCCCCTCCCGCAGCGCCCCCTCCTCTCCGGGAGCCCCCGCCTCTCCTGCGCCTCCGCGCCGTCTCACCCCTCGCGGACCCCACCCGGTGCTCTCCTCCGCGCCGGTGTCTGGGCCGGGCGTGCGAGCCCGGAGCGAGCGTGCCGGAGCCTGGAGGGCGGAGGCGCCACTTTTGCGAAGAGAGTGGAGCGCTAAGAATAATCCCACAGCAGACACCCACCCACCCACCGCCCCGGCGCGGGCTGGGCTGCGCGGGCCTCCAAGCCTTACACTTACTACCTCTCCGGGAGTTGGAGAGGGCTGGCCTGGCACCTGCGGCGCGGAGACCGACTCAGGTGGCCGCGGGCGGCTCTCGGAGCGAGGCAGGCGCTGACCCTCGCCAGCCTCCAGCCTTCTCAGAGCCCAGGTTTCAGTTTTCCTGCCTCCTGGCTCCTCTTCTTCCATGCTGGAACCTGGTCGTGCCAGGCCCCTGGGAGGAGAGGGTTTGCTCTTTGGTGATGGGGGGGCGGTGCGGTGGCAGCCTGGTGAGTGGCTCTAGGAGCGCGGCGGAGGGCCCGTGGGGGGGCAGGACCAGCCCACCCCCAGGCTGTGCCGGTGGGTAAGGCACGTGTGCGAATTGCCCAGAAGCCGGGGAAGTTCAGCTCTGGTCTGGGGAGAGAGTCCAGTTGGTACACCCTGGGGATTCCTGGGGGTCTGAGCCCAAAGGTGCTGCCCGTGAAGCAGCCTCTCGTGGGCACCTAGGGCAGGACCCCCACTGAGGCCAAGGGGTTCGGGCAACTTGCGTCCATCATACTTGTAGACCTGTGGGGAATAGAGCAGGTCACTTCATCCCAGTGGGTTTGGGGCTGCCCTCCCCACAGCTGCAGGAGGCAGGGTGGTGTCTCTGTGGTGTGCACCTTGTCCCAGCGCGGCACCCGGCCTCTCATGGCCACCTCCTTGGACCTGTCAGGGCCACTGTATTGGCTTGGGGCCACCTCTAGTTTGCTCCCCTCCAGTTCTTTGTGCCCCTGTGCCCTGAGAAGAGGCCTCCTCTTCCCCATCCTTCTCTCCGTCCCTCCTGCCTGACTTCTCTGGACCTCCTTCTCTGATTTTCCCCTTGATATTTTTCCTTCTCTGGAAAGCTCTGCGTGCTGAAAAAACAGGATTTCTCAGTGCCATATGCAACAGGAAGCGCCAGCACAGGACGGCTTGTCTTTCCTTCTTGGTTGAAAAGAGTTTTTAGAGAGTCATCTTGTTTGAAATGTTTAATTCATTGGTGTAGGTTTTTATGTTTTCAGGAGGAAATTGTCCTTCTGTTGTCTGTGGAAGCAGCTTTGCTCCTCTTGCCACACGCCCTTGGCCCAGGGGCCAAAACACAGTAAAGTCCTTCCTTTCCCACCCTGTGCTTCCAGCTCCTGAAAGGGCCAGCCAGTCATAACCATCGTTTCTGTTCTTTACACTTCCAGTGTGAGCTGTGGCCATGACACACATGCACGGGGCGTCCATCCTGCGGGGCAGGGCCCTGCTTGCGGGAGAGCCAGAGAGCCGGGGATATGCCTCCAAAACTGACCACCCCTGGGGAGGGGAAGAACTCATCATTCCCTAAAGTGCCTTGAGTGATGTAGACCCAAATCAGATGAAATCTGCGAGCACGCTGGCCACCAGTAGTGAAATGAGCACAGGAAACCTTGGGCTGGTCCCAAGAGTTGAACTGCAGCATTGAAGAGACGGTTGGAGTTAAAATCAAACCCAGAGATGTTCCATTTACCTGATAAGGTTCTTATCGATTGCGTTTATTGATTCTGATTGGCAGTTCTGGGCATGTGCCTCTGACGGTTAGGACTCCAAAGAGAAAGGGTCAAGGCAGGGTGGCCAGGTGAAGCGTGTGGAGGGGCAGCTGGTGACTGTGCCGACTTATTCCTCACTTCTTTTGTTGAGTTTCCAGCTGATTTTCCAGAAAGAAAGGGTGGAATATATGTGTAAGGCTAGGAAGAAAAGACTGTCCTAACTCAGCTGCCCTGCGGTGGAAAGATGCGAACCTGGAGCCAGCTGACCGGGCTTGTAACCTGAGTCCTGTCAGACGGGAAGACCATGAAGGGGAGGGTGGTGTGCTGACTCCCAGCCTGTTTCCCCACCTGTAGAAGGGGCGTGACACGGTAACCTCCCGCCAGGGTGACTCTGAAGGGCCAGTGGGATCCCTCGTGCCTGCAGCCGCCTGGTACAGCGCTGTGTGCACTTCGTAGGTGAGAATCCATGAATTTTGACATCAGCTGAGCCTCGGACTCTGCCCTAGGAAGCTGTTGAGCTCTGAAGAGCTCGGATTTACGGGAAACCAAGCACCTTTCTAGTTAATTCTGTTTGTTTTCTCCTTTTTTAATATAAATGCAAATTAAGGTGCTCCTAGGCCTAGACCAAAACCCAGCCCCAAGCCAGGCCCTCCAAGGAACCTCCTCCTATCGGGCAGTGATATTAATGAGTCAGGTGCATCTTCACGGGCGTTCTTCTTTTTAATCTAACCTTGAGTGGTTTCTTGAGCATGCGTGCTTCAACTTTGAGCTCGAGTCTCCCAGGTGGGGCAGGAAGCACCCTCACTCCCTCTGCTAGTGTACGCTGCTTCCCGGATGCAGTTAGTAGCGCACTCGGTGAACGGGATCTTAAGAACATATATAATTGCCACTTTGCCTTGGATCTGTGGCCGCCGTTTTCGTCAGAGGCTTTGTTGGGCTCTCACGCTGACCGCCACCCAGCTCTCCCGGGACCCCAGGCACAGGCACCTTTGTCCTAAGGCGGGACGAGCACAGGTCCCACTGGCTCCAAGAAGGCAGATTCACTCCCATCGCTGCTCCAGTTCTGGGTGCCATCCGTCCCCGCTCGCTGCTTCTGATGTCTGTGCCACTTGTAGCTGCTGCCCAGGAGATGGTATTGTTGCGTTCTAAATTTGGCGAGCCCGAGGCCTTCGGAACTCTCCATCATGTTCAAGATGAAAACTCCTTCTGCATCCCCTGCCGTGCCCATCTGATTAGCAGGCGGGTTGGAAACCCTCCCACCTGCCTTCCTGAGCTGTTGGCAGGAGTGGTGGCAGTCAGGAGTCGCGGCGGCCAGGGGCTGTAGAGCGCCTGCTCTGAATCGCTCTGCTCAGGGCTAAGGCCTGGGTGGGAAGGAACCCCCAGCACACTGGGGCTCTTCCTACAGGAGGCGCTTGAGGCCAAAATTGTGTCCCGCCGTCAGCGACTACTTCTGACAACAGCGGGAATCTCCAGACACTTCTCTTTCGACTCTAACATCTGTGTTGCAAGTAGTTACCACCTTCAGGATCATTAAAGAGGAAACTGTGCTTAGAATTCAGATCTCATTTGGAGGATCTAAGAGGACGATTTAAAAACTGGGCCTCACAGGGGAAGGAGGGAAGGAAGGGCCCTGGGTTTTGTTTGTGCTGCTGTTTGGAGGAGGAGCAGACTGACGTCAGGCCCTTTGGGCCCGGCTGATGAGGGCCCCGGCTCAGGAGGTGGGTTCCTGGCAGGGGGTGGGGCACAGTCCGAGAAGGTTCTGCGCTCCTGCGGGCTCCCTGCTCAAGGTCCCCCACCCCAGCATGCGGTGGGGCACCCCCTTTTCTCGGTCATCCGCAGGACCTTGAAGAGACTTCTCACCAAGTGGAAAGCGTCTCCCATGTCCTCTTCTCGCGCTCTGGGGTGCAGGTTTCGATCCACGGTTTACACTCTCGCTGCGTGCCAGCCCCTGCCTGGCCTGTGCTGCCTCTGAGGCTCTGGGGACCGTCTAGATGACAAGATAAGGCCTGGCCTTGAGGCAGGAGGGGAGCTGGAAACCCAAACAGTTGGGTGCAGTCCAGCGTGAAGCGTGGGGACAGCTAAACTAAGTTAACCCTTCCCGAGCCGCCGGCAGACAGCCCAGGGGCTGGGCTGGGGGATCCCGGTGGGCCCTCGCCCTCCAGGACGGCGCGGCTTGCCCTCTGCCCCTCACTGCCCCCGAGCTGTGCCCCCTGCCCTCCGCACCTCCCAGCTCCAGCATTGTTGGTGCCATTTATTCTGCCCCTGGAGGAACCGTGTCTCCTCCGGGCACCGGCGGGGCCTGCACAGAGCCCCACACAGAGTGGTCACCTCCAGAAGGACCGAGGATGGAAGCACCGCTTCTACGCACGTGCGCTCACGTCACCCCCGAGGCGGGAGGAGGTGTTGCCCCACTTTACAGATGGGGAAACTGAGGCCCAGAGAAGGCAGTGCCCACTGAGGCCGAGGGCCTGGAACTCTGCAGTCGGGATCTCCTTACCGCAGGCTCCAAGGATGGATTCCACCCAGGAGCCAGGGATGGGCCTGTGGAATGTTCCATCTGTGTCTTTCTGCTTCTCCCTTTACCTTCACGGTTCAGGAAACCTGCTCAGCCAGGCCCGAGTGAAGGACCCGGCCACCCAGCACACGGTGGGCTGGACGGGAAGGCTGGGGTCTCCTTGTGACTTTCAGTATGGCAGCTGGTCGGGTGCAGGAGCATGAGGTGCCGTGTTCAGCTCCTCCTCCCAGGCCTGCCCGGACCTGGCCTTGCTCGACGTGGCCCTGGCCCTCCAGCAAGCACGGACTATTTATAGATGTCCTGGGGGAGGCAAAGGGGTGAGTTCCTTGACTCGGGGTGACCTGAGAGAGACGGCTCTCCCGAGGCGTATGAGACACCACGCTGAGGGCTCTGAGACGGCAGGGATCACTTGAGACCCCGTGTGCAGACACCTATTGCCTTCACCTGCTCTTTCCTGACGGCCTGGACTTTCATCTGCTAAGTCCGGGGAGGTCAGAGCGGGAGGTGAGCCAGGCTTCCGTGTACATCTCTTCCCCTGTGGACCTGCGTTGGCACCTGCACCCGTCCATCCCCGACTCTGCCCCTCAGCCAGCCCTCCCCGCACCTGTGTGTCAGGCTCCACACATCCCCGCATCCGTCCGTTCTTCCCTCCGCGCTGTAGTTCACTTACTCGTTCGCTCACTCCTCATTGCTCGGAGCACTCACTCAGCTCCATGCGTCTGCTTTCCGTCTTTCCTCCGTCGGTGGGATGTTACCCGGTTCCTCCCATGGGCGGGTCAGGGTGGGTGCGTGGTGGTGAGGAGGAGGGGTGCGGCACCCCTGGCAGGGCTCAGTGAGTGTTAATGCCTCGATGGCGGGGGGTCTTCAGGTTGCTCCGGCCTCATCTCCTTCCTGCCAAATGGTCAGCCGATCCCAGTCACTTTTAATTTTTAATTTTTGAGAGAGTAGAATGTTCGTATGGAGAAGCGCGCGTGTCACAAGTGTCCTGCCCGGTGATTCCGATAAACAAACTCTGCCGTACAACCAGCGCTCAGATCAAGAAACAGAACATTACCAGCACCCGCGATCCTGCCTCATCAGCCGGCCTTTTCTTGAACGCCTCTAGTGACAGGGAGCTCATCACTTCACATGTGATGAAGTGTGTGTGCTTAGAGGAATGTTGAGGTTATTGTGTGAAGTTCTGATCTGTGGGCTTCCATGTGGAAGGGGGTGTGTGTACTGGGGGGGGTCTTCTCTTAAAGGGCTGGCCAGTCTCTATGGTGGTCACCTGAGTAGGGGCCAGAAGGTGTCCATTTAGAAAGTGGAACTCGGGGGCCCAGGCCCAGGAAAGGAGAGGGAACTCAGCACCCAGAGCGCAGGTGAGTCTGGAGTGGGATGTGTGTGGAGTGGTCCAGGGTGGGATGGGCATGGGGAGCTAGGATGGACAGGTGGGCAGCCCCGGGCACCTGCCCCTGTGAGTCAGAACACAGAGCAGCCCCGCTCTGCCTTCACACCAGCCGCGCCAGAGGACCAGGGAAAATGCCGGAGGAGATGAATGTAACGCTGGTCCTGGCAGTGCTCTGGGAGGGAGTTAGGAGGCAAGGACCCTGGAATTCCCCGGTGGTGCAGTGGTTAAGAATCCGCCTGCCAATGCAGGGGATCCGGGTTTGAACCCTGGTCCCGGAAGATCCCACATGCCGCGGAGCAACAAGCCTGTACGCCACAACTACTGAGCCTGAGCTCTAGAGCCCACGAGCCACAAGTACTGAAGCCCGTGTGCCTAGAGCCCGTGCTCCGCAACAAGAGAAGCCACTGCAATGAGAAGCCCGCACACCGCAACGAAGAGTAGCCCCAGCTTGCCGCAACTAGAGAAAGCCTGCACGCAGCAATGAAGACCCAGTGCAGCCAAATAAAAAAAAAAGAGTCCATGGGCAGTGGAATCTGGGACGTGAGAGTCTGGTTGAGGGTCTTCCCCTCCGCCTCGGGGATATCCTCCTCCAGGCCACCCATGGACGGCGGGCGATGTCGAGGTCCGGTGTTCATCTTCTTAAGGGATTTTGTTCAAAGTTCCTTTCTCCTGCCTGTCCCAACTCTGGGACCTCCGTCTGTAGAAGGTTCTCCCTTTTGAGCTGAAGGCACCCACCCTGTGGCTTACAGTTCTCCAACAGAAGGGCTGAGTCGAGCTTGGTTCACTTCCTGTCCTGTAACAGTCTAGGGAATTTGGAGATGGCCCCAGGGCCCCTGAGTTTCTTTTGATAACGCCTTTGTAAGCCGGCCGCTCTCGTCTGAGCAGCTCTGGTGCACACGTGCGCCCTCCAGGTCGGGTGTGATCACGCAGGGAGAGCACACGTGCGGGAGAGCAGAGGGTTGCCTGCACTGGACTTCTGTTCACGCTCCCAGTCAGCACCCCAGCGTTTCTGGGCGGCCCCCTCCCTGCATTGACATGTTTCCAGCTTCTGGCTCACGTGAACTTCTGTTATTCTCTGTCTTGGACTGGGGTGAATCCAGGCCCTGACGTTGATCTCGGAGCGCAAAACAACTATGTGCTGTGGACCCAGAGAAGAAGGGATGGTTGATGGAAAAATTTGCAGCAGGGGAAGATGAGAAAATTTAGGAGCGTCTGTGAGTGCATTGGCCCGGCTTGCCAGGACTCTGTGAGATGTCTGCCCCGGGGCCCGGGAGAAACAGGGAGTCCCCAGCTGAGGACCATCTGCTGCCCTCAGCCACCTCCGCAACCGTGCTCCTCCCTGGGGTCCTGAGCGATGACGGGCCTGGCCGGGAAACAGCTGCTCAAAGGCGGGGCTGCCCCGTGCGGTGGGCTTGCCCTGAACTGCCCTCAACCTTGTCGTGTCCCCAGCCCTGGGAGGAGCCCTGGGTGGCAATGAGGTGAAGGATGGGGCCAGACCAGAGGCGGATGAGCTGTGGCTGGCGTGAGGGACAGGTGCCCTTGGGTGGCAAGGGGCGTGCCGGGCTGGGCGTATGGAGAGCGGAGGGGGCCGGGGCCAGGCCCTACCGCTGGCCTTGGTCTTCAACCCGCAGGAGCGGGTCATGGTGCCGCTTGCCTCCAGAGCCTGAGTCCACGGGACTCGGGGCCGGGGCGGCAGGCAGATCACGGGGTTCCCATAGCCGTGGCAGTACTGCTCACGTCTGCCTGTCCTGGAGGCCTGATCCTAGGCACGTCCCTTTAGCCTGGGGCTTTCTCATCTGTGAAATGGGGACGTAGAGCTTGGTGGCTCTCGAGCATCAGAGAACGTGCCAGAACAACCGTGAAAGGCCTCCTGTCACAGCCCCGGGGCTTTGCTGTGCTGACCGTGGTTGCCAGGTGCCTCGCACCTCCTTGCACTCCGCCAGCTCTTGGCAAATTGGAGCGTCGTCGTTTGCAGCTTCCCAGCCCTGCTCTCCTGCCCCGTCCTGGAGGACATGCCATCCCCTGCCTGTCTCCAGCCCCCACCCCTGCTGGGTCCCGTGGCCCTGACCCTCGTTGGGGGGCTGCCCCACGCCCACTCTGTACTGAGAGAGCAACCCCCGAGATGGAAAAGCTTCTGGCATCCAGCGGAAGGAGGCTCCGGGGGTGGGATGCCAGGCTGGGGGCCTCAGGGGCCTCTGGGGCCGTGGGGTCCAGCCCTGGGCAGTAGGTTTTCTCAACCCAGGCCTGTTGGGAAAATATGGCTTTCCGGGAGGCCGCCTTCCACCCTGCAGCCACGGTGACCTTTCTGAAGCCCACGCCACCATCTTCCTCTGCCACTGACACCCCTGCACCCCCAACTTCTCGGGTCAGAGCCAGGCCCACCACGCCTCCTGCAAGGTGCCCCGGGTGTGTGTGTGTGCCGCAGCCTCCACAGGGGGCACCTGAGTCCCCAGGGCCGCTCAGGGCACCTGCCGGAGGCCGAGGTGCACGCCCAGCCCTGAGAGCTGTGGGGACTTTGAGTGGTTTGGGGCCATCTTCCTGTTCGGATGAGCCTCGGGGCCACTGGGCAGGTGCAGGGCAGAGGCCTGGCCTTTTGAACTTCAGCGTTGGTTGTAAGGGAGGACAGCAGGTTAGGGACCCGTCTTGCCAAATGAGGAGCTTCTCACTCCCACGCCTTAGATGTGTGATCTCGGTCCCCAAGGCCACCGCTAGTGACGGGCTCGTGTGAGTCTGTCAGGCACCTGGCGGGAAGAGACACCCACCTGTGAAACAGCCTTGGGCTGTCACCAGCCCTGCCAGATGTGAGGTACGGGAAGGCGAGAGGTTCCCAGCGGGCAGCCTCACCAGGCCTTTGCCCGGGGCTGAGGCGTTCAGTGTGTTGTCATGGCACCCAGCCCTCCGCCCTGCTGCACCCTGCCTGCCCCTCCCGCCCTGTGGGCCCTCGAACCTCCCTCCCTCTCTCCCCACGCCCCCTGGGACACCACTGCCAGGCAGTTCCCGCCTGGGACCTTGCCCGTGCTGTCCCCTCCGCCCAGCCTGGCCCTGTGCACGCACAAGATCCTGAGACTGTACTCGTGTGTGTCCTCTGGGCGCTGATCAGTAGGTGACAGCAGGAGTCTGCACTGCGCTAGGTCCGCTCGCCTGAAAGGCGCTTGAGGGCTGGGCTCAGGCCTTTTATGCCAGTGTCCCGAGCACCTGGCACATACCGGGCCCCAGAAGGTGTTTGATGATTGACTGCCCGATGGCCCGTCAGGAACAAGATGTTGTACACAGGGACCAAAATGCCAGTAACTGTGAAGCACGCGGCAGTGGTGTCTTTGGTCCCTGTTGGCCATTTGTTGGAGGCGTGCAGGGTGGCACACATCTGGGGTGCTGTGGGTTTCAGGGGCGGGTGAGGCCTGCTGGGAGTGAGGGGCAGAGCCTGGCGCCGGCAGCCACTTTGGGAGCTGCAGCCCCGAGGTGTCCAGGCTGGGCACAGCTGCTCCCTGGACCCTCCCCGTGTGCACGCCTGCCCCCCTTGCTGTCCCTCTCCCACACCTTCGAGCCGTGGTCTTCGTGCACGGGGGAGCTTGGTGAGGATCTCCCTGCTGACTCTTGGGGATTCCATTAGGTACTTCCGTGGTGCCCACTGGCAGTGTCCCCACTTCCGTGGGCAGGAGACCGTGATTGCTCATGAACCACAGTGAGGATGCCGGCATGAGGGCGGGAAAGAGCGCGGGCTGTACGCGGGGCCCCGGCTCTGGTCACCGGGGGACCTCGGGCTGGGGCAGGGTTCTCCCCGTGCACCGTTGACATTCGGGGCTGATACCTCTTTGCAGTGGGGACCGTCCCGTGCATCGCAGGACACGGAGCATCATCCCTGGTCTCCATCCTCTAGTTGCCAGTGGCAACCCCCCTCCCCCACCCAGTAGTGACAAATAAAAATGTCTCTAGACGTTGCCAGATATTCCCCGAAGTGCAAAATGTCCCCTGGCCTGGTGACTTCCCTTCCCTGAGCCTCTTCTGCAGACTGGGAGAAAAAGCCACCTTCCGAATCATGGCCAGAGGGGGCCGAGCGGCGTGGCGTGTGCGTGTGCGCAGTCAGTGCCTGGGAGGTGGGTTCCTTCCCTCTACCTGCCCCCTCCTCCTGCCCAGAGGAGGCCTCACAGCCACATGTCGGGAGGGAGGTGACTCCGGCGTTGATCTTTCAGGCACAGTCCCATGTGGATGGGGGGCAGGAGCCCAGGTGGGATTGGGATGAGTCGCTCAGGTGGGGCTGAGGCGAGCTCGCTCACTCCGGTCGGGTGGGGTGAGCTTGGAGGTGTTGGGGGGAACCGTAGGAGGGCGCTTGGCTTCCCCACCTCAAGCAGAAGCTCTAGGCAGCGTTGTTGTGTTGCAGGGAGCACCGAGGGTGTGGTTCCTGCTCCAGCCCAGCTGCGAGGCCCCAGGTATGTCTGGAGGCAGCTCGGTGTCCCACAGGCTGCACCTGCAGTGTCGGGGCCTTTTCTCTCTTGGACTCTGGTTGGAAATGACTGCTCGTGATGCAGGGCTGGCCTGGCTGGGCTCTAACCACGAGGCTCGTCTGGGCCCCAGGAAAGGGCCTCGCCCAGGGCTACCGTAGGCCTTGGGGGAACGTTCCCTTTGAGTCTGGTCGTAATGAAGGGTTTCCCAGTGTGAGCGCCATTTCCGGGGAGATAATGACCTCTTTGACTGCGCCCCGAGTGCTGAGGGGACCTGGCAGTTGGCACAATTGGTCTAGCATCTATTTGGGACAAGTGTTTAGGCCAGAGGGATTCGAACGCCGACGAAGTTGGTGCCCAGTGTGTGTTGGTTCACAAAGTAGCTCCTACATCACGGAAAAGGGGAAGTAGTGAACCGTGGCAGAGATCGTTTCATAAAGAGGGGAGAAAAGTCCCCACCACTCCCCTGTGGTCTCGTGGTCACATGCAGGAATGGCTTTAGCTTTTCATGTTCCCACTCTCCTCGTTCCCCAACTGTGCTCACTGTTTTTATCCTTTCATCAGGATGAATCTGTAAGGGACTACGTTCCGCTGCCTGTAGCAGAGAACCCAGGTAACCGTGACCGGACCAAACAGCAATGAGGGAGTCTGGGGCAGGTAGATGGGCTGACAGGTGGCTCCACGATGCCTGCAGAGACTCAGGCTCCTTCTATCTTTCTGCTCAGCCGTCTTAGCTTGGCTTCAGTTCTCAGGCTGGTGCCTCTTGGTTCCAAGATGGCTACCCTAACTCCAGCATCACCTCCGGCATCCTTTCCTGGCAGGAGAAAAGAACAAAAGACAAAGGCCTGTATCAGCTGAGCCTGCTCCTTTCTAAACAGCTTGCCTACACGGTCCACCTAAGGACTTCTACTTACACGTCATTGGCCAGGACTTTGTCTTATGGCCAACCCTATCTGCAAGGAAGTCTGGGAAAATGTAGCATGTTGCTTTTCAAGCCAAATGGGTTCTGAAGGTGAGGAAGGAGTGGAGATGGGTATTGGTAGGCCCCCATGGTGTCTAGGCATTTCAGAGTCTTTTTCTCTTTAAGTTTATATCAAACATTACCTTGTGTTTCTGCAGTCTTAAGGGAAATATATTTTCACAGCTCCATATCCACTAAATGAATGTATGATCATCTATTTAACCACTTCTCTATTTATAGTGTTTTAATGTGTCTTTCCTTTTTTTTTTTTTTTTGCCAATTATAGATAGTGCTTTATTGAATGTGTGTGTGTGTGTGTGTGTGCTGGGTTATTACTTAAGGGTTTGCTGTGGTGGTGGGATTCCCAGGTCAGAGGGCACGAGCACCTGGGAGTGATGTGTGTTGTCTTGTAAACAACAGCATATGGTGCAGGGCTTCTAGTCTCACTGCAATTTCAGCAGCCCTCAGCAATGTTGAAGACGTGTTTTGGATGTTCTTACTATTTTAGGACATTCTCTTAGCAATCTTTATGTGGCCTGGACCAGGTCATGTGGGGCTAGAGGGCTGGTGTCCACAGCTGTGAGAACCCATCGTCATCCCAGACTCAGCTAGTCCAAGGGAGTCTTGCGGGGGCAGTTGACACCTGGAACCCACAACCTCCTGGAAACCCCGGAGCCAGGTGGAGGCAGGGGAGCCAGTGGGCCCTGGTCTGGCTCCCAGGGTCGGAGGTTTTGCCTGATCAGTCTGGTCCAGCCCGTTGGCTTGGTCACTGGAACTCTGAGCTGAGAAGCAGCTCCAGTGGGGAGGAGTGCTGTGATTGATTAGTCATGTGTGCCACGGGTATAGAATGGACAATGGCAGTATGCCTGCCATGTGCTTGCCCACCCCAAGCTAGCGAAAGACATAACTTCAGAGGTGGAGGGCTTTTCCCTCAATACGCCTGGAGTGACATCTCTGTGGAGGACTCTATGGATATGGATGTGGTTTGTCCCCACTGTTATCTCGTTCACAAAGCAGGGTCCCATCCACTACCATCTCTCATCCACATAACAACCCTGTGAAATAGGCATGGTTAAGATTAACTCTGTTATGCCAGCGAGGCCAGACACGTCCAGTGGCTTCCCAAGGTCACACAGTGGAGTTTGGGACTTGAACCCAGGTCTCCTGCCCTCAAGCCCAACATTCTCTTCTTTATACCACTGTTCACCTTCCTGGCATCATGGGTTGGATACAGGGCAGAAGACCTGCCTCGGTGATTACCGTCTGACAGTCAAGAGGATTCAAAGGTCATCTGGTCCTACCCTTTCAGGATGGCATCGTTGCTTGACCCTCCAGTGACAGGGAGCTCACTGCCTCACTAAATTAGTAAGGAAAGGCAGATGTGGGACTGATGTTAAAACAAAAGAAGACAAAAGGTTCTCATCTGCTTGTCTTGGTCATGCTGACCAGAGCACCCCAGGGCAAGCTTAATCTCTAGTCCCTGTCACAACAATAGAGCTATCACTCATGGGGTTTTGTTTTTCTACAGATACCATCTCAATTAACTTTATCCTCTCAACAACCCTATCAGATAGATATTTTCATGTAGTCCCATTTTACAGATGTGGCTATGGAAGATCAGAGAGGTCAAGCAATTTTCCCAAGGTTACACAGCAAAATAATGTCAGAGTCAGGAGTTACACCCAGGCAGTCTGACTTCAGAGTCTGTGCTTGTTACTCTTTCGTTAAATACTGCTTCTTTTGACCTTCTATATCAGTTAGCTAGTGACGTGTAACAAATCACCCACAAATAGAGAGGCTTAAAACAATGACCACTTATTATTGCTCACAGACTGTGGCTCAGATGGGCTCCAGAGCACTCAGCTGGGCAGCTTTTTTCTCATTGCTGGTCTGAAGCTGACGGGGCAGCTCTGTTCCAAGCCACTGTGTGTTTTCCTCTTGGTGATGGCAGAGGTGCAAGAGGGCAGTGAAAGCAAGTGAGGTGTCTTATGCCATGACCCTGCTACCGTGCTGTCATTTCTTCCACATACCATTGTCTGAAGCAAGTCACTGACAAAGTCCAGAGCGTAAGGGCAGGAGATACACCTGCCCACGATGAGGCCAAGGCAAGGGTGCAGTCTACTCATCCTCCTGGACCAACAGTTTGTCCACGCCCCTTGCTGAGCCTTTCCTGCTCTCCATGCTTAGCTGCCTGGTGCAGTGGAGAGAGCATAGCTTTGGACTCTCATCTGGGTTCAAATGCTGCCCACTTCATAGCTCTAAGATGTGCCGTTCTCTTATCTGTGAAATAGACAGTGTATCATCTACCTCTGTATCAAGCTCAGGCTGCCATAACAAAGCACCATGGACTGGGTAGCTTAAACAACAGAACTTTATTTTTTTTGCAATTCTGGAGACCAGTAGTCTGAGATCAAGGTGTCGGCAGGTTTGGTTCCTCCTGAGGCCTCACTCCTTGGCTTAGAGATGGCCACCTTCTCTTTGTGTCTTCGCATGGTTGTCCCTCTATGGGTGTCTGTGTCCTAGTCTCTTCTTATAAGGACATCAGTCACACTGGATTAGGGCTACCCTACTGACCTCATGTTAACTTAATCACCACTTTAAATACCCCCATCTCCAAATTTGGTCCCATTCTGAGGTGGGGGGTTGGGACTTCAACATATGAATTTGGGGGACACAATTCAGCCCATAGTATCTTCCTAGGACTGCTATGAGCAGAAAAATGGAAATGAAAGTACCTATCCAGGCCTGTCGTGCAGAATTGCCTCCATAAATGTTGGTCTCTGCCCTATCACATGTAAGAGTGTGAGCGTATATCCCTACGGCCAAGGAGCTTTTGTTGCCCCGATGTATTAATTATCCTATCATTATTTTCAAAATCTGGTTACATGTTGGGTCAAAAGGCTGCCACGGTAGAGCGGACCCAGCCTGGGATGTGTCATCAAGAGGCCCGAGCTCAAATCCCTGCTCCACCTCTTACTGGCTGGGAGACGGTGGGCAAACCCCTTCCCTGGTCTCAGCCTCAGTGTCCCCATTTGTTCACTCCAGGTGATCCTTCAGCATGTTTTGGGGTATATGAGGTCTACTGTGCTTCTTTTAAACTTCTTTCTTAATTGGATTTTCTAACAGGTAGCGTGTAGTACTTCCGTAATTAAACACACATACATAGTAATGTTAAGTTTTTGGTGTGATTATTTTATTATGGTTATATATAATAAGTGAGTCCTTATCTTTTAGAGATATATACTGAAACGTTTAGAGATGAGATGAAATGTCTGGGATTTGCTTCAAAATTATCTGAATTGCAGGGGAAGTGGGTGGATGTTTAGATGAAATGAGATTGGCCATAGGTTGTTAATTACTGAAGTTTGATTATTTGTGTTTGGGGGTTTATTATACTTCTAACCTCTACCTTAGTATATATTTGAACAAAACGTAAAGTAAAAGTGGAAGTCTCTCGTCACAGTCTAGCCCCTTAGCCCCACTTCCAGGTAACAGCTGCCAGCAGGTTGCTGTGTAGAAGAGGATGAAACAGTTGGCTCCTATGCAGGCTCTGGCCTGCTCACAAGTTTTCTTTGGCCCTTACATTGCTTGAAAATATTTTGAATTAGTTGCCAACATATGTTGATCTTTCAAAAGAACCAGCTCTTGGTTTTATTATAGTATAGTAAGGTTATCTATCTTATTGATTTTTGCTTTTGCATTTATTAAATACTTATTTTACATTCTTTAGTTTTATTTTTCTTTTCCGCCCTTCACACACTGACAGCTTCTGTTTCTTAAATAAATGTATCAAAGGCTATACATGTTCCTCTGCATGCCACTTTGGCTATATCCCATAGGTCTCTCATTATCACTTATTTGTAAATAACTTGCAAATTAGTATTTTCTTTAACAAGAATTATTTGAAGTGTGTGTATGTGTTTTAAAATTATGCACACACACACACACACATAAAGTTAGCATAGTTGGTTACAAGCATAAGCTTTGGAGCCAGACTGCCTGGGTATTATTCTTTCTTGGCCATTTACTAACTGTGACCTTGGGCTTTTCCCATCTATAAAATTGACGATAATGATAGTAATAATAGGAATAATAAATAATAATAATAATAGCCCTCAAGTTGTTGAGAAAATTGTTAGCTATTGCATTCCGGAAGTTTAAGAGAGCTAATGTTTACTGAGTGTTCACTATCTGTAGGCACATTTCTAAAGCATAATTTCTGTATTCTAAGATTTACTATAATTTTTCTTTGTAGCTCAATGATTACTTTTTGTAGCATTCCATGTATATTTGAAAAGAACTTATCTCTTTGTTGTGCATGAAGTTCTATATAAATCTAAGTCAAACTTGTTTGTTATGTTGTTCAAAGCCTTTTCAAGGGTTGAAACTAGTGATTATTAGCTAAATCAGCCTGCACACCTGTGCTTCTATACTGTTTTAAATGATCATTATTTTGTTAATTCTCATGCCTTTCATGGAGCACGTGCTCTTTCCAGTTCGCCACAGTCCCCACCATCATCACATCAGGTCACCTCACTCATTTACTTCAGCTGCCTAGCTCTACAGACATTTCTGCTTGTGCCCTTGCCTTATAATCATCTGATTGTCATTATTATTAGGTCTACTTTATTTTTGAAGGAGATTGTTAGTGTCTCTTTCAGTGCTTCCTCACTGTGGTTTGTCACTTTCTCCTTGTATTTCTGTCAATTTTAGTTTTATGTATTTTGAAGCTATCTGGTTAGATGCATAAAGGTTCGTGTTTCTCATTCCTTCTTGGTGGGGAGATAAGCTTGCCTTTATAAAACATGCTTTTTTTTTTTAATGCGCTTGATATTTTTTGCCTTGGGTTCTTTTTTTCCTGATATTATTTCTGTGCCTGCTTTCTTTTATTAGCATTTGTTATATGTGTGTGTGTGTGTGTGTATATATATATATATATATATATATATATATATATATATATATATATATATATATATACACACACACACACACACACGTTTTGAGCTTATTTTTACCCTTTCTCTTTTCTCTTCTAGGAAGATTTTGATATGGCTTATAACAAAATGCCTAAAAATAAGGTACAAAGGTCCAGGAATCTGGGCTGTGTGCCTGTTTCACGTATATTAACTCTCATGATGGCCATGATAGAAGTTCAAATTTACGTGGAGTTTCCTAGGATAAAGGACAAAAAGAAAAGAAAACGTGTCAAATGTTATAACTCCTACTGTAGAGTGTTTGGCACTAAATTGCACAAGAAGGGCTCGCAGAGTAATGTGTTGGTGTCACGAACATCGATGGGGGCTGTGCTGAGATGTGGCTGACCTGGAGACAACCGGAGGACCTGGAGTTCCCGGGGGACGTCTGGGTGGAACATTCGGGGAGTGACGGTGCTAGTCTCTGCGGTACTCTGTCCAGGGCCATCTGGGCTCCCAGTTCCTTTGATTTTCCTGCTTTGTCTTCTTTACGTGTTGTCATCTATACCCGTGTTGATCATATCTATGTCCCAGGCAGGAAGAAGAAGGGTGGGCTAAAGGTCAGAAGGGGTATGCCAGCTGAGATTGCCCTTTGAACAAACTTTCCTGGAAGCCCCACCCAGCAACTTTCGCTTCTCCCTCATTGGCCAGGGGTGGATCCTGTGGCCACACTTAGACCAGTCATTGGAAGATGATGGAGAAGGGGGTGTGGCTGCGTGCCCGATTTCACACATGCCTGAAGGCCTAGGGAACATGAAGCCCGGACTTCTGGGGTGGAAGGCGCCTCCTGGCAGCCTGTTCAGAGGCCTTGCAGATTCCGCCTGTACGCCCCATGTACCAGGGACAGCTCTCTGAGCCCTCGGCCATGGTCAGCTACCACGTGTCCTGGTATGTGATCTGGTACCACGTGGTCAGCTCCGACCCCTCGGGCAGGTTTCCCTTCCCTGTTTGGGCTTTATCTCCTGAGTGCGAAGTGAACCCGCAGACGAGGTTGGCTCTGAGGTCTCCGGTGGCTGGCGATGGAAACCCTTGGACCTGCTGCTGAAGACACAGGCCACTGGCTGCGTTGTTTGGCGTCTCAGGGTGTCCCGAGAGTCCCGTCGTAAAGGGGTCAGAAGAGAAGATGCAGCTGAGATGGGGAATGCTGTTGGCAGGGGATCACCTTGTGGGAGGAGCAGGGGTGGGAGAGGTGAGCAGAGGAAGCTGCCGGCTGGTGATGCTTTCCCTGGCTGCCTTCTTCTCACGCCTGGTGTCCAGACACCTGCTCTCCACCCCTCTGGCAGGGGAGATGCTGGCAGGCCAGTGCCCTCCTCTTACGTCTTGCTGGGCCCATCAGTGACCTTTACAAGGTGGGGTGTTAGGTGCTGTTGGTACCTTGTACTCGCTTCTTCCTATCCAGTGGGCATTGGCAATCAGCCAGGACCTTGTCCTGTCACTGTCGCCTCCCCCAGCCCCTGATGCCCCTGGCTGAAGTCCTGCCTCCCACCAGACCCAGGAGACCCAGCCATCGGAAATGTTCTGGGTTTTTTCCTTTGGGTTTTGTTTTCCAGCTCAGCCTCAGTCTTTTCTGGGCACACAGAGGAGCCCTCTCTAATTTTTGGCTTGCTCTGGGGATGACCTAAGCATTTGTTTTTAAAGGGCTGGCGGGGGGCCACGGGGCATCATGCAACACTGCACTGAGACCACATTACCCACTCGGCCTTGTCCCAGTGCATGCATTTCTGAGATGGCTCAAGGCCTGTGCTGATATGCATCAAGCTGGCCACAGGCCATCAAATCAGATCGAGTCACTCCCCTGCTCCAAAGCTGTCGATGGCTCCCAGCTGCCTGCAGTGCACAGGCATTGCCCACCACGGCCCTTGGAGTCTGAGCTGTTGCCTACCACTCAGCGCCATTCAGCACCGCACCCTGTGCCATGTAGATGGAGTCCCTAACCACTAAAGACCGCTCCTCTCTGGCTGGTTAGGTGTCCCTCCTGTTGTCCCTGTAGCTCCAGGGCCCCCGCCAGCTCAGCCCCTGTCACCCCATGTCATGCCCAGCTCCTCCCAAGTCTGACTTCCTCCCCTGCCCGCTGCCTTCCCAGCAGGGACTGAGGCATTTGTCCGCCAGTGTCTGGCGCTGAGCAAGCCTTCGGAGAATGTTTGTTGAATGAATATAGGCATGGAAGTGGAACAGCTTCCACAGGAGCTATATTTAATTGTTCTAGAATATTCTCCAAGTCTTTCAGAAAAGCAAATCCTTGAAAAACCACAGCCCACGAATCTGAATGGCAGGTGTTTGCACGAAGTGGTGGGTAGTCCCGTTGGGAGGGCAGCCCCGCTTTCCGTGGGAGTGGGGTTCTCCCTGCACCCCTCACCCTCCCGGCTCACTCTCAGGAGCCTGCTGATTTTGCTGTTTTTCCTCCAAATCCCAGGGTACCTGCAGGGCCTGGTCTGGTTCCCTTGGGGTTGCCGGGAGCTTTTGTATGAGCAGGCCATGGGAAGGAAGGGGGCCTTCCTTCGTCCACCTGAGGCTGGGCTACTTTTCCAGGTGGCTTGCTTTCCTGAGCCCCGAGTGCGGCTCTGACTACGGGCCAGGCAAGCTGCCAGTCAGTTAAATAAACTTCTCCACAACGTCACTCTGTGCACTGGTCCACGTGCAGACCTCTCTAAGTAGGGTGCTGGGTCCAGGCGTCCACTGCAGGTGGCCAGTGCCCCACCCCCTGACGTAGGATCAACGCACCGCCGGCCTCACCACGGAAGCCTCTGGGACTCTAGTACCTTCCAGCAAAGGGAGCAGTCAGCCTGATGTCCCCTGTGGTGTGGGGTGAGCTTCCTAAAGCCTGTGGCCCTTGTCCCGCCCCCAAACCCTCAGGGGCTCTGGGAGGTCTGCAGGGTCAAGTCCAAACCTCGGAGATGTGTGGACCTCCCCCCACGACTCTACCCATCTGTGCCAGCATCCTCTGTCCTTCACACTGTGGTCTGTGCCTCCTGCTTCCCACCTTTGCTCAGGCTGGTCCCTCTGGCCCACATCCTTCCAGGCTGCCCTGCTGTCTCTTCATCCAATGCGCACGCGTGAAGCACCTTGTTAGTGAGAGGAGCCCTGCTCCATGGTTAGAACCGCTGTGGACTCAGGCTTTGTCGGTGCTTGTCCTGGCCTTTCTCTTGAGCAGCTCAGTGTTTTCATATGTAAAATGGGTAGACCAGTGGCTGCTTCTGAGAGGTTTTCTGAGAATTAAGAGAAAGTGGGTAAAGTGCTTGGCCTGGTACCTGGCATGTGGTCCGTGATGGATAGACAGTGGATGCTGTGATGTTGATGTGCTGGACTCTGCCAGATGCGGTTGGCTCAGAGGTGAATGAAACAGACACGAAAGCCACATGTCTGCTCCAGGAGATAGTTGTTAAACAAGTGAAGACACAAATCTGAAGCTCCAAGTCGTGGGATGTGCTGAGAAGGGCAAGAAGTGGGTGCTATGAGAGTGAGTGCTGGGGACTAAACTCCGATTAGGTGGTCAGGGGCAGCGTCCCCCGGAAGTGCCATTTAAACTGAGACTTGACGTAGGGAGAAGTTACTTGCCCAGGACGAGGGAACAGCGTGGCATGTGCAAAGGCCCTGTGGCAGGAGAGGGACTGAAAGAAGGCTGGGGATGAGGCCAGAGAGAGTGCCCCGGGCTGGGTGAGTGGGGCCTGGAAGAGTTGAGGGAGGTGGCAGAGCTCTGGAATTGGAGAATTGGGCCAGTGGGGCTCAAATCCTTAGCCATTTACTAGTGTGTGGCTTTCTTGCCCACGTTACTTAACCTCTCTGTGCCCTCGTTTTCTCAGCTCCAGAGTAGAGGTTGTGAGTGTCAACCTCAAAGGGCTGTGTGTAGATTCAGAGAAAGAGTACAAGTGCCAATCCCGGCACACAGTGGGAGCTCACCTAACTTCCAGACACTCCCTCGGCTAAATAAACCACTGCATGCACTTGAGTGCAAGGGGTTGCAAGGTGCACTTGAGAAAGACCTCTGGCTGCAGGGGAAGGGTGGGCTGCAGGGAGAGGGGGAGCGGTGGGATGCAGCCTTCATGCCTTCTGGGTGCAGAGGGAGGCTCTGGGTGGGGTGGTAGCCTCAGGGAAGGGGAGAGGCAGACCTGAGACGCTGAAGTCGCAGGAGGGCAGCTTCCTCCATGGGAAGGATCCCTCCCGTCTGCCCCTCCCCCAGCCCCAGGACTGTCCCCGAGGTGGCCCTCAGTGCTGTCCAACTCTAGCCCCTTGGAGGTATGCAGGGCCCAGCTGGCCTCAGGAGCTGCCACTGCAGGACCTGGACGAGGCCCTTGCTCTGATTCCTGAGGCCAGTGAAGCAGGAGGTCAGGGTGGGCAGCTGAAGGGGAAGGCTCCTTCCTGAAGCTGGGACCTGCCCTGTCCCCTGTGACACCCCTGCAGGATTGGGCACTGGAACTTCCGATCCCTCCACCTCTGCCGCTGCTGACCCAGGCCAGGTCAGGAGCCTGCACTTGGCTGGCCCTGGGCAGAGGCTGTGCCAGCCGGAAGAGTCTCTGCCAGCTCCTGCTGGCCTCGGGCATGACTCCCCAAGTCCCCGCAGGCATGGGTGGGCCCAGGTGGCTCGGAGGACAGGACCCAGGAGCTGCAGACCCCCAGGCCATGTGCCCCAGGCTAACCCCGCCAGGGTCACTGCATCACTTGGTGAATAATAACAGCTGTGATGTGGCTCGAAGCGAGGCTGAGAAAGAGCCTCCGGCTGCAGGCAAAGTGTGGGTTCCAGGGCCAGAGCACAGGTGGGAAGGTAGTGGGGCTGCGGCCTCTGTCCTTGTTTCATCCTTGTCCCCATGTCCTAACTCAGTACTTGCTTATTAACGAGTGAGTCCTCTTGGAGTCCTGCTCTGCCCCCAGGTGTGGAGCTGCTTCCCGGCTCTGGCTTCAATCTCCCCTTCTGTGAAGGAGGAAACTGAGCATCTCTGAAAAGACCTGGGTTCAGATCCTGACCTGTGCCCTCACAGGCTGTGTGACCTTGGGTGAGTTCATTAACCTCTCCGAGCAGTTTTCGCATCTGTAAAATGGGACTGCCAGTGTGAGGACTAATGGAGAAAAGGCTGGTGCGTGGTAACCTCTTGGTGACCTTGGCTGGTTCCTACTAACAATCCCTCAGTCTTATCCAGGCATGTGTGTACCCAGAGATCCTGGATTGAATGATCGCTACCTGTGTCAGTGAGGAATGGGTTGACTTCTTGTGAGTCTTGTAAAAATCTGACCACAGCAGCTTAACCAGTTTGGGATTTTCCCTAGAACAGGAAGTTTGGGTGTCAGCAGGCCAGCTCCTTGGGGAAGTCATCAAGGACCCAGGCCCTTCTGGCCCCCTGTGCCCCCATCTTGGCGAGCAGCTTTTATCCTGCCTCCTCGGTGGGAGGAAGGGGAGGAGTGAAGGTGGGTGTCTGTTGGGGCTGCCCTTGTGTATCGGGGACATGGGCTCCCCCAGAGCCCTGCCTGGCAGGCGCTTCCGCTGTCACTGGGCAGATCAGGGGCCTGTGCCCACCTCTGGTGTTTCTAGCTGGGCCCATGGCTGTTCCAAGTAAAACTGGGGTTCTCTCAGTGAGGAAAAAGGGAGTACGGTATGGAGTGGCCAACCCACGTGCAGGCCCCACATTGAATGCTTACTACTCTGAAATGGGCTTAAAAAGAAAAAACCTGCAAATGCGTCAGGGGTAGTCTTTCAGGTCAGTGTAGACCCGGGCCTCTGCAGTAGCTGCTGCGTCTCTGCCGCCGTGTGAATGTAACGCGGGGTGTAGCCATGCCCAGTGAGGGAGGGTGCAGCTTTCTTGCCCACTTAATGCCTGGGGAGAGGCCGTTCATTGCTGCATCTTAGAGCAAGGCCCTGGGTCCAGAACGGGAGCCCACATGTCCCTAAAGGCCCAGTGATGGCCCCCAGCCTGGCCACGAAGCCCCCAAGCCAGCAGGCCCCAGACTCCCAAAGGGAATAGTGTCTGTGTGGCGTTGGAAGTGGCCGTGCAGCTGAACCAGTGACCTTGCCAACAGCGGGCTCGGACGCCCGTGCGGACGCCAGAGGACATCCCAGGTGTGTGAGGGCCCTGCTCCCCGGAGCCTCATCCCAGCAGAGCTGGAGGCCCCCGTGGAAGGGCCAAGCTGGCTGCGGACTAAGATCCAGACGCACTTTGAAGTGACGTGGAGAGGGGTGTCCGGAGAGCCCGGGTGAGCACGGGGCAGTGGTTCCAGAGGGACAGAGACCTCGGGGCTCTCAGCCCACAGAGGGGAGGTGGGCTCAAATTCTGAATCCAGGAGGGGAGGCCCGAGGGGCATACCTGCCAGGAGAGGCCTCTCCGCGACCCTGCGGAATCCTTCCACCTGAAAGAGGGGGGCCCACACTTGGGCGGAATCCCGCTTCCAGAACTTCCCAGGAGTTGTTGCGGCCCTGCAGAGCCTGGGGAGGAAGGTTGGGCTCCCGAGTCCAGGAGGCTCCAGGCCAAGCAGGGGGGCAGCTGGGCGGCCCTGGGCTGGCCAGGGCGCTGGGCCTCCGGGCTGGGGTGCCAGGTACTGCGCTGGATTTCAGAGCATCCCGCTTCTTTCTCTTCTTGTCAAGGGTTCCGACCCACTTTTCCCCCTTTGCTGAGTGCTCAGTGTTTAGAGGAATTATGTTCTCTCTTGACCCCGAGCTGTCTCTTGGGGTTGGAACAAACCAGCAGGCCAGGCGGGCTGGGTGATGAACGCTTCTTGGCATTTGGGGTCAGACTAGCCTGCAGGACAAGTGCTGTGCACAGAGCCACAGGCCCTGGGGTTAGGCAGGCCTGCTCGTGAGCCCAGTGCTGTCCCTCCTCCCCGGCGTGACTCAGTGTCTCGGCCTCAGTTTCCCCATCTGCCACATGGGGTTCGCACACCCAGAGGTGACAGGGAAAGCATCTGACGCCCGGCACAGCTGCGGCAGGGCCCGCTGCCCAACATCAGCCTTCAGCTGGTAGGTATGAGGGACAGGGCAGTGGGGTACAAGATGGCACGTGAGGGGGCGTCTGTCTCCCAGCTGGTGGGGAGAATGGCTGTGTTTCAGCGACGTGGGCTCCCTGTGTTGGTGAGAAGTGCTAGTGACATGTGCGCCCACCTCGCAAGGGATGGTGGCGTCTGTGAGGCACCTCGTGTGCGGAGTGCGGTGTCCCTTTTGGTTCCCTTCGGTCTCCGGGCCCCTGGGATAGGTTCCTCCTTCTCAAGCCCAAGTAGGCTCCTGGGCAGGGAGGCCCACTCTCGCGGGCCACCGTCCCTCTCTGATGCCTCACTTCCACTCAGCTGGTGGACAGTGTCTGTCCCTCTTGATTCCTTTGCCCTGAGTGCCCGGAATTTGCACTCAGCTGATCTGGGGGTGAGCAGCTCACAAGGGCAGCCCTGGGGACAATTGACCCTCGGGCCAGACTGCCACGGCCTGGATGTGTGTCCTCAGCAGGAGGTGGGGCTGGAGTGGGGGCAAACACGATGCTGGCCTACGTCTGGGGGAAGCATGTACATTCCGGGGCCCCGCGGCCTGGCTTTTATCCACTACTTGCAACCTGCCCGCCATGGGCCGTGGACAAGTGACTTGCCTCGGTTTGGGGAAAGGTAAAGTGAGCATGTACTTGGGAAGAGCTTAGGACGGTGCCTGACGTGGGGCTGATCCCTAGTCATTGCTTACGCTTGGAGAATCAGGCACAAGCTGAGACTGGAAGGCCCTCTGGGAACAAACCTCTCATTTTCCAGGTGATCCTATCCTGAGGAATTCTGGTGTCTTCATCAGGCAAAATTTATGATTGCCGACTCTGCACCAGCTCCAGCTAGGGAAACGGAAATGAGGAAGTGACAGGTTGTACCTTGGTCATAGACCAGGGTGGGAGACAGACAAGAACCTGGCTAGTGGTGGTGCAGAGGACCAAGGGCCAGGAGGGGGCCTGAGGAGGGAGCCACCACTGGACATCTTTGTTGTTGGAGAGGAGTTGGGGCTGTGTATTCGTCAGCATAGGCTGACTGCTGTAACAGACACTCCCACGTCCCAGTGACTTAGCACAATACAAGTTTATTTTGCTCAAGTTAATACAGGTTAGAGACTCTGCTCCACTAGGTCACTCAGGGCCCCAGGCTTCTTCCATCTTGTGGCTGTGCCTTCTTCTAGGTCCTTGGAGTGCTCTCCGTTCAGCTAGCCAATGGGGAAAGACAGCTTGGAGGTGTGTGCAGAGACAGACCTGGAATTGGTGTGTTTCATGCCTGCCCACATCCCATTGGCCAGCACACAGTCATGTGGTCCTGCCTAGCTGCAAAGAAGTCTGGGAGATGTAGTCCAGCTGTGTGCCCGGGAGGAAGTGTGTGAGGTGTGCCAGGTTTGGCGAACACCAGCGGGTCTGTACCAAGAGGCTTCTGGGAGAAGCTAAGGCTGGCCCGGGCCGTGGAAGATGCCTGGGAGTGGGGAGGGGAGACAGGCCCTCCAGGCAGGGGGGCAGCTTGGGTGAGGGCTGAGAGAGCCCAGCACATGTAGGGGAGACAGGAAGCCCAGGGGATGGGGTGAGTGGAAAGGCGTGCAGGGGATCATGGGATGTCTCCCCTCATCCCCCAGTCCTTCAGGGTTTTGGTGTTCGTTTCCAGTTGAGGCACTGCCCGTGCCCCGAGCAGGCCCCGCTGTGAACATTATTACCTCATTCAGTCCTGCCGCCTCTGGTCCCTTTGGGGCTGGTGGACACCCAGGGCTCCGGGACATGAAGTCATTTTCCTGTAGCTCACTCAGACAAGTAGCGTGGAGCCAGGATTCGAATCCCAGTGTGCAGTCAGTGCTATTTCTGGTGCTCCACACCGCATCTGTGTCACCGGGCCAGGAGTGCATGCGGGCACCCAGCGTGGGGAAGCCTCTGGGCTGACATGCCAGCCCATGGACATGGCCCTTGGGTGTGGCTTTCAGGGAAGCACGTTCCGTGCACAGGGGCCTCTGAAGGCCGCACCCTGTGCTGAATCCCCATCTGCTGCTTGGCCTCAGGGCCACCGGGTGTCTGAGCTCTTGTGACCCTGACCGCACGGGTCCCGTCACAGTGTCATTATTCCCATGAACATGTCGGCGAAGGAGGAGGGCCTCAAGCAGAGCAGAAGTGGGGGAGGGAGGCCGTCTGGCCGGGTTGGGGTGGCACAGGTTTCTGGGCAGAGCTGGGTGCCGGGGCATGAGGTCCTGGGTTCGAGTCCTGGTTCCCTGCTCCATAGCTGTGTGCTTTGTACGAGAAAGCGCGTCGGGCTCCTCATCTGTGAAATGGGAGTGCCGGGTCCCCTGCCTCACAGACACAGTACTGGGGGCACTGCTGTCTGTCCACCTGGCCCTGGCACCCTGTCTTGGTCAGCTCAGTGACCATAACAAAATGCCTCAAGCTGGGTGGCTTAAACAACAGAAATTCATTTCTCACAGCTCTGGAGGCTGGAAAGTCTGAGATCAAGGTGCCAGCCTGGTTGGGTGAGGACCCCCTTCCTGGTTGGCAGATGGCCGCCTCCTCGCTGTATCCTTCTGTGTTGGAGAGAGAGAGCTCTGGTCCCTTCCTCTTCCTATAAGGACATGAATCCCATCATGGGGCTCCACCCCCATGACCCCATCTATAATCAGTTACCTTCCAAAGGCCCCACCTCCAAATACCATTGCATTGGGTATTAGGGTTTCAACATGTGGACGTTGGGGAGACACAAACATTCAGTACATAACACACCCCAAACGGGCCGTGGAAAACAAGCTTGGGGTTTTGTCTCCCTGGTGGGTACGGTGGTCTAGAGCTGGAAGGATCCAAAGACAGCCCAGACAGCCGAGGCGGCAGGGAGGGCAGAGCTGCCTTGGGCTGGAGCAGTGGGGTCCAGCTTTGGGAGGAGGGCGCCCTAAATCCGGCCTTGGAGGAAGCCGGGGCACTGGGTGGGCTCTGCACTCAGTGTAATGCTGGAATGGGTTCTCTTCTCTCTGTGGGACCCTGAGGTCCCACCACCGCAGAAGGAAATGGGAGGCTGGGCCGCCTCCTGGGTGGTATCTTCACCACCTGCAAAGGTGTTTAGCCCACTGTCTCAAACGTGGACGGCTGGCGTTTCGCTTGTCTCCACGAATTCTCTCTCCAGCCTGTGTTTGCCAGCTCTGCGGCCCTGGTGAGCTCCGGAAGCTCTCGTAACCCGACTGTCCCCACCTGAAAAGTGGGCTACTGGCGTTTAGCAGGTCAGATTATCAGGGCTGTCAAGTGAGATATTGACTGTCGAGGTGATCGGTGGAATGTTTGGCGTCCCCGCTGCTCACCTGGCATCGGCCAGGTCCTGCTAAGGTGCCCCTCCTGATTGTTGGCACAGGTCTGGTGGGGTTTTCTTTCTTCTTTGTAGCAGCTTTATTGAGATATACAGTTCATAGACCGTACAATTTCCTCATTCAAGGTGTACAATTCCATGGTTTTCAGCATATTTACAGATTGTGCAACTGTCCACGGTCACTTTTAGAGCCATTCATCACCTCAAAAAGAAACCCTGTGACCTTTAACCATCACCCCGTCCCCCTTCCACCAGCTCGAAGCAAGCGCTGATCGCCTTGCTGCCTCTTTCAGGCAAGGCTTTGGGCTCGTGTCTGCTGGGTGTTGGTTTGGCCGCTCAGGGGGGACTAGGTCCTGAAGCCGAGGACCCAGGGCTTCCTCGCTGTCACTCTCTGGGCCCACACCCCATTCTGCCGGGGGTGAGGCGAGGACTCTGTGGCTGGACCCATGGCTGTTTGTTTATTTCTCCCCCTTGTCGTGTCCCCCCGCTGGACTGGCCGCTGCCCACCTCGCCCACCCTGGGGGGCCTGGCACCTTGCCTCGCGGGAGGTGTTGCTGGGGAGCTGGGCTCGGGGGAGCTGTGAAGGCCCTGCAGGCTTGGGCAGCTTCTCTGTGGCCCGCCCCAGTCCACACGTTCTAGGCTGTTGCTGGAGCCCAAGCTCCTAACTCACGTTGTCCCTGGAGAAGACACAGGACTGGAAAGGGGGCCGGGCCCTCTGCCCCCGAGGTGCGCCGTGTCCTGGAGCGCCTGAGCCCACCTGCCCCATGGCCATACTCCTCCGGAGGCAGCCCTCAGGCGTGGGGCAGTTGCCATGGGAATTGTATATTGGGATCTATTTTGAGACCATCTTGTAGCAGGATTTTTATTACTGCCTGGTGTTGGCTGTTGGTTTTTCTCTTTTTCCCAAGTGAGCGGGTTTTGACTGGCCAGTAGGTTGGGCCGGGTTTGTTTCTTTCTGCGGCATTGCCCAGAGCACGGTCTGAGGAATTAGTAACAGGGGGGCAGGGGCCTTGCGAGGACCCCCTTCAGAGGACGCGATGTGGCGCCCCTCCCCCGGCCTCTGGCCAGCCGGGGCATCAGTGGGCGGGGCCCGCGCCATGCGGGACAGATGAGGACCCCAGGAGGGAGTCACCCCCCGGGCTCTGGGAATTCGATGAGAGGCCGGGGGTGAGGGACTGACTGTGGCCGGTACCGTGATGAGCGGCTGACATTCACGGGCGCTCCAGCTGCGGCCTGGCCTGATGCGGGGTCTCGCCCACTGCTGGCTCCCGGGGCCCCCGGCCACCCCCGCATGGCACTCATCATGCATCAGAGCTTGACCTGTGAGCTGAGAGCGCATCCCTCAACGTCTGCCTCTCCCGCTGGGCTGCAGGCCCCAAGGGGAAAGCCGGGGGCCGTGCTCCTCCCGCCATCCCCGCGGTGTGCCTAGCACAAGGGAACCGTGAATAAATACTTGTGAATAAGAGAAAGGATGTAAGCGAGAGGCCTCAGGAAGGGGCTCGATGCTGGCCAAGCCTCTTGCCTGCGGGAGCTTCTGGCGGCATGTCACCTCCCCTGGGCAGGCTTCGGGGTCCTGCCTCTGGGGCTACAGAGCAAAGACGTGAGGACGTCGGCCAGAGGGGGTCCGGGAGGGTGACCCCTAGGAGGGATGAGCCAGGGAAGGGAGGGAGGGAGGTGCTGACCGTGGAGAGCCTGTCTTTGGGGTCAGGCCACCTGGAGCCCAGACGTTCTCTGCACATGGGCTCTCTTTGCTGCCTCTGCTTCCAGGAGGGGCCTGGCAGGTGACCTGCCTGCACACGTGATGCCAGCTGCTGCTCTTATCTGGATATTCGCTTACTGATGCTGTGATTAAAGCAGACATGGATCCGGGAAGGAAGCCCATGGGATGAGCAGGGGACACTCCCACTCCTCCACGTGGCTGGGTGGGGGCCGGGGTCAAGGTGATGCGGCCACAGAGCCCCTGCTCGGTGATGGGGACGTCCCCGGGGCCATCATCCAGTCCCGGAGCTGGGAAGACTCTCAGTGGGAGGTCAGGCCGCCCAAACGTGTCCTGTTGCGTTGTTTCTAAATTTAAAAAGCAAAACATTATAATCAGGTCAGCAATACGTGATCATTGTAAGCAACGTTAGAAAGTACAGGTGAGGAAAAAGATCTGATTTCCTACCCGCTGAATCTACGGTTTCTAGTGTATTGGTCCACACTTTTCAAATACATATACGGCCGGCATCTGTTTCCTGTTCTTATTCTTATTTTTATTTATTTTGCAAGAAAAACAGGATTGTACTACACTTACTTTCCTGGACCTTTGTTTGCCATTTAGTGTATCCAGAACCTACTCTCATGGACGTAAGTATAATAGTGGACATCTCTAGCCCTGCTTAAATGGTCCATCTGTGCCGTGGAATCTTTTTTTTTTTTTTTAACATCTTTATTGGAGTATAATTACTTTACAACGGTGTGTTAGTTTCTGCTTTATAACAAAGTGAATCAGTTATACATACACATATGTTCCCATATCTCTTCCCTCTTGCATCTCCCTCCCTCCCACCCTCCCTATCCCACCCCTCTAGGTGGTCACAAAGCACCGAGCTGATCTCCCTGTGCTATGCGGCTGCTTCCCACTAGCTATCTATTTTACATTTGGTAGTGTATATATGTCCATGCCACTCTCTCACTTTGTCACATCTCACCCCTCCCCCTCCCCATATCCTCAAGTCCATTCTCTAGTAGGTCTGTGTCTTTATTCCCGTCTTGCCACTAGGTTCTTCATGACCTTTTTTTTTTTTCCCTTAGATTCCATATATATGTGTTAGCATACTGTACTTGTTTTTCTCTTTCTGACTTACTTCACTCTGTATGACAGACTCTAACTCCATCCACCTCACTACAAATAACTCAATTTCATTTCTTTTTTGTGCGGTGGAATCGTAACAAGCCATAATGAACTGCTCTCCGGTGTTGGAGATTCAGATCCTTTCAAGTTTTGCTGCTATAAGGAACGCTGTGATGACTGTCTTGTTCACAGCCCTTTGTACACTTGTCCAATTGTCCCCTTAGGATGCAGTCCTGTGAGTACAATTGCAGTGTCGTCATCTACAACCCACTCTGCTCCATCCTCACAAAAGCTGCCTGGGTTGTGAAGGTGGAGCCCGTGCTGGGGGGTCCTTGCTGGAGGGCGTGGACGGCGGCTGACGTCCTCCCCCGGAGCTGCTAAGCCCTCTTCGCTTACACGGCAGTTAAGCACGTGACCAGGAACCTCGGGCTTCTCACCTTTGCAACGGCGATAACGCAGTTCACCTCTCTGCATCTTCCTGTAGGTGAAATCTCATGGTACCGGGTCCCTCATGGTGTTGGGCGCTGGCCGTTCTAAGGAAATGCGTGGATGGTGCCTCTGGCCGGGTGGCATCTGGGTCTTCATTCTCTCCATCCCCGGGCAGGGCGAGGTCACAGGAGAGCCGCACACGTCAGCAGGACCTACCCCGGAATGAATCACTTCACCCTCTGGGGCCCGTGGTGTTTGGGATCGATTTTACAAAGGGACAAGGTTTTGTAGGGATGACAGAGCGGGGGTGGGCATGAACGGGGGAGAGCCAGCGTCCTCCTCTGCCACTTTCAGGGCCCCTTGAGTCTCCTGCAGGTCGTTTAGGGAGGAGAGGAAATGGGGTCTAGGTGAGTGATTGGCGTAATTGCTAAAAAACAGTTCCGGCGTGGTGGGTCAGAGGTGTCAGACTGAGGGATGTGGTGTGTCTGGGGTCTCTGAGCAGCCCCGCTTCGGGAGGGGTTGGTGGGCTGGGGGTTGTCCTGACAAAGGCTTCGTCCGTTAGCCTAGCGATTCCCGAAGAGGGGAAGGGCGTCAAGGCAGGTGGGATGTGTCCTGCAGGCAGCAGGGCTCTGTGGCTCCCACGCTCCCTCGGCCTCCCCAGCCCGTGGCTGGCGGCCCTTCACGTGATCTCGTGAGCCTGTCTTTGGGTCCTACCTTGCCCAGAACCCAGGAAGGGGGCTCTGGGCACCAGGGGACGTTCTTGTGCCTGAGAAGGCAGTTCAGCTGTGATTTGGGGGCCAGAACTGTTTTCAGTTGATGCCAGTTGCAGCCCTGCCTTGGGGCAGGGGTGTAAGGCAGCTTCGAGGCGAGGCTGGGAGGAGGCCAGGGACCCGGGCCCGCGTCGCCTGCCTCGGTCGGTCTGCGCGCTGCTGCTCCTTGGCCCCTGACTGAATCCTTGTCCCGCTCAGGTCGCGGTGCCAGGGAGGCCACCAGGAGGGCTGCAGTCAGAGACGCAGAGGGACGTTGAGGGCGATGGCGGAGGCGCTTGCGTTGGCTCCGGGCAGGGGGATGAGCGGGAGGGGCCGTGAAGGGTCCCCAAGGGAGTGGTTTCCCTGAGCAGCTGCTCACAGGCCGCCTGGGCCTCGGTGAAAAGTCCTTTTAACGGAGGTTCCGGAATGGAGCCAGTGTCTCAGGATCCAAGCAGGTGGGGCGCAGGCGGAATTCGGTCGCCTTGTCTCCCTGGGTGACACCTCCAGAGCTGTCTGGGCCTCCTGGCTCCCTTCGGGGCTGTGGAGCCGGAGAGGTGACGTTAGGATCGTGCTCAGGGCCCCATGGCCATTGACTCCCGCCCGGCGCCACCCGCCACCCCGCGTGATCCAGAGATGGTGCCGTCCCCACGCCCCCTACCCCAGCCCAGGCTCCTGAGGGGGAACCCGGTGGCCCAGGCGGCTGCCGCGGGTTTGCATCGGGACCGCCTCGGCTGGTGCATTGTCCAGCGGGTGTGTGTGGCCCATCAGCCTGGCGCAGGCATGGGTGGTGGGACGTGATGGGCAGGAGGGCTGCCGGCCCCGCGGGGCCTCTTTGTTTTATCCACAGGTTCGGGCTGGCGTGGGGAGAGCCAGGGTCTGCGGGCTGGCTGGTCTCGGCCACCCCCTGGCTGGGTGGCCTTGTGGGCAGGACTCTCTGTGGGTCCTCGATGTTGTCTGCAGGGAATGGACGGGCCAGCCGGTGGCTCGTGAGACTGCAGGCTGAGAGGGCTGAGGGACACGTTTACCCTGTGGCCCAGCGCCTGCCCGCCCGCCCGCCCCCCTCTTTCCTGGAAAACTGACAGTTCCGTGAAGCAGGGAGGACGGTGCCACCCAAGCTGCACTGGGCGCTCCTGGTCCTGCCTCTCTCTCCCTTCCCTCCCCGTCTCCCTCCTCCTCTCCCTGCCCCTCTCATCTCTTCTCTCTCTTCATTTCTTTTCCATGATCAGAAAAAGATGAGGATCACAGCCGCGAAATCGGTTCTCCGTCCACTGCCGTCGTCTGTGGGTCTCTGGTACAGGCTCTGCTGGGCCAGGCCTCTCCCCTTCTGGATGCCCACGGAGACCCCAGCAGAACTGGGAAGACATCCTGAAGATGGGACCTTTATTAGTTTATTTTTTTAAGTCAGTGGACACTCCCTAGGGGCAGCGTCCGGAGGGAGCAGGCTCTCTCCAGGGTCCTGGCCTTGACTTCGGAGTCAGGCTGCTCTGAACACTTAGCACAGAACCCTGGACGAGCCCCTTGGCCTTGGAGGCCTCGGCTTTTCCCAGTTGTGGGGTGTGTACGGGGGCCCCGGCCTCTGGGGTCCTGGCCAGGATTCAGAGAGAGGACACACGTCCCACACGGGGTACAGTGCGGCCCTCGTTCTGGGAGCTTCCATCACCCTTGGCTGGGCTCCTCCCCCACCTCTGGCCTCTGACTCCGCCCCCGTAGGACGGAGAGCCGAGTCCTAGTGAGAGGCTGCACAGCCGGACCCCAGCCGTGTCTCCTCGCCTGTCGCCTCTGGAGCAGAGGTATTAAGTGCCTGACCCGTTGGAGACCTTCCAGAAGCTGCGGCGTGTTGCTGGTGTGGACCCGTTGCGTAGAGGTGTTTTAAGGTTTGGCGGTTGGTGTTCCGTCGGTGGACGCTCCCCCTCTGCTGTAGATTCATCGTGTCGAAAGGTCCTCCGTCTCCGCGTCAGCAGTGCGGGAACCATCGCGTGCCGGGTGTGTGCTGTGTTCTCTCTCATGTCACACGGCTGCTTGTGGAACGTAGGCCTGGGGCCTGACTCCCACGTCACTCAGGCGCCTCTGCGGCTATGCGGCCTTGGCCCGAGCCAGGCCACGCGTCCCCACTGGGCCCTCGACCACCGAGCCGTCGGGTGCCGGGCGGGTGGGTGTTGCGCCAGCCTCACATGCAGCCCCAGTGATGCTGCCGTGGGCGGAGGTGGGGGGCCTTTGCTCAAGGGCGAGACCCAGCCCTCCAGGCCAGGGCAAGGCCACGGGCATCAGTGCCCAAGGAGGCACGTGGCTGAAGGCCGAAAAGCAGGTGGGGGAAACCTAAGTGGGAAGAAATAAAAACCACACTGCCTATTGGTGAAGAGGTGGTGGGCTTTCAGGTATCAGATGCGGTTTGATGTGGATCTGGACTTTTCTATGGAGCCTTTTCAGATAGCAGGCATTTGAGCACCTGCTGTATGCAACGCTGCTGTGGCTCAGAGCACAGACTCGGGCCGGCTGCCAGGTTCAAGGGCTGGCTGTGCCGCTCATCGGCCTCCAGAGCTGGCTGATGAATGGGGCCTCCCTTGCATCGGTTTCCTCATCTGTAAAATGGGATGATCCAGCTTATAGAGATTGCCAGCGAGGAGCTGATGCATTCAAACCTGCCAGCACCCAAGAGGTAGGTACTCATGTGTCTATATTTATTTCGCACTTCATAGAAAGGGCATATAGCAGGGCTTAAGATACTATTGCATATTGTTTTAACCACCCTGCACAACAGGCTTTATTCCCATTTTACAGGTAGGGAAACCAAGGCTCAGGAATATTAGGAACTTGCCTCTGGTCACCCGGGCAGTACTTGGTAAAAGCAGGATTTGCACCTCTATTCCTATTAGTCACTGTTATTGGCCCCCAGTTTTCTCTGCTCTAGACTAAGGATGCCTAACTGCCACACGATGCATGGCTGGTAGCCGGGTAGCGGGGATCAGACCCCAGATGCGTCCCCGGTTCTTCCCTTGCAAGATTCAGCTTTGGGTTACGACCCCTTAGTGCATCCCAGGTATGGTGGTGATGGAGTAGAACGTGGGCATTGATGAGCTTAGCTCCGATGAGATGGGGTAGAGCCGAGATCCTCCCACTCGGCCGCGCTCAGTGTTGTCTGGGGCCAGCAGCGCTGGCCTCACTGGCAGCTGGGCGGACAGGTGAGTCTCAGCCAGACCTTCGTCATCCAAGGCTGCCTTCTGATGAGACCCCCCCCCCCCGCCCCGCCAGGGGACTGTGCATGTTCAAGTTGGAGAAGCCTGGTCTGGATGGCGGGCTGGGGGTCATCCTGCCTCGGCTGTTCTGGAGTGCATCTTGGGGTAGTGCCCCTCACCCCCCTTTGCGCCTCCTCGTACCATTTCACAAAAGGGGAAGTTGTTAGGGGAGGGGTGGGGGGAAGGAGCCAAGCTCCGGGGGACCACCTGTGAAATGTTCCAGGCGGGGTGGGCACCTGGCAGTTGCAGAATAAATGTGCCCCTCACCCAGAAACGTCCTCACACCTGTGAACATGTTACCTTGCACAGCAGGGAGAATTAAGGCAGCAGGTGGAGCCGAGGTTGCTAGCCAGCTGACCCTGAGATAGGAGAGTGTCCTGGATTGTCCAGGGCCCAGGGTAATCACAGGGTCCTTGAAAGAGCGAGACAGAGGCCCGGAGTCACAGACGGCACGTCGTGATGCGAGCAGAGGTGAGAGAGGGAGAGATGGGAAGAGGCTTGGAAAGTGGAGGAAGGGGCCATGGCATCCGACAGCCTCCAGAAGGAGTGCAGTCCTGCTGATGCCTTGGCTTTAGTCTAATGAGACACAGTTCAGCATCTGACCTCTCAAACTGCACACAAATAAATCTGTGCTGTTTTAAGCCACCAAGTTTGTGGCAATCCGTTACAGCCACCGTAAGAAGCCAATACGCAGAGCGGATGTCGTCCTGATTACTTTTTTGTTGTTGTTGTTGTTGAAATTTTATTGAAGTGTAGTTGATTTACAGTGTTGTGTTAATTTCTGCTGTTCAGCAAAGTGATTCAGTTATACATATATATATTCTTTTTCATATTCTTTTCCATTGTGGTTTATCCCAGGATAGTGACTATAGTTCCCTGCGCTATACAGTAGGACCTGTTGTTTATCCATTCTCTATATAATAGTTTGCGTCGGCCTGAGTACTTTATGTAGAACTGTGCTGGTACTGGGGTCTGCCCATCCTTGTTTTGGGAAGGAAACATCCTCCAAATCCCTCAGGTAGAACTGCCGAAGACCCCTGGGCGTGGGGAGGCGGGGGCCAGCCTGGTGAGAAGCTGGGGGCAGGGGAGCTTCCTTTTAAACTCCTCACACTGAAGGGTCACCCCAGCCACGCTGGCTCCCAGCCTATTGCCATGGCGCCCCATCCCTGTGGTCCACTCCTGGCCTGAGGTTGGTCCCCTGGCCCCCTCTCCTCCCAGTGCGCCAGCAAGGCCGTGCCCAGCCGTGTCCGGCTCAGCGTAGGCCCTCGTGAGATATTGAGTTGCTGGAACAATGGTGCCCAGTGACGGCCCCCCGGGCTTGACCCTTCCTCAAGGCCAGGAGCAGCTGGGTGAGCAGGGGTTGGGGGGAGGGGGGGCACTGGCCGAGGCCTTAAGCCAGATGTGTGCCCACAGCCCCCTGGGCCTGCCTTGGTTGGAGACTCAGGGTAAGGCCATCCCTGACCGAGTGCCTGTCTCACTTGGCCACGCCTGTGCCTTTGGCCCCTCTGAGTCCTCCTCCTGCCTTCACTTGCTGAGCCCTGGGCAGGGAGGGGGGACCACCGGCCTCCCCACTCGCCTCTTCCTGCCCGCAGTGGAAACTCAGGAGCCAAGGGACTGGGGGAGGCCCCGGGCCGGCCCGAAGAGGGAAGGACACCAGACAGGCCACAGGGAGTGGGACAGCTCCGTGGTCCGGAGCCCCAGCAGCGGGGAGAGAGGGGGCTCAGAGCACGGCAGGCCCTGGGCCGGCGCTGGAGGAGGGCAAAGCCGCCCGCCCAGGCCAGCACTGTCCAGTCCTGAGCCCCTCGTAGCCTCAGCTGGGATACTCCAGACGCTGTGTCCACCCTGCCACTTGGGCGGTGAGGAATTATAAGGCGATTGTCATGGCAACGGGGAAGCAGGGTGGGGCGGGCTCCCAGAGGGCTGGAGTCTGCGGGCTCAGCCTGCCTGGGCGGTGGGGCCCAGGTCTCAGTCCCAAAGAAGACCTGGGGAGCTGGGCTATCTCCACTCTGAGCCTCAGTTTCCCCATGAAGGAAAGAGGCTGTGCCTACGTCTGGGGGCGCCCGGCAGGCCTGGGTGCTGAGGCAGCAGCCTGGCGGGGGGACTTCTGCTGAGCCCTGGTTCTGCAAAGGGCAAGTCTAACCTCTGTGTGCCTCAGTTTCCTTATCTGCAAAATGGGAGTGCTGTTAGCAGTCATCCTCATAGTTGCCCCACCCGGTGCCTCCAGCAGCGCCCGCCTTGCCCGGGTGTTGGCTCCTCCATCTTTCCAGTGGTTCAGGCTAGAAACCTCAGCTCCGTTCAACCCAACACCCAGGCTTGTGGCCCACCTGCAGAAGCGACCCAGCATCCAGCCCTCCTCCTGTCACCTTGGCCACACCCTGGACAGGCCACTGGCGCTAGCCGGGCCTCCCGTCACCCTGCAGCTGCCCCGCTGGCCCTTCATCCCCCACACCACAGCTAGACTGAGGGAGATCCGCTAAAGACGGGGTCTGATTGCATGGTTCCGGCTTTCATTTGGAAGGAGATGGAAACTTCTGGAAGGTTTGAGTCAAGTCCTCACAGTGGACCACAAAGCCTTAGGTCCCCTGCCCCGCCTTGTACTCCCCCCAGGAAGCAGGAGGAGAGCAGGAATTCGGTCACCCTGCTCCCTGACACTTCATCTTCCTCCAGCAGAGATGCTGTCCCCTTGGACACCTCTACGTCCTCCGAGATCTGCTCAAAGCCCACCTGGCTGCCTGGCCGTGCTCTCTCCTAGCCCTGACACCCCTCGTGCGTTATCACCTGTGCCCTGGCCCCGCCTCACTCCGTCTCACAAACTAAATGGTCACCTCCCCTCCTCAGGGAGCTTACATTCCAGTGGGAGAGAGGCTGTCCCCAGCTCACTGTCCTCAGTGGCTAGAACAGGGCTGGCACATAGTAGGAGCTCAGGGCATGTTTGTGGCATGAGTGGTCCCCGCTGTGTGGCTGGAGGCCCGGGCATGGCTGGTGCTCTGTCGTCCACCGCCCTCGGCCCTGGCTCTGCCACGTTCTAAGTGGGGCCCCAGGAAAGTTATTTGGATCTGAGCATTGTCATTGCATTTCTACCAAAGATGCATGGAAGGTGCCAGTGCTTGTTGGGAGCTGGGGGTTGAGGATGCCCCCCCGCCGGCAGTGGGGCAGCAATGGGGGTTTTGAAGCTGAGGGAACTGGGCTCCTTTTACTGACTGGCTCTGAGACCTCCTTAGGCAGATGGCTTGACCTCTCTAAGCCTTAGTTTTTCCATCTGGAATATGGGGATGGTCGTAGACACAGAAAGTCTCAAAACAGCCTAGGTGCGAGCGACTGTCTAGCGCGCTAAGCCCCTTAATGGCCAGCAGCGTGTATCATTGATAATCAATAAATGTCTGTTAACTGAATGAAAAATATATCCAATATGTAGGTTTCACCCAGTCATTTTTGTGCTTTATATGAAGGAGTTGGGTCATAATAGCCCCATTCTTCCTTGTCAGCTGTTATTACCGAGTGATTGCTACCTGCGATTTGGCGGTCTAAGTGCTTTTTAGCGATTCTCACATTTCATCAATATAATAATATTACAGAGAGGCTAAGGCTCAGTTTTATTGTTAACACTAGCACCTTCGGAAATGTGTTACTCGCCCAGGGTCACATAAAAATAAATAAAACCGCTCTGACCAGCTATTTGATCCAGTAGGTAATATTGATACATTTCCATAGTTCAGATATTAAGCCAAGATACGAAGGTGTTCATTGAAATAACTCACTCCCATCCTGTTTTTTCCATCCCATCTGCATCTGTTTTTCCATGTTCTTACTAATAAAGTAGGAATCATTTTTATTAATATCTGTGTTTCTGATGGAGACACAAACATCTATTATTATCCCCCCTTTCTTACACAGAAGGCAGCATCTCTATCACTGTTCTGTCTCTTGCTTTCTCATAACAATAAATCCCAGAGATCTTTGCATACCAGTACGTAACTTCCCCCCCCCTTTTTTTTTTTTGACATAGGCACAGTTTTCCATTGTGCGAATGTACCAGAATTCAGTGAGGTCTCTACTAATTGATGTTCTATTCCTGATAGAAAAGGACTGGAAACAACTCGTGAATGAATAACTTTGTACCAACGTCATTTCATACGTGTGCAGGTGTACCTTGAGGATAAATGTGCAGAAGTGGAATTGCAAATGCATTTGTAAACTTGGTAGATGTAGAAATTCCCCTCCATGGGGTTGTACTATTGTGCCTGCCCGCCAGCAACCTATTAGTGGGAAATGGTAGTTTGGTGTAGCTTGAGCGTGAGGTTGAGTATCTTTTCCTATGTTGAGTGGTTATTTGTGGGTTTTTTTTTCCTCAGGAAATTGTCTGTTCACGTCATTTGCCCAGGCTCTCGGTTTTGACCCCCCAGGTTCAAATTCCAGCTCTCCAGAACTTGAGAAGAAATAGGGGAATAATAATAAAAAGAGGAGGGGGAACCTTTGAGAAACAGGCCCCCAGGGAAGGAGCCCACCCTCTCCCCTTGCTGATCGCTTGGCCACTGCTGTTGGATAGGCAGCAGGCGGGTGCCTTGAACCTGGCACCGGGGTCAGGTCTGTGCTTCCAGGGGCTTGGGGCCCAGTGCCAGAGGGCAGGACAGGGCAGCATTCTCCATTTTTAATCAATGTGCCTGAGGCAGAGAGCAAAGAGGAGAGAAACCCAGCCTGTGCCCTCAATCCTAGGCATGAGCTTTGCTTCAGAAATTTGAAGGGGACCCCTGGGACCAGTAAGGAAAACCTAGCCTGCAGCTGTGTCCCTAGGAGGCGGGGGGGCCTTGGGCCAGTCCCCTATGACAGTCAGGGCCCCCATCCACATGGGGTGCCTTGGGGCACAAGCACTTTCTGGCCTATGAACTCATTTGGTACCCACAGGGCCCCCAGTGGCTTTGCACGTGCTGTTCCTCCCCCCCGGGAATGCCTCCCTTGGTAACTTGCCCTGCCTCAGTATTTTAATTTTTACTTTCAAATCACTTCTGATGTTGTCCCCTCGGGGAGCTTCCCAGGGCCGCCCCCTCCACAACCCCCCAGAGAACATTAGTTCTCTCCACGCTGTGTTACCCTCTGAACTTGGGGGTCTCAGCACCTTGGACAGCGCCCGAGTCAGCGGGAACCTAGAGAGCTGGTCCAGGGCCCTGACAAGCCTGGGACTCTGCGGGGAGACGGAAGCGAAGTCACGCAGAGCTCCTGGAACACGGCCTTGCTAGCCGTGACCATGCCATCAGCTCCGCTTGGCAGGTGGGAGAAGGGCTGTGCTCGCAGACGCACTTGCCCCCTTCTCCTGCGGTGGACGGCAGGGAACTCATTCCCAGGCTCCCTTGCGCTCTGGTCTGGGGGACTTTAGCCCAGGGCAGGCAGCGGCAGAAGTTGAAACGGCAGGGTGATGAGAGGGTGCACACTGCACCCTCCCTTCCCCCTCATCCCTGGCAGCGGCTCCAGCTCCTGGTGGAGAGTGCCATGGCTCCTGCTCTGGCCAGTGACCTGACCCTGGCCTGCCTGCTCTCACTGCCCAAGCCTGGTGGCAGCTTCTGGTCCCCACTCTGGGCTGCTTCAGCTTTCTTGTCACCCCCATGACTGGGTGGAATTCCCTCTGTTCTAAATTTTTCAAGTGGGTCCTCGTTTCCTGGTTAGACTCCTAAGAGGATTACACTCAGAGAGGCTCAGTGACCTGCCTAAGGTCACACAGCAGGTTAGGCACACCAGGATGCCTGAGTTCAGTCCTAGCTCAAACCAGCACCTGCCTTTCCGCTGCTCAGTGCAGCCTGGCTTCCCTGGGAACACAAGGGCAGGCTTCCTGGAGGTGGTGACGTTAGAGCTGAGCCTTGGGGAGGAGCAGGACTTAGTCGGGAGGACCTAGCAGGATGGAGATGGCTGTTCCTTGGAGGACACAGCACGTGCAGTGGAGTGGAGGGGCAAGGTGGTGGCTTTAGAATGGATCCCGAGGCCAGGAAGGCTGCAGGAAGATGGGGCTGGAAGGGGGAAGCACAGGCTGTGCAGGGGTGGGTCGGGGTGGGGTAGAGCCCTGGCGCTGGGGGGTCGAGCAGGGCTAGGGCATGATCCGATTTGTGTTGGAGAGGACCGTTCTGGCCACTGGATGGTCCATCCCTTGTGCCAGGGATGGGGAGGCCATGAGGAGGTTGTGGCCTGTGTCCAGGTGAGAGATGATGGTGGCCTGTACCTGGCCAATGCGTGGAGCCCGAGAGAAGCGACGGGTCTGGGAGAGGCTCATGATCGTTCAGGAAGTCTCTGCGGCAGTAGATGGAGCATTGTGTGAGTTTGAGCCCCTCCAAAGTTTGGCTTAAAGGAGGAAGTAATCAACTGTTTCCGGGAAGGTGAGGGCAAGGAGGCTGGAGGCTTCCTGGAGGAGAGGCCATCTGACAAGGCTCCGTGCACCCAGCCGCTTGTTTGTCTGTGTGCTCCTCGGGGCTGGAAGCGCCTTGGGGAGAACCGGCCTGAGGTGGTGAGGGAGAAGTCAGTGTGGTCCCACCTGAGATGACAGTGAGGGGGAAGCATACCAAGGAGAATGGGGAAGGGCGCTTTGGGCAGGAGGAACAGCGTGGGCGGAGGCCCAGAGGTGAGAACGTGCTCGTTGCCTCTGGACAGCAGGCGTGGCAGGGAGGTGTGAGCTGGAGGAGGCTGGAAGGTCAGGGTCGGGGCCGAGCCACTTCCAGCTCCCCTCTCAGGCTGCTCCCATTTTGCTTCCTGCGCTCTTGAGGGCCAGGCTGGCGGCAGGGAGAGCTGACAGCTGCCTCTCAGCTCAGATCAGAGCCCCAGTGGGGTTCATTCACCTGCAACTGGGGGCATCAGTGGCCCCTGACCTTGGCTCCTCCGAACCTCCCTTGCTGGGCCTGTGAGAAGAGTGGAGCAGAGGGCCCCTGAGTCACCTGAGTGTCCACCGAGCCATGTGGCTCAGTGCCCATCAGAGGGCGGCCCTAGCTCTTTATCTGATTTGAACTTCACTCCACCTCCCTCCCAGGGTTCTTGTTCCCATTACGCAGATGAGGAAGCTGAGGCTAACAGGGCTCCAGGAACTTTGCCAAGGTCCCCCCAGCGTTGCTCTACCTTTCATTTGCTGTAGGTTGAAATCCTCTTTTGAATCCTGTCTTCTCCTCCAGGAAGCCCTCCCTGACTACCCTGCATTGGCCTGCCACATCTGCTTTCTCCCCTCCAGCTCTTTGGCAGAGTCCCTGGATGAGGAGGCTCAGGGTGTGGGGGAAGCAGGCTGGTGGAGTTAGCCACACCTGCTTGTGAGAGTTTAAGCAGTTACTTCCCTTCTCTGGGCCTCAGTTTACTTGTATGAGAAATGGGGGTCACAGTGCCTTCCTGGAAGGGTGGACTGGGGATTCTCCACGTCGTGACACCACAGCACAGGGCTTGACGCCAGTCAGCTCCCTGCTTCCCTTCTGGACCTGGTGGGAGTCCAGCCTCTCCTGCCCCTTCCCTCCCCCATCCCCAGCTCAGGGCTCTAGAAAATCTGCCTAGTCAGGTTTGAATGAGGGAGAGCCAGCCAGCCAGCGTGTCTGGGTGGCGAGAGAGGCTATTTTGGGAACGAGCGGGGAAGGAGTGTTTTGTTTTGTTTGCTCCTTGTGATTACAAGAGGTGGCAGAGTTCTGCCTCTCCTCCCCTGGACACCAAGTGAGGGCTGAGCAAGGGATGGGGAAGGGAAGGAGGGCATGGCTCTCAGCGAGATGGACTGTCAGACTTCCTGACAACTGGAGGCCACATGGGTCTGCAGCCTAGCCCCCGTCACTTGTCACTGTCGTCTTGTCCCCAAGCAGTGTCTGAGAGAAAAGGAGTGGAGGAAGGGAGGGTTGAGAAAGCAGGGAACTCGGATCCTGCCACACCAGTTTTGTTTCCAGCTCTGCCATCTGCTCGTGCGTCCACCCATCCACCCACTGACCTGTCCATTTGCAACAAACCGTCCTCTTACCCATTCACCCATCCACCCATTTATCTACCCCCCCATTCATCCCCAACCATGCACCCACCCATCCATCCATTTGTCCATATGAACCATCTATTCATTGAAACAGTTATCCATCCATCCATCCATCCATCTATCCAATCACCCACCCATCTATCCATCCATCTATCCATCCATCCATCCATCCATCTATCCGATCACCCACCCATCTATCCATCCATCCATCCATCCATCCCTCCATCCACCTATCCAATCACCCACCCATCTATCCATCTATCCATCCATCCATCCATCCATCCATCCATCCATCCATCCACCTATCCAATCATCCATCCATCCATCCATCCATCCACCTATCCAGTCATCCATCCATCCATCCATCCATCCACCCATCCATCCACTCACGCACCCATCCATCCACCCCCCCCACCCATCCATCCTTCTTCAGCAGATACCACAGGTGCTCCATAAATCTGTGCTTTGTCTTGTACAAGGCTCCAGGATAGAATGGTAAACAAGACACACTATTGCCACCCGCCTTCCCCACTAGAGGCCATGATTAAACAACTAACCTGGCATTTAGTGCTTATCTTTCTGGACCTTACAGTATCCCGAGGGGTCTGGAAGATTTGAACCAGGTACTGTGTGAGGGAACCACTGGGGGCCAAACTGAAAGGCTCCTGGAGGGATGGTGTCCCAGCTTCGACCCAGGCAGAGTCCAGGTGTCTGCCCAGCACACCTGATGTCAGCTGAGCGGGGAGCCAGCGAGGCCCCGAGGTGGGAGGGGCTTGTTGTCAGGGAGCCTCCCCGAGGTGAGAGGGTCTGCAGCTCAGCGAGGGAGAGGGGGAGGGGCCCTGAGGGCTGGAGAGTGTCTGTCTGTCTGGCCATCTGACATAGTCCATGGCACACCTGGACGGGCCTGGACACATGGGCACACGCTCTGAGGCCAGCTTCCTATTCAGAAACTGTCTTCTTGGATCAGGCAGAGCTGTCCCCAGATGAAGGGGGCTGGGGCAGCTGGACACTGGGGCACCCAAGCGATTTGGTGCCTTATGTTTTACAAGTAAGTGTTAAAAACCCTCCCTGAGCTTTCCCTGGCTATATAAGCTGAAAATTCAGATAAACCTCAGCTATTCCTAGGTTATGCTTGGACTTAGAGTTTTCTCTTTCTTAAATGAAAGCATCATCCTTTTTCTCATCAGGTGTGTTAACCTGGAAAGCTCTGTTCCTGAGAAAATTGAGTGGACAAGGCCTTGGGCATGAGGCTCAGCGTCCTGGCACTGGATTGCTGTGTGGGCACTGACTTGCTGTGTGGCCTTCGAGCACTCGCTTGCCCACTCGGGGCCTCCACTTCCTCCTGGCTAAAAGGAACGTGGGGATTAGAGCCTGCCACTTCTGCTCTGAGGCTCTGGGGTTGGGGGACTTGGGGGCCGTGAGGCCTTGGGCAGCATGGAGCAGACATTCTCGGGAGGGTGCTGCTGAGAGCTGACCCGGGCTGGCATGGGGAGGAGTGAGCTTGTTGGCCTCTGGACAGCGTGGAAGACAGATTCTTTCTGAGCCGATAATACCGCCTTGTGTTTGTAGAGCGATTTATGGATTTTGAAAGCACTTTCCCTTGTGTCATCTGAGTTGAGTTTTGAGTGTCTGTCGAACAAGTGTTTGCATATAGTGGACAAGGGGAAGCCGGGCCCTGTGGGGTCAGAGAGGCAGTGGGGATGGCTCTGCCCCCAGGGGCTCACATTCCCACAGGGGCCCCAGCCCCACCCCAGAAATTTCTGGAGAGAGCAGGAGGAAGGGTAGGTCTCTGGTGGAGGGTTCTGAGTGTGGACCACCAGAACGATGGACCCTGAGATTGGAAGGAGGGTCATCTGCGGGGGGGCGGGGAGACTAGATCAGGCAGGGTCTCGGGGTGGGAGACCGCAATTTGATTCAAAGCAAATATGACACCAAGAAAGCAGACATTTCAGGTACTCTTCTAATTATGCTAAGGTAAAGCCAATGTGTATAAAGCACGTCCAAACATTTATTCCTGGCCAGGCATTTGTGATCTCTCATAATACAATACTTTTTAGAAGAGTGGTCTCAGCTACTTGGAAACGGGTCTGGGATCAGAGGCCGACAGGGCTGGTGGCTTGTGTGATGGTTCTGCATCGCTTCCTGCAGCGAACACTGGGCGGCAGGGCACAGGCAGGCCAGCGCTTCTGCACCCCCAGCGTCCACACGTGGAAGGAGGGCCCCTGCGGAGCCCCCAGGGAGCAGCCGCAAACTGCCATCACGGCACACAGCGCACCATCCCCGGCCCCCAAGATGCCAAGTTCTGACTCCAGGAGGGAGGGTGAGGCTGCAGCCGGGGTTGGGAGCCCCTGCCTGGTCTTGGCGGCTTTGAACTCAGAGGGACCCTGGGCTGCTGCCAGCCGGGAACCGGGTGTCAGGGGCGCCCAGAGCATGCCACCTGCTGACGGGTGCTCCCGGCAGCCAGCGGCTGACAGCGCTTGGTGTATTTATGGACCCATAAAATATTAAATAATCATCACGCAGCACTTTTTCTCCTGAAAGCTCTTTAGGGTGCATATTTCCCCTATCTGGAAGGCAGAACAAATAACCATTTAATTAACCCCCAGCTCCCGGCACGAGAATCGTGCCTTTGGAGGACTCCAGGGCCGGCAGCCTCCACCTCTTCCCGCCCCTCACCTGATGAATATCAGGGGAATCCTCCCCCCAGCTTTTTACAGGGAGGGGTGCTGATGCAGGCAGCAGGCCAGTGGCAGGACAGGGGCTTGAACCCTGAGCCCCTGGGACAGCCGAGGGACCAGGTAGGGAGGGCGGTTCTCCCAAATCGGCCGCCCCAGCTGCATGTGATCAGCTCGCCACGCCCAGGTTGCTCAGGTGTTGGTCCTTAAATGCATTTAGGTGGAGAAGCGTTTTTCTCACAAACGAGGACACAGAGCTCTGGAGCCGTCGTGGGCTGAGAAGTGCGTGTCGGGCTTGAAGCCAGGGGAGCTGTGGATGACTCCAGCGTGGTGGTGCCTTCGGAAAATCAGGTCTGAAGCTTCCTGTGTGTCTGATCCTGGGTGGTTTTGTCGCCGGTCTACTGGGAGGGCTCGGCGCCGTGTGGAACCTCTGCTGTGGGTGTTTTTCATCTGCTGGCCACTAGCCTGTGCCCGCCTATCCTACCATTTCATTTAATTTTGCAAAAAGCTGGGATCATGTTACCCAGGTCACAGGGGGTTGAGAGTGAGGACATTTGAGACTCAAACTGGTGACATGGGGGGTTCACAAGATGGGGAAGTTCAGGCACAGAACGGATTTTAGGTGCTTTGGTTGGGGATCTGAGGGCTCAGGTGATGCTGTCAGAGCTAAGAGAGGAGCCCAGGTGTTTCTCTCTGAGGGGGGAGGACGCAGAGGGTGAGTGGGGCTCAAACCGCAGCCTTAGCCGGAGCGGAGACCGCATCCTTATATGCGACGCCAGGGAAAGACTCGGGCCGAGGGTGGGATGGGGCTGTGCTTGGAAGCCCCCCCGCCCCAGGACCACAGGCTGGGTGTGTGTGTATGGTGGGGTGTTGATCCTGGAGGTGGACCAGATGCCTGCGTCTCTGACTGTGTGGTCGTTGGTACCCGTTGATAGGGGCTGAGTTGCGATTGCAGATTGTCCCGCATTCACACCCCCTCCAGGCCTCCCTCTGGCTCCAGCCCCTCCTCGAACGTTTGGTGAACTGCTCACGGGTCATCCAGCCTTGGCCTTGCAGCCAGGAAGAAGTGGAATGGAATTTAAAACGCATTCTCTTGACCCGCAGCCTAATCCAGAGATCCTGGAACTCTTGATATTAGTAGGAGCAGAGGTTCTTGCGGTTGGCTGGGGCTCCAAGGCCCCCACCCAGCATCACTTGCGAGGGGACGAGGGGCTGGGGGAGTCTCGGTGAGTCTCCGGGCCCAGCCCGTTGAGGGCTGATGGGAGGCCGCTTCCTTCCTCCCCTGCGACGGCACCAGCTATGGCAGGGCTGCACCCCTCACTGGGCGCAGGCCACCTCACCCACATCTTGGGCAGAGTGTTGCCTTTCCCAGGGACTTCTGGTTGTTGAAATTCACTCTGGGCCAGTTGCAAACTTTCAGTCTGTATCCGGTCCAAAGCCAGTCCCTTCCTGCTATGGTCAGATGGCAAGGACCTGAGGTGGGGAGGGGACGTGGGTCCTCTGTTCACCCTCCTTCCCCTCCCTCCTGGGGGTTGCCTCTCAGTGGAGAGGACAGGGAGGAGGGGGGTGGGGAGAGCAGCCACAAGCACCAGGGTGGGCACAGGGGCACCTCGACTCAGCCCCTTCCCCTGTCCTAAGGCAGCATCTGCCTCCACTGCCCACCCTCGGGCTCTTTGGTGCCCTGTTAACAATCATAATAAGCACTGAATTAACCAGTGATGTGTGTGCCAGGCTGCTTCAGGGTTCACGGTGAGACTTGAGGCTGGGCTGGCGGGGGGGTAGTTACTGGTACTCATAGAGCTGCCACGGGGGTGACATGATTAAACCAAAGGTGCCCCACCTTTGCCCTCAACAGTCTACGCTTCACACAGTAGCCAGAATGATCCACTGAAAACTGAACTCAGATTCAGGACGCTGGAGCTTATTCTGGGTGAAATGAGAAGCCGTGGGGAGTTTTGCGCCAAGCTCCTCCCATGGCCTCGGGACCTTAATTTGCCTGGGTTGGCTGCTTCTGCCCCAGGGCCTTTGTACATGCCGTTCTCTCCACCCCTCAGGTATCTGCCTGGCTTGCTCTCTCACTGCCTTTCGTCAGATGAAATAGAGGGGCCCTCCCCACACTGCCTCTTCCCCCAGTGAACGGAGAGTTTCCTCTCAGTTTCTTCGGATCCTCCGTTCTGGTGGGGAGACTTTGTTTACTGCCTCTCTGTCAGCGCTGCTTTGTTCTCTGCTGTATCCCCAGACCTTAGAACATGCTAGGTGCTCCGTGAATTTTCTCTTAATGAGTGATTGAGGCAGAGAGGTTAAGTAATTTGTCCAGGGTCACACAGCTGAGAAGTGGAAGGGCTGGGATTGGAAGCCAGGCAGCGCAGCCCTGGAACCAGACCCCGGTTGCCTTGCAGGGGCTGGGGAGCCATCAAAGGTACTTGCGCAGGGGGTGCCCCCTTGGGCACAGTGCAGGAGGAGGATGGGGAGTGGGGGTTCGACCAGGGTGGGATGCAGAGTCCACGGCAGGAACCCAGGGAGTGTGGCGTGTGCGTGGGACATGTTGGGGGTGGATTTGGCCTACCCTGTGACTCGGTGTTTGCTCAGCCCACCCTCTTTCTACACCCACGATGTCCACTTGCCGCCAACCCCCAAATCCAACAGCGAGTTCATCACAGGCCTCCTGCGCCCCCAGCGCCAGCGTTTGCATAATTAAACACGCGCTTCTGACACGCCACTCTGGCCAATTTTCCAGATCGTGTCTACTTGAAAATCTTGTCATTTTCCACCAGCTGAGTTACAGTGAAAAAGGAGAATTTAACCGGAGTGCATCCATCTTCAATGCAAGTGAGCAATTGGACCCCGTCTGCAGGTGAAGGGCCTGAAATCTGGGGTGTGGAAAGAAAGAGAACACTTCCTGGAGGGCAAACAGCAGCTCAGCCATCTTTGATTATTTTGGGGGGACATTTCACAGAAGTGAATTATGAAAACCCATGGAAAGAATTCTTTAGGCTTCGGGAGGCTCCTTCCCTCTTATAGGCAGATGACTTCCTGCCACGGGGGAGACGTGAGGTGGAGATTGAAACTGGGAAAGATGGGCGGGGCAGCAGCAGCCCCCAGCCCAGTCCCCAGGACGGAGCTCCGGGCAGTGGGGCAGCCCGTGGGGCGTCTGTGAGTGGCTCCCTGGGGGCAGGCGCCCTGTCCTTACCTGTCTGCAGGCCAGCATGTGCTTTTCACGGGTTAACCCCGTTTGCACCAGGCTCTGGGTTGAAACACGGCTGCTCTGGATGGGCTGATGCCAGCGGGTGTTTATGGTCACTAACTGGTGACGGCGAGTTCCTGAATTTGTGTGCTGAGCTAGTGGCCGCCCCCTTGGTGGGGGGAGGGTGTAGGAGGCAGGAGCCCCAAGTCGGGGTCGATACTGCAGCCGCTACCATCTTGAGTCGGGCTTGTGTGGCCCCCATCTCCAATTAAGGTAAAATACATCCCATAAAATCAGTAATTGTAAAGTGTACAATTCAGTGGCATTTGGTACATTCAGTGTTGTGTAATGTAACCATCACCTCTATCTGGTTCCAAAACATTTTCATCCTCCCAAAAGGACACCCCGTACCCGTTAAACACTAACTCTCCATCCCCACTCCTCCCAGCTCTCAAAACCATCAGATGGGCATAACTTGTTTTACTGTGCTTCGCAGATACTGGTTGTTGCATATTGAAGGTTTGTGACAACCCTGCATCAGGCAAGTCTATTGGTGCTATTTTTTCCAACAGCATTGGCTCACTTCGTGTCTCTGTCACATTTCGGTAATTCTCATAATATTTCAATCGTTTTCATTATTGTTATATTTGTTACAGTGATCTGTGATCAGCTATCTTTGGCGTTTCTATGATAACTGAGCTTTTTTTTTTGCAACAAAGTATTTTATTTTTATTTTTTTTAAATACCTTTGGATTTTTTTTTTGTTTAGTAATTTAATTAAATTAATTAATTTATTTTTTGGCTGAATTGGGTCTTCGCTGCTGCACGCGGGCTTTCTCTGGTTGTGGCGAGCGGCAGCTACTCTTCGTTGCAGTGCACAGGCTCTAGGTGCGCAGGCTTCAGTCATTGTGGCCCGTGGGCTCAATAGTTGTGGCTCGCAGGCTCTAGAGTGCAGGCTCAGTAGTTGTGGCGCACAGGCTTAGTTGCTCTGCGGCATGTGGGATCTTCCCGGACCAGGGCTCGAACCCGTGTCCCCTGCATCGGCAGGCAGATTCTTAACCACTGTGCCACCGGGGAAGTCCAACAAAGTATTTTAAAATTAAGGTACGTCCATTTTGTTAGACATAATGCGATTGCACACTTAATAGACGACAGTATAATATAAACATAACTTTTACATGCACTGGGAAACCAAAAAGTTCATGTGACTGGCTTTATTGCCATATTTGCTTTGTTATGGTGGTCTGGAACCCAACCCACGGTCTCTCTGAGGTGCGCCTGTCATCTGCTTTCTGTTCCTATGGCTTTGCCTATTCTGGATATTTCGTGGAATCATCTAGTGCGACGTCTTTTGTGTCTGGCCCCTTTCCCTCAGCAGAATGTTTTCGAGGTTCGTCCACGTTGCAGCCTGTGTCAGACCTTCATTCTCTGTAGCGTGTGTCCACGGCTGAGCAATGTGCCATTGTGAGGACATACACGTTCGTGTGTTGATGGACACTTGGGTTGTCTCTGCCTTTTGGCTGTTGTGAATAGCATCGCTTATGAACATGTGTTTGTCTGAGTTCTGTTGTCAGTTCTTTGGCGTACATACTTAGGAGGGGAATTGCTGGCTCATGTTGTCATTCTAGGTTTAACTTTTGGAGGAACCGCCAAACTGTTTGTACGTGGCCGCCCCATTTTATATTCTGCGGTAGCCTCTGGAGAGGGGGCAAAGGATTTGGAGACCTACCTTTTAGAGTGGAAGCCAGGGCAGAACACTGTGGGTTCAGAACCTTCTAGACCTTCCTGTGTCTGTTGGAGGAAAAACTAAAGCCCTTAAAATGGCCCACAGCCCTGCCCGTCGGGTCCCTGCGACTGTCCCTGTCATTCCCTCCTCCCCCTCACCAGCCACCCCGGCCCCTCTGCTGTCCTCCAATGGCCAGCATGCCTGTGTCTCAGGGCCTTTGCACGGCTGTCCTGTAGCCATGGGGGTTGCTGCAGAAGACAGTGACGTGTGCCCTTACCACCCTCTCTCCTGTTGTATAATTTACTTATTTATTGTGTTTGGTAATCATTGTCTTGTCTCCCTTCCTTCCTCTCCCCACAAAAGAATCCAAATGTCTACAACTGTGCCTACCGGTTAAGTGCTCAGTAAATATTTGCTGAGTGAATGAATGAAGGTGAGGACACAGATGAGCTTTTTTCTTAGACCTCCCACCAGCTTCTCGGGGCTATGGGTTTGGGGAGACCGGGACCCCTTCTTCAGACTTCTGTCCCTGGGCCCATCCCACTGTGTTAGTGCCTCCTCAAAAACCCACGCTCACCGGGACACAGCCCTAGCACCCCTTCTCGTGCCTTTGAACCTCAGACTTGCAGAGAATCCTGCTGCCAACAGAGGGTGGGAGGGGATGCTTGGTTAGGGACCTGTGTGCCCGGTGCACAGAGGGACCGATTCGCCTTTACATGCATAGCACACCTACTATGTGGATGTGTTAGGGCTGGTGACCAGTTTCAGGGCAGTGAGCCAGGGTCCCCCTGTTAGAGATGTCAGAGATCTCTTTTGGGGCGGTCACGTCAGTTTACTGTATTCAACTAAGAGTTACCCGTTAAGGTCAAGTCTATGTTTGCGCCATAAACTTAGAGCCCGTTTCTGGGAATTCTTGTTTATCATGATTTATTTTATCTTGTTAGGGTCAAGATTTTAAAATGCTGGAAAGGTGGCCAGAACTACCATTCAAAATACCATTCATTCATTCATTCAGTTAGCAAGTGTCCCTGGAATACCTATTATTCCCATGTCTCAGATACTGCTTGACACAAAGACATGGTACCGTCCTTGAGGGCACCCATCCATTTACAGTGGGCTGTCCCTCATTGTTCTGTGTGAGAGGCTTCTTCTGAGACATTATCTGAGTCATTAATGAAAAATATTGCTCAGGTCAAGTCCAAGATAGAGCCCTGTGGCCAGCCACTAGAGACCTCCTTCCATGTTGACCTGGTCACTAGAATCCCTGTTGTGCTATTATTAACAGAAGTTCAGATGCCACTGCCTCATCTGCACATGTTCATCCGTCTTCTCCACGGGTTACTGGAAGAGATTCAGAAACTGATGAATTTGGCAAAATGTCTATCGTTATTGGTCTTGGTCTTTGCAAACGGAACCAGCACTGTACATCTGCAGGAGCCAGCACAGGGCCGGCAGGGGAGATGCCACAAGGCGTGTGTGCCATGGGGGCTGCATCTCAGCGGGGCTGCCGATGTGCCATGCTCACAGCCTTTCCCGATAGGCGCTGGCCCCAGGGGTCCTCCTGCTCGCTGGACCCAGGCAGGGCTTCCCAGGGGAGGTGACATCCACCTGGGCCTTGAACACTGGGTACAGTTCCGACCTGAGACGGGGGCAGGAGGGATCCTTCTGGTGAGCGGCAGGGCCACGGGGTGGAGGTGTCAGAGGATGGGCAGCGGGGAAGCAGCAGGCTTTTCCCGGGAGCTCTGAGCATGCCAGGAGGGGCAGGTGGGTAAGAACTGGGAGAACTTGGGGCGCCAGGCTAAGGTGGTGGGGTGCTGAGCAGTGTTGGGGGAGTCTTTGGGGTCCCCTGCAGGGGCAGGGCAGCATCTGGTCTGAGGTTCAGGAGGCCCCTCTTGCTGCCGCCGGGGTGGAGGCTGGGGCGTAGGTGGAGGAGTGGGAGGCCCCAGGCAGTGACAACAAATTCCCCCATATACCTCTCGGGGCTTCAAAAGCAGGTGCTCAAAATGGATGGCTAATTGGCTCCAGGTGATGTGAGAGAGTGTCTGGCTGAAGCTGTCCCCGAGACAAACGTGGACCAGGCTGGCGGTGGCGGGTCCCAGGTGCCAGGATGCTGGGGGATGGGCAGGAGGGCAGAGGACTGGCTTCCCCGGAGCACCTGCTCTGGGCATCAAACAAGTTCAGTGTTTTCTGAGATACCTTCTCTTGTAACGTTTTACACATCCTGTATGGGGGGCAGTTCAGGCCTTGATTTACAGACAGGGAAGCCCAGAGCTGGGGAGGCTCCCAGCTCTTCCACTGCCTGGCTTTGCCAACCTCCTGACGGCCCAGCCTGGACTCTGTTGGCCCCTGCCCTTTCCAGTGCTGAGGGCAGGTAGGCCTGGGCAGGGAGGGGCAGGGGCTTTTGCCCTCTGCAGCCAAATCCTTGAGTGGGATGGGCCTTGGGCTTACGGGGAAGCCCCAGCCTTTGGAAGGTGAAAGAATCCTGACCTCTTCATGTAGGTGGTTCCACAAGAGCCCAGAGAGGGTGAGTGAGACACCTAAAGTCACACAGCATCAATCTTCCGCTCACCCTTGATGCTCAGGGCCCCATGGGCACCTGTGGAATGCTTCCCTGGGACCCTCTGGAGCCCTCAGGGGTAGCACCTGCTTGGGGGTCCACGGCCCATGGTTCCCACTCCACATTCTTAATTCTGAGATGACAAAACGGCCCACGGTGTGGGGAGGGAAGCAGCCTCGTGTTTCAGTCTGGTGCCAGCCTTCTGTTTCTGCAGCCTCCTCCCGCCTGGTATGGACCCAGGTAGGCACCCTGTGCCCGCTGGGGCCGCGGAGCAGGCCTCCCGAGCCTGTTGCCTCAGCTCCGAATCAGGGGCAATGATGCCCACGGACGAATGGGAGTCTGAGCCTCTGGACCCACCTGAGTGTTGCAGCCTCTCGCTCCCAAGCCCATCCCGCCTGCCTCAGGCTGCAAAGCCCTGCCCAGGAATATCGTCTAAACCGTGGGCTGTGATCCATTAGTGGGTCATGAAATCAAGTTAGTGGGTCACAGCCAGCATATTAAAACACAAACTAGAATAGAAGGGAATCAAATAGTAGGATAGAGAGAGGGAGCCGCACTGTCAGGAGAGCCTGCTCTGAGACCCAGCTTCACACGCTGGCTGCTGCCACACTGCGTGAAATACATTTCTGGCCACATCGGTTTCAGCCTGGCTGGGTCTGTTGGCCCTGCTACCTGCCAGCAGGAGATGCTGGTTAGCTCCTCCCCCTCTGTCCCTCCTCGGTCAGACAGGATAATAAGGATAATGATAGTACCCGCACCCCACAGTCCCCAAAATCCCTTTATTTGCAGAACGCTTTTCACGGCCCTGACCCTTCCTAATGGCAAGAGTATTAAAGCTGGGATTACTGTTACTTCAGCAGCAGCTTCTAGCTCCCGAGCGAAGATGCCATGGGAGGGTGGGGACCACAGCCACCACCCTGCTGGGGCCCGTGTTGATGCCGAGAACACCCCAGGCCCGGGGAGCTGGAGTCCAGGCTCACCTTTCTGCCTGCTGCATGATGCGCGGTGCCAGGTGGAGGTGTCGTCGGAATTCTCAGGGCCCCTGTGTCCCTCCTCCCTGCTAGGCCCTCTCAGTCCCTGGAGCCCCGGCTCCCCACGCGAGCCCTCCCCTCCAATGATCTCGCTCCCTAAGCTCCCAGCTCAGGGGGCACAGGGTGTGGTCCCTGACCCCTGCTCCCTGCCCTGGCTCTCTAGGGCTTTCTTAGAAGCACCCGCTTGGTCTCACCCAGGTTTTGGCTCAGGCAGTCCTTCTGTCTGGGACCCAGTTCCCCCCCCGCTTTTCCGCCCCTCCATGTGCAGGGTTTTGTCCAGCTGCAGCTGAGTCCTGCAGGGGGACGGGTTTGAAGTCCTCTCCTCCAGGGAGCCTCTCTGGACCCCGATCCGGGTGAGGGACACCTCCTGCTGGCTCCCAGGGTCTCCTCCTCATCTCCTCCCACAGCCCAGGGACTGACCAGGGTGGACCTTGAACCTGGCTTCCAGAGTGGGGGGCCCTGGCTCTTCCCTGATCAGCCCGAATTGTCCACCGCGAGCTCTCTGGGCTCCCATGAAACCCGCACACAGTGAGTGTTCAGCTGTGAGATGAATGAGTGAGGGAAGGGATGCTTCTCCCCCAGCTTCTCCAAAGTGCTTCCTGTTGGAATATCAGGAGGACTTCCTGTAAGGGGGGGCTTTGTGGAACGGGAGCAGCTTGGAGACACAGAGGTGGAGGGGATCGGCTTGGCTGGTTCCATGGAGTCTGAACTGTTTGCTGAGCGTGGTGCCGGCAGCAAGTCCCTGCTTTGCGGGACAGTGACAGGGTGGGATGAGGGGGCGTTAGGATCTCCACTTGCCAGATGAGAACACCTGTGACCTTGGCAAGCTGGCTCGCCCACTGCAAGGATGAGAGGTAGAGGGATGAGGCCGAGGGCGTAGGGGGGCTCTTGGAGGCCTAGCCGAGTTTGGGGCGGGTTGGGAGAGGTCTCGACTATTAGGGGTCTGGGCTTTGTTGGAGTGCCTGGGGCGTCCCTGGGGTATTTGAGCAGGGGGTGGATGGTAGTTTTCCCCTTTCTGACCACAGTACACAGCTCACGTTCATCAGCCATCGACCCCCAAACCTGCTCTTCTACCGGACAGAGAGGATCCTGGTGTCCCAGCATGGATTACATACTCACCCTGGGCCCGGAGCCAGCTGGCTGGCGCCCTCTGCCCACATGGGGGTGCCACTCCAGGGGCTTAGTGTTTCTCTTTGGGGAGTGGGTATGGCAAGGAAGGAGGCTGGAGGAGGCGTCCTACTTGGTGATCTCACGGTGGGGGACCAGCTGGAGCTCGGGTTGGCATCACCATCACACAACAGATTCAGAAACCACCCCTTGGCCTCCGGGGTCCGGGTTCTGGAATGTTCTTTGCTCTCACCCCCAGCCCCCCGTCCTGTGTCCCTCGGGTGTGGGATCCAGCTTGGGGCTGCCGACCTCACCCTCTCTCCTCAAAGTCCTGTGAGGGGGTGGGTTCTACCCAGAGAAAGGAGCTTCTCCCAGGGTCCCTTCTGGGGGGCGACCTGTCGAGAACTGTCTGTGCTCCGGGCCTTTTGGCCACCAGGCTAAGCCAGGTGGGGAGAGATCCCAGGGAGCCCAGGGAGGGCATGTTGACTTGCAAAGTCACTTGTCACTTCACAAGGCTGGGGGCTAGTTCACACCCATGGCATTCTACAAGAGCCTCACTTTAAAAAAAAACAACAACAAAAAACCTCAGGCTTTTACAAAAAACATGCTTTTAAGCTCACTAAAATTGTTTATTGGTTTTGATTACAGCAAACGAGTGAATTAGAGTTCTTCTTTTTCAATCAATTTAATTGTTTTGGTGCTGTTCCCAATTTTTTCAGCAGGGGTTGAATCGCCTTTGTTCAAGGACCTCTGGTTCCAGCCCCGTACTTAGCGTCTCCTGAGCCTGGGTGGCTGTCTCTGAAGGAGCCGCTAGATTTGCACTAAAACCTGCTCTCGGTGGGGGATAGAATTTAGTTGATTTCAGTTTTAGGTGGGGAAAGGGCTGTCCCCGAGCCATAGATGCCACTTGGGGTTATAGGAGCACCTGAGCTGGAGTAAGGACACTTCAGCGTTCCTCCTCTGATGCAGGGGTCTGTTCCGGACCACCTTGGGTGAGTGGCTGTCCAGCCCTAGCTTCATACGCTCAGCCATGGGCACTTCACTGGCTCACCCGGCTATGGCTGGTCCCTGCTGCAGAGTGGCAATGGACATCTGTCTGGCAGAGTCTGGGAGGAGACCTGTTCATTGCACAGGGTGAGCCCTGCCAGCGGGACAGGTCCTCCAGTGGGCCCTTCCAGAGTTCTCGTCTCTCACCTCCTGCAGCACAGGCCTTGCCCTCAGGGAGCTCCTGGTCAGGTGTGGGCTGGCTCGGGGGATGGGCGAGGAGGGGAGAGAAGCATATCACCAGGGGATCATGGCCCTGACCGGGCGCAGAGGCTGGGCACTGGGCAGAAGCGGCATCAGGAAAGTTGCGATGGATGGGCGGCCGAGGTCAGCTCGTCCCACGATCGGGGGTCAGACCAGACAGAGGGCGTGGCAGGGGCAAGGCTGCTGGTGAGAAGGGGCTCTGCCTGCTCACGGACGAGGGGGTAACGTGGTGTATTAGAATTGGGTGTGCCGCCGGGGGCAGGCTGGAGAGGTAGGTGTGGGTCAGAGTGGGTGAGGACACCATTATTTGAGGTGACCCTCATGTGCCACTCCACCTCCAGGAGAAGAAAGGTCACGATGCCCATTTCCTGGGGGCTGAGGCGGTCTGAGGAGGCCAGGGCCCAGCGTCCCTCGGGTAATCTGCAGCAGGCTGTGTGGTCCGTGCCAAGCTCGGCATGCTGACGGGTGGCCTTTCTGCCACAGGCTGGGGAAAGCCGGGTAGTTTTAGGAGACAGAAGATGGAGAGGGAAGTGTCCTGTGCCCCGAGGGCACCCTGGGGTGGGGCTGGGGTGCAGCTGCAGGAAGTGGGGGAACTCCCCCTGCAGGGTGGTCCAGGCATCCGCTGCCACCCCCAAAAGTACAGGCCACAGGGTGCCCCAAACCACCCGGAGAGACAGAGCCCCTACCTGGTGTCAGGCCCCGGGCAGGGCGATTCCCTGGTCATCTCCCTTAATCCTCTCTAGAAACCAGTAAAACTGAAACACAGGTATGAAACTAATTTTTTTTTTTTTTTTTTTTTAATTTTTGGCTGTGTTGGGTCTTCGTTTCTGTGCGAGGGCTTTCTCTAGTTGCGGCAAGCGGGGGCCACTCTTCATCGCGGTGCGTGGGCCTTTCACTGTCGCGGCCTCTCTTGTTGCGGAGCACAGGCTCCAGACGCGCAGGCTCAGTAGTTGTGGCGCACGGGCCCAGTTGCTCCGCGGCATGTGGGATCCTCCCAGACCAGGGCTCGAACCCGTGTCCCCTGCAGTGGCAGGCAGACTCTCAACCACTGCACCACCAGGGAAGCCCTGAAACTAATTTTTAAGAGTGGGTGACCCACTGATAAGTGTGCTTTCTGACCGACGCGTTCAATAACAGGGACCATGGTGGGCCCAGCGACTACCATGAGCCCCCAGCGATGATGCATGTCTGCGATGTCTCAAAATGTCCCCAGCTGCACACATGGGAGGGAAACACGTCTCATTTCTGTTGACGTCACAGCAGTAGCCACTACTGACCCCTCTTTGTGGTTTGTTGTTCATAAGTGTAATAGAAGGAATCGCTAAATTTCAGCCAGAGGGTGGTGAAATTGAAGATGGTGTATTTTTCCACATCCAAGTTTTGGACACCCCTGAATTCTATCCACAGAGCCACCCCTGCAGGATTCAGAGTCCCTGTCCAAGGTTGTCCTCGGCAGCCCCGAGGGCAGATGGGCTCATGGTTCGAGGAGGCCCTGGTGAGCCCCAAGTGGCTCTGGGTGCAGGTCTGTGACCAGGATGAACAGCATTGAAGAAATGCATCCCTCTGACTGAGGGTTCTGACCGTGGCCAGCACAGGGCTGCAGGAGCACGGGGCTGCAGGAGCACGGGGCTGCAGGAGCACGGGGAGGACCCCAAACCAGTTTATAAGGGCCCCGCAGATGGGCCCTGACTGCCGACTTGGAGAAAAAGAGGTGTGAGGTGTCACAGGCTGGGGTACTAGCCCATCCATCATCCCAGTGGCGTCAACAACTTGACTTGTTCTGGGAGTGGGGAGTGTACAGCATAGCAGGAGCTTGGCGGGTACTCTGGGGTAGAGCAAAGGAGAAAGACATTTAAGGAGGTGGGTTAGGTGACAGACTAGGGTTCAAGTCACCAGCTCGACTGCTGACATGCTCAAGCAGGGATGCTTTGCAGACGCCAAGGCCATGGGCGTTATTTCATTTACGTGGCACACCACCTCTCTGTGCTGCGTGGAGCTGAGCACAGCGCCTGGGGCCCGCTCCGAAGCGTTAGCCGAGCTTGGCTGGTTTTACGGCTCTTCTGGGGCTGGGGGGCGTGCCGAGCACAGGAGGCCCCACGATCTGCGCCTTGCCCAGAAGAGCAGGAAGAGGCGGGGCTCGGGATGGATGGAGGTGTGATTAGCAGGCTCAGAGGCTTCGTGACCCGCTGGAGGCTCGTGCAGGGACCAGGTGAGGCATGAGGCTGCCACTCAGCCCCGGCACAGGCAAGCTGTCCCCTGATGCCATCTCTGGGATGGATGGGGCAGAGCTGGGGTCCTTACCTCTTCTTGCAGATGTGGACGCTGACCTCAGAGAGGTTATGTCTGAGGCCCAGCTGGGCGGCCCTGCGGTCTGGCCACAGCTTGCTTGTGCAGTGCCGGCGAGCCGGGGGCTGGTTGGTTTGGGGGACTCGGCTGGGCTGGCTGCTCCACGTGGTCTCTCTCCCGTAGGGAAGCTGGGGTCTTGTCACACACACGGAGGCTGGGCTTCAAAAGCAGTCAGAGAGGCCAGCCCTGAAGCAGAAGCACTTTCCTAGCCTTTCTTAAAATAGTCCCACCTCTATGCTGTCTATAGGAGACTCTTTTTTTTTAAAGATTTATTGATTGATTGATTGATTGATTCCTATGTTGGGTCTTCGTTTCTGTGCTAGGGCTTTCTCTAGTTGCGGCAAGTGGGGGCCACTCTTCATCGTGGTGCGCGGGCCTCTCACTATCGTGGCCTCTCTTGTTGCGGAGCACAGGCTCCAGACGCGCAGGCTCAGTAGTTGTGGCTCACGGGCCCAGTTGCTCCGCGGCATGTGGGGTCTTCCCAGACCCGGGCTCGAACCCGTGTCCCCTGCATTAGCAGGCAGATTCTCAACCACTGCACCACCAGGGAAGCCCCCTTCCTAGCCTTTCTTGCATCGCATTTTCTACTGTCCCTTTGGCTAAAATGAGCCTCGTGGCCAGGCCCAGATTCCACATACTCAGAGCTGTGGGGATGGAGCCACAGGCCAACGCAGGGCAAACTGCTCTGTAACTGGGTTCTCATCCTTCCCCAGTTGCTTGGCACAGGGCGTTTATTCACCCCGTGGCCTCGGGGCTCGTTGGCACTTTTGGACAGAGAAGGGAGAGTAGCTAGCATTTGTTGGTCAACTACTATATGCCAGGCATGGTGCCAGACACACCTGCAAAATGAACAAACGCGCGTAGTCGCACCGCCTGGGGTCAAACCCCAGCGTTGCTACTTGCTAGTGGCCTGGCCTCTGGTAAGGTCCTTCACCTTCCCTGTTTCTGCCTCCGTTTCTGCTTCTGCAGAGTGGGGATAACACTAGGACCTGCTGGGGGACTATGATGAGGGTTAGTGGGCTTATCCATTTAGCATCACTTGGCATGGAAATAGTGTTCAGTGCATATCAGCAGCTAATATTTTATGAGAAAAGTGGAGCTCGGAGAGATGAAGTAACGTGCCCAAGGTGGCACAGCTGGCTACTAGGCTTCAAAGCTCAGGTTTCATCCTCTCCATGCCCCTCTCACTTACGTTAATTAGCAGCACATATGGGATGCGTCTATCAACCGTAGAGCTCCACGTGAATACTGGGCTTTGATATTTGGGTGCAGTCAGCTTGGGAGCAAGTGCCCAGAATACGTCGTGGGAGACAGCTGAGGCCACGGGAGGGAGCTGAGTCCCCTCCCCCTGCTCTGCCACTCACGCAAGACTGAGTCTACGAGGGGATGGGAGCCGGTGTCATCGCCAGGCTGCGGGTCCCCTTCCATTTCTTCCTGTTCCCAGTCAGGATGCCAGCTCCATTCTGCACTGGAAGTAGAGGAGGAGACAAGATTTAAATTGAGTTTGAGATGGCACTGTAGGCTTTCTTGAGAGTTGAATAACTGAAAGGGACTGGACAGTTTTGGAATCTTCCCCAGGTATCCTGAAGGGTTGATGGGACAGGGTGTGGTTGATGGCAGTTGACTGGGAAAAAAATTGAACCAGTCCTTACATCAGTGAAGTTCTGTTTCATGCATTTTGGGCCTCTGTTATTAGGTAAATGTATGTTTATAATTATGATGCCTTCCTGATAGATTGAACCTCTTATGCTTCTAAAATGTCCCTCTTTGTCTCTATTAAAAATCTTTGCCTTAAAGTTTATTTGGTCTGATAGTATAGCCACACTCCAGCTCTTTTGGCAAGTTTGTATGATCTATATTTTCCATCCTTTTGCTTTAAACCTGTTTGTGTCCTTGAATCTAAAGTGTGTCTTTCATAGACAGCCTATAGTTGGATCATGTTTTTGTTCTTTGTCCAATCTGCCAATTTCTGCCTGTTAATTGCAGTATGTAGTAAATTTATATTTAATGTAGTTATTGATAACATAGGGTTTAAGTCTATCATTTTGCTATTTGTTTTCTGTATGTATTCTTTTTTATGCCTTGATTCCTCCATTACTGTGTTTAAATAGATATTTTCTAGTATATAATTTTGATTTCTTTGTTGTTTGTTTTACTATATATATTTTTTGAATTATTTTCTTAAGTTTCCCTGGGGATTATAATTAACATCTTAACTTTAAAAAGTCTAGTTTTGATGGATACTCACTTAATTTCAATGGTATGTAAAAACTGCTTCACTATAACTCCATTCCCTCTCTCTTCCTTTGCACTATTATTGTAAAAAAAAATTACATCTTTGGGAATTTTCTGGAGGTCCAGTGGTTAGGACTTAGCGCTTTCACTGCCAAGGGCCTGGGTTCAATCTCTGGTCGAGGAACTAAGATCCCGCAAGCTGTGCAGCCTGGCCAAAAAAAAAAAAAATTACATCTTTACACATTATAAGCCCTTCAACACTGTTTTATTATTATTGCTTTATTCAATTGTCTTAAATCAGATAGAAGAAAAGGGTTACAAATAAAACGCATATGTACTCATACATTTACCTATGTAAAGTTGTTAGCTTTACTGGCATTCTTTATTTCTTTCTGTGGATTTGAGTTACTGTCGAATGTCCTTTCATTTAATCCTGAAGGACTTCTTTTAATATTTTTTGTAGGGTAGGTCTGCTAGCAATGACTTCTTTGAGTTTTTGTTTATCTGGGAATGTCTAAATTTCTCCTTTGTTTTTGAAGGGTAGTTTTGCTGGGTATAGAATTTTTGGTTAACAGTCTTTGTCTTTCAACACTTTGAACATGTCACCAGAGCCTTCTGGCCTCCGTGGTGTCAGATGAGAAGTCAGTTGTGATCTTATTGAAGATTCCCTGTACATTTTGGGTTATTCTTCTCTTGCTTCTTTCAAGAGTTTATCCTTGTTTATGACTCAATAGCTTAACTATTATGTGTCTAGGTGTGGATCTCTTTGACTTTGTCCTATTTGGGGTTTGTTAGTCTTCTTTGATGTGCAGATTAATGTTTTCATCAAATTTTGGTAGATTTGGGTCATTATTTCTTTGTATATTCTTTCTGCCCCTTTTTTCTCTTTTCCTTCCAGGACCATAATGAAATAAATGGTAGATATTTTATTACAGTCTCATGGGTCTCTGAGGGCTCTGTTTATCTTTTTTCCATTTTTTTTTCTGTTCCTCAGACTTGGTAATCTCAATTAACCTGTCTTTAGGTTCACTGTTTTTTTCTTCTGTCAGTTCATATTTGATGTTGGACCTTCTGGAGGATTTTCCCTTTCACTTATTGTACTTCTCAATCCCAGAATTTTTATTAAGGAATAATTTCTATCTCTTTACTATTTAGTGAGACATCATTCTCATGCTTTCCTTTATTTCTTTAGACATGGTTTCTTTTAGTCTTTGAACATATTTATAAAACCTGATTTAGCATCACTACTAATCTCTGGCTTCCTCAGAGACAGTGTCTATTGACTGTCCCCCCCCCCCCTTTTTTTCCCTGTGTATGGGCCATACTGTCCTGTGTCTTTGTGTGTCTTGGAATTTTCTGTTGAAAACTAGACGTTTACAATGGGTATAATATGGAAACTCTGGAAATCAAATTGCTCCTTAACCTCCAGGATTTAATGTTGTTATTTTTTGTTGTTGTTGATGCTGCTGTTTGCAGGCTTAGCAACTTTCCTGGATGAATTCTGTAAAGTCTGTATTCTTTGTCACATGTGGCCATGAAGTCTCTGCCTGGTTAGCTTAGTGGTCATCTAACTGTTGGACAGAGATTTCCTTAGATGCCTTGAGCAGATAAGTCTCCCCGTCTTTGCTGAGGGAATCTATGTGTGGGTTGGGGTACACAGTGCTCTGGCAGGCATTTTACCACTTCATCTTAGCCTTCACTTCCTGCTTGGGTAGAGTCTCATGGTCATCCATAAGTGGGGGATTAGGGCCATCTAAAGTGTTCCCTGGTAATGTGCACTTTCTAGATTCCCAGGAACATGTCAGAGCTTTTCAAAGTCTTCCATTCCCCAGTTTTTTAATTTTTTGGTCAGCCTCTTGTTAGCCCCAACTGGTAACTCCACTTCAGGCAGCTGCACTGTTAAAGAATTTTCCTCTGACTGTTTTCAGCAAATGCCCTGGGTATATGGTGTCTCACAGAGCAGGCTCTGAGTCAGGTCAAATAAAGACTAGCCATGGGAATGGAACTTTTCAGGAAGCTGCCAGACAGGTCAAATAGTGGCAGTTCTCTGGGTATAGGTTTTTTTGGGAGCTCCAACCCTCCTCTGCCCCCTCCCATGGCTGCTGGGATGCTGTTTTCACAGCTGTCACGATTGCTGGGCTGTTGGCTTTCAAGGCTACCATGGAGCTGGGGACAGGGAGATGAGACTAGGAAAAGTTAAAATACCGTAAAGCTTTCCTTTCTTACTGTAATTTAGTCAGTCATTTTTCTTGAATAAACATCTTGAATTATTGAAAGCCTTTTGTTAATTTCCAGAATTTGAAAAAGTTGATGTTGACACTTTTCCCAGTGCTCTCATTGTTTATCTGGCGGAGCAGATTTTTGGAGGTCCTTACTCTGCCATTCTGGAAGCTGGCTATCCAGCAGTGAAGTTCTGTGACCTCAGAAAGCACATTACAGTTTGGGTTCATCAGCAGTAGGTGGGACCCACCTCTGCTGAAAGAAAAGGGCCACAGTGAGGGGAAAAGAGAGACTCTGGATCTGGCCGGATGAGAGGCTCAGGAATTGACCCTACCCTGGGGCACAGGGCCGGCCCTGTTCATCCCAGCCTGGTTGTCTCCAGCCCTGGCTGTGACCATCAGCATGGGAATAGCTGGAACTTTGGGGTCATACTAGCCGTATGACCTGGGGCAAATCACTTGACCTCTCTAAGCATGTGTCTTCATCCAGGAAAATGGGGGTGATTTTTCCTAGAAGATGGGCATGCCGTGGGAAGAAGTTTCTCATTAGATGCTGCCCTCAGAAAAGGGGACAACGAGGGATCCTTTTCAGCTTTGAATCTCTTGCTGTGCTCAGCCCAGGTTCAGGCATTTCTTTGGTTTCTGGTCTTTTTAATGTGGTATGAATAAAATACCAAGGGCCAGAAACAGTGTGGTTTTGGCTAAAACACAAATGGTCATTAGCAACAGAGACAAACTGGAGATCAATGGATTCCCTATTTAGCCTATTTAGGTGAAGAAATTATGGCACGTCTACTTGAAGTTTATGAAGAATTAAAAATGTTTATGAAAATTTTTATTGGCAATATAGTGGCATAAGCATTTTCTTATAAGTAGAAGAAAGAAGGCTACATAATTGCTTAGATACAGTTTGCCCTCAGCCATGGAAGATGTATTTAGGAAAAGGCTGGAGGAAATATAACAAAATGTTCACAGGGCTGCCTCTTGAGTGGTGGGATTGTGGGTAATTCTTTCCTGCTTCTGTAGACTTTTTTTTTTTTTTAACTTTGCGATGCTCTTCAGTAAGCAAGTATTATTCCTACAATTAGCAATTTACAAATGGAAAAATCTCAAAAGTAGAAAACAAAGAGAAGTGGCTGGAAGTCCAGGAGATAAATTAAGAAGGATTAGGTCGGTGGGGATTTTTCCATCTCTTGTTTTGCCTCTCAGTGTTTGACTTCTGCTAGGTTAGGTGACTTGCCCAAGGTCACACGGCTGAGACACGGAGGAGGTGGCGCCGGGACCCGGGTCTTCTCTCATAGTTATGACAGAGTGATTACGAATATAGTGCACCCCGCTCAGAGACGCCAGCCTGCTCACCTTGCTGGTGGTGTCTGATGCTCCAGCATCAGATGGTGATGGGAATTGATGGTGACAGATTCAGGAGAGAGTCCACCCCAGTGACTGTCGCCCTTGGCTTTTTCAGGAAGGGTATTAAGGGCAGTGCTCTGGGTGGGCAGGATTTTCTCCCTGTGGGGCTGGTACAAAGAAGCCTAAAACAGTGGGTATCTGCCTTTGGGGGCCCTGCGAGCATCCATCCAAGCTGCATCCAAACCCTCGGAGATCCATCCAACTTTCCACCTCACACCAGGCTCAGAAATAGGCACCAAACCCAGAGCCCAGCTCAGGTTAGGGCTGTGGCTCTCAGAACCCGGTTTGGGTAGTTCTATAAGGTAGATTCCAGGGCCTGCTCCCAGGGTCCTGATTCCATGGGTCAGGGGCAGGGCCCAGAATCTGCATTTTGACCGTTGCACTAGGGAGTCCCATGAATGGTCTGTGGCCATGCTTTGCAAAACACTGGGCTGGGGAGCACCTGAATGGTTGGTGCCTCAAAAGGAGGGGATGTGGGATTTTGCGGAAAGACACGTGGGGGTGGCCCAGGGCTGGCTGGGGGAGAAGATGACCACCGTTGGGACTTGTGAGTACCTGGCCCTGGGCAGGAATCACACACAATGTCCACCCCCCATTTGGGGGGGTTCCTTTCCCTTTGACAGATGAGGAAATGGAGGCTCAGAGAGGCTAAGTGACTTGCTCAGTCACGTGACCCATGTGAGCACGTGCAAGTCCAACTTTAGACCAGCCAGTACAGGGCTCCCCGAATGTCACCTCCATCCTGTAGGCAAAAGGTTGGACAGCTTTCCTGCTGCAATACCCACCTGGCTCTTCCAGCAGACTGTCCTGGAGGAATAGTGTTCTGGGGACGGGTTTTGATTGGGGGAACGATGGGGATGGGAAGGGGGCTAGGTTTCCACTCACATTTGTTGAGGGCCTACTGTGTGTCTGCAATGTCATTTCGCGTCAACTGCGGTATTCTCAGGAAGGTCAGTAACAGATGGTGACGTTGTGTTGTTTTTAGTGGTAATGCAGCAGTTTCTAAATACCTGGCCCTGTCCAATCAGAGTTCAAGTTACCCACTGAGCCCTCCCAGACACCCCAGGCAGCAGGACCAATCTTGTTCCGTGTGGCAGAGGGGAAACTGGGTCCCAGAGAGGCCAGCACTCTTCCTGTAACCGGTGCCCAGTGCTTCTCCCTGTGGCCAGCATCTGGGGATCTCCAGAGGAGCGCGGTGCAGTCAGAAGGGGACCTCACCCAGGGCAGCCTCAGAAGCGGAGCCCGTCCTCATTTTCCCTGGGGGCTGAGTGGGGTGGAGCCCATCCTGGCAGACAGCACGGCCGTGTGGGCAGGAGGATATGGGGCGGTCCTCTCTGGCCTGGCTCCCTTGGCTGAGGCTGAGTCTCCAGACCTGCACAAGCAGCTCCAGGACACCAAGCCACTAACAAGACTGATACAGGGCCGCTCTCACGGTCCAAGGGCCATCCCTCATCCACAGACAGCTGGGCAGGCTCTTTAATTAAAAGGGCTCCGTGGCTCTGGAGAGATGAATTGAGGCCAGCTTCTGTTTGTAAACGCTTCCTGCAGCAGGGCTGGAGGTTCTGGGCAGGCTCTTCTCCATGGGGATGGGTGGGTGGGTAAGCAGGTACCCTGCCCTTCTCAGATGCTAAGCCCAGGGCTGGCTTCCTCATTTACAGCCAGGGGCCAGGTGGGTGGCTTAGCATGTGAGGTCCTGGGGAAGTGACAGCGTGAACTGAGGATACAGTAGGCTTATCCGAGAGCCCTTCTGTCTCACATCCTTCACAACACCCTAGCGGCTGCTGTGCCTTCTGTGACAATGCCACTGACTTACAGCCTTTAGAACAGTGCCCGACACAGAGCATCTCCCCCTCATCATCCTCGTGGTGTTGCCCTCATCGTCCTCACCACTCTCATCGTCATCATCACTAGCTTGACCTTCCCAGTGCCTAGCACAGTGCCTGACACATAGTGTCACCATCATCATCGTCATCATTGTATCCTTGTCATCATTATCATCATATCGCTGCTGTCATTATAATCCTCATCGGCCTCGTCTCCATCATCCTCCTCCTCCTCTTCTTCCTTCCCATCATCACCATCATCACCATCACCATCATCACCGTCACCACCATCACCATCACCATCGTCACCGTCACCATCACCATCATCACCATCACCACCATCACCACCATCACCATCACCATCGTCACCATCACCATCACCACCATCATCACCACCACCACCATCAACATCACCACCATCACCACCATCACCATCACCATCACCATCGTCACCATCACCATCACCACCATCATCACCACCACCACCATCAACATCACCACCATCACCACCATCACCACCATCACCATCACCATCGTCACCATCACCATCACCACCATCATCACCACCACCATCACCACCATCACCACCATCATCACCACCATCACCACCATCACCATCACCACCATCACCACCATCATCACCACCATCACCACCATCACCATCACCACCATCACCATCATCACCATCATCACCATCACCACCATCACCATCACCACCATCACCACCATCACCATCACCACCATCACCACCATCATCACCACCATCACCATCATCACCACCATCACCATCATCACCATCACCATCATCATCATCATCACCATCATCACCATCACCATCATCACCATCATCATCACCATCATCACCATCACCATCATCACCATCACCATCACCACCATCACCACCATCACCATCACCATCACCACCATCACCATCACCACCATCACCATCACCACCATCACCACCATCACCATCACCACCATCACCACCATCATCACCATCATCACCATCACCACCATCACCATCATCACCATCATCATCACCATCATCACCATCACCACCATCACCACCATCATCACCATCATCACCATCACCACCATCACCATCATCACCATCATCATCACCATCATCACCATCACCACCATCACCACCATCATCACCATCATCACCACCATCACCATCACCACCATCACCATCATCACCATCACCATCACCACCATCACCATCACCATCATCACCATCATCACCACCATCATCACCATCACCATCATCACCATCATCACCACCATCATCGTTGTTGTCCTTGTCATCATTGTCATCCTCCTCCTCATCACCATCATCTTCGTTGTCACGGTCATTATTATCACCATTGTTGTGATCATCACCCAAGTCATCCTCATCGCCATCCTCCTCCTCCCCCTCCCCATCATCATCCCCATCACTGCTGTCATCACTCTCTTGGCCTTCCCCATGCCCAGCACATGGTGGGTGGGTGCTCAGTAGTTACCTGTTGGATGAATGAAGGGATGAAATAAGTGCCTGCATGTCCCAGGCACTGGAGTGCAGAGATGAAAGACACAGGCATTTCACCCGCTGAGGCAGGAAAGGAGATGCTGCCACCCTGCCCTGCAGCAGTCTGTTCACATAAAGGCAGGTGTCACCCTTGGAGACTTTTGAGCCATTTGGCCCTGATGTCAGAGCCCTCAACCTTCCTCTCCACTTCGACACTCCCCACCTGCCTCTTTGCTGCCTTCCCTCTTCCTGCCCTGGCCTCCTTCCCAAGACCCTGCCCTGTACCTCCCCATGGGACAGGAGGCACTGCTTTGTCGTATGTGACAATCTGACCCCACCCTGGCAGCAAGGTGGCCTCGGGGACAGGGGTTTGAGGGAGCAGGGTTCTGGGTTTGAATTCCCTCTTGGCCGTGTTGACAGCTGGGTGATCCTGTGCTAGTTACTGGCCCCTAAGCCTCAGTTTTCTTGTTTAAAATATGGGTGTAGTAACTGTACCTCCTGTGGGTGTTTAGAACAGTGGCTGGCACGTGGCTGACATGTTATATACTTGATGGTTTGTATTTGTTCACTTATTCATTCATTTCACAAATGTTTTATTGAGGTTCTGTGTACCAGACACTGGGGATACTTATGGCCGTGAATAAGATGGGCTTTAGAGAGCTGTGTGAGGGACACTGCCTGCCCCCAACTCTGCCCACAGCCTGGCCGCCCAGCCCCCTCTTCCAGGGCTCTGTATGCCGCAGGGGAATGATCGGATGGTGACCTGAGGCAGGGAGCAGCGCGAGGCTGCCCCTGCCTCCCTGGCCAGTGTTACAGGTGATTCCTCCTCATCCACTGACCACCCCTGTGCCCCAGGCAGCGCCCCTCCTACAAAGTCCTTGGTAAAACACAATTCCCGTGCACACGAGAGGCCTGGCATGCCTCGGCCAATTTCTGTCTGTATCATCTGCCTTCACCCAAGGATCCCACTGACACCCAGTGTCAGTCCTGAGTGGAATCATACCTGGAAGAGACGCACCAGAGGAGACCTCCCTTGTCTGGCCATTCGTCATGCCAGGCTTGGTCCTGGGGCTCCAGAAAAAAGTCAGAGGCTGCCCTTGAGGTGTTCCTGCTGGTCTGGGGAGGACAGATGGTCCAGCACGGGTGAGCCGGCCCCTCCAGGAGATGGGAGGGAGTGGGAAACCTCGAGATACGGGAGAGATGGTGCCGTCCTGCAGGGCTAGTGACGGTGGACGTGCCTCCCCTGCAACCCTCGGGCTGAGGGGAGTGAGGACTCCGGGGAGGGCACCTGGCAGACCCCTGGCACCCAGACACCAACGCCTCCTTGCCAAGAGGGTAGGGAAGACATCGATGAGGCAGAGGCTTTGCAAATGTTCAGTCTGTGCATCTGGACGCCTCCCTTTCTGCGAAGGAGGTCAGGCCCCCTGGGCTGTGACCCTGCAGAGCAGTAACTGGCTGGGGCTGCCCACGTGCTCTCCCCTTCCTCAGGGTCTCCTCCCACTGACCTCTGGGACAAGTCCTGCTCCCTCGGGACTGGCACTTACCCGGTCCCTTGAGGCCACCAGCCTAAGGGAGCCACGAGGCAGGGGCACCTTGGCTCCGTACTGGGTCCCTGTGCTGAGCCATCCCAGCCTGAGGCTGAGGGCCCAGAGGTGAACCTGTAGGCAAGGTGGAGCCGAGGAGGGTGCCGGCGCCCATGGCTGGCAGCACAGCACGTGCAAAGTCCCTGGGCATAAAGTAGAAGAAAGGAGACTCGTGCGCCTGGGACAAGCTCATTTACAACGTTTGCAGGGTGTCTGGGAAACCAAAAGTCAAAAATCACAGGCCAGAAGGGTCCAGGGAGAGGCCCCTGCCCTTAGGGAGGCCAGTGCCATTGTTTCGTGTCTGTCACCTTCTTCAATGCTCGCAGCAAGCCTTGGGGGAGGCGCGGGTTGACATCACCTCCAGGACAGACCCGGGCGCGAGGTGCTGGAGCACGTTCCCAGAGTCCCACAGACGAGCAAGCAGGCCGAGCTGGTGTGGCTCACGCCGGGCTGTTTCTACTCGACCTGGAGACACCTCGGGCTGCCGTTGTGCAAGCGAGGGTCTGGGAGAGCCGAGGTCCGGGCCGTGTGCGTGCGCGTGTCTTCCCGCAGGGGCTGCAGCCGCGGGAAGGAGGTGAACACAGGGTGGTCGTATGGCACCGCAGTGGCCCGCGTATTAGCTGTGCGTACTTAGTCACGTGGCTTGGCTGGAATCCTTGAGGCCTCCCCACTCCACGAGGCTGGTGCTCTTGTTACTCTCCATTTTCCAGCAAGGGGACCGAGCACAGAGGCTGTGTGCCGAGCGCTGCCCCTCGGCTTTTGTGAGTGCTCACGCGTAGCGCACGCTCACGCTTAATAACTGGAGAGGGAGTGAGGGGCTTGCTGTGCTCCTCAGCTTTATCTCGCTGCTTTTCTGTTGCTCTCCGGAGTGTCTTGGGCCCCAGAGGTGCATATGTGTGTGGGCCCCAGAGGTGCATATGTGTGTGTGGGCGTGTGTGTGCATATATATCTGTGTACGTCTCTGTGTGCATGTGTGCATATCTGTGTGTGCACACATATGTGTGCGTGTATGTGGTGTGTGTCTACAGGTGCATCTCTGTGTTCCTATGTATATGTACATGTGTATCTGTGTATACCTGTGTCTGCTTGTGCGTGCACACATACATGTGTGTGCATGTGTGTATGTGGCATCTGCATGTGTATCTCTGTGTGCATGTGTATGTGCATAGGTATCTGTGTATGCCTGTGCGTGCACACATACATGTGTGTGCATGTGTGTATGTGGTGTGCCTGCATGTGTGTGTATCTCTGTGTGCATGTGTATGTGCCTAGGTATCTGTGTATGTCTGTGTGTGCCTGCATGTGTGTGTATCTCTGTGTGCATGTGTATGTGCATATGTATCTGTGTATGTCTGTGCATGCACACATACATGTGTGTGCATGTGTGTATGTGGTGTGCCTGCATGTGTGTGTATCTCTGTGCATGTGTATGTGCCTAGGTCTCTGTGTATGTCTGTGTGTGAATGCGTGTGTGTGTCTCTGTGCGCATGTGTATGTGCATATGTATCTGTGTATGTCTGTGTGTGCCTGCGTGTGTGTGTATCTCTGTGTGCATGTGTATGTGCATATGTATCTGTGTATGTCTGTGTGTGCCTGCGTGTGTGTGTATCTCTGTGTGCATGTGTGTGTGCCTAGGTCTCTGTGTATGTCTGTGTGTGCCTGCATGTGTGTGTATCTCTGTGTGCATGTGTGTGTGCCTAGGTCTCTGTGTATGTCTGTGTGTGCCTGCATGTGTGTGTATCTCTGTGTGCATGTGTGTGTGCCTAGGTCTCTGTGTATGTCTGTGTGTGCCTGCATGTGTGTGTATCTCTGTGTGCATGTGTGTGTGCCTAGGTATCTGTGTATGTCTGTGTGTGCATGCGTGTGTGTGTATCTCTGTGCGCATGTGTATGTGCCTAGGTATCTGTGTATGTCTGTGTGTGCCTGCATGTGTGTGTATCTCTGTGTGCATGTGTATGTGCCTAGGTCTCTGTGTATGTCTGTGTGTGCCTGCATGTGTGTGTATCTCTGTGTGCATATGTATCTGTGTATGTCTGTGTGTGCATGCGTGTGTGTGTATCTCTGTGTGCATGTGTGTGTGCCTAGGTCTCTGTGTATGTCTGTGTGCGCATGCGTGTGTGTGTACTTGCATACACATGCACGGGGGCTGTCAGCATTGTACAGCAGGCTGCACTGTGTAGTCACGGCTGTGTCCCACGCCTCGCCCCACTACATATGGGATGTCCCTGAGGTCGCACAGCTAATCATGTCCTGGAGACCAAGTTTTCTCACCTGTGAAATGGACACGGCCGTCCCCGCCTGGCCGCCCCTGGCAGATGTGGAAACAGGTACAGAAGGGCTCATCCGTGTCTGCACCCAAGTCGGGGGGATCCTGTTGGACAGCAGGGTCGGCGATGACGGCCTGTGCGTACCTGCCCCTTGAGTGCGGCCCCTGTGCTGGTAAACCCTGATCTCCACTAAGCGCTTGTTGTGAGCCGGGGGCGCAGCAAGCACCTCCCCTCATCCCCGGCTTCATGCGACCCCAGCTCCTTTACCCCTCGTGTCCCAGTCACCGGGGATCGGCAGGGCCTCTGTTGCGCACGGTCATTCAGGAACCCGGGCTCCGAACAGCTGCTGTTCAGGCAGAGCGGGGAAGAGGAAGGAGGGAGGGGACACAGGAGAGAGAACGAGAGTCCCGAGGCCGGGTTTACGGGCCAGGCCTGGAGCCCTGCAGGAGGCCCGAGGGCCGTGTGGCCCGCCGTGCGCGGAGCAGGAGAGGGCCCACATCTGGGTGGGCACCAGCGCTCTCGGCTAGAGCCCCCCTGCTTCCGCTGCTGCTTGAGGAAGTGAGCCTCTCTCACCACGGGGAGCAAGTCTGCTGCTGTCAGACCCCCGGCGGGTGCTGAGTCGTGCACGCGACATGAGCTCAGTTCTAACCATCACCACACACTTGGGACCAGGCCGGGTGACATCCGCTGAGGCCGGGCGCTGACCCCCTCAGCTCCGACAGGCCCCTGCTTCCCTTCAGATCCCTCCCTAGTGGTGGGAGGATCCAGGGAGCTGGAGAGAAATGCAGAGTCCCAGGCCCGGACCCCTGCCTCAGGACCTGCCCTGGAACAAGACCCCAGGGCGGCCAATCCCTGTGAGCACAGGCGGTTTGGGAAGCCGAGCTGTCTACCTTTTACCTTCACTTCAGCTCATCGGGTGTCCCAGAGGCAGAGGCGTTTGCATTTTAGCATTTTCAGCTGTGAAAGCAGCGTGTCTTTGCCCTCAGCGGCGTGAATCACGCTCCTTTCACCGAGAGGGGAGCCAGGCTTGAAGACAGGCCACCTAACGCCGTGTCCCTTAGGTCCCTGTGTGCCCAGAGCGCCTTTGCGATTTGGGGGTGAGGAGAAGAGGGCCTCCCCGGAGGAGGTGGCCTTTGAGCCGGGCCCTGAGAGGGGGCAGAAGCTTCCGGGAGGGAAGGGCAGGCCGCACCTGGGGGGCTGGGGGCTTTGGGGAGCTGGCACTCAGAGGCTGAGTACCTTGGCATCCAGGGCTCTCTCTGTTCGGCCCCCATGGATCTTTCCTCCATGAATTCGCCTGCTCCCTCCTTCTCCTGCCCTCCAGGCCCTGAAGGAGCGTCTCCACCTCAAACAGAAACAAAGCACGAGTTTGAATAGTTGTGACTTGGTTTTACTTCTTTAAAAATACAAGTATCAATGATTACCGAATGAGTGGGTATTCTTGGGTATTAAGCCTGTCTTAAAATTGTCTTAGTCTACCCTAGACTTTTCAAAAGTCAGCCCGATTTTATATAATTTTTATGAACTTAATTTTTAAATTTAGGTTTGTTTCCCCAGATTTCCTTGCAGTTTTTGTCTTGGGATGGGGGGGGGGCGTTATGGACCGTGGGCAGCGAGGGAAGGAGAGTAGAATGGGAGAGGGAGGAGGATTTTCTTGCAGAGGGCTGGAGGAGACAGAAGGAAAACACCTCTTCTTCAGTATGTGGCTGGCTGAGAGCGGGGAGTTAGGATGGGCACCAGCTCTGTCTGACTCTGGGGCTTCCCATCCATGACCCCCGCCCGAGAGAACACCACTCACTACGCAGAGGGCGTTCCCTCTCCCCGCAGAGCGAATGAGTTAAGGAACGTGAAACATGCTAGCTCGGTCCCTGGCGCAGCGCATGCCCTCTGTAGACAGTGGTGTGACCACCATCATCTATTATTATGTTTCGTCAGTGATGCCGTTGGTTGGTGGTAACTTATGAGAAGTTCACCACACGGCACACGTCCTCTGTGAAAAAGATGAATGGCTTTTCCCTGACTCCCTGGTTCTGGACGCTGTCCCAGGGGAACCCAGGGCTGGTGGCCCATGCGGCCGAGTTCCGGCTCTGCAGTTGTCCGTGTGCCCGCCAGAGGGCGCCCTTGCATTTTGGTCGCTGACTGGCGGTCCGAGGCTCTTTAGCAAGTGGGCCTGAAAATACTGAGAGTTGTAGGCTTTAACCATCACTTCAGCCCCTTGAACTCTTTACTGGCCACGTTTTATATGATCCTCTTCAAGAGCAAACTTAATTGGCGGATGGAGGGCCTTTAACCTCTTCCAGCAGTGAGGTTCCGTGCCTCTGAGGGTCCAAGCTTGAGATATTTGAGGGTCTGGGGTCTGGGAGGGGGTATGCCTTGACCCAGTGCTGCTCCTGATGTCTCTCCTGTTCGGGTCAGAGCCGGGACCCCCGGAAAATGGGAAGCGTTTGGCTTTAAAAATAATGTTTTTTGTCCCCCCACTTCTTGAGGTACAATAGGCATAATATAAAATTAGCCATTTTCAAGTGTACAGTTCAATGGCATTTAGTGCATAAATAATTTTTGCAAACCACCACTTCAATCTAGTTCCAGGACATTTCCATCACCCCAAAAGGAAACCCCCGACTCATCAAGCAGTCGCTGTGTCGTCCCCTCCCCCAGCCCCGGGAACCCCTAATCTGCTGTTTCTGCAGACTTGCCCATTCTGGATATTTCATACAAATGGAATCGTACAGTGTTACCTGTTGTGTCCGGCTTCTTTCTCTTTGAATAATGTTTTCGAGGCTCAGCAACGTTGTAACATGTGTCAGAGATCCCTTCCTGTTAAAAACATTTTTTAATGAGATATAATTGAACCGTAACATAGTAGTTTCAGGTGTATGACATAACGATTTTATATTTGTTTATATTGTGAAATGATCACCACAATACATCCATCACCACACACAGTTACCGTTGTTTTTCTTGTGGTGAGAACTTTTAAGATCTGTTCTCTTAGCAACTTTCAAATATGCAATAGAGTGTTATGAACTACGGTCGCTGTGCTGTACATTACGTCCCCAGGACTTATTTATTTTACACCTGGAAGTTTGCTCCTTTGATCCCCTGCACCCATTTTGCCCACTCGTCCCCCGAGTCCCACCTCCAGCAGCTGTCAATCTTTTCTCTATGAGCTTGATTTTTTTTTTCATGATTCTATATATAAGTGAGATAATACAGTATTTGTCTTTCCCAGACTCATTTTACTTAGCGTGATGTCTATTTGTGTTGTCACAAATGGCAAGATTTCCTTCTCTTTTATGGCTGAGTAATGTTCCATTGTATACATGCACCAGCTTTTCTTTATTTTTAATTAATTAGTTTTTTAAATTGGTTTGTAGCATTATATGTTTCATGTGTACAGTGTTATATTTCTACTTCTGGACACAGCATAGCATGCTCACCCCTGAAAGTTTAGTTTCCATCTGTCCCCACACTGTGGACCCCCTTTGCCCATTTCGCCCTCCCCCAACCTCCATCACCCTGGTAACCACTACCCTGGTTCTCAGTATCTGTGTGCTAGTTTTCGTTTGGTTCATTCGTTTATTTTTTTTCTTTTTAAAATTTTTATTGAAGTATAGTTGATTTACAATGTTGTGTTAGTTTCAGGTGTACAGCAAAGTGATTCAGATTTTATATATATATGCATATATATATTCTTTTTTAGATTCTTTTCCATTATAGGTTATTACAAGATACTGAGTATAGTTCCCTGTGCTATACAGTAGGTCCTTGTTGGTAATCTATTTTATATATAGTAGTGTGTATATTTTAATCCCAAATTCTTAATTTATCCCTCCCCTGACACCCCTTCCCCCTTTGGTAACCATAAATTTGTTTTCGGTGTCTGTGAGTCTATTTCTGTTTTGTAAACAGGTTCATTTGTATCATTGTTTTAGATTCCACGTATAAGTGATATCATGATATTTGTCTTTGTCTAACTTACTTCACTTAGTATGATCATCTTTAGGTCCATCAGTGTTGCTGCAAATGGTATTATTTCATTCTTTTTTTATGGCTGAGTAATATTCCATTGCATCAAAATACCACATCTTCTTTATCCATTCATCTGTCGACGGGCATTTAGGTTGCTTCCATGTCTTGGCTATTGTAAATAGTGCTGCAATGAACATAAGGGTGCATGTATCTTTTTGAATTACAGTTTTCTCCAGATACAGGCCCAGGAGTGGGATCACTGGGTCATATGGTAGTTCTATTTTTAGTTTTCTAAGGAACCTCCATACTGTTCTCCATAGTGGCTGCACCAGTTTACATTCCCACCAACAGTGCAAGAGGGCTCCCTTTTCTCCACACCCTCTCCAGAATTTATTATTTGTAGACTTTTTGATGATGGCCATTTTGAGCAGCGTGAGGTGATACTTCATTGTAATTTTGATTTGCATTTCTCTGATAATTAGTGATGTTGAGCATCTTTTCATGTGCCTGTTGGCCATCTGTATGTCTTCTTTGGAGAAATGTCTATTTAGGTCTTCTGCCCATTTTTTGACTGGGTTCTTTTTTTGATATTGAGCCGTATGAGCTGCTTGTGTATTTTGGAAATTAATCCCTTGTTGGTTGAGTCACGTGCAAATAGTTTCTCCCATTCCGTAGGTTGTCTTTTCATCTTGTTTATGTTTTCCTTTGCTGTGCAAAAGCTTTTGAGTTTAATTAGGTCCCACACCACGTTTTCTTTATCCATTCATCTATCAGTGGACACTTAGGTTGCTTCCATTCCTTTTTTTTTTAAGGCTGAATAATATCCCATTGCAGGGATAGACCACATTTTGCTAATCCATTCATCTGCTGATGGACATTTGGGCCGTCTCCACCTTTTGGCTGTTGTGAATAGTGCTGCTATGAACATGCGTGTACGAGTATTTGAATACCTATTTTAAATTCTTTTGGCTGTATAACTAGGAGTAGAGTTGCTAAAAAGGGTTTTTAAAGGAAGTATTTTTTGTTACTTTGGTCTGCGCTAAGAGTAGAGAACAGTCTTGAGCAAACTGTAAAGTCTTGCCTTTTACTTCCCCGCTGACTTCTGGGTGGTCACCACCATCTGCTGTGGGCGTCATTCTCAGCACCCTCAGGGACCCCTGGGATGCATCTCTGCCCCCATCTGTGGGGTCTCCTGATGCCAGCCTCCCGAGGTCTTTGTGGGACTAAAGGAGAAGCACACGGGGCTGCCCAGGCTCAGTTTCCTCCTCCGTAAGATAGGGATAACGACACGTGACTGGATCCCACTGGATCCTCATAACACAAAGGAAACAGGAGCCAGGGAGGTGCAGCCCAGAGCTGGGAAGAGGCCCAGCTGGAGTCTGGACCAGGGTTTCTAGGAGCCCACCGTCTCATCTGCCAGGCGCTCCTGAGTTATAGCACAGACCAAGCGAGAGACGCAGTGTCCATTTAGCACAGGCGGGGGGAGTGGGTGCCAGGTTGATATGAGTGGGAAGGTCCCTGAGGCTGAGCGGGCTCTGGCCTCACCTGACACCCCTCACCCCGGCCTTCCCAGCCCTCCCAGGAAGGGGCTCACCGGGCTCTCCCCAGGGCGTCCTCACATGAGGCCTCCCTCCAGACAGAAGAGAAAGACCTATCATGAGCTGTTGTTAGAAATCTGCGCCTTGTGAGCTTGCATATTTTTAAAAATATATTTTTAGGTCTTCTTTCCCTCTTAAGACATATCAAAACAATGAAGCGAAACCAAAAGGGAACGTTTCGGGAAATTAATGAGGGAATTGCTCTGTCATTAAATAAAACACCAAATCTGCCAGGTTTTCTTCCAGGGATCACAGTGCCAAACTGGTGACTGAGCAAGTCACCAGGCCTCCAGGCGCCACTGAGAGGGGCCAGGGCTCAGGCCTTGGAATCCCCGGCCCTGGACAGAAAGCCTCAGGGATCTCGTCTGTGAGATAGGGTCGTGGTCCTGTGGGCTGAGTCCCCTTGGGGATGGTGCCCAGGATGGTCACACTCACCTGGCCGTGGCTCTGCTTGCTGCTCTGAGCGGGGCAGGCGCGTCTATGGCCTTTATTTGTGCATCTGTGAAATGGAACCAGCAGATGACTCTTGCAGCAGGGACCTCACTGTGATGGGGGAAGGTGAATGGGGGGTGTGAGATGGGGCTCGGGGGTGGGGAGCCACGGGCCTGGCTGGCCTCTCACTGCTCCCTCTGCTGCCCCCGCCCTCCCTTTCCTCAAGTCCCTTCTGTCCTCTCCTCCCTCTCCTCCAGTTCTTGAGCATCGTGACTTATGCATTGGACAAACAGATGGTCAGTTTTCTCTTACTGTGCTTGGCCTGTGCCACGTTTTAAAATGTTTCATTAGATACCAGTTAGATCCCACATTTTCAATATCCAGTGTTTCCAGCTTCTCTTTAAAAATCAGGACATTGGGTCACCCTGGCCTGCAGCCCCGGTTGCTGGGCTCGGGGAGCAGCTGCTCTTTCCGGGGACGTGGGTCTCCAGCTGGCCGCCGGCTGCCCACAGGCCTGGTTGGCCTCACCTGCCCACTTCCCCTCAGACAGACCTAGTGGCTGTAAGAGAAACCGTGTGGGGTGCAGGGGTGTGTGAACTGCAAAGTGCTTTGTTATCCATCCCAAACTGCTCTTTGTTATTTGTAGTCATGCTGAGGTGTAGGACATGTTGAGTGTTAATCCACTGCAGTCAAAACACTGCCTAAAGCCAGATTACTGGGACACAGACAGGAGTGCCTGAGAAGGGCTGACTGGAGACTGGGCTCAGACCTGGGGGTGGAACAATAGCCCCCGTTTCTCAGGATAGTCTCCTGCATGGTTGGGCTCATCCTCATGGTGGTGAAATGACTTCAGAGGCTCCGGACATCACACTCTGGCCCCTTCAAGTCTGGCAGGAAAGAACAAAAGGCTCATTGGTTCAGGGCTTGGCCGGAGACCCAATTGGAGCCCACAGGACGCATCCTCCCCTCTCGGGGGCTGAACGGCCGTCCTGCACATTAGCCCAAGCCCCCGTGGTGGGACCCGGGAGAAATTCAGGTTCGGTTATAGTGTGAGAAGGGTGGCTTGACCTGGGGCTGCCACAAGGGATGGCCCTTTCAGATGAAAGAATGAATGCAGAAAAGCTTTGCAGACTGTAGAGTGCTGTGGAACTGACTGGAAGGGACGCCTCGTTCCTCACTCCCCTCTACGGACGAGAGTAAAGGCTTAGAGTCTAGGTGGCTTTCCCAAGGTCATGGTTGGTAAAGTAGGAGATGGAGCCAGATGTAGTCCTTGGGACTTACTGATTTCCATCCAGGAACCTCTGGAGGACCCTTCCTGCCCACCCTCACCCCCACTCCCCAAGCCCCACGGGGCCCGTGAATCGTTTTCCCTTTTGGTGTCTGCAGACACCTGGGTCTTCATAATCATGCAGAGCCCATGCGGGGGCCGGAGCCGGGCCAGCACAGTTGGAGGACAGACGCGTGGGATGCTTGTCGCAGGCTGAAGTGGGGAGCCAGCCAGAAAGCACGGGGGGCTGAGGGCAGCCCCCTTCTCCGGCACCTCTCTCCACAATGCCACGTTGAGTCATTCTTTAATGGAATTTGTGCCTATTTTAAGTCGTACAGGCACAAAATCCTTGCGTGTCCTTTATAAATATTTCATTCTCTTCCAGCAGCAAATTTCCTGATGCCCAAATGCCTGGGTGGCCATCTCCTTCCCTGGGCCGGGCGGCCTCTGGGCTGGAAGAGATGCCCATGACCGCTCTCACCTGGCACCTGGCCTTGATGGCCACTTCTGCCCAGTGAGCAGCAGAGTATCCCTGGGAGGTTGGGATCGCAGTGAACTTGACTGAAGAGAATGAGGAGGCCTGGGCACCCACGGTCCCTAAGGGGCGGAGTCAGGGCTTCTGATGCCAGGTTGTCCTGATGCCAGGGGCCAGCCTTGTCCCGCCCGCTGAAGTGTCCTGGAGGGGAATTCAAAGCTGGGTTGGTCGTTTCTGGCAGAGGGATCAGGGCAGGCTTCAGGGAGGGGCACTCCACGGTGGGGGAAGCTTTGCAAACTGTGAAGTGCTGTGAGAGTCTGGAAAGGGCTTTTACGGCCAACTGTTTATAGGCCTAGATTCCCAGGGAAAAGGAGGGAGCCATGGACAGTCCGGGAGTGTCAGGAGTGAGGCTGGTCTACGACCCACACTGCCCAGTTGCCTTATTTACTTCTCACAGTGAGGACAGCCCGCTGGACACTCATGACATCTTAATGAAATGCTGCCCAGGGCAGGAGCTGGGCCTGGGAACGTCTCGGACCCGGCGGTTGTCAGCTTCTGGGAAATCTAGTAGGAGCCGGGGGAGCACAGGGTGTCTTGCAAGGGAGCGCTGCCTTCTAGCTGCAGCTGGCTCTTTGGGGAGCCCCCAACCCAATAGAAATGATTAGTTTTATTACCCTCTTTCCCTGCCTCATTCCCCTCCGGGAAGACAGAGCCTATTCATTTGTTTTATTTGTTAGCCAGCTGCAGTCCAGAGATGCAGGCCTCTTCTCTGCAAAGCCTCTCCCAGGACAGATCAAAGAGACCCACTAAGTATATTAAAGGGACCATGAAAATCGGGCTGGATGATGCAGTGTCTTGGGCAAAGCTGCCCTCAGCCATGCTGGGCTTGGGGATGGGCCAGGACTTCAAGGCAGGCCTGGAAGACGGAGGTCATATGCATGGTGATGCCGCCCTCTAAATTCTGAGTGCCTGTTCCGTGCTGGGCTCTGGGGGTCCACAGGGGTGAGCCAGGGGTGGGCTCTGCCCTCCTGGGAGCTCAGAGTCTGGCAAGAAGGCAGTGGAAGGGAGGGAAGGAGGGAGGGATGACCTCCAAATGTCATCTCACTGTGGGGGGTAGGGCTTCAACGTATGAATTTGTGGGGGACAAACACTTAGTCCGTAGCAGGGACCTGGTGACCTGATAAGAGGTCAATTCCCATTGCATCTCTGTTTCTGCTCCCTGTCCTTGGCCCCATTTCACAGATGAGGAAACCGAGGTGTCTTTCTAGGATGCTCAGGAGTCCAGATCAGCTTTTCAAGGTGGGGCTTGTTATTTGAACAGTTCTGTCCCCTTTTGGGATTTGTAGGTTAGGAAGCCCATGCTGGCCTGTGGTGTGGCGCTGGGATCTGCAGCCCTTTCTGGGTGGGGAGGTCGGCCGGGCGAAGTGGAGGTTCTTTGCAAGGCTGACTTTGTGCATTCCTCTTAGCAAATAGCCTTGCAGCTCTTCGAATGCTCCATCCCTACCCCTGGGCTTAGCGCGTGGGTGCACGTGCACGGGCTGGGATGTGGGGCTGGGCTTGCGGTCTTCCTTTCTGTTCTGCTAAACCTCCTTCACCGCATATGTCCACCTGCCCTGCTCTTAGCACTCCTGGTGGGGAGGCCAGGGTCCTGGGCTCAGGCGCTAAGCAGAAGCCCATATGTCCACCTGCCTCTGCCCTTAGCCTGGTCCTGGGCCCTGCCACCTGCTGACAAAGAGAACCCTGGCCCAGGGAGCACAGTGTTGGAGATGCAGCTGCCGTGTGTGCACACTGGGGGTGGCTTTTCAGGTTGTCACCGCCATCGCCATCCATGTCAGTGGTCCCCATGGCTGGCCTCACACCCAGGGGCCTGGCCCCTTGTGGCCATCTGAGCAGCCCATCGGGGCCACGAGCAAGTCTGAGTCTCTGGCTTTGCACACGTGGAAAAGTCAGCAGAAAGGGGGCGGCAGGGCTGGGTGCAGAGGGACAGTGTGAGTCACTGTGTCCCCTGTGTGTAGGGAGCTTCGCATCTGGTGGCTGGTGGTCTTCATGTTCCCCAGTTTGTGGAGGTCTGGGTGACGGTCATGTTGGTCACTGCTGGGCTCCTGCAGGGCTGGGGAAGGATGACCCTGTCTCTTGCAGAGTGGCCGTGAACTGGTCTGATCTCCCCTTTCCAGCCTCATTTCTCACAACTGTCCAGGGGACTGAATAACTCTGCTGAGGTCACAGAGCAGCAGCCCAGAGGTTTCAGCATATCTTCTGCACCCCAAGCACACCTCCTGAGCCCCGTATAAATCAATTTTAGATGTCTCTTTGCCAAAAGGATGAATTGTTTATGATGATGGAAGGATGAGCAGTATGGTCCTAGGTGGGATTCCTGAGGTTTTGTCGGTGGAGGAGAAACTGGCTCCCAGTGTCTGGGAAGATGGGGGGCAGGGGGAGCCCAGGATCTCAAAGGGAAAACCTGGACAGGGATGTGGCTCTGAGCTCAAGGGACTGGTCCTCACAGGTGGGGTGGGAGGCAACCCAGGAGAACAGGCACCAGCCTGGGAGTCCTCAGTGGCACTGCGACACCCATGCCCTCCACCTAAGGTCCCCTTGTCCAGGCACTGGGTGGGGGTCTGAGCACGGGCTGGCTGGTGCCCCTCTGGAGATCTCGGGGGAATATGAAAAGCCCCCGTGGATCCCCTGTGCCAGGCACAGGTCATGGTGCATAGTCAAGGCTCTGGATGAGTCTCAATGGGTAACATATGAGTAGATGCATAAATCCGGCTCCCAGCCCAGGAAGGCCAGGCTGCCTTCATTCACTCACAGATTTAAAAAAAAAAAAAAAAAAACCACCCACAGTCTTCTAGGATCTGACTTGTCACACAGTTTCTCTGAGAGCATTGAAGATTTGTAGCTTGTTCTCCTCTTGGGCTCTCTACCCTGTTCCATTGATCTATATTTCTGTTTTTGTGTCAGTACCATACTGTTTTGATTACTGTAGCTTTGTAGTATAGCCTGAAGTCAGGAAGCCTGATTCCTCCAGCTCCATTTTTCTTTCTCAATATTGCTTTGGCTATTCGGGGTCTTTTGTGTTTCTATACAAATTAAAATTTTTTTGTGTGCTAGTTCTCTAAAAAATACCATTGGTAATTTGACAGAGATTGCACTGAATCTGTAGATTGCCTTGGGTAGTATAGTCATTTTAACAATATTGATTCTTCCATTCCAAGAACATGGTATATCTTTCCATCTGTTTGTGTCATCTTCAGTTTCTTTCATCAGCATCTTATAGTTTTCAGAGTGTAGTAGGTCTTTTGCCTCCTTAGGTAGCTTTATTCCTAGGTATTTTATTCTCTTTGATGTGCTGGTCAATGGGGCTGTTTCCTTAATTTCTCTTTCTGATCTTTCATTGTTGTTATAGAAATATAACAGATTTCTGTATATTAATTCCATTCTCCTCTTGGGAAGGAGAAGCTGTCTTCTCTCGTGTGTCTGGCATATGTGTATTTTGTATGTTCTCCACTGCATATACCTGTTATCTGTAGATATCATGGATGCTATTGAGATATGGGTACGTACAATCCCTGCAGCCTATGCATACATGTGGTGCACACATCCTGTGTCTTGAGTGCACTTTCTGTGCACACGCACATCCTACACAAAGTGTGTGACTCTGGGTGTGCGGTGGGTATACTGTAGATGCTTTGTGTGTTGGTCTAATACATATATGGTATGTGGCTTTTGCCCACATGTTTCACATCCACGTGCAGTTACTCTACCCAACACATCCATCTTTCACAAAGTTCCGAGTGTATACCATGTGTATTTGTATAAAGCATCCATGCTATGTCTCTGTGTTCCATTGATACTTTATGAATATTCTATATGTAGACTTGATATGTGTTGACCCGTTTGCATGCAGTGCCACCGTGTTGCATCATAAGGAGACCTGGGAAGCAGATCCAGTGGAGAATACATGTGGTATATCAGCCAGAGTCTTTGCAGGAGGTGGCACTCTCAACTTGAACAGTTAATTAATGGCTATTTATAGTGTGGGAGGGTGGGTAGTTTGGAGGGAAAGCAACGAGGGAAGGTGTGGTAGCCTGGGATGAGCAACTGTGGAGAGCTGTCAGTCAACATGCCTGGGATGTAGCTGCTGGCGCTTGTAGAGTTGCTCCATGGCGTGAACCTGCTGGCAGATTCATTACCAAGGTCCTCATCTTCCTCCCGTCCTCTGACCTCCTGCTGGGGCTGTGCCTTGGATGAACTCAGCTGGACACCAGAGGGCCAAGAACCCCTTGAGGTGGCTTATGCAGACTTAGCCTCCCCAGTGGAGAGCAGGGTGGAGATGGGTGCGTCTAGATGGGGAAATTTGAAGATATCCAGCCAGGCCTCTGTCTTCCTGAAAGGCTCTGCAAGTTGGGCAGCTTCTTTCTCGCTGCAGTGGGAATGGTCCTGTGTCCTGGACCACTGGGGCCCCAGGAGATTTATTCTAGGGCCTGAACTTTGGAAGGCCCTGAACTTTGGGGGTGTTCCCGGCCCACACTCGCTTGTGCACGTGTCTTGCTAAGGGATGTCATTGCTGTAACGGATCAGTGAGATATACTGTGGGATGTCAAAACGATGGAGTTCTTTCTGTAGTATGACGGGCCGCGGGAAAATTGACACCACCCCGGGACAGGATACACGGGCATACTGCCGTCCAGGCCCTGTGAAGGGACACCGCTTCTGATCATTTTTACTTACAGGAGGGGGGCCTGAGCACCTGGGTTTGAGCCAGCAAATGCTGTGCTGGTTTCCTCCAGTAAATGTATCCCATCCGGAACCGTTAGCTAATTTACCGCCTTATTAAGTTGCCAGCAATCTACTGTCTTCCAGCATCCATCTGGGTTTTATACCAGCCACACAGGTGAGCTATATGGCGATGTCGCGGGATTCCCACCCCTGAACTTTGTATAAATATAAACCCACTTGTTTACCAAGATGCACTTCACTCTTTCCTGAAGACCTAAGTCTCCATCTGGTGCCATTTCCCTCCAGGCAGAAGAACTTCCTTAGTAATCATGCTATGCAGAGCAGCAGGAAACAAGTTTTTAGTCTGAAAGTAGATTTTGCCTTCATTCTTAAAGAATGCTTTCCCTGGATAGACAGTTCTGGGTTACGGTCTTTTTTAAAAAGCTCTTTAAAGATGTTATTCCACTGTTTCCTGGCCCCTGTTGTTTATGATTGGAAGTAAGTGCTGTTCAAATAGTTGTTTTCCTGTATGTGATACATGGTTTCTCTCTGGTGCTTTCAAGATCTTCCCCCTCTGGTTTTCAGCAGCTTGATTCCGATGTGGAATGTATGTGGTTTTCGTTGTATTTATCTTGCTTGAGGCTTACCGAGTTTCTTGAATCTGTAAATTTGTCTTCCACCAAATTTGGTTAATTTTGGCTATTATTTCTTCAATTTTTTGGTCTCATTCTCTTTCTTCTAGGACACCTGGTGACACTGTCCTACATGTCTCTGAGGCTTTTAAAATTTATTAATTTTTGACCTTTATTCCTCTCTTCAGATTGGATGATTTCTATTGATATGCCTGTTGTCCTCTCCTTCTTGCTGTTTCCGTTCTGTCCTTTCTGGCCCAACTCCAGTGTTGACCTGCCATTTCTGCTCTTTCGTAAGGGCTGTGGGGTTGCTGAGGGGTCAGAGCTCTACACTGGCTCAGTGGGCTGAGGGCCAGAGAGGATACAAACGTGTGATGTCATCTCTGCCGTGACAGTGTGGCCCCCGGGGCAGGCAGGACGTGGCACAAGTTCATGCCAGGGGAGAGGCAGGCTGAACGGAAGTGATGAGTCTCTGGGAGAGAGGCCTGGGCTAGGGCAGTCAGGGTGGTCTTCCTGGGGGACGCAGTGGGCAGGGTGCAGGTCCCTCCTGAGTCCTAGGCCCTGGGCTAGCTGCTCTCTGACCTCAGCAGATCTGCACAACATCCCCACCTCAAAATTATCATCGTCCCACGTAACAGATGAGGAAACCCAGGCTGGGAGAGGTAGTCTGGGGCCCAAGGTAGCGCAGCTGGTTAAATGACCATGCGCGTGTGGCTCAGGGGAGCGCCAGGGAAGCCTTTTTTGATGGGGCAGGATTTGAGTTGTTGTTGGAAGGCCATGTTCATCCTCCAAGTTCTCAGTCCAAATACTGCCCATGATCCTGGTATTTTTCTGGGCAGTATCAGTCCCGGAACTTGAACTAGTCTTAGGTTTCTTCTGCCATGTTGTGCAGACCCTATCCTGGCTCTGACATGATCACTGACCAGCTGGGTGACGCCGGCAGGTAACTTCACCTTTCCAGCACCACTGTCCTCATGTGAATGTGAGGATATACAGGCTCGGTTTTGCACAGTTGATGCAGGGGATCAACGAAGTGATGGTCTGTGCAGCTGCGTGAAGAGTTTCAAAAGCACTTACACACATGAGGTCTCTAAGGATTATTCGTTCCCTCGATTCTGACAAGGCCGCATTCACACAGTGGCATAAATTTATTCTGTCCTTTGTTAAAGCGGTATTTTATGTGCTCGGTGTTTCTCTAGGTGTGAGGATACAGCAGGGAACAAAACAGGTAACAATCTTTGCCCTCGTGGTGTTCATGCGCCACCCTGCAATGACCTCTCTCAATTCAAGACGTCTGCTTTTAAAAAAGCCTCATTCTTGGGATTTGAACCCAGACTTTTCAGCCACCAAGTCTGAAGAAACCAAGCTACCCTGCTACTAAGTAACTAACTCGGTTTCCTAGCCAGTGGTGTCAGATGCATCGTGCCTGTTTTATAGGGTCGTCACGAGGGTAGAAGGAGGTGATGTATGACAAGGAGTCCACACAGACTAGCTGTGGGCTGGCGGATCCCCGATGCCTGAGCTGGGGACACGGGGAGCCTGGGGCAGAAGGCAAGTCGTCTTTGCTCCATGCTGAGCTTTCTGGCACCACCGCTGAGAACGTGGAAACCGGGGTTCTTTCTCCCCTTTCCCAGCACACGCAGAAAGGACTCCAGGGGATCCATCATCCCCTCCCACCCCGTGCACCCCTCTTACCTTCCGTGGTGTCCCCACCTCCCTGGGCAGCCCCACAGCTCCCAGCGGGGGAGGTGCCGGGAGCCACACCTCCTTGGCTGTCCGTCCGTCCGCCCACCTGTCCGCCCTACCTGGCCTTGGACGGAGCATTTATCTAAGAATAAAATCATGGCGGTCAAAAACAAGAACAGCAACAACAAAACCCAGTTAGTTAGCATTCTTTGACTCTTCACTCTTAATATTGATCCATGTTGGGATATTTAATTTTCTCCCTTGGGCTGGCTACTTCTGGAGTTTTCTGCAAAATATTATGAGTGAATATGCTGCTTTTCTTTGAAAAAAACTTTGTGTTACTGGAAGAGCAGTGAAATGACCCCCAAGCTCCTCTTGTGACCAAATGCCCCAGACCACCTCCCCCGTCCCCAAACTTCAAAGGCTATTTCTTCATTGATTCCTCCCTGTTCTTCGCCCCACCCCTCAGGCGCCAGCCCCGCCCCCAGCTCCATCGCAACTGCCGCGCCCACCTCCACACCCACCCCAAACCTCAGGAGACCCCAGCTGACTGACTCCCTCTCGCTGTCCTCTCTCGCACCTCCCCCCGCAGGTTACGGGCACGCTGCTCCCGGCACGGACGCGGGCAAGGCCTTCTGCATGTTCTACGCGGTGCTGGGTATCCCGCTGACCCTGGTCATGTTCCAGAGCCTGGGCGAGCGGATGAACACGTTCGTGCGCTACCTGCTGAAGCGCATCAAGAGGTGCTGCGGCATGCGCAACACGGAGGTGTCCATGGAGAACATGGTGACCGTGGGCTTCTTCTCCTGCATGGGGACGCTGTGCATCGGGGCGGCCGCCTTCTCCCAGTGCGAGGAGTGGAGCTTCTTCCACGCCTACTACTACTGCTTCATCACGTTGACTACCATTGGGTTTGGGGATTACGTGGCCCTGCAGACCAAGGGCGCCCTGCAAAAGAAGCCGCTCTACGTGGCCTTTAGCTTCATGTATATCCTGGTGGGGCTGACGGTCATCGGGGCCTTCCTCAACCTGGTGGTCCTCAGGTTCCTGACCATGAACAGCGAGGACGAGCGGCGGGACGCCGAGGAGCGGGCGTCCCTCGCCGGCAACCGCAACAGCATGGCCATCCACATCCCCGAGGAGGCACGGCAGGGCCGGCCCCGGTACAAGGCGGACGTGGCGGACCTGCAGTCCGTGTGCTCCTGCACCTGCTACCGCCCGCAGGAATACGGTGGCCGCTCGGCGGCACAGCAGAACTCCTTCAGCGCCAAGCTCGCCCCCCAGTACTTCCACCCCATCTCTTACAAGATCGAGGAGATCTCACCAAGCACATTAAAAAACAGCCTCTTCCCGTCCCCTATTAGCTCCATTTCTCCCGGGTTACACAGCTTTACCGACAACCACAGGCTGATGAGACGGCGGAAGTCCATCTAGGGTCTGGGGAGGGAAATGCAAACAAACAGAAGTCATTTGTCATATCGGACGTTCAGTCTCATTGGCCCACCTTGTCTTATTTATTTATTATGGTTATCCTTTATTGTTATGATTATTGTCATCATGTTTTTCTCTCTCTCCTTCCTTTTCTTTCTCGGTTTCATTTCTTCCCCACCTTTCCAGCGAGACAGAGCAGGCCAAAGGGAAAAAAGAAAGGCCCGTCTTCCTGTGAAACTCGCATCTGAGCATGAAGCATGGATTTCTTCCTTCTTCCCAGCAAAGTATGCCTTACATTTCTCCCCAGCCCGCCCCATCTCTGGGGTGGCTTTCCCAGGACAGGTGTGAGACCCAGACAAGGAGACAGAGCCCGGAGGATACCCGACCCAAAGTTGCACACGCGGCTGAGAGCCTCGAGTGCCCACCCACGGTGGTGTCTCTGACCCAACTCCTTTCTCTTTTCCTCCCCAAGCAGTGGGTGGCCGAATGTGTGTGGTCTGAGTGTGTGTGAATGCGTGCACACACCAGTGTGCTTCTGTGTGCTTGATGTGACAAAATGGAAAGTATCAGGTGTTCATCTTTCTTTTCCGTCACACAATTTTGTTAATAGCCTGCTTTCGGCTGCTTCCAAACAAAACGGGAAAACAAAACCCACAAGGTTTTTGATTTATCATCTTGCCAAATCAAGCATGTTCCACAAGCAGTCTTTCTCCCAGATATGTCATGACCACATTTTTAAAGTGCTAGGTTCTAAATTATATTAAAACTTCTTTTTAGGGGGTGGGTGGGCAAGCCGACACGGATCATTTTAGCTTGCCAGTTCAAAAATTTTTTAAACAAGCATGCACTTTGTTAAACTGGTATGCGTTATCAACACAAGAAAACAAAACTAGCAATGGAATAATCAAAAGCCAATAATATTAATTTATTAGAGACATTTTTAATTTTACCATCTCTAGTTCCAACAATTTTCCATGTAACTGGACGTGTTGGGGGAAACTGGAAAATTGTTGCAACCACAGAGTATTTTATTCTCTCTTATTTGTGTGATGATGATGATTTGTGTAGCATCTACCTACGTGAATAAGAATTACAGTTCAGGATGCTTGGATGAGAATGGGTATTAGTAAGTGGATGTGGTTTCTTTTCCTAATGAAAAAATGACAGGGCATTCCTCATTTTAAAGAATATATATAATGTATTTTAAGAAAGATTGTCTCTAACTGCATTTGATTTGTAAATAAGGGAATGTTGATGTTGGTCTCAGGAAGAGTTTAGAGGCAAGGAGCTGCGTCTTGGCCTGCTGGGAACTTGTCAATCTCAGGGGGTGATTTTTTTCTGAATAATGGAGAAATTCCTCCCCACTCTCAATAGGGGATGACCCCAAAGGGAAGGCCTGCTAACATCCTGGGGGGCCTATAGAACATGGCACATTGGAGGCCCTTTCCATGACAGGAATAAAGGAAAGTCTCACCTCCAGATTCACGGGGGGACCTTCATTTCCCTCATCACTGTCTCGGCCATTTCTAAAAATCAGCCATCCTCACGGCCCTTTTTCAAAACCTGGAAGTTCTTCCAGTTCTTCCAGCTCTGGCTTTGGCTGGGCTACTCAGGAGGAGCAGTGGGGGCCCCAGTGGGATCTCCCAGGACGGAGGATCTGCTCCCAGGCAAGAGGAGACCCACAAGCTTTCCTAAGAGACGGCCCCAAGTGCACCCCTCCCAAGCATCTGGGCCATTGGAGTGACCACAGCCCTCAAGATTCCTCTGAAAAGGCAAGCACTTTAATGTTACATCCCATATTGAAATGGCCCCTTCATCTAGGACACAGGGCCTGTGGAATGAGTCTGGGAACCTCAGATTCTCTAGGCCAAAGAGGACAGTTATTGATCTTCAAGGTCATATCGATTAACTCATTTTTAAGACTTAAAAAAATTTTTTTTTAGGGCTCTAAAATCTGTCTAGAGAATAGAAGCAGTTGCTCTTTAATTTTTTTTTTCTCTTGGAAGAGATTGTTGGCTTTAGCGAGTCACAGGTGCAAAAGTACTAGTGCATATTTGCAGAGTGCTTCATGCTCTGGAGAAGGCTGCTTGTAGTAAGTGTGGGGTTTCTCAGCAAAACCTTTGTACAGTTAAGACTTGACCTCAAATGGGTGTATGTGTGATAATCTTTGATCTATAAAAGAGAGAGAGGCACTGAGAGGGTGAGAGATTTGCTCAACGTCAGAGAGCTGGTCTTTGCTAGAACTGAGACATTAGTCTCAGTCTGGACCCCAAAAGGGTCCAAGAAGCTGACCCCACCACACTATGGCACCCTCATTCAGCCCTCAGATGAGGGAACCTGCATCTCTTTCTCCGCAGGTAAGTGCACCAGGCTCTTAGAGTCAGCTAGAGGAACATGGGTTCAACCCTTCACTCAGAACTGGTCCCCTCACCAGTGTACAGTGGTCATAAAGTGACCTACTTCTGCTTGAATGCTTCCAGTGACAGGGAGCTCCTCCCTTCGCAGGGAAGTTTAGAAAACATCCCATAATCTCTCTTTCCACAGAGCTGACTCTTCTTTGTAGGATTAAGGATGGTAAGATGAAGTCTTTTCCGTTTGTGGGATGACCACCAGCTTAAGTGTCTGAAGCAACTCGGAATTTCTCTTGGTTCCATATCCTCCCCCCAACCCCCTGCCCTTTGCCACCAGCTCAGCCCCTGAAGGACATGTACCGAGTCTTCTGTTCCAAAGGTAAACATCCTTGTTTATGCTCAGAGTGGTCGGGGGTGGAGGGGAACCTTGGTTTGCTTCCCTTGTGATGTCCTTCTTTTTCTCAGATGGTCCAGCTCTTCCCTACTGCGCTCTCTGGCCAAGGAGTCCTCTAGGTGCATCCAGTGAGGTGCTCTGATGGGGGCGCTGAGTCAGGAGTTCTCCAGGGTTCTCCTCTCTTGATAAAGCAGGCCTGGGGCATCTCCACCTAGAGCTTGGCCCACCCCATCAGCATTGGAATCCTCAAAAGCCAGGGGGAAACTTAGTCTGAGTCACCTCGCTGAGGTCCCTCATCTTCAGGAAAGGAAATCGAGGTCCAGAAAGGCTGGACACGAATCTGAGGCCCCACAGCCAGAACCTAGGTCTTCCCACTTGTTTATCCTGCTGCTGCTTTCTTGGCTGCTTTGTCATTGCTGTCACTTACACCCTCCAAACAGTCCTTGTTGCTGGACTTTTTAGCATCTCGGACCCAGGTCTCTCTTCCCCGCTCACAGCTGATGATTTCTTTCTTTCAGCCCAGGTTTCCCACACCCTTCTTCCAGTTGACCACACCCACTCAGGGATGGGGAAGAAATCTCACCAGGTTGTTTGAATTTGGGCCCCAACTTCTGTTAGAATGAGCTGAAGAAGAGCCACATTCCACCAGCATCACAGGAGGTTGGCCTGCCACGTGGTCCCTGGTGGGGGTCTAGAAATCAACATGCCACATAGATACTCAAAGAGATTTTGGACTCTCACTTGAATGCTTTCCAACTAGGAGATCTCAATCCATCCCCTCCATCAAAGACAAAAGGAAGGTAGGCAGTGGTACCGATTATCCCAGCAGCTCTGAGTGCCATGCTTTCTAGAGACCATCCCATTTTGATCTTTATGACATCCATCCTGGGTGGAAGGTGCTGTCATGCCATTGGTCTACTAGATTCTTTACATAGGAGTGAACCAACCTGTTTGGCTTTTGAGATACCCGGTTAGCCGCAGAGCTGGGATCAGAGCGCTTCTTTCCATCCACACCGCTCTGTCCTGAAACTCAGGCAGCAGCCTCTTAAACACAGCAGGCTGCCTGGTGCTCTAAATTTAAATACTCTCTCTGAAGCATCTGTTGTGCTCCACTGTGCATCACCAGTTGGGAGGAGGGTACCTGCGCTTTGGAATGATCGCAGCAGATCACTTGCAGCCCAGGAATCCCCACTGGGTCCCTAATCCTTCCAGCAGAGGAAGCAGATGGATGCAGACTGCTGCCCAGGAGGCCTGGCTTCGCAGGTGCTCGTTAAAACCCATCTGTAGAAAAGGGTGAGTTGACTGCTTAATCTCGGTGCACCGTTTGGTCTCTGCACACGGGGCCTCGCTTGGGAGAATATCTGGATGGTGACTTGGAAACCTGCAGATAAGCCCAGGCAGGTCATTTTTCTCTGCCTCCAGATCTGAAAGCCTTGATTCCTAGTGATTCTTAGTGATTCCTGGTCACTAGCGGTTTGAAGCTGGAGGGAAGAATGCTTTAGAGGCATTCGTTGTGCACACTGAGTTTGGAGGGGAAGGTGAGAGAGGTAAAAATGATTAAAGAAGGAAAACCACCCATCACTGAGGTTTTCGGCCCTATTTCTTTATGTAAACTTCTTCTTAAGTAATAGGCCCTAATTAGGGTACCCGTTAAGGGCATCCACAGAGGCGTGGGGTCTGAGGCCTGTGCCGGACTATGTCCGTTCTCTTGGTGGGATGGGTGGTATCATCTGTCCAACACTCCAATGAATTGTATCTTCGCCCTGAAAGGGGTGGGATGTGGGGTCTGTCACATGCAGGCCTGCTGCCTGGGAGTGGCTACCGTGTGTTTCTTACAGAGTCATGGTTTGTGTGGGACCCCGGAGGCATCCCAGGCAAGGAAGGTTTGGCAGGACAGGGACCCGGCTCTCACCTCCAGCTTCACTGGGCTCCTGGAAATCCGTTCCCCTCCCTGGGCCTCTGTAGCTTCCTCATCCTCACAGTGGGCCAATTTGGGCTGAATTTGTGAGCATTTAGCACAAAATCAGTTTGACCGATGAAGACATTTGGCCTGATGTCCTGGTCACTGGGCACATGTGAGGCTCCAGAAAACTTCCATATCCCTTTCACCCAGACTCACCAGCCTTCAGAACTTTGCCACATTTGCTTAAACCCCTCCACACCCCCGACATTCATACCCAGGGACATTTGGAGGAGGAAGTGACGTCTGCAACTTTTAGGTGGTTCGGCCAAGGGAAAAGTTGTTTCTCTCCCAGGAACAAAAGCATTCTCTTTGGTAGCGGTGCTGTTATCACCCTTAAGTTTGGCAGTCATACAATAATATTGTCTAAGACGTAACCCATATTCACATTTCTCACGTCGTCCCAAAAATGTCCTCCAGGGCCTTTTTGTGAATCTGAGAGACAATCCAAGATCGCATCCCACATTGCTTGTCTGCTCACCCCAGACTCCCCCAGTCTAGGACATTTTCTCCATTTTTGTTTGTCGTGACGTTGCCGCTTTGGAGTCTGGGCCAGTTCTCTTGTGGGCGGGCCCACAATCTGCCTCTGTTTCCCCAGGTTAAGGAATTAAAGGTGATGTTGTTACGATTAATGCATTTGAGAAATTTGACTTTCTGGAGACCTCTGTGATCATCTCTTTCATCGTAGATAAATAAGGCATATTAAATGCTGCTCTCCTTTGCCGGAGACACGAACTGAAGCTGTAGGAAAGGTGTCCAGGAGCCCCTGGATGCTGGGTCTCGTCACCAAAGCCGAGCGAGGCTCTGCTATTTCTAACTTCTCACATGGATCTCTCTTCTCTGCTGAGAGTCACCAGTCTTTCCCCTAAACACCTGTGGGGATGATCCAGCTATAAATAGACATAAAGCACCAAGACATTCTTTCATGGATTGTAAAGGGCTAGCAAGTGTAGCCCAGTAGGGTGGTTGGAAGGATGCCCGTGAGCCAGTGGGGTACTCGGCACCCAGTTGCTTCTCATCTCTGCTTGAGATTTGTGTTTGCGCTGGCAAGTTCTACAGCATGGCCTTCTCAGTTCTGGTAACATAGAGCAACCCACCGGCTGAGGCTCGGTCCCTTTAATTTTGATCAAGAAAATATGTCCATACAGATTCCCGCCTCTGAGCCTTTGCCCATTCTGTTCCCACTACCTGGAAGGTATCCCTGCCGCTCTCCAGCATGGCGGTGGAGATGGGAGCATCTCATGCATACTTTAAAAGCTCCTTCTATTTGTTCCATGAGGGACTCAATGATGCCCTCCTCTGGGGTCCCCAGTCCTTCTTTCTATCATGGACAAATACACTGGGAAGCAAACCTCCAGTGACCCGGCCATAGGAGCTATACGTTCTGGGCAGCGCCCACAGCAGGGCGTAAAGACAATAAGACTTCCAGCATCTTGCCTAAATGGCCACTCGTCACTGTCATCAAGGCACGTCTTAACTTCACTGCAGGCCTTTGTTCCATCCCTGGAAACCGATGCACATCCACGGGACGAAAACCATCACCCCACTGTTGGCGATTCAGAGGCATTTGCCCGGCAGAGTTGGGTGGGCCGTGTGCAATAGGGCCACAAGCTGTCCACAGCTGGGCATTTCCCATAAAGCAGGTGATCGGGACATCTTCAGACGTACCAGGGGCACGCTTGTGACATTCTGCCCTGGAGTGAGTGAGCCCTGAGATGCGCATGTCACCAGGCGCCAGGGCAGCGCCGTTTTCTCACGGGAGTACTTCTGGTAGAGGCTGAGCAGCGTGGGGCGCACACAGCGAGTGATGGGATCCCCGGCCTCGGCTCTGCGCCTGCCCAGTGCCCGCTCTGGGGCCCTGAGACAGGACAGGGCGGGCTTCTCTTTCTCCGCAGAGCAGCGTGAGGGAATAAAGCTGCACGCGCACCTGGGACCGGCTTCTGCCGTTCCCAGGCAGGTGGTGGTTTTGCCTCTCTGAGCCTCAGTGCTCCAGCCTTTAAAGTTGGAGATTTCAGATAAACCCCATTGCACAGGGAGGCTGCAAGAACAGCATGTGACAACGTCGGGCGCCTATTCTGAGCAGAGTGCCGAGCTAGAGTTCTTAACGCCGTTTGCATTTCTCGTAAAGGCCAGTCCGAGGCTCCTGCAAGCTTACTCCTGGGCACTTGAAGTCCAGCTATGGAAAGAGGTGATCAGTCTGGTGGAGGAACGCAGGCAGGGCTTCAGGGAGGAATTGGCTTTTGGTAATCTTTGAGGAGAGCCTTGAAGGAGCAAGTGGGCACTGCCGCATGGGCAGAGGCCCAGGTGTGTGAAAGGGCAGGGAGCAGCGATTTCATCCAGTGCTCAGTGGCTCCCTCCCACAGAGCCACACCTGAAAGATGAGTCAGTGAGCTGTCAAGGCCCTTCACAAGCTGGTCACACCTTAAATCATCCAGGCTATTCTCCTGCTCAAGAACCTTCCATGGCTCCCCAGTGCCCACACATTTTATTTCAAGGTCCTTCACTCTAACACCCATAGCCTGAGTCTTGGGCTCTGATGGAGGAGCTATCCATCCTGATATCCCTACTGGGTTCTCCTCTGATTACAAAAGTCTGAAACTAGATCCTGGAGTCTCACCCAATTTGAATTCTGTGGAGTCCTATTCTTTCTTTAGGTGGAGGTTTTCTTCCTTCTTCTGGACATTAGCTCTAATGTGCATATGGGAATATTTCTGGATAAGATCTACTTGGTCTTTCATTTAAGCATCCTGGGGGCTTGTTCTGGTGAAGGCTTCCAACAACTTGACCAAAGCTTAGCATGAAACCACTAAAAGGAAAATGTATAATTCTTGGGCTTTCTTGGCGTGAAGAATTCGCTGTTTCCTGAGACTCTGGGAGCAACAGATTTTGTGACTGCCTGTGACCAGGAATCAGGGATGGAGAGAGGAGAAGAGGATGCATTTGAGGGCAAGGTAACTTTTTACTTGGGGAGTTTTTATCCTTCACATCATCCCATTCACTCTTGGATCCTAACTCCAGCCTCTTGGAGGCTCCAGTCGAGTTGCCTGGGGACCCCTACCATCCAGAGAGCAGCTCTTGATCTTGAAGAGGGAGGTCTTGTGAAGTTTAGCTATAAGCCTCGACCACTAAAAACATAAAACCTCAGCTTTGCCCCTTCCAGCTCCTGAGCATTGGGAGGTGGAGACCTCAGGGCCTTCGTAAGCACCCGCCCCAGCTTTCTTTCCTTCCTCTTTGTAATCAGGCCAAGTGGCCTTGGGCAAGTCACTTCCTCTCTGACAAAGGATGGAATGGCCAGGGGAGAGGCAGATGCTGGTGAAGATGACAGGAGATAAGTGTCATTATGTTCCATGCTCTTGGTTGACATTTCCTTGGGGGGTGGGGTGGGAGGGGGGATTTGGGGGTGGGATGGCCAAGTCCTCCCAAGCATAGGGTTCCTGAGTGGGGCCAGCTCCTTTCCCCTGGGGAACGTCACATTTTCCAGGTAGAGTTGTTCTATAACCCTCCTCGCACCAAAGAATCATGTCTTTACCCAGCTCCTCTGACCCTTCTGTTGACGGGTTCTCCTTTGTGGCCCTGCTCAGTCCCCAGTGGACCAAATGCTTGGCAATGGGGGGGGGGGGGACATTGCCCAGTGAACCAAAGCCCCCCTTTCCCTGACAAACCTTGGGGAAAGTCCTACCTTTCCTTAACCTGAGAGATCAAAGCAGCTACTGACATGAGCTGCAGCAGTGGCTCCGCAGGGCCCCCTCGGAGCAGTAGTCCCTGCTGATTGATTCACTTACCCAGCGATTATTTCTAGAGCTTTTGGGCATCTGCCATCAACCTCAGTGAGAGGCCGTTGTGGTGAACTGGACGGTCGAATTCCGTGGCCTCATAAGGCTAAAATTCCACTGGATCACATGCTCCCAAGATGCACACGTTCTAGAAACAGAGTCAGATGAGCACTTCTTGGAATCAGAACATGGCTCAGCTATCGCTGCATTTTCTTGAGCTGAATTTTAGAAGCTGGGTAGAAAAATAATCGAATGAGAGGCAAAACACGATTAGTGGGAATCCAACAAAGCAGAACCCACAATTAACCAGATTTCTCTATAATTTGATGGCTCCTCAGAGAAGAACATGGTCCTGAAAAAGGCTAATTACATATTTGTTTAATCAGCCCACAAATAGCATTTTGACGGCCGTTGGGGGCTGGAAGGGACCTCCAGAGGCCATCTCAGTCCACACTGTGCTTTATCAGAAATCTCCAGGGAACAGAAAATGCATTGGATTAGGTGACGCTGTTGGCCTTATTGAGTGAAATTTAAATAGGAAAACAGACTAACCCCACCTGGAAGGTCTGAGGCTCTCTCGTTTGTCCGTAATGTTGATCAGAAGGCTTGTAATTGAACAAACAGAGGAGACACAGGAAAGATGTCAAAGAGGATGAGATTTTAAAAGTCACTGAACCGCTTAACAAGAAGGAAGAATTTCTAGTCTATTCCCAGCAGGCCAAGAAATTGCTGATACTCCCTCTACCATGTACCCTTTTTAACTTCAGCCAACTGTGTATCCTTGTACCTCAAACATTAAACATTTAAAAAAGTGTCATTTGTGACCCTAGGCATAGAAGAGGTTAAGCTTGAATTAGGTTCAAACTCACACCCATTAAAATGATTAGCCTCTATGCACAGGGAGTTCATTCTGGGAGTTGGGGGCACAGAGGTGTGATCCTCACTTATTCATCTGGGGCGCGCGCGTGTATGCACTGACCGGGTATCTTTGGGTCTCTGGATTTTTTTCTTTCTTCTTGGCACGGCTGGACATTTTCATGACTGCATGCTAAAAGGACCTGGGTTTGTTCTGATGGCAATGCTGCTGCTGGAAGGCTTCCAGAACATTCCCGAGGAGTGATGGAGATCAGGAAGTTTCTAGCAGAAGCTGGGTCAGCCTGGCCACATGCCAGGAGGATGGAACGGTTTGTCCCGAGCCCCTAGCAGGGCCCTCCCTTCCCACGTTGGTGGGCGTTTGGGATTTGGATGATAGGCCCAACTGTGGTCAAGGCATCAGACCTTGGGTGGGAAGCCGCACCAGATTTGGCAGATTCAGTGATCCCAACTGGACCACAGTGAACCCGTTTCAAAGAAGCCTACTGTTCCTGTTCGTTTTCCTTTCGTTTATCTTCTCTGGCCTTCTCCACCTGTGGAGAGGGCGCCTTCACAAATGGCCTTAGAATGCCGTTCTGAAGTTTAACAGAATGAGACAACCATCAAATGAATATCAGAGGTATTTACTATCGCAGCTTATCTGAAGAATGAAAAACAAAAACAAAACAAAACTGTATCACCAATGTTTACAAGTCCAAGTAGACATCCAGCCCATGTAAAATATGTAATTTATGCAAGGGATTGCATCTTTCTTTTGTAACGAATGCACTAAGCAACCCTGTATATATTTTACAATGTCTTTACAGAAAAAAGAAAATCATTTACTGTAGTGTTGTAAAATAATGCACTTTTCTAATTTTTTCATTAAAATCTCTATGGCACGTTTGCAAATGTGTCTTGGTCTTCCTTCACTAAGAAAGGGGAATTAAGAGCTGTTTTTGTCCAGGCTCTCCTGCCTTAAGCCACGTTCGGAAAACTTTCTCAAGCAAGGTGGACAGAGTCAAAATTGGGCACCAGTTGTCACTGGTCTTCCTCACTGCAGGCAGGCCCGCTAAGAAGCCTTGCCCCTAAAAACCTCGGCAAGGACTTCAAATCAACCGAGAGCCCCCGATTTGCCAATTTTTGTTTTTCTGGCTGAGGAATTTGAGTTCAAAACATGAGACAACCCCTTTTGCGCTTTTCTACCTGTCTCTGCGTGTGTGTGGAAAAAAGGAGAAACAGGCAGATAAAGCTGCTCTGTAATCTCTGTGGCAAAGGTCAACTCTGCTCCCGGCAACCCACAGTAGCTGCTGAAAGGTTAGGGGCTTCTGACTTCACTCACGTTCCAGAGGCCTGGGCATCATGGAACTCTGGGGGTGCCAGTGTCAGAGCTTCCTGAAGGGGTGGTATTCTCCGATCTTGCCCGCATCCAGAAGGCTCCTGAAAACACAGATTGCCAGGCCCCATCCTCACTGTGGGTCCAGGATGGGGCCACAACTGTGCGTTTCTAACAAGGCCTCAGGGGTCCTGATGCTGCTAGGGTGGGGACCACACCTTGAGGACCGTGGTCTTCTCCGTGCTGTCCCAACTCTGAGATTAAGGGGAGATTCTGGACCAAAGCGCATCATGGCCACAGGTGGAGCCCCACGGAAGCCAGGCTCCTTTCTACCGGTCCTGTCGGAAGTGTACTCATTCATGGGGTACCTGCTGCCTGCTCTGCTCTGCTCCCCCAGAACAGAGGCTCATACAGGGAACGGGCCTGACCCTGGTAAGAACCTTGACTCTCAATGGTCAACATCACATCACCACAGTTTGTTCCTCGATAGAACACCTTGTTTCGGGAGCCGGGTCTTCTAAGCCAGGGGTTAGACAACTTTGACAATAAAGAGCCAGACGGTACCTATCTTAGACTTAATGCCAGACCCCAACTCTGCCGCTGTAGCAGGAGAGCAGCCAGAGATAATACGTAAATGAATGGGCACAGCTCTGTCCAATACACCTGTATTTATGGAGACTGAAATTTGAATTTCACAGTATTTTCATAGGTCACAAAATATTCTTCGTCTTTGGTATCCACCCCCCACACCATTTAATAATGTAAAACTCACTCTTAGCTGGTGGGCCACGCGGAGACCGGGGGCCGGGTGTGGCCTGGAGGCCACGGTGTGCAGACCCCCTGTCCTAAGCTCTTCTCCAGATATGGACTTGTTTCATCTTCCCACCACCCCCAAGTTTGGTACTGTTTTCACCACTCAGTGTTCTCATCTGAGCCAGGGTTTCTCACAATAGCAGCAAGGGCTAAAAATCAGTTCACGGGTCAAAGGAGGCTTTATTTTGTCCATCCTTCATGGACGTCCACCTTTGGGAGGGTTCAGAGAGATCATCAGCCCGGCCAGCCCAGGCCAGCCTCCCCTGACCGTGGTTCCTCTCCTCACTCCGTACCACCCCAGCCCCGCCTGAACATCAAGCATCAGCGAAGACACTGCTGGAACCCAGCAAGTACAGTTAAGGGCCAGATGCCGCGTCCCTCCCCCAGGTGAGGTCAGGGAGCCCAGGCCATTGTCCCTGGCACTGTCATCCCACAGAGAACCTCTTCAGGCTGGGTCTCCTCGTCCTGCCTCTGGGAGGTTCCCAAGGAGATCACAGGCAGCATCTGGAAGAGGATTTACAATCTGTGTTGACATTTTAGAGACAAAGGTCTCGCTGTGACCCATGAGTCTCAGTGTGCGGTGACAGACCTCCATCTAGTGTCAGCCAGCCAGGCTGCTGAGAGCACGGCAGGTCTCGGACGGGACAACAGTCGGGTGTGGATTCCTCCTGCTCTCCCCCCTCCCTCTTTCTCTCCTTCCCTCTCTCCCTCTTCCCGCCCCCTCTCCCCTTCCTCCCTCTTCCTCCCCTTCTTCCCCACCTCCCTCCCTTCCATCCAGCAACCATTCATTAAAAATCTCCGGTCTGTACATCCACCTGCCCGTTACACGTGTTCACTTGGGTTTCCAACAGGCATCTCCCACTTCACGGGTCCAACGTGAACTCCTCATCACCTCCCTCCCCCCACCTCCCCAGACTCCTGCTTCTCTTGAAGGGCTTCTCATCTCAGTAAGTCAGTGCCATCCTTCTAGCTGTTCAGGCCAAAGAACTCTGGAATTATCCTCGACTTCTCTTTTCTACCCCAAATCCAAGCCCTCAGAAAGTCGCGTTGGTTCTACCTTCAACATTTATCCGGAATCTGACCCCTTCTCCTCACCTCCACCAACCCGCCCTGGGTCCACAGTACCAGGTCTCGCCTGGATTATTGCGTCAGCCCTCCCCCCCCCCACCTCCCCTCCCCCTTTCCTCCCGTCTGCTTTCAATACAGAAGCCAATGCATGCTTTTGCATTTTAAACTCAGGGTTAGTGAGGCATAACTCACATACAGAACAAGTCACCCTTTCTGGGTGTAGAGTTCTCTGAATCCTGACAACACACAGGGACTTAAAACAATCCTTCTAGAGTGTAAATAAGGTCGGGTCACTTTCCCTGCTCCACCCTCCCGGTGGTTCCCATCCACCCCAGCTGACAAGGCCCTCCCAGACCTGCTCCCCTGACCCCCTTGCAGCCCTGCTGGCCTCCTGGCTGTGCCTGGGCACCACTGCCCAGCGTGCTCTTCATGCTGTGGCCTGTCACCCCCAATCAGGAGTCACAGGCCTCTTTGTCACTTTGGTTTCAGCTGCACTGGAGTATAACTGCACTTCCCCCTGGGGTCCTCTTCAGGGACCCCCAAAGTGAATGTTGTGTATACCTGTATTCAGTGCCAGGCCTTCACAAACATACCTAACAAACTTGGTGAAAATCTAACCACACGATACAGTAACGGAGCCCATAGTTTACATTAGGGTTCACTGTTGGTGTTGTACATTCTGTGGGTTCGGGCAAATGTGTAATGACATGTGTCCACCATGTCATACAGAGCAGTTTCACTGCCCTAAAAAATCCTCTGTGCTCTGCCTATTCATCTGCTGAGTCCTTCTCACGTAATAACTCATAGCCTTTCCCAAAATACGTCCCGTGGAATGCTTGTCCCCAGCCCCACCTGCCAACACAGGTTATATGCGTTGCCGTATCCCATGTCCCCTTCCTGGAGATTGACAAGCCACCACACCACAGTGCCTCATAGCCTTTGCTATATGAAGAAACCCAGAGCTCTGATAGCCCAGCGACGCCCGAGCATGATGGGTAAAGGGGTCCTCGCTCCCCAGCGCACCTGTTTACAACCGTCAGAACCCCACCCCGCATGCGCTGGTGCACCCGTTCTTCCCGTTCTCCATGCTCCAGCCACAGGCAGTTGGCACTTCCTGGTCCCCTGGGTGGGTGGAATCATGGGGCTAGGTCTGGCCAATGAATCCTGAGTGAAGTGACATTGGTCCCTTCTTGGCTGGAGCATCAATTGTCAACGTGAGACCCTCCAGAACACCATGCTGACAGTCAGGTTTCAAGATAGAGGCTGCTGAGTCCAGGTCCTGAAGTGAAGAGGTGGGGCATAGGGTCCCCAGCTGGCCCACAGCGGACACAGAAAGTGAGGGGGAAAAATACCTTTACACCACTAAGATGCTGGGGTTCGGACTATCCGCAGCCTATATCCTGACGGAACCGCACCCCTTGGGACACTGGTTTCTCAGGCCTGTGGTGCCTGGCACATGTTTGGTTCATAACGAAACCAAGTCTCCCAAAACCAAGTTCCTCTGCCGAGTTTATGGTTCACCGTTGAAACCTTATACAAGCCTCCATGTCCCTGTCCTTGGAAATAAAAGGCTTTTGCTTTAGTCTCTCAGGCCTCCCCTGAGTCTCAAAGGCTGGCTCAAGAGTTAATGATTAGAAATGTGAAGATGTAGAAACCAAGAATAGCTGTTGGGCCAGGAAACTGGTAACAATTTAGACTATAAATACGTCACGTGGCGGAGTGGCCGAACTCCCAGTTCTCTGAAAGATATAGATAAAGGCCTGACACACGGTCCTAAGTTGTTTTTCATAGGAACCAGACCCCCACCAGATGACAACTGCTGACCACAAGCACATAGACCCCAGACCATTGAAACCAGAGATCTGATGATACTTGAAACTTCACCTTGATGCCAACCAATGTGAGAACTGTGCATGAGCTGATCATGTACCCTGCAGCCCCTCCCTCGCATTGCCTTAAGACCCCCTTCCCTGAAAGCCGTCAGGGAGTTGAGCATGAGCTGCGCATTCTCCTTGCTTGGCACCCTGCGATAAATGCTGCACTTTCCTTCACCACAACCCAGTGTCAGTAGATTGACTTTACTGCCTGCAGGCAAGTGGACCCAAGTTTGGTTCGGTAACAGTAAAGAATATCTATGAGTTAACGATCAGCCCAAAGCATCTTCCTGGAGACAGTTGCATGCACTGAAATCAATTCCACGTCAGGGTCTTACTCATCTGGGTTAAGCATAAGCCACTCCAGTCCCATTCCCATTTTTGGGACTTCAAAAGAATCTTTGTCATGTCCAGCATTTCCCTCATGTGCAGAAGAGCCCATGTCAGGGGGTAGTGACACCCTCTACAAATGAGGACACTGAGAAAGCCACTTCCTTTCCTGGACCCTCAGCATCCTTCAATCAGCAGTGGAAGACATTGGATCAAGAAGCACTGGCTGTGGATAAAAATCCAGATCTTGGTTTTCATGATGTGTCCAGAGCTGATGGCAGCAGGGCATAAACCTCAGCCTAGCTGTGATTCCAGCCTTGCCAAGCCCTCCCGAGAGCCCAAATCAGTCATCCAAAGAGAGAACACAGATGGGTGGAGGGAGCTCCAGGCACAGGGTCAGTGACACAGCCTGGGCGGCCTTTCCAAGTCCCTGCCGAGGAGTTAGGAAGTCCGTGGATTCAGCTATTAAATTGCCTGAGAAGCTCAAGTCCGCTGTCTTAGCAGCTCCGATCAACTCAGCCTCAGCCAGACCAAGAATTGCATTGAAAACCAAAACCCAAACAGCCTGAGGATGCAGGGCTCTGTCCCCTGGCCCACCTGCAGGGCTGGGCACAGTGGCAGGGAGGGTGGGAGCTCTGGGGTCAGCCTCCCAGCTCAGCGCCCACAGTCTTAGGTAGCAATGCTTAGGTAGCTTACTACACCACAGGTTTCCTGTGTGTAAAACAGGGCTCTTTTGAGGAATTATGATTATTAACATCACCCCCTGAGTCAAGGTACCTACTGAGATAATATATTCAATGCTCATAGTAAAAGCTAGCTGTGTGCCAGCACTGTTCTGAGACCCTGATTTCGTGGTTATTGTTTTCGGTTCCGCTGTATGCATTCCACACACATTCCCTTTGACTATTTGTCTACCGTGGGCTGTGTGTCTACTAGGAAAAGCGGCTTCCAGGGTGTCTATGTGTCTGGTGCCTGCCCCCTGTTGCTCTTTCTTCTGGTAATTGTTCAGACTTGAGCCAGATTACTGACTCAGAACCCTTTGAATGAAGGGGAGGCCGGGTGCCCTTGAGGAAGGACCCGGGCACAGCACCTAAAGTGTATATTATTAACCTTTCTCCCAGCCTTCTCTGAAGGCTGTTTACCAGGGTGACTGTGCCGTGGGGAAAGGGAAATAAGCAGACTTTTGGGGGGATTCCTGGACACTGGCTCTGAGCTGACACTAATTCCAGGAGACCCAAGACGTCTCCGTGGTCCGCCCGTCAGAGCAGGAGCTTATAGAGGTCAGGTGATCAACGATATCAAGTCTGTCTCACAGTGGGTCCCCCAAGTCATCCTGTGTTTGTTGTTTCAAGTTCTGGGCTGCACCACTGGGCAGTCACACTCAGCAATGGCAGGGCCCCTGCGCTGGCAACAGACCTTGCTCCCAGCCACAGGTGTGGTCTGTCAGCCAGGCTGGGCTAATTACAGCACCATGTCCCCTGGGCCACCACGGTGATTGCTCCAGGGATGACCACGTGACCCAAATCAGCCAGTGGGAGCCCTCCCTTTTTTTCCCCCCCGGCAGGACTTGGTAGGGAAGAGCTGTGTCTGGGGCCTCTTGAAGCAGGTGGGCTGACACATCTCACAGAGCCTAAGAGCATTTAAGTCTTGAATCAAGTTGTACCTGAGACCAGATCTACCCTTGCACTTTCTACTGGCTGATGGTACAAGCTAATCAATTTCAGTGAGCCAGTGAGAGCTTGGATTTGACTCTAGTGTCCCAAGACAAATGCTGTGCTGGGAATCTTCTATTTTCCCCTCCAAATCTCTCTCCACCTTTATCCACTCTGCTCTGTGTCCATGGAAACAAACCTGTGTGGCTTCCACTTAGATTCGGCCAATGGGGAGCTCTGGCACAAAGTCAGGAGGTTTGAGGAAAGGGAGGGGGAGCACTTCTTCCCTCCGTTTGAGTCGTGGAGACCCTGGGGTCTGCGTGTTTCCTAAGCAAGGGTCCCAGCCTCCCCCAGGTAGCCTTCTCCGCACAGCCTCTGCTTCCAGGCTCAGAAGTGCCCCTCTTACCCTGGCGCAGGGGGTAATGGTGCCCTGACATTATTAGCTTCCGGTACTGCACTACCCTTTACGGTTTCTTTATACTTTAAGTTTTTGAAAATAGTCCCTTCATTAAACGGTTCTCAAATCACCCAGTGTGAGTATGCTATCTGTCTCCCGGCAGACTCTGCCAGCTACATACACTACATGATTGCTACACCCAGACGACTCAGCCTAAGTGGACAAAATATCATCACAGGGATCATCGCATCCTGAGAGCTGGGTGCATATCTCTGCCCAGGCAAAGATCTCGGGGAAGTTAACTTCCGTTGTACAGGAAAGGAAAGCAATTGCTTAGTATATGAGCAATTAGGACATGAGGATTGTGATTGATCATCTGTCCAGGATTATGTGGCCATGCCTCCTTCAAAACCAGAACCTATTATCTGCTAAGAGAAAGGCGAACAGGCCGAGATTGGCAGTGGGGGAATGGATGGGGGAGCGGGTGGGGGAGGATGGGGGAGAGGACCAGGGGTTTCCCAGCAGTCATATGAATGCTCACCTGCAAAATGGGAATAATGCTTCCCCAGCCCATGTGACGTGTCTGTTAAACTGAGATGCAGTGGGCACAGGAAGACATGGAAGACATAGTCTCTCCTTCCTTTGCTTGGACACAGAAGCACTACTTGGTGAGCCTCAGCCTTACGTCTACCCCCAGTGGTACAGCTGCCCCCTCACTTCCCAGGGTTCAGGATGGCCAGCTCCAGCCCAGCTCTGGATAAAGGGACAGGACACTGCTTACGTGGGATCTTTCCTCTACTGTCCTAGGGAGCACCGCCCACCCAGTGTTCCCCTTCACGGGGAAACAGGGTTGATTTTTCCCTGGAGGAACACACCTCCCACGCTCTCGGCCCATACAGCCGCCCCGCTCCTAGCTTCAGCACTAGAACAGGACCCTGGTTTTCTGCATTTCTCAGCCAACCCTTCTATGGCCCCTCTGCCAGGGTGCTTGGCCCCTGGGCCCGATGTGAGGCAAGCTCATTGAAGGGGCGTAGGAAGGGAGGGTGTGTATTCACCGCCCAAAGCAGGTGGTGCTGGCTTGTACAGCTGCTCTGCGAACCGTGAGGTCCCCACAGAACCATCAGAGAAGCACGCCGGCTTACTGAGCCTCCCGCGTTGCCCTGTTGCCATGGCAATGCCCCAGTGCCGCACCAGGAATAGATGGTTTTTTAAAGGGGGGTGGGTGGGTGGCATCTTGAAAGAAGTATGAGCAGTTGAGGGGGAGGGACTTCTTTGAGTGGGCGCAGGGGCCTTGGCTGCCCCCCCAGTTCAGGGCTGCCCACTTCCACCCTGTCCTGCCAGCAAGCAGCTCTTCCTTTCATTTTTGAGACAAACGCCAGCTGCTTGCATGGAGTGCTGGTGGCGGTGCTGGGCACGAGGGGGAGTGAGGTACGAGGCACAGGGGCTGACGGGGGTATAACCAAGACCCACTCATCCCTGAGTCCTGGAGGCCAGGGCCCACCCTGGGCCACATGGCCTTCCACAGTTAAAGGCAAAGCACAGAGCTTGGGGTCAGAGGCGCCTGGGTCCTCAGCCTGGGTCTCCACTTCGTGCTGAGCAAGCCCCGGGCAAGTCCCTTAACCTGTCAAAGGCTCAGTGCTGCAGTCGGGCAGGGATCCACCAGAGAAGCAGAACCAGGAGGAGATGTGCATTAGGAGGTTTATTGCAAGGAGCCGGTTTACGTGATTGTGGGGTCTGGCTCAGTAAGTCTGGAGTCCACAGGGCAGACCATCAGGAAGGGCAGACTGCACTTCTCCAGCAGGGGCTGAAGCTGCTCTCCACAGGTGGAATTCTTTTCTTTATCAGGGAGGCCTCAGCTCTGCTTTAAAGGCCTTTCAATGGACTGAACGAGGCCCACCCAGATTATCTAGGGTGACCGTTCTTGCTTGGAAGTCAACTGATTATGGCCTTATTCACATCTACAAAAATACCTTCCCCGCAGCACCTAGATTAATGTTTGGTTGAGAAACTGGGGACTGTTTGACACACAAGAACACCATGACAAGTGGCTCCTCTGTAAAGTGGGGCCAGTGGGCTTTTGGGGGAACTTACTATGTGATTTATAAGTGCTTATCTTACTTAAGCCTAATACTAGCAATAATGACAAAAGCGTTAACCGTAGCCAACCGGAATCTCACTGTGTGCCAGTCATATCCTAAGTACCTATTTAATCCTCTCAATGAGCATATCTGGCAGGTGCCTTTTGATCCCCATGGACCAAAGAGGTTACTTTACCCGAGTCTAAGATCTGCAGGATCCAGAAGCCAAAGAAAGGCATATTTTAAACCAGGTGCTATGCTGGACACTTTACATAGGAGAGTGCTGTGAGGGGATTAAACTCAATCTGATAAGAGCGAAGAAATACCCTTTGTGTTCACTCATTCTCCCCTCGTTCTTCAAACAGGCGGCAGGCCCCCACTGCATGCTTTACCTGTCTTCTCACCTAGCCCTTGGTGCCTCCCTGTATAGTGACGTTATTATCCTCGTGTGGTCATTGAAGATGCAGAGACCGTAGGTAAGGTGAGGCGTTGAATTGAGGTCTGTGTGACTTTGAGGCTGTGCCTCTTGGATACTTGGCATTGTTGGAAGAAGTGCCTGGTTTGGCCCCGGGGCTCTTGAACTCAAGCTTCAAGCCTCGGATCTGGGATAACTTCCTTACGGATGATGTGCTGGCCATTCTCCAGACCTGTTCTCTGCCCACCCCTTCCCTGCTCTGTGCCCCGGGAGGCTGACCCTGTGAACTGCATCATCCTGGGTCCCTCTGGCTTCTCGGGGGACTTGGTCAATGGGAGACACTGGTAGGAGGTGGGAGGGTGGGAAGAGAGAGATTAGGACATACACTGACCTTGACTCCTCCCTGCCTTGCCGCGGCACCCGTAGTGGCCCATCCCTCTCTGCACCTGGCAACACACCCGCCTCCTTTCCCCCAGACCCTTCCAGGCCGCAGAGTGGCAAAGGTTTCCCACAGTTCTCAGGCCGCTGGTGCCTCACCATCCCTTCCTGGTTCCCCTGGCCCTGCCCTCATCTCTACTGATAGTACCTTCATTACACTCCCTCCAAGGAAACCTCTGGGCACTCCATCTGCCTCCTGCTGGAGCCCCGACAAACTGGCAGATCTGGGAACTGCTAGCTGGCAGCCCACCTTGGGTGATGGAAGGTGTCTGCAGGAACTGAGGCAGGGGGAGGGCAGGGCCACTCCAACCCCTGCAAAAGGACAACATGCTTTATGAGCCTTTGGTAGGATCAGCTGAGTCTGGCCCCCTGGATGTGTGAGGGAGAAGCAGGGTGCCAAAGTCATTCCGATTTGCCGGGGACATTCCTGGCTTTAACGTTAAATGTCCCCTCCTTCTCGGACACCCCCAGTCCCGGGCAGATGGTGACAGGTGGTCACCCCAGAGTGAAGTTACCCCCCTTTTGCCGTGCACGACTCTCACTGGCCTCACCGCTCAGGGAGGTGCCCAGACGCGTCCCCAGGAGCCCTAGCCTGGGCTCCACGGAGGAGGTGAGAGCAGCTCAACGTGCGGAGACCGAGGCCCCGAGGGAGAGGGGCAGCTCGGCAGGCCCTCTGTCCATCCTGCCTCACCGGGGAGCCTGCAGCCTGGAAGTGTCACTTCCTTCAGCGGTTCTCCTTGAGGCCTGGCTGGGTCTAATTGCTTGGCAGCTGGAACCCCAGGGTCCAGCACAATCACTGAGTATTTAATAATAATTAAAAGACAATGGGATAAGCTTCTCCTCTGTACCTCTCACTGTGGGGTCTGTATTCCCCTAGGCACGCTTAATTGCTGTAATGACAATGTGAACGTACAAGCCACAGCCTCTTAAAGTCCTGACAGGGAAGGATGAGCAGAAGTTTGTGCTGGATCAGTGATGCCAGGCAGGGGATGGGGCTACATCGCCTTCGTTTACACACGTTGTTCCCTTTGCCTGGGCGGCCCTCCCCTCACCGATAAGCCTGGTGCCTACCCTCCCTGGCTCAGCAAACACCCCATACAGTGCTCCCTCCTTGCCAGACATCCTTAGGAGCCGAGCAGACAGCACTGAACCAGACCAGTGGAACAGAGTAGCAGTTCCAGGGCTCGCCCTGTGCCTGTCACCCTCCCATTGTCTCCAGCTGGACCAGAGCAATTAGAACAGTGTCACGTGGAGACACCCCTCTTCGGGGGTCCAGGCCCTGAGGCCTGCGGGTGACTTTGAGGCATTTGTCAAACTCTGATCCCACCCACCATGGATGTGTCAAATCTCAGAAGGCAGCCACTGATCTCTGTCTGTTCTGAATCAAATCGGAGCCTCTCAACACTCGTGTCCACCTTCCCTGGTTGACAACAACGCCCCACCAGTAGGCTACTGTTGTCCTCAGCCAATGAGAAGCCATGAATAGGTTCTGGGCAGAGGAAGGCCGTTGTCTGAATTACTTGCCCTGGACTACAAGACCCGAAAGTCCTGCACAGCCTCCTCCCTGCCCCCTGCCCTCCAGTAACAGTTGCCTTCTCCTGGCATGCTTAGGGCACCTTGTGTTCTCCTGACTCACGGCCTGGGCCTCACTCTTTGGTCTGCATGGAAGGCCCCCCTCCTGGGGCTTGGTCAATTCCTACTCATCCTTCAGGCCTCAGAGATGGCTTCCTTGGCCATACCTCCTCTGCCCCCTCAACATAAACTCCAGGTTTCTCTTGTACTCTCACAATGCCCTGGACTTTCCTTCCATAGCACTTGTGAAAACTTGCAAGAAGACAGTAACCGAATAACTGGACAACTAAATATGCCTCCCCCAGCTCTGAGAGCAGAATCTACAACGTTGTCATTGCTGTGTCCTCAGGGCCCAGCATCAGGGTACCTATCACACAGCAGGCTCTCAATAAGTGTTTGCTGATTTAAATGAATAAAGTACGACTTCCTCTTGGAAAAGAAATGTAGACATTTGGGGAATCATCCTCTACAGAAAGTGGGTTTTCCTCTCTTGCTTCATCCACTCCAGAACCTCTTGCAGAGCAAACACTTCTATAGCACTTACTGTGTGCCAAGCAGTTTTCTAAGTGCCTTACATACGTCATCTCATTTAATGGTCACCACTCTATGAGGTGGATACTATTATTATCCACAATTGACGTAGGAGGAAACTGGGGCACAGAAAGCTTAAATAATCTTAAGCAGCTAAGGAGGCTGCAGAGATAATCCCAGTGGGATAAGACTGTAATTTCTTTAGGTCTTCAATTCAGTGATCATAAATATGGAGAGAAGGGGTAGGCTCATCTTGTCTGAAGACAGAGTCAAAAATCCAAACTTTTTTTTGGGTATCTGACTTCTTTAGGAGTTCAGGTGTCTTCTTAGACACGAATCTCTTTTTTTTTTTCTTTTTGGGTAATTGTTGGATTGCAAATCTCATGTGCTTGCTTTTGGTAGAAATGTATCATCATAAGCCCCAAGTTTCTTTGATTTTATCTTAGTTAAAATTTGGTTAAAGCCAGAGACCACAAAATTCACGTATCGGTTAATGAGAATACCTTTTAAAAATAACTTTTATAATGAAGCTGATCGCACAAGTGTTTTGAGAACACAAAGCACTGGGTTAGCCAGCCATCAGCTTTTGTTTGGAAAGAAAGAAAAGATTCGGCAAGTATTTGCACAGTAGTGTCTATAACATTTTAATTTAAGCTACACTTGCTCTGTATATGTCATCATAAAGTTCTGAAGGAAAATGACTACAACTTAGAATTCTATACCAAGCAAAACTATCATATGTGATGATACAGTATAAAAACTCAGACAAAGTGTGTCCTGGATCTTACTAAAGTTGGCAGTAGGTCTCTTGGTAATGGCAGTTATCAAAACTTTGTCCCTGATTTACTCTTTTCCAGTCCAGACTAACTGCCTGGTACACAGCAGTCATCCTGGATCTTTCATCATTTTATGTTTTTCATCTCTTGCTTCCTCTATCCCACTTCCCCATGTACTCCATTGTTTTGTTGGAGCATATCTTCCAGGAGCTTTCTGCAAAAAGTTTGCTTGGGGGGTAAATTCTTGGAAGAAATTTTCTGTAAAAAACTGTCTTTATTTTACCATTATATTTGATTAATAGTTTGAAAAGGAATAGAATTTTGGTTTGGAAATGATTTTCCTTCAAATTCTTAAAGGTATTGCTTTAGAATTCTGTCTCCTAGTGTTGATGTTGGAAAGCCTAAAGACATTCTAATATCTGATCCTTTGATGCCAAGTTTGTTTTTTTTCTGGAAGTAAAGTATACAATCTTTTTCATCTCTGTTGTTCTTTAATTTCATGATAATGTGTAAGGATTGATATGCAGGGAACTTGGTAATCCCTTTTTGTCTTTAAAGTCAGGGGAAACCCTGAAGGGGGGTGGGGTGAGAGGGGTTTCTAAGGCTGCTTCTAAATTGCCATATCGGGGAAACAATTTTAAAAACTTATTTCATTAATGATTTCCTCTTCTCTGGTTTCCCTTTCTGGAACTCCTATTATTTACCTCTTGTATCCCCTAGGATGGTCTTTTAATATTCTCATGTTTTGCCTTCTTTTATTCATCCCTTTGTTCTTTGCTTACTTCCTAGAGATTTCTTCAAAAATTGTTCTACAGCCCTCCCACTGAGTTTTTCATGTCTGCCTTTATTTTCAAACTCCAAAAGTTTTTTTTTTCCCTAAAAAAATTGCATCCTGTTTTATGTCATGGATATAGCGTCTCTGAGGATATTAATAAGTTTTTTCCCCCACCTTTCTTCCTGCTTTGTCTCCATTATTTCAACTTTGTTTTTCCTGCTTTTTTTGGTTTCTGCTTTTTATGTTAGACTTTCCCCTCATATTTCTGGTAATCTTTGGTTGTCTGCTTATGTTTAAGAGTGGGGAACAAAGGAGCTGATGGGGTCTCTGAGCACAGGGTTGACCTTGCTGACTGTGAACTTCAGTGTAGGGTGATCGTCAGTGTAGGGTGATCTAGTAGGGCCTTTTTTTGGGAGGAGTCCTTGAGGTTGGTCAGAGGTTCACAAAGAGTACTCTTTCCAACTTGTGTCTGAAGGATTGAGGTTGGGCTGCCAGTAGTTAGGAGCTAAGAAACGAAAAGAACTGGAACATCTCACTGTTCATTGTGCATGTGACAATTTAATGCCCTGCTTTTCTAACAGTACTTCTGCCCCTAAGTGTCCAGGGATCCTCTAGATTAGAGATTCTCTGTTTTACTCACTCCAGTGAATAAATTTCCAGGCTTCTGCCAGGGTGATGGAGGGGAAACCCTGAAGGGGGGGGGGTGGGGTGAGAGGGCTTTCTAAGGCTGCTTCTAAATTGCTATCGTTGAATGCTCCTTATTTTAGCCTCCTGTTTCACCCTCCACCACTGCAAGTACCTGGTGCCATCAGTTCCTGAGCCTTCTGAGGACTCTGTACCGCCAGTTGGCTCTTGGCTTTCCCCACTGCCTGACTAGCACTTGAATTTCTCAGGGCAGCTGAGATAATAAGTACGACTATCCTGTCTGCTTTCCTGTTACCGAAATCTGTTGCTGTCCACTGCTCTTTTCTTCCTGTTCTTCTGCATATGAGATTAAAAATTCCCTTTTCTGCAGTTTTAGTGGAGATTTAGAGAGAATGAAATCAGATATGTTTGCACAATGTGTCATCTTTAGGACAGACAATGTTTCAGGTAAAAGATCCTCAGAACACACTTTTCTTGCCCATATCTGACCACAGCCAGCTGTGTGACTTGTCTCTCTAGGCCAATCTCTGGCCTCTTTGTCCAGACGAAGAGATTAACACTGGGGAACTCTGTGCGTTTCTCACAAATCCATGGTGATATAGGTTTTACCCCCTGGATGGGAACCAAGACCGTGGAGGCTTGTGGAGGAAGAGAAGGGTCAACCGAGGGGCTTTAAAAGTGTGTTCAAAAGAGAAAACAGCAGGAACGGTTTGTGCCTGAGGGCTGAAGTCGTCCTGGAGTGCTAAAGCCAATGATATGATGTCAGCACATGATGAGTAAAGCTTTCTAAATATGGCCTCCTAATGAGGCTAAGTTCAGCGATGGCCAAGCTAAGAGACCCGGGAGCTCTGCAAGGCCAACTCCTCCACTTCCACATGGGGAGACGGAGGCCTGCAGGGGGCAGCCTCTTCCTCAGACATACCCGAGACAGCACTGGCTAAGGGGCTGTGTGGATGGAGACTTCCGGAAGCTGACCACAAGACAAAGAGAGGACTGCAAGAGGTTACTGGGGGATGATGCGTGTGACAGATAAAGCAGCGAGGAAGCAGCACTGGGTAGAGGACACCATCAGATCACGAGTAGATCTGACAAAGTCTCGGTCAGCTCGACCCGGAGCTCCAGAGCAAAGACGGCTCCTTAGAGGAATCTGTGTTGGACAGAAATGGCCAGGCCCTGGTTCCTGCCCCCTCACACCCCCCATGTTGTTCAGTCCCAGTGGCTGTCCGGGAAGAGTGTAGACACAGGGCAAAAGCTGAGATGGGCTCTAAAAACACGAACAGCTGGAAGCTGCCAGGAAACAGCACTATTTACAGCTGAAGGGCAAGTCCTTTCTTGAAGGGAGAGCTGGGGCTATGTCTCCGTGGCTCATGGGGATGGAGGAGACAGGAGGCGACAGGAGCTAGCCTCACCATCCTCTCTCCCCTGCTTGCCCACCTGAGGGGGAGGGCAAGGCTCTCCGAAGCCCTACATGTCCCATTTTCAGGACGGGGACAGCCCTGTGCAAAGGCTGAAGGACCTTCCATTGAGAGCAAGGGGGTTAGTTCCTGCTCGCCTGATGATCCCACCTCACAGGGCTAGTCTTTCCCCTCAGGCTGACCAACACCCACCCTCAAGACAGCTTGCATGGAGGCCCTGGAAGTACTAGCCAGGAAGAGATTTTCTTGGAGTCTCTTGCCTCTCAGATCCATCTCACTGGCCCTCTGCAGTTTTCAGGAAGGCCTCCTGATCTTGTAGGCGAACTGCAGCCCCAATTCCTGGATGCCCAGCTGTTCCTCAGGCCTGAGGATGGTGAAAATGGCAGAGGCAGCCAGTGGGCATGGGAAGCCCCTGTGACCGTGAGAAGGTCAGGCGGCCTCCAGCTGGAACATCCAAAGCCCATCTGTCCAGGGACATTCACTCATTCCTCAGTTGCCCAAGGAAGTCAGGGTGTGTGTAATCCTGGATGCTGTCTGGCCACTAGTTTTCCAGTGAAAACACAGGATTATTATTATCATCAATATTATTATTATTACTTTAAGCTCTAAATGTAAGCAGAGAAGCAGCGGGAGCCTTGATTTTTATTACTTTGCTCTTTCTCTCCATATGTCCCTAGAAGCCGTGGAAAGCAGAGGCAGGTAACGTGCTGATCAGGCAACGTGAGAAAGCAGAGCCCTCATCCTGGTTCTGGGGCCTGGCCCCGTCACAGGAAAATGGGAGAAATACTCTCATGAGGCAGGTATAGAGGAGGGCCCAGCCTGGCCCATGTGAACAGTCATCCCTGTCTCTAGATGGAGGCATTTGTCCACCCACCCCGGAATGCAAGGCTGGGCTGCCCGAAGCTGAGAATGGACCAGCCTGTGTATGAACACTTAGTACCTGTCCGCTTAATTGAGGACTTTTCTGGACTGTCTAGATCAGTGGTTCTCATTTGGGGCTGATTAGCCTGCAAGGGATATTTGGCCAAGTCTGGAGACAGTTTTGGTTGCCGCAGCTCCTGGGTGATGGGGGTGTGGGTGCTACTGGCATCTAGTGAGCGGAGGCCAGGGATGCTGGTAAGAATCCTATAATGTGCAGGGCAGAGCCCCTACCCCGCCCCCCAAAAACGAACTACCTTACCTGAAACATCAACAACGCCTGCTCTGAAACCCTGCTCTAGAAGATGTCTGATCGGAAATCAATCCTAGCCGCCATTTATTGAGTATCTACTACAATGAGGCATGTTACGTTCAGTATCTCAACTCCAGACTCGGAGGCTTGCTGAGGTTAATACCTTCACTCTGGAGATGAGGAACGACCAGAGAGGGAAAATCAAATTCCCCCTGGTGTCCTGTCCCTAAGGGCCTGGGGCATGGATTCAAACTGAGGTTGGTTTGACTCCAAAGCCCAGGCCTTTGATGCCCAGACCTGGCTGCAAATCGACAGGGTGGGCTGTGCTTACGATCTGGTGGGAAGATGCCACTGCTAGGAGGATACGATTGCGGGCAACTTGGTGCCTGAGACAGTGCGTGGGCTACGGTGTTTCCCTTGGCGCTGGAGGAATCACAGTTTTAATTTTTTGAATAGACTATTTATTCACATGGTTCAGAATTCAAAAGGTACAAAAGAGGACTCAGTGAAAGTTTCTCTCCCACTCCTGTCCCCCATCTACCCAGTCCCCAGCCACACGGACAGCCAATGTAGACAGTTTTTTTTTTTTTTAAACATCCTTCTAGAGATAAGGCACTTAAGTTTTCTTAGAAAATTAAGCTGCTTTTGTTTTTTTGTTTTTGTTTTTACAGTGAATATGTATTGCTTGTTTAATGAGGATAAGCAAACAGAAACCAAGAGAATAAAATTATCCATAATCCTACTCCACAAAAAAGTCACCATAGGGCTTCCCTGGTGGCGCAGTGGTTGAGAATCTGCCTCCTAATTCAGGGGACACGGGTTCGAGCCCTGGTCTGGGAAGATCCCACATGCCGCGGAGCAACTAGGCCCGTGAGCCACAACTACTGAGCCTGCGCGTCTGGAGCCTGTGCTCCGCAACAAGAGAGGCCGCGATAGTGAGAGGCCCGTGCACCGTGATGAAGAGTGGCCCCCGCTTGCCACAACTAGAGAAGGCCCTTGCACAGAAACGAAGACCCAACACGGCCAAAAATAAATAAATAAATACATTAAAAAAAAAAAATCACCATGCATGCTTTGGTGTATAAATGTCCAGATGCGTTTTCTATTCAAAAATCTATGGAGATGTACCACAATGTTCATTGCAGCTCTATTTATAATAGCCAGGACATGGAAGTGTCCATCAACAGATGAATAGATAAAGAAGATGTGGCACATATATACAATGGAATATTACTCAGCCATAAAAAGAAACGAAATTGAGTTATTTGTAGTGGGGTGGATGGACCTAGAGACTGTCATACAGAGTGAAGTCAGAAAGAGAAAAACAAATACCATATGCTAACACATACATATGGAATCTAAAAAAAAAAAAAAAGGTTCTGAAGAACCTAGGGGCAGGATAAGAATAAAGACACAGACGTAGAGAATGGATTTGAGGACACGGGGAGGGGGAAGGGTAAGCTGGGACAAAGTGAGAGAGTGGCATTGACATATACACACTACCAAATGTAAAATAGATAGCTAGTGGGAAGCAGCCGCATAGCACAGGGAGATCAGCTCAGTGCTTTGTGACCACCTAGAGGGGTGGGATAGGGAGGGTGGGAGGGAGACACAAGAGGGAGGGGATATGAGGATGTATGTATACGTATAGCTGATTCACTTTGTTATACAGCAGAAACTAACACACCATTGTAAAGCAATTATACTCCAATAAAGATGTTAAAAAAAAAAATCTATGGAGAACTCTCTCTACATATGGATAGGAAAATAACTTTGGTATAACAATAATATAAAACTTCATAAAAAAAAAAATATAAAATAGTAATATAAAAACAACTTTCCAAAAGCAAGACAAGAAACCCAGAAGCTGGACAGCAAGAGAAATTTGACTAAGAAGATTAAAATTTTGAATAAAAATAAGCACTATACAGTCAAAAGACATAACAGCCTGAGGAAATGTTTATCCTTATAACACCAACTTAATAGGTAGGAGTCTGATGTAACCCATACGAAAGATAAAAATTAGCATTTTTAATATTCAAGCAGCACACTTTTCTGTCCTGCTCAGGAAGGCCTCCAGCGCACCAAGCTTATTACATTTTTTCCTAAATGTTCTTTTAGGAGTTTTATTATGCACATTTGTTATTACTTAAATCTTTACACTTTTACATGTATTTGTCACATACGTACACTTCAATTTTTAATCCCCCTGGTGCTCATTTTTGTATATGGTATGACGTGGGGGTCTGGCTTTGCTCTGTTCCAAATGGAGAGCCAATTATTCCAGCAACATTTACAAACTAGACAGTTATTTTCTCATTGAATTGAAATGCAGCCTTTGTCGTAGAGTGAGCTCTCCAAGGTACGCAAGTCAGTAGATCAGAATTTTCCAAAAAAAGGTAAGATCATGATTCTCACACAGATATAAAGATAAAACATTAAATATTTTGTTTAACTAAATAATGAGAAAACTGGTGAGGTGGTACAACCAGTTCAAAGGAGAATCCAAAGAACACCTATTTATAGATCAGAAATATTGATAGAGACGTGCCAATGGAGCGGAAATGGATTCTTTTGGTGGGTTGGGGGCAGTGGAGGGTTCATTTGCATTTCACAACAAGAATGATTTTGCATTGCTATCAGTTATCTACAACTTCCAGAGGTGTCAAATAGCTTCTATAAACTCAGAATCGCACACGGAAGGGAGCGCTATAGATACACCATCATTTTCCATTGAAGCATATATTTTTCTCCCTTGTATCTCCACTTCTACTCAAAGATAAAAAAAAATTATTCTTGGGCTTCCCTGGTGGCGCAGTGGTTGAGAATCTGCCTGCCAATGCAGGAGACACGGGTTCGAGCCCTGGTCTGGGAAGATCCCACATGCCGTGGAGCAACTAGGCCCGTGAGCCACAACTACTGAGCCTGCGCGTCTGGAGCCCGTGCTCCGCAACAAGAGAGGCCGCGATAGTGACAGGCCCGCGCACCGCGATGAAGAGTGGCCCCCGCTCGCCGCAACTAGAGAAAGACCTCGCACAGAAACGAAGACCCAACACAGCCAAAAATTAAAAAAAAAAAAAAAAAAAAATTATTCTTGATCACAGAGTAAGTCTGGTCTCATTAGTTTGGCCCTGATTATGTACATAGGTACACCAAGAGTGTTAATTTACCATAAAGGCCCTAAGCTTGCTTTGCTAGAAGTTTTCATAAGGAATCTCAGGTTGGATTTTTAACTAACGAGTCCACAAGAACTTTGAAGAATGCAAAAGGATTTTGGATAACAAAAATACCCTCAACACTGCTGCTTTAGGACAAAACTACTCTTCCTTGTGCAACAGAAGCACGTGCATTGTTATATTTCTCTGAAACCACTGCTCCCAAGTATAGTCTCAACCACGTATAATAATTAGTATATTCACGATATTAGTTATTTAAAATCAAAGTAGTTAGTAATATCTTACAGAGAAAACTCGGGGGTAATTGAGAACCGCGTGTCACACACCAGCATTTGAACTATCAGAGCTCATGGAAACGCACAACACAGCTCCCTACAGCCACACACCTTCCTTACACAAATTCTCAGTGGCAAAATGAAACTGTTCTTAACAGACCCAAAGATATAGCCTCTCTGTAGTGTATAAAAATAAGAAGCAAAATCACATAACCTTAAAGTCATTCTTTGTGATCTGGGTTTCACAATTCTATTTCACTTAAAATTTATCCAGGCATCCAATGAGTATCACTAATTAACTCAATTTAACATTAGTCCAAGGTTTTAAGTTATCTAAAGATCTTGGAAATTATCTTCAAGCTGACAAATTACAAAACAATGTTGACATACAAGTTCATCACAAGAATAAATTAATTTAGGTAAATGCAAATTTACATTTTTCATACTATTTACATTTTTCATAATATTAAACATGTAGGAGTAGTGTTAGCTCCTTTGATCAGTAAACCTGAATCCATTTAGGAAGAACATCCCCAAGTAGAATAAAAACATATGCTTGTATTATACTTAACATTGACAGACGAGAGAAGATTTAACACTGACAAATCAGAGAAGATACAGCTCTGTTTTCACTGAGCTAAAAATATTAAGCTTATTTGCCAAAGATTTATGCTCAATTCTGTGTGCTTGAACTCTTAAAATATGAGTTGACTTTTAAAAATAGCCATATTGAGATATAATATGCACAACATAAAATTCAGCTTTAAGTGTAAAATTCAATTTTGGGGGTTATTTTTATAAGTTGTCAAAAAAAAAAAATCACTGCAGTCTAATTTTAGAATGTTTCCATCACCCCTAAAAGGAGACACTTCCATCAGCCCTAGACAGCCATTAATCCACTTTGTCTCCATTGATTTGTCCATTATGGACAGTTCATATTACTGGAAACATACAACATGCTGTCTTTTGTGTCTGGCTTCCCTTATTTAGCACAGTGTTTTTTAGGTTTATCAGTGTTCTAGCATGGATCAGTACTTCATTCTTTCTTATTGCTTAGTGGAATTCCAGTGTATGGATAGACCACACTTTGTATTATATATTCATCAGGTGATGGACCTCTGGGTTGTTTCAGCTTTGGGCCTATTCAGATTTATTGTTATTGTGAATGGAATTTTATTCCAATTTCATTTCTAGCTTTTTATTGCTAGAGAAAAGATTTTTAAATACATATCTGCTATTCCTCACCTTAAGAAATCAAAAGTTACGTCTAAATTTTTTATTTGTATTTTTTTTTAACCTCTGTCTCTAAGGTTTCCTGGATTTATAGTTATGCAATTATAGCGTCTGTAAATAAAGATGTCTCTTTTTCAAACATTTGTTTTGAGCACTTACTTTGTATACCCTATTATGCTTGTTAATAGCTCTGAAAATATTAAGTAATAGTTTTTGGTGAATAGTCTTAATAATGTCTAATCAAGACATAACATGGAAAAATGTTCTAGATTTTAATGAAAATTCCCTTAATAAGTAGTAGTTTCTATTTAATCCTATTTCACACATAATGTTTATTAGGAATTACTGCTGAATTGTATGAAATGTCAATTTGGTAGCTATTGATGCAATTTTTTAACCTCCTTTATCATGTAATTCATTACTTTCACAGGTTAGAACTCCTGAGGTTGAATTCTCTCTGTATTCTCAGACTAAAACTGACTTGGTCACTGTCTATTGATGCTGCAGGCTGGGTTCCATGGAAACAGGTTCTTAGACGGAGAGTTATGTGCAGCAACAACGGAGGGAGAGAAGGAACCAGGATTGGACAGAAGGGGATGTTGAACAGCTAACCCCACAGGGAATGCTGGGACCGACTGATGGATCATGAGTTGTCTTGGATTGAGGCGAGGTGGTTGGGCCTTTGTACCCCCTGCATCCACCAGGAAGGGAGTATAGCCTTGGACCTTGGGGAGACACTCTGTCCAGTCAAGGTCAATGCCCAGGGAGGGTCTCATCTGAGAGCTATCAGCCACTAACACTCCCGTCCACTGGTAGTAATTCCATCAACAAAAGGGGTGGGGCGAGATCTGTGTGATGTGCTGTATCATCTACTACAATTGATACACTGATATGCCAGCAGGTTGCATGATGTGCATTTATATTCAGAAGACAATCAATATTTTTGGTTTTATTTTGATTAGATTCTGATATTAAGGTTACATTAGTTCTAGAAAATTAAGTGGTGAGCTTTCCATCTGTTTCTGGTATTTAAAGTCCTAAATGAACTCACCTAGGAGGCTGGGTATGAGGAGAGGAGAGGAGCAAGGAGCAGACCCTGGGACTCTGACACGTAAAGGCGGGGTCAAGGAAGAGGACACAGTGAAGGAGACTGAGAAGAGGCGGAGGAGGTAGGAGGAAACCACCAGGGTGGTGCCGGGTTCCCGAGTCTCCGCAGTGCCTGTCACTTGACTTTCCTCCATAAGATGAATAGTACGGGGGGAACTTTCTTCTTTACCCCAGATGCTTCCTTCTAGGTGGGAAGAGTTCAATTAATGTTAACTCCTGGCTTTGTGCCACCTCTTCATTCATTTTGCATCAGGGAAAGAGAGTAACTTGACCAGCTGGCAAGCTCAGGAAGAATAAACTGGGCATGCCCAGTTCAGCCCTTTCCTCTCCTCCTCTGGGTACCAGCCGGCCAGAGAGAACACCATCCTCCTAGTTCCCTCGGGCCAGGCCTGGGCCCTGCATGGCTCTCACAAGAAGTTACAGCCCCCAGCTCCACCTTTATCAATAATAAAGCTAATATGTTGGAGTTTCATCTGCCGCTCCTTCATAGGTTCTCTAAGTGTGTTCTGAAACCAGTGGAGAATGGGAGGGTTGGGGGCATTTATCAGGTGTGCCCTCTAAAAATTTAGTTTGCTTTTTCTACTCTTACAATGAAACTCAAAGCTCAAGCTTTTGTGATAATAGGATCCAGATCACTTTTTAGATTCCAAATGACTGTTACTAAAACAAGTCCATCTAACAGTATATTCTCTGAACAGTGGATAGAGTTAGACTGTTACTAAAACAAGTCCATCTAACAGTATATTCTCTGAACAGTGGATAGAGTTAAACTCATTCAAGCATCAAGACTATCTAGATTTAGCCCGTATATAAGTGGAGTTAAAGTTCGTATACATACCTGATCACATTTAATCTTTGCAACAGTACTATGGTTTAGATGCTGTGATTAATCACACTATAGCAACACTTAACTGGCGTAAATACTTTCAGTTCTTTTGCACCACTACTTCCCTTCTTTGGAGCAAGCTCTCTGGGAAGTAAACCTCTAAGGCCAGACATCATTGAACTTGACTTGCCTTCATATATGAACAGCCAGTATTGAAAGCACCACATGATATTGCAAAAGAGCCCCATATAAGGAAAGATGAAGTAATTTAAGCTCATTTATTAAAAACAAAAGTACCCAACTCTCCAACTGGGTTACAAAAAAATTTACCTACATTTTGCTTAACAAGAAGCTCACATAAACTTGTTTATCCTTCTATCTTTAACCTTTTGTTTTTGTTTCAGGGCGATGCAAACAAACAGAAAAGTGGCATGGAGATATTGATCTCAGACACAGTATGAAATGGAATGGTCTATTTTATATTGATAAATGATCCAATTCACAATGGAGAGAAAATAGTTTGCTTATAGGTTCAGTACATAGGTCCACAATAATTATTCAAAGTTCTAAGAATACCTAATTACGCTCACATACATGACTCCTTTTCCCCCAATCCTGCTGAAACGACCAGTCTAATAAAACAGTGAAAATTATGCAGCGTTAGCGTATTCTTGGGAAGAGTCCAATGAAAACAGCAGGAATCACTGCAGAACCAGTGTTGAGAAGGACTTGCTTTCTGTCTCTCTGCTCATCCACATGGACTGAGATTCTTTACAGATATTTGAAAGGCTTAAAGTCAAAATAGATAATTAGTCTGAACAAAAAGCAAATACTCTCCGATGAAGTAGTCACTAGGGGAAATTGGAGAGAAGAAACAAGCCTCAAATGTCAAGACCTCACAGGAAAAACTGTAAAAGAAAGGATAGACAATGTGTTTGTGAAGATTCTTTTGGTTGTGAGTGAAAAATGCTTAGTGGTCCAGCTACCTATTGCTGTGTAACAAACCATCCAAATTCTTAGTGGCTCAAAACAACAGTTCATTATCTCTCTCATGGTTCTGTGGGTTGACTGGACTCAGCTGGGTGGTCCTTGCTCAGGAGTGTTAGTGTGATTGTACCTGTGTTTGTGTATTTGTAGCTGTACTGGATGTATGTGTTAGGGCTCTCCAGAGAAAGAGAACCAGTAGGAGATACATATATACATATGAGAGAGAGAGAGATTTTTTTTTTTTAACATGTGTTTTCTTACTTTTTTTTTTTTTTAACGTGTTTTTTTACTTTTTTGGGGGGGGGTTTATTTATTTATTTATTTTTGGCTGTGTTGGGTCTTCGTTTCTGTGCAAGGGCTTTCTCCAGTTGCGGCAAGCAGGGGCCACTCTTCATCGCGGTGCGCGGGCCTCTCACTATCGCGGCCTCTCTTGTTGCGGAGCACAGGCTCCAGACGCACAGGCTCAGTAGTTGTGGCTCACGGGCCTAGCCGCTCCGCAGCATGTGGGATCCTCCCAGACCAGGGCTCGAACCCGCATCCCCTGCATTGGCAGGCAGATTCTCAACCACTGCGCCACCAGGGAAGCCCGAGAGAGATTTATTTTAAGGAATTGGCTTATGTAATTATGGAGGCTGGGAAGTCCAAAATCTGCAGGGTGGACCTGCAGGCTGCAGACACAGGGGAGAACTGATATTGCAGTTCAAGTCCAAAGCCTGTCTTCTGGCTGAATTCCCTCTTCTTCGGGGGAGGTCAGTCTTTTGTTCCATTCGGGCCTTCAGCTGCTTACATGAAGCCCACCCACAGGACTGAAGGCAATCTGATTTACTTCAATTCCACTGAGTTAAATGTTAATCTCATCCCAAGACACTCTTACAGAGACATACAAACATATGGAATAACGTTTGGCCAAATGTCTGGGCACTGCGGCTCAGCCAAGTTGACATGTAAAACATCAGTTCTCAGGGCAGGCCAGCATCCTGGAAATTCAGGCAAGAGTTGCGGTTGCAGTCTTGAGTCCAAAGGATGGAAACTCAGGAAGAACTTCTATACTGCAGCCTGGAAGCAGAATTTCTTCCTTTTTGGGAGACCTCAACTTTGTTCTTAAGACCTTCAACTGATTGGATGACGCCCACCCCTGTTATGAAGGGTAATCTTCTTTATTCAAAGTCTCCTGATTTAAATGTTAAATCCCATCTAAAAAAAATGCCTTTATGGCAACATCTAGGCTGGTGTTTGGCCAAACAACTAACTGGGCACCACAGCCTAGCCAAGGTGAAACATGAGATTTACCACCACATGGAGTCTGGAGTCATTGGAAGGCTCCACTAAGTTGGATGTTAAGGTGGTTCACTCACATGGTTGGCAGTGGTTGCTGGCTTAGTGAGTGCTCAGCTATCCCCTGGGACAGGCCCATGGCCTCTTCATGGAGCTTGGACTTCTCACAGCTTGGTGGCTGGGTTCCCGAAAGGAGTGTCCCAAGGGTGAGCAATCCAAGACACATTTCTTTCATCAAAGGATGATTTCTCTAGATAAGCACTCTTCTTTTCTGTATTTGGTTTGTCTTGAGCTTATGTTGATGGAGTTCTTGCTTTGCTCTCTAGGTCCCGATGCTGGAAACACCAGAGGACACTAATTTCTGAACAGAACAGTTCTGTTTTGACCTATTCTTCAGAACTGGAGGTAGGCAAGGAAGATCTTAAAAGCAGAAGAACAGCCTCTTTCTTCTTGCAATCTCTAAATGCCCCAGCTGTGGTTTTCTTGTCTCTCACAACTCATTCATGAGTTTCTCTACTAGCTGGACCAGGATGGGCTCTTGTAAATGGTTGGAGCTGACCGCAGGCTAAAACCCAAGGAGTCTGTTTAGTTTTTCTTCTCACAGGAGCCTTTGTCTAACAGAGGTAACAGTGCCCTTTCCTTAGCTAGGTTTAGGCTTGTTATTCAGTTTCTAAAACAGCTATCCAATTTATTGTTTTGGTACTTTTTAAAAAAAATTAATTATTTTTTATACAGCAGGTTCTTCTTAGTTATCTACTTTATACATATTAGTGTATATATGTTTTGGTATTCTTATTATAACATTTACATTTATTAAAAATAAGGACATCGTGACCATATTCCTAACTTTTGTGTTAATCTTTGGGTGCTGGGAGGAAAAGGGGGTGCTATGAAGGAGGCATGCAGAGGGCTTCTAAGGTACTGGAAATGTTTTATTAATCTGGTTAGTAAATGTATGTTCAAAGAAAAATAAGGCAAATACCCTTAAATGTTGTAAACACCCTTCTACATGTATAATACATTCTTTTTTTTTTTTTTAATTTTTATTTATTTATTTATTTATTTATTTTTGGCTGTGTTGGGTCTTCGTTTCTGCGCGAGGGCTTTCTCTAGTTGCGGCGAGTGGGGGCCACTCTTCATCGCGGTGCGCGGGCCTCTCACTATCGCGGCCTCTCTTGTTGCAGAGCACAGGCTCCAGACGCGCAGGCTCAGTAGTTGTGGCTCACGGGCCTAGTTGCTCCGCGGCATGTGGGATCTTCCCAGACCAGGGCTCGAACCCATGTCCCCTGCATTGGCAGGCAGACTCTCAACCACTGCGCCACCAGGGAAGCCCTGTATAATACATTCTTAAACTGGTTTATAAAACAAAATCTACCTGCATAATATTTCAAGAGAAACTTGTAAACTTAATGACGGAAAGGTTTTCTATGGTTACAGGGTTGGTCAAATTTTCTACCTCTTGGTGAGTCATTCTTTTTTAAACCTTTTGCGAGAAGAGCGTCTGCTTCCACTAGGTTTTCAAATTCTTCACAAAGTTGCAAGTATCATTTCCGTTAGATTTTCAAACTAGCTGTCTTGGAGTTGCAAAGTAATTTAATAAGCTCCCATAGAGCTGCAAATATAACCATAGATACAGAAATACAAGAATATCTTCCTTTTTAAATCCGGTTCCTCTATGCATATATTCACATGTGCTTTTACATAAATGCCTAAATCGGATGATATACAGCATATAGAGTGTTCTGGGCAGAGCAACAGTGCGAAGGGGGACCTCGGAAGGGAAAGCAGCACCGGAAGGTAGCCACATGGCGGAGGCTTAGCTGGTGTGGGGAGAGGTAGCAGGAGATGCAGTTAGGGAAGCAAGTAGGGGCCACGGTACCCAGAGCTCTGGAGGATAAAATGCAAAATCCTTACCTAAGGACTATGGAGGTCACAGAAAAATACATATCAATAAATACAAATGTGCCTCATTATGTTTAATGGCTGTGATACTCGTACGATGTAGAAGCATTTGATCAAAATCCTATTAATGGATATTTTAGCTGGTCAGTTTTTGCTACCTTGAACATAGTGTGTTGAGTATCTGCATATCTACGTTTTTGTAAATTTGTGTGATTACCACCCTTGAATTGGGTTGGTGGGTCAGTTAATATGCGTATTTTATGTGGTCACATTGTATCAAACCGGAAACCATGCTGGTAGAAGTGTAAATTCGTACCGTCTTTCTGGAGGTAACCAACCTCAGGGACATGAGTGGCATTGGTATTTTATCATCTGTCCTTTTTTGTTGTCTGTTGCATTTAGCAGCATTCTTTTCCTCTGATGCTTTTTTCTCCCTCCTTATTTTACAGGGCTGGTGCCTGGAACCCACATTTTCCAGAACCCTTTTTCAGTAGTATACTGGTTTAGCCTCTGTCATGATGAGGTCCTCAGGCAAGAGCTGGAAAGTGCCCAAAAGCAAAACCATTATTCTTCTCCTGGAAGTCGGAGGCAAAGGCATGGCCTTGGCTGACCTTGAGCTTTGCAGTGGCCTCTGTGGGAGGGGGGAGGGGGAGGGTGGGCCTCTTTGTTGCCGGCAGCTCTGACCCTTCAGTGCTTTCCTGCTGGTCCAGGCCTGGGGGCAGGAACAACTTCCAGATTCCTTGGTGGAAAACCAGAGAGCTAACAGAGGCCCTTCCTCAATTTCCTCCTTCCAAACTTTTCCAGATGTTTTGTCAACACCTAACTTCCTGTTTTAAATCCCTACCTACTTGAAATGCCAAGAGTGGTTTCTGTTTTCCTAATTGAATCCAGACTGATACCTTTGCATTTTTTTTTGTTACTGATGAGGTTATTCTTTCACAGATTTGTTGGCGTTTGTGTTGTTTTTATTAAGAAAGAGCAAATGACACATGCAAGGCTTATTTGGGGATTTTAAAGTGTTCATCTTTTCTCACTGATTTGTAAGTGTTCCTTAAAATTAGGCATTTTTGTTTGGCGCACGGGTTTAAAACATTTTTGTGAGATTAATCTGAGTTTTACTAAAAATTAAATGTTTTAAAGTAAAAAAAAGAATAACCCTCAGAGATTAGCATAATCAAAGACTTGAAAGGTACCTGGGTTTCTAATCCCCAGTAGGTGACATCGGGCCAGATAATTCTGTATAGTTGGGGCAGATGGGCGGTCCTGTGCATTATGGGTCATTTAGCAGCATCCTGGCCTCTACCCACTAGTTGCCATTAACAATCCACTTGGACTTCCCTGGTGGCGCAGTGGTTAGGAATCCGCCTGCCAACTCAGGGGACACGGGTTTGAGCCCTGGTCCGGGAAGATCCCACGTGCCGCGGAGCAACTAAGCCCGTGCGCCACAACTACTGAGCCTGCACTCCAGAGCCCACAAGCCACAACTACTGAAGCCCGCACGCCTAGAGCCCGTGCTCCAGAACAAGAGAAGCCACCGCAACGAGAAGCCCGCTCACTGCAACGAAGAGTAGCCCCCACTCGCCGCAACTAGAGAAAGCCCACGCGCAGCAACGAAGACCCAACACAGCCAAAAATAAATAAATTTATAAAACAAAAACAAAACAAAAACAATCCTCTTCCCCACCCCGTTTGATAACCAAGACTGTCTCTTCAGTAATGGGGTCCTTCTTGCAGTCTGGCCAGTGAGTGACCCAATTCTAGTGTTTAATTAAACTCTATTGCCATGGTGGCTCCCTTAACCAAACCAAAATCTAAGCCTATAAATGCCTCAAGGTTACAAAATTGAAACCTGGGGACAACCAATCACAGACCGACAGTAGGCTTTAAGCTATAGCCAATCAATTTCCTTTCTTCGCCTCTGCACCTTCTCTGTATGTATGTCTTTCCCCAGCTCCTGTTGGCCGAGTGCTCCAACCACTTCCGGTTTGGTGCTGTGTGATTCAAATCGATTTTGGCTTAAATAAACCCTTAACATTTTTTAAATGTGCCTGAGTTTAACGCTAGATTCCCATTCTGAGCATCTGCCTCCTAAGGTCACTTGTAGTAACAACTGTCGTAGTTATGGTGCCCCTAGAGCAGATCCTGGGGCAAGGATTCAAGTGCAAGTTCACTGCCTTTCTCTCACTTCCCCATTCCTTCACCAGCATTTCCTGGGATCATCTTCCCAATCAACGGTACATCCTGAGACAAGTTAACACTGTGGGAACCAGAGATGGATGCCATAGGAGAACTCTGGGAACCAACCCAGAACATGTGATTTAGGATTAGCCCACCCAAGATGTGAGGGAGGTGAGATATTTACGTACAACTTTCTGTCAGCCCCTGGCTAGGGTGGCTTCCAGGAGGTACAAATTCTCAGGCACCCAGGTCTGCATGTGTGCAAACAGAGTAGGTTCCAGTGGTCAGAAAAAGCTGCGGGATGGAGAGGGGAAGATGCTGACAGTCACCACACACGTTATAACAGGAAGGGAATTATTGGGGTCCTGATTACTACTGGAATCTAGGGCTAAGAGTTTCTGGAACCCTCTGAGGAACCACACGTAGAATGTGCTGTACAAGGCATGGAATAGGGGAGTATAATTCTACAATATTCCATTACCCTTTGGCCAAATGGTAACTACCTTGCAATTCCAGGTCTGTGGCCGAGCCAGAATGGAGACATGGGCTCCCACAGGTATTCATGTGGCAGCACCAGAAGGCCTGGGGCAGAAAATAAGACAGGTGTGCAATAAAGAGAGTTGTCAGACTACAGTTCCATAATTGCTGCAGCAATGCTGGAGCATAAAGTTAGACCAAGAGGGTGTGAGATGGGGCATCAAAGATTGCTAAATCCACACATTTACATCTACATCCACATTTACATCTTTCCAAGTCTTCGGATTCTTCCTTCTACATTTTATGAAAGAAGTTTTGGCATCTTGACTTCACTTAATATAAGCCAACACTGAACTCCTGTTTAAACCCACAACTTTACTCCTAGCTGCTTAATGCATTAGAGTGCTTACTATAAAGGTTCAGATCTATTGCTGATAATTTTGGACCAATGCAATTTTACGTTTCTTCTTCCCTGGTCTAACACCCTTATGGTCTATTTCCACACGCATACCTAGGTTTTGGCTGATAAAACCACCAAAAGTTACAATTCTGACAGCGTGTAAATGCTTGCTTCCTAGTTTTCAACCTGTCCCTTGGGTATGTTTAGATCTAACTGTAGTTGCTGATCTGGAAGGAATGAGGGTTGGTGGAGGTGGGCTTTGGAGAGATACTTTGCAGGGTCCTCTGCAAGGTAACTTCCTCAGGTGAAGTCAGTACAGGATCCTATACAAGGGGACGTCTGAATCCTCAAGACCAGGGAGGAGGAGCTACTTTCTACTTTGGCAGAAATGAAAGTCAGTGGGATTTGGAGGTCCACAGTTGATTTTAAAATAGTATCCTGAAAACCGGAATGGGGATATTTGAATGAATCTGACTTTCACGAATTGATCCCTGATGTGGATGGGAAGCTAAGTTTTGTAATTCTTTTACCACTTGAGGATCAAAGTTTGAGTTTGCTTTTAAAAATACACTGACCCTATAGCTACAACAGATGAGACATTCTTTTAGGGATTTTTACTAGCTCTTCAATTCTGACAATGCCTTGCACTGAAAACGTAGAGGCCTGAACTTGTCACTTTTGTTCTGTGATATCTTTAGTACAGTCCGAAGTAGGCAGGCCACCTCATTTTTTTGGTGTCAAATGCCATATAATTCAGGGTACAGGAAAAGAGAAGAACCACTGTAGGTATTTCAAGCAGAAATGATCTAATTCAGGGAATCACCTACTTATAAAATCACTGGAACAACTAAGGGACAAAAGTTAGAGGAACCAAATCTATCTTTCAGGTTCTTTGCTACAGAGTCAGATGGCAGCTGCTACCCAGAATTAGGGTGCTTATAGAAATCAAACTTCACGGCTCTCCTGCAGGCCTGAGGCAGGACAACAGGGGATGTCGGAGGGCACTGCTTAAGTTCGAATTTGGCAAGCACATGCACTAGAGGTGCAGAAATGGATTCTGTTTCAGTTTCATTTTTCCAGGCTTCCATGAGAATTTCTCATTAGCGGAATGTAAATAACATCTTGGACCCTGGACATAAGTGTCCGGCAAATATGGTACCTGGACTTCTAACCTCCATGGCACAGGGGAAAACAGAATAAACTCTGGTTTCTTCCAGAGTTTGTTCTTTCCCCAAAACAAACTTAAATAGCCAGCACACACACACAAACAAGAAACATGTCCCTGAAACTGTTGGCTTTAAAAATGTAGAGGTTCTGAAATGGTGAGGGGGAAAAAAAATCTCAATTATGGCAAGAGGATTGGATAAGAACAGTTTTTACTAAAGAAATGATTTTGGACATTGATTTGTTCAAATGTATGTAGAGATAATTGGGTTGAAATTGGTGCTCAGCATTTGCAAAGTTTGGAAAGTAATTGTTTGGAAAGATGCCTTCTCAACAATCAATTATGATACTTAACTGAAGACATGAAATTTCCATTGCTAAATTTGTCAGATGCTTATTTTAGAGTCCCCTATTTATAATAAGTTTGTGTCTTGGCCAAGTGGAAAGTTTAATAAATCTTAGAGTTTAACTATTTACTCAGAAAAAAATCACTGATTTATGGTTTAAGTATCCTAGAGCAAAATAAAGGCTGAATTATTGAATATTAGGTATTCGATACAAAGTATATGATTTAACTTTTAATTTTAATTTCCCTTTTAGGAAAAGGAAACTTTTAATAAAACAATCAGGCTAGAATGACTATGTGCTTAGAAATCATCAAGAGATAAAGCTTTGGGATTATTATAAAACAAAAACAAACAAGGAAGAATATTTGTAAGCCTTTAAACTCTTGTGTGAGGCAATTACCTCTCAGAGGAAAAGGAAGGGGAGGTTAACTAGTTCAGTTCTCCTAACTTTTTAGGAGTTCTGTACAAGTAGTTATTAAACGCCACGAATTTAAATAATCAGAAAGTGGTTGAAAGAAATGTAGTATAATACAAGTGCAAAATTTTAGATTTCACTTTAACACTTGTCAAATTTGGCAGATGTTGCTAATTGGATTAGGGAAAATATTTCTTTATAGTAAAGTGCTAATAGGCTTCAACAATTTAATGGTGATTCATGTTTCACCTCTATAATACCTATGAAATTGCTAAAAATTCAAGATTGAATTGTAGGTATATTCTATTATAAACCATGCAAAAATTTAAATATATGCACATAAAGTGAAATTTAGGTATTTGCACTAATGGTGAAATAACTCTGATGTATGTTTCAGAAATTTTGTGACTTTCTTTCTATAGAAACCCCAGTTTATATAGAGCATTACTTGGTTTGTTATTTGGAGTATCTAAGTACAATGTTAATATGCCATTTATGTACTGACATAATACTACAAGTGCTATTGGATAATATTTGTTTTTCTGTGGTCCTAATATTATAAGTGGTAAATGGGCATGTGAACTTCGGGGTTTAGATGGCAAGATTTGCCATTTTTTCCCTTAAAAAGTTTCAATACTGTTAAATTTCTTGATAGTCTTAATTTCTCCATCTCCCCATCTTCCCTCCTCCAGAGAACACTGAGAAATTTTAGTCTAATACTGGAACTTCATGTGGAAAAGAATAACATATTTGAAGTAATAATGTATAAATTTTGTCCATAATATGGGATTATCTATAGATAATTGACCGAGACCCTTCAAAGATACCAACGTCATTTTAAAAAGTGAGAAAAGTTGAGACCAAACCAGCCTAAAGAGAGACGCACCCCTGCAATGGCTGAGGAACAGTCTCTGAAGAGTCAGTCCTCCATAAAAGCAATGAGAACACTGGCAAAATTTGTAAATCAACTTTAGAACTTTTGAAATTAGCCAGACTTGCAACAATCTGAGGAGCATTTATTCAAGGAAACTGGCCCAATCTCAGTTGCCACAGTGAGCTTTAATGCATTTTAACTTGCCCCATCCCTTCCCCTATCTCCCCAGCCTCATAGTAGCCCTGAAAACTACAATAGCCTTACAACTATGGTAGCTGTGAGAATCAGCAGCCTGGTAGCCACTGGAAGGAACAGAACAGTTTGGAGCTCTTCAAAAGCCCCATCCACAGAGAATTTTCACTATTTGACTTGAGAAGCTCCATTCTCAGGACTAACTATGAACAGTCCTATGCCAGGTGTTTGTTAAAAACAATCAGAGGCAATTGTTTATCATCATAGATGTCTGAGGTAGCATTACCGGTTGGGGATAAAAAAAGGCTGGCCCAAAAACTTAAAAGGAGAAAAACTGGGGAATGAGATGTTTATAGGATGATTTGAAAAGGTCCAACATACTCCTGGGAATATAGATGGCCACACACAAGTGAGAGCTGTTGCAAAACCAGAAAAGTCCTGAGAAGGCCCTAATATCTCACCTCTAGTTGACCTTGAGGCTCTGTGCTAACGAGAAGTGAAGGCTGAGAAACAGTTATAAACCACCTGCCAGGGCACTGATGGCTTGTTCCAACACACACAGATTCACTGAGCAAAGCCTGGGTGACTTACAGGCTCAGACATTTAAGGAAGCCCCTGTCCAATCATTAGCTGACCACTGAGCAGACACTTCAGTGGCTGTGCATGACAAAGAGTACAGATTCTACAAATGCACCCTAGGAAAACAAAAACAGCAGCCGCAAAAAGCAACAGAACTGGGGGGAGGGGAAGATCCGACTTTCAGTTAAAATGTCTAACTTAACAAAAAATTGCAAGACCCATGAGAAATATGGGAGTATGATTTATATAAGAAAAAAAGGCAGCCAGTAAAAACTGTCCCTAAGGAAGCAAAGATGTTGGACATACTAGATAAAGTCTTTTAATCAGCTTTTATAAATACGTTCAGAGAAAAGTAGCCATGTCTAAAAACTAAAGAAATGAGAACATCTCCCCAAATAGAGAATATTAAGAAAGAGATGAAAATTATGAAGGGAACAAAATTGTGGAGTTGAAAAATAGAACTGCTAGATCTATTCTACTAGATCTGCCATGAGGTCCTGTCAGGAGCAGTTTCTGTTGATTTTTTATCCTTTGAGTGGGCCATAATTTCCTGTCTCTTTGTATGCCTGGTGGTTTTCTTGAAAACTGAACATCTGATAATGTGGTAACTCTGGAAATCAGATTGTCCACCTTCCCTCAGAGTTTGCTTTTTATTGTTTTGTTAATTGATTCAGTTTTACTGATTATTGTAGGCTGTCTCTGTGCTAAGGATCAGCCTGAGGTGTGAGCCTAGGGGCCTTTCAGGGTTTTTCTGGGACCATATCAGTGCACATACGTAGTCACTTTCTAATTTTCCCTGTATATTCAAGTTGCTTTTGAATGCCCTGCCCTAGTCTTTAATGCCTGGCTCTGCCAAGGGGAAAAAAGAAAAATAAGCGGAGAAAAAGGGGCACCAGTCTTTAAATCCCCTGGAAGTCACTTCAGCCAGAGGGGGAGGGTCTTGAAACCATGCGGGTCGGGGGAGGTGGAAGGACAAAGCCTCTTTGCTGCAGATCACAGAGGTGCAGACAGTGATAAGAGCACAGATCCCTGATGTTTGGAGGACAGGGTCCTTTTTCAAAATCCCAGTAAGCACTTTGGTGGATACTGACAAACTGATTGTAACAAAAAATACAGAACAGCCAACATAACACTGAAGGAGAATGAACAAAGCTGGAGGTCTGATATTCCCCACTTTCAAGACTTACTATGTAACTACTGTGATCAAGACAGTGTGGTCTCTGTGGAAGAAATAGACTCATAGATCAATGGAACAGAATAGAAACCCCAGAAACAGATCCACACAAATACAGTCTATTCATCTTTGACAAGAGAGCAAAGGCAAAGGAGAAAGGGTAGTCTTTACAACAAAAGGTACTATAACAATTAGATGTCCATATGCAAAAAAGTAAATTTAGACACAGATCTTACACCTTTCACAAAAATTCAGAGTGGATCATGGACCTAAATGCAAAACTATAGAACTTCTAGCTGATAAAATAGGTGATACTGGGCTTGGTGATGAGATTTTAACAAAAAGCACAGTCCATGAAAAAATAGATAAGTTGTACTCTATTAAATTTTAAAACTGCTTTGTGAAAGTTGCTGTTAAGAGAATGTAGAGTCACAGACTGGGAGAAAATATTTGCAAAACCCATCTAGTAAAGGACTTGTATCCAAAATATAAGAACAACTCTTAAAACTCAACAAGAAAGTCAACTCAATTCAAAAATGGGCCAAAGATCTGAACAGATATTTCAGCTAGGAAGATATACAAATGGCAAATAAGCATATGAAAAGATGCTCAACATCACTTGCCACTGGGGAATCGCAAATTAAAATAATGTGATGCACGACACACCTATGAGAATGATTAAAATCTAAACCTGACAACATCAAATGTCAACAAAGATGCAGAATATTAGAACCTCTCATTCATTGTTGGTTGAGGATGCAAAACGGCACACTTTGGAAGAGAGTCTGGCAGTTTCTTACAAAGGTTAGCATAGTCTAAACATACAATTCAGCAATTGGGTTCCTAGGTATTTCCACCCCATTGGTTTGAGTGCACACAAAAACCTGCACATATATGTTCACAGCAACTTTATTCACAATTGCCAAAGACTAGAAGCAACCATGGTATTATTCAATAAATGAATGAATAAACAAACTGGCACATCCATTCAATAGAATATTATCCAGGAACAAAAATGAATGCTCTATCAAGCCACTACAAGTCATGGAGCAAACTTAAATGCATGTTGCTAGGTTAAGAAGCCAATCTTAAAAGGTTATAGACTGTATGATTCCAATTATATGACATTCATTAAAGGACAAGACTATAGAGATAGTAAGAAGATCAAGGGTTTCCAGTTTGGGAGAAATATATGGAACACAGGGGATTTGGGGGAAGTGAAACTATTCAGTATGATACCATAATAGTGGATACACGACATTATGTGTATTTGTCAGAACCTATAGAACTTTAAAACACAAAGAGTAAACCTTAATGAACGCAAATTAGAAAATCACTTAAGAGCCCAGTGAATCCCAGGAAAGAAGGCAGACTGTGAAAACAGAATCCAACTGTAGTTTGTTTGTGAAACAACCTCTCTGGAGAGGGTGAGGGGAAAGGTGATGCCCCAAATAAGATTAGAAATGAATGGGACCTGTAAGGATAAAGTTAAAAGGAACCACACTTAAGCACCCCTTAGGCAAGAAAGTTGATTCCAGTGGGGACATGCGTCAATTCTAATATGGCTGCATATGTTTACTGGAATTAAGTAACAATTAAGTAAATGGATGGTGGTTGATGGGAGCCAGATTTCTCACTGTTGGAGTGGAAATTTACAGATCAGCAAGGGGAGGAAGCTGGAATTCTCCACCCGGTAATGAAAGTTGGAGACATCAGTGTGAATTCATGTTTAGCTTAATGTAAATGCAGATGAATACATACAGAAATACTTAGATGTGCATATATACTTGGGTTAGCATATACACATATATTTCTTTCCTCCATCAGCTGAGAGGGCCTAAAAGAAATGTCACCCAAGTAGCAACAAGAACCTCTAGTGCCTAGACCTTGGTTTCTAAGACCAGTCTCCAATAAAAGGAACCAGGGCAAATTGGAGAAATGGCTGATCCTGAGACTGGAACAGAAGATGTACAAGATGAGTCTGTAGCACCTTATAGTGTCAGAAAGTAAGGAAGTGTACAAAAACAAAGATACAAACAATACAAAACAACAAACACATTGATGGGGGAATGTCAGAGGGGCACAGGAGCCAACTTAATGAGCTTCCAATGGCCAAAGATGGAACGATTTGGGCAACAAAATTAGTATTGGATTAGAACTCAAATTATAAAATAGATATCCATGAGTCCCCCATGAAGAATTTAAACTAGATTTAAATTTAAACTAAGGTACTTCACACTAAAAGAGATGGACCAGAATTCCTCCCTCCTTAAATGTGGGTTGTGCATAGTGACTTCCTCCCAAAGAGGACAGTATAGAAAGGAGAGGAGAAATTTTGTAGTAGAGAAACTTGACAAACACCTGATCAACCAGCTGATCAGGTCAACATTAACAGTCAAATCATGTTGATAGTATGTACTCTTCCTGTGGTAAAACAGCAACTTACTTTTGTGATCTTCCTCCCCTAAAATCCGTAAATCCAGTCAAATCATGAGAAAACCATCATATGAATTCCAACAGACGGACACGGTACAATATACCTGACCTGCTAATGTCCTTAAAAACTAGTACTTTCCACGACTGTCACAGCCAAGAAGAGCCCAAGGAGACATGGCAAGTACATGTGATTTATTCTGCATGTGATACTGGAACAGGAGAAGGACAGTAGGTAAAATAAGGAAATCTGAATAAACCATGAACTTTAGTTAGTAGTGTATCAATATTATTCATTAATTGTAACAAATATGCGATTCTAATGTCATACGTTAATAGAAGGGAAAATTTTGTATGGGAGTATATGGGGACTCTCTTCCTATGTGCTACAATATTCCCATACATAAACTGGCCTAAAATGTTAAGGTCTAATAATAAAAGTATTTTTAAAAGGACAGCTACATAAATCAATTATAAAACTACTGATGAACTTCTAATGTACAAGGATGTAATTTGTATGACAGTAATAGCACAAAGAAGGGAGAGTACAGTTATATTGGAGCAAAAGTTTTGTATACTATTGTGTTAGGGTTCTTTATAGACAATATTTTATAAATAAATATGAGAGAGATCAAATGCAAGTAAAAATATTGACAATTGGTGATCTGGGTGAAGGATGTATTATTCTTTCAGTTTTTAAAACCGCTTTGAAAGTGTTCAAGAAAATCTAGGGAAAATATATTTTAAAATATTTTAAATACAGTTGAGACTTGAGCAACATGGGTCCACTTATAGTTGGATTTTTTTTTTCAATAATTGTACACAAATATACGTGTGGAACATCGTGTGCAAGACTTGAATAGAAGTGGACAGCCTATACTTATATAGGCATAAGGGAAGTGATATTTAACGTAAAATTAATGTATCAGTTCTTACCGTTTTATAACTTTGCTTTCAAAGAATTACATCACTGAACATTATGCCTCTCTTGTAATTGGAGAAACTGCATGTCAGCCTATCATCACAGGTAAGTGGCTTTTTAAAAGATGTAACTATGTTTCCAATACTGTATTATAAATATGACTGTAATACTGTATGCCATAAAGATTTTATAACAATTCATTCATTCGTGTACAGGCTAGGCTATCTTGAAGCAACTGTATCGCCTACCCTAGCTTACCATAAAGCAGTCATTCCGCTGCTTCTTATCAATGCATGAATCATTATACCTGTAAATGAATTTTTCACATTATCTTTTCATTTTTGATATACAGTGTTAGTAATACATATAACATACAGTTTTGTACTGTAGAAGACAATAATGATATAGGTACTGACAGACCACCTTGTAAAGGACAACATAAACTTAACGGTACCAATAAACAGAGCAATGTAAATGTATTTTCTTTCATGACTTTAATTTTTTCTCTAGATTACTTTAAGAATACAGTCTATAGGACATGTAACATACAAAATGTGTTGATCAACTGTTTGCTATCAGTAAGGCTTCTGGTCAACAGTGGGCTATTAAGTTTTGGGGGAGTCAAAAGTTATACATGGGGCTTCCCTGGTGGCGCAGCGGTTGGGAATCCGCCTGCCAATGCAGGGGACACGGGTTCGTGCCCTGGTCCGGGAGGATCCCACATGCCGCGGAGAGGCTAGGCCCGTGAGCCACAACTACTGAGCCTGCGCGTCTGGAGCCCGTGCTCCACAACAAGAGAGGCCGCGATAATGAGATGCCCGCGCACCGCGATGAAGAGTGGCCCCCGCTTGCCACGACTAGAGAAAGCCCTCGCACAGAAACGAAGACCCAACACAGCCATAAATAGATAAATAAATAAAAAAAAAAAAAAAAAAAAAAGTTATACATGGATTTTTAGCTGTCTGGTGGGTCAGTGCCTCTACCCGCCACATTGTTCAAGGCCAGCTGTAAATATTCATGAAAAAAGATCTATATTTTGGCTTGCAGAACAAAGAGCTAAAGGGAAATTTAAGAAAAATTCCAAGAACTAGTTTCTGCCTGAGCTCTCCTTACAGTTTTCTCTAGACGTATCGATTCTATCTTTTGCTGCACTGTGGTCCCTGGTGAGTCCTGGCATACCTTTGTTTTCAGACGGCCTGGCTGTCCCCAGATGACACCATCAGAGAAAATCAACTGGACCATTTCACAGCGCAACTGATCAAGGGGTGATGTTGAGTGCTTACGTAAAAAGGTTTGTAAGAAGTAAAAAACTAAGTGCAAGGGAACACATCATCCCCAGGTGAGCTCTACCTATGTACGGCATGTTGTCCCATCTCCAGTTTTTGCTCAAAGGACTGAAGCTACAAATCAGGTCAAATAACTGCAGAAGTGATCAGAATCCCCTTTAGAGAAATAGGAAAAACCTAGTATGCTGTAGATTGTACTTCTTTTGCAATCCATAGGTCTATACAGAAAAATTGGAAATAACTAGAGCATTAGTAAGAAAGCTGGAAGATCTATTTTGTGTCACTACAGTCAACAGGGGTAGACTAAATGATTTATGCTAAATAAACGCAGGCACCAGCTTGGGATCCCCAACTCCAGCCCTGACAGGCAGACTTCCTGATTTCTGGCCACTAGGGTTACAAGACCAAGGAGCAGTGAGGACAGGAGAGAATCACGTGGGCCCTACCTCAAGGTATACTTGGTCATGCCTTGCATATTGGAGTATGATGAAATAAGAAGCATGGAAAAAAGCTGAGTGAGTTTGGGAAAAACAAACATAGCCCTAAAGTAAAAAAATTATTGTATTATTACAATATATGGGAGTCATTTGAAATAACCCATTGAAAGACATCCATGAAGAGAAATGCTAAAACACCCCAATTCAGCCAACTGTGTAGGGGCAAAGTCTTAGTTAATTGTCCAGCAGACAGATGAGAAGGGCATCGTGTTGCAAATACTGAATGAAGGCTTAGGAATAATTTAAGGTCCCCAAATTATTGAAAATTAATAGGCCTCCAGTTGATTTCTCTGGTCCTAGGATGGACCCTAGTGCCTGACTCTTCATAGTTTTGTTGCTGATGTTAAAGTAGGAGTCAGGATCCTATTTCACGGTCTAGGGTGGACATGGCCATCCACGTAACCGGTGCCAACTGAACTGTGGGCATAGAATGACAAATTCCGGGGTGTTAAGGCTTGCCTGGGTCCCCCATGTGGGGGCACAGATGTCACCCATAGAGTCACCGCATCTGTCAGCATAGCCTCTGATCTCAGCATCCTGTTTATACTTGGAGGCATAGAGCTGTCTGGCTTTGTTATTGGTAGAAAATACTAAAAAAATTGGAATATTGGTTCAAGGAAAGCACTGTGTGCAGGCTGACAAGATCCTAATTGTTTTTATTGCTTTATTATCTAAAGGTAAGTTTGCCAGAGTTAGCAAATAAAACACAGGATGTCAAGTTTAAATAAGTGATTTTTTAGCATAACTATGTCCCATGCAATAATTGGTATATACACACATTTTAAAAGTTTTTTTCTGAAATTCAAATTTAACTGGGCACCCCTGTGTTTTATCTGGCAAACCTAGAGAAGGTTATATTTCAGAATAGACTGTTTGGGGTAAAATATGCAAAAATCCAGAGATACCATCTGAGTCCAAAGGGCTACGCTAAATTGGACACTTCTGTTTGGAGATTCTGTTAATGTTGATACCAAACCAAACTGCAACTTAATTAGTGCTAACAGAAGTGAATCCAACGTAGCAAGAAAATTTAATACAGCCAACAAAGCAAATGTAGTATCTAAATTGGTGACCAATTATGTGCAGTCATCAGAAACCAGACTGCTGGAGTGAAAAAGCCCTTTCCAAGCAATTTCTAGACTTTAAGTTATCGGGCTTGGAGCCATCGTCAGGCCAGACATCCAGCCTTTTTATTTTTATTTTTAAAATAGATCCCAAACAGTCAATATGGTATGGTAAATATATTCTTTAATTCCCATGATCCCAAAATAGAAAATAGAAATATATTTAAAAGTGACATAGCAACGTGCCAAAAGCTGGGGGTGAGGCTGTGGCCTGCTGGGTGTCGAGTTTGGAAGCAGGAGGATTTAGCCGGGAGTCTAAAATCGGTAGGTAACGGGGCCCTAGACCCTACATGAGTCGAATCATATATGCCAGGCTCACCACAGGAAACAGGGCTGTAGGAGTTGCAGGTCATTTTAAACAAGCACCACAGGGTCCTTTCAACGTTTACACTGGGCCTTAAGAACGTAAGTGGCTGACCCAGCCAGAATATTCTAAACATTCTAAGTATTCTAATAAAGTATTCTGATGCGAAAATACTTTAAATCAGAGACCCTTTCATAGTGGTATACCATTCATACAAAGAAGTGGTTTTATTCTTTTTATTTTTTTTAACATCTTTTTTGGAGTATAATTGCTTTACAATGGTGTGTTAGTTTCTGCTGTATCACAAAGTGCATCAGCTATATGCATACGTATATCCCCATATCTCCTCCCTCTTGCGTCTCCCTCCCACCCTCCCTATCCCATCCCTCTAGGTGGTCACAAAGCACTGAGCTGATCTCCCTGTGCTATGCGGCTGCTTCCCACTAGCTATCTGTTTTACATTTGGTAGTATATATAAGTCCATGCCACTCTCTCACTTTGTCCCAGCTTACCCTTCCCCCTCCCCGTGTCCTCTGTAAAAAAGAATTGGGTTATGGTTGACATGGGCCTGGGAACCAAGGGCTTCAAGTCGGTGTGGCTCTCATTTGCCATCACTCCCAGTGACCCACCTGAGGATTTGTCCCTCTTCCTGATCATACAACTCTGGGCCTTTTAGATTTAGAGCCCCTGGTTCCCCAAAGGGGCACCCTTGTGCCAGGGGACATGGCAAAAGACCTACTTCAGAATGGCCCATGGTTGATGCCCTAGCACTCAAGGCTCCTTGAACGAAGGAACTGGCAGACAAGAAAGAACACCATCTTGACCAGGAGGAGGTAGGGGTGCTTTTATACACAGGGGCAGGAAAGGATGTTTAGCACCCAGGCTTCTTGGTAATCCCTTGCTCTGCTCTGATCATAACGGGGCAAGTGCACAGCACCCCTGACCTGGGAAGAACGTGACTTCAGACTCAGGTCCATGAATGATGAGGATCTTGTTCATACCAGCAGGAAATCCACCAAGACCAGCAGAGGTATACAAGGGTGCAGGAAATGCAGAATGTAGAGGAAGGGGATGCTGTGTATTTGTTGTATCCCCAACACCAGCTGCTTCATGGGATATAGCTTCTCTCTCCAACCTTCTTCTTCTATTCTTCCTTATTCTATATATCCCTCAGGAAAAGACACCCACCCCTCCCTGGAATCCTAGGGGAACTTCTGGAACTTACACCAAGAAGTAGATCTGAGTGGTGCAGGGGCCGCAGTGTACACTGGCGTACGCTGCCCAAACTCCTCTCCAGGAACAAAGGGCTCCTGCCCCGATGCTACTCGAAGTGCTACCTGAGGAAAAGTGCTCCCTAAAGAAAGCCCTGAGCCATTACTACTCTGTGGGGTTGCCTCAGCTGAGGCGAACTTCTTTTGTCTAAGCTCATGTACCATTCCCAGGGTGTCAACCCTCTCACCCCCTCTTGAGCTGGCTCCGAATCATCACCCCAGCTTCAGAGTTCTCTGTAGGGTCAGTGATGCTCTGCACTGGAATGTGTCATTGGTCAGCTATTCCCCGTCCAACCCTCCTGCAGGTGTGCATCCCGATAGCACTCCATAATACTACTTACACATTAATCTCCGTGTACAAAACACATTACTGAGTAGCTCAGTATGCAACGGCTTCTGCCCTTAAGGACTGTGGCTGGGCTTATTCAACCTCCTGAGCTCAGTCTGTAACAAGTTCAGACTGACAAAAATCTGTGTGATCCCAGAAACACTGCCTTAGATGGCAGGTATTTCTCTTCGGGAATGATCCACGACAGAGAAGCCACAGTGATGGCCACAGAGAATTAATCCCGGAGGACCTGGCATGAGAGGAGAAATGGACCCCATCTTCAGAGGTTCAGGTGTGGAAAATCATGAGACCATAACTGCTAAGGAATAGATGATCTTCAAGAGCGGCTGGTCTTGCTTTGACAGAAGAGCCAACACAACCCAAAGAAGGAGTAACTCATATCCTGGGAGAAGGTCCACACCTCATTCCTAAATCCTGAGATTAATCAGATCTGAGGAAAAGATGAACAGGACAGCATCTGACATACACTTTTCAATTACCAGGGATTTTCAGGGGAAGTCCCTCTCAGCCTGGGTCATGACTGCATCTATTTCATGTGCTTATTAAACCAAACTCTACTATTGGCTCATTAAGGTTGAGAGTTGAAGCCAGTTCCACCAAGGTAGCCTAATCTGTGGATACGGGTTGCCAAACACCTCCCAATATTCTCAGCTGTTCACAGTTAAGACTGTGTGATTCTGACAAACACATCCTGGCTTTGCTGACATGAGACCCTCTGGAAGTGCACCCGCTCAGTCAGATGGGTCCTATGCAGTTATTCAGTTTATTCTATGTCTCCCAGGAGACTTTTAAATTGATGTAAAATTCACAGAACATAAAATTCACCATTTTAACCATTTTAAAGTATACTATTCAGTGGCATTTAGTATATTCACAATGTTTTACAGCCGTCGTCACTATCTAGTTCCAGAATATTTTCATCATCCCGAAAGGAAACCTCATACCCACTATTTTTATATGGACTTGAGTTGCTGTCTAGTGTCCTTTTCACTGAAGTCTGAAGGACTCCTTCTAGCACTTCCTATAGGACAGTTCTACTAGTGACAGACTTCTTCCGTTTTGTTTTTCTGGGAATATTTTAATTTCTTCAGTTTTGGAGGATAGCTTTGCCAGATCTAGAATTCTTTGAGATTTTTTTCCCTCAATACTTTAAATACATCATCCCACTGCCTTCTGGCCTCCGTGATCTGATGAGAAATAAGTTATCTTTGAGTCCCTTGTACACAACAAGTTGCTTCTCTTTGCTGCTCTCGTGAGGCCATCTTTGTCTTTCGACTATTTGACTGTAATATGTCTTGATGTGGAGATTTATGTTTTTCATCAAATTTGGGGATTTGAGGGTCATTTTTTCATCAAATATTTTCTATCCCTTTCTTCTCTCTCTCCTATGTGTGTCTTGGTATGCTTAAGCAACGACACTGTCAGTGACCAGGCCTGAGGATTCTGTGACCAGATGTTTCCCGTGGTTTCCACAGATCCAAGACTGAATTTAGGTTAAGAGATTTCCATGAAGGGCTGGCTTGATCCAAGATAGAACAAGTCCCAAACCACCACCCACCCTTTTCCATCTTAGAAAAATTCAAGTTCAACCGATAGTTCACATTGAAAGTATTTGAGATAGTAGGAAAAAATATTTAATAGGGAAAAGTACAACCCAAAGCACTTGGATACTGTTAACATTTTTAAAATACCATTTTAATGCAGAGAAGACGGAAAAACCCACCTCTGTCTTTACCATCCACTGTTACTAGCCTTTATTGTGCATTACGGACAGTTCTTAAAACTAAATCTTCATCTTAATACCTGCTACTCCACATTGTCAATCCTCCACCATGCCCCTTGAAGCCCCACACCACCAGTTCTGTGCACCCCAGGCTCACTTCCCACAGCCTGCATCAGAACACCTGCATCTTCTCTGGCAGCTGTCCATAGGCTGGTAGAACCCACTTTGTCTGCAACATAAAAGGCTGAAAGTGCCTTAGAATTAACATCCCCCCAGATATCTATGGGATATCCTAACAAATGGCAGGAGTATACATAACCCAGCTTTCTCAATCTAGGATCATTTTGAAGTACTAGTTCCTAGAGCTTTCCTGAAGGGCTAATCTCTAGTCACGTACTGTAGCAGCTGGCTTAGTAAGATGCCTCTTACTGTCTGCCTTCCCTCACCCACCCCATCACCTCCGCACTGCCTTGTCAGCAATTCCAAACACTCGAAGTGGACCCTTGTTCTAAGGATATGCTTTTCTCAAGGTCTGATTTGGGGGGAACCCAGCAAAGACTATGGGAGAAAATTCCATTGAAACATAGCCAAATATTTGGTCCTGGCCACTGATGTCTTTCGCCTTAGATACCGCTGTTTTTTCAAATGTCACATGTTGTGAAGTGACAACGAAGTAGGGAAAGCTACGGGAAAATTGCTTCCGCTAAGGAGCATGATCAAAGCTCAGGTCTGGTTACAGGTAAATCAGAACTGGGCTGGTCCTTAGCTATGGAGGAAGCAAACTTGGAGGAAGGAGGAGGAAGGAAGAAGCCCACCTCAGCTGAGGTGTGAATATCAAGTTCACCGAATTTGAAGAGAGGCAAAGGGAAGTTGAAATTTATGAAGGGAAAGAACGGTGTTAAGGCTAACGGAAGCCCACCCTACTCGACTTCATTAACTCCTGTTGCCCTGCCATGCTTTTTTGACAGCTCTGATTAGTCTCTTCCCACTAGAAGCTCCACCAGGGCAGGAACCTTGTCCATCTTGTTCACTGCTGCATCCCTTATACCCAGAACAATGCCTGGTACATAAATAGCAGGCATCCACCCTTGGTCAACAAAGGAGAATCTAGAGATCAGTTGTGGAGACAACTGCAAGATGAAAATGGAACTCCCCAGATGGAGGGGAGTGCTAGAATCAGCATCAAGGTGAAGAGGGATGTCGAACTGCTATGTTCCCACCTCTAGAAAAATGGAATTAACTCATTTCAGGGAGGAAGACTGCACATGAGCAGAGAACTCTTCACTTCAGCCAGTGGTGTCTCTCACTAGCCCATGGCAAACACACAGCTTTCAAAGGCTCCCCTTGTCTTCTGGAAGGAGATGAGTACAATGTGAAACAAGAAGGTCACTAGCAATGCAACATTTTGCTTACAGCCACGTGGCTTACCCAGTGACTAGGGAATTCAGTGTTGAAGGCTCTGAGCTTCTAGCACCATGTTTGTCTGTTTTATCATACACAGCACCTACCCGAGGCATCCACAAGGTGACAACGAGCATCTGCTTAGCTACCCTCGTCAATTCATTCCACCTGTTGACGGCTGGCTAGAGACGTCTTCCTTATTGAGCCAAAGCCTGCCTTTGCTGTAAATATCCACAGATCCTATTCCTGATCTAGTGACCAGTACCAACTCATCTCATATTAGATAGTGTCCTTTAAATATGAGTATTCTCATAGTCCCTAAACCTTCAAGACTAAACAGTCCCAATATAAGCTATTCCCAAGAGGGAATAAGTTCTAGAACACTGAATCATATTCATGCCTGGAGCCAGATGGTTCATTCTTGATTCGATGCTTAAGTGACCAGGAAGTCAATTATCATTGCTTTCCTCATGATTACTTTAATAAATTTAAAAAAAAGAAGTTGAATTACAATGTTGTATCAGTTACTGCTATATAGCAAACGGACTCAGTTACATATATATGTATTATTTTCATATTCTTGATCTGGTTGCCACATGAGCTTTAAGAATAAACCCATGACTGTAAGACCACCTCACAGTTTGGGTGTTCCTGGCATTGATCCTAGTATCCTGTTTTTATTCATTCTTCCCAATGCCTCATTTTAAGTGAACATACACAGTGCTATACATCATAGTGGCAGAATTCACCCTCAGAGTCAAGCTTTGTCACTCCCTAAACTGGTATTAGGTTTACATTCATCTGTCCACCCTGGAGACAAGTGTCTTATGTCAACCTTAAGGGTCAGTTAGCCCCACGGACCCTACAATACAGCATCTTAACTATACTCGATAGACCTCATAGAAAAACACGGAATTAAGATTCGTGTAACATTCCAGAAACATACATGCTCTGTTGATAAGCAGCCTCAGACTTTAGATTTCAAAGCTAAAATGTTTTTAATTTGGGATGAGACTGGATTGTAGACTTATGAGTTAAACTGAATAAATGATACTCTTAGTCTGTCTGAACATTTCAGAACAAGAATGCCGAAAAGTTAAATTTTGTTTTGTTTTAGTCAAGAGTCACGGAATTCACCCTATTTTGTATTTTGTGGAGTATGAGTGAAAGATTCTTACATACTGGCAGAGGATTGTATCCTGTTGTTTGGGAACCACGGTTTTGACTGGTAAACATCTTCTGATGGTACCCCAAGTGGACACTGACGATTCTAACGTGATAGTTGCAGAGACGGTGAAACCAGACCAGAGCCAGCTTGTGACCATCACAGGAGGAGTTTTAGAAAGGCCTTCCAATTAAGCCACAGGCAAGGGGTTAGACTGAAGTATTTTCTGCTCCATCAGCATGCTTTAGTGAATAACAGTTATCATGTTATGTAAGAACAACACAATGACGAGAAACACCATGTTAAGTCATCTCCAAGATTTGGACTTAACGGGCCATTTTCTAGTGCATCTCTTTATTTCAAGTTTTCAGCAAAGAACACAGAACCTCACATTTAAAGATAGCTGGCATGTGTGGTTAGTTTTCCATGTCCACTTGATTGGCTTACCAGGTGCCCAAGTATCAATATTTGGTCAAGCATTCTGGGTATGCCTGTACAGGTGGTTTTGGAGGAGATTAACATTTAAGTTGGTAGATTAAGCAGATTGAATGAGGGGCACCCACATTAGGGAGGGCAATCTGTGGAAGGTCTGAGTAGAATGATAGACAGATCTTCTCCCAACGGGGATGTTGGCATTTTCCCTGCCTTTGGACTCAAATGGAAATGGGCTCTTCCTGGGTCTTGGACCTGCTGGCCTTCGGACAGGAGCTATACCACTGGCTCTCCAGCTTGCTGACTCACCCTGTATATCTTGAGACTTGCCCACCTCCATAACTGCATGAGTCAATACCTTATTATCTTCCCTCCTTCCCTCCTATTGGTTCTGTTTCTCTGGAGAACTCTGACTAATACAGTATGTTTGCTGGTGAATGGCATCTTGTTAGTCCACTTGGCATTCCATTTCCCATGGGATGGCCATTATATCATCAGCGCTCAGTTACCTAGTGTCTTCTACATTGTCTAGGTCATTCATTGATGCGGTTCTAGGTTTCCTGCAGCCAGAAACAAGGACGACTCCTTGGGGTCTTATCAGATCTCACATCATATTTAGGAGATTAGCACAAGGTTACCAGGCTTGCCATAGGGCTCATGTCACCATGAATCACATGGAAACATTGTTCTTGGCTAAGAAAAAGATTGACTAACCACAATTCAGCTAGTCAAATTGTGTCTTAATGGACCAATAACATTTACTTAATTACATTAGCAAACACTGATTCTGAGGTTGCTATTTATTTTTTACAATAGTACTGTCTGGTACCCAGTCAGTACTTCATGAATATATCCATGAAATTTAGTTGCAAGTTTTCTGGGGTCAAAGACTATAACGGCCTTCTATGTTTCTGCTGAGGCCACAACCACGTCTTGCATTCTGGGCACAGTTAATGCAGTTTTATTACTGAAGAGGGGCCTAAAGACAATGGCTTCATTTTAATTCATTTACTCCTCAGGAGAAGAGTCGACATCAGGAATTTCAGCCAAGTTTGACTGTAAGTATCTTGCCTTTTGCACTCCCACAGGACACCTGCCACCATATAGGTTTATTTGGATCAAGCAAGTGACACACTGAAGCTTTACACAGATTTCTGCTGGTCGATAAAGCAGTGTCTACATCCATCACCATTTAATCCTCAGAGATCACAAGAGCTAGTGAATAAAACAATAACATCCCTAGGACAGGGCCTGGCTCTCCATGGGCACTGCCACTGCAGCTGTTTTCCTCATTACGGAGTCTTTAATTAGAGACCATTCTGTATCTTCCCATATTTTGGATCGATATGATGGCTTTTATTGAACAGAGGACCACACACAACTTTGGCCGTCTCTACCGACTGCCAGGTTAAATGGAAATTAACAAAGAGAAGTTCAAGACGGAGCATCAAGAAGGGCTTCAGGGGCTTCCCTGGTGGCGCAGTGGTTGAGAATCTGCCTGCTAATGCAGGGGACACGGGTTCGAGCCCTGGTCTGGGAAGATCCCACATGCCGTGGAGCGACTGGGCCCGTGAGCCACAACTACTGAGCCTGCGCATCTGGAGCCTGTGCTCCGCAACGGGAGGGGCTGCGACAGTGAAAGGCCTGCGCACCGCGATGAAGAGTGGCCCCCACTTGCCGCAACTAGAGAAAGCCCTCGCACGAACCGAAGACCCAACACAGTCAAAAAAAAAAAAGAAGGGCTTCAGTGTGTGGCCCTCCCCTATGCGCACAAGGCTCCACCTCTCCAGTATTTAGCAACCCTCCACTGCTCCCCTTCTAAGCTCCCACCTGGCACTGGTTTCCATGATGATGTAGAATCCCTCAGCTGCTGTTAGGCCAGTCAAGGGTTCAGCCATCTCTTCCCTGCCCTGTACTTTGGAGTCAGTAACTCAAGCCTCACCCTGGCTTTCTGAACTGGGGGTAGTCAGTTTCCAAGAGCCTTTTCTGAAGGACAGAGGAAGGTTTCAAAAGGAAAGAAGGGCTCTTTGAAGGGGCCTGGTTCTGGCAGGACCTCCTCATGGTCTCCTTCTGGGTCTCATTGGACAACGGCTGTCCCTCCATTCCCTTAGGGACTTGCATGCCTGCAGCCCTGCTCGCTGTCCCCTTAGGATGAGCAAGAGTGAGGACAGGAGAGCTGGTAAGGGCAGGAGGGAAGGAGGCAGCCAGGGAGCACTGGGACACAGCCCCACAGCTGTGCTCACTGCAGTCCCACAGCACTTTCAGACACCCCTCCCCTGCCCCAAGAGCCTGGACCTTCCAGGGTTTACGGGCCTCCTCTCTGAGGGCTGAGCCATTGGCCCAGGATAGCTCTCTGGGGAGGGGCACCCTCTGCCTGCTTCCTCTGCCTTTTCCTTCCTCTTCATTTACTGGAATGATGAGCACGTGCACCTGGAGCCCCTTTCTCGCCAGCTGCAAGTTCATGGGTTTCCCAGGATAAGGAATCCCGAGTCCTGGGCCTTTGAGGATTTCTGGAGGGAGGGTACAGTGATCACCTCTGGTCAGGCGGAAGGGAGGAACCCTGAGCCAGTTCTGTTTCCTACGTCTTATTTCAAATGAGAAAACTACCCAATGCTAGTTTTCATGGCACATTTGGCCGGTAGGTAAACAAGAGGTAGCATCCTTTGGGACCTTGCAAGGGTAGAGCTAGGGTTTCAGAGGCAGGAGATGTCAGCGAAGATTAAGGATAGGAGTGGCCACTGAAATCGTGGGACCTAGTGCCAAAGGAAAATATGCAGGCCCTCTTGTTAAATCATCAAGAAACCCAAGGGCAGGGTCCTTCTGAGCCCAGGGTGTGTGTGTGACTTTCCAGGCCACATGTCCATGAAGCTGGACCAGGTTAAGAGACTTGCTGTGGGCTTCCCTGGTGGCGCAGTGGTTGAGAATCTGCCTGCCAATGCAGGGGACACAGGTTCGAGCCCTGGTCTGGGAGGATCCCACATGCCGCGGAGCAACTGGGTCCATGAGCCACAACTACTGAGCCTGCGCGTCTGGAGCCTGTGCTCCGCAACAAGAGAGGCCGCGACAGTGAGAGGCCCGCGCACCGCGATGAAGAGTGGCCCCCGCTTGCCGCAACTAGAGAAAGCCCTCGCACAGAAACGAAGACCCAACACAGCCATAAATAAATAAATTAATTAAAAAAAAAAAAAAGAGACTTGCTGTGAGGCCTGGACGTTTGACCTGGGTCTGAACAATATCAGTAGAATGACAGCATGTCACCATAAGGTCACTTTCTACATTAGAGTATCCTGAGTTTTTCTAAAGTAACTATCGAGCTTTAGAAATTACCTTTAGCTGCGTCTACTTCTAGGGAGAACATAGGTCATACTGCTGAAACTAGGAAAAGTTAAATTACCAAAAAAAAAAAAAAAAAAAATCAGTTTTACAGGCATCAGAACCACAGACGACTAAACCAAATTCCAGAGATGGGGAAACTGTTGGGGGTGACTTTCTTACAGCCAGTCACATTTTGCTGGTGGCGACTGTCAGTTCTGGGCACGGGTTAAGGATCTGACTGGCCCTGGCTGGGGGCCCTGCTGGGACAAAAATCAGCAGAGCTTTTGATTGTCCAGGGCTGCTGTGACAAATTGGAAGTTTGAAGGGCTCCGAGCGCGTGGCCAGTCTTCCCAGGGGACATCTTCTAGGCCTTAGGGCTGCACAGAAGGCTGGGACTTGGGCTGAAAGCTTAGAAACAGAGTGAAACTATTAGCAGTGTTGCCATGCTTGGGGCGCAGATGTGCTGGGGAAGGGGCCCGCCCCAAGCACATTGCTCCATCTCCTCTGAAGACATTTTCCAGGTGTCGAGGCTGTGGAGGGGGATGGGATGCTCTGATGGGCAGAGGGAGATCTCCACCATCCTTCGTGGCGAAAGAAACGGACCTCCCAAGCTCTCAACCAAAGCCCAGAAATAAGGACAACCCAGAGTCTTACTAAAACTGACACCTGGCCTTGATCAGCTCAGCCTTTGATGTAGGGTGAGGGGAGACTCTCCTCAACCCACACAGCCAACAGGGAAGATGATCCTTTCTGGTCGGAGATATTCTTAGACTTATTTACTCACAATGCCTTATTCACAATGCCATTTGCTCAAATTGTTAGACATACAAAGGAGAGAATATAGCCAAGAATCAAGAAGAAAGATAACCTAAGTAGACCTGCTGGCCATCCAGATATTAGCTCTATGAAGGATGTCAATGTTCCCCCTAGGACCCTCAGACTCCCCCTCACCATTTGTATGGGAACAGTTGCTTCTACTTTATGAGCATAAGAATGTGACAAGGAGTTAGCAAGACAAGGGATGCTACACCCCAATTCTTCTCATGTAGTTTCAAAATCCTGAATTATTTCAGTAAATCAGATCCAGTGATCTATAAAAATAATTTAGCATGATCAAATAGGTTCCCCCCGACCCGGGAATGCAAGAGCTATTTTAAACATAAAAGACAAAAACTCAGTGAAATTCGCCACATTAACAAATAAAGTGAAAAAAGTCATGATCACTGGGATATATGTAGAAACAGCATGACAAAAATCACAACAACTTGTTGTTGTTAAATAAAGTAGCATCAGCAGATAAGGAATAAAAAACCCTATGGTAAACATTGTACTTTAATGGTGAAATATTGGAAACATTTCTTCTGAGTTTGGGAAGATGTCCAAAACTACTACTTTCCCTGAATGATATACTGGAGGTATAATAAAATAGAAAGATGTAGAAAGCCTAAGGATTCTAAAGAAAGAAAACTTATGCATAGATGACTATATGTATAAAATCCAAAAGCAGCTACTATCTATAAGAATAAATACGGTTTTTAACAAATCTCTGGATATGAGGTTTTTTTTAAAAAACCAAATTGCATTTTTATACACAGAATAAGTGGTAGAAAATGGACTAAGAAGTACTGAGTACATAGGTATGTTTAGAGCTGCAATTAATTTTCAAAGTTCATGTATGGTGTGGGTGCACTTTTCTGAATGTACGTTGTACTTTAAATTTATTTTTAAAATAAAGACACTTCTAGTGAAAATAAAATTGTCACCAGCAGACTTGCCCTATGGGAAATAAGACTGTTCTTCAGGCACAACAAAAACAATCAACAAAATGAAAAGGCAACCTATGAAATGGGAGAAAATGTTTGCAAATCACATCTGATAAGGGTTAGTATTCAAAATATATAAAGAACCTATACAGCTCAATAGCAAAAAAACAGTCTAAGATGTGGACAGAAGACCTAAATAGACATTTTTCCAAGCAGACATGCAAATGGCCAGCGGTACACGAGAAGATGTTCAACATCACTAATCATCAGGGAAATGCAAATCAAGACCACGAGATATCACCTCACACTTGTTAGAATGGCTTTCAAGAAAGAAATAAGTGCTGGAGAGGGTGTGGAGAAAAAGGAAGCCCTGTGCACTGTTGGTGGGAATGTAAATTGGTGCAGCCACGATGGAAAACAGTATGGAGGTTTCTTTAAAAAAAAAAAAAAAAAAAAAAGTAGAATTACTGTATGATCCAGCTATACCACTTCTGGGTATATAACCAGAGGAAATGAAAACACTCTCTCAATGCAATATCTGCATCTTTGTGTTTATTGTAGCATAATTCACAAATAGCCAAGACGTGGAAACAACCTACGTGTCTATTATGGGTGAATGGAAAGATGTGGTATAGATACACACGATGGAATATTATTCAACCAAGAGAAAGTAGGAAGTCCTGTCATTTATGACAGCATGGATGGACCTCGAGGGCCTTATTCTAAGTGAAATAAGTCAGAGGAAAATACTATATGACATCACTTATACGTGGAATCTAAAAAAGCCAAACTTGTAGAAACAGTGGAATAGTGGTTACCAAGGGCTGGAGGGTCAGGGAAATGGGGAGATGTTTGTCAAAGGGTACAAATTTCCAGTTGGAAGATAAATAAGTCCTGGGGATCTAGTGCACAGCATGGTGATTATAGTTAATGTTGTATTGTATACTTGGAAGTTGTTATGAGTAGATCTTACATTTGACTATAAAAAAATGATAATTATGTGAAATGGTGGTGGTATTAACTAGCACTACAGTGGTTATCATTTTGCAATATAAGTATCAAATCAACACATTGTACATTTTAAACTCACCATGTTATATGTCAATTATATCTCAAAGCTAAAAAAGGTTATTCGGGAAGAAGTAAATGGTTGCAGATGAAGCGTGAACAAATGAAGGAATGAAGAATGACAAATATAAATATTGACTAATAATGAAAGGTTTAAATATGGATTGAAATGATATAAAAATATGACATTAGAATCAGGACTGACTACTGTCATAGTAATCTAGACATCTCACATTTTCTGGGAAAGAGGTAAGAGTCCTAATTTATATTAGATTTTGATATCCCTAACATTGCAGAAGTCCCTAGGATAACTCCTAAAAGACTAAACATTAGAGCTTGGAGGAGAAATCAGGAAAAATAAAAAATCAACCTAAAGAAAGCAAGAAAGAGAAGAATTGTAACTTAGAACACATGGGACAAATAGGAAGCACATAGTATGATGTTAGTTAATATAACTGTCAATTACTGATAATTAAGTTTAAATGCAATAAGTTCCAGTTAAAAGTAAATTATGGTCTGGGTTAAAAAAAGAACACACAAGACATCTTCCACTGGCCGTCCAAATCCAGTCTCCGTGCTTCTCCACTCTGTTCGTTCCAGCGCCCAGCCTACTGAGAGCCAGATAGGCACTAGAGGGCACTGGAGCCTATTGACGGGTAAGGGGAGACCAAGCAGGATGTCAGAGAAAGGGATGAGTGTGCGGTCCAGGTATTTAAAGGCTGCATCCCTCTGTGATGTTGCAGTGATTGGCTCTGTCTTCCTTTAAAGGCAGATCCTGAGACGAGCACTTTGGTGCTGTCGTTTATCTGAGAACTAGTTCCAGGAAGCAGAGGTGAGGAAAGAGGAGGAAAGGAAAGGGGAAATAGGAAAAGCCAATAAGGAATCAGTACCATGGGCAACAGGACCTCTCAGAGCCTACAGGATGCCTCTTGGAAACAGCGACAAAGTACAGGAGTCAGGAGCTTCTAGCTGTTGGCTCTGGTTGCCCCTTGTTTGAAGGTCAGCCCAGAGACATGAACACCTGCGCTTTTCTGAACCGGAAGCCCTAGTGGTCTCTGGGCACTGGAGAAGGTACTGATGCAGAAGGGTGTGAGTGTGCTCGATGTGGAAGTTGTCCTGTGTGGGAGGATCTGTGCAATACAGACGCGGCTGAGATCCGTGTTGGGCTGAGGGGAGTGACTCGAGGTATCTGCCACAGTGGAGGTGCTGGGGAACAGAAACTGCCGTTTCCATGGTTTCTTCTTCAGCTCCGTGACCTAGCCTGTTGGGGGTGGGAGACTACGGGAGTGGGGGATTGGGGGTTTCATGACGGAAGGAGAGTGATGAAGCAGAATGAACTGGATGGAAACACAGACCCCTGTGACTTCAAGGGCTCGACTGTGGGTCACACAAGGACTCCTTGAACACCTGAGATGAAGAAACGAGGCTGATGGGTAAGGGAGGGAGATGTGGCCGGAGGGTACTGGCTCACAGGGAAGCAGGGATTTCAGGCGACTCCAGCGCACTCTCTGGCCCTACACAATTTCTCAGATGGAAGGAACAGCATATGAAATGCTAATTATCAGAAAGGAACCAGAAAGAGCCCTTTGCTTAAAAACTGACCAGGGGTAGGGAGCAGGGAGAATAAAAATCAATGTAAAACTTTGTAAAAAGCTCAGCATAGGGAATTTCTGTACTTTCTTAGAGTTTTTAAGATGTAGTCATAGATTTTGAACATTTCTAAAACAGCAGCATGCCAAGCTAACGGAATAAGAAGTTAATAGTCTTTCTATAGCATGTTTATCCCCATTAACATCAGAATTAAGTGTAGCAAAATTACTACCTACATCTGGGCACTAAACATGTACCCATCCATGGGAAGTCAGTCCATGCACCTGACCAGTGCCAGCCAAGGGACTTGAAGTGGGCTTTGTCTGCAGTGCCCAGCCTGGAACCAAGACACAGGATTCTACCTTCATTCCTGTCACAACCCAAGAGTCTTCGCCTGGTCTTGAACTAGATTCCTCAGCAAGCAGTCAAGATACCAATTGTTTCCTGGAGCACTCGCCAGCAGAGCCCCGAGAGAACAGGTCTGGAGCCCTTCTAGGTTCTCCAGCTTTCTGAAGCACTGTTAGACTGGACCCCGAACCAGATAGGTGCCATAGCTGGACTCAGTTGGTCAACCGGGCTATTCTTGCAACTCTGGTGGAATTATACCGGTGGAATGCTGGGAGCTGGATCTCCACAGCACCTCACTCTCTGTGGCCCAACAACCCTTGAGTCTAGCACCTTCTTTTAAAAATTGGGAAATAATCAGTGACACTCCAGATAAAGATTCCCCCAGTATCATGAGGACCTTGAACAGGCTGTTCTAGCTCTTCAGGGTCCAATAAAGTCTGAGAAACACTTTCTCCACACCCCACTCAGGCTCTTCCTTCTTGGAGGAGAGTGACTTCAGCCGAGATGGCTCTGAGGCAAGAGTCATCCTCAAGTCTTGCCTCCCTGCCTCTCAAGCTTTCCTGGGGGTTGGGGCACAAGAGGGGCAGTGAAGTACCAACGATGAAATAGGAAGCAGGATACGTCTGCAGTGGCTGGTGACCTTGCTTCCAGATTATGGCCCATGTTCCACAGGTAGCTCATGAGACAGGTAGTGAGAACACTGGGAACATTTTAATAGTTTTATGTTCTGTTTTTCTTAAAAGTTATTATATATTTGAAATAGGCACTTACAGCCTATGATATAATAGTTGTATCAGGAATTATAACTTCAAACACTTTTAAAGAAAACACTAATTTAAAATAAATGGGATATCATTTGGTCTTTTATATTACAAAGAATACATTCCTCTCCTACACCCACACCAGCACAAAGGAATCCATCAGAAACTGAAAGAAGGTGGGATGTGATCGAAGAGAGAAACCATGAATTCGTCTTTCACTCAGTCTCTTTGTGACTATCCTTTTTTCCCCTTCAACTTCCATCAAGGAAGATGGTTAGTGTCAAATTCAGGGCCATACAGAAAGAGACAACCAGCCTCACAAAGCTCAGAAGCACCCCGGGGTCCCCTCCCCACTTGTCATCCATGTATGTGTGAGGCGGATAAAGGAGGAGGAACATCAAAGCAGAGAGTCAGATTAGCCTGAACTCAAGAAGTCTGTAACCTCCTAAGCATCCAATTCCAAGAGTGATATTTTCCTCTGGACCAGACTGCCCCGCCCCCTGCACTTCACCTTCAGGTCAGTGGTCAGATAGGTAGTCCCAGAACTTGCACTCTGATGGAGAATCAGGTAGAACGTGGCCCCTTTAGAGGGGCAGCTCTCCATGAACCATGCTATGTTTCATCGACACCAGAGTTCTCTCTCTCTACTTCTCTCAAGAGCCTGACTCCCCTTCTCAGAGCTATTGCTCCATCCAATGAACTACTTCACTTGGAAACAGGGGGTTTTACACCATTTGGTTTGGATGGGAATATTCTCTAGGTGTTCTAGAAGCAGCTAAGGCTGTGGCCAGGGCACACGGGTAGAGAAATCCTCCTGTTTTGGAAGCGAGCAAAACCATCCCCAGGGATGGATTTCTACTCCTGGAACCAGTAAGATTGGCCTTTTATTCTCAGTGCATGCAGACTTGCCCACACTCCTCAGCCTTAGTCACCACCTCGGCCTGGCAGGGTTTTACTTGTGGTGCCCTTACCACCATCCAGGTCAGTGATTGCTGCACCCTGAAAAGGAACCTTCAGTCCAGGCTTGATTGCTCCTAGCCTCACAAAACCATCCTGTGGTTGATTGCAAGACATATGATCTTCATAGCCAGAGACACTGCCAGGCCTCTTTCCTACTGTGCCCGACTCAGATACCCAACAACATAATAGAATCTGAACCCTCTGAGTCAGCATCCACTGAGGACACGACACAAACACACTGGACCTTCCTGGGGACAGAGTGCTGGTTGTGACCTATAACGGGTTCCTCTGGTCTGTGGTACAAAGACCTCTAATTGGAAACTCCAAAAGCCTTTTCATCTCTGGACATCAGTTGGCATTGGAAGAATAATTGCCACTTTTTGCTTTTGAGGGACAAATCAAGGTTCTGTCTTGGTGACATTTTGCCCTTGGAGGATACCTAAAAGTAGGCTGAGGTCACAGACACAGTGTGATTTATTTTGGGAGAAGGTTCCAGCTGAGAAGGAAGACAGCTCAGTGGGCCTTTTGTGCTTGTTATGACATGGAAGAAAAGCATCTCTTGCTCAAAGCCACCAAGTACAAACGTAGAATATGTGGCGGGGTGGGGAGTGTCTGTGGCAAAACTTCAGTTCATGTTTGACATCACAGAGGGCAACCAAGTGAGTTCTGGTGACAACATGGCGATATGGACCCAAGGAGTCCCCAGACAAGAACAGGATGAGAGGGAGACAGCAGGGCAGCAAGACAGCAGGCCAATGGGACTGCCAGTGATAAAGAAGAGATCTCTACCCCTTCTTAGTGTTCAGAGATTCCAGCCCAGCACTGGACTTTCTTAGAACCATTCTCTGCAAGGCCATGGTCACCTCTGATGCGGGTAACAATGTGCCCAGTGTCTGAGGCCTGAGTTGTGAATGCATCATTTTCCAGACGAAGAGTTACTATTTTATGGACAATTTAAAAATATTGTGAGCTACCTTGGGGGCTTGGCTGTGTCTAGGAGTTCCCCTGTGAGGTGCCTGTAGTCTTCAAGGTCACAGCAGAGGGAGGCACTCGTTCATTTCTAACAAGGGGATGGTGGCAGAAGAGTTCTGGGAAGAAGACTTGAGCTTAAGTATGGTGGGCTATGCCCCAGAGGTCAGAGGGACAAGTCATCAGGACACTAATCACACCAGCCATCCTCAGACTCCTTCCATAAAACAGAGCCACAAGTAAATTAACGTGAACCATGCGTGACTCAGATCCCACCAACCACAGCTCCAAACTGTAAGGTAAGAAATTTCATTTGTTGCAACATGTATAGAAACCAAATCCTTAAGATGGGGAAAACAATCTTCCTGAGTGTTACGTATACTCGATAAGAACCCGTGACAGCCTGTGTCGGACCCCTCCCCCAGCCCACATGGTCTCATACCGTATGACCTGCAACCTTGAGCAACAAGGCTCTAAGCAGCACCATCCCTCTAGTATGGTGTTCAGAAACACACAAGACCAGAATAGACATGAACTACAACTTGCATGGCAGACAGAGTTGTGATGCTTGGACCTCCCTTCAAGAATCAATCAAAAATGAATTTGTCTAGAACTACCGTACAACCCAGAAATCCCACTACTGGGCATATACCCTGAGAAAACCATAGTTCAAAAAGAGTCATGTACCAAAATGTTCATTGCAGCTCTATTTACAATAGCCAGGACATGGAAGCAACCTAAGTGTCCATCGACAGATGAATGGATAAAGAAGATGTGGCACATATATACAGTGGAATATTACTCAGCCATAAAAAGAAACGAAATTGAGTTATTTGTAGTGAGGTAGATGGACCTAGAGTCTGTCATACAGAGTGAAGTAAATCAGAAAGAGAAAAATACCGTATGCTAACACATATATATGGAATCTAAAAAAAAAAAAAAAAAAGTCATGAAGAACCTAGTGGTAAGACGGGAATAAAGACACAGACCTACTAGAGAATGGACTTGAGGACACGGGAAGGGGGAAGGGTAAGCTGGGACAAAGTGAGAGAGTGGCATGGACATATATACACTACCAAATGTAAAATCGATAGCTAGTGGGAGGCAGCCGCATAGCACAGGGAGATCAGCTCGGTGCTTTGTGACCACCTAGAGGGGTGGGATAGGGAGAGTGGAAGGGAGACGCAAGAGGGAGGAGATATGGGGATGTATGTATATGTATAGCTGATTCACTTTGTTATACAGCAGAAACTAACACACCATTGTAAAGCAATTATACTCCAATAAAGATGTTAAAAAAAAAATGAATTTGTCATTCAGGTAGGAGCCTCCACCTGTAAGAGCATTTAGGATCTGCTGTAGCTTTTGAGCTGAAGCCACTTTCTTCCCAATGACCACACATGATGGGGTGTTAAGGCCTGGCCACTTCTGTCACACATAGGACTTCCCTAATGGGCAGTCTTTGCTATTGAGCTCCAACTTGGGTTGTCTGAGACTTTGTCATACCTGCACCCCCTCTGAAGCCCTCCTTGTCCACTCCTGCTTCCTTTCTCTTCTATTCTCTGAATTGCTGCAGCAGATGGTAGAAGGGACTTCAGGGCATGTGAAAGGGTAGATATTACACATGAAGCCAGAATAACCCAGAGGGCTCTGTACACAGTGTCCATAGGTCACGTCCTTCAGGAAGGCCATCAGGACTGTACCCTGAGAGGGGCATGGCATCACTAAGTTCAGTGGTGGCCCCTCTGCGGGACATGGCTGATGACAGTGGAGTTTTCTCAGTGGGAATGATCAACCCCAAAGCAACAGAGGCTAGGTGGTGGCGCTTCCTTCAGAAGCTGGAGCTGTGTGTATACATTACATACACACTTAATGCCAACCCACCGTCCCCCTTTAGAAAGCAAGCACGATGAACAGTAGGCTGAATTCAGTTGCTATCAAAGCAGTCATGATTCTCTGCCTGACCTGTGTCTCAGATCAACATATGGGAGTGAACATGAAGTACAGAAGTATAAAGATTCCTGCATCTCATGTTAATGCCCACCATGAAGGAACCACGGAATATCCTAGTAGAGAAAATGACTCTGGCTAGTTAATCTTAGCCAGTCCTTGATGTGAAGAAATAAAGTAGTGACACTTGCTACAACATGGATCAACGTTGAGAATGTTATGCTAAGTGTGAGAACCAAGACACAAAAGGCCACTTGTATGATTCCATTCATATGATTGTCCAGAATAGGCAGGTTTACAGAGGCAGGAAGTAGATTAGTGTTTGCCTAGAGATTGTGGGTGGCTTGGGGGGACAAGTAATGACCGCTAATGGGTAAGAGTTTCTCTTTGGGCTGATGTTCTTAGATCAACGGTGATGGTTATACAACTTTGAATATACAAACTCCTTCAAATGTATACTTTAAATGGCTGAATTTTATGGTATGAGTTATGTCTCAAATTTGTTAAATATATACTAGCTGGCATTTATCAGCAGCCAGGGGAGAGATGGTGCAGTGGGCATATGAACAGAGAGGCTATGGTGGCAGTGATGGAGGCTACCCAAGGGCCCAGTGGCCGGGCAGCCCACCCCTCAAGGCTAAACCAGCTCTTGCTCCGAGTGTCCACCCTGCCAGCAGTAGAGGACCAGTCTTGAGCTCCCGACATGGCACTGTGCCTCCAGAAGACCACCTACCCGCGTGGTGTCATTTACTCTATTGCATGGGTTCTTTCCTTCCTGGAGGGGCCAACAGTTCATTCTTATGTTGATGGAGATATAGTCCAGGTATGGATTTGCCATCAGAACCTCAGACAGGAGCCGCTCTTGGGGGGCTTACTGAATGCCTGACCCACAGTATGAACTGCTACATCATAGCATGACTGTTGGGGCCACTTTACAATGAATGATGAAGGCGAGACCCTGGGATCCAGTGGGCGCCTCACATACCGCACCTTTCCGAGGCTGCAGGCCTGATGGAGCATTGGCCTGAGCTGGTGTTTCAGCTGTACATACAGCAGGCCATTACTATGCTTCATCAAGACAGCTCTCTATGGTGCTGTGAGCAGATGGCCCACCTTGATTTAGAGCCCTGGGAACCTGCAGTGTGATTTTCTCATGGTGGCTTACCATGAGCCCCACGATGCCCCCTTTTCCACCACTCACATCTCCAACACCCCAGGGTCTGCCTGATCATTGGTCCAAGTGGCAGGGCATTTGCTCCACAGCCCAGACCTGCTGCAGAACCCATTCCTGCTCTCGGCCTCACACAAAGCTGGTGGCCTCTTTCATGTCATCCAGTATACAGGTTGGGACAATGCACCTAGATTTGGAGAGTGGCCTCTAGAACCCCAACAGGCTTGGCAGGCACTGTGATTCTTTGCCTTTCTAGATGCAAGATACAATGTCTTTTCCTTTGCAGAGATGTCCCAGGATGTCTTGACCTCTGGATTCTAAAGTCATTACTGAAACAGCATGCTCCCCAAATCCTTGGAGAATTTCTCTCCCACCTTCTGAGGTGCACGTGTCTTACCAAGTCCCCCTACGTGCTAGCCCCCTCTTATTCATCATGCATGATGGTTGGCGTTGTCGATGTAATGGATTTCTTGTTCTGCAGGATGCTCAGCCATTACGGTCTTTTCGAACTAGAATATAACAGAGCAGAGCAGTCTACATAGTCTTGGGAGAAAACTGAATGTGTATTACTGAATGCTGAAGAGCAAAGTGCTTCCGATTCTCTTGCCCTATTGGGATATAAGTTAACGCATGTGCCACGTCAGTGGGCATACAGTACACAGCCGATGCACCTGAGAGCAATTCCTGCTCTACCAAGGATACTGTGTCCACCACGGCAGCTAGGATCAGGACTTCTACTTTGAAGCTCACGGTGGTCTATGGTCATTCTGCAGAATCTCTCCGATTTCCGTAGAGGCAAGACAAGTGAACAAACTGGGGATGTAATAAGGACAACCACGCCTGCATCCTGAGTATCCTTAATGGTGGCATTGACTCTTTGCCATTGCCCTGGGATATAGTATTGCTCAGGATTTGTTATTTTGCTGGGAGAAGGGGCAGCTTAAGCAGCTTCCACTTGGTCTAGCCTACAATGATAGCTTGTTTCACAGGCCAAGGACGATGTGAGGGTCACATTCCACACCAAGGATGTCATTCCCTGTCATGGATCCAGGGACTGGACAAAAGACAACCAGGTGTGTCTGCAGGCATAGTGGACCCAGAGAAAGCTGGGCCTTGTCCAAGTGCCCATTTAAATCTTGGCCCCAAATGACTCCTTTTAATTAGGAAACAATAAAGTTAGAGATTTTTGGGTATCAACGTCATCTAATCTCATCTCTAAACAATCTTTGAAGTGGCTGGGTTTTCTCTTTTCCTCACAGTATTGTCTTGAATAAATGGCCACAGTCTTCTCAGGAATATATACTAATGTTGTGGATTATATACTTGCGTTGTCAAATCACAAGAATATATACTTGTGTCATGGATTCTTTGGGCATCTGGCCACTTCTTTAGTCAACGGGTTCTGGGTCTAAAAACCATCTTAGGTCCAGGAATTGTGTAAGAGATCTTAACCCTTCTATGATGACTGCTCTATCTCCTGCTTTTAATTCTCGCTTCCTTTTGATCATATCTATAGGCTAAAATAGATATTTAGCCAAGAAGTATACTGCTTAGTATCTGACATTCTATTAAATCATCTCTACTGTTCCTTGAAGGTCATAGCCTCTTGGCTACAATAGTCACCTTTCCAACCGTTAGGTGGTTAGGTGCTGCCCTCTGGCCTCTATTGCTTGGACTGGGGTGGGGGTGTGAAGTAATCCTCACTACTGATCAGTGATGTGAGTTCCACGAATGCCTCTGCCAGCTCCCCTGTCCTGCAGGGGAGCCCCCAATGCACTTAACGATGCTCTTCTCATCAGTGCATTCCTGGTGGCCTTCATGAAGCCTTTGCAAGGGCATCATCTCGCATTCATCCTCTGGACTCGCATGATACACATTCCTCAACATGCTCACTTCCCTGGGCCTCTTCATCCCCTTCTCTGCTGTCTGCCAGGGCAAATCAAGCATTTCACTTAGAAGCCTGGGAAAGCTCTTGCTGAGCAAGGGGCCACTGCAATGAGTTTCTGCTGTCTCCTGAGGTTCTTAGGGGTGTCAGAAGAGGGGTAGATGATGAGTCCTTTGGCTGTCCCCTTCAAGAGTGCCCCAGCCTCCTCTAAGGTATCAGAGACACCACTGGGCTCTACAACCCATTCTGCACTAGCAGCTTCCCAATTGACACAGGTGAAATGCCATTCCTTGATGAGGGAATTGAGCTTCCAAATAAGAGCAAGCTTCATTTTCCTAGTCTCAACAGTACCATTAAGCTTGCTATGGTAGGAACCATTCTGAAACTCATAGAACCATATATCTGAGATCAATGAAAGTCATTGATTAGAACTTATCACTTTGCCACTGTAAATAGCAAGAAGCCTGCAAGATGGCCCGATTTGTTTGCTCTGATATTCACCATGTATCCAAGGGATGTGGCTGGCACAAAGAGGTGCAGCCGAATGATCAAGTTTTATGGCAATTCTTCCACTGGGCAGGCAGTGGATATAGTTCTGGATGTTGATGAATGGAAGTTTTCAATCTCAAATGAGAAGAAGCATTTAGGAAGACTTTAGGCAGATAGGAGGGGAGTTCCTCAAGAGAAAGGTCTCGCTCTTCTTGGGTAACTCACCCCAATTCAGCTCCTAGCCTCGCGGGCAGTTGCCTCAACTTGTACCCTCTTGCATCTCTAGAAGTTCATTTTCCCCCAACTTTTTAAAATTTGCATTGCAAGGAGTAGGAAAAAGGAATAAGTTGTTTTAACATCTCTTTATTCTTAGTGTAAAGGCAAAGGAAAAGAGTGGCTTAAAAAATAAAGACCAAACTACCTGAGATTTCCTTCATAGAAGAGGTATTTTAAGAGTCAAATGTTATCCTTGCAAACAGATTTTGTGTAGAGATTTTAAGTTCTTTGTATCCTTTTGAAGTTTAGTTACTAATAAGCTGTACTGCAATTTAGCACATGATCTAACTCCATCAGTTAAACTCCTTTAGATTCTCCCAAGCCATGAAATAGCTTGCCTAGTTTGGACACCCTCTCGTGTTTATGTCAACCATGGTTATGGAGAGCGGCTGTCTATAGATGTAGAGCTGCAGTCAGGAAACCCAAGAGTTGGAAAAACCCCCATACCAAATTCAAACCAACACATTCATACCCACAATTCCTAGTAAAGAATCCCCAAGGTAATGGTTTGAAAAAGAGTTTGTTCAGATATCCAGGTAGCTCACATTTAGGCTTTTTCTTAGATATTTCACATAGAAAAAAAATCCTTTTATCTAGTTCTTCAGGTAACAGAAGAGGCACGCCTCTCTGAAATAGCTATGTCATTATGAACAGAGAATTGCATCTGAGTATACAACTTTGTTTAGTGTTTAAGAAGGTCACAGCTTTCAGGGAACAAAACATTTCCATGAGGACAGAGCTGGAAGAGCTAGTCATACATCTCAAACCATGGATTTTAATGGCACGTCAATTAGAATCCACTTATCTGAGCTGTAGAAGTGGACATGATCTTCCCTTTGAGGATGAGTCCAGGCACATTTCTGGATTAATGGCACATAGGTCTAAAATCCTCCTGTGTTACTATGACTCTTAGCTTAACTTTTTTTGCAGCAAGAGTGGAGGGATTTCTAGTTTTATAACCTTGCTAAGGCTGCCCTTATTCCCAGGTGGTCGGTCTGATTTCTTTGAGTTAATATAGATTTTTATTTAAATCTTCCATGAGTAGCTTATCCTCTAGCCACTTTTTTAGCTGGAAAGCTGGTAGGGATCAGAGAATTTAATGAACCTAAGAACTTATTGCTGGTTTCAGAGAGAGTAAAATCCATCACAGCTCCTGTGTAATACCACGTGACCTGTTGACCATGGAGACGTAATACCCAAGTTCTCATACGATTTATGTATCCATGAGGGGTTAGTGAACAAGCTAGAAGATTCTAGATGCGTCTTCCTTCAGCTTGGCTGCCTTCAACCAACTCTTACAAATATACCTTTAGTATGGATCGCTCAGCCCCAACTTTCAATATCTTATTGAAATCTGAGGAAGGAGAGCTCAGTCCATAGTGACCCCTGCCTCTTGCCTCCCAAATTCCATGGGTCGCAATCCCCATATTAGATGGAAGTCTTCAAGGCTGTCTCCCATGCAGATCCGGACATAGATGCTCCAGGGAAAGCTGAGAAAAATGTAAGTTCTACTTTTTGTCTTCAATCATTCCGGTCCCCTTGACTTTCCTTTTCACTTCCTAGTTAAGACCCAGCTTCATTTACCAGTACCTCCAGCCCCTAAAAACCTCATAATCTAACAGAACTTATTCCAAGGCTTGGCCATACCCTGAGGGAATCTGGTCTAATTAGAAGACCTGTACCCTGGAGTTCCTCTGGTCTTGGCAAATCACATTTTTTCATCATGCTCTAATGTGTGACTAGTTCAGCCAAGTCCTCTCCACGTCTGAATTTCATTTTGAAAGAATAAACTGAGGCCAACGTGAAGTGGAAACTTCAAAAAACTGGGCATCTAGATTGATCTGTCATTGAGAAACTGACATTGAGAAACTGAAGCTCTAGAAAGATTAGAAAGATCAACTCTCTAACAACCCCTGAGAAGCCGTTCCTTAGCCAGTGCACAGACCAGTAAGCTCCAGGAGCCCGAATGTCATGAATCTAGATCTCCCTTTAAATAAGGTCTTGCTGCCCAGCTGTGGGCAGTGGGGCTAACAAGCCACTTCCAGATGTCAGCTCCTTCAGGGCTGCCTCATGTGAGCCGCTTTTCCCATGATCATACCCTTCTCAGGGGATCAACAGCCAATGACCGACAAAGGTGGGAGCATAAGGACCTGGCTGTTTTGACCCAGGGATTTGTTGGATCCAGATTCAAGTTCAATATTTCCTCTGCCTGATTCTATGTCTTCCCTCTTCTTCACCCAGGTTCTTTGCCTAGTAGACATCCTTTCTGTAGGACCATTTCTCAACATCTGCTCATGGAGAACACAACCCATGAGAGAGAGAACAGAAATACAAGATTCAGAGAAAAACCATACCTATTAGGGAAGAGGAAGACACTTGGTCATTTTGGCATTTTGCACCTGTTCTTTTTGTCTGTGTTCAGACAGATCTGCAGAGGGGTCTTGTTAATGCCACGCGCCATCGTTGTCATAAGGCAACATTAACGCTGGTATTCTATGAAACTAAGTTTGGCTCCACTACCTATTGAATGCTATCAAAACGCTCCCCGACCCATCTCTCTTGTTGTCTCCTTTGGCCAAGGGCAGAAGTCAGACCATCCAGATCCTAACCAGTGCAGTAATTCCAATTAGAAGCTTGTCCTGGGCACATAGTCTGTAGTTAGACTTACACATATTCCTTTTATTGCATGATAAATTATAGGAATATCTGACTTAACAGATGTACTGTAGCTCTGAAGATTCTGGAAAGGATTCCTCAGCCAATTGTTATAGCAAAACAGTGCTCGAAAACAGGACTAGATTCTGGTTAGGAAAACATGTCCCGGAACCCAGCTGGGTCAGTTTGGACCAGCCAGGTGGCTTTTCCTTTAGGCAAGTTATAGACCATTGTACCTGATTGCTTGTACTTATGTAGTCCCAGCAAGAAGTGTTTGTGCTAGCCCAAATTCCTCCTTGTCCAGTTATGACTGATGAATTTAAACTGGATTGCTAGGTCTCCAAAGAAGAGCTTGTCATGAATGTCTTTCTAGGGTGAGACATTACTGACCACTTTCCATGTGTATTATTCCCACTATGCGAATCCAAACTTGCACAGCATGCATGATCAGCAAGTTATTGGAAATTCTCCTAAGTAGCCTACAGCTGCTAATTTGGGAGGTTTCTGGGTGTCCTTAAGGAGAAATGGTCCACTGGATGGGAGGTGGCTTTAAGTCTGAAAGTCTAAAAATTACCCCTTGTTCATTCTGTCCCCCTGTCCCCCTGAGGGGCCCTGTGTGGCAGTGTCCTCTCCTAGGCTCTGAGTATGTGACAAGTAACCTTCTGTGGCTCTCATCTGTCCAGCTGTAGAGTTGGGGGGAAGAGGGTGATTAAGACACATTTCACAGCAGTTGCCTTAGTCTGAGAAAGAACACCCACGATGCTCTGTTTTTGCTTAAGTGTCAGAAGATGAACATAAAGGATCAGAAGTAAGAGGCATACAGAGACACGTTTAGCTGGCTGCTAGTAGGAGGCAATAGTAGGCAAGGTTAGTGGATGTCAAGGGAATAAAGAGAGATACTGGGGAAGTCAGAAAGCCAGTATTATTTCATTGTCTCAAGAGAAGCAGCCTATTCCCTGAAGTCAGCAGCTCGATTTGACAGTTTGGGCTGGAAGCTGCCTAACTCCCTGCAGGAGTCACCTACCAGAAGGTTCTGGAAGTAGGAGAGAAGGAGGCATACTGGCTAGGGACCCAGGGATGTGAGAACCCCCTAGCAGTGAGTTTCCTGGGTTTTTGTCTGACCTTCTGTACACCCCTGCCTGGGCACTAGTGAGATCCGAAGCCAGGAAATGCCAACAGGCACAGACGAGAAACAGCCCCAAGGAAAGTCTATTCTCTCTAGCCAAAAGCCTGGGGAAAGGACACCCAACATGACAGGAGCCCTTTAATCGCACCTGCCTGTTCTTTAGTTGAGAAAAGTCAAGCCCCTCTCCCAACTTAGTGAGCACAGCTGCAGCAGAGCTCATGGAGGAAACTTCTCTTCACTCCTGCAGGGGTGAGGGGGCGGCCCTCTCTCCCAGAGCCCGCGGACAGAATGCTGATATCCAGCACACTTCCCTCCTGTGGGAAGGAGCTCTCCTTCCCTGCCCCGAGGCGGCCCCAGGGAGAGTCTTGTCATCTGGGTAACACAGGTGAGATCCACAAGAATAGCTTTATTAACTGAACTGACACTTGATCTACAGCTCCTAAGTGTGATATGCATTCTAAACAGGCTGACTAGCTGCTAAAATGAAAGATCAATAGGAATCAGCCTTACAATATTCAGAAGCCTAAGGTACAGCCCCGAATTACACACTCATACCAAGATCCAGAAACACTTCAGCTTGAATGAAAAGAGACAGCAGTCGTATATTAAGACAGATATTAGTTCAAGTTCAGTCAAGTTGAGGGAGGAAGATCTCACCGGGCAGAACACGTGCACTGAACTCTGGCATCCCATGTCACTGTTTTGGTTAAAGCCCTGGAGACAAGTAGATGGACCCTTCCTAGCACAGTAATGTCCCTCTTCTACACGGAAGAGGAGATGATGAAACATTATCAGGCAGAACAGCTGCAGCTTAGAGGCTCTGAGGGAGGGAGGCCCCTAAGGCAGCCCTGACCACTGGGTCAGGAGCTTTTCCAAGCAGCTCCTGATCCTGGGGCTGGTGCCTCTGGCTAGTGACAGTGCAGACGCTGGGTGAGCAGGTCAGACTTTGCTGAGGGCAGGTCGCCTTCTCTAGTCAGAGGTCTGCTTTGTCCACATCGAGAAGCCAGAAGACCCCTGCTTCTAGGGGTCAGAAAGCCTAAGAACCTGGCTATGCTTCAAGTATGTTCAATGAGGATTCTCTAGGGTGAAGCATGCCCCAGAGTCACTGCTGTGTTCAGTGATCTGAAACTTGTCAGGATATCCTCGTTAAATGAGAGGCAAGTGGCGGCCTTTGCACTAATGAAGAAAAAGGCATATCCTGGTAGGCATCTTCAGAGTTGGGGGACATCACACATTTGGGGATGCTGTTCAGATCCATGGAACGGTCCTTACAGCTGTCATTATGGAGTTGGACACAAGAAGGCTAGGGTGAGTTTCCATGTCACATTGTCCTTACATCTCAAAGGATATCATGACAGAGAAAACTGCTATACAGAGCCACTGGAAAGCCCCAGTTGGATGACCAACAGATTCCTGGAGGAGAAGAGCCATGCCTACTTCTGCCAGCAAGTATTCTACATTTAAAAGCCAACTCCTGGCTTGCTCCTGGGTCCTGGTCATAATGAAATCCTAAAGATGGTTCCCTAAATGCCTGGAACTTTCTAGTGTACTAACGAACACTATCACAAGCTGGATGTCATCTGTATTATAAGACTGCACTTCACAGCAGAATAAAGAAAATACAGAAATATTTAAAGGACCAGCTGGCTCAGGTCTAGAAGTCTCAAGTATTTTCTTGCACTTGAGGATTATTTCCTGCTTATTCAAAAATCTCTGGTCTGATTTGAACCTTGATCACATGGGTAATAAATATCTTGATTTGTGCATAGGCAACAGGACTCAGCAGCTGGAATGAAAGTTTGAAGCACTTAATGCTGGACGACTCAGTTGTCTGTGCATATTGTGAGGGGGTCCACCATCTGGGGGGCCCATCAACATCCCTCAAACTAAGGAGCTGAAGGAGGAGCTCTTTGTATCCCATCCTTTATCCTAGGCCAGGTACACCTCTTTGAAGGAACACAAATTTAGCCTCGTGTGACTCTGGAATCCAGGCAGCACCGGATCTCTAGAGGCCCATCAGGAACCCTCTTTCACTCAAAAGGAGGACTGATCTTTAATTCCACTGAAACACTGAGTGCTCTTGAGTTTGAGGTCAAGTTGCCCAATGTTGGTGCCAGAGCCCTAGGAGCCAAGTCCAGCCTGGCTGGGACCTTGGAGGAGGTGGTCTTTATCCTCACTACAAAGCCCTCTTCATTCTTAGTTTGCTAACATGAGCTTCCCAGCTCATTTTTTCCAAGTTCTTGGGGCCTCTGATATGGCAAGTTCCACCCATCTCCTTCCCAATCAGCTTCCTCTCTCCCCCATTCCAGAGCCCTCCTGCTTCTGTCCCTGGACAGAGCCCTTCAGGTCAGCTCTTGTCTCAGTTGACTTAGCCTCCTGACTCCTTGTCATACCCCCTTCACATAACTTTCCTTTCTCTTGGTTCCCTGTAAAACACTGTCAGTTTTTAGTACGTATGCACTTATAAAAATATTCTTGGGCTTCCCTGGTGGCGCAGTGGTTGAGAGTCTGCCTGCCAATGCAGGCAACACGGGTTCGAGCCCTGGTCTGGGAAGATCCCACATGCCGCGGAGCAACTAGGCCCGTGAGCCACAACTACTGAGCCTGCGCGTCTGGAGCCTGTGCTCCGCAACAAGAGAGGCCGCAACGGTGAGAGGCCCGCGCACCACGATGAAAAGTGGCCCCCGCTCGCCACAACTAGAGAAAGCCCTCGCACAGAAACGAAGACCCAACACAGCCAAAAATAGATAAATAAAGCTTTCATTAAAAAAAAAAAAAATTCTTGCCTTGATTGTGGTGATGGTATCATGGGTCTATGTATATGTCCAAATTCATTAAAATGTATACATTAAGTACGTGCAATTTCTATACATTAAATGTACGTAGTAAAGCTGAACAAAACCCTCTAATTTCTGACCCTCAAGACCTAGCCGTCTCAGAGATTCCAAGGCCTCTCTGTCTTAGATTACGGAGGACCCTCAGATGTCTCAAGCACATATTCAGAGCAGGCTCAGGACCTAGCACAACGGCCGAGGTCTTTACCTCGAGTTTTACATGATCACTAAAGTCACCATACTATATGGGCACCCAGATCAAAACTCCTTCCCTACACCAAATTAAAGGATCACAGGCTCCGATCTTTAAGTCAAAATATTCTTATGCAGAATGATAGTTAAGTGCACCTCGCTGGCATGCAAGTTGGTCCTCAGCTTGCCCACTTCCCTCAGCTACAGCTGGGACTCTCCCAGAGCTTCCCAGTTCCTGAGGTCACGTTTGACCTTCATTTGCCATTTGAGGATTGCCCCCTTTCATGCACACGGATGGCCTGCAAATTCCGTCCTGTACTCTATTTGTAGGCAAAGTGAGGTTGCAGGGCCCTAAGCACCAAGTCCAGAGTAAGCCATGGACTTTCATTTAAGAAGAAGGAAATAGATTAAGTGATCAACTCTGTCCTCATCGGGGTTAAGTCTCTCAGGCCAGCTGCCACCACCCCCAGGAGCACGACTGACCTGGAAACAGGTTACATAAGATCAGCAGCAGCCGTGCACAGTAGACAGGGAGGACCCCCAAACCTCCTGCAGAAGCCCTGCAAAGCATCAGCACGGTGCGGCTCTAGGATTGTCTCAGGAGTTTCTCCTCACACACATAAGTCACAAACCACTTCTGGAAGGAGATCTAGAGGCCAACTGCTCCTGCACTTGAAGACTAGATATAGGAAGCTTTCCAATCCAGGTAGACAAGACGTCTCAAGATGCCCAGTGCCACCAAGGCCACACTGAACCCACGAACCCCAGGCAGAGGGCTGGAGGAGAGTGGCACTCATTGACCCAGCAGACAGTGAGTTCCAGGCCTAGCTCTGAAGTGAAAGGTCCAGTGTGACTCAAGGCTGTAGTTATAGGACTGAACCCTGGGAAGGGAAGAGAAAGGACCACAGAAGATGGAGGCTGGGGAAGAGGGCTCTCCTTTCATCTTCCAAGCTAAACCTCTGCATTATTGCAGACCCACTACCCAGTGGACTCCAGCAGGTTCTAGAGTGGAGATGGAAGGAACAAGTTCAAGAATTGATACACCACCACCTTCTGCCATATCTGTTCCCATAAATATACCCAGAATGATGCCAAAGTGACCACTCTGGGCTATCCTGGGACACAAAGTAGCAACATGTTAAGAAATATAAGTTGTATCATCTAATGTGGACAAGAATACCTTGCATATTTTAGGTACCCAAACAGTAGATGTAACTATGACTGAATAAGATGTCAGTAATTTGAAATACTGTAACATACTACTACCCAGTCACCAGCAGGGCTGAAGTTACAGACTGACATTACTAATCACTGGTTAGCATGTGAAGCAACTAGAACTTCCTTACATTAAGAATGTAAAATAGCACATAAAATGGCATGACCTTTTGGAAGACCGTTCTGGTGTGTCCCCCAAAGCTAAGCACATAAAGTCTATGACCCAGAGATTTCACTACAAGGTACACCAACAGGAAAGCACACACATGCATATCAGTTGCCACATCCGACAACGCTATGCTAAAGCAATAGTTTTTAACAGTCCCCGAGCTACCACCTGAGTATATAGCAACACTAGAATGGATAAGCTGAAGTATGTTCATAATGAAATACTACATAGCAATGGAAATGAGCAAACTACTGCTATATACAAGTCTCAAAGATAGTGTGAAAAGACTAGAGTATATAAATGGACTCACACAGTAAAAGCTTCAAAAAATTTCCCCACTTTTATCACTGATTTGTTCTTTGCGGATAGTGTGTAGGAGGCAGGCCTTTGGTTTGTTGGTAATATTCTATCTTCCCGGGTTGTGGTTTCATGAGTATGTTCAGTTTAACTTTCCCTCAGTCTCACTCTTCAGTGTTATTTCATTAAACAGAGTGAAGGACAAGTAAGTTCCCAGGTTGGTGAATTCAGTCCAGAACTTTGCAAGTCTTGTCCCTCAATGTTGCTGCCCTATTCCCAGCAACTGCGAGCTTTCTGGCTGGGTCCTGGAGAATGTGGCTGCAGACTCAGATCTCCCAAAGGGCTTGCTAGTCACCATGGACATGACTTAGGGTGGCTGGCTTGGAGGAAGTGTGGTTGAATTCCTAAGGCTCCCAGACCTGCCAGAGAGACTGTCTTCTTACCACACTCATGTTTATTAGCTTGAAGTAAAACTTGAAGCTCAGTCTTCTGGGACCTGTATTTTTGTCCTCTGGCTACTTGTTTGCTGGAAAACTAGAGATTTTGGCATTTTTGTGAGCTCAAGAAACTGCTGCTATTTGACAAATATCGTATAATAACGCATATATGTGGAATCTAGAAAAATGGTATATGCGATCTTATTTACAAAGCAGAAAGAGAGACACAGACCTAGAGAATGAATGTACGGATACCAAGGGGGAAAGGGGTAGGGTGAGAGGGATTGGGAGGCTGGGATTAACACATATACACTATTGATACTATGTATAAAATAGACAGCTGATGGGAACATACTGTATAGCACAGGGAACTCTACCTAACGCACTGTGGTGACCTAAATGGGAGGGAAGTCCAAAGGAGAGGGCATATCTGTATGTGTATGGCCAATTCATTTCGTCGTGCAGTGGAGGCTAACACAACAGTGTAAAGCAACCATACTCCAATAAAAGTTCATAGAAAGAGAAACTGTTGCTATTTGAAAGAATAACAGTAAACACTTCCTGCATATCTAACCCCCATAGCCAGCCAGTCACAGACACTTGAATTAACAACGTTTCTTGGACTCTGTTAGTTTGGGTGCCCGAATTACACAGAAGCAGAAGTAGTGATGACCTGTGCTCCACACACCTGATCTGGCCTGATGAGCCTTCTTTGAGGGTCTGGTGGGTGTCCAGACAGCCCTGCAGGAGGAAACTTCCTCCGTCTTCAGTTTCAAGGTCCTGTGAGAGCTCCGATGGTGGAACGCGCTGCTCACGGCCTCATTCCCTGTTAGACTTAGACTGTTGGAGCTCCTGCTTGCCCCCAGGCCATGCAAGACCCAGCGCCTATCAACTATTCTATTTAGTTTTGCTCTTACCCTCACCTGCCCTTCTTCTCTATCACAGACCCTAAGATAACGGTCTCAGGCGCACACTTCCCGACCACCCACCTCAATTCTCACATCGTGCTCTCTCCTCACTTAACACTGAGGTTCTGTTCATCCCTTGGGTCAGAGTAATAGCGTGGAGGAAGCCCATGGCCTGGTCTGTGCAGATCCAAGTTGTCACAAGCTCACACACACTCACATGAGAATCTTCAACCAAGGTCCCTAGACATATTAGGTTTGCTTTGGAGGAAAAACTCACCCACAGAGGAACTTTAGGGCAGTAAGAATGCTGTATGGTATTAGAATGGTGGGTACATGTCATTACGCATTTGTCTAAACCCACAGAATGTACATCACCAAGAGTAAATCCTACTGTAAACTATGGGCTTTGGGTGAAAATCATGTATCAATAGCAGTTCACTGGTTGTAACCAAGGCACCCCCTCTGGTGGGGAATGTTGATAATGGGGAGGCTGTGCATGTGTGGCAGCAGAGGTACGTGGGAAATTCTCTATCTTCCTCTCAGTTTTGCTGTGAACCTAAAACTGCTCTAGAGAGAAAAGAAAGACTTACACCCAGACTGGCCCAAAGCTACATTTACAGAACTGACCCATCAAACTTTACCAGGCAGGTCTCACAGCGTTTTCTAGACTAGTCTAACTTAACCCTGATTGATCACTTCAGTAGAGTGCTCTCTGGAGAGTGCTGGACCAGAGAGACCCAGAGAGACCAGAGAGACCCAGAACTGCAGACCTCTGCCCTTAACTTCCTCCTGGACAAGTTTTGAGTCCCATGACAGGTAACCACCCAGCTGTCCCCTTAGCTTGGCTTTTGTACATGCTTAATATATAAGCAAAGCATGACCAAGACCCCATGGCATCTCTGGATCTAAGATGGGATCACTTCTGGTGCAAGTTAGCTCTTTGAGAGCAATATAGCAACTGTTACATGAAGACTAATGCTATTTTGATACTCCTTGGTCACTTGATAGTCACTTGCTAAAGTTAGAAACATTGAGAGCTTTTTGTAAGAATTTGAGGGGCAGTTGGTAACTTCAGTCTCCAGTAGTGAAGTAGACATTCGGGGAAAGTCATTGCAGAACTTCTGGGTACCACTGGAGAAGGGGCATCGCCAGCAGCCATTCTTGAGATTTAGAGCTTCATAGCTAAAAATAAGAGGATGCTGAGACAGTTCTTCTCCAGCACCAAAAGAATTCCGGGCTCCCACTCCAGTCTCAAGTTCTATTGTTTAAGTCCTTCCTATGGGTGTACCCAGCTTTTAAGAGTAAGTACTATGACCAAAAAGCTGGCAGATCGTAAAGCCTGCCATCCCAATAAATCATTACAAGCTAAGGTACCACTTGCCAGGCTCTGTCATCTTATAAAACTCACCACAGGCTAAGTTCATACACTGGGCCCCGCTTCCCTTAGCCCCCTCAGGTTTGGGGGAGAGGCTGAAGAAAGGCTGATACATCTTGGACCCCACTCTCTTCAGCTGCTCATTTACTGTAAATAATAAAACATGAGGCTTCATCTAATCCCTGGGAATGCTGATCCCATGCTCAAGGCCCTCAGTCACTCAGACATGCATTTCAGGTCTTTTGATGGATGGGGTGGGGGTAGGTGCCCATTAGAAGCTGCCTCTGCACCTAAAAGGAACTCAGGGCAGTGACAGCACCGCCCGCTTCAAAACCCAACATGAAGAAAACGCCATCTCCCTTTCAGCCTCTTTTAACTTCAGAATAGCTGGTTAAATCAGAGACACCACCAAGGCCATAAGTACAATGACATCTGGAAACTTAAGGATTATTTTACTCTCCTTTCAAACATCAGAGTGAGATGGGGAATTGCAGAGATGTAGCCAGTTTAGGAGAGATGATGAATTCCACCTAGAACAACCTAAGTTTGACGCACCTGTGAAACTCAAATAGGGACAGGTAGTAGGTATTTGAGTATGCTGGGTTGAGGCTTAGAAGAGCTCCACTAGAGGCGAAGTTGGGAAGAGGGGAAAAACAGAAGTCCGTAGCTCTTAGTCGAGGCCGTGAAGCTATGAGGTAGACTCGGAGTACGAGCAATGGGGGCCAAAGAAGAGCTTGCAAAGGAGACAGGAACAAAGTAGCCAGAGATGTGTCAACCCCTGGACCAGGCAGCATCTGGGCCAAAGCCCTCTCAGCCCAAATCCTCACAGCAGGTCTAGAAGAGAGGTTGGAATCTACTTGTTTGGGGCCGACTAACCACATGAGCATTCAGAGCCCAGAAGTTTAGAGAGAACTTATCAACATGAAATGTCACAAATACTACTTGGGAAATGATCAGTTACCAGGGTGAAGACCCTGGCCTTGGAAGAAGATCCAGGCATGGATGGAGATGAAAGATTTCCAGGAAAAGGTAAAGGGAGGGAATCCTGCAGAATGGATAGAAAATGCCTTTCTCCAGGACAGAGGAAACCCCAGTTAGTGAGACAGACCCTCAACAAGCTTTCTACAACTGAGAAGTCGTTTTTGAGGGAATCTAAGAGCAACTGAAGTGCTAGCGAAAACACCGATGTGGCCTGGAGGATTCCCACTGCTCCTAGGAAGGAATCCAAGGGCTATGTGTTCATCCAACCCAGAAAGCCACCTTTTAGAGGGCCAGCCACGGAAAGGATTTCCAGGTGCAGTGACCTGTACAACCAGAAGTCCCATCAACAACATGGGACAGATTCCTTAGGCACATGGGTGCACAGGGAGCCCAGGAAACTAGAGAGGACCCCTGGGGCCACGGTCTCCTGAGGGTGAGGTGGGAGAATTCAGGCAAATACTTGTAAAGAAAGAGGCAGACAAAGCAAGAAGAGACAAGATTTGTCTGGGTCCCTGGGATTTCGGACCACACCAGATCTGTCCCTTCATCTCCTAGTTTCCTTTGGAGAGACTATGGCTCCCCCAGAAACCACTCAGGACCCCTGTGCCCTGAGAACTCAGTCTTTAGGACCTGATGGCACATAGAGACTTTTCCAAGTTTTGCCTCTGGAACAGATGGTGAAGCCCACGTGGGCAGAAGTGTCCAGTTTTCCTTTCATGGGGAACGATACAGAATCTAGGGCTTCGGCACAAGGAAACAGCCCTATTCTGCCACAATTTTGCCCCAAATCCTCACTACAGGCAGGTTGCCTACGGTGAGGAGGATTTCTCCATGCGTCTGATCGTTCTGGTTATTTCAGATTATGACCCAGTCCTCAATTATGAAAGAGGGAAGAGAGATTTGATTTGTATTAGAGTGTCATGGGCTCAACACTAATTTGGAAAGACGAAAGTACTGGGTCATAGCAAGAATATTTTAGGCTCTCTTGTTCCTCATTTACTGCCATGGAATTTTTAAATCTCCTGAGTAACTGATACAACAGATTCTACTTTTGGCTCCTTCAGGTTGTCTAATGTCACTTCATAGCAATAATAGTCCTCTCTAAAACAGAATCTGAAGCCATCTGTGGCTCTTGATAGAGGTCAAAAGTTGGGCTTTCACCAACCATCCTGGGGATGGAGGAATCAAAGTTGGCAGATCCACTTTTTAAAAAAGGTTATTTCATGATCTTATCCACCCCACCAACCCCCTCACACCCCGTTTTAGGACTTTCATCCCTGCCGGTGACACAGAAACTTGAGACTGTACTTTTGGCCATGTTAGTAAACCACCTCACTTGGAGGTCCTTCTCACGTTGGAACCTACTCTCCTTTGACTCAAAATTCTCAGGAGCCGAAGCATGCTAATCCTGGGAGATTGTTTACTCCCTGCCCCCCACCCCCGACCATTGGGCCACAGGGAGTTTGGTTTTGTTAGTTACAGTCTTAAGAACTGGGCACTTTAATCTCAACAGCTCTCGTGTAGAGATGACAGCTCTGGAAGTCAGATATCAGAACAGAGGGGTCAACAAGGACTTTCTTTTTAAAGTTATTCCCCTTATCCACGGCCCACCCCAAAGGTGCCCTCCAGTACTAGGTAGGAAGACATCACGCTCATGAAAGAGCCTCGTCTCTAGAGCTATCCTGTGATGGCACCAGGGATCTGCTGAGCAGATGCGCATTTTTGCTCTTGAAAGCAAGCTTCAGAGGGAGGTGTACTCACATTCCCCCAAATCCAGCCACAGGGATACTGTCTGCTGGATGCCATGTCATCTGTGACCCAGACTAAGTGCCCACAGGGACCTTCTGCCCGCCCCCCCCAACTCCCGACTATGTCTTGACTGAATGCATCTTTCAGAAGCACAGCTGGTACCAGCATTTCATGTGGCTTGGATGTGCCACTTTCCCCCTTCGCTTTGACAAAGTCAAGTCTTTGTGCTATAGCTGGAAGATAGGCTACTCGTTCAGGTCTAATGACCCTGCATCGGAGAAAACGCTGACATCCAGTCTCAGAGAGAGAACACCCCAGAATTTGGGGTTTTCACTATTTCTGATTTACTTTAAGCAGGCAGTTGCCTACCTGGGACACATGCTGACCAAGGTGCAACTAACCCCCAAGTAATGCAGTTTAGTGAATGCCTGGAGCTTCATATCAGTGTCATGTTTAGTTGTCCACGTGCGAATACTAACCCTCAAATCAGGAATAGAGGAAATCTCCCTCCCTTCACCCTCTTTCCCAAGGGGGTCTCAGTGTGGATGATAGAGCCATCTATCATGTAAGGGTTAGGTGTAACCCTAACCTTTACACCTCACATACCCTTGCCACCCCACCTACACGGCTCACAGGATGGAGGTTAGGCTTGGCAAGGCCCAACCCTGTGAAGCTCCAAGGTCACTGTCCTTCATTACACTTCAAACTCACTTGCCAACCTCCGACCGCACAAGAGTCAGACAGAACAAAGATGGTCCTATCTGGAGGTTTCTCCACGCCCCCCTCCCCCACTCCTTGCAGAACTAGGCCACTAGGCCAGCAGTTGCCAACATTTCTGCAGACCAACAGCTCACTTTGCATCTCATGCTTCTTGCTCCCAGCCCATGGGCAACTCTTGGTGATATTTGGGCCAGCTTTTGGTGATTTTTACCACTTTTCTCCTTTGACAAACGCAATCCTTTTTTGCTACCAGGTGAGACTCAAGCTGAAAACTATGAAGCAGAAGAAACCCAGCTCTGAGGAGTCCATGAATATCTTTGGCTATCACTTAAAAAAAAAAAAAAGACCAGACATAGGCTACTGGAAGGGGGAGGGCAAAGCAGCAACAACCGAGTGTGAATAAACCCCAAATCATGGAGGTCTGAGCCAAGTCTAAGGGGTCTGCTTCAGGTGCAAAGTTGCTCAGGCCAGTCTACTCAGCTCCCGTTTAGACTCTGAGACTGATGAGGCCATCAGACCCTTCCTGCAGGACCGTGGTCCATCTGCTTTGTTCCACTGCGAACCTGATGTTAGGAATGGATTCTGGTCTTGGAAATAACCGCTGTTCCTTAAACCTATGAGCAGAGGCTGGTACCGAGCCATCTCCAACAAAGTCCGCTCTTTATCCCTCAGGACTCTGGGATGCTCCGAGGATTCTTCCCGAACTGACATTTAGACCTAATACCTATCAGGTGATGTTTTGGAAGGATTTTGGTTTTTGCCCTTAACTCTTACATCCTGACGAGTCTCAGTAGGGGATGGAGAAATGAGCAGCTTCTCTCCATCTGAGCCTGTGCACTCAGACCTCTAATCTAGGTGTTGCAGGCATCACTTCTCCTGGGGAGTAATGAGCCTGTCCTCTGGGCACCTAGACCCTCCCAATGTCCACCATAGGGGCCACCTGGGCTCACTAGTGCCCTGTAGGCTAACATCTAAGTGGTCCCAGCACAGACATCATGGGACAGTGTCAGGTCACCAGTGATGTGACCCTGCCAGCTGCACACCATGGATCTGATGAGCAGCCTCTGGACCCTTACACCTCACATACACTGATTGTTTATAAAGCTGAGCCTTGAATGGCCACAATCTTCAGTACTGTTACTTCACTAAGAAACAGTCACCCACCAACATAAACCCTTAGACTATTGTTTGGGAATGACTAAATGACTGGCAAAACCCTAAAGGGGACCTTTCTCAGCAAAGACAGTAGAGGGAAGGGCAGCTTGCAGAAGCTAGAACGAAAAGCCAGGCTTGTGATCAACACAGGATGAGTTTCAGTGGCTTCCTCTAATTAAGCACATAATCAGTGAACTTCGGTATTTTCTTGCCATAAGGGGACTTAAAGATGTATCAATATTCACAGCAGGATAGCAGGAGCTAGGCAACGCCCCACATTGTTAGTTTGCTCTCCAGGGTGCATGCTTAGCAGGCATTTTCTAGTCTTGTGCATTTCCACATTCCATGAGGATCATTAACCTCACCTGCGTTTTAAGAGGAGCTGCCCCTGCTGGCTATTTGTGGCAGCTTTTGGGGGCTGCCTTGAGCAATGCAGTTAACGTTTCACTGCCAGCTGACTTTCCACTCCTGCACTCACAGTATTTAGCTGGTGTCCCCCAACTCTAGGCCTCCCTCACACTGAATGGGAGCCTGTGAAGACCCAACTGACAAGGTATCTCTTAAGATGGGGAGGATGTGTCCTGTAGGGGAGAATTAGACACAGGTGTGGAAGCGTGTCACCATGAAATGGTGAAACTGGGATCAGGGCCACTCCCTCTTGGTGACACGAATGCTGACCAGAGAAGTGATGAAATTGACAAGGGGTGTCAAACGCCTGCTGGATTAAGGAAAAAATGACTGGGGTCAGTTTAGTTTATGACTACTAAGTCTTAGAGTGACGGTTAAACTTGCATGAATACCCAAGTTCTGCAGCTCTAACTTGCTGACAGTCTGGTACCCAGATAGCACTTCCGTGACAGAAGGCAGCACGCCTCATGCCTCATAAGCTAGGGGATGAGGTCCTAAGGGGTTTCTAGTGGCATGCTGATAATGACCTCTTGCTACTTCTCAGCCCTCTCATTCCAGGAGCGTTCAGTCTGATCTAGTTATTAAAGGGGCCTAAGGACCAGAGCCTCTGCTTCAGTCACCCACTGCCTAGGGCAGGGACCAGCATCCTGAACTTCGGGCAGAGCGGCAGCAAGACCTTTGCCCATCGCAGTTCCGAGTCCCTTCCGACTGACGCTGCGTGTGCAGCACCTGGGCGGGTGGCTCGGCGCGAGGAGTGGGGCGAGGGGAGGGGGACTGGGCTGGGGGTCCTCAGCTCTCAGGTCAGGTCTGAGGAGCCGCTTACCCCTCGCACAACCCCAAGAGGAGCGGATGAAGGCCCCTGGTGCTCAGGGGCCCTGGAGGCACAGCTGCTAGTCCTACTGTTCGGGGGGGGGGGGGGTGAGGGGAGGGTACGTATCATGGACGTAGGAAGGCCCGGAGCTCAGCTTAGGACCTCAGGTTCATCTATTTAACGCTCTCGTATTTCCATTCTCTTTGACCTGATGGCTCACAATAGATCAGGCTGGCCTGATTCTCATGGAAGGCAGACAACGATAGCCCCACTCCCTCAGTTTCCCAACTTTCAGTTCCCAAGCTTTTCAGAGGCCCTGCCTATGGCTCTCCCCCCCAACACTGGTCTTCGTGGTGATGTCGGCAGGGGGTGGGAGGAGAGGAGGGAAGCTTCTGGAACCCCGCTCTACTGTGCCCGCCGAGACCAGGTCATCAGGGGCCCAGCCAGCTCCTTCCCGCCCTGTTCTTCTAGATAAGCTAACGGAGCTTCACCTTAGCGCCCTGGACCAAGGACGTGCTATCCCTAACCCTCTTCTGAGGAGGAAGGAAAGGCCTAGAAAACAAAGGAGGTTCTTTGTGCAAAGTAGAGGCCACAGACGGGCTTTTGCTGGCTGCAGCCTCTTCACGTTTTAACAGGAAAAAGAGAGAAACAGAAGCAGGCAGAGCATCTTCAGGAGAGAAAGAGCCGAACTTGCAAGCTTGAAAACCCCCAGCAACACCTACCACCCCACCCCCCGGTCAGGAAGCAACCGGACCCATGCACAACCCAGAGCAGCCAAACGCTATCCCTGAAGAGGCCTTGCCACCCGCCTCTTTACACGCCGGGCCTGCGTCCTCCCTCCCCCCTGTTAACGCAACTCCAGCCACCTGCGCCTGCAGCCCCTCACCTGCCCCACCCCCATCAGCCTCCTGTCAGGTTTGGGGGGCTGAGGAGGAGTAGCTGGGGCCTCCAGGGGCCCAGGCCGTGAGCAGAGCTAAACAGGGTGGAGGGATGAAGCTTGAAAACAGTCGGCTGAGGCTCAGCAGGTTACTCTGAACACAAAAAACACTCACGGGTGGGCTTCCCTGGTGGCGCAGTGGTTGAGAATCTGCCTGCTAATGCAGGGGACACGGGTTCGAGCCCTGGTCTGGGAAGATCCCACATGCCGCGGAGCGACTAGGCCCGTGAGCCACAACTACTGAGCCTGCGCATCTGGAGCCTGTGCTCCGCAACAAGAGAGGCCACGATAGTGAGAGGCCCGCACACCGCGATGAAGAGTGGCCCCCGCTTGCCACAACTAGAGAAAGCCCTGGCACGGAAACGAAGACCCAACATAGCAATCAATCAATCAATAAATAAAAATAAAAAAAAAAAACACTCACGGGCGATCCTCCCGGCCTTGGGGACAGCCAAGGGGAAGGGATCCTTCTTGGAGAGGAGCCAGGCTTCAGCTTGTGCTTGCTGCCTGGGACTGTCTCCGTTTTAGCACTGAAAGTTCTGCATCCCGGGAGACCCCTCAGTCCCGCGCAAACCAGAAGCTGGTCACCCAGGCAGAGGAAGATGTGGCGACTTCCCCTGGGGTTTGGAGCAAAGCTCCACCACGCAGAGCACTCAGACTGGCTCCCCACAATTGGCAGGGGTTGGGCTGGGAGCTTTAAGGAAACATTCTGCTTTAATTAAATGCTTTTGAGTGTTTCTACACCGCTTAGATTTACAAACTACCTTAGACCTCTCTCAACTCTGCCTATTTAAAGACAGGAAGCCTTTCCTATTACTCTCAGTTCAAATTGTTTTAATTTTGGGTAGAAAGGCTAAGAGTTTTGTGAGCTTTGTTAAACGCGTATTTCTGTGTATTAGTTATGAACAAACTCACCAATTTCCAGGGAGATGTTTAAAAGAAGCTTGTCCCCTATTTGAGGTGTTAAATGTCAGGTTTTTAGCGTTAGGATTCTGCGCACGTGAAAGATGTTAGTTCCAAAGGCGAAGATCCTGCAAACAGAATGTAAATGATTAGAGTTAGGAATTTGAAATTTTAACTCTGCAATGGTTGCAAGTTTCTTTATTTCATTTTATTTGTCCTCAGGACTGGGAAATCCAGTGAGATCAATGAATTAAATGGTTTTTGTTTCATTGCCAGCTTTGATGATAAAGCAAAGCATCTTGAAATGATTTCATTTGTAAAGTTTTACTTTAATTGGTAACATATTCGTGATTTTAGCGAACATTTTAAACTTTATGCGTATATATAAAGATGCTTATTATATTGTTCACATGTAGTTTAAAATATTCTGGTAGAAACAGTGTAAGGTGTTTGAATACCTTTAGTTTATATCCTAGGGGCCTTCAGTTAACTTCAAAGTGCAATAACTTAAATGAGATTCTGTATCCAGAGGGGACTACCAAGCACTTTAAATACCTTGCTCTGCTTCTAAGGGACATTAGAAGTAAGTTCTCTTTGGCACAACGGGCAACGGCCAAGCCATGCGGCTGCCTTGAAAACTTCATGGATGCCACCACCCTTGGGTGGACAGGGTCTGAGCAGCCCATCATCCCAGCACCTTCCCTGGGACCCGGTATTGAGAGCAAATTGCAGGGCTGGGATCTTCCTCCTCAGCCTCTCTGCCTTCACGGATGTCTCAAATCCCTGAAGAGATGAAAGGTTTGAACTGTTCCGCCATGTAGATATCAGTGCATTTGCCCCAGAAGGAAATTTTCACTCTGTTTTTGGAAAGCTTGGGGACAAAGTATATGGAACTCCCTGAACTAATAAAAATATATGACTCTATGGTTGGTGCTTGATTGCTGGTGAACGCCTGCATGTTTATCAGAATGGGCTCTAAGTCTCATCTTGGTTGTGATACGCTCTGGTCAAACGAAGGGTTATGGAGAGGGCAATATCTTCCACCTGACTCTATTGCCTGATTATTGATGAACAACCACAAAAACAACAGAAAACTGAAAGCTGTGGAATAGTCAAATTGCTCAGTCATCTTGCAATAGCATTTCTAAAGTCCTACTGCCCCCCACCCCGCCCCATGTCCCGACACACACACCCTTGGGTGACTTGGCTTTACCCATTTGCAAAGGAGACATTTTCTGCAAACGGTTTTTTAAGCCCTGTCCGCAGGGTGACTTAACGCCTGTGTCCACAGCATGAACAAACAGTGTCAGACTAGGGCATCTCCGTTCTTTAAACACACATGGCACGCGTTTGTCGAGCACCTCTTACATCCTGGGAAACTCTATCACTGCTGTGAAGAGCAGTGAATACAATACACACACATCTCTGTGTTCGTGGAACTTGAGTTTTAGCGGGAGCAGGTAGATGATAAGCGGTGATACATTTCTTGCTTGTCAGGTGGAGACAATGCTGCGGAAATCGACATGCCACGTAGATTGGTGGAGGTGGAGCCGTGCAATTTAAAATCAGGTGAAAAGACAGAATTAGGCAAAGGCTGGAGGAGGTAAAGGACTGAACCCCTGTACCTGTTTAGGGAAGACCCATTTAATTGAGGGGATCTGTTTGCGCAAAGGCCCTTGCGTTGGACTGTGCCTGGTTTGTTCCAGAAACAACTGTGCAGCCAGAGTTTCTCGACAATGGAGAGGGGATTAGGGAACGAGTCCAGGGAGGTAACTGCCAGGGCACCTGGGCCCTTGAAAGCTTTTGTCAGGACTTTGGCTTTTCCTTTACGGGACTTGGAAAAGCCCTAAATGATTTTAAGGAACAATCTGACATATTCTTAAAGTATATACGCACTATAACGGTGGTTTTCAGCATGTGTGCAGACCCTGGGTCAGCAGAAGCAGCTGAACCTGGGAGTTTGTTAGGAGGGCACATTCACGGCCCCTACCCCAGACCTAATGAATCAGGAACAGCAGCAAACTGTGTTTCACCAAGCCCTCCAGGGAGGAGATAAAATACAGCATGTCCAGTTAGATTTGTATACGTCTGATAAACAATGAACAATTTTTGAGTATAACAATGTCCCACGCAATACTGCATACTCATATGAGAGAAGTACTTATCTGAAATTCACATTTAATGAGGTGTCCTGTGCTTTTACTTGCTAAACCTCTTCACCCTACCTCCAGATGATTCTCACACACGCTGAAGTTTGAGAACGACTGTACCAGAAGCTATGGATGACCCACCCAGGTGCCCTTCACCTGGCCAGGGTCACTACCCCCTACCTCTGTGAGGACTGATGCAGATGTCCTCTGGGAGCTGAAACAGAGGGTATGGATTTATGGATTTGCCCCTAAAAGCCTCAGAAGGTAGATCAGAGTTGGAGAAGGAGAGATTAGAGTGCCGTGGCCATGAGCCAAGGAATGTGGCTGGGCAGCCTCTAGAAGCTAGAAAAGTTAAGGGAACAGATTCTCCCCTAGAGCCTCCAGAAGGAAGGCGCACTTAGGACCTCTGACTCCAGAACTGCAAGAGAAACGACTTGTATTATTTGAAGCCACTACATTTGGAGTAACGTGTTATTACAGCAATAGGAAACAGAGCCAGGAGAAGACCCCCTCAGAGTGTCTTTTCCCACCTGAGGGGAAGATGAAGCAAGGACACAGATTCCGGGCACCAGGGCTGCCTCCTGCCCTGCTCCCCAGGACTCTGTCAGGGGGAAGAGCCTCTCTGGTCTCTTCTGATCTCAGAGGCTACTCCCCCCATCAACAGGCTGATTCGCAGCCCTTGCCTGACCCAGAAGCTCTCCTGGACTTTCCAGTTTCGTTTCCCTCTGGAGGAAGCTTTGTTCTGTTGTCTTAATGGGTTGATCTCAGGTTTCCAAGTGGAGACCCTGGGGTGGCTGTTTGACTGTCCCCTGTGTTCATAACACACATTATTTCTGCTTTAGGTACTGCAGAGTTGAACTGCTTCACCTCGGAAGAATTCATCCTTAGAAAAACAGCCAGAATACTAATTATCACCAGTTTCTGAGGAGGATTGTCTGCAAGATAACCCAAGAGGACCTTCCCTTCGTTAACACATCGTTTCCTCAAGTTTCCTGTAACTGCTCAGCACACAGAGGAACGTTTCAAAGGGCCTGTTTTCTCACTATTACGGGGTGACAGTGACAAAGGCGTCTTGATTTGGAGTCTGTGCAGAATTTGTAGCATGGAAATGTGGCGTAACGGGAAGGAAAAGAAGAATGGAGAACCAAGAGGGTCTCAGCTGGAATTCTGCATCCCTAAGACTCACCAGTGTGTGCTGAATTCGTCTAAGCCACACTTTTCTCATGGGTGAACAAGGAGTACTAAATCGCAGAATGCTGGCTTTCCCCCACTCCCTCCATGTCGGCGATGGGAGTGCGCGGCTCAGGACTCCCTTCGCGAGACAGCCCACCCTGGGGAGGGTATTAGCGGTCAGCCTCCAGCTCCTGCATCTTTGGGACCTGCTCCCCCAGCTGCTCCCGGTGATGGAGAGCACAGTGGGAATACGAGAGCTGGGCATTTTTGCCCGATGCAGATTCCGCTCATGATGGGTCTTTGCTCTGTTGTACTCTGTTGGCCTGAACGGGACTTTTCCAGACTGTGCTGTGGTCTTTTTTATTTTTTTTTTTTAAGATACGCAAGTAATGTTTACTAAATCACTGAGTAAGAGAATTTTTTAAAAATTGAAGTATAGTTGATTTACAAAGTTGTGTAGCTGTGGTCACTTTCTAACCAACCTCTTTCCTTCCCCCTTTCCTTTGGACCACATGCCTGCTGGTGTCTAGTACGCTATGCTCTTCCCTTCCTGATGGCCTGCCCTACAGACTTCAGACTTGCATAGCCGGCTCCCACAATTGTGTGACCCAATTCCTTGTGATAAATCGGGCCCAGTCACCCTCTCTGTCTCCCTTCTACACCCACTCTATTGGTTCTATTACTCTGATTGAGCCTTGACTGATACAATTACTCTATTACTGTTGCCAGATCAATTATTCTGCTTGCAATTTCCCCAAAGCCTTTGAGCAGATACTTTTATTTTAGGCAAAGTTATACTCTGAGTTGCTGATTTAACAACATGGAGTTGTGCAAAGCACTACCGTCAGGAGATAGACGTTCCCAGCACACCCATTTTACTACCAGAATGTATGCTCATGGACAGGTCACTTAAGTTCTCCGGGTCTGTCTTTCCTCGTGGGCAGCATCCGTGTTGGCTGAACCATCCCTGGGCCAGAGTCCGCGAGAGGACAGAGGTGGGGCAAGAGATGCAGTTTTGCCATTTCACTTGCTTGGTTCAAGGTTGCTCTTTTCTTCAATGACCTCTTTCATCCTTCATGTCATTTCAGGCCAAGCCAAAAAACAAAAATGTATTCTTAAAAAGGTGAGTATAATAGGGACTGGTATGAGGACGGTAACTGCAGGTCGATGGAGGGTGATGAGTGATTCATTTAATACAATCGATGACAAAGTTATAGATCTTATCTCATACTTTGGATTCTCTTCACTTGCTCAGAGTCTCCAGAACATGAGTAATGACGCTCTGACAGTTTAAGTGTCTAACCTTTATTTGGTAAATGAGATTACATAAAGAATCTTAGGGTTAATTTAAGGGCCAAAACAGAAATTTTCAACTACAGTTGGTGACCCAGGAAAGTGACAAGGTCACCACTCCACGCTCCATTCCTGCTTGACTACCCAGACTTCCAGGAACTTTTTCCTATCTGGGATTTGGCTCCAGCTGTTCCTTTTGGCAGTGCGTCCTTTCCTTCCACCCCCGCCCCCCGTCCCGACTGTGACTTTAAGCAAGTCACTTAACGTCTCCCGGCCCTGGACTCCTCCTCTGTGAGATGCAGGGCTGAGATAGATGATTCTTAAGTTTCCTTCATTCCAGCTGGGAAACTGAGCATGAAATTGAACTATGAAATTTCAGCATCACCTTTCTTTGCAAAATAGAAAATAGAGGAATGAGAAAACTGCTTTGGCTCATTATTTGCAAATGAGGGATTGGGAAGATTGATGTGTTTGCCCAGAAGAAAGATAAACTTGGATGTAGGGTCTGTAAAGTGTACCTTTTATGAAATTGTGAATTTTTCAAGAGGAAGAAGTTACATACTCTTGGGGTCATTGCTTGACTTGAGGCAGAGAAGGTATTTCTAGCCCACGTCAGGACCTGGGAAAGCAGTGAGACAGAGGGGCCGGCATCCCGCCTGCACTGCTCCAAGACACGCACCCTCACCTCCCCTGGCTTCCCGCTGCCATAGCCGTCCTGTTCCTTCTCCTTGCCATCTGGGTCAACCTGCTCGCCCCGCATTTGACTTTCCATCCCGCAGTTATTCCCTTTGTCCTGCTGGCTCACATTCTTCTTGTTCAGGCCAAGGGAATGCTGTCTTTTGCCAAGAACCCCAGAAGTCATGCCATAGGGAGTGAGAAAAATGCCAGCTGAGGCTGTAGAGATGTATAAATGGATTTAGATTCAACCAATACTTATCACATGCTCACCTGGTGCCAGCCCTTTGCCAGAGCTTTTAGATATGCAGTATCACAACAACCCTGTAGTTCAGTATAGTGGGCTGAGTGGTGATACCTCCTCCAACAACAACCACAGAAAATGTACAACACGTCCTAGTCCCACGAACCTGTACATCTTATTTGGAAAAGGGTCTTTGCAGATGTAATTAAGTTCAGGATCTTGGGTTATGAGATCACCTGGATTATTCAGGTGGGCCCTAAATCCAGTGCGAAGTGTCCTCCTAAGAGTGAAGAACAGGGAGAGTTGACGCAAAGAAAAGAGGAGGAGGCCGGGTGACCAACAAGGCAGAGATTGGAGGGATGAGCCACCAGCCCGGGGAACACCTGGAGCCACTAGAAGCTGGAAGACACAGGAATGGATTCTCCCCTAGAACCTCTGGAGGAAGCATAGCTCTGCTAGCACCTTGATTTTTGACTCTGGCCTCTAGAACTGTGATAAATGTCTGTTGTTTTGAGCCACATAGCTACGACAATTTATCACAGCAGCCCTAGGAAACTAATACACACAGGTATCCTCTCTAAAGGGGATAACAGGAACTTTTGATGTCATTGGGGTCAGTGGTCTCCTAATAGTTATTTGAAATGGGATCTCTTTTTCAAGTCCCACTTTCTAGTGGAAACCTGGTTTTTTATCTGAGTGTCCATCCTTCTCCAGGAAGCAGTTTGCCACAGAGAAAGGGATCCCACTCCAGCTTCAAGGCATGTGTTCGTTTCTTGGGAAGGAACATATGGCCTCGTCCTGGCTGATGAGTTATCAGGTAAAGTCTGATGAGCTTTCTGGGAAAATAGTCCTTGAACCTAATAGAGAAGCAGGAAGTGACACTCCTTTCTTCCACAAGGTGTCAGTGGATCACATGTGAAGCTTATAAGATTATAAGCAATCTTCCTTCTGGCCTGAGAGTGAAATCAGCGCGGATGGCAAAAATGGAAAGATTAAAAAAGGAACAACAACAATTCTTGCAGATATCTTTAAGGCACTGAAGCCTATATTACCTCTGGACTGAATATTATGTGAGGTGATAGATTTCCTTATTTTTTATGCCATTTTGTCTAGATTCCTTTCCCGGCTGCCAGCATCTTCCTGACTGGTTGAAGTCTCCCCAGAGGTCTCTTGTCTTCTGTCCTGCTGCTGGTGATCCTCATGTCAGCTGCTAAGTGACTTCAAGGACCATTTAAGGCTCCAAATAAAAGAGCTTGAAACCACAGACTAAGTACACCTCTTCTTTTTAAGATGCAACAAGATGGAAAAGAACTTCTTCTCTGGGTCCAAAGAACTGCGTAAATTATCCAACTATATTTTGTAGAAATGTTAAAAGACAATACATGTTGTTTTGCTCTGAGGATAGGGCCAATCTCTGTATCCTATGAGACGCAATTTTTATTTAAGACAGTCTATGCTCCAGGAATTGTACAGAAGCCATTTAATCTTCAAATAGCCCAGCAAGGCACTGGCTATTTCACATACGAGAAAATTGAGGTTCAGAACTCAAGTGTCTTTTGCAAGGTCACATGGCTGATAATTTGGGAGATCTCATTCAGATTCCAGGTCTTTCCGATTCCCAAGGCTGCCTGTGAATTAGCTGAATTAAATAAGGTCTCTGTCCTTCACTTTCACATCAAACATTTGCAGTTTATCAATGCTTATATCCTTTTGAGTATAAATGGAGAACAATTCAAAAGAATTGAACGATTTTGATCAAGTTCAGTATTCTGCTGAAATAAATCAATGAAGACTCATTCAATATCTATTTCAGATTGTTATTGTAAAGCAAAATAGTGGCCAATAAATTTTGAAAAAAGATATCTAACAAGGGGCAAGGTTGCATCCTGGAAATAGCTTGTGGTTCTGTGAGTCTTATTTTTCTTATCTGAAAAAGGGTTGGCTACCTATAGTGATTTCTTCCCAGCTTTGTTCTGAGGATCAAATGTGATCATACACGCAAAAGTGTGGGAATTCCCTGGCGGTCCAGTGGTTAAGACTCCGTGCTTACATTGCAGGGGGCACCGGTTCGATCCCTGGTCAGGGAACTAAGATGCAAAAGTGCTTTGTGAATGGTGATGGGAACCACCATGTTAGGGGCTTTGCGTTCTTAATCTGGGATCAGTCAGGAGACAGAATCCACACAAGTTATTTAAACAGAGATAATTTAATACAGAGAATTGTTAATTAGGTAATAAAAGGGTAGAAAGAGTACTCTAAGGGATCACAGAGGTAGCAATTTCAGGGGTAGAGGATCAAAGAGAAAAGGCTAGAAGGATATGTAAACTTTAGACATTTAAAGGAGGGGTCATGGGGCTTCCCTGGTGGCGCAGTGGTTGAGAATCTGCCTGCCAGTGCAGGGGACACGGGTTCGAGCCCTGGTCTGGGAAGATCCCACATGCCGCGGAGCAACTGGGCCCGTGAGCCACAACTACTGAGCCTGCGCGTCTGGAGCCTGTGCTCCGCAACAAGAGAGGCCGCGACAGTGAGAGGCCCGCGCACCGCGATGAAGAGTGGCCCCCGCTTGCCGCAACTAGAGAAAGCCCTCGCACAGAAACGAAGACCCAACACAGCCATAAATTAATTAATTAATTAATTAATTAATTTAAAAAAAAGAGTTAGGAACTAAATAATAATTTTTAAAAAATAAAATAAAATAAAGGAGGGGTCATGGAACTGAAACTCATCCTTCTGAGCAGGGGTCTGTTCTGCTGGTACTGGTGCCCTGAAGAAGCTGGTTCTCTGAGTGTTGAAAAAACTGCAAACTGGATTTCACCACTCCCAGGGAAAGGAGTGAGTCACTGCCAGGGTGGAGAAACCTTGTGCTGTGATGCTCGCAGGAACAGGAAGTAGACGGAACCTCCCTGGAGAGCAAACCAGCATGGAACCAGCTGGCCAAGCAGAAATGTGGTTCGCAGTCCCAGCCCCAGCATCACAGAACAGAGTACTAGAACAGGTGGGTATGGGGCTAAGACCCAATAAGTTAATAGCTGGCACTTGGTCCTCATTTCTAAGTCCTGCGAGATCCTTGTGAAGTAGCTATTGTCATTTCCATTTTATGTAGTAGAAAATTGTAGCTGGGAGACATTAAACTTTCCCAGAGTTCAGCCAGAATGTTCCAGAACCAGGATTATAATCTAGTTGTGTTTGACTCTGCAAAATTCTCTGAGGGTTAGCTTTGACTCATTTTACTTCCTATTCAACTGCAATATTCGATAAATATTTATCACTCTCCTAGATGCCAAGCACGATTACATGGAATGGGGATATAGTAGTGAATAAGTCATAAAACTTCTCCTCCTGGAATTTATAATCTCTATTAAGCATTACAAACACATACACATAGGCACTCTATTTATGGTATGAGTCTCACAATTTTAATGAATTCAATAACATTTTGAATATATGTGTACAAATAAGAGTTACAATTTTTTTTTACAAATGAGAGAAACTAAGAGGGGAATTTTAGAAAAAAATATTAGTGGACTCTGAATTCTGAATTTTCCACAGACGTCTTAATTATTTCCTCCATTCCTTTAATCTATTTTTTTCTAGTTTGTTAACACTTAACTTGCTTATATTTATTCTTCCTTGTGTTTTTTCCTTCTGAGATTTCAAAGCACACATTTTTGGATTCTCTTTGTTCTACTCTTTGTTGGTTTCGAATTTAATTTCTGTATGGCAAGAGATCGTGAACTGTTTATCAATTCATTGAAATGTGTTGAAACATTTTTATGAGATTTATGGGGGAATATGTGTGTATTTGTATTTGTTAGTCATAATACTTCTAATCTTTTACATTAAAGTATACCATTAATTGTGGATTTGTCATTTTTTCTTTAATTTTTATTGTATATATTTTGAGACTATGTTTTGTACACAAAGATGTAAGCAAGGTCCTGCATGTGATATCCTTTTGATGGATAGTTTATCCTTTTGTTGAGTGGATACTTTTATTCTTTTAATGTTTTTATTTTGGTTCTTTTTTTAATCTGATACTAAACATTGCTAAAATAACTTTCTTGATTATATGACTAGAAAGTTGTTTTCCATAGTTATGATCTAATTATATATCTTGAATCAGTAGCTAACCCTTCAGCAGTGTGTCTACACGTCAAGCATTGTTCTGAGCACGATTACATATGCAAATTCATATAATTCTCCCAACTCCCTATAAGGTGGTTATTTTTGTGTTACCGGTCACAAGACTGAGGCCAGCTCCACGTAAATAAGTCTCAGAGCTGGGTTTCAAATCCATGTATTCTAGCTCCAGAGTCATGCATTTAACCACTACTTTTCACTGCAAATAAATTACAGCTTAGTTAGGATTCAAGTTTGGGGTTGAAAATTAGTTTCCTTTGGCACCTTGAAGATATTATTTCATTCCCATCTGTATCAGTTCTCTCGCTGATGAGAAATCTGTTCTGAAACAGATTTTTGGTAAGCGATCTATTCTTTTTGGAAAGCTTCTAGGATTTTCTCCTTTTTCTCTGCGTTTTAAAGTCTCCCTAGACATCTATGCCTTTTGCTTACAGCTCAGAATATCATCTTCTAATGTGAGAGTCTATGTCAGAAATCTTCACTTCTGGAATATTTTTGGTTACTATCTCCTTTGTCAGCATCCATCCATTTCCTTCTTCTGGCACCATTAGTACATGTTGGAGGTTCCCAGTGTAGCCTCTGTGCTGCTTCTCACGTCGTTCATGTTATCACTCCGCATTGCATTCTGGGTGATTTCCTCAGGACTATCTCCCCATGTACCACCTATTTGTTCTACTGGATCTAGTCAAGAGCTTATCCTAATGGGATTACAAAATCATTTTATTATGACATAATTGATGTACCATCAATTCAACCCATTTAAAGAGTACATTTCAATTTTTTTTTTTTTTTTTAGTATATTCACGGAGTTACATAACTATCACCATCATTTAACTTTGGAACTTTTTCATCACTCCAAAAAGAAATCTCTTGCCCATTTGCACTCATTCCCCATCTTTCTCTTCTCTTTAGGCCTTCGATGCCTTGAAGGGAACTACTCTACTTTGTCTCTATACATCTGCCTGGTCTGCATATTTCATGTAAATGGAATCATACACCATGTGGCCTTTTTGTCTGGCTTCCTTTACCTAGTATAATTTTTTTTTAATTGAGGTATAGTTGATGTATGATATTAAATAAGTTTCAGGTATACAACACAGTGATTCATAATTTTTAAAGGTCGTATTCCATTTATAGTTATTATAAAATATTGGCTATATTCCCTGTGCTGTACTGTATATCCGTATTACATAGTAGTTTGTACCTCTTAATTACCTTCATTACTATATCTTTGTAGTAAGTTTTAAAATTGTGACTCATCCAATTTTGTTCTTTTTCAACATTGTTTTGGCTATTCTGGGTCCCTGGCACCTGCAAATAAATTTCAGTATTTTCTTGTCAATTTCTACAGAATAAACCCAGCTGGGATTTTGAAAGAGATTATGTAAAATCCATAGATTATTCGGGGATTATTGCTGCTTTACCAATATTACGTTTTCTGATACATAAACATGAGCTTTCCTTACAGTTATATTGATCTTTAATTGGTGTCCACAATATTCTATACTTTCAGTGTAGAAGTCTTGCATATCTTCTTTAAAATTTATTTTTAAACATTTTAATCTTATTAATGCTATTGTAAGTGGAGTTGTTGTCTTAATTTCACTTTAGGGTTGTTCATTGCTGGTACACAGAAATACAATTGAAGTTGGTATATTGATCTTGTATCCTGCAATGTTGCTGGACTCATTTATTACCTCTAGCAGTCTTTTAGTGGGTTCCTCTAGATTTTCTACATAAAAGATAATGTCATCTGCAAATAGAGATAGTTTTATGCCTTCCTTTTAAAGTGTTTCTTGCTTAATTGCACTAAGTAGAACCTTCAGTAAAACATGGAATAGAGATGGCAAGGGCAGACGTCCTTGTCTTGTTCCTGATCTTAGGGGCAAACATTCAGTCTTTCACCCTTAAGGATGATCTTAGTTGTGGGTTTCTCATAGCTGGACTTCCATTGGGCTGAGAAGCCTCCTTTATTCCTAGATTGTTGAGTGTTTTTATTATGAAAGGACAGCGGATTTTTGTCAAATGCTTTTTCTGCATTAATTGAGATCACCAGGTGGTTTTTGTTCTTTATTCTATTAATATAGTGTATTCCATTGATTAATGTCATCATCCAGACCATAGTTTTATCAGCAGGATTTTTAAGAGGTTGGGGAAAATCCTTTAACAAAGATCAGCTACCCCTGACCTGCTCACTCAGACCTCTAGTCCTCAGGGCTTGATTTCTTACTTTGAGCTGAGGAAAATTCTTATACATGCACTAGCCCCATCAGCAAGGATGGCTTTTCCCAGCTCTTGCTTCTGGTCGATGTTGGGTCACCAAGGCTCACATGGACTAAAGGCTTTACAATGCTGGACATCTGTCTGCCCTAGACCCTCTGGAGCCATGGGGAGTTTATCTGCACAGAAGTGAAGCGATCATTCTTGCAGCCATGGAGTAGGACAGCGGTTCTCAAAACGAGGTCCTTAGACCAGAAGCAGCGGCTTCCTCTGGGAACTTGTTAGAAATGCAAATCTGTGGGGCCCACCCCAGACCCACTGAATCAGAATCTCTAGATCTGTGTCTTCAAAAGCTTTCCGAGTATCTCTTGTGTATACTAAAGCTCGAGTACCACTGGGGGAAATGAGGAGAGCACTAGGAAAGGACAGTAAACAATTATAGACAAAGGCTTTATTTGAGTCAGGGGAGTTGAAACTAAAAAGGAGGAGAGAGGAGTTTTGGAAAGAAAGAAAACAGGCTGTGATGACTGCAGTTGTGGGTGAGGAGAAAGGAGACAAGAATCGAGGATGGCTCTGGATTTGAGCTGGGGTCACTTGGCAATGCTGTGGACCGAAATAGGGAATAAACAAAGGGAGAGAAATAGGTTTAGAGCAAGAATGGGATGGGCTGTGTACCTGACTCACCCTTGTATTTTGGAGTCAGGGGACCTTGTTGAAAATCCCCAACAAGCCACTCTTGAGCCGTACAAATGTTAAGTGAGTCATTTTCAGCTCTCTGAGCTTCAGCTGCTTCGGCTGCAAGGAGGGACTATTGACAGTAACATCTTTGCATTGTCTTGAAAAAAAATCGCTGCTTGTGAAAGGCCTGTTAGGTCTACAACACCATACCTATTTGCTAAGTCTTAAGAGTCGAAAGGAACGGAGATCAGATCCCTACTTGCCACTTGTTATTGGGAGCCTTGGGTCCGTCACTTCCTGCCTTAGTTTCTTTGTACGTTACATGAGGGTAATAGAATCTACCTCAATGGGTGTTGTAAGGATTAAATGAGTTAACTTGTGGAAATCGCGTAGCACAGATCCTGACCCTGCTAAGTGCTTGGTAAATACGAGTCATTATTACTGAATATAACCAGTATTACTTCTGAAAATAACATGGAACACAGCTTAATATGAAGTTTACAATGTAAATTTCCAAAGCGTTAGTTTTCACGGAGGACTCAAGTTTCAGTTCAAGTCACCTGCTCATTACCATCACGACATTGCTGGTTTTGTGTGTCCTAAGACAAGCACACACAGAAAAAGCTTCAGAGCCCAGATTGGGGCCTTTGCTAATTACTTAAGTCTTCTTTTTTGAGGTGAGTATGCTTTGGGATCCTATGAAATGGGAATGATAGTGCTAATGCATGAGTTCTATTTTGAGGGGATCCAAAAAAAGACCCTAAAATCAGTTATGATTATTTTTGCCAGAAACGGGTGCAGGAGGAATGTTGAATCACAGTGTCCCCTCAGATCTGCATTGCTGTGGCAGAGGCTGCCTTTCTCCAGATCTCTGCCCTCCAGGACCCATCCAGGAATCATGTCCCATCATGACATCGACATTAAAATGCTCTGTGTTGCTCCCTAAAAAATCACCCAGAGAACAAAGCTGGAGCCCCTTGTGCTGAGCCTCGAATGATACTCCTAATTGGGTCTCCAGCCCTGAAATTTTCATTTAAGCACATTGTTAAACTGTTCATTCTAATCAACCTCATCAACATAGCACTTCATCTATTATTCACACGCTCCAGCCGGGATATGGCAATTCTACCAGCCTTCAAGACTTGGCTCGAACGCCAGCTCATTCCTGAGGTCTCTCTTCGTCTCCATCCCTACCATGGAACTTAAATACTGTTCTCTGTGTTACACTCTTCTTTAGGATACCAGGGAGAAAGCAGATAGGCCATAACATGAATAGTTATGGTCAAGGAGTCCCAGCCACTTGCCAAAGTTGTCTGGGAACAAGAACCATATTTCCTTCAACTTTATATGGCTCACAGATCTGGTTTGCCCTGCAAAGACCAACTTATGCCATTTATATCAGCATTCTGTTCATTCTAACATTTGTCCCGAGACAGCCTTTTTAATGGTTATTTTAATGTTAAAAGTAGCAATAAAACAGGCCCGGAATCTGCATTATACATACTCTGCAGTGTGAGAAGCACCAGCTCAGACGTTCAGCGGAGGACGGATTTTGATACAGTACAGGCTGTGTCAGGAAAGCCTGAACCCCTAACTGGCCACCTGGCCCCAAGGGCTGGCGCTGAGAAAAGGGACTGATGGTGGATGTAAACGAATTGACTCAGGGCTGCCGGGCTGTGGCCCAGGCTAGCATCAGAGGATTGGGGTTATCCTTTCTAGAAGAACCACCAGCGCCGGCAGTGGGCCCAAACAGTGAGAGCATCCAGGAAGCAAATGCGTAAGAAAGAGTGCTTGGGGACGTCCCTGGCGGTCCAGTGGTTAAGACCTCTCCTTAGAGTGCAGTGGGTGCGGGTTCAGTCCCTGGTCGGGGAGCTAAGATCCCACATGCCTCGCAGCCAAAAAAACAAAACATCAAACAGAAGCAATACTGCAACAAGTTCAATCAAGACTTTAAAAATGGTCCACATGAGGGCTTCCCTGGTGGCGCAGTAGTTGAGAATCTGCCTGCTAATGCAGGGGACACGGGTTCGAGCCCTGGTCTGGGAAGATCCCACATGCCGCGGAGCAACTAGGCCCGTGAGCCACAACTACTGAGCTTGCGCGTCTGGAGCCTGTGCTCCGCAACAGGAGAGGCCGCGATAGTGAGAGGCCCGCGCACCGCGATGAAGAGTGGCCCCCGCTTGCCACAACTAGAGAAAGCCCTCGCACAGAAACGAAGACCCAACACAGCCAGTAAATAAATAAATAAATAAATAAAGTGAAATTCTTAAAAAAAAAAAAAAAAAAAAGTCCACACGAGAAAGGTCTTTAAAAAGAAAAAAGAAAAACAGTGCTTGGCACAGGGCACAGTCACTTCCTAATTCTGGGGGGCCACAGAACTCAGAAGAGGGGTTTGAGCAGGGGGTGGGTAGGGTCTCCCCACTCTCTACCTTGTATTTAGAAGCAGGACTAACTCCATTAGATCAAAGAAGCCCCTGGATCGGAAAGAGACGTTACATGTGCTGACAAAGCGGCTCTGGGGGCCTCTGGGACTTGCCTTATCCATCCAGCCTCTGCACTACTGAAGGGGTCCCACGGTTTACGTACTTGACTTGATTAATTTCATGACGATCCCACAAAGCAAGTACTGCTGGTCTCCACTGCCTTCCTAAACCCAGGTCTAGACTCTTCCCAAATTCCAGCTTCAGGTGGTAATAAGCGGTTAAAGGCTGAATGTTAAGGTGGAAATTAAACAAGAGGCATCCTTCTTGCCCTGACAAATATAAAATATTCAGAGAGGAGTAGGCCTGATCTGCCTGAAATGCAAATGAATAAGCAGAGGCCTGAGGATCTGCCATTCGGTCCATGCGGTCCGACCTGGGGAGGGCTCTCCCGCTCTGGGGAAGCGACTTCTTGACTCCAGCGTGGCGAATCAGCCAACTGCAGATGCACCAGAAGGGCTGCAATCTGGCCCGGACGCTGCAGAGGAAACTTTGGCACCTGACGTTTGCCACTGGCAACAAGATCTGTGTTTGCATCAAAGGGATCCCTTTGCTGAGCGCGAAAGACTTTTCAAAGTCATTTCTCAATCAATCATCCAAGCGTTAGAACTACTTTTTTTCCATCAGTGAGTTGGGTGGTACATCTACCTCACCACTCATCCGGGCCTCTGGAAGCTGACTTTCTAGGTTGGGATCCGTGTTCCCACAGTGACTAGAAGGGAGGCCTTGAACAAGTGACTTAACCTCTCCTCCTTGCCTCAGTTTTCTCATCAATGAAATGGAGTTGTTTTGAGGATTAAATTAGAAAACACAGGTAAAGGGCTCACTATCATGCCTGGTCTATTGTCAGTTTCCAATAAATATCAGCTTTTACTGATAAGGTCGGATTGGTGTAAGATGTACCTGGGAAGGCATGTTTGGAAACGTTTTGCAAACACATGTAAATAACGATTGTTATTATGACTTGTTCTGTCTTCCTCTTATGTAGGCCTGGCATAGATGTGACAGGTAATGTTTCTACATTACACATGAAGTACCTGCACACAGAGAGATGGATGAAGGTGTGTGCTGTCTGGTATCTGATGGAAGGGTCCTTCCTATTGTTGTAGGTTCTCTTAGCGCCTAATTATGGGGCCCCGAAGTGACATGGGGCCTCCCCGAAGGCCTGAATCTCCCACGTCAGAGGCTGGGTGAGGCTTGTAGCCTCCCCCCATCTGGCATGTCTTACCGTGTCTTGCACCTGGACTCCTGTGTGCTCATCTGTGTGTGTCTGTGTCAGTTACTCTAAGTGAGCTGGTACACAAACTCCAGCCCTTCACTATTTTTCTCAATAAACACAATTTCCTTCAAGACTTGTGTTGTTGAAAACTTTCCTGTGGGCCTGAGGAATCAGTGGGGATGATCTTATAAAGGACCTCAGAGGTTTTTCCCACCCTGTGGCCCTCCAACCTTACGCTGGGCTGCCTTTGCCATGGTCCTTACTCCACGTGGGTAAGCAGTCCTGCCCCATCACCCCACCTGGTTAGAGGTGGATGACAAAATCATGGCTACTAACTTGAACTCTGGTTCCAGACACTTTGGGTTCAAACCAGGCTCTGCGGCTTACTAGCAATCTCCAGGAATCTGTTCTCTTATCTGAAAAAAGGGATAATAATGGAACAAAAACCATAGGATAGAGATACAACCGTGCTTTCCTGATACTCTACCTCTGCTTTTGATTGGAGACCACCTGGTATCCCTTTCATAATCTGCTGTTATCTTATAAGCAAAATTCCATTTCACTGTATGACACAATATGAAGGTAGATACTATTCCCATTTTATAGGTAAGTTTAATTAAATTCAGAGTTTGTAGCTTGTTCTCAATCACATAAGTGTTATATGATGCAATCACAACCGGAAATCCAAACTTCTAACTCCTAACTCCAAGTCTAGTACTCTTTCCACCAAAGTTGCATAACCAGCCAAGCTAGGAGCAACCCAACAGGCACATTTCTAGCTGCTGTGGGATAACTACAAAGACAGACAGAAAGACAGACATACACACAGATATACACATAGACATATGTGTGTATATATACACACCCTTCACTTCTATAGGGGATGAGAGAGTCCAGTTTTGAGAGTATCAGTTTACCCAGGGTAATGCCTCTTACCTCTTGAGTTTATTTAAAAGATAAGTGGTTTTGCTTTTGGAATTGTAAGATTCCAACTAGCTCAGACTAGATGCTCAAAGACTTTTATTTCTCATTTGCTTTTCTGTTGGAATTTTATCAACTGACTTTTTTTTAAAAGTGAAAATCTCATGAAAATAACCCACACTTATTGGACCTATTATACCTGGGGCTAGTCCAAGTGCTTTATGTGAATCCAATTAATCCTCACAACAACCCTTGGCGTAGGTATTATTATCCTGATTTTGCAGGTTTGGAAAAGAAGCAAAGAACTTTTAAAGAGGTTGCTTAAGGTCACATAGCCTCAAATCCATGAAGTCGGGTCTTCATTACCAAGCAGAGTATTCATGATTGCACTGTGACTTGATACCTGGCATTGTAAGTAGATACATTCATATATTAACTTTGTAACTTTACAAAAAGCCAGAAAGGCATTGTATCAATGGAGATAAAACCAGGAAAGCAGACATCATCCTGTGTGAGAGGAGGTCACTGAGAGGATGTGACCCCCAGTTGACCCAGGGACGCAGTGGGAGGCTCCTTGGCCCCTCCCCTGTCCTTGGAACGTAAGCTGGGCCCACAGGGTCCACAGTGGGAGCCCTGTTCAAGGACGCAGCCTTGAGACAGCAATGTGGTACTGCGACCATCTGGATGGGGTAAGTGACAACCCCGTTAAGGCCTCTCTATAACCTTTGAAGATCCCAGTGGGTGAATGCAGACATCTACTGTCTTGAGGTTCAAGGCAGGCCTTGCAAGTAAGTTGCCTGCTTATTCAAGCGGCCACCTTCCCACCTGGTCAGGCTGCCCCTTTCCTCCATCTCTTCTTCCCCTCCATGCACAGGGGCCAGTTTGCAAACCAACAATTTTGAGTATTTTGAAAGAGAGGGAATTTGATGCAGGGAGACGGTTAAACAGGTAATAGAAAAGCTGACAAATGAATAGGTGATGTTGAGCTAGCCCAGATTTAGTAACACCACAAATCCACTACCTCCATTCTTTTGGCATCAGGAGGTACTGTTACTGGACCCAGTGGCCAGCATTCCTTGACAAGAGTGGGAACCACCACGGACCCTCTGCTAGGAGGTGTAGCCCTGTAAGATGTGGAGCTGCTATGGAAACACTGCCTGAGCCATGTCACAGAGAGAAGAGAAATATCTGGGATCAGATTAGCTTTTATAATCTAATCTTCTCAGTTTTGTCACTCTACCATAGACCAGGAGCACTTTCCTGATGGTCTACACTGGGCCATGGGTAGTATGGGAATCAGTGCAGTGACTTCCAGCCCTGATCTTCTACGACTCTGAAGAATAGAGTTGGGCTGGTGGTAATGGGGTCAGGCATTGAATTGGTAGGAGATGTGCCTTTGCATGTGTTTGGAGGCTCAGCTTTTGATGGAGTGCGTGTGTGTGGCCACATTACAAAGCTCTAAGCAAGCAAGTCTCCCTTCTTGTCCATTTGCTGAGCTTCTGTTTATACCTTTGATAAAGAGCAGATTAGTCCTGTTTGCACATCTCCCCCTTCTCTTGGAACCTTGGCCAGCATTTGTTAAGGCCATGTCTTGGAGTAAACAAGAGATCCTTTACTGAACCATCAAAGCTGCAACATCATTTTTTTTTTAACTTTTAAGATATATAACTTTTATTTTTTATTGAAATATAGTTGGTTTACAATGTGTTAGTTTCAGGTGTACAGCAAAGTGATTCAGTTTTATATATATATATATATTCTTTTTTTATACTCTCTTCCACTGTAGGTTATTATGAGATATTGAATATAGTTCCCTATGCTATACAGTAGGCCCTTGCTGGTTATCTATTTTATATATAGGAGTGTGTATATTTTAATCCCAAACTCCTAATTTATCCCTCCCTTCCCCCCTTTCCCGTTTGGTAACCATAAATTTGTTTTCTATGTCTGTGAGCCTCTGTTTTGCAAATAAGTTCATCTGTGTAATTTCTTAGATTCCACATACACATAAGTGATACCATACGATATTTGGCTTTCTCTGACTTACTTCATAGTATGACCATCTCTAGGTTCATCTGTGTTGCTGCAAATGGCATTAATCCATTCTTTTTCATGGCTGAGTAGTATTCCATTGTGTATATGTATCACATCTTCTTTATCCATTCCTCTGTCGATGGACACATGGGCTGCAAACATCATATCAGGTAGGAGAGTCTAGTAGTTCCTCCTCTGTCCTTATTAACAACCCTGGTCTTTCAGCACCACGTTTACTTATACACTTTAGAGTGCTTATTGGAGGGTGATATGTGTGCATGGTCCATATGGCAACTGGAGTCTCCCTGCCCCTGAGATCCATATGAGATGGGCTATAACTCTATTTGCATACTCTGGAAGCCCAGTATGTAAAATTCCACACATTTCCAATGATGAGGTGGGGTGGGTAGACTCATGTTTCCATTGTCATCTCTGGTTCAAGGCTCCTGCTTCTGCTGAGTTTACTTTATGCCACTGCCTGCTCGATTTTCTCCCATGTTGGTCCAGGTGTGGAACTCAGCCCCTCTCTCAGTTGCCACACACACGCTCACACATACTCACAGTTGCACAGTATTTATATGTGTAGTCAACTTTCCTGAGAGCTTGAGAGGAAGGAGGGGGGTGTTTACGTTGGCACAGTGCAATCACGATCACATTGGATAGTCAATTCCCAGGCTGCGAGGTGCACTGGCCAGTCAGCCACACCGCTTAGTAGGTCCACTCCTCCCCTTCTCTTCCAATGCTCCACGTGCTCTGTTCTTTTCTAGGACTGAGTATCTTAGCTTTCTCATGTGTTCGACTCTGCCCACTCAGGACTTTAGTGCCTAAGTGTTGACTCAAGCACTCATCAAGGTTTCTTTTTGAACAGAGAGCCTTTATTTTGGGGTGCCAGCTCTAAGTCCCTCCTCTCATGGATGCTTAGAATCAAGTTGGGGAGGAAATAGCAGAGGGAGGGAGGGAGGGCCAGGAATATCCACTAATACTATGGAAGCACACCCCTCACCTCATAGAAAGCTAGAAAAAAAAACGAGTTCTGTGATGGTGGTGTGTGCAGAGTTTTGGGCAAAGGCAGAGGAGGAACAATCACCCAAGTTTGATTGGTTCTAAATAAATGGAAACACATTGGAATGGAATAGATAATCTTCTTGATCCTGTTTATTCCATTTATTTTAAGAGAGATCAGAATTCTGGTGTAGGAGGGAAGGGAGAAAGGGTAGAAACGGATGTGGAATAATACACATGTTCTTGTGTACATTCTGAGAACGTTCACAAGCTCCCAGCTTGTGAGAGACCAAAACAGGAGGGTAATGGCAAAAAAATCAGACACAGAGACCAATAGGACAGAATAGAGAACCCAGAAATAAACCCATGCATATTTGATCAATTAATTTTTGATGGGAAAAGAATAGGCTCTTCAATAAATGGTGCTGGGAAAACTGGATATCCACATGCAACAGAATGAAACTGAATCCCTGTCTTCCATCATACACAGAAATCTATTCAAAATAGATTGAAGACTTAAACATAAGACTTGAAACCATAATATTCCTGAAGAAAACAAAGGGCAAACTCCTTGACGTTGGTCTTGGCAACGACTGTGGACTTGACACCAAAATCAAAGACAACAAAAGTAAAAATAAACAAATGGGATTTGTTTATTAAATGTCTCTCTATGAGGGTGATTGTGGTCGAGGTGGTGAGAAGTAAAGTGCTATGTCTGGGGATTAGCTTTGAAAATAGAGCTCGTAAGACATGCTGACAGATTGCACATGGGGTATGAGGAAAAGAGAGTGGTGGAGGATGGCACCTAAGGTTTTGGCTGGAGTAGATTGCTGGTGTCAGTGACTGACTTGGTAAGCCTCTAGGAGCAGGCAAGGGAAGGAGGAATCGGGAGGCGTACTTTGTGAAGTTTGCTTTGACTACTAGACATCTAAATAGATGTCGAGCAGACAGTGGCATAGAGAAGTTGGAGCTCATAAGTTAGCAATGTATGTACATATAGATATGGAAGTTGTCAGCAGAACAATGGTGTACAAAGCTGTGGGGCTGACAGAACACAGCAATTGTTTAGAGAGAAATGAGCTTTCAGGGATGAGCCCTGGGTACCAACATTTAAACAAGGAGGAGGAATAAGCAAAGGAGTGACCAGAAAGGCAAGAGGAGATGTCAAGGGAGGTTGTTATTCCAAAAAGTAAATTCAAGAAGGGTGCCATGTTCAGCCGTGTCAAATGTTGATGAGAAACTGAGTATGATGAGTTCTGAAAGTTGGCTGCTGGCCTTTGTAAGATGGGGAGAGGCTGGGGTACTGATGGAGCTAGTTGGGAAGAGAAGCAGAGGTGAAGAAATGGAGATGGTCATAACAGACACTAAAGTTGAGTTTTACTATAAAGAGGAACAAAAAAGTATCTGTGCCTCTTCCAGAAATGATGAAAATGTTAATGTTTTCAGTTAAGGATCCATCCTTTCATTCTGAAATAATATTTTATTATTTTAATTTTAATTTACTGCTGAGTTCCATTTGTCTGTAATTTATTATGGAATTTTATAGCAATATTTCAAAGTTAGACTTTAATTTTTTTTCTTATGCTATATTCATCAGAGTTTGGAAACAAGATTATATACTGGATTTATAAAGTTGAGAGCGTTTCCATATTTCTGTGTTCTAGCACTGTTTATAAAGAAAAAAATTTTTTGAAAATATATTCATTCATAAACTGCCTTGGCTGAGAACTTTTTCGTAAGTAATTCTATAATTACCTGTTTTCCAGTTTGGTCCATGGTTACTGTCCTATTCAGGTTATCTCTGTTTTCCACTTATTTTATTATATTTTATCTCATTTTTATATTATAAAAACATTTATATCCAGATTTTTTAGTTAAGGCAACATTTTAGTATTTTAATATCCTCTGAGCCCATTATTGTATCTTTGTTTTGAGATACTAATTTATACTAGTTTGAATTTTTGTGTTTTCCTCTTTATCCTTTTCCTCTGCAATGTGGGATGGATTAGCAAATGTATCAGCCATGTCATTGATTTTATTCCATCCATTTTTATATTCCCTTTAACAATTATTTTTACAGACTCTGGTATGATTTTAAATATATTTGTTGCGGGCTTTCCTATTTCATCTCACCCATTTTCTTTTCCATTTTGCCTAGTTGCCTCAGCTTGTTTTATCCTGTGGTTTTCTGGTACTCTTTGCAGGGGGATAGCTCTCACCGTACCTTTTGAAAATTCCAAACAGCATCCTGGAATTTTCCACTTCACTGAAATAGATTATTTTCAGTGGAATACTCTATGGATAACCTTGATTTCCCTGCTCATGCCATACTTCATAGGACCAATATATATTTTTTTCTCCATATTTACCATGGAATGAGGTGGATATTTTTTAGATTACATTTTTGCCAAAAGACAGGGCGTTTACGTAGTGCTCTTCCTGGCATATACTGAAGTGATGGTCAGAGACTCCTCAGATCTGCAGCTGGATGTTAGAGTGATGTATTTCTAGCAAGTAGGTCCTCGGGCGCTGTCTGGTCCTCTTCTGCCTGACCTTCTCTGTTTCCCTTGGCCAGAACCCTAAGTCTCCATGCATGACTCCCCTCTCCCTCTTTAAGTCAGACCTCTGTCCCTACCTGCAGTCACCCTAATTATCCTTAACTCTGTTGAACCTTCCCTCATTTGCCACTGTGATACTGAAAAACTGAAGTTTCACCTTCCTGCCTAGACCCAGGAACTGTCAATTCTGAACATCCTTTACACTAGAAACCGTCCCTCATCAACTTCCTGAATAAAAAACTATTTCAGTAAAGCCCACTGTATTATAAAAAGCAAATTAAACTAACACGTGATGATCATATCCCACTGCAGAAGTCCATTCCATTGAGTAAATGCCCAGTGGGGATGTCTTAGCATTTCCTGCTCTATCACAGAGTCTTGAATTGTGATATGTAGAGCTAGTGCTTCAAAAGTCACATAAACATAGCAATTCATATCCTGCCTCCTACAGGAAGCCTTCCAAGATTACCCTATTCTAATTTTTCATGCCTTGAACCTCTAAATTCCACAGTTTTATCCCCTTAGGGGTGATATTTATATTGGACATATTAACTTTTGTTTGGCATTCTATCAGGTACAGAGCAGATTCTGCATACATTATTATCTTAACACAGCATTTCTGTGAACTAAATAGTATAAATTGTATTTTGCATTTGAAGAAATTAAAGATGAAGAAATTGTCCACATTTACACTGTTAGTAAATGGCTGAGGGAATGAAAAGAAATAACTTTGTCAGTTTCTGTGTTATTAACATTTCTGTTCTGTAAATGAGGATAGACTTACAGGAGTTAAGTAAATCACTCAGACATGGATAATTAGCATGAGAGCTAGCATTTGAATCTTGGTCTGCATGAATCTAAAACCCATGCTCTTTTCTCTATATTAGCAAGAACTAGGTCACACTTAGAGCAGTGCCGTTTTGGGTTTCCCTCATGTGTGTAAGTCTTTTTCTCTCAAAAAAAAAAAAATCGCAAGAACTCAAAAAACTGATATCATTATTAACATCACTATTAATACCTCCATCACCACCATCATCATCATCATCATCAGTTTCAAGGCTAAACTTAAAATGTGCCCACTTTGGGTTTCGTGCTATACTTCCAGTCAGTCCACTTTCTCCTGGGTCTTTGTGGCACTTTGCATTTACACAGGCTTCATTTCTCAAGGTCAGGTTTGTGCATTGTTATTTGCATATGTGTCTCCTTTGGCAGACTCCTAGAGATCAGATTCTGTGAGTCTTGTCTTGATTCAGTACCTTGGACATCCTAAGGGCTCACTCAGTATATCTTGAGAGGATTTTTACTTATAACTTGAAGTGAGGCCTGGCACACTCACCTTGTGTTTTAAACCCCAGACTTAAACAACATTTTGATCGATGCTGTCATATATTGGAGTTCTGACTACCAATATGATTTTATATATATATAAGTATTTTAATTATTCTCAACTCAGATTGTCATTACCCATTAATGAATTGGTCAAGTCCCTGTAAAAAAAATAGACTCAGGCATTGGCCAAGTAAATGTGTTCCATAATTTGGCATCTGAATATCTGAGACCATTTTTCTTTGCTTTTATATTAAAATAGTCTCTTTGCTTGACCCAGGCTATTAACCTCAGTGGGTACGAATTCCTTTTGCTTCAGAGCTAAAATGTTTTCTATACAATCTCTGACTTGCTGAACTAACTACTCTGTCTTTTGAGGCTGGAGCTGCCATGGGAGACATATGTTTTCTTGTCAGGAATGAACCCCCTGCTGCATTGTTAAGACCCTTCCTCATCTGCTTTCATTGTAGTGCTCCAAATTCCTTGATGATTCTCTGTATATGATCAGTACTTTTTACCCCTAGGCTGGGTTATGTGCCTCCTATAGACTCTAACTAGACCCAGGGAAGATCTTGACCAAAAGTTCTAACATACACATACATACTTATCAACTGGGGTGTGTGTGTGTGTGTTTAGGTAAAGTTTTCTTTCTTAGTACAGTGCATGATATGTAATAGATCAATAAATATATTTGAATGAATAAATGAATGTGTAGATGACTGTATGGTGGCCTGAATAATCCCCGCCCCCCGCAGATGTCCTTGTCCTGATGCCCAGAACATGTGAATGTTCCCTTATATGGCAAAAGCTACTTTGCAGATGAGATTAAGTTAAGAATCTTGAGATGGGGAGATTATCCTGATTGCCCAGGTGGGCCTGATGTAATCACGATAGTTCTTATAAAAGGGACGTGAAGGATTATAGTTCCTTGTAGCATACACGATGATGGAAGGAAAAAGTTGCAGTGATGTAAGGAAGGAGTCGTGAGCCAAGGAATGCACGCAGTCACCAGAGGCAGAAAAAGACAAGGAAACAGACTGCCCTCCCAGAGTCTACAGAAGGAACTCTGTCTTGCCAACACCATGGTTTTGACCCTATATGACTCACTTCCCACTTCTGACCTCCACAACTGTGCAAGAATAAATCTGTGTCGTTTTAAACCGCTACCTTTGTAGCACTTGGTTCCAGCAGCAATAGGAAATGAATACAGGCGGGATGAATGAACCTGTTCTAATCAGCATGTTTATTCCCCAAGTCATCTACTTGCTCATGCCGTTCGCTCCATCTGGATGACCTTCCTGCATCCTCTCTATATACCTTCTTCATCCTCAAGACCCAGCGCAGGAAAGACTTTGCTCCTTAGCCCTGCTCACAGTTTCCTCTCTCATCTGAGGCTCCAAACACATTGTCTCCACCAGGCTCCTCTATAAGCTGTAATAAATACTTGTTGAATTGCACTAATGTAGAAATCATTTTGTTTGTGTTCTTATTCAGATTAAGTTGCCCTCTCCAGTATCATTTGCTGCATTCTGCACTGGATGATAATCGCTCCTCCTATACCCTCTGTGAAGAAAAGATTTCGCACAGCAGCCCTGGGACTGCTATTGCTAAGAAAGGCCTTCTTGCCAGCTTGATCCTGGGATAGAGATGGGAACCTGGGTTTGGGGAGGGTTTCCACCACTCCCGGGATGAATGAGAGTGGTTCCCTGCGCCTCAACCGTTGGTACACGGTGGTTCATGCTGAAGTCCTGCTTTCTCCCTGAGAATCTGGAGCTTGGTATGTGCTAGGTAGAGTGCCTACAACACCAGCCCCCAGTGAAAACCTTGGGCGCTGAGCCTCCAATGAGCTTTCCCAGAAGACAGCATTGGACATGTGCTTCACATCTCATTACTGTGGGAATGAAGTCCATCTTATGCGTCTCCCCTAAGGTAAGACCCTTGGAAGCTTGCACCTGGTTTCCTTTGGATTTTGCCCTGTGTACCTGTTCTCTCTGCTGATTTTGCTTTATATCCTTTCACTATAATGCAGCTTAGCCATGAGTATGACTATAGGCTGAGTCCCAGGAGTCCTCCTAGGGAATCATCTTATGGACCTCAGATACATCTCTGTTCAGTTGCAAATTTCACATCGGGAGGGACCATATTTTTGGCACCTCCCCTACTTATTACCCAGCAAAGGTTACATACAAGTCCTACTGGTTTCTTCCATGTTTGGTTCAAAGAGTGGAGTATGACTTATTGTCAAGGGGAAAGACTTGGACCACTGGGAGGACTGTAAGTGAAGAAGGGGTGCATTGAAAGATTCAATTTGTTTACCTCCTTTTGTGTGTCCCTCTGAGGAGAATCGTTACAGAGAGGAGCATGAGCTGGCCAGTCATTACGTGCTAAACACATCACGCATATTCACACTCCGCATTTATGCTCATGCCATCCTTCCGCCTGAAATGCTCTTCTCTGTTGGCTTCCATTCTCAGCATTCCCACCAGGACAGAGTTTGTGGGTGCCTTACCCCTTTTCCACATTAGAACTAATTACTGACCATTTTCAAAAAATTGTGAGGCTTTAGGTAAGGTTGCATTAAGAGCATTTGTCGATTACAGATCATTAATAGATCGAGTTCTGTTCCAGGGAGTATAAGTCTTAGGAAGTGAGGTCACTGAAGAATCTGGGCAACTAGAAAAACTGTGAAGTGTCCACAAGGTAACTCAACGTGCCTGTGATGAGTTACGTCTCCTTAACAAAAAATTTTAAATTGGATTGAAGACATTCAAAGCTTATGAGACTGAGTGCAGAGATGAACTGTTTGGCCTCATTGTAGATGAAAGGGGGACGTATTGTTGCATCTGTTCTTTCCAACTCATTATACTGTCTCCTGCAAGTTCAACAAATTAAAACTTGGCTGGTTTCCATCTCATTAGGGATCAATTTGCATGAATTATAGGTTTGCATTATTTAAGAATTGTGTTTATCTACAAGAATGGCATAAAAAAAGAAGAAAAGGAAGTAACAGAAGAAGTAACCCTCACCTTTAAGGTTTTTATGTCGGTTTCACATTTGGCTTTATTGACAAAGCACAGAAATTATTTTTAGGGTTAAAAGCTGCTGAAAAAAATGAGTAGATAAGGCTTTTCCTTCGTTTAGAGCATTCTCCCCAACTGAAACCCCCTCCCATCTTCCTTCTGCTGTTCAAATTCTGCTTGTCTCTGGAGCCCTGGGTCAGGTGCCTGGTCCTCAGTGGGAAGCAGGATGTGAGTGTGAAAGAAGCAAGAGCTTCCAAGTTAACTGGGCTGGAGACTCACTCCTGGCTGCAATCCTAGTTGATAATAAGTACTGTTCTAGGTGTTTTCACACATGCTATACTACTTCATTATATCCTCTCAGCAAGCCTGCAGTGTGTGGGCTATTATTCTCACCTTGGAACTTGAGGCTCAGAGAGAGAAGTGGCTTTCCAGGGTCCCAGCGTTGGGAAGCAGAGGTGCCCAGAGGAGACCTTCATCTGTCTACCTGAAGCCAAGTTTTCAGATCTTGTCCGTAGAAGACAAATGGGTGTACGTGGTCCTTGCGAATACAGCCCCTTCGTATCGCCTCTAATTCATACTCTGAATTGCCTTTGCTTCTTTCCTGTCCTCACCTGCCAAATCCCCGCTCTCTGTTCTACTGTTACCTTCCTTCCTGTCGCCCTTCAGACTTGGCCTTATCAATGAGAACAGTGAAATAAAAGCTTTCATCTGTCTAGTGGTTAAAAGCCAGATGGAAGCAGCATCAAATGTCAATGCCATCGTTTACTTGCTGTTCAACCTCGGGCAAGTAAAATGCTTTCAACTCTCTTAAGCCTCAGATTTTACATCTGTACTTTTGGGTAATGAAACCTACCTTGCTGGGTTTCAATTATTTCACTGATGGAAATAATACATACAAAGTACTCAGCATAGGAACTGGCCAGTAAATTACAGTCCGAACTGTTAAGTACAGCATTTGAGCTTATCCTCCAAACATTACTGGTAAATGGTGCTATCATCTCCATCTTACAGATAAAGACAATGAACCTAAAGGGAGGTTAAGTCAGTGATCCAGTGTCATGTAGTAAGTAGGTGGTGGGGCAGACATACAAAGTCGGGCTCCTGGGCTTCACAGCCTCTACTATTCCATTATGTTTCCTGTGAGGCTTCTGAAGTAGTTTTCCAGCAAGACCCAGCTCCTCCTTCCTATGCGAGAGCAGCTTGCTACAATGAAGAACTGACCTTGTCATCCCCTTATTCTATGGCCTCAGGACTAAGGCTGAGTTTATGCAATTTGGAACAATGACAGTGTGGGGGGTGTGTGGTGTGTGTGTGTGTGTGTGTGTGTGTGTGTGTGTGCGCGCACACACACTTATATAAGTAGACTTAGTGACACTGAAATAAAAATAAACATCTCCACAAATCAGAAATCAAACAAATATATCCTGCAGTAAATAAGGACTTGCTATGCAGACCTACTGGACACTGGGCCAGAGATACACATGTGCAGCCATGTGTTCAAACCTTGCAAGATCTAACAATAAGGGAGATTCAGGTTCAGTGCATGATAACACGAGATCCAGGATCACTGCATGAAATAAGGGACTCAAAGTAGGGCGTGAACTTGCCCTTGAAAAGAGGCAGATAAAAGTTGGGATCAAGGTCCAAGGCTGTGGCCAGAAGGATGCTGATTTCCCAGAGGAGCAGAAATGAGCAGAGGCAGCCCAAGTTGAGAAGGGGGAAAACACCATCCTGACTCAGGGACTGGATCAGGAACATCCCTGTGAGATAGGAGTCCTGGGCTGACGATATTATATGTGGTTTTAAAATGGGGACTTAGGAGATAATAGAGACCAATACTAAGAAAAAACTGCTGAGAATATGTAATTACATATATTATATCAATATATTGCATATAATGTATATATACATATCTATACATATACGTGTATGCTTGTATATATATATATGTATGAAAACAAAAATGAAAGTGCACTTGTCTGGAAGTAAAATAAGAGGAAACCAAAGAAGAAAAATTCTATAAAACTGTGACGTGTTAACTGACAAAAGCAACAGAGAAAAATGAGAAACAGGTGGGTAAGAAATCAAAGCATTTAGAAATTCTAGAAGAAAAATTTTAAATTGATAAAATCAAAAGTCAACAACTCTAAACTGGAAACAATCAAGAGAGAACTGAGAATTGGAATATAATTGTGACAAACTCCCTAAGAACAGACAGGAGGATAAAATAATGACAGATACAAAAGAGATTTTATAAGACTTTGGGGACAGATTGTGGTGTTTTAGTATACATCTAATATTATTCCCAGAACTAGAAAATAGGTGGGATGGCAAATGTAGCAATATTCTAAGAGAAAAGTCACATCTAAAACAAAAGCAGCAAATACAAATAAATCAAAGTAGTTGAAATTAAAATGACAAGAAATAATATCAAAAATGAATGTATCAATGTTATTATCAGATAAGGTGAAAAGGGGTACTACATAATGATAAAAAATTTGCCAAGATATAATAATGAACTAGTATGCACATAATAACACAGGCTCTAAATACATATAGCACAGCAAGAGTCAAGCCCTTTAATGTAGCCCACAATATCCTCTGTGAGCTGGCCAGATATAACCTGTCCAGTTTTACATCTTTATGCACAGTCCATACTCCACACATAAAAATGCTTGAACACATCAGATGTTTCTGCCTTTCCCTAGTATTTGAAGGCCTCAAACTGCCAGGCCACCTAAAACACTCAAATCCCTTTCTCTGTGAGAAACTTCCTTTAGCCATCAAACCCTCTCCTCTCTCTATGTAAAAACTTCTTAGGAACTTGATTATTCTACAGAGTAATAGGGAGTTACCCATTTGTGGCAGGAGAGAGAGACCCCTGCTCACTGGCCCTTTAAGCCATCTGTGAAGTTACTCCTGATCAGAATACTCCAGAGCTAAATAAAGAACCATTGATCTAGATCAATCTTCTTATTTTACCAAAGGTGGGACCAAGACCCATAGAGGAAAGTGAATTTCCCAAGTTCACTCAGTGACGTAGGGACCAACATGAGGATTAGCACTCATATCTCTTGCTACTCAATGTTCTTTCCTGCCCACTGTTTCCCATCCCAACCTACGGGGACCATGGAATGTAAAGGCCTGTACATCATCTCAGCCAGACCCTTCATTCTGTAGAGAGGAGCACGGAGGTCCTGGGAAGGGGACGGGGGACACCCCACCCCCCCCCAGGAAGGTGAGTTCCTATAACTCAGCCACCCGGTTTTAGTATTAAACTGGGCAAGCATGGGGCCTATATAGCCTTGTTTATATAATGAAGTGCAAAATGGCCCTTGGTACATACACCTCCCTTTATTGTTTTAAAACATTTCATTCTTTTCAACACAAGTTAATGTATTTTCATGATAAGAAATCAAGAATGAAGACTTGTATAAGAATCAGAAGCAAAAGTTCCCCTTTACATCTTTTCTCCAAAACCACTTCCCCAACCTAAAGGCAAGTGCTATTAATTAATAGTGAACTTTCCAAACATCACTTTAGGCGTTTACAGACGCACCCTCATGCTTTACAAGCACACACGCTCACACACATGGACGCTCTCTACATCTGCAGCATTGATGTCGGTTATGGGCTGCACTGTGAACTCCAAAATCCTTAGAATCTTTGAGATTCTAACCCCCAGTACTTCAGAATGTAACTATTTGAAGATAGGGTCTTTAGAGAGGGAATTAAGTTAAAATGAGGTCAGTAGTTTGGGCTCTAATGCAGTGTAACTCAAGTCCTTAGAAGAAGAAGAAATTTGGACACAAACAGGCCCAGAGGGAAGACCACGTGAGATATGAGGAGAACACAGCCATCTACAAGCCAAGAAGAGAGGCCTCAGAAGTAACCAACCCTGAGGACACCTTGATATTGGACTCATAGCTTCCAGAAATGTGAGACAATACATTTCTGTTGTTTGAATCGTCCGGCCTGGGGCACTATGTCATAGCAGCCCTAGCAAACTAGTCTAACGTGATTTGAAAACAAACGGTATCATGCCACACTTGTTTGCTGAGGTTTGCTTTTTCACTTTACTTTATCAATGACATCTATGGTGGACTTATAAATCTATGTTACATTGTTCTTTTAAATACGTCAGTATGAGTATAATATATTAAAGTCTCTATTTTATAGCAGGACAACTACTAGGATTTTGAGGCCAGCATGTCCAGTGAACTTGTTATTTCATCTAGAATGTTCTTTGCATTTGTTTATCTTAGACCAAGTGGCAAGAACAAGGGATTCTGGAATCAGAAGAGCTTGGTGCTATGGACTGAACTATGTCCCTCCAACAAATTCGTATGTTGGAGCCCTAGCTTCCAATATGGTTGCACTTGAAGGTAGGGCTATTAGGAGATAATTAAGGTTAAATGAGATCATAAGAGTGAGATCTTAATCCAAGAGGAATGGTGCCCTTATAAGAAGAGGAAGCGATCTCTCTCTCTCTCTCTGTCCACGCACGTGCTTTGAGGAAAGGCCAGGTGAGGACCCAGCAAGAAGGCAGCTGTCTGAAAACCAGAAAGAAGGTCTCTATCAGGAGCTGAATTGGCCAGCACTGTCATCTTGGACTTCCCAACCTCTAGAACTGTGAGAAAATACACTTCTGTTGTTTAAACCACCCAGTCTGTGGCATCTTGTTATGGCAGCTTGAACTAAGACACTTGGTTTGAATTATCCTGGCTCTTCCAATATGAGACAAGGTACTAAGCTTGAATTTCCTCATCTGTAAGATGGAGCAATGCTATCTACTTCTCATGTCTCTGTGAAGTGTCTTAAATCAGAAATGGCAAACAAAGTCCCTTGCATTTCAGAAGTCAGCAAAGACAGCCAGTGAATACTCCCGCTATGAGAAACTTATCTCCTCCCAACAGACTGTAAACCCCTTGAAAACAAGGCATGTGTACAAAAATCCTTTTGCATCCTACAGTGTATCTTGGGTGGGGTGATACATTTAACACATCACCTACATTTCCAGATCATTCCTTCTAGTATTTAACCTCACACCAGTACACCGCTGTTCATCCTTCTTGACATGCCGATTCCTGAAAAATCATTATCAGCACTCTCTTTCTGTATCCCCTCCCAGTTCTCTCGCCCTTTCTTGCCTTGTAGTACTCTCTTGGAAAAACCCCAGACCTATAAAAGAGTTCTTCCCTGCTGTGTGCCTGCATCCAGGTAGCTAAATATGGCAGGAGAAACCCAGAACGACCATGGTCCTACTTAAAATGTATGACTGAATCTCTCAGGTGCGGCTCTTTAATGTAATCTCACAGTCCTTACACCTTCCCCTGGTCTGGTCACTCTCCCATGCCCTGCACAGTGGCACACTGTCCCTCTCAGACCAACAATCTCTCCCTCATTCTCACTCTCAGGTGGTGGTGTTGCTTCTAGTTTGAAAAACAGAATTGATAAGAAATTCCACATGTTTTCATGCCCACAGCTCCCCACCTATCAGCATCTGTCCCTGCATCTTCTGCCTTCTTGCCAGGTACCGTAGACAAATTCTCTAAGTAACATATTGGGGCCAGCCAGCCCCCCCACCTTGTGCATGCGGTCGTGCCCCTCTCTTCAACTCAAGAACACAGAGACAGTAATTTTCCACCCCTTTCTGCATCACCACTTCCCCACTCACTTCCCTGAGCATGAAAGCCGGCTATTATTTCTCCCATCTGAAAAACCCAGTGTTGATCTCACGTTTGCTTTCTAGATCTGTTCCATTTTCTACTCCTGTTTACAGAAAAACTCCCTAAAATAGTTGTCTCCTCTTGCTTTGTCAAATTTTCTTCTTCCTTTTCTCTCTTAAACAAACCCTGAGCCTTTGTCACCTCTTTTAAAGACATGACTTGATAAAATCAACATCTATTCCTTGCTGTGAAACCCTGTGGTCATTTCAGAGTCTGCATCTTAGTTAAACTGTCAGTAGCGCTGTTGATTTCATTTTTCTCCTTCAAACTTTAAAAATTTTTCCTTTCTTCCAAGACAGCACATACATTAGTTGGGGTCTTGGCAGATACAGATGAAATAGCAGGGATTTTTAAAGAGACATTTTCATGAATGGACTGTTTAGAGAAGTGTGACAGAGCAAAGTGATGTTATTCACCCAAGAGAATAACCACCACAGGAAGCTGTCGGCGGTTCTCAGACCTGAAGCGGCAAAGGGTGCAAAGGTTGTTACCGGGACCTCCTTGGGAGTTGGAGCCAAAGAAGGCGGTGCGAGGCACGCAGTGTGGTCCTAGAGGGGTGCTGTCCCTGCCAGAACTGCTCCGAGGAAGGATGGCAGGAGGAGCAAGTGCCCCCTCCGCCCTCTGCCTGCACCCTCTGACACCCTGACAGTGACGCCCACTGGCTAAACCCAAAGGGAAGCCAGAGGGCAAGGGAGCCCACAGGATGGATCAAGTGGGTGACAGCCTTCCAGGGCACGTGCAGCTGGAGAGGACAAGGAATGAATCTAGGGTGGTGGCAGCAACTGGAGAGCAGACGACACACTGACTGTCCCTCCCCATCTGTGCTGGGTCTCCCCCGCCTCAAGTTGGACTAACCCGCAAGTCAGCCCTCAGACCTCTTCTCCCCTTCTCTATCTACATTTCCTTGATGATCTCTTGCCATCTCCTGATCTCCAATACCATCTATAAGCTAATGACCTTGACATTTATACCCCAGATCAACCTTTGCTTGGAAACCCACCCTTGTATATTCAACTGCCTGCTCGACAGTGGCCCTTGTTCCCAGGTCCACGATTAAACCCCTAAGCATCCGCCCCAGATCTGCTCCTCCAATAGTCTTCTCCATCCCAGGTCATGGCAATTTGATCTTTCTAGTTGCTAGGTCAACAGTCTTGGCTCATTCTGGCTTAATTTTTTTCTTTTTAATCACACACCAAATATCCAATTCATCAAAACGTAATTTTTACTCTACGTTCAAAACGGTTCAAGAACTCAGCACTTCTCCCCACCTTGACTGCTAAGATCCTTGGCCAAGCACCATTGCCAATTACACAGACTGTTGCAGTAGCCTCTGTGGAGGGCACTGTGGTCTGCTGCCCAGACTCCTTGCCCCCTCAGAACTGAGCCCGCCTTCCTTCCCCTGCTGAAGGGTGGTGGCTGAAGGTTCTCAGTGAGTCCCTCACTGGGAATTGTCCTCCACTGAAGAAAGCTGCCTAGTACAAGTTGCTTTTCCATCTTGGAGTCAGGATGCATCCAGTGACTGGCCACTGTGGGGCAGAAAGACCCAGCCCTATTATCTCAAGACTGGACAACACTAAAGGGCCATCCCAGCTTCTGAGTCCCCTGGGATCAGATGAGGCTTTTTTCACCTGCATCTCTGATCAAACCCTCCCTCTGCTAAATCCTATTTTTTGTTCCCTCCCCACATAAATCCAATGTGATCCCTGGTAAATTTTCTGCATGCAGATTTCCACCTTGGAGTCTGTCAGGGAAACATCTAAGAAGGCTTCTTGGTCACCTCCCTGACATCACTCTTGTCCTCCTGTTGTCCATCCCTAAACACTGCAGCAAGAGTGCCCTTTTAAAGCTTAAGGCAATACTATGGACAATAGTATAGCAGTTCCTCAAAAAATTAAACATAGAATTGCAATACAATCCAGCAATTCTACTTCTGAGTATATATCCAAAAGAGTTGAAAACAGGGTCTTAAACAACTGTTTGTACACCCATATTCACAGCAGCATTATTCACAATAGCCAGAAGGTAGAAACAACCCAAGTGTCCACTGATGAATAAATGGATCAACAAAATGTGATATATACATACAATGGAATATAATTCAGCCCCAAAAAGGAAGAAAATTCTGACGCATGCTATACCATGGATGAGCCTTGAAGACATTATTTGAAGCAAAATAAAGCAGTCACAATACCACAAATATTGTATGATTCCAATAGTAGGGAGTACCTTGTGTAGTCAAATTGATAGAGACAGAAAGTAGCATGGTGGTTGCCAGGGGCTGGGGGAAGGGGGAAGGGGGAAATGGGGAGATGTTGTTTAATGAGTACAGAGTTTCAGTTTTGCAAGAGGAAAAGAGTTCTGAAAGGAAACTGAGTTATTTGTAGTGAGGTGGATGGACCTAGAGTCTGTCATACAGAGTGAAGTCAGACAGAGAAAAACAAATACTGTATGCTAACACATATATATGGAATCTAAAAAAAAAAAAAAGGTTCTGAAGAACCTAGGGGCAGGACAGGAATAAAGACGCAGACATAGAGAATGGACTTGAGGACACGGGGAGGGGGAAGGGTAAGCTGGGACAAAGTGAGAGAGTGGCATGGACATATATACACTACCAAATGTAAAATAGATAGCTAGTGGGAAGCAGCCGCAGAGCACAGGGAGATCAGCTCGGTGCTTTGTGACCACCGAGAGGGGTGGGATAGGGAGGGTGGGAGGGAGACGCAAGAGGGAAGATATATGGGGATACACGTATATGTATAGCTGATTCACTTTGTTAATAAAGCAGAAATTAACACACCACTGTAAAGCAATTATACTCCAATAAAGATGTTAAAAAAAGAAAAGAGTTCTGGAGATTCTGAAAAGAGTTCTGCACAACAATGGGAAAGTACTTAACCCTACTGAACTGGACACTTAGAAACGGTTAAGATAGTAAATTTTATGTAATGTATATTTCGTCACAATTAACAAAACAAAACAACTCAAGTCAGATCATGTCATTTCTTGCTCAAAGCTTTTTAGTGATTCCCACATTCACTCAGAGCAAGATCAAAGTCCGTATGGTCAAGGCCCTCAGGGATCTGGCCCCATTAACTCTCTGAGTCTAGTCTCTTCCTTAGCCACACGGGCCTCCGTGAAGTCCCTCCAATATGGCAGCCCTGCAGCTGCTTCTGTGCCCCGTCCTCACTGTTTCTCCTGCCAGGAACTCCCTTCCCTCAATATTTGTGTGGCTCCTCTCCTTCACCCAATGCTCAAGTTCACCTTCTCCATGTGGGCTTTCCTTATCTCTTTGATTGCAGCCTTCCCTCTCCTGGCATCCCCTATCTCCATCCCCTACTTCACTCCTCTCCCTAAAATGGAGTATTTTCTCCTATACTTTAACACTTACTGATTTTAATTTTAGCAGACCAGCTCTGTGTCCACTAGAATATCCTCTGTAAGGACAGGAATGCTTGCCTCTCTTTTTCATTGCTGTATCACCAGTGCTGCAAAAGTGACCAGCACATAGTAGGTGGTCAATAAAAATTTGTAGAATGAGTGTTAGGAGTTGGATATGTATTTTGGTAATGAAATGTAATTTGTTTGCCCCCTTCTCCATCTTTAGGAGAGTTAAGAAGAGGTTTCTAAAAACACAATACTGTTTGGAACATGTTTTTTTTTTTTTTTTCGTAGATTTAGTCTAATTCAGGAAGGATTTAATCAACAAATGGTTTATTTTCAAGACGAAATGCTCTTGAGGATGGATGCTTCTGTTCCTGGGATGAAGATGCTCTTTGATTTTGCCTCGTGTGATTGAAAGAACACAGCTCGAAATGTTTTTGCCCCACTTTTGGATGCATCTGGGCTAAATTCCTGGAAAGGGAGATGGCCTAGTTAAAAAGGCAGGAGTGATGTGTCTAGCAACATGGCAAGTTTTCCACATTGAATGATCCAAGTAGGTCTCCATACAGTAGAGGGAAGTGAAGAGGGAGCAGGGATGTAGAGCTTCAGCTCTTACCTCTGGGGCCACTGCAACACCACAGATCTATGCTTACTCATTTATTTGGCAAATATGAGAGTACAGGGCAATGTTACCTTTCAGGAGCCATTCCGGTCATGCCTTTAAGCCTGGAATCCAGTAAAAGGACCCGCTGAAGATTGCACCATGATTTCAGCTTATCGTATATCTTCCAAGCTGTCATGCTGAGGGAGAAAGGAGGATGAATTATTTATTTGAACTTCAAATTATTGGACCATTTATCAAAATAAATTTAAAGTCATGATCCATTATGCATTCCAGTTTATTGCATGCAAAGGTGTTAATTGGTTTCCCTGGATTCAGAGAATTTCAGCTCTGTTGGCTCCAGTGTTCAGCCCTAGTTTCTGAATTGAAACATTCAGGATTCAGCTAGCAGACCTGTGCAAATAGGACTACGCATTTATTAAGGTGGTCTGCTTTCATAGTACAAAGCTTTTCAGGAGTGTTGAGTGATAAGATCCTATATTTCGGGCCAAATCTTACCTTTATAATTTTTTTTAAATTCAGATAGAGGAGAAATTGATCTTTTTTTAAAACTAATAAAAGCATCTAATTTAATTTATCAATATTCCAGACCCTCCCGTTCTAGTCCGTAAGGATGAACACGGAAAATGAAGGTAATGAACAAATCCATCACTTTCCCCCAAGTTTTCTGTGTCTCCCTAAGTGATCTCTCCCTTACATGCTTCCTCATATTCTCAGGTTCCCAGGCAACCACCAATCTGCTTTCTGTCATCCTAGAGTAGTGAATTTTTAAAATGGACTCATGCAGTATGTACTTCTTTCATTTGGCTTTCCTTCACTGAGGATAATTAGTTTGAGATTCATCCGTGTTGTTGCCTGTAACAATGGTTTCTTTCTCTTTATTCTAAGTGCTATTTCATTGCATGGACATACCAAAACGTGTCTATTCATTCACCCATTGATGGATATTTGGGCTGTTTTCCAGTGTTTGCCTATTACAAACGAAGCGGCTAGGGGTGTGTGTACACAAGTCTTTGTGTGGACACAAACTTCCATTTATTTGGGGTTGGGGGGTAACCTGTGGGTGGAACAGCTAGATCAAAAGGCAGGTGAATGTTAATCTTCTTAAGATACAGCCTGTTTTCTATCATGATTGTACCATTTTACGTTCCCACCAGCTTTTCTCTACCAGGTGCAGGCACAAGTTCAGGATCCCCCCCTGACACCCAAGAGGTCTCCTACTTACTGCTGGGTGGGGATGGGAGTTCTGGTTGCCCATGTGGCCTCCACGGACCTGGGGAAGGGGGACTTGTGCCTCATTACAGGTGGGCAGGGGTGACAGCCCTGGCTCCCTACTTGGTCTTCATCTCCGTGAGAGGGAGGGGAGCCTCATCACAGCCTCCAAAGGGTAGAGGAAATCCAGCTCCACACGTTGCCATGGGTGGGTGGCCAGTTTTTTCCTGGGGCGTCTGTATGGAGTTGGGTGGTTATTTTCTAAAAGGTTTCTGTCTTGCTAGGCTGCCTCTTTCCTGGCCCTTTGGCTAGAGAGAACAGGCTTTCGTTGGGGTTTTTTGGTTGCAGCCACTAGGGTGTCTGAGTTGCTGTGTTCTTCAGCTCCAAGTCTGGGATACATGAGGCAGAAAGAAAGCCCAGGGAGATCACCACCTTGTCATTCCTGGAGTCCTGAGGTTCCTAACTGGTCTGCCTTCTCTCCATGGTTCAGAGTCCTTCTATGTTTATCTTGCATATAACGTCCAAGTTTTTCTGTAGTACTTAGTGGGAGGAATAGGCAAAAACTCATTCTCCATCTTCCTGGAAGTGAAAGACCCAATAGTATTGTTTTTTTTTAAATTACAATTCTTGATGGTTCCTTGCTAGTATATCGAAATGGAGTTTTTCAGGGAGTAGATATGGGGCTATATGTATATGTACAGCTGATTCACTTTGTTATAAAGCAGAAACTAACACACCACTGTAAAGCAATTATACTCCAATAAAGTTGTTAAAAAGAAAAAAAAAAAGAAATGGAGTTTTTTTTAACATTGATCTGTATCCTTGTAACCTTGTTAAACACAACGTTCATTCTCAGGTTGAAAATGTTTTCTTCTATTTCTGATTAGTTGAGTGTTTTTATCATAAAACAGTGTTGAATTTTGTCAGATGCTTTTTCTGCATCTGTTGCAGTGGTCACGTGGTTTTTTTCCTTTATTCTATTAATATGGTGTACTACATTGATAGTTTTTGAACGCTGAACCAATCTTGTATTCCTGGGATAAATCCCACTTGGTTGGCTTGTATAATCCTTTTTATATGTTGCTGGATTTGGTTTGCTAGTAATTTGTTGAAGATTTTGCATCTATGTTCATAAAGGATATTGATCTGTAGTTTTCTTGTGATGTTGTAGTTTGATTTTTGTATCAGGATAATATTGGCTTCACTGGATGAGTTGGGAAGTGTTCTCTTCTATTTTTCTTCAAGAATTCGAGGGCTTCCCTGGTGGCGCAGCGGTTGAGAATCTGCCTGCCAATGCAGGGGACACGGGTTCGAGCCCTGGTCTGGGAAGATCCCACATGCCGGTAGAGCAACTAGGCCCGTGAGCCACAATTACTGAGCCTGCGCGTTTGGAGCCTGTGCTCCGCAACAAGAGAGGCCACGACAGTGAGAGGCCCGTGCACCGCGATGAGGAGTGGCCCCCGCTTGCCGCAGCTAGAGAAAGCCCTCGCACAGAAACGAAGACCCAACACAGCCAAAAATAAATATAAATAAATAAAAATTAAAAAAAAAAAAAGAATTCGAGAAAAACTGGTGTTAATTCTTTAAATGACTGGTAGACTTCACCAAGGGAGCTTGTCCTGGACTTTTTTGTTGGAAGTTTTTAAATTACTGATTCAATCTCTTCTTGTTAGAGGTCTATTCAGATTTCTATCTTCTTGAGTCAGTTTTAGTGGGTCTGTCTTTTTAGGAATTTGTCCATTTCATCTAGGATGTTTAATCTGTTGGCATAAACTTATTCATAGTACTTCCTTTTAATACTTTTTATTTCTGTATAGTCTATAGCGACATCTCTTTCATTTCTGATTTTAGTTATTTGAGTATTCTCTCTTGGTCAGGCTACCTAAAGGTTGTCAATTTTTTTTTTTTTGAATATGTGTAGTTTTTTTATTTTTAACATCTTTATTGGAGTATAATTGCTTTACAATGGTGTGTTAGTTTCTGTTTTATAACAAAGAAGGTTGTCAATTTTGTTGATCTTTTCAAAGAACGAGTTATTGGTTTTCTCTATCGGTTTTGTGTTCTCTATTTCATTGATCTCTGCTAATCTAATTTCCTTCCTTTTGCTTGGTTCAGGTTTAGTTAGCACTTATTTCTCTATTTTCTTAAGGTGGGAAGTTAGGTTACCAACTTGAGGGATCTCTTTTTTTAATATAGCAGTTATAGGTATAAATTTCCCTCTAAACACTGCTTTAGCTGAATCCCATAAGCTCTGGTATGTTGTATTTTTGTTTTCACTCATCTCAATGTATTTCCTAATTTCCCCTGTGATTTTTTTCTTTGACCTCTTGGTTATTTAGGAATGTATTGTTTCATTGCAACATATCTGTGAATTTCCCAAATTTCCTTCTGTTATTGATTTCTAATTTCATTCCACTGTGGTCAGAAAACATACTTTGTATGATTTCACTTCTTTTAAATGTATTCAGATTTGCTTTATGGCCTAATGCATGGTCTATCCTGGAGAATGTGTGCTTGAGATGGTGGTGTATCTGCTGGGGTTGGAAGGAGTATTCTACAGATGTCTGTTAGGTCCAGTTTTGGTTAACCATGTTCAAGTTTTCTACTTCCTTGTTATCTTCTGTCTAGTTGTTCTCTGCATTATTGAAATGTGGCATTAAAGTATTCAGCCGTTTTTGGTGAATTGTCTATTTCTACCTTACATTCTGTTGGTTTTGCCTCACGTTTTATTTTTGTCTTACCCTCCACTGCTTAATGAGATTTTCTGGAGATGAAGCTCATAATTATGCATTTTAAACAGGTTCACTGAAGTTTGAGAACCACAGTTCAAGTTAGAGTATTTTATTTTAGTTATTGACTGAAGCCCAGACAAGGGAAGAGATTTCCTCTGTCTGTTGGCATCTAATCCAGGTTATCCCACTGAATCGTATCAGAAGTGGGGTTAGCAGAGTTAAAGGCTCTGCTCTTACTTTGAGAGAATAACAAACTCCCTAACACAGCAACAGAAACAAAGAAAATTTATAAAGCAAATACCGAAACCACAAGAAAACACTGAAATTCAAAATGACAACACTAGTATGATAGATGCAGTTATTTTGCTGGAATGAAATGCTGATTGTAACACCGATGATCCCAGCTGCTGTAGGACAAGTCTTGTTGAATTTTTCATGCCTTTACTGCTCTTTGCCACATGGAAACTTAATTTCCTCTCACGTGTCTCATTCTAAACTATTGAAAAACCTTGTATCATGCAGCTTACTATCATTTTGTTCTACTGGTCCAGACATAAACACATTATTCACATGATAATCTGCTTTATTAGTCCGAGGCAATTAATGCAATATTATTAGCCACTTGGTGCCAATATGGTCATAAACAAAAATGATTATGCCTTGATAACAGGTTCTAGTAGATTAGGTATTTCAAAATCATGCCTGTATCCCCATAGTATATTTGGGATGAAGAATCTAATCCTCTTAAATATATTCATGCAATCAAATCAGATATCAAAGCAGGAGAAGCTAGTTAAGCAAAGAGGTATTAAGAACAAGTGTACAAACAAAAGCACAGTTGATTTTCTAATTGTTCTTACCTTTGGAAAATCTACATTATGAAATAAGTTTGTTTCACATGTTCAATGGCAGAATGGTTTTAATCAGCTTTTATTACATACAAACCATCCCAAAATGTAGTGGTTTAGCCTAACATCACTTGTGGATGTTATGAGTCTGTGGGTCAGTACCTGGGCTGGGCTCAGCTAGGTAGTCTGCTTATCTATCCAGGCTTAGCTGACCTTGACTGGGGCTTATTGGTGAATTCGTTCAACTCCCAGAATGGCTGGAGGCCAGCAGAAACTCAACTGGGGCACCAGCGTTCTCCTCCACATAGAATCCTCCAACAAGGGAAACTAGACCTGTTGCCATGGAAACTGAATTCTAAGAGTGACAGAAAAAGCTTGCAACTCCTCTTGGGGCCCAGGCTTAAAATGACGTGACCTCACAGCAAAGCAAGTCAGAGGGTGGGAAAGTAGACTGCACTCTTGTTGGGAGATGCTGCAAAGAATTGTGGCCCTTTTTTTTTTTTTCTTTTGTGTGCAATCTACCACAGAGTTCTACCTAAGAAGTCTGAAAAGTTCTGAGTTCCATGACAATTGTACATGCGTGTAATTGAATTCTAGATTTTGAGCCAACACCAGGGGTGGCAAACTACAGTCCGTGGGCCAAACTGAGCCTGCTGCCTGTTCTTGTAAATAAAGTTTTATTGGAACACAGGCACACATTTTATATTGTCTATGGCAGCTTTCATGCTACAACAGCGGAGTTTAATAGTTTCAACGGAGACTGGATGGCCTACAAAGTCTAAACGTTTATTATCTGGCCTTTTACAGAAAACTTCGCTGACCCCTGCTCAAGACCGTCACGCAATATTAGGGCCTGGCATGCATTTTTGTTTATGACCGTATGGGCACCAAGGGGCTAGTAATATTGCATTACCGTACTGTTCAAATTATCTTAGATTTATTACAGTTGCTACCTGGAGACGCAGCTTCCACCCCGGGTTCTTTTTTAAAAAAATATCTTGGCTAGTATCCTATGCTTCCTTTTTTCCAGATAAACTTTAGAAACCCTTTGTGAAATTTCATAGTGTCACACTAAGATTTATGTTGGAGTTGTATAAACATAAGTTAATCTGAGAAGAGCTGATAATTCCACAATATTGAGTGTGTCTAGTTGGGAGCATGTAACAGTTCCCTATTTATTCACATCTGCATTATGTCCACCAATAAAACTTTGTCAGATTTTAGTGCGTGGTGGGGGGCGGCTCTTGGTTTTCATTATTTTGTTTGTTTTCAAGTCAGTTGTGTCCATTTATTTTAAGCTCATTGAGGTGCTTCATCCTCTTTATTGCTCTCATGAGAGAAAAAAGGTTTTAATGTACTTCGTAGTGTATGTTCAGGCACATTCGGAGAAGCCATTAAGAAATACTTAATGGGGTAATTTACTTAAAGCCAGTTCTCTGAGACTCTTTACTCTGCATCTCTTTATTAGCTTTCTTTGCATATTTGCATGCATTTGAAAGTAGAAAACTATATATTGTGTAAAAGTATTTGAAAGTACACATCACTCCCAGGTCTTGTCATCAAATAGCCACAACTAATATTATGTTCCTTAAATGCCTGCACATCAGTCATCCAAACTCTTCTTTTCTGCTCGGCACTCCTAACCATTTTCAGTGTATCTTTTGGTCCCGGGTTGTACCTTCTGGTCCTTTGGCTCAATCGAGTCAAAATGCTTCAGTGATGTTTACATAACCCCTGTGGTCACTGGTCGCACTTTGGGCTCCAGCTTAGCTCAGAGAACGTCACCCTTCCTTCCCTCCTTGGTGGGGACCTTGACATGGCCTTGACAACGATCTGGAATGTCTTGAACCTTGGAGTGAAGGGGATGACAGCCAGGGAATGGGAAAGAGGGAGGGGCTGCCACACGTCCCTCCCCGCTGGTAGAGCATCCCGGCCAGAGCCAGCATTCCCGGGAACTCCAGCACCACGCTGCACACTCCCCCGTCCACACCATGTGCTGGAGTGCGTGGTGGGGATGGAGCTTCCTACGGGACTCTTCCTCGCTGTGGTTTCTGCAGGCGCCCATCTCATGGTTCTGCATTGAGACGAGCCACTTCCTCCAGGCTCCTCTCAGGGGCTCTCATTTCCACTTAACAGATGGTGGTTTTTACTTCATTGCTTCATCCATTGGCAGCCCAAGTCCATGCTCCAGGTCACTCCCAATATGTCTTTGGCTCGAGGAGAAGGCAAACTGGGGGTGAATAATTTCCTGTGCCCGTGAATTGGTAAGGATGCCAAATTATACTCATTTCAAATCATGCTTGTCCATTTTTTAAGGATGCTTTGACTAATTGGACTAGGCAACTCTCCGGTGACCTAATTTTAGTGTTAGAAAGAAGGAATTTGGAATTATTGTCGTATGAGGATTCTTTCATGATACTGTCGTTGCTTTGTTTTAAGAAGAGAGAGACAATATGGATATAACTATGCTGTAATGGAACTTGAAGCACTTCCCAGGGACACAACGAAATACTTCTTCCATGCTGCTCCAAAGAGAGAGATGTAAAGAACTGAGTGAATATTCTAAGATGACATTTATATCCCACATAAGGAAGATTTATTTTTACATGCTCAGATGTTCAAAAATGGAAATGGGGCTTCCCTGGTGGCACGGTGGTTAAGAATCTGCCTGCCAATGCAGGGGCCATGGGTTCGAGCCCTGGTCCGGGAAGATCCCACATGCCGCAGAGCAACTAAGCCCATGCACCACAACTACTGAGTTCGCGCTCTAGAGCCTGTGGACCACAACTACTGAGCCCACGCACCACAACTACTGAAGCCTGTGCACCTGGAGCCTGTGCTCCGCAACAAGAGAAGCCACCACAATGAGAAGCCCGCGCACCACAACAAAGAGTAGCCCCCGCTCGCCACAGCTAGAGAAAGCCTGCGTGCAGCAATGAAGACACAATGTGACCAAAAATAAATAAAATAAAATAAATTAATTAAAAAAAAAAGGAAATGGCTTCTCTACTAGGTGGTGAGCTCTTTAGCAATGGAGGTATTTAAGCAGGGATGGGATGTTTACTGAGGGAATAATTTGCTCAAGGGTCTCAGCTGTAACTATTTCCTACAGTTGTTGAACATGGTATCCTGCACTTAAGAAGCAACACAGAAGAACAGAAATAGTACAGGCACTAGAATCAGACATACTTCGTTGAAATCACCTTTTATCATTTACCTTGGGGCAAATCACTACATCTCTTCAAGGCTTAGGTGCTCCTTCTGTCAAAAAAAGGTTGCCCAGATGTCACTTCTCCTCTGTATTCATTTGCTAGGGCTGCCATAACAAAATACCAAAGACTGGATAGTTTAAACAACTGAAGTTAATTCTCTCATAATTCTGGAAGCTAGGAATCCAAGATCAAGGTATCAGCAGGGTTGGTTTCCCCTGAGGCTTCTCTCCTTGGCTTGTAGATGGCCGTCTTCTCTGTGTGTCCTCGCAGGGTCTTTCCTCTGTGTGCCTGTGTCCTAATCTCTTCTTATAAGGACACCAGACAGATTGGATTAGGGCCCACCCTGGTAGCCTCATTTTAATTTAATTATCCCCTTAAGATTTCACGGGGGAGATGGAGGACGGGCCCTAGGATTACACCCTCTTCTGCGCACGATTTAGAATCACGAGTCAACTTTTCTCTTTTTGAAACAGGTGAATCCCAAGCCAATTCCACCTCCAAGACTAACCCCTCGCTGCTTAAATGCCCCCATTACTGGAGAGCTCATCACCTCTCCAAGTAGTAACTTTCATTTTTGAACTTGTGAGTGTGTAAAAATAAATCTCTCTTATATGAAAAATAAGTGTCATCTTAGAAATTTCACCCAGTTCCTTATAGCTCACCCTTTGGAGCAGCGTGGAAGGAATATTTCTTTCTAGCATCTGTGCCTCTTCTGGGATTGTTTAGTTGTGTGTGTTTTCCCTCTGTTCTCTCCACCTGCTCCCTCGGTAACATCAAGCTTCTAAGTCCCTCTTTCTTTGTAGATTCCGGCCCCTATTCTATCATCAAAGTCTCCCCCACCTCCACCATTAAGCAAAGATAAGCAAGTCTCCTCAGACTTACCTGTACAGATCCACCTGGCGCTCTGCAAACAAAGGGGCCACCTCCTAGCAGGGCACCTCCTTCTTAGAAGGCAAGGACCCTTAGAGACTGGTCCCCTGCCCAGGAGCCTTACCATAGCATTTCTCCTGACTACACACAGGGCTGCCTCCCTGTCTTACTGGGAGGAATTCTGCGTAACAAAATTTTCTCCATCTTGATTCAGCATGCTACTAATTGAATGCATCTCAGGTGGGAGAGACGGAGGGGTGGGAGTCTTATCCACGTTCAGTAAGGCTTTTTTTCCCCTGAATGAATGTGTGAATAGATGACTGCTATTAAAAGAAATTCAAGGATTCAAAAGAGTATTGTACTATGTGAGCTGACCCTGAAATGACTTTGATTTTCTTTTCCCAGGGGGTGTTGTATAATTCAGAATTGCTAATTCTGACTTTCTTTCCATTTCTACATAGCTCTATTTTTAATAGTGAATGTTTGTCGAATGCTCACAATGGGCCAGATATCTGTCCAAGCGCTTTAGTTATGTTGACTCATGGAATCTTCACAAACACTCTGTGAGGAGGGACTCTTGTTTTTTCCCTTTTATCCTGGCGAAACTGAGGCAAAGGAGGTTAATAACCTGCCCAAGGTTGTGAGGCTAGTTAGAGGCAGAGCTGGTTCAAGTTCAGGCATCCTGGGTCCAGTGCCCACAGGTGAAGCCAACACCACTCTTCCCCAGTGATGGCACATCCTGAATTCACCCGAAGGTCTATCTATGATCAGCGTGGCTTGAGTCCCAGCTGAGTGATGAACTGACTAAATGGCAGTCTAGAGGAAGCACAGCTGCCCTGGAGAAATGGATTAGAAGTGGGAGCTGGTTGAGCACAAAGTCCACAGAATCCCAGGGTTCAAAGGTACCGTTAGGTCACTTAGTCCAACCATCGACCAGCTGCTTGGTGCACTTTGCTCAGCATCTTCTTGTAGATTGTGATCAATTCAAATCCCAAGCTCCATACTTCCAGCTGACCTCAGGATACTACTTGTATCACTAAGCTTCAGCCTCTCATCATTAAGATGGTATATTGATACCTGCCTAACGGTCCTGGTGAGGGTTAAATTAATTAACAGAATAAAGCTATCAGCACAATGTCTATAGAATACAGCATGCAGTTAAATAATTGCTGGCTGTGGCCATCATCATCATTATCATACAGTCAGCACATTGCAGTTAACATAGAACTTTCACACCTTCCAGTCTTGTTGGAAGTAAAGAATAAATCAATCAAAAAGCAATACTAAAATGGGCAGAAGACCTAAATAGACATTTCACCAAGGAAGACATACAGATGGCCAAGAGGCACATGAAAAGATGCTCAACATCACTAACTATTAGAGAAATGCAAATCAAAACTATAATGAGGTATCACCTCACGCCGGTCAGAATGGCCATTATCAAAAAATCTAGAAACCATAAATGCTGGAAAGAGTGTGGAGAAAAGGGAACCCTCCTACACTGTTGGTGGGAATGTAAATTGATAACAACCACTACGGAAAACAGTGTGGAGGTTCCTTTAAAAACTAAAAATAGAACTACCATACGACCCAGCAATCCCACTACTGGGCATATACCCTGAGAAAACCATAATTCAAAAAGAGACATGTACCACAATGTTCACTGCAGCACTATTTACAATAGCCAGGACATGGAACCAACCTAAATGACCATCGACAGATGAATGGATAAAGAAGATGTGGCACATATATACAGTGGAATATTACTCAGCCATAAAAAGAAATGAAATTGAGTTATTTGTAGTGAGGTGGATGGACCTAGAGTCTGTCATACAGAGTGAAGTAAGTCAGAAAGAGAAAAACAAATACCGTATGCTAACGCCTATATATGGAATCTAAAAAAAAAATGGTACTGATGAACCTAGTTGCAGGGCAGGAATAAAGATGTAGACATAGAGAATGGACTTGAGGACACAGTGTGGGAGGGGAAAGGTGGGGCGAAGTGAGAGTAGCATCGACCTATACACACTACTGAATGTAAAGTAGATAGCTAGTGGGAAGCAACCTCATAGCACAGGGAGATCAGCTCGGTGCTTTGCGATGACCTAGAGGGGTGGGATAGGGAGGAGGGGAGTGAGGCTCAAGAGGGAGGGGATATGGGGACATGTGTATGCATATGGCTGATTCACTTTGTTGTACAACAGAAACTAACACAGTAATGTGAAGCAATTATACTCCAATAATACTTTATTAAAATAAAAAAAGTAATACTGTGTGTGAATATTTTCCCCATTGCAAGCAGCAACACTGAGTCTCACAACATTATTCTTCCCAAGGAAAACTAAGCTTGTAAGTGGTGGAGCTGATGTGATTTTAGGGCATCTGTTTCAAAATCTGAGCCCTTTTCTCTATATTGATTCCTTAATTTGTCACCTTGCTCATTCATTTATCTGCCAGATATTTATCGCCAGGCACTATTTGGATGTCGGCAACACAGCTGTGAAGCTAGCCATGAGAAGACCTGGGCAGAGAGAATCTTAAGCTGAATGGAAAATGCCTGCAAAAGTCCTTGAGCATATTTTGAGGTGCAGAAAAAATGCCTGTCCTGGACTTGGGTGAACAAGACGAGCTCAGAGAGAAGGAAGGGCTCGGAGAACGCAGAACCTTTTAACTAAACACAAAGGACCAATCTAGCTGCTAAACTGTGTATATAATTGTCCAACGCTTATTTTCAAGTGTCAGGACCCCGAGTCAAAGTAATTTAAGTTTAAAAAAAAAGAAAAGGAATTTACCATTCCATGCTTTGGAAAGCAGTCTGGAGCAGCTCAGAGAATCAGGGAAGGGCAGCACCCACCTCAGGGACTTGATCTGAGGACCCGACACCCACCTGACCCTCCTCTCTGTGTACCTGGGAAGCTCTGCTGGTCTCTGCACAGTCAATGGCCTCAGCGTCTTCCCCCTCTTCGCGGGGCAAGTCCCAGCTCGGCACTCTTAGGGGAAATGAGCCTCTCCTCCAGCACCTGGACTAGCAACCCCCAAGGATGAATTCGGATTGGCCGTTTGGGTCATGTGACCTGTCCTCAGCCAAACCCCCATCCCAGGATGTAGGTGATAAACATTGATCAGCCCCACCTGTGCAGAGCTCTTTGGTGAGAGGAAGGAAGGGAGTCAAGGTGTGTCCTCAGAAAAGGAGGATGGTCCGGCTTGCTGGACCGTTGTTGCAGTTGTTAAACACAAGACAACAGGCCCAGAATGGAGTCACTTATGCCAAGTCCTGCGTTACCAAACGGAGACTCACCTGAATTACTCACTCAGAAATGGAACTTAATTACTCACTCAGAAATGGAATCATAAATCAATCAGGAATCACCTGATCAGCACTAGTTAGGTCATCTGCCGGATAGACCCCTGTCATCCCCTAAAGGAAAGTGACCTTGACATAACCAATCTGCTTTTTTGTCTAGTATAACATCCCTGTCCTGCTTCCTTCTGCCCATAAAAGTCTTTCACTTTGTACCGTTCCTCAGAGCTCCTTTCCATTTGCTACATTGGATACTGCTGGGTTTAATCATTGAATAAAGCCAATAAGATCTTTAAAATCTACTCAGTGGAATTTTGTTTTTTAAGACAGTCCAGGACGACTACAGACCGGAGGAAATCCAAGCCACAAAAAGACCGTGGCTCAGATACTCAGAACCATGGTCTGTCCACTGGAGGGAGGGTTTGCAAGTCACAGGAAGGGAGGAGCTGGGCCTGCCTGTTCCCTCTCCTGCCCCTGAAACTGCCACAGAGGGAGGCCAGGTGTAGAAGGAAGAGACAGGAGAATGTGCTGAATGTGAATGGGAGTTAAATCAGTCCCTTTCCTGTAGCTCCTCTTTAAGCCTTTAATATGTAAATTTCTCTGGTGGGGCTCCCGGAGGGAGTCTGAGCTCCAGCTTAAGGGAGAGGGAAAGACGGAGAGTTCCAGAAAGGAAATAGCAGGAGGAAAGGCACAGCACGTTCAGGAAATCATAAATAAGCCAGGGTTTGCAGTACTCCTGGTGTCGGTTGGAATGGTTGATGAGGCCAGATGGCGGTGGCCTTAATCAGGCCATTCTGGGGACCATGCACTTTGCTAGGCAAGGGGGACCTAGGGCAGGTCTGTTGGTTTCAGTGGGATTTGATCTGTGGTCAGCAGTGTTTTAAAATGTTGTTTTCTCTTCCCTGAAACCTTCCCTGATCAATGTTGTTTATGCCGATTTCTTAATTCTCTCTCTTCTAGGGATGTGTGATTTGCCTGAAAGTGGAGGAGAAAAATTTAAATGTCCATCCATGGTTAAGAAAAATCCACACCATGGGATTGGTGGGGCATTAAAAATAATAGATGGAGGGATATTACTGACAAGAGAAGGTGGCCAGGAAGTATTGTAAAGTGAAAAGAGGACAACGGGAATGATGGGAATAGTAAGATCCCACTTACTATTTTGGAAAGAAAATTCCGGAATAGGGAAAGGTATGGAAGGGGATGTATAAACTGTGCATGGTGAGTGGTGGGGTCCAGACAGGTCATGTCAGCTGCTGAGGAGACACAGTAGGGCCAGGGGTCCAGGGATGGTCTCCGAGGGGCCAGGAACTCTGGAAATTGACTATGAATCAATGCACACATGTGCATTTTTGGGGGGAAAGAGAGCTTTACGTCCATCCCATCTTCAAAGATACTGAGAGAGGCACAGACTCACCAAAGGGCTCAGAAGTACAGCTGTCCGAGGAAGATGCCGTCGTATTCCAGGAGGCTGACCCCTTAGGATGCTGAGAGGGTTGACTTTCTTTTCTCTGGGGATGAGGATTTGATTGTGACAGTCTGTGGCTGCGATTCAGTGCCCCATAATCAGATTATTTCAGCAGAAGGATACTTCACTGCTAATTGGCATAGGCAGAGGGCCAGGAGCCAAGGTGTCCCACTAGAGGAGGGAGAGGGAAAATTAGAGAAGGCTTGAATACTGAGAGGTGCCTTTGGAGATGTTTAAATGGGTTTGAGAGGGAGCCTGTCACATCTGGTTGTTGTGATAATTAGATTAGGAAGCAGAGAGATGGAGAGAGAAGGCGTCCACTGTAATCTGCACTGACTCGGCCAGAGCCTGGAGGTGGATCTGAAAATAGGTGGTGTGCAGAGGTGACCCCCAGAGGACCATACAGCCCGGAGCCTGAGGCGTGCAGGCCCTGGACCTGGAGGGCATCTGTGCAGTGGCTTCCAACCCTGTCCACGGAGCCATCTTTGGATCAGAATCCCTGGTGTGCTTGTTTGACAGTACAGGTCCCAGGTCCTGCCCCTGCATATTCTACACCAGTAGACCTGGGTTTGGCCCCAGGGGTCTGTATTTTAGACAAGTTCCTGGGTGACTCTGAGGCTTGTTCAGTTTAATAGTCACTGACCTAGTTCAACATTGGTGTTTGAGAGCCCTAGAAACGGGGTAAGGACATTCACCCGGGATCACAGCATAAGCACATCAGCACCCACGCTGCGCCATGCACTTTACATATGATGTATCTCATTTAACCTTCCTGGGCAGCCCTGCAGTTGACAGATAAGGGTACCGAGGTTCTGAGGGGACCAGAGACATGGCCAAGGTCACAGAGCTAGTGAGTGATTCCCAGGAGACAGCATCACTGCCTCCAGGACCCCACAGGCCATTGTTGGCCGGGCTTCCTAACACGGTCCACAAGAGCCCCAACCCATGAAATGGCACCAAGCTGTATGAGGATCTCCCAGCTGACCCCTGCCCACCCAGGACCTCAGCTCTTGACTCCAGCTTCAACATTCTCCTCTGTCCTCACCTCATTATCCATGTAGCTGCTCATGTTTTGTTTGTTGGGAGAAGAAATGGAAACCTGAAACTCTTCATTCCTAGTTCCTGGTTCTCTCCATTAAATCGTGCAGCTTCCCACCCACAGTGTTTTGACCCAACTCCCATGCACAGCAGGGGCTCGCTTTCAGTCTACACTGTTGGCAGGTGGGGGCATTCACCAGTGACTGCAGCCAGACTGGCTTTGATGAGTGTAAGTCCATGTCACTGAGCCCATGCATAATCTCCATTCCTGCCGCCATGCCCTGTGTCCATGGGCCCATTTGTTAAAGACAAGATGACTGGGGAAAGAGGTCAACAGACATCCAGAGAATTGGGTCATTTCATCCACCTGATTATTAAGACTCTCCTCTACTGAGGTTGCTCTTTGGGGCACATTCACACATGACACAAACACGTTCATGGTTGTGCCCATTCAGAGAGGTCTATCCACATACCTCTTCCCCAGACCTCCTCGTTATCAATTTCCCAACCATCTTACTTTTAAGTCCTCGACTCTCCAGCCAAACTGTTAGTCAACGTTCATGAACCAATGTAGATGTAGACCTCTGATCATCTCTTCTTTTAGGCAAATTGGATAGCCAGAGGTTCACTGCTTGAGGTTCTGGCCACTGCAAGGATTTCCCTTTATTGCCTTGATTTTCCTCTGGGTCTGCTCCTGAATATGGCTGAGGCCCTGCCTCTGTCCATTTCTGGCTAGTGCCAGAATCTTAACTTGTGCAGAACTCTCTGTAAACAAGGCTTGACTGTTTTCTTCCTCAGTTAACTGGTCATGGGAAATTGCCCATGAGGCGATGGGTACTAACTTGAGGGAGGGGAGGTGATGTAGGCAGAGGATGAGTCATGGGAATCATTGCCACTTGCCCATGCAATTTCCTTGAGCCTTCAGTTCCCATTAGTCCAATCTTGTACACACCATTTCCGCTTGATGATGGAGTGCTTCAGTGCATGATACACTATACAACGTATTGGATCAGACAACATCCAGTTCATGATGGGGACCTTAGGTTGCCTAGTGATTTGGTGGGTTGTTTGCAAGCATTTGCTATACACTAGGGCTTGTAGAAAGCCAGGGACTCTCAGAAGAATAGGATCTGAAGAGGACGGCATAGAGTGCTAAATTTTTCAAGGTTTATGTTGTGATTCTTCCGTGGGGCCTGCCAAGGGCTCCACAAATCATCTGCACCTACTGGAGACTTCGAACACCATGAGATCTGCTGCTTACCTGGCCAAAGGCCCAGAGCAGCTTGAATGACAGCTTTGACCTGATCCAATGCCTTTTCTCCCCCTGGTTCTTAATCAACATGGGCAGCCTTCACGTTACTTGGAAAATGGGTCAGAGTAGCCTGAAAAATAAGGCATACGTGGCCTCTAAGATCCAAAGAGATCCACTAGGCATTGTGCCTATTTTATGGTCGTAGGAGGGACAAGATACAGCAACCTGTCGTTCGCCTTGGAAGGAATATATCAACATGCCCCAGACCACCAGACCCCTAGAAATTTCACTGAATTTTCTTGAAATTTAAGATTCTGTTGGTCAGCAATGTGGAATGGGCTCAACTGGGCGGGTCTCCCGATGTCACTCCCAAGTTCGCTCCTCCGGTTGCATCATCTGGCAATTCACCTGGGGCAGGATAGGCTCAGGTGGCCTCACCCACGTGTCTGGCAGTTGGTGTTGGCTCCCGGCTGGACCTCTGTCTCCATTTGATCTCTGATTCTCAGGGAAGGGAGCCCAGGCTTCCTCATTTGGTGCTGTCGGTGTTTTAAGAGAGAGCAGAAGTTTAAGGCCTTTTCAGATCCAGGCTCAGAACTCCCACAATTTTACTTTTGCTCTATCCTAAAGGTCAAAGTAAATCACAAGGCAGTTCAGACTCTGGGGGCTGAGGGAGGAGGGGTAGGTGGAGAAATAGACTCTACCTCTTGATGAGAAGAACCACAAAGCCATGCTGTAAAAGGGTACGGATACAGGGAGGGGAGGGATTTGTGGCTACCGCTTGCAATCTCCCACAGAATCCATTGATGTATGAAATTCAGGTCAGCCTCTGGGGCACAGAGCAAGCCCCAGGATGTGGGTGATATCCGACATAACACTTTAAGAAAACCTATGAGAATACAAGCAAGAGGGATGCTTTCACAGATGTAACCTTGAATTTTCCCCCAAGTTATTTATAAAGTACATCAGATATTTAATGGTCATTAACCTCAGATTGCTTGTGCTCACTGAGATACACCAGAGAGTTGACACCAGATTTGAGACCAGCTCTTCTAAACAACAGGGAATATCCATGAAGGAGCAAGAGAAGATGATTTTTCCTGGAATTCTTGTGTCCTGCTCTGCTCTGGACAAATAATACTTCTAGAGTTTAGACCTATCAGTTTACAAGAGGGTTTAGTGATCTAGAATTAAATTAGATGATTTAATCATCTAGGTATATTCTCACGTCATCTAGATACATTCTTTTGAGTTTTCTTTTAACTATAGGAATTAAGAAATGATGTGTCAACATAGAAAACAAAGTTATGGTTACCAATGGGGGAAGGAGGCAGAGGATAAATTAGGAGTTTGGGATTAATAGATACACACTACTATATATAAAATAGATAAACAACAAGGCCCTACTGTATGGCATAGGGAACTATACTCATGGTCTTGTAATAACCTATAATGGAAATGAATCTGAAAAACAATATGTGTGTGTGTATAGATAGATAGATAGATAGATAGATAGATATAACTGAATCACTTTGCTGTACACCAGAAACCAACACAACATTCTAAATCAACTATACTTGAATTCAAAAAAAAAAAAGAAATGTTGTGTTAAACATAGACATACACTATTACAAAGTAATGTCTTCAAATGATTGCTATCTACTGAAACATTTAAATGATTTTGAATAGTCACAATGCTTGTGAAACATGCAAGAACACTGTGGTGCTATTGGTTCTATGTGATGTGACCCATGTGGTATGTACTGCATGGACATTATTAACCAATCACACACAGTTCTCTTGACACATCCTTGCCATGTGCCACGAACTATAGGTGATGGATTTTGAGTCAGGAAATCAGGTGTTTTTTTGTTTGCTTGTTTGTTTTATGACATATAATATGGATCTGGAGATGTGTGAGTCCTGCTTGACGTTTTGCCTTCCTTTGTATGTGATTTATTTTTTCTGCTTGAGCCTTATTTTTTTTTTAATTGTTGAGTTCAATATATCAACTACGAAATGCCATGGAGTTGAAAAATTTGAAACAGTTCCCTGAGTTACAGATTCATGTCAATCTTCATATGTCATTTTTATATTTTAGAGAAATTCCCTTGTATTTTACCTTTAAATTTGTCTTCTGTACCTTTGTTGGTTTTTCTACTTTAGAGCTACCAATTATACTTAGTTTGGCTTGTTTTTGTCCTATATATCTATTAGCTCATCTTTAATTGCTTTAATATCTCTCCTTTTCATCAGAAATCATTAGGTAAAACCCATCCTCTGTTGATAGTTCAGCAGTCAACCATGTTTATTCTGCTTAATAAACCTATGAGTTCTATAACGTCAATTTAATAAATCTTCCATATACCTTAAGACAAAGAATAAAATGGATTCATCATTTTGAAATCTCTGTACATAAAAGGAGGAAGATAAAGATAATTCCAGAGTCTTCTTCCATAGAGATATAGCTGCTGACATATATTCAAATATTACAGATTTAAGTCAAATACTGTTACCAGGCCAACTCAGTTGTGTAATCTGCTTCTGTCTCCAGACCCACTTCCCATACTTTTCCACTCTGCACTGTGTTCCAGTAGGCTGCCCTCTGTGGGCCATGTGCCATTGGCTCCCGGGGCCCTTTCTTCCAGTTGCATTCAGGCAAGAGAGGTACTAGCAGGAGATCGGAAGGGAGCAGAGGGAGGTCTGGGTACTTGTTACCAAGACTCTCTCCAGGCTGGACCACAGTTGGGCAGTGGTTGGGCTCCTCTCCCCATGTCACAGCTCTCATCAGACAGCCCTTTCCTACCGTTCTGGTTCTTACTGGCTTCCAGCATCAGCTTCTTCCCTGTGTCCCCTCAACCCCTGGGTCATAATGACCTCTTGCTGTTGCTTGTACCTTTGTGCTTCACCATCTCATGCTTCCGCAATGCTTCCCCCACCTTTGTTAATAAGCTATTTGCTCCATTATTTTCATTCACCCCTTTTGAGTATGCCATCTGTTTCCCATTTAACCTCAACCGCAATGATCTGTAAGCATAAAATCCTTTAGCGATTAAAGTTTATATTCCTCAGGAAACGCATTAAAGCCTTGAAATCCAGATGTCTGGGAAAAACTTGTTGTGTTTGTGTGTGTGCTTATTTTTGCTGCCTCCCCTCCAATGGTCTGCCTGAATGGCTTACGTGCCATTTCTTTTCATTTTGATCACCGCTAGATGGCTCAATCCTTTCCATTTGTTGTGATGTAGTGAGAATACTTCGTGACTCACTGCTCATCATATGTGAGGCAACGCTTTTTCTCTAATGGCTACAGTTGGAGAACAGATTCTGTCTACTCTTCTGAATTAGGGAATTGCTAGAGGTGAGTTGAGAGGTTGTTAAGTCAGCTGAGATCGATTTGGGGTTAATGTTAGAAAAAAAAAGTTCAGCACCACCTTTCGGGATTTGATTAAATGTTTGGTGCCAAGTATTACTCCACCTGTTTGGAGATAGTAACTCATTCCATGGGGGATACCTTTGGGCTTCATATTTCCCTGTCAATGTAGCTTTGCTATCCTCATTTCCATCAGAGAGAGACAAGAGCAAGTCACCTCTGTGGCAGGTTAAAGGTGGACAAAAAGTATCTGATACTCTTCCCATTGAAAACGGGGTCTACTTCCCCTCTCCTTGAATTCAGACTGGCCTGGGACTGCTTTTACCAATACATTACACAGGATATAATCCGATGCTTGCTCTGGGACTGCCTGTTCAGATTGGCAACTTCTGCCTTGTTCTCCTGGAAGACAGCCACCGTAGAAGAAGGACAACTATCCTGAGATCACCATGCTGTGAAAAGCTCAAGCCACATGGAGAAGCCCTGGCAGAGGACATGTCCCGTGGAGACAGAGGGGCCAAAGAACATAGAGATGCTGAACTTGTGTGTAAAGAGGCCAACTTGGAAGTGGGTCCTCCAACCCCAGCCGCAACCCTGGACACCCAGTGGATAAGAGTCCCCAGCCCAGGCCCTTCTGAATCTCTGACCCACAAAACTGAGAGCAAAATAAATCACCAAATTTGGGGATAGTTTGTGATGCAGCAATAGATAACTAGAATAATCTCTTTCAATGATTTTGCCCCAGTGATTTTTTCTAGTGCTCTTCCGTCAGATGAGAAAAATTTCCATTCAGTTTTGTTTCCCTCTGGATTTGGGGTTGATTTCACCAGTTCTGCTCTGTGGATAAAGGTGGGATTAGAAGTGGTGCCATGCTGCAGTTCTCTTTATAGGACAGGCCTAGGGGGAGATGGCAGGAAATCATGGCTTGGAAATTGGGTGAGAATGAGGGAAACATGGGTACTAAAGGAAGGTGGGAACATCTTTTATTTACTCCTTTCTTAGATGGCCAGAATTTATGTGCCACCTGTCATGTGCTAGACAGTGTACTAACCATGGGGATAAATGAATGAATAATGAAGAGTGTATGCCTTTAAGGAGTTTAGAGATTAAGGAGTACACAGGCCCAGAAACTAATGACTAGGGAATCATGTAAGTGCTTTTTTGTAGAGATGCAGAGAAGGATCCTGTAAGTGCTTCCTTAGGGGATGAACGTTGAATTGAGTCCGGGAGGAGGTGCATACAGACGGGAGAGGAAATGCATTATAATCAGAAGGAAGGTACTGCAAAATCAAGGAAATACAAAAGTTCTGGGAACTAGGTTTGACCAGGGCACAAGGTAGAGAGAAACTTGATCATGTACTGTAGTCCTTATGTCATGGGTAAAGGAGTATATTCAGTGATGTGCTGGAAAATTGGCCTTCAAAAAAAGTTCACTGATTTGTAGTATTTGCCATTTTTTTTCTAGAGTAAATAATCCCACCACAGTCAATTTCAAGCTAACAACAGTTTAACAACTGGCTTGTGAAATTCCCGAGTATTAACAATTGACTCTCAGAAGATGATATGAACAGACTCCAGCACACCACTGAGCCAAATGAAGGATTTTAGAGTGACATAAACCAATTTGTATTTTACAACATCACCATGTAACTGTTTCGGAGCCCATTGTGACAATCTAGATGAAAGATTCTTAGTTTAGTTACATATATATACACACACACACACACACACACACACATATAGTAGATTTATTGTATATTATTAAATATATTATATATTAATAATATATTAAATATACTAAATATTACTAAAATATAAAATATATGTTAAATATAATATAATACATATGTTTTAAGAGGAACGTTAACAGGCTTTGATGCCAGGTTAGATGCAATGAGCAAAGGAAAGATGCCAGAGATAAGCAGATAATTTGGAGATACAATTTGAGGATCATGTTATGAAGAACCTTGCATGTACATCAAAGGATCTTGTCTTCAGTAGACAATAGAGAGCCACTGAAAGATTTAAATTGGGGAATGAGATGACTGGATATGTGGTTTTATCTTGAAGACAAATGATACCTCTCAGAAAATACATATAAAGGCTCTTGACATAACCATATATTATAACAGGTTAGGGTGATTGGCTTTAAAATTATTTTTAAATAAATTTCAAATGGCAACGTCTTATCCCAGAAAGATGGTTTAACAACAGAGCATTCACTAAGGCAATTCAAAACCTCAACATATTTAAGAAAAGATATGGTTATATCACTTGGCATGGGAAAAAAAGTATTAAATAAAATTCAATACCTATATATGATAACAACTCTTATAGAAAAAAATAGAAATAAAAGGGAGCCTCCTTAATTGATTGAAGAGTATTTTTAAAAGTTATAGTAAACATCATACTTAGGATGACCTGTTAGAAGCATTTCCATTATATTAAAAACAGGACCAAATACTTCCTACCAGCATGTCTATTTAACATTTTACTGGAGATCCTACTTAGCACAGTAAGACAAGAAGAATAAAAAATGAGACATAGGAATTACAAAGAAAGAGAGAAAAACTGCAAACAAGTACAAAGGAAGAGAGAAATTTCCCCTTATTTACAAGTAAGTGAATAAGGTTGTCTACATGGATAGTCTAAAAGAACTCTTAAAGGAAAATAGAACTAATCAAAGGGGTGCTGGATACAATATGAACCCACATATATCAATGGCATAGCTATAATAACTGCTTAGAAACTGTAATGGCAAAAAAGACCTAGTAATATGATTAGATACCTTGGAAAAATATGCAAGGCCATCATATAGAAAATTCTGACATATTATTAAAGGATGTAATAGAAGACAGAATAAATGGTGATATATACTATGTTCATGGAAGGGTAGATTCACTGTAAGATTCTGATCATGCTTAAATTAATCTAAAATTTTAGCTCCAAATAGCATATTTTTTTTCTCTTGGAACTTAAGCTTATTCTAAAATATATATATAGAAGAGAAAAGGGCAGAATTTCAGATATTAAATCTTATTACAAAGATAGGGCAATTAGGACATTGTGCTATTAGCACAGAGATAGGAAAATAGACAAACAATACACATCTCATACAATTAAGAGAGATAATACAGGTCAGTGCTTAGAAGAGTGACTTTAAGTGGGACTTAAACTATAGCTAGAGATAGACTGACTGTCTAAGACTATCTATCCACCCATCCTCCACCCATCCATCCATCATCCATTCATCTATCCATCTCTCTATCTCTCCATCCCCATAGCTTAATAAAATCCTTAGGTTGTCCACCTAACCACCCATGTGTCTCCCTTGACTGTGTTCCACTTCCTCCTCCTCCACCCCCAGCTCCTGGGCTCACTGCACTTGCGCCTCTGCCTTTACTAAGATTGTTCTTGGGAAAGTTACCCATCACTTCCTCTCTCCAGCCCCATCCTGCCTGACATCTGTGCTGTGCTTTTACTTTGTGGTTTACTTTCTCTTTCTTGAAAACCCACCTCTCCTGGTTCCTGGGCTGCTACCCTCACCTGTCCTCCTCACACCTTCCTAGCCCTCATCTGTCCTCACACCTGCCTGGCCCATTCTCTACAATGGGATGCTCTTCCCCTGCTTTCACATTCTTAAAATGTCAGCATCCTGGTGGTTCTTTCTGCAGTCCTTTTCCTTTCTGAAACTCTTTTTTGATTGCATGCTTAATTATTTGGCTGGTCTTCTCTCTGGGTGACCTCATATATCCCTCTAGGAATAGTTCCTTCTAATACACCATCTACTTTCAGATCCCTAATATCTCCATCCCACCTGGACAGTGGCCCCAGACCTGTCTGCCTCCTGGGCAGACCCCCTCCTCTCCCTGCAAACTTGTTCCTCCACTTCCACACCTGGTCTTTCTTTATGAATGGCCCCACTATCCTCCTCAGCAAGTGTACCATGTGTCACCACAGCCTCTTAAATAATCGCAAACATCTCTGTAATCGTGATGAAAATAATAAGTCTAATAAGGTTTAGTGAAGAGGTATTATTTATCAGGCATTGTGCAAAGCATCTTATATAGTTCCTCTCTCTTCCTTGGTATAGAAACCCTATAAGGTGAGTACTATTACCTCCCACAATTTTTCCGACCTGGATGAGGATAAGTAACTAGCGTGACTGCAAAGAGGTGGAGCCCTTTAATAAGACATCCTCTCTTCTGCTTTCCTGTTCCCTGCATCCTCCTTGCAGTCAGAAAACTTCCTAAAACCCATTAAATACATCACTTCCTGGACTTCAAACCACTCAGGGGTCTCCCAACAGCCGTAAGGTAACACCCAACTACTTTGCGTGACATACCTTCTTGTAATCTGGGTCCCACCCTTCTATCCTTTCTCAGATTCTGCTGCTGATGGCTCAGTCTTGGGCTTGCTTGGGTTCCCCTGGGCACTCTGCAGTTCCTTCCCAGGTGATGCTGTTCACCAAGCTCCTACTTCACCTTACTGCTCCAGAGTCACACCTGGAAAGCTCTTTGCTGCCCCCTACTGGTCCTCATAAACTATTGGTGAGCACAAGAAAGTCTATAGCCTTCCCCCATGCTAATCACCCTTGGGACTCCATGATTCCTGTGGATTTTATACAGACGTTCCTGTTGTGTTGCACTGCCCCAATTCCCCTTCATCACCAAAGGACCCATTTCACCAGCTGGGGAGGCTGCTGGCTACCTTCTCCACTCTGAAGAGGGCTGCCCGGCCCTGGGTCACATCCTCCACACTTCCCAGGCCAACTCACACCTACTGGTTGCTCAAGAAGTGGTGTAAGGTATGGTCCCCTTCTTCCAGCTCAGGCCAGTTCTGAAGGGGTATCCCAGCTTCAGAGTTTCCAGTAGGTTCCACTGAAGCCTTGTCATGACTTATTACCGCCCGACCTGCACCCTTCCCTACCCCCATAGGTGCGGACCCTGAGACATCTCCCCACTGAATGTCCGGCACCTTCTTTCCACCTGCTTCTGAGGAACTGGGCCTGGGGCCCCTACCCTGAGGCAGATGGGCTGTGCTCATCATTCCCAGACTTGAATCAGCCGGCTGAGCTCGGGCCTCCAGAAGCTGCATTTTTGGTGAACATCTTAGGTGCCCCTTGTGTTCAGGAAGGTTTGTGAACGCCCAGCAGGTTGATGTCAGCCAGACCCACGTCCCAGTTCCTGTTCTGCCACTGTCTTGCCACTCTTGGCAAGACAAATGCCTAGCTCTCTCTTTACCTGAAAAAATAAAATAAACAACCGCCCCCCCAAAACGAGATTTCTTAAAACCTGCCTCAGAGGATTGTTGTCAAGTTTGAATAGGATAAATACTTGCTGATCATATATGTTTAAAAACTTAGCAACGTGCCCCACACACAGCTGGAGGATTCAGTAAATGCTCTCCCTCTTGAGAGACGGAGAGAGTTGTGGGTGAATAAAAACTGGAATCTGAGGGCCACAAAACAGGACACACCAAAACCCTCCTGTCCCACAAGATCTGGGCTCAGACTGCTTGAAATTTTTTTCTTTGGCTGAAGGCATCTTCTTTCACCCCTGTTAACATGCGTATGCCCTCTGGGTAAGTTCAGTTGTCACTGAAAAAATTCCTGAAATTTTTGAAAGTCCTTGCTGTAGCCATGGCTGTGTTAATCAGATTCTCTCTGGGGCTGGTTTGAGATCTAGGGGGAGGAGGGGAGTGTGGATGCGGGGCCTTGGGGAAAGCTCTAGAAAAGGAGACAAGACAAATAGCCCTATGTCTGCTTTCTTGGTCCTTGGTCCTGGGGACTCTGGATGCTACTTCTTGGAACTCTCGCCCCATTCCACCGCCTCCTGACTCCCTGACCAAGTCGGTCCCGGAGAACCTGTGTTCCAGATTAAATCTCAAGAAAATGACTTCAGTGCCTAGAGGATCATCATCACCTTGAAATGAGAATGGAGTTGGCAAAGGGAAGCTGACGGGAGCCTCCCACTGCTCGGTGACATGACCACCTGGTTTTCATTTTGGATCCTGAGATTACATCTCCGCACCTCCCTAAAGTCTCAGCTCGCCAGCCCCTCCCTCACTAGACGGTGGAACTGACCCGCCTGATGCCTGATCCGGTGCCCAGCCCCAGGCACTTCCTCTCCTACTGGCTCCCCTTTGCCTTTGCAGAAGGATAAAGATGCAGAGTGTGGTGGGTTTTCTCCAGAGGGCAGGACCAGGTCATCAGTTACACCCCCAGGAGTAGAGGGACTGTTCCTGAGCTTGATCCCTGACACTCTGAAACTCTGGTCTGGACTACCTGGAAGGGGACCTTGTACCTCCCCTTTAATGCTTAAACTCCCACCCCAGCTTCCTCCCCAGGCAGTTGTCCTGCCTTCCTTGATCTGGATCTGGGTGGAAATGGCCAGACCCCCTGCCCCTGCCATGCTTGGTCATCGCAGGGTGTCCTTCAGGCGTGCAGTGCTCCCTGAAGGCGCTCAGATGGACACTGTCAGGAGACTGCCCCTCGCGGTGGCCAGTCCCCATGCTGTGCACCCCCATCATGGCCACAGAGAAGAAAGATAAGAGGAAAGGAGACAAAATCATAAAAGAGACAGAAATAAGGAAGAGGGAGAAGAAAGATGAAGTTGGAGAACAGGGTTAGGCATGATCTAAGAACATGGTTATCCTGAGACTCACAGTCAGATCTCAAAGGTTATCAGGCCCCTGAGTCAACTTTAACTCTTACCTTCAAGAGCCAAAACTCTCATTGGCCACTCAGCTTCACGGTGTTCCCTGGGAATGTGGGAACCAATCATTCCAGAGTTACAATAACAAGATCCAATATATGTACAATATCTTACACTTTTCCAAGAAGGTTCACTTACCTTCTCATACTTAATGACCATTCCATCATTATATGAAGTTAGTTTCCCACTTAGGACGTTCTTTTTTCTGTACCATGTTATTTAAAGTCTATCAGAACTTGGAGATGCAAACGGTACCATCACGTGTATCCATTTTCAGGTGAGGGAAATTAACCAGAGAGATGAAGGAATTTGCTGAAAACCACATAGATTTTAAGTGGCAGAGCTGGGATCTGAACACAGGTTCTCTTATTAAAAATCCTGAGTTTCAGTTTGTGGGAATAACTGCAGGAGCATATGCTGTACCTTCAGGTGAGCCTGTCTGAGCCAAGCATGGTCTCAGCACCTCTCAGGGGCTGACTCTCCCCTCCCAAAGGCACTCTGAAAGCATCAACAGAGATTTATTTAAAGGTGGGGTGGGGGGATCCCAAAATAGTCTTGTGCCTGAGTACCATAAAAACCAGATTTTTCGGGAAAGTAGCAAGTGTTGTATTTCTAGTTCCACATGAAAAAAAAATAATAAGACCATGGTGAAAAAAGACACCTAAGATATCAGATCAGTAAAAAATAGCAAAGCAACTCGAAATAATAACTCCTTGGTGGGGAATCTTAAAAAATATCTCCTGTCTTCATCACACTTCACTCTTTCCAAAAAAGAAATAAAACAGCATCTGATTTTCCTGGAATAAATTTGTGGAAAATATGTGTTTTCTATGTTTTCCTCCATCCTAGTAGGATGCCACCTTCTGGTAGGTGTCTTCCTTCTACCCCCAGTGAGAGGCACCCTCACCCTCTCCTATTCTTGTCTTCTGCCCTGTGGGCACTCAAAGCATTAATTTACTGACTTATCCTGAACCAGACATGCAGAATCTCACTGGCTGTTGGCCAGAGACATCAGTTCCTTGACATGGGGTTGGGGGGCCTCTCTATAGGGCAGCCCCCAGAGTGAGAACCCAGAGAGAGAGAATAAGAAAAGGCCAGCAAGACAGAAGATACAGTCTTTTTATAACCTAATCTCAGGAGTGAGATCCCATCGTTTTTGCCCTATTCCTTTATTAGAAGTGAGTCACTAAGTCCAGCCTATACTCAGAGGGAGATTATACTGGGGTGTAAATATCAGGACATGAGGTCATTGGGGGTCATCTTAGAGGCTGCCCCCCACACTCTGAGTCCTGAACTGAGAAGATTAGTGGAATCCGGCTAAGTCTGAATGAACCCAGAGCTGCAACTGACCTCGAGACCCATAATGAGAAATAAATGATTGCTGTCATAAGTCAGTGAGATTTGGCAATTGGTTATTACTGCAGAGGAAGCTGGCTAGAACACTCAGTCAAATGGAAACCTCTCCTTCGCTCAGGGCTTCCTATCCTCTTTTTCTGATTTATTATTCTCCATAGAATATATACGATGTCATATCTACAATATAGTATATATTATACTAAATAAAAAGTACACTATATTTTTCAAATTTTTGGTTTGTTTATTGTTTGGCTTCACCTTCTAGAACGTACATTTTATGAAGGTTGGGATTTCTGTCACTTTTGTCTACTGCTGTATCCCCAGCAGTTATAACAGTTAGAGCAATGTCTGGAATATAATTCCTTCCCCTTGATAAATATCTGTTGAATGGGTGAATGAATAAACGTTGTTGCAAGAGGCAGTTCTGGGGAATTACTGATGTCAAAGGGAGTCTATTCTCAGGAAGAAGATTGACTGTAGACAGTTGGGACTGCTGAGGTGGGTACTTTGGGGACAATCCTGGGAACTTTTGTCCTCACTTGAGTGAGATGCTCTGTCCCTCTATAGGCTTCAGGTACTTACTGTAAACTCAGGGTGGGTGAGAAGTTTACATCAGTTGGTCCAGCATTACAGAAGTTTGCATCCAGGAGGAACAACTTAACACATAGTTGAAATAGTTACAAAAAAAAAACAAAAGTAAGACAGATATGCGAAGAGGCCCCTCCAGACAGGGCTGGTGGATGCAAGGTCAACAGCCATCACCCTCTGAGTTCCTGATGTTCATGTGGTGTCAAAGACGAATCATAGGTGGGTTCTGTGTTAGTCTGTGAGGGCTGTGTAACCAAGTACCACAACTGGGTGGCTTGAAACAACAGAAATGTATTCTCTTGTAGTTCTGGAGGCTAGAAGTTCAAAATCCAGGTGTTAACAAAGTTATTTCCTTTTGAAGGGTTTTGACAAGTGTCCCTGGCAAGTGTTAATAGTGTGGAGTACATAGAACCATGGACACCATGACCTGCCCTGGGGAGTGTGAGGGTGAGAAAAGCCGGTGATAAAGAACAAAGGCATGGGAGTCACCAGCATTTACCTGGAAGACCAAGTATGGCAGAACCAAAACAAGAGGGTCTGGGCATGGGAGAGTGGAGGAGGGGGGCAGGGGGGAGGATTTACTTCCAGGGTCTGAGGTACTTTCAGATGGAAATGACTATCAGTTAGAAGGGAGGGACTGAAATAATATATATTATTTACTAATAATGTGTATATATGTTCAATTATAATGTAAATACATATATACTATATATTATACATAAAAATCATATGTATATAAAACTGTAATTGAACCCTAGCTGTTTTAAAAACCACCTGTCTTGTTCTTGGGTTCGGTTTTGAAATAGTAAATTCACCATGTTCTTAAACAGCAATTCTCGAACACAAGTTCTGGGTGGCTCTCTAGGCCAGTCTTCAGGAAATGAGGGGTGGTGGAGTCGAGGAGCAGAGAGATCCTCTTGAATCTAGCTTGACCCCAAGGACACCAGGGGTTAAATGGCAGAGAACACAATGTGGGCATGAGGTGTGCCAGGCTTTGGGGCTGGACTGGAATCAAGATGGTACTGGTGCAGAGACCATCAATCCTCAGCATATTGTTGGCCAACTCCAGTTAGGGAGAGAGCTGGGAAGCCCTGCAGATAAACTTCAGTGGGATTTCCAGGTAAGGTTTCTAACAGGCTTGCTCAAAAGCAGCACAAGTAAATGACGACCACTTGGAAGAGAAGGCTGTCTGATGGAAAGAAAACCTTGTCAAGGGCAGGAAGTATCAACAGAATGATTGAGAAGACCTGTCCCACCTCCACACCAGGGAAGGGAGCTTGTTTAATTGCAACAATAACCTAATATGATTGTTCTTTAAACTGGCGCCTAAACACCCAAATGCACGTGTCTTTCAAAATACTGCCCTTAGCGCAAACACAGGAACAGGATAGAATACCACGTGTCTGTAGTCAATTAATCTTATGACAAAGGAGGTAAGATTATACAGTGGAGAAAAGACAGCCTCTTCAATAAGTGGTGCTGGGAAAACTGGACAGCTGCATGTAAAAGAATGAAATTAGAACACTCCCTAACACCGTACACAAAAATAAAAATCAAAATGGATTAGAGACCTAAAGGTAAGACCGGACACTATACAACTCTGAGAGGAAAACATAGGCAGAACACACTTGGACATAAATCGCAGCAATATGTTTTTTGGATCCACCTCCTAGAGTAATGAAAATAAAACCAAAAATAAACAAATGGGACCTAATGAAACTTAAAAGCTTTTGCACAGCAAAGGATACCATAGACAAAACGGACGATAGCCCATGGACTGGGAGAAAATATTTGCAAATGATGTGACTTACAAGGAGTTAATCTCCAAAATATACAAACAGGTCATACAGCCCAATATAAAACAAACAAAAAAACCCCAAACAACCCAACCAAAAAATGTGCAGAAGACCTAAATAGACATTTCTCCAAAGAAGACATACAGATGGCCAAAAAGCACACGAAAAGACGCTCAACATCGGTAATTATTAGAGAAATGCAAATCAAAATTACAATGAAGTATCACCTCACACTGGTCAGATGGCCATCATTAAAAAGTCTACAAATAACAAATGCTGGAGAGGGTGTGGAGAAAAGGGAACCCTCCTACACTGCTGGTGGGAATGTAAATTGGTGCAGCCACTGTGGAGAACAGTATGGAGGTTCCTTAAAAAACTAGAAATAGAACTACCGTATGATCCTGCAATCCCACTCCTGGGCATATATCTGGAGAAAACCATAATTTGAAAAGATACACGCACCCCTATGTTCATAGCAGCACTATTTACAATAGCCAAGACATGGAAGCAACTTAAATGTCCACTGACAGATGGATGGATAAAGAAGATGTGGCACATATATACAATGAAATATTACTTGGCCATAAAAAAGAATGAAATAATGCCATTTGCATCAACATGGATGGACCTAGAGATTATCATACTAAGTGAAGTAATTCAGAGAGAGAAAGACAAATATATGATATCACTTATATGTGGAATCTAAACAAATGATACAAATGAACTTATTTACAAAACAGAAATAGACTCACAGACTTAGAAAACAAACTTATGGTTACCAAAGGGGAAAGGTGGGGAGAGAGAGAAATTAGGAATTTGGGACAAACATATACACACTACTATATATAAAATAGATAATCAGGGCTTCCCTGGTGATGCAGTGGTTAAGAATCTGCCAGCCAACGCAGGGGACACAGGTTCGAGCCCTGATCCGGGAAGATCCCACATGCCGCGGAGCAGCTAAGCCCGTGAGCTACAACTACTGAGCCTGCGCTCTAGAGCCCGCGAGCCACAACTACTGAAGCCCGTGCTCCTAGAGCCCGTGCTCCACAAGAAGAGAAGCCACTGCAATGAGAAGCCCGCGCACCACAACGAAGAGTAGCCCCTGCTCGCAGCAACTAGAGAAAGCCTGCGTGCAGCAACGAAGACCCAATGCAGCCAAAAATAAATAAATAAATTAATTAATTAATTAAAAAAAAAAGATAATCAACAAGACCTACTGTATAGCACAAGGAACTCTACTCAGTATTCTGTAATAACCTATGTGGGAAAAGAATCTGAAAAAAAACCCAATAGTATACCGGAATATACTTTGCTGGGCAACTGAAACTAAAACAACATTGTACATCAACTGTATAAAATTAAAATTAAAATCAAAAACAAGGGCTTCCCTGGTGGCGCAGTGGTTGAGAATCTGCCTGCCAATGCAGGGGACGCGGGTTCGAGCCCTGGTCTGGGACGATCCCTCATGCCGCGGAGCAACTGGGCCCGTGAGCCACAACTACTGAGCCTGCGCGTCTGGAGCCTGTGCTCCACAACAAGAGAGGCCACGATAGTGAGAGGCCCGTGCACCACAATGAAGAGTGGCCCCCGCTTGCCGCAACTAGAGGAAGCCCTCGCACAGAAACGACCCAAAACAGCCAAAAATAAATAAATAAATAAATAAATTTATTTTTAAAAAAAAATCAAAAACAAAATACTGCCCTTAGGACACTCACCCCTTGTTCCAGTGAAGTGGCCTTGGTGTGAAAGGCCTGGGAAGTCCTTCTCCAGCCAAACATCCCCAGCCTCTGGGCTCATCTTGGTCTTACCTCCTCTAGGTGGTTTTCTGAATGCCTCCAGTGCCTACTTTCCTCTTCTTTCTCTGAAATCTTATGAAACGTAAAGTCTGCAACTCAGAACCTATTTTCAAGGAGATATTTAATATGTCTGTTCATCTTTGATTCTATTACAAACCACGAGGATTTGGTGGAGGGTTAGAGTGAGGACGTTCAAGGCTACAACCATCTACTGCTGAACACCGGTTGGAGGTTTAATAACTGCCTGACCCTGTTCTACTCACTTGTGCTAACTCAGGCAATCGCTTCAAATACCCTCTGGAGTAGTCAGAGGGTGGTTCCATACCTTGTTCCAAGTCCCAAAGCTGGGAAGTGACAGAGCCAGGACGTGACCACGAGCCGAGTGATTTAGGAGTCCATATTCTTAAGCCCTCCACCGTATCTGGGTTGCAGCCTGATACAGTCCATTATGATTGTATGACTTGGACCAGCTCTTTCATGTCTTTGAGCTACAGATCTGTGCCTGGCCTGTCAGTTTGCCTGTGCGTCCGGCTTCTTTCAGTGTGATTGCCTGTGCCCACGACCCCGGGCACTGAGCCATTTGTTGGGCAGCAGTATGTGAGGAAGAGCTGATACCTTGAAAGGCTCTGCCCATGCAGAGAAAACTGGAGCCCTTTCCTTGTGAATTGGCAGGAGGAAAGACACAGGGCAGTTGAAATTCACTGGTGGAGCCTATTTCCCTTGATCTCTATGAGCTGAGATAGAAAAGATGGGAGTGAAACAGAGTCTGGGAACCAGAGGCCCACCCTCCCTGCTTTCTGGTACAAACCTCGAAGGAGTCTGAAAATTCTAGATTCAGATAACCTGGTCGGTGGTTATGATTGCATATTTGTCAACGCAGGAGATTAGAAAACATCTTACTCACAGCTTGCCAGTTTGGCTTGTAGTTTGTAAATAACTGGATTACCACTGGGCCTCTGTTTGCATCCATGCCCTGGCTCTTGTGCGTGTTGGGAGCCGGCCTGAGTAAGAGTCACGAGGACAAATAAACTGGGCTGGGTGGAGAGTAATGGTGGGAAACGGCTATTTTAGCCATGGTGGTCAGAGAGGTGCTCTCCCTCTGGGCACAGACCCAGAGAAAGGGAAGGAGTGAGCCACAGAGGGGTCTGTAGGAAGGGACCCTGGCAGAGCAAGTCCCAGGACTCTGAGATGTGAGGATGCTTAGCAGATTTGAAAGCAAAGAAACAAAACAAAAACCATAGTGAGTGCGGTCAGGGCAGAGGAACAAAGGAGAGGGCGGTAGGAGATAAGGAGAGAAATGTATTCAGGGGCCTGACATTATATATGGGCTTGGGAAAGTAGTTTTTGCATTTTATTCTGAGTGATGTGGGAAGTCACAGGGGTGTTTTTGTTGTTGTTGTTGTTTGTTTGCTTGTTTGTTTTTAACCATGGAGCTTCCTAGTCATAAGTCAATGAAGGAGAGATGAGCAAAGTAAAAGCATAACCCAACACAATAACAACAAAAAAACTAATTAAAGAATCACAATAGACTTTTGAAACCATGGCTTCAGCAGGCCAGTTTTCAGTGGTTGGAATAGACATGATTCCTACACACATTATGAGTTTAATTTCTTGTATCATGTGTGCTAAATTAGGGGCAAGATCTTTGGGGCAAGGTGACTTTTGGATTTCAGTGAGCAGCTGAATGACCTTGGGCTGTGGGACTTGTGAACTTGGCCTCTGAGCCTCAGATTGCTTTTCTTATGAACTATTTTAAACATGAGGGAAAGAACAGAAACCAGCATAAAAACAGGTGTACCCTCACCATCCAGTTCTATTCAGTTCTAACATCTTGCCATACTCTGTTAAAGACGACTCTTAAGAAACATTGTAGGTACTGCGATGTAATAAAATAGTAACAACAGACAGCCCGCAATCACTTGCCCTGTGCCTGGCCCTTCACATCTGCCAGCTTTTCCAACCTTCACCACAGTCCTTTGAGGTGGGCGGTAAGAGTATCCTCATTATAAAGGGGGACCGTGAGGCACACAGAAATCTTGCGATTGCTAAGGTCATGCTTGTCTCTAGGAAGCTGGTATCTGAACCAGATTCTGTGTTCTTATCTGCCGTGCTCCACTGACTTTCAAACATATAGTTGTGTTCTTTGTTTTTTACATCTTTCCAAACTGTATGAAATTGGTATCATACTGACCTTATAATGCAAATTACTCTTCCTACTGTGTCTGTGAGACTCATCCATGTAATGTATTTAGGCATTCATTCATTTTCATACATTGTCTGGTATGACAGTATTGAACATTTCCAAATTTATTATTAATGTTTCTGTTGATAAATATTTATACAGTTTCTTTTTTTTTTATCTCTCTCTCACAGATAGTACAAAGAAGATTCTTATCTCCTAAGAACATTTACATGTATTTCCCCTGGACAGTGTATCTCAATTCTGGTTATACAGTTAAAAGAATTTAAAAATAAGAGAATTTAAAAGAAGAGAGAATGGATGCACACTCCACCCCCTGACATTCCAATTTCATTCATCTTTTTGGTTCGATTTGATTTTTAGCATGCCAGACAATTCTAAGGTACATCCAGTTTTCAGAACCACCACCGTAAGCCACATTCCTCCATGCAGAATGACAGAACTGTCAAATTTTGTATACGTTACCAAACTGCTCTTCAAAGTAGTTTTCCCAATTTACTTTCCCATCAGTGATGTATGAAGATCTGCACTTATTTCCCCCTTTTATTTCCTGATCTTGGTAAAACATGTTCACTCTTTTTTTGATTGGTATTGCTAGAGAATTACCAATTTTATTGATATTTTCAAAGAATCAATTTTTGGCTTTGATGATTTTCTCATTTTACATTTTTTTCTATTCTATCAGTTTGTTTTTCATTTCCTTTTCTATGCTTCCTTTTAATTTTTCCTTTTTTTTCAATTTTTTTTTGAGATAGAATTGAATTTTTACCTTCACTGCCTTTCAAATATTATATGAATTTGAGGGTATATATTTCTCTCCAGGGACTGCTTTGGTTGCATTGCAAAAGTTTTGCTACCTTGTATCTTTAATGTTCAGTTCAAAACGTTTCTACTTTTTGTTGTGATTTTTTTTTTCTTTGACATACATTATTTAAAAGCATATTGCTTAACTTATAAATAGTTCAGTGATTTTAAATTTACCTTTTGTTATATATTTCTAGCTTAATTTTACTGCGGTCAGATAATAAGAATAATCGCAATCATTTGAATTTTGTGAAGTCCTTGTTTTGCAATCCATTATACAGTCAGTTTTGGAAAGTGGTCATGTGTACTTGAGAAAAATGTATACATAGGTGCAGTGTTCACTACGTCAAATAATTTAAGTTTGTTGTTTTGTTTTGATTTTCTTTATCTGTATGGATTTTTTTTTCCTGTATGATCTGTCAGCTATTGTAAGAAGTGTGGTAAAATTTCCAATATCCTTGTGAATTTCTTTACTTCTCATTTTGGTTCTCTCAGTTTTTGCTCTATGTGTTTTGAAGCTATATACAGGCTTGGAATTATTATTTCTTCCAGGTTATTTGGCTCCTTTTTCATTATGGAAATGTCTTTTTTTCTTTAGTAATGTTTTTGCCTTAAAGTCTGCCTTAACTGCTTTTAGTATAGCTAAACCAGTTTTCTTAGGGTTAGTATTCACATGATATGCACATTCCATCCTTTGCTTTGTGTGTTTCTGTGTCCTTATAATAAAAGCATGACTCCTGTCTGCAAAAGTAATATTACATTTGCTTTTGTATCTACTCTGATCATCTCAGTGTTTTAAGTGAATATTTAATCCATTCACAATTAAAATAAGCACTAATACAGTGGGGTTCTATCAGTCTTCCTACTATGTGTTCTCTACTGGACCCATCTGCTCATTCTATGTTCTTATTTCCATTCTTTGTAAATTTTTTTGCCTTCTTTTAGATTAAAAAAGTTGTTTCCTTTCTCATTAAATTAGTTATACATCTGTTATTATTCTTTTATTTATTTTTTTAAATAAATTTATTTATTTATTTTTGGCTGCATTGGGTCTTCGTTGCTGCATGTGGGCTTCTCATTGTGGTGGCTTCTCTTGTTGCAGAGCACGGGCTCTAGGCACGTGGGCTTCAGTAGCTGTGGCACATGGGCTCAGTAGTTGTGGCTCGTGGGCTCTAGAGTGCAGGCTCAGTAGTTGTAGCGCACGGGCTTAGTTGCTCCGCGGCATGTGGGATCTTCCCGGACCAGGGATCGAACCTGTGTCCCCTGCATTGGCAGGCAGATTCTTAACCACTGTGCCACCAGGGAAGCCCAGCATCTGTTACTATTCTTTTAGTGATTACTCAGTGATTAGAAAGTGGGTCCTTGATATGTTATAATCTAAAACAACAACAACAACAAAATAAAGGTAATTAGAATTTGAATATTCCAAGGTCCTAGCATTGTGAGAAAACTGATAAAAGTAATAATTTGTATTTGATTTGTAGTGAGTCAGGGAGTAACCACCAGAATGCTAACAAATGCCATTCTGCATGGAGGGGTGATCCAAAGATAAAGGCAAAATAAAAATACTTTTGAAAGAAATAAGAGATGATTTAATATCATCAGACCTGCGCTAAATACCAAAGGCAGAAGAAAGTGATCCCCTGTAAAGTTAAGGAAATGCGGGATGAGATGAAGAACCCAAATTTAATAGATACGTGTAGAACGGAAATTCCTAAAAACTGTGCAAAAGATGGGAGGGGTAAAAAGAGAGAATTTTAAATTTCTATGATTATGAGAAAGTGGAATACAAATAATTCAGCATTTTAGCCACCCCTATCACGCAGCTTCAGAATTCAGCAAATGTCTTGAGCAGGGGTGGCCAGCTTTTTCGGGAAAGGGCCAGATAGTAAATACTTTATTTAGGCTTTGCGGGCCATGTGGTCTCTGCTCAGCTCTGCCATCGGAGCAGGAAAGCAGCCGCAAACAATCTGTAAGTGAATTGACATGGCTGTATTCCAATAAACTGGCTTGGTATATATAGCTCGGAAAATATATAGAGATTTCATATCTGAGTGTGTCTATTTCTGGAACTTATAACTGTGCCTTTGGACCCTTTATTTATGTCTTAGGTACTGTGGTTTAAAAATTAATCTTTGTATTTGGTAGATAAAAAATCCTTCCCTTGTTATTCCTGAAAATTGTCTCTGCTATCCTTGACCTTTTACCCTGCGGTGTCTATTTTAAGATCAGTTTGCCAAGTTCCTGAAAAGCCTTGTGAGACTTTTTGGAGTAGTGGAAATGTTCTAAGTCTTGATTGGGGTGGTGGTTACACTGATGTAGATGTTTATCAAAACTCATCAAACTGTACCCTTGAAAACAGATCATTTTATTTAATGTAAATTATAGCTCAATAAATTGATTTTAAAAAGAAAAGCCAACCCACCAATCAGCTAACCTTGTCAGGATTTGGCCTGGAATGGCAAGTAAGGTCTGCTTAATGTATGGAAAGGAATGACATATTTCCAATGAATTCACTTGAACTAGGATAATTGGACCACCTACTATATGTCAGTCCATTTTGTAGGTCCTGATGGTAAATCCTCCCATCTTTAACCATGGTATACAGATTCTCATTTGTACAGATCTTATTTTATGTTTAAAATTTTTTTTCTTATGTTCTTTATGATGAACTTGCACACATTTGCTTAGATCTACTCTTAGTTAACCTAAGTTTTGTTGCTTTTAGTGACTGAATCTTTTTTAAAAATTTAAATGTCTAATGGGTTATTACTGTTGTTTAGAAATGCTCTTGATTATTGAGTGGATTTCTCTTTGAAATATCTGTTTCTCAGAGCTTCATTTCCCGCAGTGGTAAAATATGCAAGTTGGATTATTTGAACCGTAAGGTCCTTTTCAGCAACATGATTCTATTTTTCTCTTCTCTTTGGGGCTGCTAAAACCTTCAAGAATGTCAAGGACACTTTTAAAATTACATCATCAAAAGACCTTTCTTTTTATGTCTAAAGCATGCCCAGTCCCAGTCTGGGTCACATTAGGGCAATTTCCTTTGCAATTTATTCCTATTGTCTAAAGAAGGCATTGTCTGCAGAGATTTTGCTTTTAAAAAGGAAAACAAAACTTTATTTTCCTTTCAGAAGAGACAAAATGTACTGATGTAAAATATTTGTAAGATACAGAAGTGCATAACAGGAAAAGCAAAATCCTCCCGAAATCCCATCTCAGACAGATAAACCACTCTAATCAATTCGCTATCCATTTCTCCCACATTTTTGGTGCTTACACTGTTTATGCATATTTACACATTCAACAAGCTATTGTTGATTCCCTCTGAGAGACAGATTTCAGTCTCATTTTACAACACAGACCATCATCGTTACCCTTGCTTAAAACCTCCGGTGTCTTATACAGATGGCCAATAGGCACATGAAAATATGTTCAACATCACTAACTGTTAGAGAAATGCAAATCAAAATTACAATGAGGTATCACCTTAGGCTGGTCAGAATGGCCATCATTTAAAAGTCTACAAACAATAAATGCTGGAGAGGGCGTGGAGGAAAGAGAGCCCTGGTGGGTTGGTGGGAATTAAGTTAGTACAGCCACTATGGAGAACAGTATGGAGGTTCCTTAAGAAACGAAATTATAGAATTACCATAAGATCCTGCAATCCCACTCCTGGGCATATACTAGACAAAACTCTAATTCAGAAGGATACATGCACCCCAATGTTCATAACAGCACTAGCCACAATAGTCAAGACATGGAAACAGTCTAAATGTCCACCAACAGATGAATGGATAAAGAAGATGTGGTACATATATACAATGGTATACTACTCCGCCATAAAAAAGAAGGAAATAATGCCATTTGCAGCAACATGGGTGGACCTAGAGATGATCATACTAAGTGAAGTAAGTCACACAGAGAAAGACAAATACCATATGATATCACTTATGTGTGGAATCTATAAAATATGACACAAAGGAACTTATTTACTAAACAGACTCACAGACATAGAGAACAGACGTGTGGTTGCCGAGGGGGAGGGGGATGGGGGAGGAACAGATTGGGAGTTTGGGCCTAGCAGATGTAAGCTACTACATATAGAATGGATAAACAACATGGTCCAACTATATAGCACTGGGGACTATATTCAATATTCCGTGATAAACCATAACGGAAAAGAATATGAAAAAGAATATACATATATGTATAACTGAATCACTTTGCTGTATGGCAGAAATTAACATTGTAAATCAACTATACTTCAATAAAATAAATTAAAAACTAAAACTCCAGTGTCTTCACATTGGCTTAGGATGAAGGAAGACATCTTTTCTAAAGCCCAGCACTCAGTTCCCCAGATTCACCTCACCCTGCCTGTCCTCTCCCGCCTCACCGGCATTCTCTCGGTTCCTTGGAAGTACCATGGTCCATCCCAACACAGGGCTTCTGCACATGTGCTTCCTCTCCCTTGACAGCCTCCTTCTTCTATTCCTTCCCCATCATTAACTCACGCCTGTACTTTGGATCTCAGCTGAAGTGCCACGTCCCCCAGGTCATGCTCTGGTATCCACCTTCCTGAGCGGATGTATCCTTTGATTTCTGGACTCTCCTGGAAACTGCCATCCCTCCCACCCCACCCACCAGCAGCCTCAGCCCTGGACCTCATTCCTGTTGTTACCTGTTAACACATGCCTGTCTGAATGCCACCCCCTTGTAGAATTCCCACTGCTTTTGTCTTTTCTGTACCAGGATGCTTGGTCTCTAGTACAATCACTTGTCTTTGCCCAGGTGCCCTTGTGACTATTAAGCCTGGGGAGATGCATTATAAGACCCAGGAGGGCAATGGCAGATATACTTTGTCTCCTCATCATTTTCCAAACAGCACCCAGTACGTTGTAGGAAATGTTTTTGCAGTATGTAATTAAATCGTAATTGTTTCCTCCCACCATACTGAGCTGCCACCCTCCCACGGATACATGTAGGGTTAGGGGTAAGCCCTCGCCAGGCCAGCCTCTTTAGTTAACTCTTTATAACCTCCAATAATAGGACACATCATCTAAAAGCCAGGTGATCTCCAACACTGGCATTGGGGATTTGCCTATGATGCCTGAACAGGGAGAGGCACAAGGGCACGTCTCAGGAAGTCAGAATGACCAAGGTGTGGATGTCTGGGGGTTGGCTGACCATGGAATCATTTTTATATGTTCTGATGACTTTGGAGAGAGGCTGTAGTCTGCACACACTTCTGGAGTTTAAAAAATTAGTCTAATTGATTTCAGGGGGCAAAGCGAGAGATTATATTAAGTGCATTGCCAAGCTCTTGAGATATTTTTGGATCTGTCTCTATTCTGCAGTGACAAGGGCTTCTGAGGGTCCCGAGGCCGCCCTCATTCCAGGTCCTCAGGATGGAGGTTTCTGAGGGAAAGCAGCTTCTGTTGGGAGCTGTGCCCAGGAAGGTCTAGAATCCAGTCGTTGGTCTACCATTTAGGGACAGATTCTCCAAATCTACAGCAATCTTAGAAATCATCTCACCTTATCCTCTCACTCCTTGTAAATAATGATTTGAGAAAGCAGCTTGACAAAGACAGCTGGCTATTTAATGAGAACGCTCTGTAGATCACCACGCGGGGATGGCAGTGCAGGGAAGGGTTTAAGCACATAGATTTTGGAGGTAAAGATTCTGCATTAGATCTTGGTCCCACCATATTCCGGCTGTGTGATATTTTTTTCTTATATTTATTCAGTTCTTCCCGTCCCATTTGTTGAAAATTTATTCTTCTCTCCATCGAAATGTCAAATAACAGATGATATATATGATTTGCTCTATTCCTTTGACCCATTATTCATCTGTTTGTCTCAAGTTACACCAATGCCACACTCTCTTGGATACCATAGCTTTGTATTAAGTTGTGATATCATGTAGTGTGAGAGCTTCAGACTTTTCTTCAAGATTGTTTTGGCTATTATAGGTCCTTGGCATTCCCCTATAATTTTAGAAACAATTTCTCTCACCTGAATAATAAAATCAGTAGCACCCACTATGAATAGATAACCAACATTCTTGGAATGTATTACTACATGTTTGACAATATGCCAGGCACTTCAAATATATGATCACATTTAATCTTCAATAAATCCTAACAATAGGTACTCTTAGTAATATCATTTTATAGATGCAAAAATTGAGAGTTAAGAAGTTTTAATAACTTTCAAGTTTTAAACCCCATTCCCTCTTTCCCCACATCCAATGGTCCTAACCCCTACTGAAGGATGCCTCTAAAACCCTCGACTTTTTCCACTTACAATTTTCACAAGGACTTGATTTTATCAGCCTCAGGTAAATGGAGGATCACATCCATCAGGGGCAGAGAAAGAGTCAATTCAATTAAACACCTCCAAGGATCTGGAAAAAAGTTATAATAAACAAATAGGTATCAACATTAGTAATTAGCACACTCATGGCTGAAGAAAACTCAATAATGATGGTTTGTTAACTTCACTGTGACGATAAAACATTTTCTTTTCCTCCCATGATTTACTCAATACGTCTCTGTTTCTCCATTGCTGTAATTTCTATAAACTTTGAGCCTACACTGAGAATGAATCTTAGTTCTAAATCACGGAGAGTGTTTTGGTGACACTTCCACGTATGTTAATGAAGGGTTTATAGAATAAACTGTGGCAGAAAAACAGAGTTCTTAGAAATGATTTCAAATTAAGCCAGTATGTAAAGATTTGGGATCTCTTTGACCCCAAACCTTTGGCTTTTACCCAGACCTCTGTTCTGTCCAGAGAGAGAGCCGAGTAAGGTCTTTTGGAGAAACAAGTGCTGCCACCATGAGCATATGTCTAATGAGCTAGTTTGTAGGGTGGATTTCACTTCCCGAGCTCCACGGAGTGGTAGAGGCCATACAGTATTCTGAAACAGCACACATACTTGTAACCTAAGGAAATGCTCCACTAAAGACCGCAAGAAATGAGGGAACCCTATTTCCAAATGCATACCAACTAGACTCGGAGTTTGGAAATACGTGACTGACAGCCAAGAGCTCACCTTCAAAATAAACCCTAGAAGCCAAGCAGCAGATATTTGAATCTTACCTTGTTTGGAACCTCTGTTTTGGGACAGTTCTCACTGTGAGAAAATTTTCCTTTCCATTCATCTAAGATATGCTGTCACACAAAATTCCATCCCTTATTCTGCTCTTTTAGGTGAAAATGACAAAGACAACTTCTCTTTTACGTGACTGGTCCTCATCACTGAAGACCATGACCAGACTTCTCCAAGATACCTGTAGGACACTTTGTCAAGCACCATCGCCTTTTCCCTTGGGCATTTCATTTCATACCAAAAGCTTATGCGGTGTATAAGTGGTATAATTATTTTCCTATTGTATCGATGGGGGAGGGTGTCTTGGCTTACAGAAGGCTGATGTTTGAGGAAAGTTCTGGATTAAAGAACATAGGGTATAGAAGATCCTGGAGTAACTTGAACTCACCAGTGTATATAGACCAAGGGTTTTGAACTCCCTGCAATTGTGATCTGCACTGTCACATAATTGTTTATGGGACTTTTCTTGGTGAGGGAATCAGGTCCTCCAGGGAGGATCCATGACCCCCCAAATGGGAGACAAGAATGCAGTGCTTGGAAGCCTGGAGAATAATGGCATCTAAGGATCAGACAGAGCAAGGGCAACCTATGAATGATACAGAAAAAGCAGTTTCTATGACCCCAATGTATTTGTTAAGATATTGCCAGGTACATAGGAGCTGGGGGACACAGGGACATTTTTGCCCCTCTCAGCTCCACAATTCTCTTTGTCTGACAGATCCTAGTTTCCTGATATCAGGGTTCTCTCTCTTGACCCCCGTTATTTCCTCTTCCTGCCCCCAAACAGCCATTCAAGAGGTAGAATTAAAGTTGGTTTTAGTAAATAACCCAGAAGAGACTATATCTCACCACTTAAGAGTCATGGAGCTGTCTGGCTTGGGAAGATGGAAACTCTTCCCACCCAACCCCCAGCTGTGCTGGTGGTGATCTCTGCCGCCAGCGTCTTTATCCACTGGGTAGGGATTTGGATTGGACTCCATTATCCTTCCTCTCACCCCGCGTGGCCTGACAGAGACTCATTTGAGGGAGACGAACAGGCTTTGAAGCAGCACTTTATCCAGCTTCCATCTTCATTATTGGCAGCCATGGCCGAGGAAAAGTCTAAAACTGCTGGCTTAGGCTGTCCCTGTGTGTCTAACATTGGCACTTTCTGCAGTGTTGTGTGAGATGTTTAGAATTTAGAGCCCAACGACTTCTGGAATAAGAAGGTAAATGCTTTGCTCTCTTTAGAACTTAGTTTTCTCATCTGTAAGGTCAGAAAGTGGACTAGATGTTTCCTAAGATTCCTTCTCGCTCTCAGATGGTACCTATTCCAGCCACATTATCTTCAAGATACAAAACCAGAGAGGATGAGCAATTTGCCCAAGATCACACAGCAAGTTAGAAAGTGTATGCGTGGTAAGGTGTATTAAGGATAAGTCTGACTTGGGCAAAGAAAGACACTAAGCAAATAACTTTGAGTTTTCAAACCTGCTCAATTGCTTCTATTGTTGCCCTTGCATCCTTGGCATGTGGTTACCTTTTACCAGGAGAGAGAAAAGGTGTCATTGAACCACAAATCTCAGCAACTAACTTCAAATCTTCCTGTCCACAAACTGTCTTTCCCAGTGAGAGGGGATCATCCCTGAAATTTCATGAGTGGAAAGTCCTTTATTCAGGTGAGACTCTTTAAGGTAATTTCTTCTCGCTCACCTGCCTCTAATTCCATAATTAAGGAAGAACCTTTAATACCTAAACATAGGCCTTTCTAACTGTCATTTGTCAAAGTGCGCTGATCTCTGCCGGGGCACCGTTGCGAGCCATCCACAATTAATTACTCATCTTAAAGGAAGGGTCTAGGGCTTCCCTGGTGGCGCAGTGGTTGAGAATCCGCCTGCCAATGCAGGGGACACGGGTTCGAGCCCTGGTCTGGGAAGATCCCACATGCCGCACAGCAACTAAGCCCGTGAGCCACAACTACTGAGCCTGCGCGTCTGGAGCCTGTGCTCCGCAACGAGAGGCCGCGATAGTGAGAGGCCCGCGCACCGCGATGAAGAGTGGCCCCTGCTTGCCGCAGCTAGAGGAAGCCCTCGCACAGAAACGAAGACCCAACACAGCCAAAAATAAATAAATAAATAAAAGAGCCTTCCCTAAATTAAAAAAAAAAAAAGAAAAGCAGCTTCATTATTTAAAAAAAAAAAAAAGTAAAAAAACACATTCTTATTAAAAAAAAAAAAAAAAAAAAGGAAGGGTCTAACGTTGGCTGAGGGGTCTGTGCCAGGTTCTGTGATGGCTTTCCCCAGAGGTGGCCTTGTTTTGTCCTCGTATGACACTGCAGAAACCAGTCAGAGCAGATGCCAATCACACCAGCCACCAGGCCTTACCGGAGGGAACAGGACAGATACTGGGCCTCATCTTCTCCATCTTTCAGACCAGAAAACAAGGCCAGAGACGGGAGCAAACTTGGTCAACCTCACACGGAGAGGCAGAGGGAAAACTCAGACTCAGGTCGGCCTGAGCTAAGCCTGTGCTCTCTGCCTGACCCTGATGGGCCTTCCATCCCTCCTGACATCTGGTCTCTCTCTGCCTCCTGTCCCTACACTGCTCTGGGCCACCTCCACCCTGCTGCCCACCAGAGTGACCCGCCCAGACTGCTGGAAAACATACCAGTGACACACAGTGGAGGAGAATAGTAACCGCTCTTAAACTGTGCACAGCACCAGCCTCAATTTTTTTAAAATTTATTTTTGGCTGCATTGGGTCTTCGTTGCTGTGTGCGGGCTTTCTTTAGTTGTGGAGAGTGGGGGCTACTCTTGGTTGCGGTGCGAGGGCTTCTCACTGCGGTGGCTTCTCTTGTTGCGGACCACGGGATCTAGGCGCACGGGCTTCAGTAGTTGCGGCACGTGGGCTCAGTAGTTGTGGCTCGCGGGCTCTAGAGCGCAGGCTCAGTAGTTGTAGCACACGGGCTTAGTTGCTCTGCGGCATGTGGGATCTTCCCGGACCAGGGCTCGAACCTGTGTCCCCTGCATTGGCAGGCAGAGTCTTAACCACTGCGCCATCAGGGAAGCCCCAGCCCCAATTTTATTTACTCCACACAACCCCACCTTACAGGAAAGCAGGTTGGCATTACCAGCCTTCAGCTCGCAGCAGGGACCTTAGTGCGTGGTACACAGTAGGTACTTAATAAATACTTGCCTACTACATTTGCTGACTCAACATTTACGATGAGGAGTCAGAAGCTGAGAGTAGGGTAGTGATTGGCCCACGGACCTGTGGTGTTGGATGAAATGATGGGACTAGAATAAAAAGAAAAGAAAAAAATAAATGCCTAAATGATGTGCTGGGCAGGCTTTGTAAATGTTAATTGCTTATTCCTTATAGTAACTCAATGAGGTGAGTCTGGTGATGTCATCCCTGTTTGGAGGCGAGGACTCAGGCACAGAGAAGGTTATTAATTGCTCAAGGTCGCAGAGTAGCAAGCAGCAGAGCCTGAATTTGGCTCCGGGGCCTGAGCCCTGGTCCTCACTTTACTGTGGCCGCTGTTTCTCACTGCATCACGGCCTCCATGCAAGTATTAGCCAAGATTCTCTGGGGCTGGTAAAGGGCTCATGATTATACTCACAGCAGCTGTTTTCATTGGTGCCAAGTTACCGGGCCTGGTAACCTGCGTCGGGGCCACGTGTCACGGGCAAATGCAAATGTTACACGAGCACCAAGTGGCAAGTGGGTGCTGGCTCTGGAATGTGGTCACCCATCGGTGCAGCCCCACTGATGGCTGCCCAAGTCCAGAGCTGCTTGTAAGACACGGCCCCCTGCTGGAGGCTTACCTGGGCCTCTCCTCCTAAAGGCTTGTGTTTGTCCCCTTCTCACACACCTGTGCCTTCCAGGACGGCTGCCTGCCCTTGAAGCCAGTCCTGGACAAAACAGCACCTCAGACTACGATGCCTTCTTTTCCTATTACATTGCAAATAGCTGTGCGGATGCAGCAAATTACAGAAAACCTTACAATGGGTGGTACTGGAGGCTGAACTGCCTCCTCCCCAAAATGCCCTAACCCCCCAGTACCTCAGAATGTGACTGTGTTTGGAGAGGGGATCCAATTATTAATTAAAGAGGAAATTAAATTAAATTGAGGTCACTAGGATGTGCCCTAATCCAGGATGGCTGGTGTCCTTATACAAAGATGAATTAGGACACAGACACACATGGAAGAAAGACCATGGGAGGACACAGGGAGAAGGCCATCAACTACAAACTGGTACTTGCCATCTGCCTCTACAAGGATCAAGTCATGAGCTGCTATAGCTGCTGACCTTCAACACCCCCTGAAAGGAGTTCTGGGTGGAGATCAGGAATGAGGCTCTCTGCGCTCTGGGAAAAACTGGAAGAACAGGTAATCAGACAGTTAGATCTTCTCGGGAGAAGATTTTATGAGCCCAGTTCTTACATCTCCTCGTATCTAGAAAAGCACTAAAATCCTTCATGGTGACGTCTGCTCCTCGTGACTAGCAGTAACCTTCACGAGACTAGCAGCAACCTTCTGCAAAAAATACGTGCCTGATTGCATGTACTCCCTGTTCACCAAAATCACATCTATACTGACCTTCCCCCTGCCTCTTCGGAGCAGTTTCTCAGAGCTATCTGAAATGCTGTCTCCCAGGCTATAGTCCTCATTTTGCCCTAAATAAAACTTAACTTACAACTCTTGTGTCGTGCGTTTTTTGTTTTCAGTCGACAAAACCAAGGAGAGAGGCCTCAGAAGAAACTAACCCCACTGACACCTTGATCTCAGACTTCTAGCCTCCATCATTGTGAGAAAATTAATTTCTGTTGTTTAAAGCCCCTGAGTCCATAGCAATTTTATGATGGCAGCCTGAGCTAAAAGCAGGCTTAAACAAATACAGGCTTATTTTTACCTGAAGGTAGGTCATCCAGGGCTAGTGTAGCTAGTCATTAAGAACCCAGAATATTTCTTTCCTTTTAGCTTTTCTTCCTAGGGTTGCAGGATGGCGTCTGCTTTCTGGGTGGTGAGAAGGCAAAACACAAAGGAGGACGGATATCTTCTGGTGTGGTTTCTCCCTTTTATTAGAGAAAGTCCCAAGTTTAATTGGCCAGAGCTAAGTCACATGACCATCTTGCTACAAGGAACCTGGAGGATTCTTTTCAGCTGTGCTCATCCTTCCCCAGATAATATAGGGGTACGGGCAGCACATGGATATTGAGTAGACAAATTACACTGTCTGCAGCCTAAGTTAAGGGCACCTGCTGAAAAGCTAAGCCATATGCTTGTGTAGCAAGACCTCATTTTGGAGGTAGGGTCCCCTCAGCTAGCAGCACCATCTCCCTGAGTAGTGGAGTTGAAACCGAGCGGGACCTTGTGGGGCTCCTGGGCACAAAAGACTCTCTGTGTCCCCCCATTTCTTTTTGCAGGAAATAAGCTTCATTCATCCTCCATGACCTTCCCCGAGTTCCAAAGGGCAGGTTCAAACAGTTGCTAATCAGAGAAGGGAGGGGATGCAGAGACAAGGGAGGAACAGTCAAGAAACCATAGTGCAGCCTTGGGGCAGGGTCCCGGTTCCCCCTCAAGGATACACATAACAACATCTTTGAGCTGTTTTGCGGATACCGAAACCCTCACCAGGTGGGAGAGGTTAACTGTCTGCTGCCCACAAGCACGTAGACCCCAGACCGGGTGGAACAAGAAGGTTGATGATGCCGATTCCCACTTACCTCCCCACCAACCAATCAGGAGAGTGTCCACAAGCTGATCACGCCCTCTTTGAACCATTGCTATAGAACTCCTCACTACCCCCTCCAGGTTGGGACACACAGTTTTGAGGGCATTAGCCCGCTGTGGTCCCCTTTGCCTGGCAAAACAATAAAGCTATTCTTTTCTACTTCACACAAACCTCTTGTCTCCGAGATTCAATTTGGTACCTGTGTATAGAGGCAGAATTTGGCTACACAGTCAGGTGTTCACATGGCAGGTCCGGGGGCTCACCTAGTAGGGCCATCTGTCCACTTAGCAGGGCCATCTCGCTATTTCTTCTTAATGCTGTTCGGACAGCCAACTCCTTTGGTTGTGTGGGCTAATGAGCCATGTTTATTTGCAAATGAGAAGTCCAAGCATTCAATCTGCTCTTTAGGAAATGAGACTTCATTCCTACAGGGCTTTTGGCCGCTCATCAATTTCCAGTTTGGTAAATTATCCTCATGAGGCAGAGCTACTCCTACTCTGGTGAGACGGGGGTGACTGCTCGAAAGTAGGTGTTCACCCTGGCAGAACGGTATCTGTCCCTGCTCCGAAGGGGTCCCCAGACCGGAAAATGCTCCTCCCCAAGGTTCAGAATCCTCTAAACAGCCACTCAGCAGATATTCAAGAGGCATTCGCGGCAGTGCCTACTGCCAGCCAGGTGTCGGAGTCTGGGGACCCTTCCTGGGTGGAGCGGAGAGGGTCTGGGGGTAGAGACGGGGATTCCTACAAGCTTACCTGGAGGCCAGACTTTGGAGAATTTCTGCTCATTAGCGCTGCTCTTTGGGTTTGGTTAAGACTCATTTAAGTGGTGTCTGCATTGCATGAAGCGAATTAGCTGTCTGCTTGTCCTTTCTTTTTTTTTTGAGAAAGGTGGACAGAGCTTCTTCATTCTATGTTTTGCTCCTTTTTGTTTGTTTGTTTCTGAGCCTTTATCTTGCCAACAAGATCATCTTTGGGTTGTCTAGTTGTCATCCCATTCAAGTAGTCGGTCTCGTGTCTTAGTCTGTTCAGCTGCTGTAACAGAATACCATGGACTGTTTGTCTCATAAACAACAGAAACTGATTTCTCACAGTTCTGGAGGCTGGGAAGGCTAAGATCAAGGCACCAGCAGATTCGGTGTCTGGTGAAAGCCAGCTTCCTGCTTCATAGACAGCTGTCCTCTCACTGTGCCCTCACATTTTGGAAGGGGAAGGGAGCTCTCTGAGGTCTCTTTTATAAAGGCACTAATCCCATCCACGAGGGTTCCATCTTCATGACCTAATCACCACCTAAAGCCCTCACCTCCAAATACCATCATTTTGGGAATAAGGTTTCAACATAGGGATTCTGGGGGGGACACAAACATTCATTCTACAGCATTCTGCATTTGGCTGGTCCATTTTGGACCTGAATTTGCAGTGAATCCTCTTTTCATGGGTCACTACTGTCTTCCCTGAATCTCTAGGCTGTATTACCTGCCTCCTTGGTGCTCCCATTAGAGCCCCTCTGTCATAGCACACGCCATGCTGCTCTCACTTTTGGCTGTTACGTGCATCTTCTTTTCCAGACTGGAATTTGCCGTGACAACTTGGGAGGCTGCAGCCCAATCATGTCACCTTCCTGAGTCACGATCCTCTCATCTATGAAATGGAAATAATAACAACCCTGTTCTTCCTTCTTCTCTTACTGGCTTATTGTGAGGATTAAGTAAGTAACATTGATGAAGATAAGTGGAGAATGAAGTCCAAAAAGACAGGATTGATTTCCAATATCAGTGCTTTAGTTTCATAATCTGAAGTTTGGATCTACTCATGTTTCCCAGCCTGAGGTCTACATTTCACCCAGGACAGATGGACGTGTTCCAAGCAGTGCTTGAAGCTAAGGAAAGAAATGTCATGTGCGGTTTCATGCTTGGGGGATCCATCTTTTGTATAGATTTTGATGAAAAAATTAAATTATTTAAAAATATTACCTCGATGTGAAGAATGGGGGTTGATATATTTGGAGTGGAATATAATGTGTGTGAGCATTTTTTCAAATTAGACAGCATACTTGCTTAAAAGTAATTTGCCTTGTTGGGTGGGCATCTTGGCATCACCGACCCAGATGCAGGGAGGGTGTGATGGCTCTCCTCTCCCGTGCGGACAAGGGCCTTGGAGTCGTGCCACGGGGAGCAGTGGAGCCAAAGAACACACCGTCCTCCCAGCTCCTCCTGCCAGGATGCTTCCAGGAGGTCCTTCCCATCTGTCTCTGATTGCTCCCAACCCAGCCTCATGTCTGTCACCACAGCAAGACAGCATCCTAGGAACATGAGAAGAGATAAAAATAGAGGCAGGGGAAGGGAGCTGGGGTACTGAAATGTTGTACCATTTGAAGGTCACCGCAAAGACCTGACTTGGGAGAAAAAGAATGCTCTCTCCACTCGTGGTGTAGGAATGGCGCCTTGCTTTCCCACAGCACGTACTGTCCAAGAGCAAACGTGAACCTGTGAAGACCTCGATATGCTCTGTGGCTGCCCAGGGTCACTAGTCTGCGATGGAAGGGGCAGGCGCCACATTGCTTGAGCATCTTTTATGTTCCATGCTGGGCACGTTCCTCATCATGACATCATTTAATCACCACACACACCCCTGAGGAAGTACTGTTGCCTCCACTGGGTAGATGAGGAACCAGAGGCTACAGGAAATTCATTAAATTGCCCAAAGTCACACTCTCACAGATGGTGAGACTGGGATTAGAACACATATTGGTTTGAGCCCAGAGCCCACCCACTCACCTGCCGTCCTGGGGTGTGTCTGGAACTCAGGTCCTTTCCACTCCAATGGCAAGACGAGATGTCCAGCACGTGTCTGGCACATGGCAAGCACTCAGCACATATGTCTTTCAAGATCAGCTGGAAAGATCAAGGTGGACCTGCCGACGTTCCTAATTTGCTATATCCTGTGCGGTGCTCACACTTTCCTCTAGGCCAGCAATATTTTTTCTACTCCCTGCCCATACAGTCTTTCCTTCTTTCAAAGTTCTGGTCAGTGGTTGCTTTCACCAGGAAACCGTTCCAGTTCTTCAGGCCAAATGCACCTCTCTTGATTTCATGTTTTTCTAGCTCGCGTTTTCTTCTTTCTCCTGGTATCCAGCCATTCGGCACAGGTCTTGGGCCTCTTTCTTGTTGCTAAGCACTGTGCTGGTTACTGTGAGACGGGCTGGGACCTGGGACCTGGGACCTGGGACCTGGGACCCTTTGCTGCGGTGCTCGCACCTGGACAGACGTCTGCTCCAGCAACAAAATACAGAGAAACTATAAGGGACTACAAATAACTGCGTGCATATGCAGTTGGGGCAGATTATGGACAAGACACAAAAAGACCAAAAAAAAACCCAACTGCCACTTCTGAAGAGCCGGGAGCAAAAGCAGGGGGCAGACCACAGAGAGAAACAAGCGGAAGTAAATGCAGGGCACCTGCTGCCCCAAGAAGAGTCAGATGGAGAACAGTGACTTGCAAAGGCTCGAAAAGTCATCCCATCCACGTTGGGAAGCATTTCAGAGACCCCTTTTTATTGACTCGGACAACGTCATAGTCTTGAGCTTCATGATATCTTTACTGGAGATGAGAAAATCCAGCCTTAACAAAAGGGTCACAGGCTATACCCAGAAGGTGTTAACAACGGCTTAACAATCCAAATCTCTCATGTGAGCCGTAACCCACATGTTAGAAGAACAAATGGGCAGTTTCAAGAGCACTTGCTGATTTTCTCTCTTACTTGAGCATCACAAAAACCTTTCAAGTCACATGTTATTACTCTTTTTCCATCAATAGTGAAGCTGGAGGTTGACAGGTCAGAGAGACATTACGGTCATAGACAGGGTTGGTGGCAGAGCTGAAGTGGGTGTGGGGAGGGATTTCAACCCCAAACCTATCCTCACTTCAGTGCAGCAAACATCATGGCTCACATTTCATAGAAAGCTCTCTGCCTTCACCTTGCAGCATCGCTCTGCTGCCTTCAGGCTGTTGCTACCCATGCAGGATTTTGAAAGTCTCTCCTTCTCAGCTTTCTTCATGACAAGTTCTTCTGTTTCACTCATTTTTTTTTTTTGCCATTTTTCTTCTCAGTTTCTTGGATGGCCTCGCTATCCACTTTCTTCCTCTTGACGCTGGGGTTCCTGGGCCACTGAACTCCTTCCGTGCAGCTGTCCTGGGAGGGAGACTCGTCTGCCCTCATGGCTTCCCTCCTCCCTGGGCGCGGGGCTCCATCTCCAACCACCTCACTGCTCACCAGCTCCGGCTCTGCCTCTAAAGCATTTGCCTCTGGTGGTGCTGGCTGTGAAATTAACCAACCACTGTCCTCTCTCCTAGACCCGCTGTCTCTTACCTTTCCTTGGGTGCAGGGGTGGGAACCTCCAGTGGGAGGGATGAACACCTTTGGCACAAAGTGGGAAATGAGAAACTATGGGGTTTAAAGAACTTACGTTGCAGGTGGAAAAACCAAGGACCAGAGAGGGGAAGTGAGTTGTCCAAAGTCACACAGCAGAGCCACGATAATGTTGCTATGTTTCAGGCTTCCCATTGAGGTGAATTTCAGGTCATTCAATCAAACAAGCATGCAGACATCTCACACATACAACCATGAGGCATCTACGGATGTGCAATCCGTAGAGACAGAAATGACCAATAGCAGAGAGAATGAGACATTATTTCAAGAAACTTATGGACTCCTGGGGGAGACAGACACACACTCAACTAACAACAAGTACCATGTGACATGCCCCAGGGTAAGGCACAGGATGGGGGAGGTTCAAATTCGGAGGCTGGTGGTGATATCTGGACAGACTTTGAGTAGGTTAGTTCAACCTCCGTGAGCCTCTGTTTTTCTCCCCTTAAAATGAGCCTGGAAATTGTGGTGCTCATGGCAGGAGAGGATGGGAAATAAACTCATGAAAAGGTTTTGAAAAAAACTGTAAGGTGCTTCCCAAGGTTGGGACTTACCTTGAAGGTGCATTTTAAGGATTAAGAATATAAAGCAGGAAGCAAGGGCCCAGCACAAAGGAGGAACTCACCAGGGATGGATGCACCATTGTCTTGGTGTCGTATGGGAATGAACGGTGCATGGGAATGAACACAAGTGGGATGTGGTCATACATCTGATCTGAGGTTGAGTGCTTCCTCCATAAAAAAGAAGGAAATAATGCCACTTGCAGCAACATGGATGGACCTAGAGATTATCACACTAAGTGAAGTAAGCCAGACAGAGAAAGACAAATATCATATGATGTCACTTATATGTGGAATCTAAAATATGATACAAATGAACTTATTTACAAAATAGAAATAGACTCACAGACATAGAATACAAACTTATGGTTACCAAAGGGGAAAGGGGGGGTGATAAATTAGGACTTTGGGGTTAACAGATACCCACTACTATACATAAAATAAACAATAAAGATCTACTGTACAGCACAGGAAACTGTATTCAATATCTTGTAATAACCTATAATGGAAAATAATCTGAAATATATATATATATATGTAAATATACACACACACACCAATATATATATACACATTTATATAACTGAATCACTTTGCTGTATACCTGAAACATTGTAAATCAACTCTACTTCAGTAAAAAACCCCAAAACAAAATGAAAACAAAGTTAAGTGCTTCCAGTTCTTTAAAAACAGCCATTTTAAAAACAAATTATGAGTTAAAAAAAATCTACTTATGAGAGAGATCCTCCTGGGAAAGTCTTAAATATTTTTAAAACAATGAATCCAACTTTTCAACAATGTTTGCTGGTCCTCCCTCCCTCCTACAGCTCACAGTGGTTTGTTGCAAAATGTCGGTATATTTCACTTTGGGGCTTTAGTGATGGTCCCTGGAGGATCAGGGGAGGGGGAAGGTAAATGGAATGGCCCGCATCCCAGCCTCCAAGACGACCGACCGTCTGTGGCCCTGGCTGCTCTGAGACTGTGAGTTAGGCATCTGTCCCTGGCAGTCACTGCACATTTAATTTGACCTCAGGAAAATAGCTTTCTCTCAGCTTCTTGGGAAACTTTGTTTTTCTATTGAATATTTTCAAAATCCCAGCCACGAAGAAGTTAGAGGTTTGGCAGTAGGAACGGACAGCTTCCAGGCCATTTGGCTGTTGTGGCCTCATTTAATTAACTGACCGTTTGTGCAGGCTGGATACACGAGGCATAGAAATCAGAGGCTCTTTGTGGAACTTAGGAGAAGAAATCGCATCAGTGATTCAGATTTGCAGGTGCGTCCTCCTCCTTTGCTTGGAGAATGGCTACACCTGTTCCTCTGGGCTGTGTCCGGGTGTGGCCTGCCCCCATCCCTCTCCTGCCTTCTTTCCAGGCGCCTCATGCTTTATCAGAAAGAGCCCGGGGATCTGGAGGTGCGTACAGGCTCTGCCTCTAATGAGACACTTGGCCATCGACAAGCCTTCTCACCTCTCTGGGCTCAGTTTCCTCACATGCGCCAGGAGGGAGCTGGGCTCCGTGATCTATAAATTCTTCTTCAACTCTTAACCCTCAGGAGTGTCAGTCCATGCCGGCTTGATGCTGGGAGAGTTTGCCGTCGTGGAACTTACCTTATCACTGGGGAGACAGAAAATAAAGAAGCAGGTAGGCAAACACAGACAGCATCCTTTCAGGATGTGATATGTGCCCAGAGCGTATATATCTGACATCACTCTCCTTCATCTCTCTTAGCTCCTTCCAAGGAGAAGCCAGGGGGCCCTGAAGCCTGTTGCTATGGTCCACGTCTGTCAGCTTGCTGGGCAGAGAACAGGGTGGAAGAGGGGTGAATAGACTGGGAAGGGCAAACAGCTTTTATCTTTCGCATCCTCAAAAGAATCTGAAATTACATCAAGTGTAATTTGAACTCACGGTTCAAACGGGAAATTGTAATAGAAAATTGTCAATATCTTGTACATTGCTAATAATGAAAGTATTATACACCAAACCGTGGTATTTTTTGTTGGGAAAAAAGAAAACCTTACAACATAAGTTAAGCATTAAGAAGTTTGAAAAAAGGACAAGACAATTCTCCCCTACCACCTCCTAATGTACATGAAATACCTAAATATAAGACTAGAATATAGTGACTTAGAAAACAAATATAAAACAGCAATATTTGTTTCTTTGAAGTGCTAGTATTTTAGACAACATCTGATAATACTCATCAAGAAAAAAATGACAGGGTAAACATAAGCATTAGGAATTAAAATGGGACATAACTACAAATGCTAAGACATTAAAGATATGTCTCTTATGAATGCAGTATGTCAATAAATGACATACATGAAAATTTTCTTGAAAAATAAGACTCAAACGTCTCTAGGGCCCTCCCAAGCACGAGGGAAATATATATATAAAATTCCAATTTTGTACAAATGCTTCCATAGAATAGAACTCATCCCCAACTCATCTGTGAGGTGAATGAATACAACTTCATGTCCAAACCAGGTAACGACAGCACAAGACTGAAAAATTCAGGCCAAGCTACTCATGAATATAGATCCACAATCTGGAACAAGATATTCGCAAAGTAAATGTAGATGAAGAAGTGAGGCCAAGTGAAGTGCTCTGTCCCAGAGCTCAGGGACTGCAGGTGGCTGATCCAGGTCTTACCTGAACCTCTGCCTCTGGGGAGGGGGCTCTGCTTGACTGTGACTATTGGAATGGTGTCGAGCGGTCTAAACTTTTGCAAATCAAGAGCAATGAGTGTATTCTCCACAGGTAGACAGGACTTTGAGTACCTTTGGGGCTTCCCTTATTGGTTCTCTTCCAGCCTATTTGATGATTGGGGGTGGGGTGACCAGCTCTTCCCGGCTTGCCTGAGACTGCTCCTATTTTATCTATTTTTGTTTATTTATTTATTTATTTATTTAGGCCACAGCACGAGGCATGTGGGATCTTAGTTCCCTGACCAGGGATTGAACCCGCACCCCCTGCGTTGGAAGCACAGAGTCCTAACCACTGGACCGCCAGGGAAGTCCTATCTTTTTTTTTGAGCTCCTATTTTAGAACTAAATGTCTCACTTCCTGGGAACCCCTCAGTCCTGGGCAAATTGGGATCATCTGTTATCCCAGATGGGGACAACCTTGGATTTCTTATTTTCCTGATAGCTCCCTCCAGCAAAGAGCGTGGAGTCTGGAGGAAAGGTCAGTTTGGTTAGTGACAGCTGGAGACAAGTCTGGGCAATTAGAGGCCTGACAGGTGCAAACATCCAGAAACATCAAACCTACTGAGTCCTTTCTGGTGGCGGAACTTGAGGCAGGCTCTCACTGACCTCGCCATTTACCATGACAATGACCCACCAAGATAGGTATCATCACCTCCGTTTTGTACTGGAAAAGAAAAAGCGAAATGGACAGAAAGCTGCAAAGGAAGAAAGTGTGAATGAGTTAACCAATGAATAAAGTAATAACATCATTGCTTCCATTAAAGTGACAGCCTTGATTAATATGGTGGCATCTGGTCTTACCCCTGCTCACAGAGCCTACTGGAGCTTGAACAATGAGCCCCAGGCCCCCGCAGATGTGGCACGGGCACCCTTCCCAGGAGGGGCTGTCACCTGAGTACCTCCCCAGAGCTTCCCCTCTGCCCTCTCCTGAAAGCCAGCAGGTGGCCTGGCCCGGTGCTGCCTGTGAGTCAACAGAGAACGATTCCTTCTCCTTGAATGGGAGGGAGGTAGTCAAGCAGCTCTGGCGAAGCTCCGAGGTTACTTGGGACACCTGGCAGGAAGGACTTCTGCACTGTGGACGGGAGCTGGCCTTCAGAGGACTCACGGGTACTGTTTGTAGAAGATCTAGACTTGGGATATTCCAGGACCATCAGAATCCCTTGGACGCTCAGAATGGTTGTGCTCAGCACACGGCCAGGCACACAGTGGGCATTCAATAGACTTCAGGGCCGTCTGGCTCCAAAGAATTGCTTTTATAACAAGCTGGGTTATTCATTTCTTTCTCCTTCTGGATGGTGAGCCCCCAAAAAGTAGGAACCCACATCTTTGCATCTCTGTATTCTCTGGGCCGAGTACAGTGTCTGGTACCCAGAGATGTTCAGGAAATGCTTCTTTTCTTCTCTGCCCCTCTTCCCCTCCTGATGTCCCTGGCTGTGCTGGCCTGGTGAACAGCCGCCACACAATGAGGGTGAGGAGTGAACTTGAACTTGAACTGCCCGTGCAGGCACAGACCCAAGTACGTGCTGCTGGCATGGCGTCATGGGGGCTGGGAGTCAGACAGAAGTGGGTTCAGTTTCCAGGGTCACTCCAGGCCTCATTTTCCTCACCTGCAATATGGTGGTTGCCTAGCTGGGAACTTTTATAGTTAAAGGTTGTGTTGAATAGAACTCTTATATTAAATATTCCACAAATGAATTCCATTTTCAAATAAGGCAACTTCGATGACTCTTTTTTTTTTTTTACAAAACTGCAGAACTCCTCAGAGCTTCTCATAGTCTCTGGATATTATGAGTCTCCAAGCGGTGTCTGTCATGGGCCTCGTATGTGAAATGTACGCAGTCATTTTGTCAAGGGACATCTTGAAGGTCTAGTGATCTTGGAACACACTTTGGGAAGTACTGAGAAATCCCTCCATAGGCACTAAAATTAGTATCTGCTCTTAGTATTATTTTCAGAATTATTACTGTTGTTTCATTACTTATTTACCAGTTGAAACCATACAGGGAGCCCGAATCTGAACAGCCCTGAGATCGTGTTTCAAAATTCACGAACAATTTTCTAAACAGAATTTCATGCTGGATTGAGTCAGCCCCATCTCCCGTGAATTTTGCTAGGTTTAAAACATACAAATTGAAAGTAGACAAATCCTTTCTCTCCTTGCTCATTAGGATGATGGATTGTAGAGATGTGATCCTGCCATGTCACAGCAGAGATGATACCATTGCTTTTAATTAACCATACAGGGATTTGAGGGAAGTGGGAAAAGTGGAGACCAGTCTCCAAATGGGCACAGATGGTCTCACACCCCAAACATACCAAATCTTCAAGGACCGGTGACAAAGGTACCCAAGGATGCAAACACCACTTAGAATTTTTAATTGTCTCTTTCCACAAGATGAGGTAAAGAAATACAAACAGAAAACAAATGGCAGGTTCCCAGCATTCAACAGTACCAGCCTTTCTACAAGTCTTCCTAGGCATGTGCTCTTATTCCTTGGACACAGCCAGTCCCAAATAGTCCCAAATAGTCACTTAGGTCATGAGTGATTTTCCATTATTTACATGCATATTCTTGCATCCAGTGAGTTCTGTTGGTCTTTAGGCCTAACTCCCCCAGGTTTCTTGGCAGCACGGATTCTAGAAGCAAGCCCTAGACTGGGAGTCCGCCTCTGGGTTCTTATCTGGGGTCTGCTGTTAACTTACAGAGGGCATTTCTGAAGGTCCCTTCACCATGCATCTTCGCTTTCCTAGGAGCTGGATCGCTTCTCTGTGACAGCATTTGAGCTGGGGATCACTCCCGTAACAAGTTACGTGATCCCAAATCCCTGTCTCAGGCTCTGCTTTAAGGGAACCTGACCCCAAACCAGACCTGTTCCCCAGGCCACATCCAGAATGCACCATTCTCAGTCTCTCCCTGTCCTGCTCTGTGCCCTGCAATACTGGGTGACAATAGTGAGATTGTCATTAGGAGTCACAGCCTCCTGGCTTGCAGGTAAGTTGACCAATGGCGGCTGGAGGTGAGGGGGCAGAGGAAAGAGTACTGGGGTATTTGCCCCTCTGCCCCTGCCCTGTTGTGGCTCCTGTGCCTGCATCCATCTCTGCCAGGCTCTGGCTTTAAACCCAGTTCTTGATGTCAAGTCCTCCCTTTCCCTTCTTCTTTAGGAGTGGCGATATCTCCCCCCACCCACTGCTGCTGGTCCCACGACTCGGCATCCTTTGTTAGGGTCCCTTCCGCACAGACTCGCGTCATTCAAAGTCTCTCCCACATTTCCAGCTGAGGGGGCATCTGATCCAGCCAGGCACCCTCACTGTTTCAGCTTTCATCTGACAGGTTGTGGCAAATTGATTGTTAATGGCTACCTGCAGCGCTGTGTTTTGAAAGATGTGAGCATTTAGTCCTAGCCCAGCAGAAAAGAGTGTTGTGATCTATTAGTGATGCCTGTCAGTGCACAGCATGGGAGCCCTGGCACGAGTGTCACATGTTGGCTGTTCCAGGTGATCAGTCCCTGAGATCCCTTCCAGCTCAGACTTCTAGGACCCACTTATGGACAGAGATGAGCTTCCCTGACCAGAGGGACCTAAAGAAAACGCTGGAGTTAATCAGTCTGGCCAACAGGCCGACTGCTTATTCAAATAAACCAGTGGTACCTGAGTCATTATCTTTCCTGTGTGGCCGGCCACTGATGGACTCTGTGGATGCCAATGATAGTAGTGGACCACCAGGCAGTAACCTTCCACAGGCTGTTGGATGCCAGGTAGAAAAAGACCAGGTGGTTCATTGACTGTAAACACTTCCAGTTACAGGTGAGCCGATTTAGACCCCAGAGCACAGACTGATTTGCTCAAGGCAATGGGAAGGTGGTGTGATATCATCACAAGAGCACAAGACCAGAGCCAGAACCTTTTTTTTAAAATCTTACCTCTACCTCAACTCTCTGTGACCTTCGTAAATTCATGTTTTCATTAAAGTACTTTTTGATCAGTTACTGCTGGCCAAATTTTTGGTATATTCTGTGAGTTCCCTCAGAATAACTCTACAGCCCTAGGCCTATGAAGGTAGGTAGGAGGCCCTAAACAATAATCACATGGATCAGTGTGTAATTTCTGAAATTGAATCAAGTTGTAAAGGTGATGAATGCGGATGGGGAGTGGACTTCAGTTACAGGGGCGTTTCGGCTACAGAAGACCTGAGCTGTAAGTGGTTGGGAGCAGGTGGGTTACTGGTCCAGGCAGTGGGGACGGCAGACACCAGGACCCCAGGAAGGAGGAGGGATTGGAAACCAGGCCGGAGCATTTGGACTCTGATGGCGACGACGCAGCTCACTGGGGAAGAAGAGGAGGGGGAGGCGGGGCCCGATCAGGAAGGGGTGAGGCCAGGAACACACAGTGGAGGCTGACCTAGTGCGTCCAGCAAAGCGCTTCCCGAAGCTGGGGGGATGGGTGGACGAGCTGGGGGAGGTGAGTGCAGAGCTGAGCTGGGGAGGGTCCAGACGCAGCAAATCAGGAGCTGTGTGTCCTTGTCTGCTCGATGCAGGTACCACATGTGTCTGAGGGCTGCTGTGAGGCTCCAGTGGGGTCTCAGTGGGAACGCATTTTGTCAGCTGTAGAGGGCAGTGGGCATGGCCATTTTTTCCCCACCTGTTTGTGAGTTAGCCTCATTCATCTCCTGAGTGGCAGTAAGCGCACTGCTGGCGCTCACCCATCCTCTCGGAGCCCTGGGGGCCAGAAGCCCTGTAATCCAGAAAGGAAGGCGTTTCCCGCTCTCTCCCCCTCCCAACCTGGCTCCATCTTTTGACTCCCAGCCCCAGCCTCTCCTTCAAACCCCTCCCCAACCCTGCCACACTCTTCCCTCCTCAACCCGCCTCCGGCAGTGGCTTTAAACCTCCCCTTTGGGGTCCCTGATTTGCTCCCCTCTTTAGGACCCTGTAGGGCTCCATCTGCGCTGGATGCAAACACAGTTGAAGACCCTCCATGGAGACTGAAGGCCACCTGGGGGGATGGGGGTGCCGAAGCCAGCCAGTTCCATCCAATCCCACTCCATCCTCACCAGCCATTTGCTTCCCCCCACGTGGCACCTCCTGGCTCCCAGGCCCCCTTCTGGAGAGCCCTTGCCCTCTTCTTTACCCCTGGACTTCTATATGCCCTTCAAAGCTCGATGAATTGACCTCCTCGGAATCCCTAGGATGATGGATCTGTCCCTCCCCTCCCCCCAGTCTCCCACAGCCCCTGTTGCCACGTCCAGTAGAACACGCATAAGGCTGTAGGGCCTGGTTCTCTCCTACACGGTCAGCTCCCTGCAGGCTGGGGGTGTCCTGTCCCCCACGGGGCCCAGCACGGGGCTCCTGCTTAATAGAGAGTCTGCAGAAGTTCATCAAAATATGAATATGTGAGTCCAGAAATAGGTAGCTGAACACAAGTCTATGGGACATTTCTCCTAAAAATACACATTGAGAGTAGCCACACCCTGCCCCCCTGCCGGAGTGCAGCAGACTGAGGGGTAAGCCCACCACATCCTAGGAAGTGCCTCTCATACAGCAGAGAAAATAATAAAGAGATGAAAGTATTGTTTTGTCTTCAGCTCTCTGTTCCCTTATGAGACAGCCACAGAGAATAAACTCAGATTCCAATTGGCATCTGGGGCCCAGAAACTGAAGGATGGTTCTTCCCCCTTGACATTGTGAGCAAACCAACCAGCAATAAATCCCCAATTAGCAAGAAGGGAAATTGATTGAACCTGTTTTTCTCTTCCTCCACTTTTGTTTGGTGCTTCTTGTAAATAAGCTGTGTGGCTGGCATTCAAGAGGAAAGAAAATTGAATTTAATGTCATTTTAAGCTTGCCGTGATTAATGTTATGCCAGGTGAGCTATGCAAAGGAACATTAAAAGACTACAAAAATAATTCTACTCCTAAACCAGCAAAAGTTATCTCCCTATATGCATATGTATATTTCATATAGATCCCTATCTTAGCTTGGGCTGCTATAACAAGAATACCATAGCCTGGGCAGCTTAGACAACAAACATTTACTTCTCACAGCTCTGGGGGCTGGGGAATCTGAGCTCCAGGTGCTGGCAGATGTGGCGTCTGGTGAGGGCCCTCTTCCTGGCTTGCAGACAGGTACTTTCTCACTGTGTGCTCACATGGCCTTTCCTCAGTGTGTGCTCCTGGAGGGATCTCTCTCTCTCTCTCTTCCTCTTCTTATAAGGGCACTAATCCGGTCATGGGATTCCCACCTTCATCACCTCATCTCAAACTGCCTACCAAAGGCCCGACATCCAAATACCATTCATCACACCGGGGGCTAGGGCTTCAGCACAGGAATTTTGGAGGGAAACAAACATTCAGCCCATAACAATCCCTTCGCATTAAACAGATATGAAAGCATGAAGCCTACATGCAGATGGTAGCACACCATCTCTACACACACATATGGATTCATATATAACATCCCCATGTAGAGCATATAATACATACAGGTGTATCCTATCCTTACAGAACACAGCACCTAGCAATGTTCTACAGATACATAATGGTCAAACGTCAGGTTGGCCTGTCTTCAACATCACACGGATAGCAACTCTGTGACCCTAGATGCAAGGTTAGGAGGCTTGTCATCGCCAGACCCTGCCCTTGCTTTTAAAATGGGGATGCGAATCATAGGTTCGATAGCATTTTAAGAGGTGCTGCGCGTGAAACCTTAGTACAGAAACTGACACTTACTAAATGTGTACACACACAGAGACGTGTACTATAAAGACATACATTTATACCTTGCATGTAAGGAATAGAGTTACCGTGTGTGTGTTTGTGTGTGTGTGTACGTATGTGTGTGTGTGTGGGTATATATACATATATATTCAGTTTAGAACAATATTTTTCACAGCCTTTTTTTCCCGAATATTTTTATGCCCGTTACCCATTTAGCTGTGATTCAAAACCAAGTTTGGGATTTGGAGTTGGATCTGGATTCATATCGTGTCTTGACCTGGTTAGGCAAGATCCTTAGCCTCCCCGAGTGTCAGCCTCCTCTGTAAGATGGGAGCATTAGAAAACCTACCTTAGAGAGTGTTTGTGGGGATGAACCAAGACGATTGATTAGTTTGTTCATTCATTCCTCAGGTCCTCCTTTCCCCAGAGAAGAGGATGGAAGGAAAAATGCAATGGAGTTCCACCCCTGACCCGAGATGAGCGCACCGTGGGCCAAGCAGGCTTCGAAAGATGCCTAGAGGCTGGCACCTGCAGCCCAGGGGTGACCGTGACAGGGGTCGGTAGTTATGCTGGTACACGATGAGAAGTGGTCCAGAGGCGGGAGGCGAGCCCCGCGGGGTTCTCTCTTAGCTTACTTCTTACCTGCCAGTCCTTGGCATCGCCCGACTCTGTGTCCCTTGTCTGTAACATAGGGAAGGTGTTACAAGTGACCCCACAGGCGGTAGGGGATCAGGACTTTGACTCCTTCTCTCTCCTGGATCCTTGTGATAGCCGCCTAACTGGCCTCTGCTGGACTCTTACCCCAACAGCTGGTATCAACCTGGCAGCCGGAGCTATTTTCGTGAAATGCAAGTCTGACACCATGTAACTCTGTTCACACCGCCAATGCCGCCTTCTCTCTCTCTCTCACCGGAGAAGCTAATTTTCTTTCCCACGAGCCGGCCCGCTTCCCCGTCCCGCGCCCCACCCTCTCCCCTTGTCTCCTCTGTTCATCCTTGTTCACTGGCCTCCTTCTTTCTTCCAGAATAAGCTGGGCTCACTGTCTCCTCTGGGGCAGCTCTGTCCCCTCCACCTGCTGTGTCCTCCCCCTGAAAACCCTTTCTCAAATCCGCAGGGCTGTTGTCTCCCTTCTTTTTGCTCTTTCACAGGTGTGGACAATGCCTGTCATAGGTCGTGTTCCCCAGAAAAAGATGTTGGGAGGGAGGTTTCCTTGCAGGGGCCACTGAGACAGCTCTCAGGAACAGAACCTCTAAGCGCGTGAGGGATGGCGGGCTACGAAGAGTGAGGTGTTGGCCTGCGGTGTGGTCGCATCAGAGGCCTCGCGGTGCTCCGCACCCAGGATGGGCCCTTGGATTAGAGACATGGGGGCCAGGTCTTGGTACCCCAGCGCCGGCCGCTCACTGGATGAGGGCTGCAGCTGGGGAGGGGCAGTGTCTTGGCGGAGGCAGCCCTCTCCGGGTGAGGAAGAGCAAATGTCCCATGAGCCCTGTGATAACGGTTCTAGCCGAGGGCCTCCCTATCAAAACGAGTCAATTTCAATCAGGATGATTTACACCCCTTCCAGGGAGGAAGGGCTCCAGTGGAATTATGCTTGACACCAAGTGGGTGGTCGATCTCTTTGAGAAATGGTGCAGTCTCAGAGGCTCAGTGTTGACCTTGGTTGTTGACATCATGGAAATCTGTGGCTGCAGAAGGTAGGGCACCCTTGGCGAGCAGAACCCGTGCTGTTGGGTCCCTGCATAGCCTCCGTTCCTGCCACCGAGGTTACTTACCATGGTTACATTTAGGGGAAATTCTGGCCACCTGGTCAGTTGATGCCCTGGGATCAGGTGTTCCTTCCCTACCAGGACCAAGTGTCACCCTGGCACCTTGCTAATTTAGATGCACATCTAGCTGTTTACTGGCATGGCCTTGCTCCAGACACATAAGGTCCATGTTGTGAATCTCCTTTTATTAGGGCTTTGTCATAAACCTCACGCAGTATCTTTTCCCGCCACAGATACTTCTAGTACCTTAGGGTCTGTCGGGTCATAGGGCTGAGTGACAGTACACGGCACTACAGCTGGGACCTGCTGCACAGTCCGTTCCTGGTCTGGTCCCACTCAAAGCTGGCAGCCTTCTGTGTCGCAGGGTAAGTAGGTTGGAGCGGCATTCCAAGAGCAGGGTGTGCACTTCCTACAGAACTCAGTGAGGGCTAGTAGACACCATGCTTCCTTCTTAGTGGTGCAGGGGAGTGTGGGTGCAATAATTTGGCATTTTCTTTGGTAGGAAAGTTCCAGAATGCCCCAGGCCACTAGATCCTTAAAAATGTCACTAGTCCCAGACTGTCGCAGAGCACTAGATCCTTAAATATTTAATATGGTTTATTTCCCGTGTGTTGGGGCACACATTTTTTACAGAGTTTCTTCTTCAACGTTCTTGCCATTATCTTGGGCATCCTGTCCAATTAGCAAGATGCCACTGATGTGTTAAATCAACGTAGAATGTCCAGACAATCAGACTCTCATATTTAAGGGAGCAGAAAGTTAACATACTGGGTAAGACTGTAATCATATACAGGTGTTCTTCAGAAATAAAAAAAGAAGGGTTTTAGTTGTCCTTCCTGATGGGACTAAAAAAGAATGTCTTCACAAAATCCATGGCTGTGTACCACACACCTAAAGCACCACTGAGTCAGTGAAAACACAATCCTCGGGAGAAGGTCTTTGTAAACTATATATCTTACAAAGGACTTATACCTGTCATATTTAAAAAAAAAATGAAAAACATATGGAATCCAATAGAAATTTGGGCAAAAGACTTGAACAGAGACTTCACCAATGGATGATAAATTTTGGAAAAGGTGGTCAATTTTATTAGTCATCAAAGGGATAAAAATTAAAGATACAATGACATAATACCACACACCAGCCCATGAAGGGCTAAATTGATAAATATTGGCAATATGAAGTATTGGTAAAGAGGTGAAGCAATGGAACTTGTATGTTACTCTGGAGGTACGAACTGTTTCAACCATCTTAGACAGTGGCATGCTCTAAGACTTAGCAATTCCATTCTTACGTATATTCCTGAAAGAATTGTATACATATATTTATCAAATCATACAAACAAGCACGTTCAAAGCAGCAGTTTTTACAATAGCCCCAAAATGGAAACCACCCAATGTCTATCTACAGTAAGATGGATAAATAAGGTGGTATGTTCAGTAAATAGATTACATACTAACAATGAGAATGAGTAAACCACAACTATAGAAAACATCATGGGTGAATTTCACAAGCCCTGGCTTAGAGAGGAGAACCACCTCTGACATTTTTTAGTATACTGATGACCCTCTAGCTGTCACATTCCTTATGGCCTTAGTAATTGCCCTGTCTTCTGGGTTGCCTCTTGGAAGGTTAGGACCTGGTGAGTCTTCCGTCCACATACAGCACATCCATTCCAGCGTATGCCCCCTTCCTGAGCCATTGAACCCTTTCTTTCTCTGTCAGCTGTGACCATTCTGACATTTCAGCTGGTTGAGTGTGGGTCACCATTTTCTCTGGGCTTCTGAGAGCCATCCTTGCTGGGCTATGCTGTGATTTTGCCCTAATTATTGGTCCAGTGACCAGAACAGGAGATGGGGGGTAGTTCCTGAGGGCAAATGCGTAGCCTTAGAAGCAGAGGTCTCCGCATTGCCTTCCAGCCTTGGGGGTGCTGTGTCCTGATAGGGAGGGGTGCCGAGTCTGCGGCTTCAGAAGACCCTGAGCAGTTTGGAAAGTTTGAATCTTTGAGGGACATCCATGGGCAGGGTCCCAGTTTTCCCCAAAGGTCTTGGAAGTTCAGCCGCTCTATGATGTCTTGGTCCTCAGCTTTCTCCACCTTTCAACTGCAGGGGCTGAGAACCCCTTGGCGTACAGAGAGCGTTCTGTATTCAGACCTGCCTCTCAGCTGCCTCTTCCTGCTCCCAGCCGTTGTTACCCTTCTGCATTGCCCAGCAATGACCAACCAACACCGTTACCCTACGAGTCCTTCACAGTTGCAGGTGACTGGAGTGGGAAGGGGCCAAACTGCAGTGAACACCCCACAGGGCCTCGGCTGCCTCTGCAGGGAGCTCCAGAGTGAGGCTGGCCCATCAGCGGGCCCCTCCGCTGCCTTGCTCAGTCACCAGGGTGGACTGTCCCCAGAGGGGCGTGGCCTCGGACACGGAGGCCCTCTGCAGCTGAGCCGGACCCTGAAGGGGCTGAGAGCTGGAGGCTGCCTGCTGAGCCCGCTCCCCGGTGCAAGCAAGTCTGGGCAGCAAGTCCGGCCCTGAAGGGGTCTGGTGGCGGAGTTCCCAGTTTCCACAATGATGTGTATCATCGTGGTACCTGGCGTCTAGAACACAAGGCACACGTGGCCTGGGACATGGACGCTTACAGGCTTGAGTGTCACTGATGCTCTCTTGGGTGGAGACTGGAGGTGACACTGTGTTTACAGGAAGGGAGGGAAGGCTTGGTGCAGACTCCGGGGCCCCTTCTGCACTCCTGGCCATCATTACGGAGGTGTCGACTGAAAAACATACACAGCCTAAAAGCTGAGAATTATGTTTTATTTGGAGGACCTTCTGAGGACTTCCAGCCCAGGAGACAGGACTGTCAAGACAGCTCTGAGGGACTGATCTGAAGAGGTGAGGGAGGAGCCAGGATGTATACGGGTTTTGTCACAAAACCAGGTAGTCGGAACATCAAAAGATTACTGTTAAAGAAAACCAGACATCTCTAGTTAATGAATTTAGCAACTTTCTATATATGGGAAGATGTGAAAATCTGGGCTCAAGGTGCACCACTGGGGGGCGCTGCAGTGGCTGAGGGCCTGATGCTGCCATCAGGGCTGCTGTAATGTGATGGCTTGATGGCTGCAACATCCTTTGTTTACTGATATCACAGGCAACGCTTTTCATTTACAGAAGGAAGGGAGGAAAGTCTGAGGGCATCAAGGGCAGACAGAAATCTGTGGGCATGCAGAAAATTCTCCCTCCTTCCTTCCTCCCTCTCTCCCTTTGTCGTCTCTTCCTCTCTGCTTCTCCTTCTTTCTCCTTCCTCCCTTCCTTCCTTCCTTCCCTCCCTCCCTTCCTTGTCCCTTCCTGGAAAGGAACCAGTGCCAAGGTTAGAGGCCATGAGAAGAGGGTAGGCAGGAGCAAGGGCCCCAGCTAGGCTGAAACATCACAGGAAACAGCCTCTCTGACTGCATCCACCCCCCCCACCCCCCCACACACACACAGCCCACTCACAGGCTGCCAGGGGTGGGTGTTCTGTGGCTGCACGTTCTGGGGTCCAGGAAGATGACAAAGCTCTTCGGAGAGAGGCTGGATTTGAATAATGCCTCATCTACATGCAGGCAGCAGCATGTGGGGTAATTATCCACCACCTGAGCGCTCTTCAGCCCCCAGGCCTTGAGCACAGAAGTGCCAGGCTGGCAGAGAGAAGGCTCTGGGGCCGGCATGCGCAGCCTGCTTGTGGCTCTGGGTTCCCGAGTGGACAGTCCGGAGCTGCTGTCTGGAATCCAGCTTGAAAACTTTTTTGGAAGCGTGTCAGAGTCAGAGAAGCTGCCAACTCTGCCCATCAAACATAGAATTGACCGCAGGTGGCTCAGATGTGGTGGGCGTAGCGCCAGAGCTTTGGAGCAAAATGCTAGTAAAGCTGATATGATGCAGAACCAGCCCTTGGTCTCTGCCAGACTCTGCCCGCCAGGCTCTGTAAAACTCTCTCTATGAGAGCTGTCTTGTGAATGTTGTTAAGCCCATTTTAAGATGAAAAATGGCCAGTTTATTGAGTGTTTACTACTAAGATGGGCTGTGCTAGCACTGAGAGGGGTTATCTCGTCCAACACTCGTGGCTCTGTGATGTGGGTACTGCTATGACCCCCTTTCAATGAGATGAGGAGACTGAGGCTGAAAGATATTGTGTCTATAACCCAGCAGCTTGTGATTTTACGCAATTGGCTGGAAGAGTGGGGCTGGAAGAGTGGAGGTGTCAAAGAATGCCATGCCCCATCCTACTACCCTGTGGAATCCTGCTATCTGAGAATGGCAGGTGGAGCTTTGCTTTAAAGGGAGGCCTTGAGATAATCAGTTCACCCCATGGCCTCCTTACTTGTTCAGTGGGAGCTATCACATGGACCCTGACATCACCAGACTGTTATTATGCAGAGAGGGAATAAAAATATGGTGAACTCCATCCCAAGAGCAATTGTTGGTCCCTCTAGGTGTTCATGGCGGTGATCTGAGTGCTTTGAAAGAAGCAAAGACCAAACAAGTAATGCCCCAGAGGAGAGTGGAGATCAACAGGGAGCCTGATGCTGTCACAGCCTCTGCTCTGGGTCAGCCGACATGCAAGGTGCTTTTACACATTAGTTTCCCCAATTAAAGCTGGGGGAACCAAGGGTCAGTGTGCTGAGTGACTCGTCTTAGGAACATTTTCACTGTAAGGCAACTGCGACAATCAAGAGTTCATATGCCAAAGCGAAGGAGAAAATGTAGAGGGATCCAGGGTTGTTTATTACCATTTATAAGAAAATGATAATGACGTTGTTGATGATGATGATGATTGTGGACAAAGAATGACACCTGCCATATTAGCAAACAGAGGATATTGCAGCCATCAATCCATCAGTCACTGCAGTGTCTCCAACAGTGTACCCTGAGGGGATTCAGGACAGAACAGGATACTGGCCCTAGATAGTTAAAGTGCACATCAAAGGAATGATTTCAATGAGCCCAGACTCTTGCATCTTCCCGTACATAGAAAAGTGCTGAATTCATTAACTTGAGATGTTTGCTTTTTATTTAATTAACAGTCATCTTTTGATGTTCCAACCACCTGGTTTTTGTTGCAAACACTCCTCTGTATCCTGGCTCCTCCCTGACCTCTTCGGAACAGCCCCTCAGAGCATCTGAGAAGCTGTCTCCTGGGCTTAAGTCCTCAGTATGTCCATCAAATACAACAGAATTCTCAACTTTTAGTTTGTGCGTTTTTTTTCAGGCAGCATGATGAGGATGTTAAGATGCTGCTGTTGATGGAGATGATGATGATGAATCATTAGCTAACAGAGAAGTCATTTTATGCCAGGAACTCTTATAAAAACTATACCGTACATGTATTATCTAACTGAATCATTGTGAAAACCCCATAGATGAGTATTATTATTATTATTATTATTATTATTATCCCAGTTTTCCTGATGGGGAAATTGAAGCTCAGAGCGGTTAAATGTCTTGGCCAAGGTCACAAGCTATGCCAATCCTCAGAGAGAGGTCTGGGAGAGGGAGGTTATTTGTAATGTGCAAAGGAAGGATCTACCCGAAGAGTGTGTAGCAGATGTGCCCTTCAGAGGGGAGGAGAAGGACAGGGATAGAACTGGCAGAAGCACCTAGGTTTTTTTTTAAACAAAAGACAACAGTCTCTGGCAGCTGCAGTTGCCCAGTGTGATCATGGTCTTTCAGGGAGTGGGGTGGGCGCCCCATCCCTGGTGGAGATGAAACTGAGCAGGACCCTGTGGGGCTCCTGGGCACAAAAGCCTTTCTGTGTCCCGCATTTTTTTGTTTGTAGGAAATAGACTTCATTCGGCCTCCATGACCTTCCCTGAGTTCCAATGGGCAGGTTCAAACAGTTGCTAATCAAGGAAGGGAGGGGATGCAGAGATGAGGGAGGAACAGTCAAGAAACAATAGTGCAGCCTTGGGGCAGGTCCTGGTTCCCCTCAAGAGATACACATAATGTATTTGAAAATTCCCACATTAAAAAGTTAAATTAAAAAAAAAGAGATACACATAACAATACCTTTGAGCTGTTTTGCAGGTACTGAAACCCTCACCAGGTGGGAGAAGTTAACTGTCTGCTGCCCACAAGCACGTAGTCCCCAGACCGGGTGGAACCGCAAGGTTGATGATGCTGACTCCCACTTACGTCACCACCAACCAATCAGGAGAGTGTCCACGAGCTGATCACGCCCTCCTCTTTGAACCAACAGGATAAAACTCCTCACTACTCCCTCCAGGTCGGGATAGACAGTTTTGAGGGCATTAACCCACTGTGGTCCCCTTTGCCTGGCAAAGCGATAAAGCTGTTCTTTTCTACTTCACCCAAAACTCTGTCTCTGAGATTCAGTTCAGTGATCGGCGTGAGAGACATGCATGCAGAAGGTGGAAGCAAATGAGCCGGCTGGTTGCTGAGGACGAGGTTCCACAGAGAGGAGATAAAAGTCCCATGGCTTTCGTGGTGGTGCAGTGGTTGCGAGTCTGCCTGCCAATGCAGGGTACACGGGTTCGAGCCCTGGTCTGGGAAGATCCCACATGCCGCGGAGCAACTAGGCCCGTGAGCCACAATTACTGAGCCTGCGCGTCTGGAGCCTGTGCTTCGCAACGAGAGAGGCCACGATAGTGAGAGGCCCGCGCACCGCGATGAAGAGTGGCCCCCACTTGCCACAACTAGAGAAAGCCCTCGCACAGAAACGAAGACTCAACACAGCCAAAAATAAATAAATAAATAAAAATTAAAAAAAAAAAATCCCTGTGCTTCTCACTCTCTGGGATTCTCTGGTAATGTTTCAGCACCTTCAACTGAACTTCTGTGCTTTTTGCAAGAAGCAAGATTGGGGTTAATCTGCTAGCAGGTAAAGGCAACCGCTTGCTTGTTCTCTCCCAGAAAATGCAAGATTATCAAAGTCAACTCTGATTAAGAATCACAGAACTTCTTAAGGAAACTGTGATTATGCATCACAATGAAAGGATAAACAGAGCCCAGAATGGAGAAGTTGCCAATTGTTCTTCCCAGCTGGGAACACCAGTCCCCCTTTGATAGCAAGCTTATTGTCTGTTTGTATAAATTTTCCAAATTCTCCCCCAGTGGCTCAACAGAGAAATAAAGAAGAACCATTTTTTAACCTTCTGAAATGAAAAGGAGTCCCAGTCCTGCTCTGAATTCTGGCTGAGCAGACACTCCTGTCTAATGACCACATTTGTTTCTCCAGGATCTCCCTGGGGAGTCAGGTTTACTTCTGAGGAACTCACTGTGTGCAAAAGAAGAGAAACAGGGCCATGGACTTACTTGGGAAATGGCTGTCAAATCAATTATGCCCTGAATTTGATGAGCAGCCCCAGAATTCTCACAGGTGGTGTGTTCATCCTGTATCCCTTACCAGGACCACGTTTCAAAACCCCTGGCAAAGGGAGAAGGGACAGGGAACAGGAAGCGGACTAAAGGTATCCCATATCTTTGTCTGTGCCATTCCTTATTTGGTCATTCTATAGAGCTTGGAAGTCCTCACCACCAGAGTGCTTTAAAGTTCAGAGGAGAGAGAGTTTTGTGTGCCAGAATGTTTCCGGAGATACCATGTGGACCTTGAAGGAAAAGAATTGGTGAAAATGGCATTTTCCATGTTTATGTGTCATGCACCAGTCTCACCACACTTCTGATTTCTGGGCTGTGGTTTCCCTATCTATTAAAAGAGGGGATTGTCTTCAAGGGCAGGTTACAAATTCAAATGATAAATAGGTTAGTTGGGTTATAGCTATGAGAGAAGCAGCCCTGGATATGGGTGTTAGATATCAAATGACACTCTGGGTTGGGAGGGGGAGGGGAGGTGGCAAATGGGAGGGTCACGTGCCCCTTTTAGAGCGGCAGCAGCTCCAGCCTACGGTGGCCAAGTAGGAAAGTACAAAGAGTGTTCCCAAAGAGTCTTGCTTCTAAAGACAAACTTGGCATCTAGATTCTTCTGAGAAATAGTTTCACCATTAAATATCAGTCACTAAATCAATATATCTTTCAATACCTGGGACAAATGAGACATAATCTGGGAGGCTAGTTGGACCTTCAGGCTGCCAGTTTTCAACTTCTGTCCTAGAGGATGAGAAATGAGGTTCTGCTAAGGTGATAATAAGGACTGCATGCTTTGTCCTCCCAAACCCATATGCTGAAACTCTAACCCCACACGTGATGGTATTTGTAGGTATGACCTTTGGGGGGGTGATTAGGGCATGTGGGTGGGACCCCCATGATGGAATTAGTGCCCTTATGTAAAGAGGAAGAGAACTAGCCCTCTCTCTCGACCACACAGGGACACAGCAAGAAAGTGGCCATCTGTAAATGGGAAGAGGGCCCTCACCAGAACCAGACCATGCAAGCACACTGATCATGGGCCTGCAAGCCTCCAGAACTCCAAGAAATATGTGTTTGCTGTTTAAGCTGGCCAGTCTGTGGCATTCTTTTATAGCAGCCTGAACTAAGACAGATGAGTCTGCTTTGGGGCCAGCAGATCCCTCGATGACCCCCACTTGTCCACTCTGCCTGTGGCGAGGGGCTCATCTGTTTTCTGTCTTTGCCCTTCCAGAATGTTGTGAGCAGGGGTGCACATGTGTCTCTATGTATATATAGCCTCCCGAGAGGTCGGTGCACAGACTCAAGCTAAAGAGATTTTGGCTTTTCCCTGTGTTTACCGTAAGTGCCACAGTTAGTTTCCAAAGAGCTGTTTAATTACTCTTTTGGTCTCTCCAGAGAGCATCTGGGGAGGGGGGGGGGTGGAGGGGGCTGACACTAGGAAGGCCTTTAAGAGGGCTATGCACAGGTACCCCCTGCTTTTTGAAAGTTCATTTTACACCATTTCGCTTTTATGAAAGACTTACAGTAGTACCTGTTTTTGCTAACAGAAGAGGATTTTCACTTTTCCGAAAAAAGACGAGAGTGAAAATCACATTCAATGTCTGTTTGGCAGGCAGCTAAGCTGTTACAGAGGCAGTGAGTACACAAAGCAGCGAGAGCAGCCCCGCCAAGCTCCCTTCTTTCCCGGGAACCATACTCAGCATCTGATCATTGAGCCGCTGTAAGCTTTGAACTGTGTCTGTGCTTTACCTTGATTTATGTTGTGCATCCATTAGCAAGATGTGTCCTAAGGCAATTGCTTCTTTGCTTTACACCGTTTTGGCTTAGGAAAGATTTCATAGGAACGCTCTGCTTTCAGATAACGGGGGACACCGTGTACTGAGAGAAGACGGATTATAATTGTGCTGCTCCAGCTACGTGTATCACCCTGGACTCTGTGTGATGTAGGACTGGCACCCAGGAGGGAGTGGGTTAGTTAACAGGGAGCAGATCAGAGGTAAGGGCAGGGGGCAGGGGGAGAGGAGGGGAGGTGGGTGCAGGTAGCCTGACGTGCTTACCACCAACTCCCCCTCGCTATGGTGATGAGGCTAATAATTCCAGCAGGAATCATACCAACATCTTCCATGATTGACTGCCTCTGTGTGTCCGTGTTTGACAATGTTATCGGAATAAATCTTCACAACCACCCCCAGAATGACATGGTATAATTTTTTCCCATTTACTGAGGAGTCTACAATTGGCTTGTGCCCACATATTAAGCCAAGTGACCCACAAAACAGCTTGGCCACTTTCTTCCTCCAGCACGGGGCTCTGGGCCGGCCACTCGAGCTCCTGGCTGTGCCTGCAGCCCTGCTCATCTCACCTGGTTCAGAGCAGGGGGTGGGGGAAGGGGGCATGCCATGCATAATGCTGCTTTTATTACACAGCTTACTAATATCTGCTCTTCCAGAGGGTAGGAGAGTTGATGATGTGGATTGTGTAAAGTGCCCCTACACAATAAGTGCCACGATAGGTACATTTTAGGGGACCCCCACCTCAATATTGTCTTAAACAGATGAGTGAACTGTGTGGGTCCACCCTAGGGCCAACGATACGCCTAGAATTGATCACCTGTTGGCACCAGGACTGGGCAAATTGGGGCCCAGTCCTAGAAAGAGACATGCCTCCTGGATGGACCAGGTCAAGGGATACACAAACCTTGACATCAGAGCACAGAGCAGGGGTCTTCTGGCCAGCAAAGTATGCACCTTGATTAGCTTTTTCTTTTTTTTAGGTTCACCTAAAAATAAACATCTAAAACCTCAGTGGCTTCAAGCTGCAAATATTTCTATTTCTCATTTGTAGGGTTGGGGTCAAGTTCAGCTTTGCTCCAGCATCGCGTTCTCCTGGGACCAGTCGCCTCCCACAGCTGAGTCTGCCCCTTGTGGCGGGAGCATCAAAGGAGCAAAGGAAACAAAGAAAAGGGGCAACTCTGAACGTTTCATGTTGAAATGGGTCGACATCCACTCCTCAGCGTTCCAAAGGCCAAAGTCCGCAAGTCCATAGGAGGGCAAAACTCTTCCCAGGCCAGTGGGCAGTGTTGGCAAGTCACATGACCAAGACCAGGATGCATCACTCTGGTTCGGGGTGGCAGGTGAAAGTCAAGAGCAAGGGCACCTTCCCCAATATCCTAACATGCGAGAAGAACAGACCCACTTTTGAAAGGAGTCCGCTATCGACTCCCTCCCCACCAGCCCCTCTGTTTCCATCCTCCGTCTCGCTATCCATCTGGTGGGTCTTCCAGGCAGAAACTGGTATTGCAATATTCCTCTCCCTGGCCCCAGGGTCCAGCATTGTCCCTGGGAGAGGCCAGTGTTCTGAGCATTGCAATTATGCCCGCAAACCAGCTGGTTGTACTTGTCTCTTTCTTTTTTTGTTTTTCCCTCCAAACTGTGAGACTATTCCCCTTGATGGCACATATTCTGAATTACCTACTTGAAAGGAAATTTTTCTTGCCCGTATCTATGGATCCTTATATGATACCTAAACCCAAACAAACAAAAGAGCAAAAACCTGCAAAGATGTATTTTTAATGACTTGGCACTCCTTAAAAGAAAGCCCTGGGCATGTTGCTGCTGCCTGGTCCATGCCTTTGCTATGGACGAGCACCCACAGGAAGTAATAAGTGCGTGATGAATGCTGTAGCACACAGAGGCAGTGACTCTCAGGGGTGTCATGACCACTTATTTACCAACTGCTGGAAGCCTCTACCTCCTCATCTATAAAAGGCGAGCAGTGCCTATGATGCTGAATTAAAGGCGGCGTGCTGAGAGAGTGGTGTTGGAATCACACGTAGAATATGAATCTGAGTGGGCACTTATATTGCTTCTCCACGCCTCAATTTCCTCATCTAAAAATAGAGGAGAACAGCTCCTAACTCATAAAATTACTCCGAGGACACAATGGCATGAGAGATTTGGAAGGGATTTTGTAAAGCAATGAGTGTGAGGCACTTCTGATAGGGTTTGATGCCATTGGAATAACTGTCCCTATTTATTTTTTAAACCAAACAGTAAACTGTGGTTTGCTGATGTGTGGGGAGTGGTGGGGAATTTATCGTTTTTATTGACTCAGCTGCTGGAGCAACCTTGCACCAGGTGGGGACTGCCAAAAAGAGTGTGCTGAAGTCTGCTGGCTTTCAGTCACCCAGCTCAGAGCCTGCTGTCACTTCCCTGTCCTGTGACGCCAGGCTCCTGGGAGCTCCTGGTGTCCCAGTGGGGTAAGTTATAAAAATGGCTGCAAATTCTTCCCTTCCCTGTATCCATGCCTAGCTACGTTCTGACGTACAGAGTCTATTTCTCTGCCCCTAGAGTCTGGGTTGGCTGTGGGACTAGCTTTGGTCAGTGGGATATTAGCAAACATGAAGCAAGCAGAGACTCGAGTGCTTGCCCACTGGGGCTCTGCCTTGGAGCAATTGGAATCCTACTGCATGTGACAAGCCTGCTGGATGAAGAGAGACACACCGTCCAGTCTCCCCCACTGCCCTATCTGGCATCCAGCCAACCCCTGAAGTGGAACCACTGGCTGATTGGTATTTGACCACATGAGTGAGCCCAACTGAGAGCAGAAAAACAGGCGGGCTGAGACGAATCCAAATTGAAAGCTACAAAAGCATGACTACGTAAATAATTGTCGTGTGAGCCACTAAGTTTGGGGTTCTTATACAGTTAAAGCTCACGGACAAAATCCGTACCCCTGGTCCAGACCATGCTCTGTCCATCTTGATATGGTGCCCTCAACATGTGTGCAATATGTTGATAAACAGAGTAGGCTGCTGTATCTGTGTCCCCCCAAGACAACCCTCACGTTCAACGATTCACTAGAAGGACTCACAGAACTCAGAAAAGCTGTTCTACTCATGGTTACAGTTTATTACAGAAAAAGGATGCAGATTGAAATCATCAAATGAAACAAGAAACACACTTCCTGTTGTTCACTCCTGGTGGGGTTGCGTGGACCACAGCTGGTTCTCTGAAAAGCCCTGTATGACAGTGTGCAAATTGCTGCGCCCTGTTTAAAGGTAAGAGACCTTTTCTGGCAGAAGAATAACTCAGACAGAAGGGTGAGAAGGTTCGTGGCTCAGATGACGTCAGACCTGTGCTGTGTGTAGAAGCTTAGTGTGGTTGGTGCACAGGTGGCTGTGAATGTCACAGAACGCTGTCATTTACGTGAGAGCTAGAAAATCAGCCTCGGGCACAGTGCTTCTTAAACCTCCCTTGGTCAAGTTTCCTCTCCCTTCGCCCTCAGCCTCCTCCAGTATAGAACGAGCTGGTCCGATGAGATCACCTCCGAGGCCTCATTTAGTTCCATGATGCTCTGACCCTCCAAACTTGAAATGTCACTTGAAGGAGTCAGTGACTTGGGGCCTGGCTTCGAACAGTGTCCTTTAAATGTCAGAGATTGTATATCCTTAGTCATTATTCTAATGATCTGCTTGTCTTGTTCATTCCAGATGGAGATGTAATCTATTTCCAATCCCCAAGATAATCGAGCTTTTAATGTAATTGTGGAAGAAGGATCCCAGAGCATCAATAACTCCACAGCTCTGCCATCCCTTGAAAGTATGAGTGACGTGAACCTTGTGTTGGATCACTCATTCATTCATTCAGTAAACACATCTTTAGCCCCTGCTGCGCACCGAGCACAGAGCACATAGATGCAGAGATGTGACTACATGGATGGAGCTCAGAGGTCAAGGACGGAGAGTGACAATGAGTGAAAGCCACAGTGCAGGGCGATCCGTGCTTTGCTGAAGGAAGCATTTGGTGCTACAAGAGCCCAGATGGGACCACCACCCACCCAGGTTGGGCCCCCCAGAGAAGGCTCTCTAGAGAAACAAGCTGAGTGTTTAAAATGAACAAGGCTTGCCAGTGATGTGGGTTGGGGGGATGCAGGTGGATGGGAGGGTGCACCAGGCAGAGAGGGCAGCACATGGCAGGGCTAAAGACATCAGTGACATCCACCAAAGTGAATGTAAATTGGGTGCTTACAATGAGCCCTACAACATGCTAGATTCCTTACTTGCATGAATTTAAACCAGTCAGGAGGCTGGTGCTCTTATGATCCCCTCTTCATAGAAGCATAAACTGAGCTCAGGGGCATTACGAATAGAGCCCAAAGAAACCAACTCATGTTAGTTAAAAGCAGAACTGGATGCTAAGACTCTCTGTCTCCAAACGAGAGCAGGGGGCATATATGGGGGAGTGCTTCCATGAGGCTAGAGAGAAAGAAGACAAGTGGAACCACGTGGGTCTAGGGAAACAGCCAAAGGCCAGGGGATTGGGAGGGACTTGTAGGGGAGGCTGAGTCTGGCTTTTATTCATGGAACCAACAATGTGGAGTGATGGGAATGGAGCCATGAGCCCAGCTGATACCTGCTGTGGTGCCCCGGGAGAAGCCAGGGGTGTGAAGTACTCCAGGGGCAGTGGGATGAAGATGTAATAGGCCAGCCGTGTTGTGTGAATTTAGAGTCATTCAGCCTTGGGCTTGATTATGGATGAATCATGGTCCCAAAGACAAACAGGAGTCCCGAATTCTAGTCACAGCTCAAATGGCCTGGCTCTCTGACCTTGAGAAAGTTACCTGAACTCTTCATGCCTCAATTTCCTCATTGATTAATGAAGCTAAGTAGGATTGACATTGAGTTTTTGAGGTTTCATCCGTCTAATGTATGCTGAGCAGGAAATCTGTCGGTTAATGCAGGAATAATAGAGGACAGTTGAATGAATTAATAAGTTCAAGAGTGAGTGAAAGAATCAATGAATGAAAAATCTTGAAGGGAAAAGGACCATGGATAGATCCTGTGCCACACCCAGGGACACCTCCCTCTAGGTCCTGGTACATTATTCAACATTCTACTTTTTAAAAAAAATAATAAATTTATTTATTTAATTTATTTATTTTTGGCTGTGTTGGGTCTTTGTTGCTGCGCGTGGGCTTTCTCTAATTGCGGCGAGCGGGGCCTACTCTTCGTTGCGGTGCGTGGGTTTCTCATTGCGGTCGCTTCTCTTGCTGCGGAGCACAGAATTTATGTAAGAGTTATATTCACAAATAGGTACAGGAGAATTAGCAATGTTCTAGCTCCTTTTTTGGGCGGTGGGTTCTGGCTGTTTTTATATTATTATACTCTATAAGTTGAATATATGTATATATATACATACAACCTCTCCTGTGTTTCATGTTATTTTATATTTTTAAAGTTTGGTAAAATACACAGAACATAAAATCTACCATTTTAATCATTTTTAGGTGTACAGTTCAATGGCATTAAGTACATTCACATTTTTGTTCCACCATCAACGTCATCTATCCCCAGAACTCTTCTCATCTTCCCAAATTGAAAATCTATACCCATTAAACGATAACTTCCCACTCCTTCCCCCCACCACCATCTACTTCTGTTTCTATGAACCTGACTACTCTAGGTAACTCATATAAGTGGAATCATATGGTATTTGTCCTGCTGTGCCTGGCTTCTTTCACTGAGCATAATGTCCTCAAGGTTCATCCATGTTGCCCATGAGTCAGAATTTCCTTCCTTTTTAAGGCTGAATAATATTCCACTGTAGTAAGTACCACATTTTGTTTATCCATCCATCCGCGGATGGACATTTGGGTTTCTTCCACCTCTTGGCTATTTTGAACAGTGCTGCTATGAAAGTGGGTGTGCAGATATTTTTTGGAGTCCCTGCTTTGAATTCTTTGGGGGTATATACTCAGAAGTGGGATTGCTGGATCATATGGTAGTTCTATTTTAAATTTTGGGGGAAGCTCCATACTGTTTTTTGTAGCTTTCACTGTTTTACATTCCCACCAGCAGTGCACAAGGGTTACAATTTCTCTTCTATATTATTTTGAAAGAAGAGGAAGCCATGGTTGACTGGTGCCATCTGCCACAGACATAGTAGGAGAAATGGCACACATGTGGGGTGTGAAGCTTCTGACCTACAGGCGTGTCCCCTTCTCCACTGCAGGGAGAGACCCTACCAGCTGCCGACTCAAGAGCAAAAGCCAACTCCATTCTCAACCTCATGCAGAGTCAGGGAAACGGGAACATATTTAACTGTGAGATAGAAATTCTGACCATCCACCTGACAGAAATTAATAGGATTTATAAAATTCATGGCTGGCAAAGGATTAGGGAAAAAAGTATTTTCAAATATTGCTGATGGGATTATAAATTACTGGGGTCATTTCAGAAAGTAATCTGTTCTATTAAAATTAAAAATGTATCTAACTTTTGACCCAATAATCCACTTTGGGGAATATCTACTACAGACATAAAATTATCAGCCTGTAAGAACGTACAATGATATCTTTGCCGAATTTTGTGTGGCAGGGTGAAAAATCCTGGAAAAATGCAAGTACAGTATACTTATTATGCTGCAACGTACTTATTTCTCTTGATAGAAAGTAGCTGCAAATATGCAAAAGAAAAAATTTGCATCTCAATATTGATTATAGGTAGTGGTGTGATTATATGAGTGCAGAGAAAAGTCTAGAAGGTACATACACAGCTGTTAAAACTGAGCACCTGAAAGTAGGGCTCTTGGGCTTGTAATGAGTTTGCTAGATAGTGAGTAAATCTAATATGGATACTGATTCCAGGAATCTCCAGGATACAGTGTGATGAGTGGGGTATAATTCTTGGAAGAAAGACTTGATTCAAATTCTAAGTCAGTTACTCATTAAGATAGGCTGCCTTCTCTGGTGGGAATATCCATCACTGCCTTGCCAACTTGAAAATTCCTGTTCATCCTTGGAGCCCCAGCTTGACCGCCTCCTTCCTTGTGAACATCTTCTAATCCTTGTTCCAGGAGGAGATTACTTCCTACAGGAAGGTCTCCCACTGCCTAATGCAGGATTTAGTCATAACACTCGCGGCACTGGATTGCAATTCAGTGCATCTCTCTGAAATGCCTTATTGGACTACGGGCTCCTCAAGGGCAGGAGATGCAATTTCATTCATTCATTTATTCATTCTTTCTTGACACCTATGTCCCCTGCTCCTCCCCAGCCAGGACACAGGCCCTGCAATTAGAGATGAGGGATTGGCAACACTACCCTCCATGGTTATGTAAATTTATATCATAACGTGGGGTTGGAGACGGGCAAATACTCTTTTATCATTGTAAAGTCAAGGCTACATTTGCAAACAGTAGGAAGCTCTTATGTAAGTTTTATGAGTATTTTGGCAAGAAACTAATCCTAGTGGTACAGGACATATTTTTTTAAAAGACGTTAAAAAAAAAAAAAAAAGTGAAGCCCAAAGCAGGAATTCATCACCGTCTCCTCTCCTCCATTCCCAAGACTGGGTGTCACTCTCCCCATCCAGCAGCAGAAATGGGGTGGAGGAGGGAGTGTCTTCCACTGAGTCCCAGAGGCTGAACTGTTGACTTTGGACAGAGGAGACTTGTGGGGAGGGATGGAGAGGTGGTCCTTGGAGAGAATGGGAAGGGGATAAGGAGGGAACCCTAGGAAGGCTGGTATGCGGGTTTAAGCTCTCGCTTGCAGGGATGTTGAGAGGAGGCAACTGGCCCAGGGGTACAGCACCATCTCCCTCATTGTCAAGGGTTTGCTTTAGCTCTGAAGCCTCCTAGGCAAGAAATTCATACTTCAGGTGAACAGTGGGAAAGGCCATACAGTTGTCTCTTGGTATCTATGGGGGATTAGTCCCAGGATCTCTGCAAATACCAAAATTCATGAATGCTCCAGCCCCATATATAAAATGGCATAGTATTTACATATAACCTATGCACATCCTCTGTATACTTTTAATCATCTCTAGATTACTTATAATACCTAACACAATGTAAATTTTATGTAAACAGTTGTAAATACAATGTTAATGCTACATGAATATTTGCTGACTTACAAGTTTTGCCTTGTGGAACTTTCTGGAATTTAAAAAACATATGTATTTTTGATCCGTGTTTGGTTGAATCCACAGATTCAGAACCCATGGATTCGGAGGGTCAACTGTATTTGGAGCAAGACAGAGGCCATCCACCTCCCCCAGGATCTCCAACGAGCTTCCAAACCCTGATGACGGACTATGGGCAGGTAAGTTGCAGACACAGGGAGCTGGTCCCTCCTGGCTAGGCATTCACCTAGGCTCAGATTGAGACACGCCCTGCAGGACACAAGAGGGTAACAAGTGAGTCACATTGAAACAGACATTGTTTCAGTGTTATACTAAGTGCTGGAAAGGGATCCGGGCTGTAGGTAAAAAAGATAGCTGCTTAGTGAACATTGATCCCACCTCCTCCTTGTTTGCAGTACTTGGTGTTAATAGATGCCCCCTCTCCCGTACATTCCTGGGCGCTTAAAGAGATGCTGACCCCACTCCCAGCTCCAGGGCAGACACAGGTTATTCAGGCTAAAACCATACATGTTGCTAGTGATTCATTCAGAAAGAAAGGACTCAGCCACAGGTGATGTGATTCCTCTCGTCATGGGATTTGTCTCATCGGGAACAGTCAGCTGTTAGAGAGAGCTTTGGGGGGCATTTAAAAAAGAATTAAAAAAAAAAATTTTTTTTTTGGCCGTGCCTCATGGCATGTGGGATCTTAGTTACCTGACCAGGGATCGAACCCCGCGCCCCCTGCATTGGAAGCACAGAATCTTAACCACTGGACCGCCAGGGAGGTCCCTGAGGGGTACTTTTGAGAAAAGAGCATACCAGCTCTTAAGAGAGATACCACAGGGACCAAGAGTTGTTTTTTCTTTGGATTGGAGGCCCAGGGCTGCTGCAGCCAACTTCAACCCTCAGGGATAAAGTGTCACCTGGAGGAGGCCAGGGCTGGGGAGAATGACAGAGGTTCCAAGCCAGAGCCCTTCCTGACCCAAGCCTGACCACCGAGCTGCCTCTCCGTGCATTCACTTCTGTGGGCCAGTAACTCTCTCTATGGGATCAGGAAGAGAGAAAAGCACTTAGCAGTTAAGGAGGAACAGAAGTGAGTTTGTGCAAAGCCAGAGGGATGTGAGTCTTGAAGTCGTTTGAGGGAGGGAGTGAAAAGGGGTGAACCTCGAGAGGCAGACAGACTGGGCACTCAGAGCTTGTGGGAGAAAGGAGCTTTCAGCTAGTGCTTGTCTCGCTGGACCTCAGTTTTCTCATCTGCAAATGGAGATCTAGTCCCCGCTTCATACCACAAGCATGTCAATACCTGGGTCGACCAGGTATGCAGGTGAGCCCTGGGTGGTGGTCATCTACACCTGTGCAAATGGGGCCAGGTGCTTCCAACACCAGTTTCTTTAATCAATATTTTTTTATTGAAGTACAGTTGATTGACAATGTTGTGTTAATTTCTGCAGTACTGCAAAGTGGTTCAGTTATACACATATATACTTTCTTTTTTTAATATTCTTTTCTATTATGGTTTATCATAGGATATTGAATATAGCTCTCTGCACTATACTGTAGGACCTTGTTGTTTATCCATTCTCTATATAACAGCTTGCATCTGCTGACCCCAGCCTCCCACTCCATCCCTCCCCCAACCCCCTCCCCCTTGGCAACCACCAGTCTGTTCTCTATGTCCACGGTTCTGTTTCTGTTTCATAGATAGGTTCATTTGTGTCATATGTTAGATTCCATGTATAAGTGATATCATATGTCGACTCCAGTTTCTGGTCTTGGGCAGAAACCAGTAGTTGCAAGCTAAGGCTCCTCTACGGTTTGCATCAGCGGTACGTGTTTAACGACTCTTTAGGGGAAAAAAAAGGCTCTGCTTTCTTGCATTTGCCAATTTTCATGAAGTAAATACTACCACCATGATCAAATGCAAGCTCCCAGTGGGATGCCGTCACTGAGGAACTGGGAAGAGGAGCTCACACGTAGCCCTTATGAGCCATCATAACTGGCTCCAAATCTCCACTGGTTTCTGCAGCCCAGCCCTATTACTATTCATGCTCTGAATGTTAGTCAGGAGTCTTTCCCTCTCCTGGCAAAGGTGGGCCAGTGAGAAGCCAGGCAGGAAATGTGAGCTTTTTCAATTTGTCAAAATGATTGATACTGCCCAGCCAGAGGGCCAGGGCAAAGGATGCTTGTACAGCAGACAGGGAAGGAAGAGTGATACCTATAATACAGAGAGGGGCATGCGATTTAGGAAAGTGGATTTATCTTTTTTCTTAAACAAGAGGGATGGGGAATGCCACTCCATAGCCAGGACGTTATCGCTCTGTCCTTGCTTTTCTAGCTTTTGCTCTAAGACTTGCATCCCAGGAGGGCAGCACTGCAAACAAGTCCGCAGTCATCTCCCGGCACCATGCTCCTTACCTCTGACCTGTCCTGCAGGAGGACTCGGTGACCTCTGGGCGGCAATCCTATCCCTGGCAGGCTGGGTGGGATTGAACAAGGTTCTAATCCCCTCGGCTTCACCTGCAGAGTGGGGATCACAACATCTACCCCACATGCTACTCAAATATTTTTTGACACCTATCATGTTGCTTCTTGGGAAACGCAGTTGTAGAGAGGAAAACGTTTGCTGATCTATGGAACATGCCAAGTATGGCGTACGTTCTCCTTACACCGTGGTTTTCTTCCTTTTCTTCTTTGCTGAGATCCACTTTACAAACTGACTTCTCTGTTCTGAAATCCCCATCAGCTTCTTCCCGTGTACTGGAAAAAGCCCACATTCCTTTACTGTTTGGACTCTCACAGTTAAGATGTCCAGGAAAAAAATTCTATCGAAATTGAAGCTGTGCTTACTCTCTGGCCAAGTAATGTCATTTCTAGGAATTTAGTCTAGAGACACACGACAGAGCAGTACATACATACATGGAAATTTGTGGCAGTATTGTTTGTAACAGGAAAGATAAAAGAAAAATATCCATCAATGGAGGAAGAGAAAAATAAACAACAGTATACTCAACTATCTGAGAAAAGCTTTCTAGAGCTTAGCATGGCACCCGGCATGTAATAGGCTCTCAATAAATGTTGAATAAATAAATAAAATGCAGTGTGACCATTTCAACAAAAAAGACAGATCTCGGGGCTTCCATGGTGGCGCAGTGGTTGAGAATCTGCCTGCCAATGCAGGGGACACGGGTTCAAGCCCTGGTCTGGGAAGATCCCACATGCCGCGGAGCAACTGGGCCCGTGAGCCACTATTACTGAGCCTGTGCGTCTGGAGCCTGTGCTCCGCAACAAGAGAGGCCGCGATAGTGAGAGGCCCGCGCACCGCGATGAAGAGTGGCCCCCACTTGCCACAACTAGAGAAAGCCCTCGCACAGAAATGAAGACCCAACACAGCCATAAATAAATAAATAATTTAAAAAAAAAAAAGACAGATCTCAATCAACTGAAATTGACTGATGCTCGAGATTAAGTGAAAAAAGCAAGTTGCAGAACAGCATATACAGTTTTTTTTTTTCTATTTTATAAAACAGATTTATTCTCCTTTGCTCTCTCTGCATCTGAATTCCTTCAAATGCCCAGAAAATATCTGTAAAGCTGTAGAAGAAACACTTTGGCATTAACTTCTAGAGAACGAGACAGGAGACTGGTTGTATAATCTGCTTTTTTCATTCAACGATACGCATTAGGCAAATTTACATGAAAATCAGCACAGCTCCGCACCACCATTCCTCATGACTGCCTAATATTTCATTACATGGAGTTTTCATCGCTTGTTTGTGTTGCTATTTAGGTTATTGCCAATTTTTCACAATTATAAGTAGTGCCAAGACGAACATTCTTGTGCCTACATCTTTGCCCATAGAGAGTGTATTAGAAAATATAGAGACTACATTCCTAGGTGCCAGGGGAAAAAAAAGTCTTTCATGTTTACATTGAATGCTCTGTTTCTTGATTAATTTTGAAGCCATGACATGGCTCAGCCACTCACCTGCCTCAAGGCCGCGAACCAGAAAACCTCTGAATCTCAGTAAATCTCAGTTTCCTCATCTTGAGATAGGAGTTTCCAGCCCCAAGGGGTTGTTACAAGAATAAGATATGATCAATGAATGGAAATTGATCCGCTCGCGTAGGTTCACCGTAAGCTCACAATATTCAGTAAATAGCAGGTATGATTCTTCCTTGAGAAGAACCAGGCGATGGGAACAAGCCATGTCTGAGGGAGCTGGGAACTCAAAGGCAAGTAAAAGCGAGGTCAAACACTGCGGCCCGGTTGCCGAGGGGGGACATGGACTGGAAAAGGGCAACAGCACAGATGGTGGCCACTTGTTCCTCCTCTCTTCTAAAGAGAACCTTTTCCAAGAGAAAGAGAGTCTCTCTCGATTCTAAAGACACAGGCCCATGAGGATCACGGGGATTCTGTCATCGGCAGCAAAGATTGAATCTCCCCCTCAGTGAAAAACAAAGCCGGGGCAGCCTGACTCGTAGAAGCCGCAGCACAGCCAGACTGGCCCTTATGGGGAAGCCACAGAGGTCTCACGGTCAGGTCCTCGGCATTGGGTCTGGGGCCTGTGGAGGCCTGAAGCTGCCCGCCGTGATGGCAAGAGGAGCAGGGTCGATCCATGGATGTGGGTCACCTCCCACCTTCTGAGGATGCCCAGAAGTTCTAGAAGAGGGAAGCTTGTTCAAGGGCAGGAGTGGGCAGGGGGCTCAGAGGATTTGAGATTCAGTTATTGAAGCACCTGCTTCTGTCCTCTTTAAAGCCTGGGGAAAGAAACCGACGCTATGTTTGCCCAGGTGGCTGGATGAGGCACTTTGGGCTCAATTGAATTGAAATTCAAATTGCTGAAGAACTGGCTTCAGTGTCTCCTTTGTCTCCATTGCTCAGGGGTGTGTGAGTATCAGACACCCTGTGAGCAAGACACCCAGCACATGGGATGTGGGTGTGATGATTCTTTTTTTTTTTCAGTATCTTTATTGGAGTATAATTGCTCTACAGTGGTGCATTAGCTTCTGCTGTATAACAAAGTGAATCAGCCATACGTATACATATATCCCCATATCTCTTCCCTCTTGCGTCTCCCTCACACCCTCCCTATCCCACCCCTCGAGGTGGTCACAAAGCACCGAGCTGATCTCCCTGTGCTATGCGGCTGCTTCCCACCAGCCATCCATTCTACATTTGGTAGTGTATATATGTCAATGCCACTCTCTCACCTCGTCCCAGCCCACCCCTCCCCCTCCCCATGTCTTCAAGTCCACTCTCCACGTCTGTGTCTTTATTACTGTCCTGCCCCTACGTTCTTCAGAACCTTTTTTTTTTTTTTTTAGATTCCATATATATGTGTTAGCATACGGTATTTGTTTTTCTCTTTCTGACTTACTTCACTCTGTAGGACAGACTCTAGATCCATCCAACCTCACTATAAATAACTCAATTACGTTTCTTTTTATGGCTAATATTCCATTGTATATAGGTGCCACATCTTCTTTATCCATTCATCTGTCGATGGACGCTTAGGTTGCTTCCATGTCCTGACTATTGTAAATAGTGCTGCAATGAACACTGTGGTACATGACTCTTTTTGAATTATGGTTTTCTCAGGGTATATATGCTCAGTAGTGGGATTGCTGGGTTGTATGGTAGTTCTATTTTTAGTTTTTTGAGGAACCTCCATACTGTTCTCCATAATGGCTGCATCAATTTACATTCCCACCAACAGTGCAAGAGGATTCCCTTTTCTCCACACCCTCTCCGGGCATTTATTGTTTGTAGACTTTTTGATGATGGCCATTCTGACCGGTGTGAGGTGATACCTCATTGTAGTTTTGATTTGCATTTCTCTAATGATTAGTGATGTTGAGCAGGGTGTGATGATTCTTATCGGTTTCTTCCCCCAACGAAACTTGAGACTCTCAGCAGGAGACAGACGTAGGCTGTATGGACTTCATTCATTCCACAAGTGTAGTGGTTAGCGCCTTCTGAGTGTCAGGCGCTGTTCTAGGTGCTGGGTGTATGGCGCCTGCTCTCGGGGATTTCATATTGGAGTGGGAGATTTTGATGGTACAGAGCATATTGCAAAGGAGTGATGATTGCTAGTAAGAAAAGACATCCAGGGCGAGGAGATAGGGTGTGATTCCGTTGTTGGCTTAAAAAGGATGGTCAGGGAAGGACTATGGAAGGAGGTGAGTTTGGAGCAGAGACCTGAAGGGTGCAGGACGTCTGAAGAAGTGCAGCCTGTGATGCCCCGAAGTGGGGGAGCTTTGGATGTTTTGGAAGAACAGCTGGCTGGAGCACATTGAGTGGAAAATGGTTGAAAATGGGCCCTTGAACAAATCGCTAGGAACTCAACGGACATAGGAAGGACTTGAGATTTGATTTTCTGTGTGAAGAAAAGGCTTTGAAGGCTTTCCAGGAAGGGTGATGCAATTTGATTTATATTTTTAAATGATCCCTCCGGAGGTGGCTGAAGGGAGAAGAGCCTGCGATGGGGGAGGGGGCTGACCCAGAATCTCCTTCAGTAGATCATGCATTCCAAACACCCCACCCCCTCCTCGCAGAGGAAATTAAGACACATGGGCCCTTTTTATTCCATTAAGGTGAGGGCAGAAAAGATTACAGCCTCAGCTCCATGGGGGAAATCACTTATTCAATTTGCAGTCATAACTGCTTTTGCCCAGACATCATCTGAAGAGGCCCTTGTGCGGGCCCTCCTGTGAAACACTGGCGAGGTTCCCCCAGAGCCAGGCTGGGATGACTTCACCATGGCCGACCCCTGTGTGGTGCCACCCAGGGCCCAGATATGAGCGAGGGCCAGGGCAGGTGAAGGCTGGCATCACACAAGACCAAGGACTCCAGGCAACTGATCATTTGCTTCTAACTGAAGAGTCTGGGTTCCAGGAGCAGAGAGACATTGCGAATCCTACTTCATGTTTTGCTAGACACAGATGTCGTTTCTTAAAAGAGAAGTCTGCAATTTTATGAAAAGGAATAAATGAATTCTAACCCCAAATCTCATCTTTATGTGCAATTTTCTCTACTCTTAAAATGAAAAGAAAATGGAGCAAAGAGGAAGCTGATATTATCAAGTGAAGTATTGAAATAATGGGTCTTTGAAGGCTTAAAAATCCTCCATATCACATCCATTGTTTAAAAATGAAATTACCTTTGTGGAAGACCCCGTACAAAGGTAACCAGGGAAACTGGTGGCCAGTCAAAGCTTGGCTTCATATGAGCGTCCGCTCTGGACTGTCTCAGAAAGGGGGCTGTTGACTTGAGGCAAGAGTGAGTCTTATAGTGTTTGGGGCACAGATTGACCAGGATTCGTAAATGAGGTAAGTAGCTAATCTGTGGTCTTATCTTTAGAATTATGAGCCCAAGCAGAACAATTACTCCTGTCATCTTATTGTGAAACATATGGGAGGGGAGGAGGGGCTACTACAGCAATCTATGCTTTGATGCTTTGTGTTGTGAAAATTCATACATAGATACAGACCCTCTGTCTTGACAGTAACGGTACAGTTCATTCACAAAGTCTGGTTTTCAGTTCATTTCACACTATTTTAGGGAGACTTGTTCAAGTTATTTCTTGCTTTTCCTATCTGTAAAACAGGTGTGAAGGATGATTTTCTCTGATAATGAAGAAACTATGCATCCTGATATTCTATAAGTTAGCCAAAGGCAGTCAATTCCAAGCTTTTATGAAACACTTGTGTTTGTGTTTCTTACAAAACTAAACATACTCTTACCATACAATCCAGCACTTATGCTTCATCGTATCTACCCAAATGAGTTGAAAACTTACATCCACACAAAAATCTACACACAGATATTACTACAACTTTATTCATAATTGTCAAAAATTGGAAGCAACTAAGTTATCCTTCAGTAGGTGAATGGATAAAAAATTGTGGTCCATCCATATAGTGGAATATTATTCAGTGCTAAAAAGAAGTGAGCTATCAAGCCATGAAAAGACTAAGACGATGTTACTAAGTAAAAGAAGCCAAACAGAAAAGGCTACACATTCTGATTCCAACTATATGAGACTTTGGAGAATTAAAACTAGGGAAACAGTAAAATCGTCAATGGTTGTCAGAGGAGTGGAGAGTGAAAGGGATGAAGAGGTGAATCACAGAGGATTTTGAGGGCAGTGGAACTGCTCTGGATGATACTGTAATTGTGGACACATGTCGTTATACATTTGTCCAAAACCAGAGAATGTATAGCGAGTGAACCGTAATATAAAATTTGAATTTGAGTGATAATAATGTGTCTATGTAGGGTCATCAATTGTGACAAATGTACCACTTTGGTGGGGAATGTTGATGGTAGTGCTATGGGGATGAGGTGTGTGGGATCCCTTCATACTTTCCCTTCAATTGTACTCTGAACCTAAAACTGCTCAAAAGAAAAAGTCTATTAATTTAAGAAAGAAAAAGAACTAACCCTGCTTGTTTAAGCCACCTGATATGTGTTTATACTAGGAAGTTTATTTTTTTTTTTACAAAGAATGAGAGAAAAAGAAAGGGGAAAAAAAGCAAACATTTTTAAAGTATCAGCTTAACATTAAAAATTACTTAAATGATAAATGGTTTTAGTTTTCAGAAAGTCTATCAGTAAGGAGACAAATTCTATAAGACCTAAAGTAAAGAAGAAAGCTATTAATCATTTAGGGTTTAGAGCACCAGACAGACAGCCAATCTGAACTTTAAAAGCGTAATCTGCTCAAATATCAAATGAAAAATTCATTCATAAAGCTGAGTAAATGGCTTTTGATGGGGTAGTATTGTTCCTTACATTTTGCAACTGAATCTAAGATGCAAATGTCATTGTTTCATGTTGATATCATAAGCTCAAAATCAAACTAAAAAAAAAAAATCAGTGTCCTAATTGAATGTGTATCCACTTCACCACTACAGCTTTTTATAAAATCTATGGCTGCACATTCAGCAACCTATTTATGAAAGGATTTATTATGACCAGAATTTGTGGCTAAATAATAATCACCTGGTGAATAGACAAATTGTGGCAATTCATATAATAGAATACAACCTGCCAATAAAAATAGATGGAGCTACCGACATACACACTCCAGATGAATTCCAAAACCATTATGTTGAACAAAAGAAGCCAGACACAAAACGATACTGTATGATTCCAACTATAGAAAACTCTAGGAAAAACAAATCGAGCACTGAAGTAACAAAAAGCCATCAGTGGTTGCCTGAGCTGGAAAAAGTGGAGGAGAAACTATACAAGTTATAAGATTTTGTAACTATATCTTGATGGTGTACTTATTTATCAAGACTCTTCAAACTGTACACTAAAATGTACCTTGCAAAGTTTATTTTAAAATAAGTAAAAAACCTCTGAGAGTGATGAATATCATCAGTGACCCCTCACTCCCCACCCCATTTGTTGATTCTGCTGGGGGGTTGCTCTTTTTCTGGGTTTCCTAGACCCTTCTCAATTGTATTCAAAATACACCCGTCCCAACTGGCACCTTTGAAATAAGGGTGACGGGCATTTGGGACAAGGTTGTCTGATCACACTCAATCCCAAAGCATAATATCTCTTAAGGGAAATGAAATGAAAAACCTTCATGATCACTGGCTCCCCCTCTTGAATGTTTCCCAGTATAAATCCATTTCCATGCTCTTTAGAATGACAGAGGAGCTGCTGGATTGTTTCTATTTCTGGGCCAGACGGAAATGTATGAGGGAACCCTGGGAGACAGATGAGGCTATCTTTACCCCGTTCCTACGTTGTTCACTACATACACTTGGTGAATGATGACCAGTCCACAAAGAAGTCTGAGCCAGCTTAGTTCAGTTGCTAATTTGGCTGTAATTTGCAGCATAGTGACAGATTTTATGGCTCAAAAATCCCATTTTTCTGTTGTGGCTGTTCATTTAAGCCCATCCATCCATCCATCCATCCATTCGCCCATCCAATATGGCTGTAGGCAGTGTGTACTGAGCATGGGGGTGGGGAAGGGAGCACAAGCCTTGCCTCACAGGACCTGTCTCGTGGTCTTTCCTCCTGGAGGGACTTTGGTGATTATATGAAGTAACGTGTAGAGTGTCGGCTCATAGCAGGCACCGATTTTTAAAAACATTTTTATTGGAGTATAGTTGTTTTACAATATCATGTTAGTTTTAGGTGTACAGTAAAGTGAATCAGTTATACATATACATATATCCACTCTTTTTTTAGATTCTTTCCCATATAGGTCATTACAGAATATTGAGTAGAATTGACCGATTTTGTCTCTCTGCCCTTCCCCCGTCCCTTCTTGTGGGTCTCAAACCTTAGCTCTGTTGCTAGATAGCTCTGTGACCTTGAACAAATTACTTGCCGTCTCTGAGCATTAGTCTTCTAAGCTATAAAGAAGGGGTGATGCTGGCCGTCTTACTGGATGCCTCCTAAGGGTATTAAACGAGCTTACCTATGTAAACCTCCTGGGGTGCTGAGGACCAGAACCAAGAATTATGAAAATGATTCTCCACCTGCGCACACCCTGTTCTACTCAGTATTTTATGTGTGTCAAAACACACTGCACTGTACTCTCCACCATAAAAGTCAGTGAAAAATCAGGGAAGGAAAGTGAATGATGGAGAAGAAATGTAAGCTTTCCCTGGGTTGGGGTGAAAGTATAGTGAAAATAACCCAGAGATTCCTTCTGGCTTCTGTTCCTCCTCTTCTTTCCCTTACTGCTTTCAGGCATCCATTGGTATCCTTTATGATAATGTCTCCCAAATCCATCTCCAGCTTAGACTGTTTCTCCTGAAGAACACATGTATGTATTCACCTGCCCTTGGATGGCCTCCCAGGGATGTCCCACAGACACCTGAAAATCAAGATGTCTGAACCTGAACTCGTTACTGCCCTCCACCTGCTCCAAGCCTGTGTTGCCTTCCCTCAGTAACTGGCACCCAGTCACTCAAGCCGGACTCCTCCCTACACATCTTCCGCAACCTACTTCCCACCACGCCCTGGAGTCTTCTGCTTGAACAGGTGCCTCTCCCCTTTTCTGTGCCTTTTCTAAGACCGCTGCATCAGCCCCCTTCCTGGTCCCTCCTCTGTTCTAGCCCGTGCTCTCTAATATTGCTGTGGATCTCTGCCTGGAAGCAAATCAAAGGAAGCCCCCGTGCCTGGAGACTTGCCCTGGTCCCCAGAGATCTACCTGGTAAAGAACGAGCTCCTTCTCTAAGTCACAAAGGAAGGCTCAGGCTGCCTTAGTAGAAGCCTTTCTTCAAATGTGAAAGGATTCTCTCCCCGTGAATCCCACCTTACCTCTCCAGCCTGAGCTCTCGCCAGCCCATCACCTTCCAATTCTGAGACACTCGGCTTCCCTCTAGAATACGCCACGTGCTCTCGCTCGTCCTGTGAGGGATTTAGGAAGAGGGGAATGTTATTACTGGTGCACAGCCTTGCCCACCTGCCCACTCCCCAGCCATCCTTCTGAGCTCAGTTCAGGCATTGCCTCTTCCAGGAAACTTTTCCTCTTCTCCCTAGACTGGGTTTGATAACCCTCATCTTGGGCTCCGTACACTGACTCCATCATATTTAATGATCTTTTTCTGCTTCCATCACTGGACTTCAAGCTCAATGCAGGCCGTGCTTTAGACAGTGTGCCCAGCACACAATGAATGCCCAGCCCATAGTTAGCCCATGAATGAATGAGTGAAAACAAAAAGGACAATGAAATCCCCAGTACCACCATCTGTGTCAACAGTGTAGCTCAGACTGATATCCTTCTCCATAGTGTTCTGTTATAAATACAAAGACAGCAAATATCACATAGTGAATTTCACTTTGTAAAACATCCCCACCTCCGTTTATCTCACGTGATCCTTGCAAACTTGTGAGGTACTTAACAGGTGAAGAAACTGAGGATTGAAAAATAAGAAAAATAGCAGGGATTGCACACTTAGGGGTGTTGGGCACTGTCTAAGTTCTTGTCATGTGATACCTCATATAATTCCTCTGACAACCCTATGAAGTCTCTATCGTTAGCTCTGTTTAACAGGTGAGGGAGCTGAGACACAGAGAGGTCCAGTGACTTGCCAAGTACTTGCTCGATTTGCACGTAGAAGGGGCAGTGTGCCCCAGAGCCCGGGACTGGAGAGAACTTGCACATTTCTGTTCATTCTCTTAGGGGCAGGCCCAGTGGCCGTGTGAACAAACCCTGGACAGTGCTGGAGAAGAGGGACCACAGCGCAGATACCAGCTAATCCAGCTGAAGCCATCGTGGACCAGCCAGCCCCAGGCAAACTGCAACCGCTATAGAGACATGTCTCAGTAGAGCTGAAAACAGAAGGGACACCAGTGGAACCCAACCCAAATTTTAGGATAAATGAACAGTAGTTGTCTTAATCTACTAAGTTTTGAGATAGTTCATTACTGTAGCAAAAATCTACTGACTCATGAAGAGATACCGAACATCATTATTTATTAAGGGAATGAAGATTAAAACTCCAATGATATGTGACTTAACACCCACTTGGGTGGCAATAATCAAAAAGACACGTAAAAACAAGTGCTGGTGAAGATATGGGGAGACCAGAATTCTCTTACTCCATGGGTAGAATGTAAAACAGTGCAGCCACTTTGGAAAACAGTTTGACAGTTTCTTAAAAAGCTAAGTGTAGATTTACCATATGACCCAGCAGTTCTGCTCCTGGGTATCTACCCAAGAGGAATTGAGACATGTCTACACAAAGAGTTAGACAGGAATGTTCATAGCAGCATTATTCCTTGAATCCAAAAGGTGAAAATAATCCGAATGTCCACCAAGGGCTAAATGGATAAAGAAAATGTGGTACATTCATACAATGGCATACTATTCAGCAAGAAAAAGGAACAAAGTATTGATACGTGCTGCAGGATGAACTTCAAAAACATTATGCCAAGTGAAAGAAGCGATATGCAAAGGCTTATTATATGGTGCTATTCATATGAAATGTCAAAAATCTACAGAGACAGAAAGTAGATTAATACTTGCCTAGGTCTGGGGATGGAAATGAGAAGTGATTACAATTGGTTGTGAAGGATCCTGATGGGCTGATAGAAATGATCTAAAACCGGATGATGGAGAGAGTTGCGCAACTCTGGAAATATAATAAAATCATTTAATTGTGCTTGTAAAACACATGAATTTTATGTTACATAAATTATACCTCAATAAAGCTATTAAATTTAAAAAAACACCTAATGATTCATTGATGTAACATATATGATTCAGGAAAATATTGCAGAAAGAAAACACACACACACACATCGGTAAGCGCCTTGCTTCTGCCCATGGTTTTCATCATCGCAAGGCCCTGGCCCAGGGTAACATGTGGTGTGCGAGCCCCCAGGCTGCAATGTGCTAACTCTCAGTGTGCCTTTGTCATGTATCACTTTGCCTACCTCTCCATCCCCCCAGGATGATTTTGCATGCCTGCCTAATATTCAGTACTTTATCAGAGACCTGTTAGATAGATGAAATTTGCTCTTAACTTAATCCCTTGTCAACCACTTAATATTTTTCTCTTTCTGAAAATCCTCCAAAAAGATTGTAGGTGTATTATAAGATATACTTTAAAGTAAAATAATATTCAGAGATTGTAAATTTTTTCTTTCCCCCAAATTACATTCCTGCCCTTGTGGAAATGTAGGGCTTTGAGATCACTTAAAACATCATTCTCTGAATCTTTCAAATCATTCGGAATGATTCATGGCTCTGAGCAAGATGCCCTGATTGGAGCTGCAAGTACAGAGACACCCAGGCTGGGACTCCGTCCTCGGGGGCCACTGTGGGTGGCGTAGATGACAAAGCTTCCCCTCAGAACTCCAGGGAATACCTGGCTCCGGGGTCTCCTCACCTGGAAAGCCTTCCCTGACCACCCGCTTCCACACAAGGGACCCTTGTATGGAAGGGGCCGGTAATGCTGTAGAAGCATGTAATGTGCATTAGGCATGTATGTGCTCAGTGAGGTGGACACAGTGAGTGTGGGACACCCTCTGGCTGCCGCTCCTGGGAGGGGAAGGGGGCTGTGTCACCATGTCACCATGGCACGCGACTTGCTAAGTGCTGTCCTAGTGTTTAAATGATGACCAGGTGTGGCAAGACTCCACACACTGGGGGTGGCCAGCATTTGTGGCTCTGAATTTGCTTCCAGAGAGAGAACTAGGAACCGAGAGATTAACTTGAGCTCAATTCAAAAAGAACTCCCTAACAGCTGGGAGTTTTCAACAAGGACACCCCCAACTTCCTGTCGCTGGAGGGATCCGCTTAGCCACAGGCGTGGACCTTGGGGTTGGCGTGTTTGCAGAGGACTCTCTGCCCGGGGCTGTGAGGTTAAGGGGATGCCATCTAACCCCGTCCACCTCTGGATCTTGTCACAGATGAGGAAATCACCACCATCCTCACCTCAGCATCTTCACTCACTCAGGAGGCAAGTGGGATTCAGGGATTCGGGGTAACTAGCTCAAGGTTGCACAGCCAGCAAGCGAGTGTGAGCTCTAGCTTTCTACGCCTCTCCCGACGTCGGTGGGCCCTGCACTGACCATGTGACACTCCTGGGCTCGCTTGGCGCTCGGGCTTTGGGGCTGTTTGTGGTGGTGGTTTGCACCTCTGGACTCCTGGGGTGGTCGGGCCCCGTCCTGCCTCCTTGTCAGGAGGTTTCCATGCAGGCCTGTCCCACTCCTACTACTATTATTGTAGCGCCAACGAAGGTCAGAGAAATTACCTGGAGCCCTGTTGCAACAGCTGAACTCTTAAAACTGAACATTCCATATTTTTCTTTTTTTTGCATTGTGGTAGCTGCTATTAAGTGAGAGCCTTCTGTGTGTTAGGAACTGTATTAGGAGATTATCTATCTATCTACCTACCTATAGATAGATATCTCTTAGTACATAGATGTTACATACATACCTATACAGATATGCAGATTACATATACATAGATTGCACACACATATATAACATATATTATATACACACATATTATATATACATATATGTATACATATATTATATACATATACATTATGTATACATCTTATATATACCTAGATTTTACATACCTATATATACATATATTATATATACTTTTTTTTTCTCATTTAATCTTCATACTTGCTTAAGCTAGCTATGGCTGTGTAACAAACCACTTCTATACACAGAGCTTAAAACAAATAGCAAGGGTTTTTGTTTCCCACAGTTCTGTGGGTTGGCGAGGTGTCTCCTCTGTGGTTTTGGCTGTGCTCCCTCACGTGGCTGCCTCAGCTGGGAGGCTGGCTGGCCTGGCAGGTCCGGCACCTGGTGCTGGCTGTTGGCTGGGCATCTCATTTCTCCTCCGTGTCGCTGCCCATCCTCCTGTAGGCTAAACTGGCTTCCTTACAAGGTCAGGGCCGAGTTCCCAGACAGCAAAAGCAAAAAGCTGCAACACCTCTTCCAGCCTACACTCTGGAAGTTGCATAATATCCTACCCACTGTGTTCCACTGGTACAGAAAGACAGCCTGATTCGCCATGGGAGGAACCTGCACAAATGGGGGTACTGAGGGAGGCATGGTCATTGGGGCCATTTCCTAAGAATCTGTCACAACGCTAATACTCTGAGATTGTTTCCCCCATTCTCCTGAAGTACAGAGATGTTCAGTAATTTACACAAAGGCACACAGTAAACTGGGTAAAGAACCCAGGGTAAGCCTTCTCCAAGTTCAAACTAGTTCACTTGAACCTCAAAATAAAATACAAAGTCCTCACATTTATGTACCTTTTACAATTTATAACATTTTCTGTTGGTGGTGATGATGATGACTTTCGCTGGAGCCTTACAGGAGTCTGGACAGTGAAATCTAAGTTATGTCATGGATTTCTCCCTTTATTGGTTTGTGAGGGCTGCCTACCACGAAATGGGTGACTTAAAAAACAGAAATGTATTATCTCATCGTTCTGAAGGCTGGAAGTCTAAGATCAAGGTGTGGGCCAGGTTGGTTCCTTCTGAGGCTGTGAGGGAACCCTCAGCTTCTCCTGGTTTTGTGGCAATCTTTGGAGTTCCTTGACTTGTAGAAACATTATCCTCAGCTCTGCTTTTCCTTTCACACAGGGTTCTACGTGCATGCATGTCTGTGCCTAAAGTTCCCCTTTTTAATGACATTGTATTAAGGGGCCCCCGACTCCAGTATAACCTCCAGTATAACCTCAGCTTAACTTTACTAATTACATCAGCAATAATCCTATTTTCAGTCAAGGTCATATTCTGAGCTACTGGAAGTTAAGCCTTCAACATATCAATTTGGTGGGGATACAATTCCATCTACAATGCCCCCTTTAACATGTGCGCAAAATGAGGTTCAGTATATAGTTTTACAGGCCAACTGAGAGAACCCCACCTTCACACTTCGATGCACAGGTGCAGTTTCACACAGTTCTAAGGACTGTCGAAATGGTCGTACTCAAACTTCTACTCACACAGTGGAGGAAATGGAGTCCCAGAGGGATGTGGTGAGTCGTCCAAAGTCACAGGGGCCAGAAGCCAGGACACTTGATGGCTTCTTTTAGAAATGTTTCTGCCACATCACACTTTATTCTCACATACTCACAATTTAGTCCATTCCTGGGCCTTTAGGAGACAATTTTTAAAAGCTACAAAGGGCTCTTTGGTGAGGCCTCCTGAACTCATAAACCCTTTGCAGCCTTAAAACAAATTTGCTGTAGGATTAAAGCCCCCGAAACTGAGCCCTGCCTGGCCCTGGGCCACAATTATCCTGAAGGCGCTGGAGACGCCATTGCCCTCAAGACAAAAGGACAGGCTTCTGTGTCAAGAAGAAAAGCTCCCAAGAAAGATCTCTCGGTCTAACAATTGGGCAAACACACTCAAAATGCTTTTATTCTATTAGTGACCAATTCTGCCAAGGCAGGGATTTCGCTCAGCTCGGCAGCATACAGATTTTGACATGGATTTGAAAGAAATTTAGGAGACTTCCATTTATGACCAGAAGAGCGTAAAAGGGTCCAAATTTATTTTCCACTTTAAACAATTAGAAAACTGAATATATATTTCATTTGGATATATACATATATTATATAAAGTAATATACCCCTAATGAGTATACACATGATATATATACATATAATGAGTTTTAGACATTGGAAACATGAAGCACAGGACTGAGTTCCCTGAAGATGTGAATAAAGGAAAGCAAAGTGAGCCCTGCAATTCTGAGTTTATAACCTAACGGCAGCTTCCAGGCTGCAGTGAAGAGAGGGGTGAACCAAGAAGAGCCCAGCAGGTACATTAAGCTGAGAAGATAGGAATAAGAGGTGGTGGGGTGGTCAAGGGGACAGAATTTGTGGAGCAAAATATCAAAAGAGAAGAGCGCTTCAGAGAGAGAACCCTTGAGATCTGCAGAGGAAGCCTCATTAGTTTTTGGCTGGTGACTGATCTGACTTTGTATTGCTCAGGCTTTCGGTAGAGTATACAAGATGGCATTGCTTTAGTAAGGTGGCTAAATCTGCTCTAGTCTAAAGGCTCTTAGGACTTGCCCTTAAAAAGCTGAAAAGCAAGCCTCAAACGGATGACCGATCTCAAAAACTTAACTGCATGCCAGAACCAAGCCTACACTATTTAAAGAAATACTACAAAATCCAGCACCAATGCAATGTCTGGAATTCGATCAAACCTATCAAGTAGGCAAAGAAGCAGGAAAATACAACTGAGAACCAGAAGAAAAATCAACCAATAGAAACTGACATAGGAATAACAGAGATGATCAGATAAGGCCATTAAAATGCTATTATAAATCTGTGCCATATATTAAGAAGATAGATAATAACAAATACGATAGAGAGAAATGGAAAATATTACAGTATCTTAAAAATGCTTCTAGAGATAAAAAATACAGTATCAGAAATGAAAAATATTGGTTGGAATTAACAACAGAATAGACTTGAAGAAACTATCAGTAAGCTGAACACATAGCAACTGTTCAAAACAAAGCACAGGGAAGAAAAAAGGAGGAAAGTAATGAGTAGAGAATCAGGGGCCGTCCTCATAATATCAATTTATTTAACATACATGCAGTTGCAGTCCTTAGAAGAGAGAGGCCAAAAATAAGTGTGTAAAATAATGTCTGGAAATTTTCCAAATGGTAAAAACCATAAATCCAAAACAGAGAGTTCACATACAACAAGCAAGAAAAAATTTTAAACTATCAGGACATCTTATAATCAAATTGTTGGAAACCAGTGATAAAAATCTTAAAGCACCCGAAGAAAAAAGGCATATTATACCTTTCACACAAAGGTCCTTATGAAAGGACCATAAATGGTAAATATTTGAGTGACGATAAGCTATATCTTATTTTCAGTACCTTTCACAGGTAATTGAATGTTTAAAGCAAACGTAATTTCAATTGTGGGATTTAAACCAAACATAGCAGTTAAATGTATAAGAACTAGATCATGAAGGCCAAGAAAGGATATCAGAGGCATACTGTGAGCGTTTTAAAGTTATGTGAAGTGCGAATATATGAAGAGATTTAATATTATTTGAAACCCTAGAATGCCCACTTTAAAAAAAAGTAAAACTAAGAGGTATAGCTGAGACATGAGTGGAAATAAAATGAAATAAAAAATTGATCCTAAAGAAGGCAGGAAAAGGAAAAAAGTGATAGAAAACAGATGGAACAAATAGAAAATGAATAGCAAGACAGTAGATTTTAACCAAACCATACTGATAAATACTGTAAATGCGTAGTGACAGAAAAGATCAGAGGGAATTCTTGGTGGTGGTGGAAATGTTCTATATCATGACTGTGATGGTAGTTTCATGACTGTGTATATATTACCAAATCTCACCAAACTGTAGAATTACAAAATTAGTGAACTTTATTTGATGCAAATTATACCTCAGTAAAGCTGTTAAGAAATAAAAGCAAAATAGAAAGATGCAGGGGGGAAAGAATGAAGAGTAAAATGGGCCCAAGATCAGATTTCAAAGTCGATACACACACATACACGCATGCATTGTGTGTTCAAAGCTTTGCTGATTTTTCCTTTTTAAAGTTAATAAATTATTCACACAATGTATTTAGAAAATGCCAGAGAATACGAAAATATTCTTTATGATCTTATCTTTCTAGATTTGAGCACTATTGTTTCTCAAGCATATTTTTCCAAGCATTATCACATATATGCTTACATAGACACACAAGTATGTTTTTCTTACTAAGAAGATTATCATATTACACATAAGGCTTTCAGTCAACAATATTTTGGAAACATTTTCTCATATTGATAAATATAAATACACTTTTATAGTCACCATTTTAAGAGCTGCCTGGAATTCCACTGTATATGTATATGTGTGTGTGTGTGTGTGTGTGCATTTAACCATTCCCATTGCCATATGGATGGTTATTTGGGCTTTTTCATATTTTAAATTTTTGTCCTTAGCAGTATTGTAGTGAACATTCTTATGTCTGTTTTTTTTCTTTTTGTTTTCTTTAGTATAAATCATAAGACTTAGAATTGTTCAAAGGGAAAACACCCTTCTCATAAGGACTTTTACAACCTCCCCAAAGACTGTGGCAGCTGACACGCCTTTCTGGTAGAGCATGTGAATACCAGTGTTCTCATATCCTCACTCACCATGAATATCCTTAGACTTTTGATCTTTGCTAATTGGGTATATTACTATATTGTTTCAGTGTGTGTGTGTGTGTGTGTGTGTGTGTGTGTGTGTGTGTGTGTGAGAGAGAGAGAGAGAGAGAGAGAGCTTTTGCAAGGTGTTTCCAGAGGCTTTCAGCTGCTGTTATGGGTATTATCATGCCCAAGAAAAGGTGAGGCTGGGGCCTCTTCATAACAAACCTTTGATGCCATATCTCTGTGATGTCTTATAACATGCTTTCCAATATTATATAATTTAAAAAATGAATGTGATTATGCCCACCTCACAAGATTGTCGTGTGAGTATTGGGAATAAAGAAGAGAATGCTTTTTAATGTAATGCTCTTTCTTACAGAAGCACTGGAAACCACTTAATTTTCAACACCTAGGAATCAGCTCAATAATGTTGAGCACATCCATGTACTAAAACACCTGTGGTCACAGTGAGGCCATAGTAGAAATGAGTTTACTGAGCTGGGAAAATGGTCATGATAGATTGTTAAGTGGAGAAAAAAGCAGGTTATAAATAGGTATGTATGCTATGATTCCATTCTTTTGGTGAGTAATCATATTCAAGTAGAAAATGATCTGAAATTACACTTTTTTTTTTTTTTTACACGTATTTTTATATTCTCATTGATTGTTTCTGGATAAGTGGGTGAACATTTTGTCTTGCCTGTTTCTTCAGACTCTTCTGATGGCCAACGTATTGGTTGTAACAAGAAAAAGGCAATTTCGCAAGAACAACCAACACCAACATTATTTAAAGTGCCTAATGGGCGCCCAGTAAATGCTTATTATCCTTTGACATTTTCAGCATCTCTGCCTGCGGGGCCATTATCTTCCCCACGTGTCGTACAACGGCTGGGGAAGCCGAGGTTCCAGGAGAGCAGGTACTTGACCCGGCTAATGCGAGGCAGCAAAGGCACTTAAACTAGTTCTCTGACCCCGAAGCGGGTGCCTTTCAGCTTCATTCCTCACTGCACAACACGTTTGTCCTGAATCTTCCTTCTCCTCTGCCTTCCGGTAGCAAAATTCCACGGCAACGTGGTCCTCATCTTACACCTGTCTCTGCCAGCAGGGGCCAAGAGGACCTGGAGAAGTTCCAGCAGGTGGAACTCTTCAGAAAGGACCCAGAGCACCTGCATGAACGGGGGCCCTGCAGGGAAAGCCCCTCCCCTCCCTTCCCCTCCCCTCCCCTCCCCTCCCCCACAGCCTGTGAGCCAGGATGCTTCGGGCTCCAGGGAGAAGCCATGATGGTGATGTTCCAAAGAGCACCCCCCAGGCTGGAGTTGCGTGGTGTCTGCTGTGACCCCTCCCAAGTGCCATCAGAAAGGTGGGTGTAGTAGGGCCCCGGAGGAGCAGCCGCTGAGGGCCCTCGGAGCCCAAATCTGCCCACACCTTCCGCAAGCGTCTCAGACTTCAGCACCACTCACACGATGCTGTATGCTTGCTGGAAAAGCCTCCCTTTGTGTGACTGTTACTCACCAGCCAGTCACCCGAGGAGGAAATTGCGTAGATATTAGCATAGTACCCACTTCACACAGAGGTTAAATGGCTGAGACACAGCCAACAAGTAGGCCAGGTGGGCTGGAACCCACACTCTCCAGGTTCAAGTCCACGAATGCTCAGTGGAGAAACACTTAGCACAGTGCCTGCCATCAAGATGTGTCCTCCCTCCTTTGGTCTTTCCTTCCCTGGGAGGCAGAGCCAGGGGACACAGACAGAGGGTTCTGTGTTGCAAGCCTAATTCTATGGCTGTGGTCAGGGGCTTAATCCTCTCTGAGCATCACCTTCTTCTTAAGCAAAATGGGGACGTAACTCATAGGATGGTCAAACCTGGAGACAGTGGGGTATATGACGCACCTGTTAAAGTACCCAGTGCATTGTAAGGGAGTAACAGACATCAGTTCATACAGGCAGGCCCATGTGTGAGCAGTAGAACTTCTGTTCCCTGGGGCTCAAATGAGCTCAGGCTCCCAGGGCTCATTGCTGCCCACCGCCCTTCCCAGGGGGGTGTCGTGACTGAGGGTAGAAACAAGCCCCCAAGAGTCAGCCAGATTGGCGTTTGAATCCTGTCTCTGCCACCTCCTAGCTGTGTGTCTTGGGTGGGCTGTTAAATCTCTCAGCCTCAGTTTGCCCATCTGTAAAATGAGGGTAATTATACCCACCTGGGGAAGTTGAAAAAATTAAACTAAATCCAGCAGGTGGAAAGTGACCCTCAAGAGGGCAGGGCTTGCTGTCTTCTGTTCGCTGCTCTTTTCCTAGCAGCCAGGAGGAGGGCTGCTTATAGTGGAAGTTGGATAAATATTTTGTGAACAAAGGGATCCAGTGAGGCATGAGCCAGCATGGGGTGGGTTTGGGTCTTGTTAAAGAATGGAGAGCCCATGAGCTGATATTTATTATCACCTTAACCATCGCCACATCCCAACGTGAATGAACATGAACATGAATGTCTAGGGTCCTGACGGGCACCACCTCTGAACCCTGCTGGTCTGTGATTGATACGTGGCTGCCACCACCCCTGGCTGTTATCAGAGTGCCACAAAGTCCGCTTAGCGGGATGATTCACGGCGCCCCCCAGAAGCTCCCCCTGATGGTAGCCTCTCAGAAGAGGTGGCCCCTTCCCCCCACATTGGCGTGGGGTTTCTCCTTCTGTATAAACGCTCCACGTGCTGGGAAGATGGGGCTTGGGCATCAGTCAAACACCAGCTCGAATCCTGAGCCCACCAATGCGGAGCTTTGTTACCTTTGGCTGACTCATGAAACCTCACTGAGGCTGTTTTCTCCTTGGAATAATGGAGGTACTTGCTTTGCACATTTGTTGGAGCTAACAATGTCTAATGATCCCCGGGATACACTACGAATCCTGCAAGACCCTCTCCACCATCTGCACCAATGGCGAAGACTTTGTCTCTGGTGACACCTACTGGTTGGTGCCTGGTCCGTGGGGAGGAGGAAACCCTGAGACTTCTGGAATCGCAGGGTGTTGGGAGCTGGAGCTTATGACACCCCAGCATTACAGCTAATAAGGACAGCGCCCCCCATGGCTGCATCGCTCACCCACCGCTGGGATGGGCTTCTGCTACCACTCGTGCACCCCACGGACCACTCGGCAATTCAGCAGCTGGGAGAATCTCTGAGAAGACAAACAGGAGGTAAAAAGCCCGCTGGCTCAAAGCCTGCCCTTGGTTTCCCTTTAGCTTAGGATGAATCCAAGCTGAGCACCTCGGTGACAAGACCCCACGTGGCCTGGCCTCTGTCAGTGTCCTCTTACCTGGGCCCCGTCCTCCATGCACTCTCTGTTCTGGGACCCATGGAGGCCCTTACTGGTCCTTCTGCCTTGGACATTCTAATCCTGCAGGCTCGTTTCCATCCTAGGGTCTCTGTTCACAAGCCACCTCCCCGCAGGGCTACCCCAGTGTGTGGCCGCTGCCCCAAGCCCGCCCCTGCATCACTCTCCTTAGTTCCCAACAGCGGCCATCAGCTCAAGAAATGAACAAAGTCATGGGCCGATGGCAGGTCCTAGTTACGTCTGTCTCTCGCACTAGAATGTGAGCCCCACGAGGGCAGGGACCCATTTTTCTGCTCTTGTGTTGACACATAGTGAATGCAGGTTTGCAAACTTGGACTTTCATCACTTAGTCACAGTGAGGGACACAGACAGGAGATGCAGCATCTCCATCCATCCAAGGCCCAGCAGCTACCCAAGTACAGTTTCCTTCCGCCCCTCACCCATTTGGGCGTGTCTGGGAAGAAAGCTGGGAGGGGGGGGTTCCCCCGGGGAAAAAAGCTCCGGCCTCATTTTCTCACCAGCCTCTTACACCCTTCTGTCTAGTGTATTGGTCAAGGGTTACTGCCCAGATGCCACTCCCCGGCCTCATGCGTTCCCTAGATCAGAGGCAAATCCAGCACACACCCGTCCGCATTTATCAGAACTGCTTTGCGGGATTGTCGTGAGGGTTCAATAGCGTAATATGGGTATCGTGTGCGGTCCTGGGTAGCTGGCATGTGTAGCTGATTGACAACTAGAAGCTGATAATCAAGTGCTGCTCGTGGGCTTTCCAAGTCTGAGTCTGCGTGCTAAGGGACCAGAGGGTGGCTTTTAATATGCGCTCCAGGACGCTCCTTAGAGACTGCGGTGGGCAAGACCATGCCCCAGCCCCTTGTCTGTTCTACATTTTGGACTTTGGAGAAAGGTTTTGTTTAAGGAAAATCTTTCTCTCCCCTGCAATGCCCCTCCCCATCTCCCCATCCAAAAAAAAAAACGAATGTTTAATTGTGTGCCATCACCTGTGTGGAAAGAGGTCTGCACGTGACTCAGGGGTCCTGGCTCTGATCCCAATTCTGTCTCGTCCAGGGGCTGTGACCATGGCCAACTCGCTTCCATTTTCTGGGCATCAGTTTTCCCCAAACATCAAAAAAAACTAATTATTTCATCTCCCTCTCTGGTATGTGAGAATTAAATTCAGTGTCTGCATCATTAGACAACCATTAAATTAACCAGACACTTATCAGAAAGGAGCCAGCTCTAAAGCCAGGAGCCTGGTGCAAACACTCCTCTGCTGCTTCAGCTGTGTGATAGTGGATAAATGACTTCACCTCTCTGGGCCTCTCATTTCGTAGGTGGAAGATCACTCAACTTACAGAGCTGCTGTGAAAATCAGTTGAGCCAAGTGGGGGTGGGAGGGCTAAAGCACCTGAATTCGCAGCCGGCGAACCACACCTTGGTACTGAGAAATGTGACTTCTCTACTTTCCCTGTTTCCCAGGCTCCTACCCCAGGCTGCCTGGAGCTTTCTGAGGGCTGCCTGGGATGGCCGCCCAGAGCCCTTTTCATCCAGGGAAATGCTCTGCAACTCTCTTTTCTCTTCCTTCTCTTTTGATTCACATCAAAGGGCTTTGAGAAGCTGAAGGCACATAGTGATAATTTGGGGTCTTGACATTCTCTCTCTCAGCGGGGTGGAGTGCCGGGGCTTCATCCACTCACCAGAGAAGCGTTCGTTCTTCACGTGTCGTGTGCATCTGCAGCTGGACCACGCTGTGTACATGGGTGGGAGGAGGCGGAGCTGTCAGCAGGCAGCCCCCGCAGGGCCAGTCCCGGACCCCCTGCCTGGCCCTAACTTCCTCCCATCTCCAGGGTCCTGCTAACGGGTCTGCCATACATGCGGGCAGTGGGACATGTGATGGTCCAGCTGACGGGTTCTCCTCTGTTCCAACACCATGGCGGGGGCGGGGCTGTCTGCAAAACGTTTCCCCAAACCCAGGGCTCTGGTATTTGCTGCTGAGAAAATTCTGAGCTAGGATGTGGTCTCTCCTTTCTTAGCAATAGAAAGAAAGGGCATCAGAAAGCGTCTGCAACAAAACCAAGCTCTGTGGCAGATCACCATGTACTTTTCCTTAATTTCCCCCAAATTTGGCAAATTGTGATCATTATGCCCATTTCTTGGGCACTTATACGTGCCAGGTTAGAAACTATGAGTAGTATACTTGTATAAGAGATTTAAGCCTGTGAGCGATGCTTTCTGAGCAAACTTGAGAATGAAGATTAGCAAAAAGAAGGTAAAAAGCACCCCAAGGGCCACCACTGTCGACATCTTCAAGTGTATTCTTCCAGACTTATTTTAGAAGTTCCCTGTAAGTGGAGTGGTGTGGTGATATGAAGGAGAGTTCTGGAACTACACTGAGTTTGAATCCTGTTCCAATCACTTACTATCTGTTGACCTTGAGTAAGCCTCGCTCACAGCCTCAATTTTCTTACCTCAAAATGACAGTGTTAGTATAGTACAGTGTATCTCGGAGATATTACGGGTCCACTTCCAGACCACTGCAATAAAGCAAGTCACACAAATTTTTTTGGTTTCCCAGTGCCTATACAAGTTTTGTTTCTATTATATTGCAGTCTATTGAGTGTGCAATAGCATTATTTAAGAAAACAATGTATATACCTCAATCAAAAAATACTTTATTGCTAAAAATGCTGACCATCACCTGAGCCTTCAGTGAATTGCGGTAGAAGCAAAGATTGCTGATCACAGATCACCAGAACAAATATAATAATGAAAAAGGTTGAACTATTGAAAGAATTCCCAAAATGTGACACAGAAACATGAGGTGAGCAAATGCTATTGGAAAAATGGCACTGGTGGGCTTGCTCGACGCAGGGTTGCCACAAAACTTCAATTTGTAAAACAAAAATGCAACATCTGTGAAGTGCAATAAAACGAGGTGTGCCTGTCTGTCTGCAATATGGGGACCCTGTCAGCAAAGGAAATGGATGATACAGGTAAAGTGCTGGTTAGTGAGAGCTCAGTAAAAGCCAGCACAGATGTGCAGAGATGCATCCATTCAGAATATTGTTTGAGCCACTGTTACATGCCAGACATCGTGCTGAAGACTAGGGTGTAGGGTGTGTGTGTGCGTGTGAATTGTTTATCAAATTTGGATTTGACCCTTCACATTACTTGTCATTCTGCAGGTCTACCTGGGTGAGGGAAGCTTAGCCTGAAGAAAAGGGGACTCTTTTAATCCCTGTCAACAACCTTTGTAAGCAAAAGGGGGCAAACTTGCCCTCCCATTCTCAGTGTGGTACCCGATGCCTGGCAAGCATCCAAGAAATGTTTGTTTGGTGAAGAAATGAATGATTGAACAAATGAACAGATTAATTCTGAGAGTAGTATTAGATGAAAAACTCTAAAGGAGTGGGAGGTCAGGTTCAAGTTCTCAAAGATCTTGGTCCACGGCAGAGCTGTTCAAGGCGGGAATGGCAGGCAGACAAACTTGTGTTCAGGGGCTGCCCGAGCCCGCTGTGTGACGTCAGGAAGCCCCTGCTTCGGAGCCTTGGAGCCTCTGCTTTCCCGTGTGTACTGTTCTGTCAGACGGCGATCATCTCTGAGCCCCAGTCCCTGGTAGCCATCGTGTGGCTACTGTGATCATCGCTTCTGGCCCTCCTGCCAATCCCGGTGTTGGCTGGCTGGCCTCACAGCTGCGGAGGAACTGTGCTGTGAGTCTGCCGGGGGTCTGATTCATCTCTCTCCTCCTCCGCCTCTTCCCCTGCCCACTTGGAATGTCATCATCTCATCTGTGGTGAGCTGCACTCAGCAGCGACTGCCGGGAGGTGATGGATGGGCCGTGATTGTTTCCTGTCTGGTACCCAGCAGGGCCTTTTGGGCATCCTTCCTGAGCTTCTACTGGTCCCGTTGATCCCCTGCCTGGTCTCCAGCCTGCATGTTGAATGCACCTGAATTTTAAAATATGACTTTCCACTTGGCAGAATTTACCTAATTCTCTACTGTTTAACCTCCAAACTTTTTTTTTTTTTTTTTTTTAATTTGTGCAATGAGAAAAGAAATCTACCCCTGTGATGGCTGTTGTCTGGAAAGTACCCATCCCAGTGCTCAGAGGACACCCTCTCAGTGCTGGCACTGCCATGTGACTGTTAGAGGAATATCCAGGCAACTCAGAAACGGGGGCAAAGGACAGACCGAGGCTGGGTGTGTTTGTCTGCTCTGCAGAAAGACTGTCTAAGGATGACTGAAGGTAGATGGTCTTCAGAGACACCCTGTGCAATGCTGTGCATTCTCCCACCTACACAACATGCACCCTCCCATTTTGCCACCAAGGAAAATGAGTCCCAGGTAAAATGGCTTGCTACAGGTCACACGGTTGATGCCAGATGCTGTAGGAGAGCCGTGCTTCACAGCTACAATAGAATTTTCCTCAGAGCAGCAGCTGTGAACAAAAGGTACCTGCCATCTGCTTGATTGCTTCTAGTAAAGGGGAGCTCACCCCTGAGTGGAGGCGTCTTTTTCTCCTCTGGGATTCCAGGAGGGTTTTAGTCATACAAGATCCGAGGGAAAATAAAGTAAGTGGGTAGAGAAAACTATGGAAACTAAAGTAAATGGGTAGAAAACTATGGCCCTAGAAAAGGATGCTTCCTAGTGGCCAAGTTCATGGTAAGCAGATACTTCCCTTTTATCCCTCATATTCGAAGGAGAGAATTCAACCCACCAAAAACTAATTAGATACAATCCTGAATCCTGATAACTCATCCTTCTCTCGGTAAAAGGATTATTTCTCTGATTGATCCTAAATGATTGCCAGCTGGACCTGAGACTATTGGATGACAACAATATTCTAGTCAGTTCCTTTCTCCTTTACCAGAAAACAAGGCATTTATTTTTACCAGACTCTCATTAACTGGTTCTAGAAATCTGGAAGGAAAGCCAGCACCCAGAGCCATTCAATGGCCTTGGAAGTAACGGGTCACAAGGCTACAGAGCTATGCGACTGCCAGACACAGACGTCTCAGCTTCAGTGATGTAAGCAAATAGGTACTGGTAGGAAGAAAGAAAGGGATCTATTTTAAGGTATTATAAGGTATTGGCTCACATGATTCCGGAGGCTGAGATGTCTCGAGATCGGCTGTCTGCAAGCCGTAGACCCAGGAAAGCCCCGGTGGAAACAGTGTTCAGTACAGAATTAACTCAGCGGGTGTCTGCATCCTGCACTTTCCAAAGTCAGACCTTCGCCTGACTCCTGGGAGGTCACCTCTAAGCCCTCGGAATGTCTTGCCTAATAAGAACATTTTTGCTTACCTGGGACCCTAGGGCCATACCAGAGAGTCTACGGTAACAATGTGATTTATGGGGGGGCCTTAGCCATGTGATAACATCTTAGTTTCTGGAGGGGCTGGTCAGCCATGCCTACATCTGAATTGACTCCCCAGTAAAAACCCTGGGCATCAAAGCCAGGGTGAGCTTTGCTGGTGGGTTGTCATGCCTCGCCACTGAGAATTAAATGCTGTCCACACAACTCCACTGGGAGAAGACACCTGGAGACTAGTCCTGGAATCTCCTGGACTCTGCCCTACACGTCTTTTCCACTGCTGATTTTAATCTATATTTTTTCACCGTACCAAATTGTAACTCTGAGTTACAACTGGTAACCGTATTAAATTGTAACTCTGAGTTATAGTAATGGCTTTGCTGAAGTCGGTGAGTCCTTCTAGTGAAACATGTGACTGAGGGTGGTCTTGGGGACCCCAAAACACAGCTACTCTATGAGCTCCTGGTGGGTAGCCTATTCCCTGTTCATATTTTACCCCCAGAGACGCTACAGTCAATGTTTAGCAAATGCATGAAAAAGGAAGAGGATGGATAAACAGAGGCCCGTCAGCTCCCTCTGCCTTTGCTGTAGGAATAGAATGGTCCTCACACCGCATGCTGGGGGTGCCTTTCTCAAGGCGACAGTGAGTGACTTCTGTTCATTGATCTGCCGGTTTCCTCTTACTTTTCCCAGGTATGATTTCCTCAGCATGTGGGTGGACCTCTTTCAGCATGCTGGTGGAGAAACCAAGGAAAGCACAGGTAAGAATCGACAATTCACATGTCATTTACCTCTGTATATATTTTTCCTGATTCTGACGTTAATTTTACCTGGATTTAGCATCAATAACCCTTTTCTCATCTTTGCCTTTGTCAGAAGTAGTTATAAAACCATAAGTACTTTTCTGTGCGGGCTTTAACTCACTCCAGTGGCCCATCTTAGGGTAAGCACAGGTCACATTTTCTGTTCAGAATTCTGTAGAAGGTTTCTGTCTTAGGTTGGATTTTCCCAGGTGCCCCTACTCTGCCGGGAGCCTTGATGGTGCTTCAGGCCACTGGTATCGGGGTCAGCGTGGATTCTGTACCCAGAGTGGAGTATGGTCACCAAGCAAATGACCACAGTTCACTTTGGGAAAGGATGGAGAAATCACTACTGCAACTACTTGACCTGGCATTGCAGGACCTTTCTTCATGAGACTTGGCCTCTCCTGTAGTTGATGTGTTTTGGGTCTTTGAATCGTCTCGGGTGTAAAAACTGGGCAAGAGATTTTGACTTTCCATGGGGGTGGCTAACCCCAGTCCTATGCTCATCCATCCTTGACCTTTTGTGATAAAATATATTAAACAATAGTTCTGCTAGTGGCGCATCTCTCTGGCCGCCAAGATCATATATCCTTAGAGCCATCTTCATAGCTGCCTGCAGGTTAGGCGGCCTTATACATTTCCAGCCTCACGGCCCTTTAAGGCAATAATGCCCAGCTGACTTCTGAAGGCTGATGCGGCCCCCGGCCTCTGTTGCCCTGGGATTCTCTCATCTCTATTGCCACGGGAAGCCTGGCTCTGTACCAGCATCCGCTACTGTCACCCCAGCCTACAGTGGACGGCATCGCCCAGGTCTTGAGCTGGGATCCTTCACGTCCCCCCTTGCCTTGCTGATGACAGGGGCCTGACGCCCCCTCAGGAAAATTGCCAGCCTGTGGATTTCCAAGTCTCGCGGGACCCATCCCTTCCATCATACCCACTTCTCCGAGCCTTTGATCTTTTCCTCTTCATCCGTCACAGCAGTTTTGGTGTCTCTGCTTCATTTAGGTGGGCTCTCGGTGCCTCCAAGCTTCCCTGTGGCACTCCAGTAGGATATTAGAATCATGTCCCAAGTCCCCCACAAGGGGGTTACATCCTGTGTTGACAAATTCTTTCTTAACTAGCCTTATTATCTGTGCCTCTCCATCCAGCACTCCCAGGCGTGTCTTCAGGGCTCCTGCTGATACGCGAGAGCCACGCTCCGCAGCCCCTTTGGAGTACTATAATTCTTCTCATCCATCAGCCCTGGTGGGCTGTGCCGTAGGCTCTACCCTAGAGGCGGGTCTGGTGTCTGGGGGCAGTGGTGGGACCAACCTGGAGAGCAAACATCGTCCCACAGGGGGCTCTGCCTTCTTTGAGTCTCTGGCACAGTTGGGCTGTTTCTTCAGGGACAGAGTGTTTAGAGGTTCTGGGAACTCAGGGTTTTCAGTACATCTGCCCAGATGTCCCCACGTCTCAATCTCAACCCTAACCCCTTCCCCATCAGGGCCCCCCCCGTGGTCATAGAATTGTCTAGGCTGATTATGATGATGACAGAGAGAAGCTTGAATTAAATCCCGTGCCTGATAATCAGCTCCGTCTGCCCTCCCGCTGCAAAGCGATGGATGGGTCTTCAGATGCTGCCAAGAATGCCTCTGACTCTCCCGCTCTGCTTTCAGTTGGCCGTTAGCTGACCCAAGCCTGTTCCTTGCTCTTTGAGGCCTCCGTTGCTCCCCGCACCAGCCATGCACTTTAACTGTTTCGTTCCTGATTATTTCTCCCAGCCGGTGCACACCTGTCCATCTGCATTCCATCCCATCTCACCACGGGTGAGGCTCTTAGCATCTGCGTCCCTACTGCTCAGCATGCCAAGAACCGTACTCCTCACTGGCCTGAGGGGTCCTCGTGCCGTCTCAGTGGCGGGTGACCCCACCGCCAGAAGCCCATCTCAGTCTGCCTCTTGGGGTCTCTCCTGGTACAGCCATCCTGGGTTTCATCCTCTAGAAGCAGAGCCTGAGATAGAGATTTACGGAGGAAGCGCTCTTTAGAAAACAACTTGTAAACTCTTTGGAAAAAAACACGTAAGCAGAATATAGAATGGAATGCAGCTGAGCCAGGATATAAAAGTGGGGGATGTATTGATCCCCAGGGAAGAGTCTAGGCTTCTGACTTTTAGAAGACAAAGTCCATCCTGGTGCCCCTCACTGAGCTGGGGAAATACACAAGGACGATGGCATCGGCGAGGTGAAGTAGGTAACCTTAGTTCTGCAGTTTCTCGCCTGCAAAGCCGTTAGACCCTTCGAGCACAGCCCGCCTCCCTACCTTCCTTCTTGCAGACCTGCCACTACAGTGGTTCTCCTCAAACGCTGATTTATCACAAAGCTCTCTCCTAACTGACCAGACCTCTTACCATCATGCTCACCACGCTTCCCAGCCCAGCAGAAAGGCCCTACCTCTGCTAAAACATCGTGTGTTTGGCAGCAGTGCAACGCCTACTGAGGCCAAAAGGAGTGATATCTGATTTTGTTTATTGTATTCTCTGTGATCTCTGTGTACTTCCTCGCCTTGTCCAGCCGGTGAACTCTTACTCATCCCTCAAAGCCCAGCTCAAATGCCACCCACTTAATAACCCTGATCCCACCATATCATGATTATTCACTTCCCCATCTGTCTCCCCATCCAGCATATAAGATACTCAAGAGTAGCATCTACTCAGCTACATGCATTCATCTCTGAACTGGAGGCCTGGCCTGCCTGCCCTCCACAGTGAGCCCCGAGGGAACTCAGGATGAGAAAGCACAGGATACTGGCCCCAGATGGCTGAGAGGAATATCAAAGGAATGACTTCAGTGAGCCCAGACTCTTGCATCTTCCCATATATAGAAAAGCCCTAAATACCTTAAATTGAGATACCCGGTTTTCTTTCACAGTAATCTTTTGATGTTCCAACTACCTGGTCTTTGTTGCAGAAACTCCTGAAGATCCTGGCTCCCCGCCTTGCCTATCTAGAGCAATCCCTCAGAGCTCTCTGAGATGCTGGGTCCCGGCTTAAGTCCTCAGCTTTTTCTGCTGAATAAAACATAACTCTCAACTTTTAGGTTGTGCTTTTTTTTTTTTCAGTTGACACTGGTAAGAATGAAATACATAAGCATCTACAAGCTATGCAATATCAATTGTGTCAGTTTGGTGATTCTGCCTATGAGTTAAATGCTCTGATACTGGCGTTTAAAACTAGCATCGCACATTACAAAAAGAGTAAAATTCATGCTAATAGCTTACAGTTTTAGTTTTTATTTACCTGGAATGACATAAAAAGCAAGTAACAAACACCATAACAGGAGGAAACCCAGAGGGGAAAAAAGCTTCATTTTAGTATGTTGATTGGCACTTTTTTCCAGTTTTTTTTTTTTTTTTTAAACAAGGGGCCCCATATTTTCTTTTTGTATTGGGCCCTGAAAATGACGTAGCTGGCCCTGCTCCTGGTACAAATAGGAGGTCAGGTTAAAAGATTCCACTCGAACTATTCACAGTTCTATGACTTCTAGTTAGTAAACATCTCATACAACTGGTCTGGAATGCTAATTATTTCAAGTTTAATTACAAATGTATATATGGTGCAAGTCTTAAACTTAACCACACACATCCTGGATCCTTCTTACCCTCAACCCCACATCCCATGGATTCTAATTCATTCTACCCTTTGATCTCTCTCGAAGCCAACTACTTGATACCACTGCCCTGGCCACTGCCCAGGAGAAAGTCACCGTTACTTCACAGGAGCTTCTTCGATGGTCTCCTAATGGTCCATTTCCAGTCTTGCCTTGCTCACGCCATACCCAGCTGGCAGAATGACATCCTACCATGTGGCTCTGGTCATGCCTCCTGCCCTCCACAAGCTTAAAATCTTCCCATGGCTCCCCACTGCCTGCAGAGGGTGGGAGTCAAACACCCCCATCTGGCCCCTCCTCCACATCATCCCCAGGGGGTTCTGCCGGCCCTTCCACACCTGCCGTGAGTTCTTGCCATCCGGAAACAGCTGCTATTTCCAGAAGGAACCTGACCCACTCAGGCCCTGGGGCCTTTGCTCACACAGCTACGTAGCATTCCCCTTTACCTGATCAGCTTTGACCGATTCTTCCAAATTCAGATCAGGTCTTTACTCCTCCTGGAAGCCCTCCTTGATTTCTCAGCTGGGTGAGGAAAATAACCTGTGTGCTCCTACAGCATCTTGGACATCCCCAGCTAATCACTTCCCCATTACACCGAAATGATGGATTTATGTATTTGTTTTTCTCTCTAGATATTGAACTCATGGAAAACAGAGATTTTTGTCTTGTTAACTATTGGAATATGAGCGAATACAGGCACACCTCATTTTACTGCACTTCGCTTTACGGTGCTTTGCAATACTGTGGTGTTGTGTGTGTTTTTGTTTTTCATTTTGTTTTGTTTTTTACAACTTGAAAGTTTTGTGGCAACCCTGTGCTGAGCAAGTCTGCTGGCCTGATTCTCCCAACAGCATTTGCTCACTTTGTACCTCTTTGTCCCATTTTGGGAATTCTCACAATATTTCAAACTTTTGCATTATTGTATTTGCGATGGTGATCCGTGAGCAGCGATGTTTGATGTTACTTTTGCAAAAAGATTATGACTCACTGAAGGAACAAAGGATGGTTAGCATTTTTTAGCAATAACGCATTTTTAAACAACACTTTTTTTAGACATAATGCTACTGCACACTTAACAGACTTCAGTATAGAGCAAACATAATTTTTATATGCACCGGGAAACCAAAACATTCATGTGACTCGCTTTTTTTTTTTTTTTTTTGTCTGCGTTGTGTCTTCGTTGCTGCGCGCGGGCTTTCTCTAGTTGCGGCGAGCAGGGGCTACTCTTCGTTGTGGTGAACAGGCTTCTCATTGCGGTGGCTTCTCTTGTTGTGGAGCACAGGGTCTAGACGACCAGGCTTCAGTAGTTGTGGCTCGTGGGCTCTAGAGTGCAGGCTCGGTAGTTGTGGCGCACAGGCTTAGTTGCTCCGCGGCATGTGGGATCTTCCCAGACCAGGACTCGAACCCATGTCCCCTGCATTGGCAGGCGGATTCTTAACCACTGCGCCTCCAGGGAAGTCCCATGTGACAAGCACTTGTGGTGCTTTGGAACTCGAGCCAAGTTGTCTGAGGTGTGCCCGGAGTAGAAGGCATTAGTGGATGAATATCCACTGGATTCCTTTCTTCTGTCTCCACCTGCTCTCTCTTCTCAATTTTCTTTGAACAAGAGTGCCTAAACAAACAAAAATGTACACTTTTAGGAGCGAATGAAACCCCCTTCCAGCTTACCATCTAGTGAGAGGGAGAGAAATGACCAGTGATGTTTCTGTACACCCTGAGTTGTTACAGATTTGAAGCAACTACCCCTGTGGGGAGTCAGGAAAGACCGTCTCCATGAGGACCTTCCAGGATGAGCGGAGAAGCACACGGTGGTGCCGGTCACAGAGGAGATGCTACCCATCAACAAGCAGTTAAACATCCCCCAGCAGGTCTCGAAGCCACGTGATTTGGTGACTTTGGGGCTTGAGTGAGACGCCTTCTCATCGTTTCTGCATTAAACAATTGCCTCTTTATCTCGCGGTGCCTCAAATCAGGAACATTTTTCATTTTCCTTCCTGGCCCTTATTTATTTCAGACAATTCATCTTTCTCTCTGTGCCCTTTGCTGCCACCTCGTTAATTGCTTGCTGTTCAAAGTTTTTCATGTTTAAGTTTACTTTTTTATTCGGTATCCAGGAAGCACAGCTTAAAAAAATTTGTGGTAAGAGATACTAGAAATACAGCTTTTTTTTTTAAATACCTTTTCTTCTCCTCTCCATGAAAATGTTGAGGGGGAAAAAAAATCAGCCTAAGGTGGGGATTTCTAGTCCATTCACTGGGGGTGTGAAAGGAAGGGGCCCCTGTTTTGTGATTCTAGTGCCCACAGGCAGGGGCCTGGGATGTGTTTACACCCAGATCTGTAAGGAAATAAACTCAGCCCCCGTTTTGTTTTGTTTGGGGTCTCTGAAGGTCCCAAAGTTATTTAACGTGATGTAATAAGTTCCATCTGAAAAACGGAAAAATCTGGAAAAAAAAGATTATTTGAAAGGACTCCATATAGTTATTTTCAGAGAATCAGATAATAGACTGGGAGAGGCCCTACAGGCTCCAGTCTGCAATTCACCAGCAGCTTCACATCCCTCTGCCCTGAACCCTCTTCTGGGGACCATCACTTGATCTGTTCCTGAGAGGTTTAGGCCTCTGTCCAAAGCTCCCTCCCCAGTCAGGTCCACCTGACCATCTGATCATTCTCACCTGATCAATCTGCAAACCCTACTCCCACTGACTGATGTGGCTCTTGTCCCTGCTTGAAATTACATATGTATTTTTGTTTGTTTGTTTTTACCATGTTCACTACTGGTATCCCCCCAATAAATTCTAAACATTCCATGAAAGCAGGGACTTTGTCCTGCTGCCCACTTCATCTCCACAGTGGGCACTCAGAAATATCTGGTGAATAAGAAAGCAAAAGAATGATGTCTTGGTTGGAATTTAGCATCCGCAAATACTTCCCTATGTGAAAATGACAGTGATATTGAGAATAGTAAAATAATCATTTTTAAACTATGATTTATTGGCTATTAACTAAGTCTCAGGCACTACATAAAGGGATTTGTGTGTGTCATCCGACTTCAGCTTCATAACAATCCTATGAGTTTCACATCACTATTTCTCCCATTTTCCAGATGAGGAAACTGAGGCTCAGCAGAGTCTGGGGACTCACCTGAGTTAACACAGATATGAAGTAATGGGCACGGACCACAACCCACACCTGACTCCAGTGCTGCATCTTTTCACCCCGACGCTAGACACAGCTGCTGCCGGGCCCCCATTTCTCACACAGAGCGCAACGTGAGCCCTGCACCTTAGAGCAACCTCCCGGAACCGTCCACGGCAAGGGTGCATTTCACTGTAAAATAATATGTCTCAAAGGTCTCATCAAGTGCCCTCTAAACTACAAACAGCATCAGAAGGGGGTTTCGTGGGGAGGAAGCACTCAGGAGACAAAGCTGAATGAACTTCAGCTTGTTCAAGGGCAGCCTGCCCACCCCCCACCCTGGGAAGGTCACGACTGGTCTGGCGGATTTTGCAGCACCATCAGATGTGAGGGGAGTAATGACGATGACGGGAAGTTACAATCATAAGAAAAGCAATGCAGTTTTGACTTGTTGTGTGCCGTTATGTGCTTTATGTACCTTATTTCAATGGAGTCTCCGGACAGCCCTGGGAGGTAGGCATCCTCAGCCCCACGTCGCAATGGTCCAGCCAGCTCGGTTGTGTTATGTCACCAGGCCACTCCCCCCAGCTAGGAGGAGACAGTGCTTGCATTCAAACTCCTTGCCACCCTCCCCAAAGACTATGCCGCTTCAATTACTCCACTCCCCCAACGCACATCATGTCCTCTGTTAAAATTATTTTTTTAATTACCTTTCATTTTATGCAGAACTGTGAGCACAGTTCTTTCTCCCGTTCCTCTGTTTAATGTAAAAGAATGACCCTTAAACTCTGCCAAATAATAAGAAAAATTCAAATGAATTTAAAAAAAATAGAAAAAGAAAAGGAAAGTGGTAGGAAGGAAAACCACAGGTTGTCATTTTGCTCCTATGGCCAATTCTCTTGCGCAAATAAATGTTAACAGGAGACTCCCTGACAGAGTAGCATGGCCTTGACCCTGACCCATGACCTCCACCAGTGGCTGCCCAAAATTTGTTAGCAAGCTCAACTTCTTCATTTCCCCCTCATGGTTTCCTAGAGAGAAATGGAAGTTATGTGGCTTCTTACAGTGTCATTTATTTTTCTCACTGAATGTGCCTTTGAACATGTCTATTTTCTTTATATATTTACAGCTTAATTGATATCTGTAGAACTGCACACATTAAATATGTACAATATGAGTCTGAGCAAGTATAAATATCCATGATACTGTCATGACAATCAAGGTAATACACATCCTAACACCTCCCCAAGTTTCCTTGCATCCTTTTCTATTGTTTGTTTGGTTGGTTTTTTGGAAGCACACGTAACAGATCTACCCTCTTAATTTTGAGATGCACAGAATTGTGTTATTAACTGCAGGCACTGCGTTGGCAAATCTCTGGAACTTATTTATCTTGCACGAATGAAACTTTATACCCATTGGACAGCAACTCCTCCTGCCCCCAGCCGCTGGTCACCACCACTGTATTCTCTGCTTCTACAACTCTACTTTAGATTCCTCTTGTAAGTGGAATCATGCATTTTTGTCCTTGTGTGCCTGGCTTATTTCACTCAGCGTCACGTGTTCCAGATTCACCCATGTTGTCACTAATGGCAGGACTTCCTTCTTTTTCAAGGCCGAATTCGTGTAATTGCCAAATTTTAGGTTTATTCTTTTTATTCCGCCTAATTGTCTGGTGAAATCCCCCACCTTGTCGTGTGTTTTCTTACCCATAATGATTACAGTTCCTTTGAAGACCTTGTCCCCGGGGATTCCAACAAAGTCACCAGAGTCTGTTCCTATTGTCCTTCTTTTCCCTTTTGATGCTGTTTGTTGACACGCCTGGTGATGTTTCACAGTAACTGTCTGCCTGTGCGTACGGAATGTCATGGAGCCTCCGAGGGTGTCACCTTTACCAGGTAGACCAAGTGAGGTCAAATCACCTGACATTTCTCTCTAGTGCTTGTAAGGCTAGTTCAACCTTAGATTCATCCTGACTCATGGGTTTCAGCTGATGACCTGGTGATTTTATTAGGACCCATCCTCCATCGTGGGCTGTGAACTCCAAGTTTTGTCTTCTCAGCACCTTGAGATCATGCTTAATGTTATCCCATTTCTTCAGTGGCTTATTCTGCACTTCGTAGACCCTTTTGCCTGTTCGCTTTAAGAACATCAACACCTTTAGAGAAACCAGATGAGTGTTGGGCCCACTGCTCTCTGGATCCTAAGTCCTGGCTGCCTCGACAGCCCCAAATTCCATTTTTTCTTTTGTCTCTCCTGCCCCGTGAGATTTCCCTTTCTGCTGGCTTCTCTGCCTTCTAGCAGCAACCCTCTGCCGGTTCTTGCATATGGGATTCTCATCTGCTCACCCTGAAGTATGAATCAGCAAATACACAGATGGAGAGGCAGGTGCAGAAGGTGGACTTATTTTTCTGCAGTTCCCTGCTTGCAAAAATCTTGCTCTTCGATCCTGAATGCTGCCGTAGCTGTCTGCCACCTTTGAGCAGATCTTTCAGCATCCTATCTGGATTTTCTATTTGTTCTTGGCTCGTTCACTGCTCTGTTTCCAGCCACTCCTTCATGGCTGGAAGCAGAAGTTCTCAGGAGAGATTTCAGTACAGCAGGTGGCATTTCTGATGAAGTCCAGAAACAGAGCTGATACAGGCAGGTCATTGGGCAGCTCCACAAAAGGAGCTACAAGAGGTATGTGGAGTAAAAACCATAAATCAAATAAGGAGAGGAGAAATGGTGAGAACTGAGTTGGGAACAGGATAGTTCAAAATGAATAGAGAAGCTGGTACTTCCCAATGGCACTTGTAAGGAGCAGGAAATTACACTGGAGAAGTGGTCCATCATCCACATTGAACCATGTGATTCATGGCTCATGAACAACATGAACCATGGACCATGAACAACAAGGCAGCGTCTGGGCTTTTCCCCCATAATCAGAAGCAACAAAAGGAGTTTGACCAAAACTGGAATTTCTGGGAATAGTTCTTTTAGCAGAGAGACCCACTGGGCACTTCACCATCAGAACTGAGATGGGAGAGGCTGGAAGAATTTGGGAAAGTCAGGAGGTTAACACAGGGTTTCGAGAGTTTGCAAAGATGTATTTCAGGGGGTGACAGCAGGACTGGGTAGGAAGGGAGAAGTGGATGGGACCTTGGGGCTCCTATAAGTTTTTCCTGAGCTTCACGCCGCACCATCTGTGAGTCATGTGGGTCTTAGGATGCACGTAACTCCTCCTGCGAGGGAAGGAACTGCCTGGATTTGTGTCCATGGAGTTTATAAAAGGCAGAGGCACACTCAGAAGGCCATTCCTCCTTTCTCATCAATCAGCAATTGCTTTCCTTTGAGACAATGGCTCGAGTGTGAAAGCAATTGCCTGATGAACGTGCATCTTCTCAGGAGAGCCTGGCAGGCAGGAAGCCTTGCGAGGGAGCAGTCACGTGATTAATTCTCCAGCCTCCAGGGACTTGCAGGTTCACAGAGACGGTTTCAACAGCCCACAGGGGCTGTGTTTTGTCTCAGAGGGGCGCTCACATTAGCTAACCGCACAGGAGTGGGTACGTGAACCAAATCCACTTTATTACATTTCAGTGAAAAACAGCCCTTCACACTGGCAGACTCATGTTAGTGTGACAAGCCCATTTTCTCCCTGTAGGTGGAGAGGGAGAAAGCCGCCGAAATACCGAGACCCTTTGAACAAATCCATAGAAGTAGAATTATGAATTCAGGAAACAATCAGATACGTGCACACAAATATTTGCAGGCGCAAATGTTTCTTACGGTGTAATTTGTGAGTGAAACTGGAAACCATGAAAATGTCTTGCAGTGGGGGAAGTGGTAAAATTGTGGTCTAACCAAATAGTGGTTATAGCCTGCAATGATTTCAATTTATATTTGGTAAAATAGGTCATGATAGATAAAATGCAGACAATATTTTCATCTTACAAAGCAGACTGGAAAGTCTGTATCAGCACTGAATGTGTGAGGGCGGGCAGGGGAGACAGAGAAACTGGGGGAAAATAACTGAAATTTTTAACATTATTTATCCCAGAGCGACGGTCCTTATATTATTTTAATTTTCTACTTATTCCACAATGAACATATATTATGTTTATACTTATAGGAAGTATATGTTTATATGTTTATACTTTTATACTTTATAAAATGCATGTTTACACATTTCATATTAAAATATGACAAAAGGATATTGAAAAAATGAGACAGCAGAGTATCCTAGAAAAAACACTTAAAACGAGGCAGACCTTGTTTAAATCAACACTCTGCCAATTTCTAACTCTCAGATCTTAGATTTTAAAAGGCAGTTCACCATTGTTTGCGTTCTGTTTATTCAAAAACAGGGAATCATGAGAACTCCCTTACACAATTTTCGTGAGATAAAGTGCAAAAGCCCTTAGCACATCATTAATGCTCAAATAGGGATCTGTTATTACTATTGTTAGAGAACCATGATAATATTCCAGTTTTCTTCTCTGCAGGGACTCATGCAGATGTGACTTGTGACTCATAGCAAAGGATGCTGATTGGTGGCCTGGCCCCAGGGTGTGAGGCTGCTGGGGTCCCAGGGCTTGGGACGCCGAGGCCCGGGGCAGCACCCGCTGGCAGGGCCACCGTGTTGGCCTCTACAGCTCTGCTTTCCCTGTGTGCTCCGTGGACCAGCCTCTCCTGCTCTGAAAGTTCTTTCCTGTGCACGATGATGATGACGATGATGACCTGAGTCGAGATAGGCGGGCATCGTTTCTCCTTCAGCCGGAAGGGTGGTCTCTGCTCTCACCCATTCTCCATTCCTGGGGACAACTAGCCGAGGACCTCAGACCGTACCTTATCACCACATGCAAAACCCAGAAACGCAAACATGGCGCCACCTCTGAAACCCCCGCACAGGAAGCACATATTCTGATCCAGGTCCTGGCAGGACTGGCATTTGGACGCCCTCTGACTTCCAGTCCAGTCCTCAGCAACCCTCTCTCGCAGCTGGGCATCTATTTAAACAACGTTTAGACTCAAGCTCTGCCTAGTCTTCGCTGATGATTTGGGGTGAGTCACTTCCCTGGGCTTGGCCTCTGCCGAGTCTCAGATCTCCCCACCTGGCAGGGCCTTTATGCATCATCTTGTCTAAACTCCTCGTCTCGTCAGGTGAACAGTCACTCTGCCCCCGGCCCCATCGCTCTGCAGCCCCATTGATCAGCCTTGGCCCGCCCTCACCCCTCTGACAGGGAAGTGGGGGCTGGAGCATCCGAGGCCGGGAGAGGTAGTGGTGACTCATGAGTATGGAGGGGGCCCCCCTTTGCTGAAGAGTCAGAAGTTCTCTCTGCCGAGGAAATTCATCAGCATGGAGTCTGACTCCCCAAGAAATTATATTTCTGATTTTAGTTTTCTGTTATCAACCTTTATTTTGCTAATTTCAGCTATGAGTATCATGTATGGGATCCCCACTCTATGCTAACCAAGGGCAAGGTATGCTACTAATTTTATCTAATTCCTACATCAATGCTTCAGGAATATTAATGTTATCCTCATTTCAAGGAAGAGGACATTTACTTTAGAGATGGGATTGAGAGATTTAGAGATGGCCAGCTGTCAATGCAGCTAGTAAGTGGGCTGTAAAGTGCAGTTGATGATTATTATTGAAACAAGCTGGAACTCTTTCTAAAGCCCATTTCTTTCCTATTACAAGTGAGGAAACCGAGGTTTCAAGATGGTGAGTAAGAGGTCTGAGGGTCTCACATTTGAGACCTGCTCTTCCAGATCCAGGAAGGGCGCTGCCTCTCCTTGGCATCTTGGCATCTTTCATCACGTGCTCCGAGGCTACTGCTTGAGCCATGTCACTGGGCCTCTGCCCCTCGTTTTAGAAACTAGCCTCCACTATGTTCAGTGGTGTCCACAGATCTAGGCGTGTCCATCCATCATTACAAGGTTTCATAGGAGAAATCTGCCTCAATAGCAAGATCAGGGAGTGATCCCCAAAGAGAGACCTGCAGCCTGAGCTGGGGATGTGGAAGCAGAGAAGAGGAGGGTGTGGATCCAGGCGGCCTTGGTGAGAGGGAGGAAGCAGAGGCAGGCTGCTTTCCTGAGTACCTGCAAAGCAAGCTCCAGGTGTTTGCTTTGTTTGTTTGTTTTTTCATATCTTGTTATTACTGGTCACCTCCCTTACCCTCATCGCCTGTCTGTGGGAGTTACCCTGTCTTCTTGGTTCCCAACTAGAGTACTTGGAACAAACTTGGTGTGAGATTCACCATAGTTCAGATCAGACTCCACGTCAGATTATATTGTCTGTATATTCAGAGTAAATGGGCATACAGTAGGTGCTAACAGAAGCAGTACTAAGAGGAAAGTTATAGCCATAAAGGCCTACATTAAGAAATATATCACATAAACAAGCTAACTTTATACCTCAAGGAACTAGAGAAAGAACAAACTAAGCCCAAAGTTAGCAGAAGGAAGAAATAAGATTAGAGCGGAAATAAATGAAATAAAGGCTAGAACAATAGAAGAGATCAATGAAAATAAGAGCTGGTTTTTTAAAAAATGATAAAATCAAGAAAAAATTGATTCACATAAATAAATTTAGAAATGAAACAGGAGACATTAGAACAGATGCCACAGAAATACAAAGGACGCTAAGAGAACACTATGAGAATAGAGTGGTGGGGGGAGGGGGGGATTGTTTTTCAATGGGTATAAAGTTTTTGTTATGTGAGATGAATAAATCCTAGAGACCCACTGTACTGCATAGTAACTTTAGTTAACAATAACCACAGGTTAAAAGTAGGTGCACTTTAAAAATATGTATGCTTTAAAATATGTTTAGAGGAGAGATCTCATATTAAGTGTTCTCACCAGAACAAAACCAAAACGCGCAAAAGAACAGAAGGACATCTTTGGAAGTGAGGAACGTGTTAGTACTTTGGTCATGGTGAGGGTATCACAGGTGTAACCATATGTCCAAACTCATCAAGATGTACACATTAGACGTACGCAGTTTCTTGTATATCAGGCATACCTCAATAAAGCAAATAAACAATTTGTTGAATAAATGAGCAAATGAAAAAGAATCCCAACTTCCATATATCCAGATTGTGAGCTGAGGACCAAAAGGCAGCTCCATTCAGTATAAAGACCGCAGATTAGCACCAGACAGACTTGACTTCAAATGCTGGCTTTGACTCATGTTAGCGGCTCAACTCTTTTGAGTTTGTTTCCTTTTCTCTAAAAGAGGATAATAATCGTTCTTATCAATATGATTGTTGGGAAGATAAACGTTAGCTCTTGTGTATGTTATTCTGTGACTAGGATTTTCAGTATCATGACGACAGTGATTAAATCTGGTCAACAGTCCTGGCCTGAGTCAGCTGAGTCTGTCAGAGGGGCTGGGAGAGGGGCCAGGGGCTGCACTGGCCTGCACTAGACCCTCTCCAGATGTCTAGTCTTTGACCTTCAGAAATACAACCGCATAAGCAGAGGCGGACGTTGGTGGAAGCCTGCCTTCTGGGGGCAGCTGACTCATCAGGGTTACAGCGATGTGGAGGGAGGATTCCACCAGGCTATGCAATCTGTGAGTAGACAAGGACGTGGGTGGTTTTGTTGCCTTTTCTAAATTGTGCTATTTCCACTGAGTTCTATTTCAGTGAATCCTGAGAGACCCTCTGCTCTAGAGACCAGAGCCAGACTTGATGGAAGAACGCCGGAGGGGAATGCCCGTGGCTGCTGCTTCCTGGGCATGCAGCGCCCTCTGGTGGCTTAGAGCCCAAGCGTTCACTCCGCTTCCTTTGTGCAGGTGTTGCGGCTGAAGGGAGGCTCCTGAGATTTCCTCCATCCTCTGGCCTGTCTTGCTTCCCTTGGGAGCCTGGAGATCTACGAGGGAAGGAGGACAAGGGGAGCCCTCTCGTTGTACTCAAATGTGGCCTCATGTAATCGATCTGGGCTGTACCATGAGCTTGTTGGATGATTGATCCACAATTATTTGCCTAGGCTCTTTGAGTCTCAGTTTCCTCGGAATCGTGTTGTGAGATTAAAGAGGACAGATAATGCATGTGGAAGCACCCTGAGCAATTCCTAACACCCAGCAGATTCACATCAAACAATTAGTTACCTTGACTTCAACATTTTCCTTTCTCGGCTAGATGAAATTGCTACAGTCCAGAAAAAAGTCTCAATCTTCCCATAGATGTTAGCTAAGTGCTGAAGAGTGATGGGTTCACAGGTCTCTAAAACCTGCCCCCACAGGAGCTCATAAACCTGATGGAGAGAAAGAGCTGTGCAAGAAAATAACTTTGTTTTTAAGATGGTTGTGTGAAAGTTAATCTTAATGTATCGTTAAGCTAGCTAGGCTGTGTTCTCATTATAGTCCCATCCTTGCTTCAGAGATGGAAGAGGAGTTAATAGTTCTAATAACCATACCCGGTCCATAGGGTACCTATGGGAGGGAGGTGGCAGCAATAGTCACATGAGCAAAATCCCTTCGGGGTTAACTTGAATCTACTGCATCTCGAAAAGAACAATTAGGGAATTAAATTAAGTCTGCCATGGCCTTTGACCCAGTATTACACTCCCAAGAAATTATTCTAAGCAAATAATTTTGATAAAAATTTTAAAAAGAAATTAAAGTCACATACAGAGGATGTTGTTAACAGGACCTGGTAAAGGACACAAAAAGATGGACATAATCTAATGGTGAATAGAATTACATCAGTCAGAGGGACTATTACGCAGCCATACAAAGTTAGAATCAGGAAGACACTGAAAGAAATATGTACGCAATTAAATACAAATAAGAGCAGAGTATAAAGTTGCACACATTTACACCTAAAAAGCATGTATATACACTGAAAGAAACTAATATATTAGGATAATGTGATTTGGGACATGGTCTTGTACTAACGTTATAAAAAATGAGGATCGTACTTTTATATAAAGATGCATACAAATTTTATGTAAAGATCCTAATCCTAATACAAAGTGAATAATTTACAGTTTATTCTCAATTGTGCAAGAGTGAGGACAGAATGTGATGTAACTTCAGAATGGTGACAGACCCCTTCTGGGTTGGGTGGTTTGTGCTGCCATCTCAGAGCTGGTGACACGTTCCCTGAATAATGAAAGTAGAAAAGCTGTAGTCATCCCTGGAGATGGAACAGCCCACGGATTAAGAATGTAGGCTTTGGAGCCCAAATGCCTAGATTCAAGTCCACACCTGGTTTGCTGTTCAACTTTCAGCAATACTTAAACCCTTGTGACTCAGCGTCCTTCTTGGTACTGTTAGATCATAATAGGACTTGACTTAAATGGTTCTTGTGAAGCTTACAGAAGTTAATATTATATATGGAAAGAGCTTATTATGTAGAGTTAGCGTTATTTGATGTCTTAGTATCATCACCATAATTTTCTCATCATCATCATCATGTAGTTTGGGTCGAGTGAGGGCTAGGAGAGGCTTTACAGACTGAAAAGGCTTGGATATGGGACAGCGTTAGCTTTTAACCAGTCCCAATTTCCATGGAGTAGACAGTAATAGGTGATGTTACAGAGCAGGTCTGGGGGGTGTGTAAGTACCCGAGTGCCTGGATTTTATCCCATAGAGACCTTTGAGATTCACAGGGAAGTTGTGGGGACAGAAGGCAGCATGTCCCCTAGAGACATGCTTATGTAAGCCATCAGAAACTCAGATGTGGCTGGGAGCAGCATTACCAAGAAGCCACTTCTTCAGCATCTTCACTGAACTGCATGGAGCAATAAATAAAACCCCATATGGATTTTATGCTCCAATTTCACGCTTGTGAGGCTGGAAAAAGTTCAGTAAGCAAATAAAAGAAATTCAGCTGAATTTTATTGAGTTAGTTGACTCAGCAACTAACTGAGTTAGTTGGATTGCACATCCCTAAGTTCATTTTCCTTTATAGGACCATAAACATGGCAGGGGATGAGAGTGGGGAAAGGGGAGTCTCCAAGCTGAGACAATAGACAAGGATGTTCTACGTTCAGAGGGCAGCTACTTTCCTATGGCTTTTCCGAGGGCTCCAAAACAGAGTCCCAGATGTCTGGTGCATCAGGAATCAGCAGATGTGTGTTCTACAAGCAAGCACCAAGGCCCAGTGCAATGGCTCGCCACACAGGTAAGGGGCTACTTATGGGCTGGCCAAAAAGTTCATTCCGGTTTTTCTGTATGATGTTATGGACCGACCTGAACGAACTTTTTGGCCAACCCAATAGATGATCAGGAAAGAGAACCCAAGGCTCTAATTAGGAAGGCTGTGCAAGACATGGATTCATATCCACCAACTGAGCATGTGTGGGGCCACCACCGGGACCTCAGGCAATTCTGGTTCTAAATCCAGGTCTCCCGAGGTCCCTAAAACTGCTTTGTCCATCTCAAGTGTTGCTTCGAAATCTTCAAGTTATGAGAAGCAAAAAAGGATCCCTCCCACGCTGTCACAGACTTCGAGGCAGGTGATCTTGCAGAGGTTTGGTGACCCAAGTTCAGCCACTGGTTTAAGTAGAAGCCAGTACCTGAGAGCCTGAACCAGTACCTGCCTCAGCCCTGCCCCAAATCCATGCCCCACAGCATGGGAGAGTCCTGCAGTTTTCAGGGCACCAGATGTCTTTTTGAACATTGTTTTTCATGCCAAGTAGTTGCAACAGGAAAACAAGTGTTACAATCTTCGGAGTTACAATCTCCAGATGTATCATTGATTGCATGAATATTGTCTACTTGGTGCCAAACCTTTGTTAGATGCTGTGTAGACCAAGGACGGTAAGTTCTATTAACTAGTTGATATGATTAACTCAACACTCTGCACCTGAGGTTTAAAAAAAAAAAAAAAGGAAAATGACCTGATCCTAGTTCTTTCCTGGAAGGACCTCCCCATCTATAAGAGGAAACAGTGACCAAGAGCTACAGTTTAATGGATGAAACAGGGTGAGGGCTCTGATAGCCTCAACGGAAGCCCAGAGCAAGAGCACGTACATCCCCTTGGGGAAGTAGAGGCAGGCCCAGATTCTTCCTGGAAGAGGCAACACTTTAGCTCAGTAGAAGTTAAGCTCAGGGTTTCTCAATTTTAACAGTACTGACATTTTCGACTGGATAAATCTTTGTTGCAGGGGGCTGTCCTGTGCATTGTAGGATGTTTAGAGCATCCTTGGCCTCTACCCAGTGGTGAAAACCAAAAATGTCTTTAGACATTGCCCAGTGTCTCCCTTCCCACTGAGAACCACTGATGGAGCTCCATGAAAGCAGGTGGGAAAGTGTCTAGAAAACAGAACTCAGTTTTACTTGTAGGGAGTCCTTGTGAGGTTTTAGAGGTCATCCTGCCATGAGGCTCACCTGGCAGAGGCAGTAGCTAGCGGTGATGTCCCCACTCAACTCAGCATCTAATCAGGCAGGAGGTCTCGGGCCAGTCACTGGTCTGATCCTGCCTGAGGTGGCTTTCCTCCAGAACAGCCGTAGCGACCCCTGGGGCTTCCTGCCAAGTCCCACGTGGCTACATGGCTCTATGACATCAACTCTCTGATTTCAATGTGACATGGGCTTCCACTTACAGTGTAAACAGCATGTGAGCAAAGGGACTTTGAAAAACAGAAAAATCCAGGTTCTGGTTCAAAGTGAAGTTATGTTTGAAATTCTGAGATTCAAAGAAGTTTGGGAGCCAGAAGTCGACCGTGGAGGCTATCTGGTCCATTACATGGGTGGGTGGTGGAGGGAAGGGAGGAGCTCAGACAACAGTCTTTTCCTCAAAGACCCTCTGCCCCTCAGCGGTGAATTTGTTTGGGCTCCAGACACCAGAAGAGGACTTATACTTCCCTGGGTAACAGTACAGGCAAAATAAATGGTATGACAGGGACAAGTGACACATCCTGTTTCTCCCATTCTTTCTGAAGGCACACAATGGAGGCATTGGCAACAGCAGGACAAAGACTTGCAGACCATCAAGAATTAGTTGGCCAACACTTTGATGCTGCGTGGTAGAAAATAGTGATTTCTTGCTTAAAAGAAGGCATTGCATGGAGACAGTAACTGTCGTGGAGCTATTACTACATGACATTCCGACCTGAGCATCAGCAGAGCTTCTCCTGAGCTCCCAACAACTCTAGACAAGATGTGACTTGCCCAAGGCCACACAACTAGCAGGTGACATGAGTGGGACTGTCTTGACCCCAAATCTCCCACCCCTAACCCCTGTGCTAGCCAATACTGTTTCCTCCCATTCCCCAGGTATTTTAAGGTCTGGTGAAATTGCTGACATGTGAAGTCAGCATTTGAAATAAAACCGTGACTCTTAGAGCATCAGAATCTCCTGGAGGACTTGGTAAAGCAGACTGCTGGGCTTCCCCCACCCCCCGCCCCACCCCACCCTGAAGTTCACTCCAGGTGATGGCGCTGGTCCAGCCTATTTGATGTATTATGTGGCATCAGCATCTGAAGATACGGGTGACGTGTGTTCGGATAAATATCGTAGAAGTCCCACACATACAGTTTACCCCGATCCTGGTTGCTCACGGCTGGCTTAATCGGCGCCCCCGACTCCTATCCTTAGCCTAGGCATTAATGTACATTATCCATGGTTATCAAGTTGGATGACTGTGGTTGAGAGCCTTCTATTTTTATCAGAATTAAAGGGTTTAGGGGAAAATAAGTTTAGCTGCTACGTGCCCTCACATAGCCTTTCAGGGTTGGGGCAAAATGGCTGGGAATTAAAGTTTCACAGGTGCCCTAGGCCTGTCCACCGTGATGAAGGCCATGGAGTTTTCAGTTCAGGATCTCACGGCCCCAGGCAGAGGAGGAATAGGACAGTCTGCATTTTTCCTCCAGCTCTGTCTGATGCTCAGGTGCTTTTGCCAAGGGACTGGGGCCAGGCCCCCAGGGGCAGCTGGACTCCATGCTTGTTTCAAGTGCAGGGCACAGAGGGATGACCCAGAGGTGCCCAGGGCTGAGGCCAGGTCAAGGTCACTGGCCATCACACCCCAGTACGCAGGCCCCTCTGCTTCCCTCGTGGTTGTCAGGGTGCTGAACCAGGAGGCACAGCAGGGCAGCCTGAGCCTGTGGACTTTGAACATATTTATCCAAACCCAGCTGTGGAGCCCACGAGACCGTAACCCCGTAAGCCTTGCTTTCACCATCTGTAGGTTGGCCGTTATAATTGCTCCTGCCTTGGTGTTAATGTGAGGATTAAATAAAAGGACTATCCCATATGGAAACACTCAAGATGAGCTCTAGTTGTGCTGACCTTGGAGAACTACTGACATTTATGTACACCTAATGACATCGTCTGTACCCTCCGAGTCAACGCATTTTATTCCCAGAGGCTGGCCCACAGCTGACCAAGTCCTAGCTCTTAGAGTCACCCTAAGGATTCCTTCTAGTATAATGCCCACAGCTTCTTGAGATGTAGCACAGAGCTTCTCAACGGGCATACAAACTGCATGGGTCTCTTGTTAAGATGCCCTCACTATTCACAGTACGGGCCATGGACCAGGAGCCTTGGCATCACCTGGGAGCTCATTAGAACTGCAGCATCTCAGGATCCACCTCACATCTATCGAATCAGAATCTGCCTTTTAACTAGTTCCCGCAGGTAATTTGCATGTTCACTAAAGCTTGAGAAATCCCAGTTCGGAAAATCCTGTTAGAAAATATGCTTTACTCGGGGTGTTTTAGAAGCACATCACTCCTTGGCTCATTGTACGTATGTCTAATCCTCTTTCCTCCACAGTCATTTACTTTACAACTATACTATTAGAAATACTATTTCTATACTATTTCTTAGCATTTACTGTCTGATTACATACATATACATATATTCATGACTTTAATCTTCATACGACTCCAGAAGGTAGATATTGCGTTCTACAGATGAGCAAGCTAGGAATTGGTAACTAGGTGACCCGAGGCAAGTAGTATTAGCTCTCCAGATAGTAAGAAAGATCTGGGGTCAGATCCTGACCCGGCTGTCAGTGCTGTGCTGTCAAAGCTTCGTTACCCAGAACTTACCAAGCGGAGGACCTTCACATCTGCACAAATTGCCACTCAAGACTGTTTGTATCTTCTTCCAAACAGATGAAACAGATTCTAGCATAATAATGTAACTGCATACCAATAACAAAGCAATTTCTTCATGAAAATTCAATAATGAAAACTGATAATAAACTGAAAGACACCAAGAAGTCTTCATCTGACTTTTCTAGGTCTTGCCCCTTTGGTGCAGGCAGTCCTTGGACCCCCAGGTGCTGAGAAGTGGGGTGGCTGGTGAATTTCTTCCTTGATGTAAGCCCTCCACAGGGGGAACAGTGGGGGGAATTTTTGGACGGCATCTCAGAACCAGAAGGTTCCTGGAAAGGCCAGGCAATCTCAATGAAGAGGCTATGTGAGCCTCCATTACCCTTGGAATTAATGGAAGTGTTTTCCTATACACTTACCCAACTCTTTAGTTTTCAGAGCATTTCACATTCATTATCTGGTTCCATCCTCTTAACCTCAGTAGTGAGCTACATTCAAAATACTGATTTCTGTTTTACAGAAGAGAAAATGCGGGCCCAGAATCCTCCCCTTAAGAGCGATGCCCAGTGTCACTTATGTCAGTATCCAAAACATTTTCACAAGCAAAATCTGGAAACATCACTAACTCCCTTGTTACAGGTATAAACCTGAGATTTGGGAGGCCGAGTGACTTATTCCACTCACCTAATCTCTTCAGATTCAGAGCAGTTAGGTACTTTTTAAATTAACCACACCGTGAGTCAGTCAGACACCACCGTTAAGTGAAAGGTTTGCGTTCAAAGTATCTGTCTAAGCCACAATCCTTGCTATCAGCCATGACTAACTTGGTCATGCAGCACCCCCCGAGGCCCTTCCTTCTGCCCCCAGCTGAAGGGGTCTGTTCAGACCCGTTTCCAACAGGGAGGTGGAGCCATGGCTCACCCTCTATGGAAACAGCTAACATTTTTACAATGTGCTTTACAGTCCCTAATAATGATCGTTTGAAAACAATGGTAAACCAAGTTTTATTGAGTCTGAAACTCAGAGACCTTAAGTGACCTGCCCAGGGGCACGGAGGTGGAAGGTTAGAGCTCCAGAATGAACACAGTTGTTCTGAATGCACGTGTCTCCACCAGGATTTCTCGGAGGATAGTCTATAGGCTCATCATCTCCAAAGAATGATTTCAGATGCTTACGAAACTACTGATTCGCTGGTACATACAAGATACTTGAGAATCTCTGGAGTGGAGCCTGGGATCTGCTTTTTAAAAGCTCGCCAGCATCTTCCTGCACTCTCAGTTTTGAAACACCATCAGTTCTATTTAGCGCTTCTGAGTAAATACAGCCCATCACGTCTGGTTTTTCTCAAACGTCCTTCCTCTCAACGCCTTCTCCCTGCAACAACTTTCAGGAAGACCGATGTCCTTTATTCTACTTGATTACTTCCTAGTACTTGCTGTGCCATTCATACGCGGCTGGCCTGAGATGACGTGTCACCCTAGTCTCATTTGAGGCATCGGTGTCCCCAATGAACAGAGGTGACAACAAAGGCTTAGGAAGATGAAGGAACTCCCACTAGGCGTTACAGCAAGTAAGAGGTGGGCGAAGCCTGAATTCGAATGCAGGAGGATCTGATTTCTAAGTCCAGTGTTTCAGTTAAACTGTCCCAGTGACAGTACAGAAGAGTATTTAGCACGTGGTGTATGCTCGATGTTTACTGAATGACTGAGTCACGGCATCCCTGGTGAACTCACTTGTTCTCTGAGCTCCCTCATCCCCACGTTAGAACACGGGGAGGATAATACCTGCAGTGGGGCCGGGAGTAGAAAATGCCACATGGTGAGGAGGGCAGTGCAGGGCAGCTGCCCACTAAGTGTTCATCCCCTTTCATCTCCCGGTCAGGGGCCGCATCGGCTGTTTCAAAAGGTGTTTAAGCTGAGCCGAATCGCACTCGAGAGTGACAGAAAAACCTGAAACCTCGGGATACAAGCATCATCTCCTGGAGCCAAGAAGCAGGCCTGGGCAGGCTCTGCCTCCTTTTTTAAGACACTGCCCCCCACCCCGATACACAGGGGAAGCGGGAGGGTGAGGATGTCCGCTTTCCCCCCCCAACCCCGAGCTCACCGCAGCCGGTGGTGTTCACACCTCTCCCGCAGGGTCGGCACCTGCTGGCAGCCCGGCCTGTGGGCACCTGCCTGGGAGGAGCTGTGAGCCACGGCTATGTCGACTGCTTGTCAGAGCACCTCCCGTGTGTGTGTCTTGCATCCTTGCGTTGCAGGCCAGGAGGGATGCGGGCTCCTGATCTCCTGTACTTAGGTCCCGGGCAGCAGGCTCCAGGCGGAGCTGCTCAAGGCCCTGTGTTGGAGAATAGAGTCAGGGGACACCAGACCAGAGACCAGCGTGAGGAAGGGGGGTGAGGGCCCAGTGGGGCTGAGGCTCCACAGTGGCTGCTGGAAAGAATGTCCGAGAATGTGGAGGAGGGTGTCCGCAGAGCCCAGGCTGGGGCCCAGGGGTGTCTCTGCGGCCGACTTCCCACTGGACGTGGACAAAGTTCTTGACTAACTGTGCCTTGGTTTCCTCAATTCTCAACGCAAGCAGACGCAGACAAGGCATAGACCAGAAGCTCCCTAAAAGCCTTGGGTAGTAAGAACTGCTGGAAGGATTACATTATTACAAAAGTGACTTTAAAATATATTATTATTTCTTAAGTAAGGACTAATATTGCTATAAAAGTTTTTATATGGAATTTATGTCAAATGTTGATAAAAGTTTTCTTCAAACCTGATTCAACAATTTTGTACAGAAATAGACCTCCTTTGTTTCTTCTGGTAAAAAAAAAAAAAAAAAAAAAGCCTTGGGGACCTGAGCTTCCTGGTTACTGGCTCATAGAAACAGCCGGGTGGCCACTGTCACTGCCAGCCCATCGCTGAAGCCACCGCTAGGCTCTCTAGTGCAGTGGGTGGCTTGGACACGCGTGTGCTGGGTGCCCCTAGTTGTTCGTCGTGTTAACTGATCCAGCCATGCCTTGCGTGAAAGGTTAACTGGAAGTCAAAACAATCTTCCGGAAATACACCTATGTTACCCTTTTGGCCAGCATCAGACAGTGAGAATTCTTCTACCCCACACCGGACACAGGGTCATTGCATTAGTTCTTGAAGGTGCCATAACAAATTGCCACAAACTGGGTGACTCAAAAAACTGAATCACGGTTCTGGAGGCTGGAAGTTGGAAATCAAGGTGTCAGCAGACTTGGCTCCTTCTGGAGGCCCCGAGGAAGGGTCTCTTCCATGCCCCTCTCCCAGCTGCTGGTAGCTGTTGCCGGTCCTTGGCTTTTACATGATTCCCTCTGCAGCCATCTTCACATGGTTTTCGTCCTGATGTATCTCAGGGTCTGTGTCCAAGTTCCCTTCTTCTGAAAGGAAAATGGCCATTGAACTAAAACCTTGTATCCTAGTTCACTGAATCCAATAGGCCCTCATCCTAACGCGATTGCATTTGAAGAGATCTTATTTCCAAATAGGGTTACATTCACAAGTACTAGAGAATAGGATTTGAACATGTATTTTCAGGGCCTTAAATCAACCCATGACAGTCACTTAGGGATCAAACTTTAGTTGCCCTCCCTAAGGATTCAAGCTAGAGACTGTTTTAAGTTCTTTAACTGGGCTTGTGCAGCGTGGATAACTATTTAGAACATCGTTGACTATACATCACGGATCCCACCGATTTCATAAGAAGGTCTATTTCCCATATCTAACACGTTAATTAGAAAAACACTTAGTATTGATCAAAGGTAAAGTTTCCCAAGTGCCCACACCTGGAGGTGTTTTCTGATTGGAATGCTTCTCGACCAACTCGGAGATGTGATTTCCTTAAAGCAATAATTTCCCTTCGAATTTCAGTGTAAACTCAACAGTGCACATATTTATGACTGTTTACGATGAAGTATAAGTGAACTAAAGATGCTATAACATCAACTGACAGTCATATCTACATCGCCTGGTTGCCAAGATAAAAATGAAGAAATACATTCTATTATCTCTGGTTAATAAACAGACAACCTGAGGAAGAGAGATGAAGCCACTAATTTAACAAACACACAGTTAATACATTGTAGAGGGGAAGTGAAAATATAGTCTACTCACCCCAATTTCTCACTGAACTTAGGCTCACTTTTCATTCCTTCTTAACTTACTCACTTGAAAGTTGAGTGACCTTGGATGGGTCACTTGCTCTCTCACAGTTGTAGTGTCCCTAGTAGTATAAAGACTGAGAAACCGTTTTCTCTGACAGAATATCTGTAGGTCATTGGAGGTAAAAGTGCTCTGCGGACTCTAAGCTGATAGACATGTACCAGGAGGGTCGTGATGGGAATTTTCTGCTTCCAGAGTGGTCTGCTGTCTTAGCTCTTTTAACAAGCACTGAAACAGGTATGCAAGATCAGGCATCTAGCTCTAAAAATAGCTTCTCGCTATTGCTCAAGGAAATGCCATGGAAGTTACTTTTTAAAACAACTTTCTGGCCGAGTCTTACCACAAGGAGCTTAGGCAGGACGTTTTCTTAGAGACAAATTTTAGCCAAGACATGGGTCTTCCTGCATAGCTAACGCTAAATCTTCTCTAAGAAGGATGGTCATTGAAATGTCCAGATGTTTCTCCAGGGAGTAAAACTTTCCTCTTATCCCCTTAACTCAGCCATCCCTCAATACGTATTTCTAAATTTAATTACAAGGATTTTTACCATTTTAAAGTAATATAGCTGCATGTTAGATGCTTGAACACCAGAGAATAGCCTACAACATCTTTCCCTCTTACCCCCCGCCATCACAACGCTTATATTATTTGTAGTGGCCTCAGGACATTCTTATATATTTCAACTTTTACATAGATAAAATCATACTGTATATTTTTTTATCCCATTTTTTCCTGCTTACATCATGGTATAAGTATCTTTCCATGTTATTTTAGAGTTTTCTTAACTCATTTAAAGGAGCTGAGTGTATAATACTATAATTTATATACCTATTTCCCTGTTATTGATTATTTAAGGCTCTTTCTAGTTTCTCCCCATTAAAAATGCCTCAGGGAATATATTTATACATAGATGTTGCTTTCTTTCTCAGACAAGGAATTACATCCTTAGGCTCAGTTCCCAGAAGTGAATTATTGGGTCAAAGAATATGAATATTTCTTTGTGTCTGGGAGTCTTTGCCAAATTGCTTTCCAAAATAATCATTACAATAAAAGAGGGACAAGGGGAGTTTTACCCTAACTCCAGCAATTTTGTGTTTTATTTTCTCCTTCAGCCACTGATACTTTAACAAGCAGAAAACCCTCGTTTGGATTTGGATTTCTCTGTATTGGAGACCGGCCACCTTTATGTATACGTTTGCTTCCTAGTTATCATTCCCGAAGTCCTATGTTCTTCTTTACATGTGGAGACCTCCACGTGGTATCAGGCATCACTGGAGATTCAGGCACAAGGCAGCCTCGACTGACTGCACAGACGTGGGGTCCAAGTAGTCGGGAAGGGATTCAAGCCTCGTGTTCAGTCGTGACCCGGGTTTGGGGAACCGGTGGGTTACGGAGAGTCAAGAGGAGGGCTGAGATCCAGGGTCTACAGGTGTGGTGCTCAGGTGTGATTCACGTACCAGGTGGAAGAGAAAGGCTGGGAACGAGGAGTTAGATGGCGGCCACCGTCCGAAGGTGCAGGCTCAGCCCCTAGCCTGGTGTGTGTCACCGGGGCCGAATCACTCAGTCTGGGACGTGTCTGCTGAGCACCTGGCCCCAGTGGTCAGTACCCGGTCACGAGTAGCCCCTGTTCCTGAGGCACAAGCCCTGCCCTCAGGGCCTAATGACTCAGTGGGAGCAACTGGCATCCTCAAAGGAAATGTCACAAATGCTTGTAGGGGCCACGTCTGAAGTCCCCAGAGCTCAGCACAGGGCTTGCCACACGGCAACCCTTGCTAAGTGTCATCGTGTTAATAAGCGGGTAACTAACAGTTGAATGGTTAGCACGTGTGCGATGTTTAACCTCTTGGAACCAGACCCATATGGCAAGGAGGAGGAACCAAAGGTGTCAGGATTAGGGAAGAGGCCTGTAACGTGACAGACCATTTGGGTTTCAGCAGCTCAAGAAAATCCTGAAGGAGATGACAGCTGAAGGCTGTTTGGCAGGATTTCTAGGAGCTGAAGTCACCAGTTCCTCACTGAAGGAAGAGCTGGGTGACACCTGCATTTGTCTAGTACATGATGACAGTTCAATATATATTCCTTCTATTTCCCCTCTTGTCCTTCAGCAGGAATTGAGTCTATGCATATGTAATTAATTGGCAAAGCCAAAATTTTACCTTGAAGCCACACATCAGAGCACGATAGACCTGATAGGGATGTTAAAGACAATCCAATAAGAATCCCACATTTTAGAGATGGTGGAACTGAAGCCCAGAACGTCCTGCTCACCTTCTATGGCCAGAGCATGAAGCGTTAGATCGGCCCCAAGGTCATCTGTCCTCTCGGACCCGTGTACCTCCTCTGCCGTCCCCAAATGCACTTGAGAAGCCCAGGATGTTTATTTTCTACACTTGGCCTCAGGCCCCACAGTGGTTCTAGGGAAGCCCAGACTCCCTCTGGGAGTGGGGAAGCCAGGAAATGGGCGCAGTAGAACACCATGCCTGTTTGTGGTCCACTGCGGGGGACCTGGTCAGTGGCCCCAACTGCACGTGGGCATCTCCAGGTTAGGACACTCCCAGCCTGCACCTTGGGCAGCAGGGTTAGGGTGAGACACATCATAGTGACACAGGGCAGGAGCTCTGGCTGCATCAGATCTGCACACACCCTCAGCTGTGCACTTGGTGTGCCCTGTGATCCAAGGAGAGCCATTCCCCACTCTACCTCAGTTTCCCCATCTGTCAAATGAGGAGACTAGAATAGGGAGGATCTATTTCACGTGTGATTTTCTTGCTCTGAAGAAAAAGTCAGTATTTTTCTTGCATGTGCTTCCTCAAGCGCCTTTAACTCCAAACACTCAACGTGCCAGAGAGACATATTTTGGGATGGCGGGCTCTGAACTCCTACAGCATTTCCAGATGTTTGTAGCAAAGGGAACAGAGCCCAGCTCATGTGTCAGGCTCTTTAAAAAGATGCAGCCCTGGACACAGCTAGAGGGGTAGGGGGTTCTTTGGAACACGTGATCCTGATTTGAGGGACTAGAGCATGGCAGGTGGCCTAGAGGACAATAGACTGCATCAGCTGATAGACCTGAAATACCGCAAAAGCTAACTTTGTGAATTCAAGTGTGGCTGGTATCACAACGAACAGTCTATTCATTAGTCGGGCGAGAAGTTGTATGCTCAAGTCTCTACTCTGTCTAGGAAAAGACGTTCTGTCCAAAATAGTTTTGCTGGTTGGTGAGTAGTCAGTTTTACAAGAAACGAGATTTTCCAAAGTGTTCTGCATCTGACTTGGTGATAGGAAGCTCGGGTAATAGGAATCAGGTTTTGGGAAGTTCCTTCCTATACTTGACAGGAAGTTCCAGGAAAACGCTAAGAGCATTGGCTTTCAAGTCCAAACCTGGACTCCTGCCTTGACTTTACCACTTACTAGATCTTAGATTGTTCAAACATTCTTAATATGTCTAGTCTCCCACCTCAAAATTAGGGTGAATACTGACCTCTTAGAGATGTTCTGAGGATTACATAAATGAATGAAAATAACAGTTGGCACCTGGTAGACGCGTCATAAGAATTCAACAAGCAGCAGTCAGGTTTGAAGGGACTGCACTCATGGTCCATCCGACCGGTGTGGGGTCACCCGCATCTTTCCCATTTTGATTCTAACTGTCATATCTCGTCAGAAGGGCCTTCACATCCAAACAACAATTCTGAGTCTTGGCAGGGATTTCAAATGAGTCTTAGCTCAATTAGCATTTATTAAGCAACCTTTCCTGGGTGAGGGGCTGGGTGCTGAGGAGACACATTCACTCATCCATTTATTAAATACTTACTGACCCAGAACCCACCATCGTAAACAATGGGGAGAGTCTAGGGAGATCTCCCCTCTTCAGCTGTGGATTTCACATCTCAAGAACCAAGAGAGTGTTTACAACTTGAGCTCTCAAATGCCGAGTTGTGAAATTCTGGCTATATATTCATGAAAGATTACTTTTATAAAGTGGCTTGTTTACAACTTCCGCTGAGAATAACAAAGCTTTTCCTATGACACCATGCCATTATTTGGAGGGCGTTGGTCCTGGACATGGATTTTTGGTGACATTTGGAGAGCAAGACTAACCAAGGTAACTTTAGGTAACACAACTACTTCTTCCGAAAGAACCCTTTGGGTTCATCCTTAGACCACCTGGAAAGAGCACAGATTTCTTGTTTTGTAGTGTGGGATTGTAATTGGGTCTGTGTGGGCTCTGCTGATTGAGCTGTCTCTGAGTCATTATTGTAACCCCAGAGAATTCTGAGCAGAATTGTTGCTCAAGCTATGCTTGTGGAATGACAATCCCATAGTTGTAATGGAATCAGCCAAAGCAATCCATTTATTTGTTCATCTCTTGAGTGTTCATTGAGCCTTTCCTGTCTGCCAAGCCCTCTGGAGAATATAAAATTGAATCAAATGAGAATTGTGCTCACAGCCTAATAGAGAAGGCCAGACATGCCAAGTGCAGGGTAGAGAGAACTGAGACCTGGGGGAAGAATGGATAAAGTTATTGGGTTTTAAGAGAGATTATTTTGGATGAGATGAGAGAATAGGAGATCTGGACCATCTTCATAATGGCAGTTGAATTGGGTTATAATAATTATATATACACACCATGCACTGTTATCTATTACACATCTGGCAATTTTCCTATGGTAGCTTATAAATCCTGACCCCCAAACTCTCAAGTAGCTACACACATGACTCTCATTTTACGAGTAAAAATAGCTCAAGATGTTAGCAGTTTGTCCAATATCACTACGGACCTCATAGAATTTGAAACAAAGTTAATCCGTCCCCACCTCAAACTCTCCTCCCAGTACTGTGCTGCCTACCAGTTATGGTTGGCTGATACTAAAATTGAACATGGACATGGCCAGGCAGGGAGGCAGGATGTGTCTGATGGATGGAGGGCACCAACATCTGATGGAGGCATAGTGGGTGAGGAGGAGAAGGTGTGTACGGAGCCCAAGAGGACCCTCACTGCCAGCTGGAGAGTCTGGACTTTATCTTGTAGGCAGTGGGGAGCCAGTGACTGTAGAAGAGGAATAGCTGAAACAGTAGATGGAGAGACCACTGGAGGTAAAGAGACATAGCAGCAATGATTTAAGCTGGATTGTGAGACCTTATAAAGAGAAGCAAGAGGACCAGACGTGCTTTCCTGTGCCATAAAGCCTCAGTTAGGATGAGGGTGAGTGCAGCTGATTTCTGGTGAAGGGGTTCAGAATATGCCACCCCAACATATGCCGCCTTAGCATATTATTTCGAGCTGCAAGCACTTGAGAAATAGCAGATGCAGGAAGGGCTACTGACCTACCCCTTTCTGCCCTAAATGCAGGTCACAAAGCTTTCCGGAGAAAGGTACCTGCACTACAGCAGCAAAAGAACATTCTTATCACCAGAGATAGGGCGACAACACCAAAATGAGCCTATATAAACCAACCTACTAAGATAACCCTCATCTTCCATTTCTTTCCCCTGTATATTTCCTGCCTGTTGCCCACATTTTGCTGCCCTAAGACCAAGCCCCTTTGTCTGCTCACATCCCCACAATCATTCTGTGTGTAAAAAGATGTGAAGGGTTTTTGGACTAACAGCTTCTTCGGGTGTTCATTTTCCTTCTGAAGACTCCCATGTATGTGTAAAGATATTAAATTTGCATGTTTTTCTCCTGTTACTCTGTCTTAGGTTCTAAGAATTAAACTGACATAAGAGGGTAGAAGAAGTTTTTCCCAACCCACAGCGGGGAAGATGTAAGGCATGTCTTCACTAACATGCTGATGGTTGTCAAATTCCCGAGTTTTATTAACATGGGCTTGTATGTGGTAGGGAAGGTGGAGAAACAGGCACACAGACCCCCTCACGCATGCTGCTCACGTACAGGCCTGACCCTTGCTCGTACACGCACAGGAGGCTCACACGATAGATGTTCAGATCATAGGACGTATCCCAAATTCAGAAACATGGGGAAAAAATGCAGCCATGTGCATCTTGCATGCAGGCACCAAAGCTGATTGCTCCACGTGACCTGTGAGCTCCCTCTACTGAGGGAGTCAAAGATTCAGCCAGCAGACTTACTGGACCTCTGCTGGCGGACAGCACTAGAACCATCACTCACTGGCCTCCAGTCTGAGGCTCAGAAGGGTTAAGAAGTGCGTTCAAGTCCACACAGTTGGGAAGAGGCAGAGCCAGGATCGATCGTTCCAATTCTGTCAGTTTCCTTTTTCTGTAAAAATAGGACTTATTCTTCACAAGATTGCTGTAAGAATTAAATAATGCATGCACATTGCTAGTTTAGGAGCTGGCACCTGGCAGGTGCTCAAGGCACAGGAATTCATTTTAGTTTACTGCACAAATACCGAGCTTCCTATCAATCATAAGATGTTAGAATCAGTGATACCATAGCAATCTTACAACCCAACTTCCTTGCTGTGCAAAGAGGACGCTGAGGCTCAGAGATGGGGGATTGCTCTGGCGGGGCCAGGGACTGACCCAACTAGAGCGAATACTGAGGTCTCCCAACTCTAGGCCAAGAGATCAGCATTTGAATTGGTGGAGTAAAGACTTGGCCGATTGACATAAGCCACCCCCTGTCACTGGCCCCCCCCATTGCTGACATGAAGAGCACACGAATCAAATGACCATGGAGACAGGGATGGAAGTTCCACACCGGCCAAACAGCATGGGCTCCCACTTACCAAGGTTGATTTAACTACTCTGAACCTCTGACAGGGACCAAAGCCGAGGCCCTGGAATAACGCCATTACTCTAGGAGCCCAACTTGGAGGTAAGCGGGCTACGCTGGGCTCCGTCCACCGTAGAAGGGGCAGTGACTTATCCTGATAGGCCAACCTCTCATCTATGAAAAAACTAAACTCAGAAAGTAAATTGTTCAGCTAGTAGGTGAGGACCGCAATGGAAGACCAGCTCTGGCTCCATCGGAATGTATACTCCCATCCAATTATTTTTTTGCATATTGAGTGAATGGCTAACTGTTGGCTAATAAGCCTTTGACTGTGTGTAGAATTTTACAAATCATAAATCTGACTCATGGGTTACTTCCTTTGATCCATACAAAAATCCACGAGGCAAGCAAGACTCTTTCAAGCTCACGTTACAAATGAGGAAATGGCAGCTCATTCTCTCCTGTTTCTCCTCCACCTCCTGCCAGACCAGGGTTTGAAAAGTGATTGCCCAGGATGTTAACTCTAAAACCCTACTCACTCCTTAGTGAACTCAAGAAAATATTCATACTGTTCATATATTTTAGCACATTTCATTTAAGAGATAAGTTAATGAATTAGCTACCTAAAGGTTCTGAACCTCGGCTAAGATAATTGCATGTAAAAATCGTTTGCACCCTGTAAAGGACCACGCCAGTGGGTTGACAATGAACACCCGAAAATACAGGGGCATTCGTAAGCATTCTGGAATTCCTAAGTAATCTTGATTTTCAAGAGAACGGGGCAATAAGAAGGTATAATATCGTGCTCAGTATCATAACGGGAATGGGTGGTGAGATGCAGACCTGTGTCTGAGTACAAAAGAATGATTTTCACCCAGGTTCATAGGCACTTTAGGAGAGATTCAGCACCGTAGGTTAGAGGATAGTTGGATAGTCAACTAAGACAGGTGAGACCAGCGGCACATCACTGTTACTCAGCATCACAATGCAGAGCTCAGGTGAAGGTCACCGCCTGACTCAGAATAATCCCAGCACATCCTGAAAGTAAAGGAAAAAGAAAAGGCTGCTTCTGACACTTTCTGGAAGGAGACAGGATATACATTATAAATAAATATTGTCTGTACCTGCTGAAAACCTCAGCTCAGGGCTGAGGACTGAAGGATGTTATCCTCCTAATAAACTCCCTCCCTCCAACTCATCTCTGGGGGAGCAATGCTTCTCTCTCCTGGGTTTCCGTTGCTGTTTTATGTTACTGTTTTAAAAATAGCTCTTAAACCGGAAGACACAGGATATGCCTGCAAACTTGTATCAGGATTATGATGTACTCCACCTATTAACTGACAGGGCAAGGTAGTGGTAAATCCAGACAGGGTTTCACTTGAAGCTAGATTTCCTGTTACTGCTGTTGAGGGTGTGCGCATGCCTGTGTATTTTGCGCATGTGTCTAAATACAATCTAACCACTTTCCCTCACTTATTTCACATTGCTCCTACTATTTAGGAAACAAATGAATCAATGCATCATAAGAAAATGGGCAAGGATGGGAGTGTGGGTAAGTGAGGCTTATTTTCCTGGGAGAGTTATTAAAATAAGTAGTTTTAGAAATGCTCCTGTTAACTCCTTTTGAGAGAAGGGAAACATCTTAAAGGCCACAAAATATAGAAAAATGGTAGGCACCTTACAGCCCATCTATCCAAATCCCCTCCATTTTTACAGGTGAGAAGGCTGAGGCACAGAAGGCCCAGGTGACTGACCCCAGGCTGCCCAGTGGATGACTTTACAGACAAGGGCACAGGACTCAGGTTTTTACCTGGATGAGGTGGGAAGCACAGATCCAAATACTGGGCTGCCCACGATTTTGTGCAGCGTTAGATTACCTCCACAGATACATCTTCATAGTGATCAGTTATCTCCTACATAACGGGAATGAAAGTATTCAAGAAAAAATATTCTGGCCTCACAACTGACTAGCGATGGGACTTTGAGTAGGTCACTTAGCTTCTCTGCACCTTGGTTTCCTTATCTCCTTATCTCTAAGTAGGAGATCCCATTGCTCCATTCCAGAATCAAGTGAGCTCATCAATGTGTATTGGACTCTTCTCTTTCCCATCCTGGGGGCAGGAAAGCCTCTTTGCAGAAAGCTGAGATTGCCACACAATGGCTAGAGCAAAACTGGCCAAGAGGACGTGACACCCTCCTGAAAGTGAGGGGGCTTTCAATCTCCAGCACAAGTCAGTCACTGGCTATGAGCACCCCAGGGAGATGTAAACTTCCAGGCACTTCTAGCTACCTGTGATATCATCAGAGCAGCCCAGGTAGCCCAGCATTCACGGTGAGGATGCCCACCATCATATGTAGTGACCCACTTGGCTTTTGAAGAGGTCAATCTGGAGCTATGATGGACCCAGCAACTCCTCCATCTCTGAGTGCACCAATCACCTCTTCCATTCCACAGGAGGCTTGGCTAGGAGTGGGGACTATTTTATGCTTTCCATTGGGCCTTTCCTGCTGTGATAGCTTCTAACCCACTGGTCAAGAAACTAGTAAGCATTTGGCCAGTTGCTTTGTTCATCATGATTATGCATTTAGTAACTGGGGACATGACTAACAGATGGGGCAGGGGACCATTCAACTCTATTACTGGTCAGAGCTGGGTCAGATCCATTCATCCCCTGACCTCCAGAAGTCCTTACTCTCATGGGGGGCTTTGGGACCCCTGGAATCATGTCAGTTCACTCTTACATCCAGAATCCCTAAAAGTAAGTAGGTCTTTCCCCACTGTCCAATTATTTGGAAAGATTACAGGATCCTCCGAGGAAGAACTGAAAAATCACTATAGGTGACCTCAGATTTTGTTTAACTCCAGGTGTTAATGCATTGCTAGATCCATTCTGAAGGTGAACCTATTTCTCTCTCAATAAATATGTCCTCAGAACTGACTCGGTTCTGAAAACTGAGGGATCAAGACTTTCCATGGGCCTCAGCTCACTCTCCCTTTCTCTTGATGCACACGTGTGCATTTTCACACATACATATACAATTATTTGTTGGCTGCCTATCTTGTATTACATTTATATATATTTACACACAATTCCTTTGTCAGCTGCCTATTCATCTTGTCCTAATGAACTCCGTGGCCCGTTGGATTCCTACAGGTAAAGGCCCCCGCTTGTCATTGTGATCGTGCCATCTACTCAATTATTTGATCCTTGATTTTGCTCATTGGTCGCGGTCCCTCCATGGCCTGTGCTCTTCTGTAATCCTATCAGCTCACTGACACTAGGGGACCAAGCATCTCCTAACATCACCCTCCTCTGAGAACGGACAGCATGGCTCAATGCCAGGGCCCTCCCCCAGCACAGTCAACTGAAACCTGTTCTCTGGGAGGGTCCAGAGAATGCTACGGGCGGCGGGGCTCTCTGGTCTCATACAGTAGATTCTTCCTAGTATGCCTTCTTGCCCGAGCCTTTCCATCGCTTCCTGAAGACAGTTTTAGCAACTCTTCATTTGAGAATTTTTCCTCATAGCTTTCATAATCCCTCCTAGCACGTAGTAGAACTGTCTCCAAGGACCCTTGCCAAGGTATTAAATCCCAAGCCATGGGAGAATGCCCCATGTCAACACTCATTCATCTTTTCACCTTTCTCTTCTCGAGGACCCTGAAGATCTGTTCTCAGGTATACTCTCCCAGTTCCTAACAGTACGTTTGGGTCATATCTTTGCAGCTGCTTTGATAAATAATTCTGCTATTCCTTGAACATTGTTAGCATTACCCCAGTCTGGTCATAATGCAACTGACCCTAGTTAGTTGTTACCGTGTACAACTCATGGCAAACAACTTTATCAACTAGAGCACAGTGCTTACGTACATTTCCTTTTGCCTTTAGCCCCACAGACTCCACTCAGTTACTTAGTTTGGGCTTTTATTCCCCTGCCCCCTCTTAGTGAAATTCATACTTGTGTAATACATTTATATTCTTTCATCACATTCTGAACTGAATTTGATCCTGGGATCTCCCAAACTCCTAAATATTTTTTTCTAAGTCTTGAACATTAAGGTTTAGTCTTTTATGCATTTTTCAAATGCCCAAAAGAAACTTAAAGCATAATATCTTATATTCACCAGTCCATACAATACAGAATAATTGCTATTGCACCATATCCCCAGAGCTTCCTCTATTCTGCCTTTCTCTGGTTTTGATATTATCTGGCCAGTAATTCTAGCCTTATAGCACGAATTAAATGTTACCTCTGCTTCTAATTTCTGGAATAGACTGGTGAATCAATACCATTTCTCCCTGAAATGTTTACAAGAATTCAAAGCAATCTGGGTCTGGTACACTTAGGTTTTAATTATTGGTTCTATTTAATAGATGTAGGGCTATTCAGGTTATCAATTTTTCCTTTTCTGAGTTTTAGTAGTTTGTCTTTCAAGGAATTTGGTAAACTTCATCTAAGTTACCGTAACTGTGGGCCTAGCATTGTTAGTCATTTTTATATTATCCTTTTAGCGTCTATGGGTTCAGTAGTGATGACCCCTGTTTCATCTGATACTGATAATTTTTGTCTTGTCTTCTTTATTAGTCTGGCTAGAAGTTCACTTTTCAAATAACCTGCTTTGGGTTTGAATTTCTGCTTTCCTAATTTCAATTTGTTGATTTTTGCTGTATTATTTTAGTTTTAATTTGATCTTATTCCTCTAGTTTAACATATAAGTTCAGGTTATTGACTTTAGACTCTTATTCTTTTCTAATATGTTTATTTAATGCTATAAGTTTTCCTCTAAGCATGGCTTTTGCTTCATCCCACGTTGATATGTAGAACTTAGTTCAAGATTTTAAAGCTTATCTTGATACTTCTTTGAACCATGTGTTTAGAAGTATGTTTAATTTGCAAGTGTTTGGAGATTCTCCATGTATCTTTGTTATTGATTTCTAGCTTAATTTTGTCATGGTGTGAGAACATTCTTTTATGATTTGTTCTTTTAAATTTAAGGTGTATTCTATACCCAGAATGTGGTCTATTCTGGTGAATGTACCATGCAAGCTTGAGAAAAGTGTATTCTTTTGCTGTTGGAATATTCCATAGATGTCGATTAGACAAGTTGATTCATAGTGCTGTTCAGGCCAACTTTAAACTTACTTGCTTTCTGCTGCTTTGTTTTTCCTTTCAGTTCCTTGTCTGAGGAATGTCCAGGTTCTCTTCATTAGGCAAATGTATTTAAAATTATGACTTCATGAAGAATTGACCTTTTATCATTGTGTAATGCCCGCTTTTATCCCTGCTAAATTTTTCTTGTTCTGAAATCTGCTTTGACTGAAATATAGCTATTCTAGCTTTCTTTTGCATAGTGTTAGCATGGTTTTTCTTCATCCCTTTACTTTTAGCCTTTCAGTATCTTTATATGTAAAATGTTGGCTTCATGTAGACCACTTACTTGGACCTTTCTTTAAATCCACTGAAAATTTCTATCTTTTAATTGGTGTCTTTACAGCATTTACATTTAAGTTAATAGATATATCTCAGTGTCTCTTAGTCTGCATAGGCTGCTATATAACAAGATGGTGTACACCGGAGGATGGGAAGTCCAAGTCTAAGCCCAAGGTGCCAGCTGATTTGGTTCTTGGTGAAGGTGTTCTACCTGGCTTGCAGACACCCAAACTTTTCACTGTGTCCTCACATAAGAGAGCAGAAGTGAGCTCTCTGGTGTCTCTTATAAGAACACTAATCATACGGGATTCGGATGTATCTCAAGGGTCTTTGTTCTTTATACTATTGTGTTTTTATACTACCCTTATAACCATTCAGGGTGTGTTATTATCCCCCAGTTTATACATGAGAACTGAAGCTGGCTCTTCAATGTTTTAAAGTGTTTAAAAATTTTTAAGTTCCCCCAAAGTTGCCCTGTTTAAATAGAACCTACCTATATAGTACAGAGCCAATAAGAATTAAGGACCCTAACATCTGAGTGTGTCATACTCTGCAAGCTGGTTTTTGCAACATCATCTCACGGACTCCAAGGGTGCTATGAAGTGGGCATTACTGATCCAGCTCTGCTGGCGAGGAGACAGAATCAGGGAAGTAAAGCAATCGCCCTGTTTCATCTACAATGGGTAAGTGGGGGTGTTGACGTTAAAACTTGGCTCTGCTGGACCAAAAACCTTTCTGCTATGGGCCACCAGCTCCGTTAGAGTGTGTTTCTTGCACACCCAAACTCTAGCTGGAGGGGATCGGCGGTGCTTGGATTCCCTGGAGGGATCTGGGACTGGCTGGTCACTGGCAAGGCCCTGTGGCACCCTAGGTTCATGCTGGTTTCATCTCTACCTCACGCCCCCCTGTGCACTAACAGGGAGAGCCGCTAGGGCTGGTGGCTTCCAGCAATGGGACTCTCCACACCCAGGGAGGGTCATGGGAGTATTGCCAGTGGCAGCCTCGGCTGAGATGGTTTCACTTCTTCAGTGTTTAGCCCTCTGCTTTCTCTTCCTGCTCCAGACGGTAACAGCATAGCCTGGAATGTGTAGGTCTGAGGCACTTGGTGATACGGCGCTGGACTTTATGTCAGGATGCCCCATGAGTCTGCATGCCTGGATTCTGCTCTAACTAGCAGAACGCAATGCTTTTTGACTTTTAAAGCATGAAGAACGGGGGCCAAGCAAAAGATGAGGCAGCTCAGACTCTCTCATGCAAGCGATTTGCTAACATGCCCCCTCTCTCGACCACGTGAACTCCCCCGGCTTAGGAGATGCTGCTTTGAATTTCCAGGCCTCCATTTTCTGCATGCAGACAGGCTGCTTCTGAACTATCAACTCCATTTAGCACGCCATCAGGCTGGTATGATAAAGCATACCCTCATAAGAAGTCACAGATTAAGCTGCTATCCCACAAAATGTTTGGTTAAACAAGAAGAAAAGGCAAGGAATATATTCCTCAGCCTCAGAACAGTTATTTTTGCAAAGCTTGCTTTAAGGAACACATAACAGATCACCACAGCCAACTCTAGGAATCCAAGGAGACCAAAATTAACACATTCCATCATTAATGTTATGACTTCCACAAGTAGGGTTACTATCCTTATAATTTTTTGTTATGTGCCCAAACAGCTAAGCACTTTGCATGCTGTCTTAGCCAGTCTGGGATGCTATAATGAAATGCCACAGCCTGCATGGCTGAAACAGGAATTTCTCACGGCTCCAAGATCAAGGTGCCAGCATGGTCAGGTTCTGGTGAGAGCCCTCTCCTGGCTGGCGGAGGGCCTCTTCCTTGCTGTATCCTCACATGGTGGCTCTTCCTCTTCTAAGGGCACTAATCCCATCATGAGGTCCCACCCTCATGACCTCGTCTAAACCTAATCACCTCTCCAAAGCCCCATTCTCCTAACACTATGACACTGGAGGTTAGGGCTTCAACGTGAGTTTGGGGGATGAGGACACAGATATTCAGTCCATAACACACGCATTACCTTTTCATTGAATCTTCACAATAATCCTGTGAGATTAAACTTGTCCCTATCATTCCCATTTTACTGATGAAACTCAAACTTAGAAATTTAAAAATTCATCTCAGTTTATACAAGTAAGAGGCTGACCAGAGTTTCAGATCCAGGTAATGAGTGATACCAAGTCTGTGCTGGGTTACACTACAGGAACCCAAAGGGGCCAAAATAACACTACAATCCTTTCTTTGTCTGTCATTATGATGCTCCTTTTCATTGTTGTCTATTTGTATAATCATTTATTATCATTTACAGGTGGCTCTCACAGCATTTTTCCCTTTATTTCTACTTTTAGAAACAAAGTAACTCCACCTGAATTATAATTCAAAGACTCAGCGAGATTAAGTGGCTTTCTCTTCCCCGACTCACCAAAATGTCAATCTTGAACTTGGAAACTTGTATTACTCATGTTACACAGGAAAGTAGAGAAGCATGCACTGATAATTGCTTAGGTTTCCATGAAACTCTATAGCCATATAAGTATTTACTCAGAACTTTAAGATTACTGCACCCGATGACTGCACTTTCCTTTCACATTTTCTGGAAAAGAATCTTAAATGTAACTTGTATCGGGACTTGAGCAGACTGATTAACTGATTCCATCTGGCACCACGGACTGAGCATCTCCTTTGTGCCAGGTGTGGGTGGCGTCCTTGGGGAAGAGGGCAGGAAGTGCTCATCTGTCAGGAGCTGAGAAGCCAGGGAGAGCACAGGTGCGTACATGTCCACAGTGCAAAGCAGAACAGGGCAGATCCTGTGGGGTCCCTGAAGAAGGCTATTTCCCCCTGACAGGCAGGGTGAGGCTTTGTGAGGAACAGAGACCTTGGGGTCAGGCACGCCTGGGTTCAATTCGCCTTGACATCCACAGTGAGGTCTGAGGCATGTCACTTAGACACTTTACTGCCTCTCCCGGTGGGTTAATCCCACCATAACCATTTACTCATGTGCCAGGTTTGACACTGGTCTCTAATTTATCTGCGATCTAAGATCACTGTTTCTGCAATCATGCCAATTATCACAGTCACCTGGGGAGATTTAAAATTCATATCAGAGGTTCCCAACATTTTTGGCTCCAGGGACCAGTTTTGTGGCAGACAATTTTTCCACGGACCAGAGAGGGGGGGATGCTTTCGGGATGATTCAAGTGCATTACATTTATTGTGCACTTTATTTGTATTATTATTACATCAGCTCCACCTCAGATCATCAGGCATTAGATTCCGGAGGTTGGGGACCCCTGCCATAGATCTATATAGCTTCTCATGCCTCATTCCTGGCAGCTCTGACTTCGTGGCACCTGGGAATCAGCAATTTTAGCTTGTTTTGTTACTGAGGCTTCCTGGGAGAGGAACACTCCATTTGGGAAGTAGCATCATGCAGGAAAATGAATAGGCAAAGCCTCAGAAGCAAAGTTGAAGCAGAGAGACAGAAAGCCATCACTACAACCCAGGCAAGATAACACGGTGACTTGCGCTGGAAGAGTAGGCAAGGGTCGGAAGTGGTTTGCTTGACAGTGGAAGGGAGGATGTTCTAGAAGGGTTAGGATAGAACCAGCTTCCTAAAACAGAAGTTAGAACAGGTTATCTGACCAATAAACGTTTTACTGGCCCAGTGACTCCCATGACTGAGAGATGCCCAAGGCTGTGTGTGACCACACCCCCCCCACCATCACCCAAACTTTCCTGCCTCATTTTCAGAAACTCTGAATGGGATATAGTTCCTTACATATGCAGACATCTTAGTCCTCTGAGCATTTGCACATGCTGTTCCCACTTTGTGGAACACCCAGAAATCCACATCTTATGTCTTCAGTGATCTAAACATTCAGAGAATTCAGATTCAGAGCTGTAATAGCACATGTTATGGACTGGATGTTTGTGTCCCACTAAAATTAATATGTTGAGAACCAGTGTGGCTGTATTTGGAGATGGGACCTTGAAGGAAGTAATAGAGTTATATTAGGTTATAATGGTGGACCTCTGGTCTGATAAAGTGAGAGTCCCTATAAGAAGGGACACCAGAGAGCTCATTCTGTCATGTGAGGACAGAGTGAGCAGGTGACCATCTGTGAACCAGGAAGAGTCTTACCAGAAACCAAATTAGCCAGAACCGTGAACTTGGCTTCTAGCCTCTAGAACTGAGAAAATACATTTGTTGTTTAAGCCACCCAATTTGTGGTATTTTGTATGTGGTATTTGGTATTTTGTATGTGGTATTTTTACTCTGAGCAGAGTAATAGAGCACATAAGTCAGGAGGGAGGTAAGGAGTTAGTGCTCTAGGACTCTTACATTCCCACTCATGAAAGAAAATGCTTATATTAGACCTTAGTATTCCAAGAATGCAGGTTATAGTCGTCCTAAGATATTCTTTCACTGTTCAGTGGTTTATCCAACAAGGTAAGAGAGGAGATGGGAAGAAATGAGTGATATGAATTATTTAGTTAACTCAGAAGAAGAACAAAAGGAACACAAAATATGAGAGTAGAAAGAATACTCCATAAAGCACTAGGAGTAGCAGAAAGATGCCCTGAAGCCAAAGGCATTTTAGGCAGAAGTGGAAAATCCTCAGAAGGCAGCCACACAACAGCATTCTTCAGGGTTCAATATAATCAGTGTATTTCTAGAGACAACTCTTTTCACTTTGGAAACTACTTACATTGCCCCTCAAATAACTAGTTCTGACCCTGGGGTGTGGACCGTCTATTTGGACAGAGGAACCCCCAACACCCTGGTCAACGTAGGATTTGGAAAAGTAGAAGCAGGACACTTCTGTTGGCTGAGAGAGGCCCTGAAATTAATTTCATTGGTTTATGCATGTCCACTCTGGTGGTTAAGCCATAAAGGTATGGCTTAACCACTTTATTGCCATTCACATACCCTGTTTCCAATTCTACAGTTCTGATCTGTGATAGGGCTTGAGGTGGCAGTTAAACCCTTGGGCAGCTTTTATGACAGTCACAATGTAGAATCCATGACAGGGAAGACATTTAGAGATGGGGGCCCTCCAAGGCCATATCAATAAGAAGGGTCCTTTCATTATATTTTCCTGAAGGCAGGTAAGTAGCATGGCACAGTGACCGAGCTTTCAACACCCATGAGTGTCAAGTTCCTGAGCAAATCTCTACTGCACAGCCTGACACCTGGACAGACTCCCAATTTCTAGTGACAAGGCTCCTGGCTACTAAGGCAAGGCACTGAGGTCATAGATTCTCCTTGGAACAGTCAAATAGAAGCCAGAGAAATGCTATGTAGTCTTTCTGCTTGAGCGGGAGACCCTCAGCCATGCCTAGAGTCCCTATTTTTAAGAGGTGCCCTGACATTTTTCCTCTCAATCTTGGTCATGCAGAAAGTTTCACGCCTGGGTCTCCTGTGAACTATGGCTCCTCCTCTAACTATCCTCAGGTTGGGATCATCATGGCTGAGGAATATCTTAAAACACCAATTTCCTAACAGCTGGCCTCTGACAGGCAGGGAGGAAAGGGTCCCGTGTTTGCTAGCTGCTCTCCTCTCTTGGGATCATTTCTTTCAGGGAAGCACCTGGCCATGCTGCCACCACCTATGAGAGCATCGTTACCAAAATGTCAAGGTCATCACGTTCAGCCAGGGCTTCCTGATAAAGTCCTGTGGGAACTCACAGGTTGGGAAGAGAGGGGAAATTTTCAAAACGAAGGAAACAGAATACTGTACAACCCCAAACAAATGGAAACAAGTGAACAGCTTTGGTACCTATGAGAGCTCCATCTTTTAGGATGGAATACAGATTTTTAAAAGTTCCTGGAAGGAAGCCCAGGAGAATGACTCTACATTTTGGGAAGAAATAATCATGAATGATCAACTAACAATTTTAAGTCTTGTGCAGAGGAAATGAGGCAAAAGTTAACTTGTCTACGATTGATTCCCCGCAGTCTGGCCTCCCAGAAAGGGAGGTCCCCTGTAAGACTTCATGGAAACCATCCGCCTCTCAGCTTAAGGCAATCAATCCTCAAATACAAGTATTATATTCTAGCCCCCAAAAAGTCACACAGGAGGAGGGACCGTTTCTTCTCAACCATGACCAATGAGATGGCAATTCCTGCTGTGAGGTTTTACAACTGCGATGGCTAGGTTAGGACCTATCTCCTGGGCATATTTGGGGAAAGTCTAAATGTCCCCTAGCCCATGAATACTTCATAGGCGGGATAGTTTTGAAGATTCTGTGATGAGACTCTGATCACCAGATGAGGGATTCGTTTTCCCCTCATCACATGGCTTAAAATCCCCAAGTCGCAAACAAGGACCCTCCTCCAGAGTCTGTCCATCCTGCCAGACTGCTACACACTACCCCAGAATACAATGGGCACCACATACACGCCTCACAGTGGCAGAGGCCAGGGAGAGCTCTTCTCATTTTCTTACTATGGAAAAACTTCAAGTGATATTTCCAAATTCAGGCGAGTTATGCCAACCTTGTGGTTCAACTGGCAGAGGATGGAGGGTGGGGGGAGTCAAGGCAGCCCTTGGGCGCCTCCAAACCTCAGGCCCCTCTAAAGTGTCATACTCGCTAGGACAGAAGTCCTGGTTAGTCTGCCTTCTGTAGGTGCCCATGTGCCTCCAGATTTGAAAGCTGGGAGTTTCCTGAAGCCACTTTGAGGAATAAGCGTGCAATTAAGCTGCAACTCAGTCACCAAAAGCCACAGCTGGGCCCATATCCTCACTGTCATTTCTTCGGTGAACTCAGGACTCCTAGTGTTCTCCAAGGACTGGTCCAGCTAGAGACCCTTCAGGAGACCCAGTGAAAGGCTGCAGCTGTCGCAAAATCATCAGAAGGGATATAAACGCAGGACCAGACAGGAACCTGCATTCTTCCTAGCACGCTGCTACCCCTCCTGCTGCAGGAATCTGAGCCTAGATGGAGCAAAGACAGGCCAGGCTCTCCTACCCTTAGGCACCTGGAGGGAGAAAGGACGCTAAGCCAGTCCTGACCTCTGTATCTAATCAGGGACAAGTGAAGGCTGATCACATGGCCAGGACCTCTGATACAGGAAATGCGATAACTTCCACCAGCCGCCCTCCCCGTCCTGGGATGGGGATCTTACACCAGCACAACTCTGGTGAAAGGGTCAAATTGGCCACTCAAGACTTAACAGGCTTTAAACTAATACTTTATGTGGCTTCGTAGGAGGATCGTAACAAAAGATGCATCTACGATGTCTTCATCTCATTGGGGACCCAAGAGTTTCCCAAGCACGCGGCTTCCTTTGGCCTCACGTGCATGGGACACAGGACTGCGGTGGCGTGCACACCGAGCTCTACACTGAGCTGAACTCTGCAGCTTGGAGAAGCACACTGAGAGCGGGTAGAGTCCAAGGTGTTTTGTGAGGAAGGTCTGGTCAACCCGGACCTGAGGAGTATCTTACCAGAACTTTATATGGAGGAAATCCCATGTTAACGACTTAAACTTGCAGAGACCTGTCCTGGACAATGGGCGTCACCAATTTTGCGTTTCTTCATGTTACTAGCACTTAGTCCAATATGCCTGGTTTCCACAAAGGCTGCCGGGCGTCGCCCCTCCCCACGCTCGCCCAGCGGCAGAGCAGCTGGTGCACATTCCTGCTTAGGCAGATGCGACTCAACCATCTCATCCCTTCCTGAAGTTTCTCTCCCCACGTTGTCTGCAGTTCCCGCATCCTGGTCCCTGTGTAGTCAGGAAAGGGCCTCTTTGCCCTCTGACCTCATTCTGCCCATCGGGAAGAAGCACATCAGAGTGGAGGGGAGAGCTGGCCCCTGAGCCTTTAGACCTGAACATGCAAACCTGAGTGAGCCCTAAAAAGGGAGCGCTGGATTCAACACCCCACTCTTAAAGCGACCACAGCAGATAAACATCCGATTTGTCCGGAGAAAGTGATGTTGTGGGCATCCTTCCTCTGCAACTACGGTTTTAGTCTATGACGTAGTCTCTCTCAGGGAGGCTCGTTCCTCACTCCCGAGGGTCTCAGTTCCAGAAAGAAAGCAGATTCTATAGACTTGTGTCGGTGGCCTGCAGTTACATGAACCCCTGCTTGTCTAAGACTGATTGAAAGCACCTTGCTTGTGTTTATGGGCAGAGATTTCCCTCCAGACTTCAATCCTGCTCCTTCTCAATCACAGTTCTGCTCTGCTCGTCTGTCCCTGATCTGTCTGCTAAGCACTGAGATCCCCAGAAACAAGGCAGCATGGAGGCCAGGCCCGGCTGCCCTCTCTGGACTACTCCGGGGGCTACAACGGGCCATGGTGGCTATCAGGGAAAGGAAGTGTCTACTACCAGCCAGGACTTCCGTCATCATGGATACCCGAGACCCATCCTCAGCCATCCTGGTTTTCATGGCCTTAAGAAGTTAACAAAATTCATCCCCATCAGAACAGACATCCAGTGGGTGACTCACCCAAATCCCTTCTGGAAAACTAGACCTTGTTAAGCTGTCCTAGATCTCCGTCCTCCTGTCCCATCACTTTTATTACACGGCAAAATAGGACCTAGGTGAGAACAAATCATTCCCTCAATCTTGCAAAGAAACCAGGACTCACATGAATAAAACATTCTAGTCAACATTAATAGCTTTTGAAAGTGAAGCCAGGAGCAAAGGCTCACAGGCTTCTCCACAGGGCATATTCTATAACTCAGAAGTCTTAGAGGCTATGAGAAAATTTAATCGTTTAAGGCATCATTAGTGCATCACCTGTACTTAGCCCAGAGCGTGCCTGCTGTTCTGGAATGAGTCTATGCATGTAGGAGCCGGGGGCTTTAGGTAACATGGGGCATGGCTCATGTACACTGCAGTGTACCCACAGAGCCTGTAGGACAGTTTGCACCCCACAGTGACAAGGACCTGGCTGACCCTCTAGTCACAACACTGTAACAAGAATTCCATAGATGTGCTGAAAGTCCAGCACAGCGAGGAAAACCTCAGCCACGTCTCAGCTAATTCACCTTCCAGTTGGTGTCATGGGTGAGACAAGGCCCCTGTGCAACAGGCCCATCCTCCAGTGATGGAGTTTGCTCTGCCAGGGAAGAGACTAAGGTGGGAGAGAGTTCTCTTGCCTTCTGGCCTCCAGAACCTGAGAAAACCAATATCCAAAAAGAGACATGTACCACAATGTTTATTGCGGCACTATTTACAATAGCCAGGATATGGAAGCAACCTAGGTGTCCATCGACAGATGAATGGATAAAGAAGACGTGGCATATATATACAGTGGAATATTACTCAGCCATAAAGAGAAACGAAACTGAACTATTTGTAGTGAGATGAATGGATCTAGAGTCTGTCATACAGAGTGAAGTAAGTCAGAAAGAGAAAAACAAATACTGTATGCTAACACGTATATATGGAATCTAAAAAAAAAAAAAAAAGGTTCTGATGAACATAGGGGAAGGACAGGAATAAAGATGCAGACGTAGAGAATGGACTTGAGGACACAGGAAGGGGGAAGTGTAAGCTGGGACGAAGTGGGAGAGTATCATTGAGATATATACACTACCAAATGTAAAATAGATAGCTAGTGGGAAGCAGCTGCATAGCACAGGGAGATCAGCTCAGTGCTTTGTGACTACCTAGAGGGGTGGGATAGGGAGGGTGGGAGGGAGACGCAAGAAGGAGGGGGTATGGGGATATGTGTATACGTATGGCTGATTCACTTTGTTATACAGCAGAAACTAACACAACATTGTAAAGCAATTATACTCCAATAAAGATGTTCAAAAAAATTAAAAAGAAAAAAATCCCTGAATGTGTCCTAAAAGTGGTCTGCAGTAGCAGAATGCCTAGTCTTTTATTCTGATTATATATCAAGGGCTTATTTAATGTATTCACTAGTTTAAACAAATTTATGTATTCAACAATATTGCCCAAATCTTTTTATTGTGTGCTCACCCTGTATCAGGTGGTGATGGTCAAAATTGAACAAGAAAAATAACCTGCCAAGAGGGATCTTCCATTGTAGGAGGAAAAACTGAGTCATGAAGAGAAAACCATCACACAACTGATGATCTCAGAGACAGGGAGGAAGTGGGGGCCGTGAGACGGCAGGATGATTCACAAGGTGTTAGAGGAACGTAGAGGAGCAAAGGCAGGGGGATCCATTACTGTCTTATGCCTTGGAGGAGAAAGAGGTCATTGTGGTAGCTTCTGGGAGGAGGTGGCACTGATTTGAATTTAAAGCAGGAGTGGGAGACAGATTCAGAGGAATAGCCACTTTGAGGAATGAGGGAGAGCAATTAAACTGCAGAGGAGAGCATGGCACTTCAGCCTTACTTCCTTTAGAAAAGTATTTTAATTTCATATATGAAAATTATCAAAGTTCAAAAAAGGAAGATTCATGAAGAGAATTGAAAACCAAGCCACAGTTTGGGAGAAGATAAGCAAACACCCAAGTTAAAAAATAATTGGCAAAGATCTCAACAGACACTTTACCAAAGATGATATACAGATGGCAAATAAGCATATAAAAAAAGATGCTAGGGCTTCCCTGGTGGCGCAGTGGTTGAGAGTCTGCCTGCCAATGCAGGGGACACGGGTTCGAGCCCTGGTCTGGGAAGATCCCACATGCCGCGGAGCAACTAGGCCCGTGAGCCACAATTGCTGAGCCTGCGCGTCTGGAGCCTGTGCTCCGCAACAAGAGAGGCCACGATAGTGAGAGGCCCGCGCACCGCGATGAAGAGGGGCCCCCGCTCGCCGCAACTGGAGAAAGCCCTCGCAAAGAAACGAAGACCCAACACAGCCAGAAATAAATAAATAAATAAATAAATAAAATTACAAAAAAAAAAAGATGCTAAATATCATATGTCATTAGGAAATTGCAAAGGAAAACAACGAGATACCACTACGAACATATCTGAATGGCTAAAATGGAAAAAACTGACAATACCAAATGCTGACAGGTATGCAAAGCAAAAGGCACTCTCGTTCACCGTTGGTGGAAATGCACAACGGTACAGCCATTTCGGAAGACAGTTTGGCAGTTTTTTACAAAGCTAAGCAGAGTCTTATGATTCAGCACTTGTTCTCCTAGTTATTTTTCCAAGTGACTTGGATACTTAGGTCCGCACAAAAACCTAAACACAGAGGTTTAAAATCAAATAATAATTTATATTTATTGAGTGCTTTCTACATGCCAGACACTTGGCTCTAATTTCCCTCATTTTTATCGTTAAAGGTGACTTCTCAGAGAACTGAACTCACATAACTTGCCCAATATCAACCACGCAGGAAGCAAAGCAAGATGAGAACCACAGGAGTCTAACTTCAGATGCCACGTTTTCAGTCACAGTGCATTTCTGTCCCCAACTCTAAAAGAAGGAAAAATATCCTACAGTAAAATGCAGCATCGAAATTCATTAATTCCAGGAACATTTTAACTTTTCAGAAGTGGAGTACTGTGAGAATACCTTTGGGGACAGACAGAAGTGGGTCCAAGTTCTGGTTCTGCCATATACCAGCTCTGGAAAAGGTACTGAAACTCCATAAGCTTCTGGTATTTTAGCTCATAGACACTTTATTAGAATGAAATGTGGTAAGATACATAAAATGTCCAGCACCCCGTGCTAGACATCAACTTTCGCCATTTAATTTTTCATGATGTGGTCTCCCAAGTGGATTTTCCCAGCGTGAGAGAATGAACTGATTATTTTGGCAGCTCCATCTCCCCATGGAAATGAATAAACTGCTGCTGAATTTCATGTCACGAGCGTGGTCAATATGAGTCATTGTGCAGAGTGAGATAAACTCTTGGAGAACCTGTAAGTTCTGTTCTTTGAATATATACCCCTGTGGACCAGAGTTTGAGTTCACTGAGTCCATTGTCTGAGCCAGCAGTCTACTTCCCCTCTCGTATTAGTAAAGGACATGCAAAATTCCTCTTTGATGACTTTGTTCTTATAGCTTCTATCGATGACAGTGTAATGATCCTAGACTGCTTACCCTGGATGGCACATCAACGATAATTCACGGAGAGAACAAAAACAAGATGTCTCGGTTGGGGAGCTCAGAAGTGCATATCCTGTTGATCTCCGGCTCCTGGACGGCACCTCCTGGGCGCTGTGCCAGACCGGCCTTAGCTCTCCTACCGCTCCCCATGCCATCAGGGCTGAAGTTGCTGTGCCCACTGGATGAGACAGTGTGTGGAGAGCTGTTACTCTGTGCGTGGGACAGGGTGAGAACCCAAGAGTTCTAGAAAGCAAGAGTTATGATTTTACACGCAATGTCCAAAGCTCCTCTTGCTGCTATTAAGGGTGAGATATTCATTTCTCTGTCTTAGCACTTAGGATGCTTGGGACCAGCGTTAGACTGCTTGGTGCAAGTTCTCAGGAAGGAAGATGACAGATACAGGTATCTACTTGAAGAAGGCAGGTTTTCTCTGTCTGTTTATTTCTTAGGGTATCACAAGGGTCTAGAATAGTGCTTGGCAAGAACAGAGCCTCTGCCCTGTAAGATATATTCCCGATGCCTGATGTGTCACGGCTATTCTGTTACCACGTATTCCAGTACCATCCCCTTCACCATCACTGGAACCATCACTAAAAAGCAACCACAGAACAATGATGCTTAGGGCTGAATCGCTAGCCACACTCACTCCTAACTGGTTCTCCAACCCTGGAATTTTCATTTAAGCACACTGTTAAAATATTCTTATTAACTTGCATCATCAATATATCCTTCATCTATTATTCATATTCTTTACTTCTGCAGCCTGGTCTGGAAGAAACAGATACCAAGGGGGTTTATATTACCCAGTTGTTGAAAATTGCTTTTTCTGATTCTTTCCCCAACTATCTACCTTCCCTTCGCTTTCTCTCCGTCACTGCAGTGCTAGTTCAGTTTCTCTTTGTCATTGTCATGGACCAGTTCCAAAGCTTCCTCATCGCCTCCACTACTTCTGATTCATTTTCCCCCTAATGAAGGAGAACTTCCTGGTTGCCTTCTAAACACTGGGCCGATCGCACCACTTTTCCTTCCTGGGCTTAGCATCACCTTCCGAATCCAAACCGACCTTCCCATGGGCTCTGAAGGTCCTTCATCATTTGGTTCCCTACCTCATCTTCCTGCTCACCTCTTCCTCTCTCTTCCCTGCCACGACGGCACAACAGCCAATGATCCATCCTTTTTGAGCACCCACGTGCCCCTTTTCACCTTCTTCCCTCGACTGGAGTATCAAATATATTATCCTTAATACAATCATCCTTCAAGACAAAGTTCAGAAATGACCACATACATCAAGAGCGTCTCTACGGCTCCCCCTGGTTACTGAAATGTACCCCACTCTCACAGCTTCTTAGACTTTTTAATGCTGCATTTTGTTTATGCATTTTAATATAGGTATTTATGTTGATGGGTGTCTCAGCCTGCTTTCTATTACATTTTGGAAGGTGTAGCATATTGCAGAAACAGCCACAATACTTTTTATCTTTTCCCATCAAAAGCTGAAGCCCAGAACTGTTATGAATACCCAAAGAATGGGCGGTGAGCATGGAGGTGTTTAAGTACTTTCCTCTAGCTGTGGAGGAAATAAACTGGCTACAGTGATGAGCCCAAGCTCGCTTCTGAAGAACAGGATGGGAAGTGATGTTTGGGTGGATGTTCTGCATCCAATAGTTGGTCGCGGTGCAGGTTACCTGGGGCTGCGGTCTGAGCCTCTTTGAATAGCGACAGATCTTTCTGCACATCAGGCGTATGGTGCTGACCAGAAACTAAGATTCTCAGTTTTATATAGTAAAACAGAAATATAAGCCCGCTAATTAATACATGGAACGTGCACCATGGTACTGTAAGTGCTGATTACCCAATTTTTAAAAAACTGATGACACAGTGCCTTCACTTCCTGACTGCCACCGCCTGGATCGGAGAAGCGTGTGCCCCCTCCCTAGAGACAGTCCCATACCTGTGCACGTGCTGCCACGTGCTTGCTGTTCTCAGACTCACTGGGTGACGAAGGCATGCATCCCATCAGTCAGCTGTGGCAGAGGCCTGGCTAACAGAAAAGTCCGGGCAAGCACACCGAGCTCGTCCACAAAGCTGAGAGGATTGTTCCTGCAAGTGTGCCCCATGGACAGGCTGCTCTAGGCTTCAGCAGTTCCCGGGAGGTCCAAGGCTGGATCTGGGGGTCTGGGGTGAGGCCTGGGGATCAGGACGCTCATCCAACAGCCCCAGTTACTGCAGGCACATCAAATGGGGCCTATGGAACTACTACAGCTACAAAGTTGTAGAGGGAGGCCGCTCCGACCAGCATGTAATGGCTCACTCTTGCCATGGTAGGAAACCCCTTTCTCCATCCTTGCCCCGCACTAACGCAGCTCCCAGCACAGGAAGGGTTGGTTCTTTTGGGGGGCGGGTGTTGTGTTGAGAATGTGAGTGTAAACTAAATAGCTCAAGGATGCAGGGCTGTGCCCCAGGTAATGTTGGAGAGAGTGGGATTATCTCCAGGAAAAAATACAAAACCAAACCCCAAAACACCTCAATCTCAGTTTGTGCTGAATCAGAACAGTAAAGTATCTGGATCATTTTTCCAGGGCTCCTGTAACAAAGTGCCACAGCTGGCAGGCTTAAAGCAACAGAAAGGGCTTCTCTCACATTCTGGAGGCTAGCAGTCTGAAATCAGGGAGTCAGCAGGGCCACGTTCACTCTGAAAGCTCTCCGGGAGGATCGAATCCATGTTTTTCTCGTAGTTTCTGGCGTTGTCGCCATCTTTAGTGTCCCTTGCTTGTAGATGCATCACTTCAATCTGCCTTTGTCATCACATCGTATTCTCCTCTTTGTGTGTCTGAGTCTTTTCTCCTGTTCTTATAGGAACACCCATCGATTTGGATTAGGACCCACTCTAACTCAGTGTGAACTCATCTTAACCTGATTATATCTAGAAAGACCACCCCCCTTCCCAAATAAGTTCATATCCACAGGTACCAAGTGTTGGGAATTCAACATATCTTTTGGGGGGACACAATGCAACCCATAAGAGCATTCCAGAAGCTATGGACAAGAACACACTGTGCAGCCCACCCCAGTCTGCAACAAAACCTATAGAGCCAGAAAATGAAACTTCCTTGGGGAGTAATTGGGCTACTCTGAGTTATCTTCATCTGGTATTTGGAAGTAGATCTGGTATCTTTAGACTGAGGATGTCCTTGAAGTTTTTGGATAAGAATGGAATATGGGATTTTCTGGGATCTGGGTGTGAAAAGGAGAAAAAAGAAGTGACTTTTTATTCCTCAAGCTGTTGGAAGGGGGCCTACAGTTTACCCCATCTGCTTAAGTCCATTTCACAACAATCTTTGAAACATTGTATGTTTCGGATACTTCTCTAAATCCTGGACTCTTCCCAGAGCACCATACACTTATGTATCTTGTACTGATACACAAGGTTAAAATTTATTTCTGAAGCACGTGGTGAGAGGAATAAAACATATGTTAAACAATAAGCATATTTTTTGGTAAGCCTGACTATCCCTGGAACACAAATGAGCACAAGAAAAACTCTGCCATTTGGTCAGTTCTGCAAAATGTTGGAAAAAGTCTTCTAGCTTATCTTTGAAGATGATTTCTTGACTTCCAGGGCAGAATTTATCCAGCAAATCAGCCAACTGCAAATTAGCCAATTGCCTGGGGTCCTTGCTAAGGAGACTTCGGGTACTTGCACTTGACCTTTGCCACTGGCAGTGACAGCTGGCTTTGCATACTAATGATCCTTCTGCCGAACTCTTAGTGTTTTTCAAATAATTTATCCATCAATAATCCCACCTGTTATAGGGTAGGTCATTATGTCTTCCTTATATCTTGACTGGACAAATTAGACATTTCAGTCTTGGTCTCTGTGTAAGAATTCCTGGGATAAAATCTATGTCTCTGTTTACCAGCTACATGACCTTGGGCATGTTAATTAATCTTTCTTTGAATCAAGTTCCTCTGATGTAAAATGGGACTGATAAATCTGATAAGAGTATTACATAAGATAATTCACGAAAAGCACTGACACAGGTCTGCCCCACAGCAAGTTCTTAATAAATGGAAGCTTTTGTTAATATAGGAGACCTCATGATTACACAAATCAGGATGTAACAAAATTAGTCATGGGCTTCCACCTTCCATTGTAGGCTCACTCTTGTCCTTTCACTAACCTTGAAATACAGGTACTTAACTTTTAAAATATATGTGCACTGTTTTGCACTGTTCTCACTTACAGTGATTTAACTATAATGTAGTACTTGTGTAATATTTGAGTGGAATAATATGATTGGAAATAGACATAAACATTGATGTGGTATACACATGAAATTTAACTTTATGATTGGCTACATTTTCTTCACATTAACACTCTGAGATTATATATTCAGTTACTATTCCGACACCAGCATATTTTATTCTTTCTGATTTTTTTAATTGAAGTAGAGTTACTTTACAATGTTGTGTTAGTTTCAAGTATACAGAAAAATGATTCAGTTATATACACATATATATGTGTATACTTTTTCAGATTCTTTTCCATTATAGTTTATTACAAGATATTAAGCATAGTTCCCTATGCTATACATAGCATACCTTGTTGTTTACCTATGTTATATATAGTACTGTGCATATGTTAATCCCAAACTCCTAATTTATCTCTCCCCCACCATCCCCGTTATTCCCTTTGGTAACCACAAGTCTGTTCTCTATATCTGTGACTCTGTTTCTATTTCATAGATATGTTCATTTGTGTCATATTTTAGATTCCAAGTATAAGTTATATCATATGATATTTGTCTTTCTCTGTCTGACTTACTTCACTTAGTATGATAATCTCTGGGTCCATCCATGTTGCTGCTAATGGCATTATTTCATTCTTTTTTATGACTGAGTAATATTCCATTATATATATACACACACACACACACACACACACACACACACACACACACACACACTACATCTTCTTTATCCATTCATCCACTGATGGACACTTAGGTTACTTCCATGTCTTGGCTATTGTAAATAGTGCTGTGATGAACATTGGGGTGCATGTATCTTTTTGAATTAGAGTTTTCTCTGGATACATGCCCAGGAGTGGGATTGCAAAACCATATGATAACTCTATTTTTAGTTTTTTAAGGAACCTCCACACTGTTCAACATCATTATATTTTAATGATATTATCTAACAATGCAATTCCCCATCATCCTACTTATAGTGGATAGAGCGGTACTCTGCCCTGAATTTTCCTTCAAGCCTGATGTTACCATCCCATAGCTATTGGTTGCTGAAGAGTCAAAGAAGTGTCCCTCACTGGAATTGTCCTCAGCAACAGAGAACTGCCCCAGCTAAAGTGATGCCCTCTGCAATGGTTAATTTTAGGTGTGAATTTGACCAGGCTAAGTGATGCCCAGATAGCTGGTAAAGCATTATTTCTGGGCGTTCTGTGAGGCTGTTTGCAGAAGAGATTAGCATTTGATTCAGTAGACTGAGTAAAGAACATCCACCCTTCCCAAGGTGGGTGGGCATCATCCCATCCATTGAGGGCCCGAAATAGAACGAAAACACAGAGGGAGGGTGAACTCTGTCTCTCTCTTCTTGTGTTGGGACTTGCATCTTCTCTGCCCTGAGACACTGGGGCTCCTGGTTCTCAGGCCTTAGGACTCCCCGACTTACACCAGTAGCCCCTAGCTCTCAGGCCGTCAGACTGGGACTGAATTATATCACAGCTTTCCTGGTTCTCCAGCTTGACGGCAGAAGATCGGGGGACTCCTCAGCCTTCATGATCAGATGAGCCAATGCCCCTAATAAGCTTCTCTTGTATATCTATATGTATCCTATTAGTTCTGTTTCCCCGGAGAACCCTGACTAATATACCTTCCAGGAAGCGGCTAAGACTGATGACTGACTGAGAAATGCAAACACCCAGCTGAGGGGCCGTCCCAGATCCAGAGCTCCCATTGGATTGGCTGAGGCCCATGTCCCACCTCATTGCCAGTCAGCTTCTTCCTCTGCCCGTCTTGCCTTCTCCTTTCTTCAGTTTACATACTGATTTTCTATCTTAGCTTTGTTTCTACACACTCTGCTTTCAGACACCCACTTTGATATCCCACAGTGGATCCACTGGTCATGTCAATTGATGACATTATTCTACATGTCCCTGCTGAGCAGGTTATAGTGGACACACTAAGCAATTTAGCAAGGCATATGTGTGTCCAAGGATGGGTGTGAAAACCAGCAGAAGACCAGTGGTCTGCCACATGGGTAAGGTTCCTATGGCCCCATGTTCTGGGGTGTATAAGGATATTCCTTTAAAAAGAGATAGATGCAGTTTGCTATGTTTGCACTTTGCAACCAAGAAAAATATGCAATGCGGTAACTCTCTGATTTTTGGTGGTAAGATACACTACCTTTGGGCATGATGTTCTGATACATTTATTGAGTGACCCATAAGCCTAAGTTTTATTGGGAGCCTGTAGCCAGAAAGGGCTCTGCAGCAGATCCAGGCGTTCTGCTGCTTCAGCCTTATGTTCCTGTAGATCTAATGATACTAGAAGCATCTCAGGCAGACAGGGATACTCATGGGTCCTCTGGGAAGTCCTCCACTGATGAATCTCAGCAGAGACATTGAGGACTCTGGAGTAAAACCGTCACCTCTTCTGAGACAGTGATTCTTCTTTTGAAAAGCACCTCTGGTTTCCTGGGCCCTGATAGCTACTGAATGCCTCAGGACACCATGTGAGTCAGCAACTTCAGTTTACTTTTATTGGCTGAATAGTACTTGAGCTGGCAAATCATAAAAAATGGTTGTTTGATTAAATGGAAGTTATTTTCTTAGAGGAAAACATAGGCAGAACACTCTATGACATAAATCACAGCAAGATCCTTTTTGACCCAGCTCCTAGAGAAATGGAAATAAAAACAAAAATAAACAAATGGGACCTAATGAAACTTAAAACCTTTTGCACAGCAAAGGAAACCATAAACAAGACCAAAAGACAACCCTCAGAATGGGAGAAAATATTTGCAAATGAAGCAACTGACAAAGGATTAATCTCCAAAATTTACAAGCAGCTCATGCAGCTCACTAACAAAAAAACAAACAACCCAATCCAAAAATGGGCAGAAGATCTAAATAGACATTTCTCCAAAGAAGATATACAGATTGCCAACAGACACATGAAAGAATGCTCAACATCATTAATCATTAGAGAAATGCAAATCAAAACTACAATGAGATATCATCTCACACCAGTCAGAATGGCCATCATCAAAAAATCTAGAAACAATAAATGCTGGAGAGGGTGTGGAGAAAAGGGAACCCTCTTGCACTGTTGGTGGGAATGTAAATTGATGCAGCCACTATGGAGGACAGTATGGAGGTTCCTTAAAAAACTAAAAATAGAACTACCATACGACCCAGCAATCCCACTACTGGGCATATACCCTGAGAAAACCATAGTTCAAAAAGAGTCATGTACCAAAATGTTCATTGCAGCTCTATTTACAATAGCCAGGACATGGAAGCAACCTAAGTGTCCATCATTGGATGAATGGATAAAGAAGATGTGGCACATATGTACAATGGAATATTACTCAGCCATAAAAAGAAACGAAATTGAGTTATTCGTAGTGAGGTGGATGGAGTTAGAGTCTGTCATACAGAGCGAAGTAAGTCAGAAAGAGAAAAACAAATACAGTATGCTAACACATATATATGGAATCTAAGGGAAAAAAAAAAAAAGGTCATGAAGAACCTAGTGGTAAGACGGGAATAAAGACACAGATCTACTAGAGAATGGACTTGAGGATATGGGGAGGGGGAAGGGTAAGCTGTGACAAAGTGAGAGAGTGGCATGGACATATATACACTACCAAACGTAAAATAGATAGCTAGTGGGAAGCAGCCACATAGCACAGGGAGATCAGCTCCGTGCTTTGTGACCACCTAGAGGGGTGGGATAGGGAGGGTGGGAGGGAGGGATATGCAAGAGGGAAGAGATATGGGAACATATGTATATGTATAATTGATTCACTTTGTTATAAAGCAGAAACTAACACACCATTGTAAAGCAATTATAATCCAATAAAGATGTTAAAAAAAAAAAAGGAAGTTATTTAAATGAGACCAAAGCCAATTCAGAGGCACAGGTAACCTGCAGGAGAATGCGGTGCACATTCCAAAGTTACCCTCTCTGACTGTGCTGTACAATGAATTGTGTCTCTCTGAAATTCCCATGTTGAAGCCCTAACCTCCACTGTGACTGTATCTAGAGATAAGGTCTTTGGGAGTTAACGTTAGATAAAGTCATAAGAGTAGAGCCATAATGTGATAGGACTACGGCCTGTGGGTTTATAAGAAGAGGAAACTCTCTCTCTCTCTTGCTCTCACTCTCCTGACCCCCATGCCTTGTGAGGACACAGCAAGAAGGTGACCATCTGCAAGACAGGAAGAGAACTCCCTCTAGGACCTACCCACACCTTCACCCTGACCTTGGACTTCCGGCCTCCAGAACTGTGAGAAAATAAATTTCTGTTGTTTCCGCCACACAATCTATGATATTTTGTTACATCAGCACAAGCTGACTAATACATACTACTGTACTACTTCTCCATCAACTCTCACCTACAGAATCATGTGCAGCTCTCTGATGGCAGCCAACACAACGGGAAAGAAGCAAGGGTCTCTTCCAAAATCTGCACAGTGTGCTGTCATCACTGGAAGTGAATGGCAGCTGCAAGAGAGCCCCCCAAGGGTGCCCCGGTGGACGGTTACAAAATAAAGTTATGCAACGAAGAATTTGAGTAGTATTTCTATACGTTCATTATACAGTGGAAAAGACAGAACCTGTATAGTGATTGCAAATGGATTGGTTGGCAGCTCATATTTTTTTTCCAAAAAATAACTATTGGAAATTAGGTGTCATATAGAGGAGTGATGTGTGTGGACGGACCTCTTAGAAAGGGCATGGTGAATGAAAACATTTATGATAAAACTAAATAAACACCAGGAGACATAACCCATTTGGAAAACACTCAATAACCAGGTGGACAAGGTGAACATATGTGGACGTCCATCAGCCTCTTTCTCCAGGAAGCCTGGCATTTTCTCTGTGGGCACAAAGATTCTGTGGCATCAGGAATGAAGACTATGCATGGGCTCTACAAGCTGGACATCCTTCACCAAGCTGAGCTGGACACTGCTATTGCCAGGTACTGATGGTGTCTTTAGCAGTGACTAATGCTAAGTACCCAGCATGCACAGTAATTGTGCGTTCACTTTTGCCCCTAGAGTCTTGGTTTATCCCTTTTGTCCTGATGTCCCATTAGCTCCTCTTTTCATTCTCAGAAGTGTCCTACTTGAGAAAGTCAATTTTATGGCCACTCTGCTGATACAGCACCACCCCCAAATGCAATCATCCTGCTACCGGGTGGTAGGCGTAGTACTTTTTTTCCTTTCTATAGTGGAGTGGGCAGCAATTTATTCTAACAGAAACACATACATATTCTAGGTGCAGATTTGTCTTCCCTGCAGGAAATACTTCTAACAGAGCCATCATCATTCAGTGACTTGTGGAATTCATCACCATAGTATTCCACTTTGCATCGACACTAACTGAGGAAATCATTTTACTGTGAAGGAGAATTTGTAATGAGCTAAAACCTACAAATTAATTTTTCACCCTGTGCCTTATAAAACAAAGTCACTGGCTTGACAAACAGATGGAATGGGCTTCTGAGACTCAGGACAGATTTGAGGTAACTCCGTGCAAGGTTGGGGTGCTGTCCCACGAAATGAGATGAGTCCCTTACACCAACAGCTATTTGTTTCAGCTAGGATCCAAACAGGAGACAGAAACCACGAAGTACTCTGAAAATGAAACGTTTAATATAAAGAATTATTCAAGAATTACTAGAATAGGAGATGACCCATCAAGGGACAAAGAGAACTCTAAAGAATATAATGATGGACCTACTATATAGCACAGGGAACTATACTCAGTATTTTTTAATAACCTATAAGGGAAAAGAATCTGAAAAAGAATATATATATAAAACTGAATAACTGCTTTACACCTGAAGTTAACAGCACTGTAAATTATAATGTTGTAAATTGTAAATTAACAACATTGTAAACTATACTTAAATAAAAACTTTTAAAATAAATAAAATGTAGCTAAAACAATAAAAGTTTAAAAAAAGAATACAATGATGACAGATCTGTAAGAGCAGGCAGAATCACTAAAACTAAGACAGATCACCCACGGGGGATACAAATCTGTAAGCGCCTTACCCCCTGGCCGGAGCTTAGGACCCCGACCTCACTATGTCCTTTTGTTTCCCACACATGCAGCCTTGCACTCAGAGGGTTCAGATGTCTAGGGCCCAAAGGATGCCTACTGACCAGGCTATACGTAAAATTTTTGTCAAATCAGAATCGGAAACTCCCCCTTAAGCATTTGATCTCCTTATGTCGCTACGTCACCACACCAAGAAGAGCTTCTTGTATTTGCTGAGGTGGTTGATTCTGATTACCAAGGGCAAATTCTGTTACTAAAACACCACTGTAAAGAAACACGTTGTCAAGAAAGACAGTGTGTAAAATCCAAGAAAGGCACTGACTATTTCTTAGACATCTTAAGCCCACAAATATCAGTCAATAGGAAATATTGGCAATCCAATAAGGAAAGATCCAGTAAGGATATGAATCCTGTGGGAATAAAGGCATCCCATGACACCATCAAGAAGAAAATTTCAATTAACTGAGAGGCTGTCAGAGGGAATAGGAAACATGAGATGGGGGTGGTAGAAGAAGGCTTCAATTTATTAAATTATTCCCTCAATTATCTAAAGAAAAGGTAACCAGAACACACGTTTGGTTAATTAATTTAACCCCCTTTTTCTTCCCCCTACTACTTTATATAAAAAAGCACTGGTGGTGCCAACATCTCAAGTTTCAGGTGGGAATTTAATTATATTGACGTTCTTCGGATCACTCACCTTCAAAAACTTTGTAACAACCTACACACTAAGCAGAGTTTGAAAGTACTGTGATGCGTTAGCATGAGTAGCATCACGATAACCTGAATTATCTGTGGAAGGTTCTTCTAGATAATGCCTAGTCTGTGTGTCATACGGATTTCCCCAAGGACACTGGGTGACCCAGCTACCTCCTACCTCTGTGCCTGGGACAAATCAGTTCACTGAACCTTAGTTTGCCCACCCGTGAAATTATAAATAAAGATGATAACACACTGCATAGGGTTATTGTGAGGCACACATGATACAATGTCTATAAAGCAATTGGAAAATATTAAAATAGTATAAAATTGTAAATGGTTATTTATTTTTTGTTGACTCTACAAAATTCTTCTATCATGTCAAGGTAGTTAACCAAAAGCCTCTTACAGACCTCTCATCTTGGTATCTGTATAAAACAGAATCCTACAAAAAAACAAAACAAAACAAAAAATAAAAAATATATACAACAAAAAACCTAGATAAGAAATAGTAGTCAAAAGAAGAGAGCATGACCTTACTTCAAATACCTGGAAACATGCACTGATATCTTCCATCTGGGTCTACCAGAAGGTTCTTCCTGCACTGTGGCCTGACACACACCCTTCCTTTACCATTATCTGGTTTGAAAGATCCAGGTAGCAGTTTAAACTAGAGTCTAGACCTAAAACAGAGCCTTCTTTTGTGCAGAGCCCATTTGAAAACTTGCAGCCTATGGGTTACCCTATGGGTAAATGGATTTGAACAATATTCCCAAATGTGGTATATGGTTACCTCCAAAATCCAGAGAGATCCACAAAGTATCCTATCCTGTTCTTCAGAGTGATGTAAGGTGAAGCAAATTCTCTCTACTTTTAAAAGGATTATTTCAACTTGCCCTGCACTCTGGCACCCAGGAAGTTCACTAATGTGGTAGAGCACTTACTCAACTATTAGACAGAGGTAAATCAAAATCTGTCATCTCACTGTCCTAATCCCAAACCGACTAATAGTATTCAGTGATGTTTTGGGTGCCCAGGACTAGAGATAGAGCCTGTATCTAATAGAAGGTCTGGGAATTTCCCTTTTTCTGGTGCATGGTTACCCTGATGAATAGCCACAGGTTTTTTTGTGGCCGTTTATGTTTTTAATAATATATAATGATTGTTTTTAACAATTTTAAATTTCATTAACAAATTTGAAAACACATTTCTCCATAATTTTAAAATTTGTACATTTTAATCTCTGAATCATTATTATAGGCCCCTCCCTTGAAATTACTAATGGTTTTAATCTCAGTTATTTTCCTCTGGAACCTGGAGGTATTTTTGCATATTTGTTGTCTATATTGCTTATTTGAGTCTATGGAATTTTACATCTCCATGTTTTTTAGTCCCCAGTGTGACTTTTCCCTTTTTGTCTAACTTCCTTTTCTACTTCATCCTGTTGGCTTTTTGTCTTAGATTTTGCTTACCTTGTGGTTTTCTGCTCCATTTCACAAAGGCTCTGCCTTCTTGAATTTTCGAAAAGCCAAACAGTTTAATCCCATTGAAATGCAGTTATACTTCATAGATGAAATAATGTTCTCTTTAGTCATCATTGAGTGATGTGATTCTTTTCTGGATGCACTTTTAGCAGCAGGCAGTGTGGGTACGAAGTGCCTCTCTTGGCGTGCTGAAGCGACCTGCTCTGTGGACCTGATTCAGACCTGCAGCTGGATGTCACATTGATGTGTTGGAAGGAAGTATGCTCTGAGAGAGCTGCCCAGGGAGCTGTCTGGGGTACTGAAATGTTTCTCTTTTGACAATCCCTGGGCTCCTTGGATACTGCACTCCACCTCCATGGTATTTAGAGACCAAGATCTAAATGTAATGTGCGCTAGTTGCTACCCTAGTGTTCTTGTCCCCAGTCCCTCTCAGCGGAAACACATGCCTGAACACACACACCTTAAATCTAATTATTTTATATCTATAACTACCTACTCATCTATTTATGGAATAATACATGAGGTGTTACCATAAGGTGTCTTTCCGTATTTCTACCTCCCTTCTTGTCACTGAAAAGCTGGCCCCCATTCCCAACATACTTACTTATGTGCTCAAATTCCTGTATGCCAATCTATGCCTCTTTTACCCTGTTCTGATACTGAATTTCAGACTACCATTTCAGTCACCACTGGAATGGCTCTGTGTTCTGTTTCTGATGCCATCCTATAGGATACTGTTACTGATCCACTTTCGTCTTCCCAGTGACTTTTGGACTAAATTAACTGAGGAATGAAGGAAGGAAGGAAGGAAGGCAGGCAGGCAGGGAGGGAGGGAGGGAGGAAGCAAGGGAAAAAAAAAGAAAGGAAATTTGGTCTATTCAGATCTTACCCAAACTTCAAGGCTCAGCTCAGAGAAATATTCCCTAGTTTTGCAGAATAGTAGCCTTCCAAAGATGCCCGTGCCCTAACCCATAGAACCTATGAATATGTTACCTTGCATGTAGAAAGGATCTTGAAGATAAGATTAAATAGAGGATCTTAGATGGGAAGTTGTTACAGTGGGTCAAAACTAACCACGGGGGTCCTTATAAGTGAAACTGGGAGGCAGGAAAGTCAGAGAGAGACTTGACAATGATACACTACTGGCTGTGAGCATGGAGAAAAGGACCACGGGCCTAGGAATGCAGGTGGTCTCTGGAAGCAGGAAAAGGCAAGGAAATGCGTTCTCCCTTAGAGCCCCCCAGAAGGAACACAGCCCTGCTGACACATCAACTGCAGTCCAGCGAAACCCAGGTGTGACTTCTGACCTCCAGAACCGTAGGAAATTAGATGTGTTATAAGCCGCTAAGTTTCTGGTAATTTGTTAGAGCAGCAGTAGGAAGCTCATGCACTGATCTTGGGTGATATTTACTTGAGGACTCTTCTTAGGATCCTCACCAGGGTGCAAACTCCACAAAGACAGGGGCCATGTCTTTCGTGCCCATCTTTATAGCCAGCACATGGTTGTATCCCAGTGAAACGGACCCCTCCAATGGTTTAACTTTCGAGGTTTGACTCTTATTTATTTTAGTGGAGACCTTTAGGCCTTTGTGTGAATTACAGATAAAGAGAAGTGACCTTGAGAGATTTTCTGAGTTCTCCTTCATTCTGTATTAATCTATGAAACAATCAACATACCAAGGTAAAACAATTCAGCCAAGGTATTATCTTCTAAACATGCCCTGTTTGTGCATTTATTCCTCCATACATTTCCTGTGCTGGTTCCTCTGTCTAGAATGCCTGTCTCTTCTTGCCTTTGGCTCTTACTATTGCCACCCAGAACAAAGATTAGGAATGCATTACTCTCTCTCCTCATGCATTAGAACACATCAGAGACAGTTTCCAGGAAATTGCAAGGCTATAGTCAAGGCTGCATTTAAAGCATTTATTGATGGCTTCAGGAAGCGAGCTCATCAAAGACACATGTGACTATGAGATATTGGTGTATCTTCAGAGATTGCATAATTCACTCAAATTCCCTGTCATGAATGACTGTCTCCTAATAGGGTAGTAAAAATTATAATGGAAACCTAAAATGCTTATAAGTCTGAGCTAAGGAAAAATATCTGGGCTCATTTAGGGTGAAGAGGAATGCATTTTACATCCCTGCTTTCCTAGTCATTACATTATGTCTTATAAGTTCAACAATCTGAAAGTCAGCTTTTTCTATCACACTAAGGACCCATCCATGACTTATGGCTTTGCATTATTCAAGGGTTTGTTTAATCAGGATTTGCTTATTAAAAAAAGAAATGATGAAGCAGCTTCGACCTTTAAACTCTTCATGTCTGGTTTCAAATTTGGGTCTGCACTCATCTAGAAGGAAGATTTTGGCATTGAAATCAACTGAAATTTGAAGCTTCTCTTGCATAACAGTTTATATGTTGTCTTCCTCTGAAATGTCTGCGTATCTTCCTCCTGAAGTAAGAAGTCCCTCAACAATGGAGACCTGGGTAAAGTGTCACATCCTCAAAGGGAAGCTAGGTGGGGATGTGAAAGAAGCAAAAACATTCATCAGGCTGACTTCTGCTGTAATCCTGGAACTCCGCAGGTTTGGATTTGCTCAGGGACAATATTATCCTTTATGCTTTTATAAATGTTATAACACTTCACTTATTTTCGTGAAACGTTATGAAATGTTTTATGAAAGGTTATCTTCATGAATGATAGTTATCCAACAATCCTGCAAAGAAATCACTGTCCTTTCCATCCTTTTGAAACATGAGAACTTGAGGCTTATAAAGATGACTCACCAAGGTAACTGCTGACCACGGCAGTGGGAGGTTCAAGCTGAAAACCACTGATGTAATTCAAGCTCCTCATTTTCCCAACAGCAAGAAGAAGACTAGATTCAGAAAAGAGAAATTTCCAAAAATTACTCCATGACTTAGGATCAAAGAAGTATTAGAATGCAAACTTCTGGCCTCCATCACCAGTATATTTCCCAATATATTTCCCACTGAGGTCAAAGAATATAGGTATGCAGAATGAGAAAGAAGCTTAGATGCCATCTCATTGCTATCCTTCACTGTGTCTTTGAGAACACTGAGGCCCCTAAAAGACAGATAGGGACACCATACAGTTAGACAAATTTCCCATAACTGAGCTGCAGTACCAATCATCAACTCCAAACTTCCATTAAACTGAGCAAGCATGAATTCTATTTACTGTTATCAACTTACTAAGGAATCACATCCCCTCCATGTTATACATCCCCTTTTTATTTTTCTAATATTTTTCATATTAAAAATTTTCTATATATAATAAAAATGGAAATTATCTTTTTATTTCATACACCCAACCCCAGTTCTCTGAATAAAATTCTTATGAATAATTCATTGTGCATTCTTCCAGATACTGTTTGTATTTTTTTCTTTTGTATTTATGAACACACACACAGTGTTGGTGCTTTAAAACACAAATGATATCATAATATACAGACATTCTATTAGTTGCTTCTTCCCCATATAATATCATGGTCATCTATGTCAATATCTGCATATTTACTTCATTTTTTTTCAATATTAGGGCATGAACAAAATGCATCAAATACTTACATGTTACAAGACATATTACTTACATATTACTTGTAAGGATTTAAGGCCCATATGAAAGGAAATATCCAGTAATTTGCTCATCTTTCCCATACATTAAAATTATGCTTAAAAAAATCTATCCCCTTGTTGTCACCGATTCCTCTCTGCCCTTCTCTAAACTCAATTTAATAAGATTTCAACCTTACTCCACCAAACTGTTCCTGTAAAGTCACCCAGGGCTGCCATGTTGTGAAACCTGATGGACATGTTCCAATCCACACCTAATTTTATCTTTCAGAAGGATTTGAGCAATGGGTCCTCTCTTCTTAACATCTTCTGTGCTTAGCTTCCAGGTTGCCACATGCCTGTTGTCTTTCTCCTAACTACGTCTCAGCCTCCTTTTCTGTATAATCCTCATTCCCCAATTTACAAACACCAGAGTACAACAGAGATCAGTTTCGAGTCTCTCTCCTTCTCTCCATTCACTCCTTGTGTGATCTTACGGAGTCACAGGCTTCAAATATCACATAACACTGGAAGCTCCCCAATTTTTTATCCAGATCATTTTATTTCCAGACCAGACATCCCTCCTGAATAACAGACTTCTATATACAGTGACCTACTCAAAATTTCCAATTCTATATTTACTAGTTAACTCATACATCACAACTCTAAATCTGAACTCCTGATCTCCACCCTAAATACTGGCTTTCCATGTTTTCCCCATCTCAGTTAATGCAAATTCCAATTTTCTGGTTGCTCAGACCAGTAACCTTGGAGTCATTTTAAATTATTTCCTTTCTCTTACACCCCGTGTCTCGTATGGCAGCAAATTCTCTTGGCACCATCTTTAAAATATATCCAGAATCTGACCATTTCTACCACCTCTACTGCTACTCACCAAGCACAGACTCTGTCTCTCCACCTCATTGCAATAGCGTACTATCTACTCTTTATCCTTTTGTCCTTGATCCTTGTTGTCTACTCTCAAAAAGTTGCATGAGTATTGCTAATAAAATATGAAAGACTGTTATTCATCTATCTGTTCAAACTTGCAAATGTTCTGAATAAAAACCCAGGTTCCTTCAATGGTTTAAGATTGCCATAAGAAAGAATGAGATTTTTAAATTGCAATGAAAAAACTTTTTTTCCAACAGAGAGTTAGAGAAGGCTTTATGTAAAAAAGGGGAGTACTTAGGGACTTCCCTGAGGTCCAGTGGTTAGGACTCCACGCTTCCAATGCAGAGGGTGTGGGTCTGATCCCTTGTTGGGGAACTAGGATTCCACGTGCTGTGTGGCACGGCCAAAAAAAAAAAAAAAACTTAAAAAAAAGGGAGCCCTTGGCTTTTCTCTTAGCATGGCACATTCTGAGAAAGGCATAAATATTGGAAAGTATGAGCATTCAGGGTAAAAAGTACATACAGAGGCACAAAAAAGAACTATAGTGCTCATGAATTTTTAAGAAAATGACTATTGACTGATGAGTGACTTACCAGGAGATTAAAAACAAAACGGTAAATTTAAGCTAGGTTGTAATAGGACATTAACATATTCTGGACTAATTTTGGTGTGCAATAGGAACCACAGAGACTTTTTTCCCACAGAGGAATTACGTGACCAGAACTGTAAAGAGTAATCTGAGAGCAGAATGTTAGCTGAAATAGCGCGGAGATTCCAGTGAGGGTTCTTCCCCAGCAGTACAGGTAAGGGAGAATGTCCAGTGGTGATGAACACGCAATTGAAAATCCTGTACAAAATGTGAGGAGGAGTCATTGATGACACCAGGAATTTGAGCCTTGGTTATCTACTACATGGTTGAGAAGCTATTACAATATCTCTGGAAATAGACACTGGTATTCTAAACTAAAGCAGTGGCAGTTGGGGTGCAGAGAAGTAGGTGATTAGATGCAATATCTGGGAATTCTCCCCTCTCTGTTTCTCTGCGAATGAAAATCATCACAACATCTTTAAAATTTTTCCTTCTGGCTCACAGACTTAGAGAATGAACTTATGGTTACCAGGGGGGAGGGGGGGGGAGGAGGGAGAGCTAGGGAGTGTGGGATTGACATGTGCACACTGCTATATTTAAAATGGATAACCAACAGGGACCGACTGTATAGCACAGGGAACTCTGCTCAATATTGTGTAACAACCTAATTGGCAAAAGAATTTGACAAAGAACAGATACATGTAGATGTGTAATTGAGTCACTTTCTTGTACGGCTGAGGCTAGCACAGCATCGTTGATCAACTGTACTCCAATATAAAAGAAAAAGTTAAAAAAAATTTTTTCCTTCTGGTACCATATATAGAGATATATTTATAGGGTATTCAGATTAAGGTCAGAAGTTTGTTTTTCTGATTCTGTTGCCATGAAGACACCGTGTCTACACAGTATGAAGTTCCGTTGGAGTCCCTGGTGGTAGAATTGGCAGGATATGAGGGCCGGATGAGTGAGATGGGTCAGAGTGATGGAGGAGTTGAAGATGACTTTTGAGTTTTACAATTCCAACATTTCAGTCCATCTTTTTAGAAAATCCTTCTTTATACTTGGTATAGACAAGCTCTCATCCACAAAATATTATCCAAGAAAACATGACTGGGTACGTACCTAGTGGTTGTCATTAAGAATATCTTTTTAACATGAAACAGATGTGTCATGCAACGAAGAATCCGTAACTTTGCTCCACTCAAGATATATTACACCTGTCATCATCTTCCCATCTCTAAGCCCCATCACCCTGTCACGGAAGATTAGACTCATCAGGCAGAAAATTGTTCCTTCAGAAAATCTCTCAGGCTACTGCCTAATTCTCTGTTCTCTTCGGTGGTACCACAGTTTGTTTTCAGTGAGCATTTTGTGACTATGTAAGAGACGAGATATCTGGCTTACAACGAACATAGCTTCTAATTATAGTTGAAAATTTCATTTGGAAAAAATATAGATCAAAACAGTTTCCTGAATTTCAATTAACTACTTGACAAAATAATTTTCAACATGCTAACATTCACTTGCTCTTGACTGCAAAGGGAAGATGCAAAATTCACTGTATGCAATTATTTACGAAGTATTTATCTGTCTTCTAGTGATATTATCAGCTAGGAGCCCCAAAATTCTAAACCTCTGGGAATATCGGATTTCCAGTCTTCATTCCTTCTGCTTAGCTCTGTTAAGGATCACTGTCTTGGGGGCTTCCCTGGTGGCGCAGTGGTTGAGAATCTGCCTGCCAATGCAGGGGACACGGGTTCGAGCCCTGGTCTGGGAAGATCCCACATGCCGCGGAGCAACTAGGCCCGTCAGCCGCAACTACTGAGCCTGCGCGTCTGGAGCCTGTGCTCCGCAACAAGAGAGGCCGCGATAGTGAGAGGCCCGCGCACCGCGATGAAGAGTGGCCCCCGCTTGCTGCAACTAGAGAAAGCCCTCGCACAGAAACGAAGACCCAACACAGCCAAAAATAAATAAATAAATAAATAAATAATTTTAAAAAATTAAAAAAAAAAAAAAGGAACACTGTCTTATATTCTACTGCCTCAACTTCAGCAGCTCAATCAATATTGGCTTTGGAAATTTCCCCTAATGAAACTTTTTTCCTGTGACTGCGTACTATTGTCACTTGTTTGCCACCATATCTCAGAGGGTTGCCCTGCAAGCACCCTACACCATAGGTGATGCTTCCCTTCTGATCTTGTAATCAGCCTTGGCCATGTCTCCTCCGTCAGACCAGACGCTTCGCACCTCCCCTCTTGGGTCTGTGTATCTGCCCGAACTTGAATACAATTGTCATCAACACTGCACTGTATTTGTGCTTCTTGGCTATTCTCTGGGTCCCAGGTTTGTTCCTTGGCTCTGCTTCCTCTAAATAAATGCTCTCCCATGGAAGCCAACTTCAACACATCCAATCCTAATCTCCAGCTCCACGGTCATATTCTGAAAAATGTTACTGAATATCCCCTGACAGAGGTAGACTTTCTAGTTACCCCCAAGTTCCAGTAGTATTTGTACCTACATATTTCTAATTTAGCACTTTTTATAGTGTAGTATAATGTGTAGCATATATGCCAGCTTAGTTCTCTCACACTAATAAGACTATGGTACATTTTAGACTGAAAATCTGGCTTATAAAGCTTTGTACTCCCCACACCTTGACAGATCCTTGATCAAAGGTCCTCCATGCATACTTGTTAAATATTTCATAAAAACTATATAATGGGATAAAAGAACCATAGGAAATAATAGAGAATAACATACATGGGTCATGCCCTCAAACTTACCATTAAAAAATTGTACAAATGAATACATCAATACCTATGATACAGAAAGCACTGTGCTATGTTCATGGCAGGAAAGAGATGGCACACTCAAATTGGATAATTTGAAACAGGGGACAATTTACAAAAATGTAGGCAGGGTACAGGGAAACCACAAAAACTAGTACTATACCTTCGAGCTAGTGACTATGGGAGTCCTTTATCGTACCTGTGTCTGCAGGGTTCCAAGGAGAGTGGTAACAAGAACCCATAAGGAGGAGGTAATGTGTATAGGACCACCTAAAGAGAAACTGGGATCACAGGTGGAGGACTGAGCCAGATCAAACGATGCCACCCCTACAGGGAGGGAGCCAGGGTACTTCTTAAACATTCTCTTCAAATCTTCCCACGTGAGTTCAGGTTATCTACAGTGTGTGTATCCTGAGTTGATCTCTCCTTATGGCTGCATAATCTTATATTTTCATTGTTTGTTTTGTTTTGCATTATCACCAGTTTTTTTTTAACAAGTATTATTTACTGCTCATCTTTGATGGTGCTGGGTGATGGCTATTAAGTCTGATTTCTTTCCATAGGGATGGTCACAGTCTATCAGGAACACAGACATGTAAAAGATCCAGTAAGAGCTTTAGCAAAGCCATGGATAAATGTAATGACAATGCAAAATGCAAATCAGTTAATTTCTTGGGCGAGAAATAGAAGGCATTGGCCTGATTCTTAAGAGTAAGAAGTTTTCCAAGAAAAGGAGTCATGACAACAACGGAGGAAGCACATGTGCAAAGAATAATTCTCAAAGAGTGTTTCATTTCAAAAACCATAGAGAATTTCAGGCCCATGATGACCTAGTGTGTGTGTGGCAGAGTGGTGAGTTTGACATCAGGTAATCTGAGAACAAATTACACATGGCATTGTGCATTGTTAGCTAAGGCACTCAGACTCTGTCCTTCAGACAGGCAGACAGGAATCCGTATTCTGAGGGGGTCCATCAGTGTCCCTCTCTGGCATGCCTTCCTGACTTCAACAGCCCTTGATCAGAGGGTCCGCTTGTGCGCCTGTGCCCGAGAGTCTGTGTGGATCCACACCTCGGACCACCTTTCCTTCCACCCCAGCTCTCCACACCTGGAAGATTTCAGGGCCAGCAGAGTAGTGCTCAAGGGCCCTGTCTATTTCAAGTTGGTGGAAACATCCCCTAGAAGTCCATATGCACACTAGCCCCACCCTACTGTGTACGTCCAATTCTATGGCTCTTTGGATCAGATTACACTCATTTGATTATGAGTGTAATTATTTCCTTGGGATTCTCACTAGTCCCCTTCCACATTTAAATCAGTTGAAATACCCACATGTACCATCTCGTCGTGAAGCCTTCATCAGAACCCAGAGGCAAACCAGGAGCTTCTTCTCAAATAAAGAAAAAAGGTTAAGGAAGAAGAATAAGACTTGATTACCAAACCCACAGGGCTTTTCAGAGGTTAAAGATAGCTTCTGGGCCACAATACTTTCCCAGTAATACTGGGTCTGCTGGGTCATAGGGCCTAAGAGGCAGGGCCTTGTTCACAACAGCCGGGATATGCTACAGTCCATTTCCATAAAATGGGTAATCCCTACTTCTCCTTCAAGACGAAGCTCAAGTATGCTTTTCTCCATGAAGACTTCCTGGTCATCCTGATGCCTGACTTATACAGGCTCTTGTTCATACAATCTTCTACTCCCTTATAACAGCTTCTACACAGTGTTGTAATCATGCATTTGTTCGTCCAAGAGCTCTCTGAGAGGACAGACTCTGTGTGTGTGTGTGTGTGTGTGTGTGTGTGTGTGTGTGTGTGTGTGTGTATCCCCAGTACCTAGCACAGTCTTGGTGCATAAAAGACGTCAATAAATTCTTAGCATATAAATGAAAGAATGATCAAATCTTGTAACTGGGATATTATCTAGTCAAACTCAGGTTGGTTTACTTGTTCATTCACTGTTTCAGATCAGATGCTTGGGCTCAAATTATGTTTATTGGGCATTTCTTACATTTTCCATGGATGTGCCTCACGTCTTAGCTTGGGAAGTATGGTGCATATGTCATCTTATTTACCCCCTATGTGCATCCTGTAGAGTTCACATTAGTGTCCTCATTTTTACAGGTAAAGAAACTGGAACACAAATTTAAATAACTAACTCTTATTCACCAAGTTAGTAATTGTGGATCCAGGATTTGGACCCAGGCTGTGACTTTATCAAATGCTCCTCTGTCATCCAGGATGTGCAGTGCAGTGGCCTCCCTGTCTCAGAGCCGTTATTTCAACAAACAGGTACTGGATGGCAGCTCCGGGTGCACGCTGTATTAGGCACTAGGGATGGGAGCACAGTCTCTGCTCTCGGGGGCTTACATTCTAGTGGGATACACAGACAATTTAACAGTTAGGTGCCATAAATTGGATGACAGTTCTGGGAAAGGAGGTCTGGGGGCTAGGAGAGGACAAAGCAGGAAGACAACCTTAGTTTGGCATCTCCAGGAAGGCGTCCCACAGGAAAGGCAGAGACCTGGAAAACAAGGAGGAGGAAGCCAGGTGCACATAGATAATGGCTAGTATGGAAAATCCAGGTCAGCAAAGAAAGAAAAGCAGTGAGAAGGAGGAGAAAGAGGAGGAAGGAAAGGAGGAGGAAGAGGAAGAAGAGGGGGACAGTTGTGTTGACTGAAATCCCAACACATAGAGATAACCACTATATTTTTACCCTACTCTCCCCACCATTCTACATGCAAATACAGGACAAATGTATACAAGGCTATTGTGTAAACATAGATTTTAGTAATTCTCCCCCACCCAGCTGTATATAATCATATTATACATCCTGAAACCCAAGCAGAAGTGTCTGCAGGCCCTTGAACAATCCTTAAGGAGCTCAGGTGACCCTGCCTGCCAGCTGCACAACAGTGGCCCGTGGCAGGTTCTCAGCGACGTGACTAAGACGCACCATTAGCAGTCAGGGTGATGCCTGATGGAGTAACTCCTTTCCAGCACAGTTAAAACACACACACACACAACTCTCTCTCACGTGCCCACACAGACACACAGGCGAATTAGAGCACATACATGCAGGGCAGCTGTCTCTCCCTTCCTGGGTTCTAACATGTGGCTTGAGTGGGAGCCACATTTCCCGTGTCTAATTGGGAAATTGCCAGAATCCTGGATCCTCTATACACTTCCTCCGATTTTCAGTGACCTGCACGCTGGTGAACAGTTCTCTAAATTTCACATCAAAAGACAAAGCCTGTGGTACCATTTGCTTTCCTTCTCTTTAAAAGTTCTTGGAGTTTTTGTAAAAGTGGAGTAGGTCTATGGAAGTATGTTAACTACAACATCCCTTGTTGGTTTGGGTACAGGTGTATGTCTCACAAGGAAACAGAATGTAGAGTCTTCCCTGGAGCTACCCCAAACCCATGGAGATTGAGTATTAAAGCAGGGGTTGTATGGCCACTGAAAGGACTATGATTTTACAAAAATACAAAATATCTTTTGTTGGTAAGCTGATCTCGTTTTATTTTTTTTTTAAAGCAGTTTACTGTTTTTATTTATTTCAATTTTTATTTTTTTATTTTTTTATTTTTGGCTGCATTGGGTCTTCGTTAATGCGCGAGGGCTTTCTCTAGTTGCGGCGAGCGGGGGCTACTCTTCGTTGCAGTGAGCGGGCTTCTCATTGCGGTGGCTTCTCCTGTTGCGGAGCACGGGCTCTAGACACGTGGGGTTCAGTAGTTGTGGCACGTGGGCTCAGTAGTTGTGGCTGGTGGGCTCTAGAGCACAGGCTCAAGAGTTGTGGTCCACGGGCTTAGTTGCTCCACGGCATGTGGGATCTTCCTGGACCAGGGATTGAACCCATGTTCCCTGAACTGGCAGGCAGATTCTTAACCACTGCACCACCAGGGAAGTCCTGATCTTGTTTTATAGTTAGTTTGGTGTTTTATTTTTTTCTATCCCAGAGTCATTAGGGGAAACTACTAGAACATCATTTACCCTCCAGGCATATGGACAAAGTGGGCCACAAAGAGTGAGGGAACCTCCCCCCTAATTTCTGATTTCCAGTGCAATGTGATAGGTGGGCTTTGGGGTGGAACAGACATGAGCTCAAATCCTGGTTCTGCCACTAGTTGTCTGTGAGATCTGGAATAAGTCATGTCACTTCTATGAGGATGTTTCCCTCCTCTGTTCTATGGGATAAGAAAATAACACTAACTCCTAGGATTGACTGAGATGACGTGAATATGGTAAAGGAATCAGTTTCCCTTCCATCTTGCATCTATTCCCACCTTTCCCATGTTCTTCCTTGTTCTGTTACATGGGATCTGGTACCACCACCACTTACCCCTCTCTCCTGGCTTACTTTATAACCCTGTTGTGTAAGCACCTGACAGCTGGATTTTTTGACAGTGGTGCATTAAGTTTTTGATTGCCAAGACATCCACTTCAAAGACACCCATCTCGAAGAAACATACTGCAGCTACACAACTAGATAAAGGGCCAGGTTGCCCCACCCATCAAGTCCCTTTTCTTAGAGAGCTCTGGTTGACTCACATAACTGACCATTTGACCACTTGTTTCTTCCTTCCCGCACTTTAATTCTTGCTCAGATGTTGTTCGCCAATAAAGAGTTAACCTGCAAAACCCTAGGCGCCGCACCCTTGATCACAATAAAGACAGAGCCCAGGTCCATGCTCTCTCTACTTGCAACCTCCCTGCCTCAACCCACCTGGGCACTGTACCCTCCAGGACCTGTGAGTAATAAACCTTGTTCTTTGTTTTTGGTTTTTTCAAAGTTCCCTGATGGTTGATGCTGAGATGCATCTTGAAATCATAATAACCAGAAGTGCTGGACCAGCCACAGCACTGGCTCTGGTCAGGGAAACGTCTGTGGGGACCACTGCCTTAGTGCTGCTGCTTAGTGGGGCCCAGGTGAGCGCCCACAGGCATTTCTGTACGACAGCATCAGCGTCCATAAGCTGACCCAGAGCTACCGGCTCACGTAACGGGTTCACACTGTAAAGGATCCAAATCATCTCCTGAGCGCAGTGGTTTTCAATCCTGACTACACCCAGAGTCACCAAGGGAGCTTCTTAACCAAAACCTGTACATGGGCAAGTCTACACTGGTCTAGGTTTAGCCAGAGACATCCGTATGATTTCAGAGCTCCTGGGTGATTCTGCTGTGCCTCCAGCATAAGAACCACTGCCTAAGGATGGCACTTCTGAATGTGTGCCCAGAACACACCTACATCAGGATGGTCCAGAATGCGTGTTCAAAGGCAGGGTCTCCGGGGCCACCGAACTGCTAAGTCGGATCCTCTGAAGCTGGAAACCTTGAACGTGCACGTTCATCAAGCTCCTCCAGGGATTCTTATGCTCCAAAAATCTGAGGACCACAGTTCATGTTCAAACCTCTCATTTTTTATACGGGAAACTGAGGCCCTCAAGGTGGAAGGAACTGGCCTATGACACCAGCCAGGACATGGGGTCTCATCTCAGGTATGCTGAGATATAATCCAGCATTCATTCCAATGGGTGATATTCAAAGGGGCAGGAAATTTGAAAGCTCTATTACCCTTTGTGCAGAAAATTAAGCACAAGCTTCGTGAATCAACTATAAAACCAAATTAAATTTATAATAGAAACATAAATAAGACCATGAAGCAAATAATATTTAAATAAACAACATTAATGAGAAACATAAAAATTGTTTTGCTAGAATAAAAGAAAAGCTTGCTTGAAACATTATATGAACATAGTAACCAGGCCTCTCCATGGCCTCTAACCCAGAGAGTTATTTCGATTTTGACATGTTCTACTGCTTTGCACCCATATGATTTTATTTCCTCACCACTTTTCTCATTCCTAATATGGAAAAAATAAACACTCATTGATGGTAACTCACCATAACAGTTTTGCTCTACTTGACCAGACACAACACATTGCTTACATATTAAGATTTCCTTTTTAATTTTCTCATTAATCTGAAAAAACTAAATCAATATAACTGGACATTTTGCCAGTAGTGTCATAAACATACACCTATATCTGGGGCTTATAATGCATGACTGTAATGAATATAAGGTGATCCAGAATGCTTATATGTTTTTTTTAAATTATGGCAATAAATCAGTGTAAACACACATTTTCATGTGAAATGTCAAAATCAAATTGGGCAAACCATAGATACAGAAATGCCAATTTTGACCAGGTAAACTAAATATATTCTGACTTAGATTTCCAAGGGATAAAAACGATTTTAAAAAAATCAACGGTGCTTTTGTTTTGCCTCTGGATTTATGGGGTAGATATTTCTTTGTGTTTACTAGCTGATTGTCTTTTGATTTCTGGTTTAACTAAATGAAGATTTTTTTAAAAAAAGATCAGCTCCTCATAATGAAACAAAATAGGGAATTCAAACATGCAATTAAAATGCACATTTAATCTACCAAGTGTCTACTTTCTGGTCTATCATTTAATAGACCAGAAGGATCATTTTTCTTTTTTTTTTATTATTTATTTATTTGTTTGTTTGTTTATTTGGCTGCGTTGGGTCTTTGTTGCTGCACGCAGGCTTTCTCTAGTTGCGGCGAGCAGGGGCTACTCTTCATTGCGGTGGCTTCTCTTGCTGCAAAGCACGGGCTCTAGGCGCGTGGGCTTCAGTAGTTGTGGCTCACGGGCTCTAGAGTTTAGGCTCAGTACTTGTGGCGCATGGGCTTAGTTGCTCTGGGGCATGTGGGATCTTCCCGGACCAGGGCTCGAACCCATGTCCCCTGCATTGGCAGGCGGATTCTTAACCACTGTGCCACCAGGGAAGCCCAAGTATCATTTTTCAATCAGTCCTGCAATACCATTAAAGATCTTGATGTGTCATCCTCCAGTCACACTAACTATGCTTATTGGACATGAAGTAAAGATATTTCTTGTTCATAACTTTTCCAATTACTTATTCTACCTCTATAATTATTCATTAGGGAATTTTCTTCATATCATACAAGTAGCTCTGTGTTATTCTGTTAATCACTTACATTGTCATACACATACATATGCATATGCATATATGTGTATATGAAAAACATTTCATTAAGTAAATCCATCCATCTTTTTATTTGCAATTTTCAAATATCTATTCTATTCTTATATATTTTACTCAAACCTGTTTTTATATGTTTATACTTTCTTGTTATTACCACACTTTTTATAGTCAAGCTTTACTGTCTCTGCAAGCACTTTTACATGTCAGAGGAGTATATACCTGAATTTTCCCTCAGCCAAATTTCAAAATACTATTTAACAAGTAACCAAATAATCATTTTAACTTCAAATTTGAACCACTACCCTTTCATACATTAGAGTTTAAATAATAGATTATGTCTCTTTCTATTACATCTTCTCTCTCCTATACCAGCACCAGGAGTTAAATTATTTTATGTTTACAGTAAATGTGCCATATAACAGGTGACAGCCCCCTCCACTGGCCTTCTTTTTTAAAATCCTTTTGGATATTATCCTATGTTTATGTTTAGAATTCCTTTAGAATCACTTTGCCAACTAGTATAACATCACATTAAGATTTAGGTAGAACTATGTTTAAGTTATACAACAATTTGGGACAAATTTTAATTTTCAGAAGATTGAGTGAAGCTCTCCAGGAACATGGTATGGCTCTCCATTTATTTTTAAACTTTTATTTGTTTCCAAACAGTGTCTTTGAGTTTATCACTGGGTAGTTCATATGTTTGTTGTTGCTCACATGACACTTAATGTTTTAATGGTATCAAAGAGAAGAAGTGGAGATACAGTCAAAGTAGACATTAATCAATATATCTGATTTCATTCAAAGCCCTTCTTGAGAATCAGTCTACAGCACACCCACCTTCATCAGTGTAGTCTGTTTTCTTTGTACACATCTGAAAGTAAAAAACATGAACATTTCTAAGGATATCTTGAAAATTTAGAACTTTTACTTGATTCCATAATCAAATCTCCACAACTAGCATCACCGTCCTCAAATGCCAACATCTCACCGACCCAATGCCTCTTCTTCCGGTGTGGAAACAAACTATTTGCAGTGGGTCTTGGAGTCCTGCGTTGCACCTTCTGGCTCTTTTGCTGAATTGTCTAGAAATCTGCCAGGGGCCATTCCACAGCCACAGCTGTCACTCGTCCATCTTCTGTGTCCTGCTTGGTCCTTGGCCACAGCCTCTCCTTATGCTCCTTGGCAGGGGACCTGACAGCCCTTTGACAATGATTCAGTATGACGTGGGCCTTGGCAGTGAAGGGACCACAGCCAGGAAATGAAAGAGATGGTGATGGTGCCTCCATTCATTCCTCCCTGGCTCATGCCAGCCAATGTCCATGACCCTGGGAATCCCAGTGCTGCCTGGGGCACTGCCATTTCCCACGGGGTGCCTGGTTCCTTCCTAGGGACAGACTTTCCTACGTGATTTGTCTCCTCTCTTGATTGTGTGAGAAGCAGACCCAGCTTTCTACAGCTACTTCTCAGGTCCTCTCTTCCACTTAGCAGATGGCGGTTTGTATTCCACTGCTCCATCAGCTGGCAACCCACAGCCCTCCCCAGGTCTCTCCCAACATGTCTCTGGCTCAGTAGAAGGCAAGCTGTTGGTGACTAATATCCTGTGCATATATTAATAAAAATTTTTTTAAGTTGTACTCATTTCAAATAATGCTTATATATTCTTGAAGGCTGAGCATTCACGGGCCTAGGCGACCTTCGGAGAAGGAACTTGGAATTGTTGTCATAGAAACAATTCATTTGCAACATTGTGGCTCCTCAGCCTTGGGGAGAAAAGGGTCAACTGCGACTTCCCCGCTAAGAGCTGGAAACACTTTCTGATCATTTGGAGGGAATACTTCTTTGATGCTACCTCAAAATTTTGAATGAGGGCTAAGAGATTCAAAGTGAGATCTTCACTTTCATATTCAAAGTGAAATTCTTTTTATTTTATAGAGTAAGTTTCACCCCCAAGGAATTAAAAAAAAAATCTAACCGGCTCCTTGGGAGGCAGTGAGCTTTCTGCCACCTTTGATTTTTCAAGTAGAAATGGGATGGGCACAATATAACTCTTTAAGGAAAGCATTTGTTCATGATTCACCTACGGTACCACATTATTGCAATTATCACAATGTTGATCGCTGTAGAAACAGTACAGAAGAGTGTAAATAATCCAGCCACTGAAAGCAGACAAATCTAAATTCTACTTGAATAAGCTCTATCACCTACAAGTAATATAGCTTTAGACAAGGTACTTGCCAAACCTCAAGGTGCTTGTCCATAAAATAGAGGCTACACAGATGCCCCTCTGCTCTCTTGCTGACATGTGCTGAAGCAGTTTTCACTCCCTGCTAACCTGGAACAGAACTCACCCTCTTAGACGTCCCTGAAATAACCCATCTGCACTGAAGCCTTGGTGAGCACAGCAGACTTTCCTGAAGTGTCCAAGTGGAGGAGGGTTTACACTGCATCCCCCATACATAAACACCTCACAAAAACGGGCAAACAACCCTCAAACTCCCTTCTCACCCGTGCCTCTAACTGGCTGGTTGGTTGCCTTTATTTTTCCCTTGTTCCTCTTTCCACCTGTCTCCTCATGGATACTGATTCCAGCTCTCCTTTCTTTCCAGATTCCAGCCCCAAACCCATCTTCAAATCCCTCCACATTAATGAAATTCTACTTCCATTACTGACTCAGCCCATGAGATACTCTTCAAATAAGGGATGTACAGAGGAAACTCCCTCCTTGGAAGGCTTTATCCCAGGACATTTTTGTGATTTCACTTCTACCCCAGGAAACTCATAAAAATATTTCTCCTGAATAAACATAATGCCCTCTTCACAAGAAAAATTTTCTCAGTCTTGATTCAATGAGTTAGTAGTAAAATGCCTCAGATGCCTCATTCATAAAGTGATTCATTATTATGATTGAATGATGTAAAATGTGCGGCACCCAATGTTCAGTGCTGCTTAGAAGAAAGAAATAGAAAAGGAGGATGAGGATAATTAAAATGCCAAAAACAATTTCTAAATGAATGAGTTCATGTGTGTCATGAGGGAATTTCAAGTCAACCAAGATGTTATGGACTGAATTGTACCCACCCCCATTCATTGCTGAAGCCCTAACTCCCAATGTGATGGTATTTGGAGGCGGGGACCTTTGGGAAGGAATTAGGTTTAGATGAGGGTGGGGTCCTCATGATGGGATTAGTGTCCTTATAAGAAGAGGAAGAGACACCAAAGCTCTCTCTCCACCACGTGAGGACATCTCCACCATCTGGTGGCCATCTGCAAGTCAGGAAGAGAACTCAGCCATGCTTGCTCCCTGATCTTGGACTTTCAACCTCCGGAACTGTGAGAAAAAGAAATGTCTGTTGTTCATTGTAAATCAACTATACTTCAATAATTGTCTTTTAAATGTCTGTTGTTTAAGCCACCCGGTCTATGGTATTTTGTTACAGCAGCCCAAGCTGACTAATCCATGAGGCATCCTGGGTCCAGAGCTCACACACCTGACCACACACAACGCCATCCTACAACAGGACCTGCTCTGGATATTCTCTGCCCAAAGGTCCACTGTCCACACTTCACTGCCACTTGCTGGGCTGTGTGAGGCCGAAACCTTATGAATTACATCTGCTGTGCTCCTTGCCCTCTCACTCTTATTTGGGTTTGGCCATCAGGCAGCACGAGTAGACAATCGGAGGGCAAGATAAAAGACTGACTGGGCCATGGTCCAGCAGTGACTGCCTCCCTCCCCACGTGGCCCTTGCCAAGGGGTTCTCCTCCAAACTGCAACTCCATCAGGGGTCTGATCTCTCTTCATTCCCCCCTTGCCCCTTCACAGCTAGGGGTGGAAACTGCATCCCAGGGTGGCTTGTCTTGGGCACCCTACATCCTGTCACAGTTCTCTTAATGCTTCCCTCACTTCTGTAAATATTTCCTTCCTTGCAGGGTATTCAGTTGAACCCTGTAAATGTAATTCAGTTTCCTAAATACAGCGCTGACCCTGACAGGTAGGTGCCTTACCCAAAGCATATTAGAAAAACTTAATGATTGTTTGCTCCTGGATTCCAAATTAGGCGATAAGTTTGTTACATAAAAGCTAAGATGAAGCATAGCTGCCCTGGAGACATAGACTATAAATAAGAGGTGCTTTGGCCTGAGATCCACAGAAATCAGAGGTAGAAAGAACATGCAGGGGTCACTTTGTCTAATTTTCAGATCACTTTTAACATGCATAATCTAGTGGAAACAGAATGGTCTATGGTGTCCGACAGCTCTTGGTTCAAATTGCAGCCTGCTTACTTACCAACTGATTTGGGGAAAGTACTTAAACCCTTCTGAGTCTCAGTTTGATCAACTTTAAAATGAGTATAAAGCAGGCAAGCCCAAATCCTTTATCCAAAATCTTTGGGCCCAGAAATGTTTCAGAATTCAGGATATTTTCAAAGCTCAGAAGTTTAATATAATACCATGCCTGTTTCTAACTTTGTGAAAGGGCCAGAAAGGGGTCAAGGGCATGACTCTAATAAAACTCATTACTGTTTTTGCGGGGAGACGTGAACATTCATAAGAACAAAATAAATGAAAACGATAAATAATATCACGCCATTTCTAGCCAGGCTTTTCTACCAAATTTTTTACAAAATCCTTGGACTTTTTACCTACCTTAAGAGTCATTTTGAGATCACATTAATTAATGCATTTCAAGCCAGTAGTACAATAGCTGGAATACAGTCAGTACTCAACAAATGCCATCCTCATCAACATTGTTACAGCGGCCAACAGCGAACAATTACACAGAGCCTTCCTGTAAACTGATCGGACTCAAGGCAAGAAGCTCTCTGGCATCTCCTCCATTTCCCACAGGTGGTCGGCAGGGCACTGGATCTCAAAGAGTAATACTTCCGAGTTTAGATAGTTGGTAGGTAGAGCTGGAATATGAGTTCAGATCTTCCATCTCCAATTCTGGGCTCTTTTTCCTATATTTATCCATCCATTCAAAGACTGAGGAACAATATCTACAGTATAATCCCATGTGTCCAGAAAGAAAAGCATTACCTGAAAAGGTCTGGAAGGAAACACAGTAAGCTGTGCTCAGTGAGTGACCGGCATGGCTGGCTCATGTCAGCCACTAGACGAGGCACCAAGGGACTGACGTGGCCCACAGCTCTGGAAAGGGGTAGATCACTTTGCGAATATGCATTTAATTTCCTGGGGAAAGGCACCTTTATATTCATCACATTTTCAAAAACGCACACAGAGAGAGATGCAGACACTAGATGTGCTTGTAGGGAGAGGGTGTGCTATTCCAGGGGGCTGACCCCCGTGACATGCTCTCTCCATGTGGGTCTGACTGTGACAGTCCGCAGCTGCTCCTGGGCCCAATAATCGGATTATTGTGGCAGAAGGACACTTCATTGCTAATTAGCACAAAGAGATCTTCCAGGCTTCTTGGGTCAGGGCCTGGCGAAGGATAAAACGCTGGGTCCTGAACGGTGCCCTTTGAGATGTTTAAATGGGTTTGGGAGGGAGCCTGTCACATCTGGTTTCTAGGATAATTAGATTATGAAACAGGGAGGGAGAGAAGGCATCCAACATAATCTGCAAAGTCTCTGGCAGAGCCTGGAGTAGGAAACTGGCCGCGGAGTTGACCTCCAGAGGGTCACATTCAACGTGGGCCCCAGAGCCGGAGTTGGGGGCACCGACTCAAGGAATGTTTGGTGTCTAAGGGCGTGCTGAGGACATCTTGTCAAGTGGCTTCCAAATGCCAGGCACTTGGTGTGTTTGTTTGAAAGTATAGGTTCCCAGGCACTGTCCCTGCAGATTCTAGGTCAGTGGACTTGGGTTTGAACCAGGGGGGAGGGCGGTGTTTTTAGTTCCTGGGTAGCATTTAATGCATACAGTTTAGTAGTCACTGGCCTAGTTCAGTGCTGACCTTTGGCAGGCGGAAATGAGGAGACATACTGGAGATGGTGGTGACAACAGCACCCATGTATGTTGTACCGCATTTAGTCTTCCTGGCAGCCCTACAACGGTGGCTGTGTTTGCCCAATTTGACAGATGAGGATACCGAGGCTCTGAGAGGACCAGGGACTTTTCCAGTCACACAGCCAGTAAATGATGAAATGAGACTGCATCAGTGCCTCCCAGGGCATCACTGAAAGCACTTGTCAGAGCCCACAGGCTCAGCATGGTCTGGCCCCTGCATAATCCCGAACATCTCGAAACTCTCCACCTCATTCCTGATGCTCCAACCAATTGGTCTTCTTTCAATTCCTCAAAGAAATGTGCAAAGCTCTTCTGATCTCAGGGCCTTTGCACATGATGTTCCGACTGCCTGGCCAGTGTTCCCCCCACCGCCCCGGTTCCTCACATAATTATCTTCTTTTCACTCATGTTAAAGGCAGAGTAATCATTGTGTCTGAGTGCATGCCCACATACACACAACTACACACGCATGCACATAAATACACACACACACCCCTAAGGAGGTTTAGTACCTCCCAGTGCTCTAAGGTTAACAGCAAAATTCTTTAACAGGACCTGGAAAACCCTGTGTTGCTGGCTCCCCACCTCTCTCCAGCCTCACCTTGCCCCAGGCTTTCCTTTACTCCCTGAGCTTGTAACCCCTGGACCTTTTGGTCCTTGAAGCCTCCATGTGCCTCCCGTGGGACCTTGGCACACCCACGTGCTTTTGCTTTGGTTTTGCTTTGGGTCCCAGAATGCTATTTCTTCCCCTATTCTTTCACTTGATTGCTACCCAGCCGTGAGCCAGACTTTCTCGGGGATCCTGCCCTGACCTCCCCAGTACACTGAACACCCCTTTGTGGATGTTCAGTGTGTCCTGTCGGTGGCCATCATAACCCTTGTCATTTCAGAGCCTCAGTCTTTAAAATGGATTGTCTCTTTCTTCTACTAAGATACAATGCCTGGTGGTTCTGAGTCCCAGCACACAGCACAGAGCTTGGTACGCAGTAGGCGCTCCATAAGAACATGCAGGAGGCGACCTCCCTGAGCCATTTGGGTATGTGCTTAAATATCACCTTTGCGCAAAAAGGTCTTCCCCAACTGCTTCCTAAAGGAGCTGTCTCTGCTGTTGCTTATTTGTCCCACTCACAGTCGTAATGACGAATTATAATGATCTGGGTATCTTTTAACTTTCCGCCTTCCCCGTAAGGATGGAAGTTGCCTGACGGCAGGAATGATGTGTGCCTTGCTCACTTCTAGAACGAGGCGCTCGTATTTGCTGCCTGATGTTCACTTGAGTGAATTGCTAGAAACCAAACTCCAGATTCTCAGTCCACGAATGTCTCTTCTCAACATGCAGCAGCCTTCCTGCTGGTAGCATTTAGACCCACTCACACCGTGATACTGGGAAAGGGATGCCCGCTTTCTGGACCTTAGTTTTCCCACATAAAGAAAGGAGTGAGGTCAGATGAGCTCTGAGTCTCTTTCCAGAGTGGACATTCAGAAATTCTAGGACCCACTATTTATTACAATAGACAGATGCCATTGTTATAATTTGTTACTTCTGAAGGGCTGCACGGGACTCAATTCAGAGGTTGAACTTTGTTTTTCAGACCAGTGTTTGGCTCATGATGGATGAAGCCAAGTTCAGACACCAATCCCGCAAGTTAACCCAGATTTGTAAGTAAACTATGCTGAGAAATAAATCATCTTAACTTTCCTTAACACCCTGGCAGAAAAGAGATAGCATACATATATTTAAGGAGAATATACATGGGAACGATTTGTAAAAGGAACCATTTCATCCTGTGGGCAGGATTTAGGGGGTCAGGAGGGAAGATCCCATCCGGAATCTGGTGACAACGGTGAGACACGGCACCCCTAAGCCTGCAGGGTTAGTGGAGGTACAGTTACTAGATCCCAGAGGGAGGGGACGCTGTGTGGGGAACAGCATCTAAGACGCACTGTGGTTGTCAAGGACACAGTCAACCTGCAGAGATCTTGCAGAGAGAGTCAAAAGAATCAAGACCCTGACTTTACCACCTCCCTTCCCTCAGATCTCTTGCCAATGCTCCCCTGTGAGCTTGGAGCAAAGTGGAAAGAGTAGAGAGAATGGTGGGTGGGGGGAGGGTGGTGGATAGAAAATGTACAGCACATAATTTGAAGGAGACATCAAAATGCAATCAAGTAGAATTTTACAGAGATAACCTTGAATTGCTCTAAGTTATTTATAAAGTCTATAATTTGCAAACCTCAGCATGTTAACGGTTATTAGTCTCAGATTGCTTGTGGCACGCGTCTAAATCATTTGAGGTACATCAAAGAATCCTCACTGTGTTTACCAGGAGAAGGGGAGAAAAGATCATTTAACTGGAACATATATGACCTGCTACGTTCCTGACAAACATTTCTAAAATGTAAATATGTCAATTCTAAGAGTATAATTACCTAAAAAATATAATTCACTTGTAGGATCATCTGCATATATTCTCTTAGGTTCTCCTCCCATTATATAATGGAAATGAGAAACATGACATACAACATATATTTACACAATTTGCAGCTCAGTGACTCCAAGGGCTTGTTATTCACCAACCATATAAGTGCCTGAGAACAACCACAATCCTTGTACTATCAGCAAAACTACCATCACAGTAATGCATTTTATACGGTCTAGCCTGCCCTGTCTTTATTGAATGGATTGGATTAATGGGGCATAGTGTCCAATTATTCACAGTGCTTCAATCCTATTTCTATTCTATGCCATTCACTGTAGAAAACTGTTCTTCAATTATATTTGCACCTCTGACTGTGAAAAACTGTTAGGCCAACACTCCTTCCAAGAATAACTAGAAGAGTTTATATATAATTTCACTGCACATCACAATTCTATAAATGTGTAATAAATCACCCAAAATTTGCACACACACACACAGACACATACATATATTCCATGAGTGTATAAAGAACTACCCCCAAATTTAGAGGCCTAATCTAACCAAAATCATTCATTTTCTCGAGCTCCTTCAACTGGGGATGTGGCTGCAGCGGGGGAAGCTCGAAGAGGGCTGGAGGTCCTACTTCCAGGAAGGCTCCCTCCCGCGGCGGGCAAGTTAGCGCGGGCTGTTGGCTGGGACCTTAGCCAAGTCTTCAGTTCCCAGCACGGCCTCTCCAGGTGGCTAGGTTGCACAGCATTGCGCCTAGGTTCGAAAAGGAAGCACCCCAAAAGCACGTTTTCCCGGAGATCAAGCCTCAGTATCCATGATTTTGCTGTTTCAGGAGCTAAAAGTTAGCCTCGTGGCCAAGCCAAGGCAGCAGTCAATGTGACCGGAGACTACAAAAGTGCGTGTGTTCCAGGAAGCACAGTGCATTGGATATGTGTGTGTATTTGTTTACTTATTGGCATAGACAATCTGTCAAGGAAATTAGAATTTGGGGACAAAAATCTTAGAGAAATTAAAAACAAAATGAGGTGAATCCAAAATCAAATTGGATAGTGCTTCCTTTATCTGAGTGATTTTTATGTAAATACAAATAGCCAAAAATAGCCAAGACAATCTTGAAGAAGTAGAACAAACATGGAGAATTTTCACTACCAAATATTAAGATTTATGTAAAGTTAAATAATTAAGACAGTACACTAATAGGTGCAGAAATAGGCAAATAGAGGAATGGAATGGAATAAAAATTTCCGCTAAACACACACCCACATAAATGCAATAAAATAAATGAATTATTCTGGATAAATTGGATATCCATATTTTAAAACTATGAATATTGATTCCTTCTTCATTGGATACATAAAATTCATTCCAGATAGATTATAGATCTAAATTTAAAAGGAAAATTGTTATAAATTCTAAAAGGTAACTTGAAGAATGGCTTAATGCTATGATATAGACACAGATTTTTTTGATATAGGCAGCAGAGATAAATCTCAGAAAGATAATGTTGAATGAGCAAACCCAGACACAATGAGGTACACACTGTATTGTATATGTGTGTGAGTGTATATGTGTATTGTGTGTGTGTGCATGTGTATTGTGTATGTGCGTGTATGTGCACATTGGGCATGTATGTACGTGTGTGCACGTGTATTTTAAATACAGGAAAAATTCATCTTTGATGGCAGAAACCAGGGTTGTGGTTATCTTTGGGGGTAAGTGTTGTGACTGGAAGGGAATCCAGAGGAGCTGTGAGGGGCAATGTTACTGGTTTTATTTTTTTCCTTAACGGGTGGTGGAGACTTGGTCAATTTTTACTTTGTGAAAACTCATCCGGCTGTACATTTTTTATTTGGACACTTTGAGGCCTGAATTTTTGGCTCAAATAAAAGAAAGTTTATTTTTAGAATGCTTTTTAGTTATTAAATGTATGATCATAGAGTGTGGCCGAATGGCAGAGTAGGAAGACCCTGAGTTCCCCTCCTCCCCAGGCACACCAAAATTACAAAGGTTTACAGTTGTAACTACAGAGCAACTATCTATAAGAACAACCCGAAGACTAGCAGAGAAGATTTTCCACAACTGAAGATACACAGAAGGATCCACGAGACAGGCAGGAGACGCAGTATACTCAAGACCCACATCTTGGGTAGGCGACCCACAAGCAGGAGGACAGTCAAAATTGCAGAGGTTCTCCCCGAGGAGTGAGGGGTCTCAAGCCGCCACACTGGGCTCCCAACCCAGGGGTCCTGAACAAGGAAGATGAGCCCCCAGATACCCGGCTGTGAAGGCCGGCGGGGTTTGCGTATGGAAGATCTGGAGGGCTGCAGCAAACAGAATCTGCTCTTAAAGGGCCTGCACAAAATCTCACATGCTCTGAGTCCCAGCACAAAAGCAGCAGTTTGAAAGGAGCCTGAGTCAGACCCATCTGTTCATCTTGAGAGCCTCCTGAAGAGGCAGGGGGCTACTGGGGCCTCCCATTGGGGAGCTCACTCTACCACAAGGGCACTGGTGCTGGCAGGTGCCATTTTGGAGTCCTCTCTCTAGCCTATCGGTGCCAGGGGCTCACCTGTCCACCAATGGGCTGCCACCAGCCTCCGGCTCCAAGGGCCCCATGGCCAGCTGCCCTGGGACCTGGCCTTGCCCACCAGTGGGCTGGCAGCCACCGAAAGAGGCAAAGACAGACAGACAGCTGGCCAGGGGCCAGCCCCACCTACCTGCGCACCCACGGCAGTCGTCCCCGCCGTAACAGAAGGGTCCACATAGCCCACGTCCGGAGGCACCACTAGAGCACACACATGGCTCTGGTGCCCAGAAGGGAGTGTGCTGCTGGGCCCCCTATTTAACACATGAACATATAATCTCTCACCAAGGGCAAATGGGACACTGATAAGTGCTGTGTGTAGAGGATTTCCTCTGCAGCTGGCTTGGTGGGTGCACGTAGAGGGCAAGTTGTTGCTTCAGTAATTAATTACTGTATGCCACTTAGGAGCTGAGTTGACAATGCTGATTAGAAATACTGAAACATGGGCTGGCAGCTTCAAAGCCTTGAATTCTCAACTCAGGCTGCAGGTAGAAAATCAAAAGGTGTCTAGGGCAGTTCGAAAGCAGCCCTTATCTCCTGCGGCTGCAGGTGAATGTGGGTCAAACAGAGAGTCTGTAAGGACCACTGAATTATAGTGACCGTTAGATGATAATTCTCTTTGGTCTCTTGTGCCAAGTTAAGGGAACCGGAACTGATGGGGAGAGAGGGGACCCCAAGGGACGGCACATCGGGGCAGGCACATACAAGCCGAGGACCTTGAACTCTCAAATCCCTCTCGTCATTCCTTGCAGTGAAAGCAACCCTCTCTCAAGTGTAGAGAAACCCGCCTCTCCCTGCATTTAAAGATGTATTTATAAAGAACTCTGTTGGCGTCACACAAGGTGGTTGATTCACAGGGGGCTGTCGACTCTCCTCCAGACTCCGCCCACCCATGGGCACCCTGTGCTTCGGACTGATAACAAGAGTTTTATTCCAGCAAAGCCAAGGTGTGGAAATAGAGGCCTTGCCGCAGGAGGAGGTGTAACACACCAACTGTTGCCGAATCTTTCCAGTGTTTGTTGACACAGCCGAAGCCACATGAATGGCAAAGTGCTCTGAGGGCATTAGATGGTGGAAGGTGAATACAACACTGGACTGTGCCAGCTTGACTGCTATGACCTGAATGTTTGTGTCTCCCCCGCCCCCAAAGTCAGGTGTTGGAACCTAACCCCCAATGCGACGCTGTTAGGAGATGGAGCCTCTGGGAGGTGATTGGGTTATGAGGACACTGCCCTCCTGAACGGGAGGCATGATTTCCACAGTAAGCCAGGGGAAGCAAGATGAGGCCTGATTTTACAGGTGGGACAATGCAATGACGGCGACCTGGTCACAGACATACTTGGACTTAACTACATGTTCAGCCTCTTACACTGCAATATATACAGGAACATTTCAGACCTGGCAGAAATATGCTTGATTTGAGATACCAGAGTGGCAGTGGGGGCATGGGGTGAGGGATGTGTGGCCTTTTGCCAGATTCCCAGGTAGGAGTCAGTTCACAGACCCAGATCCCCTTCACGGACAGGGAAGTGAGCTCCCTTTGAGAACAGGCTTCACAATGCAGCCGTAGGTGTGCACTGCAAATTGTCACCCAGACGGTCTTCCCGGGGAAATGTGTCCCACGGACAGGAACCTGGTCATGGCTGTGCTGTACTGACGAGTTTGCTCTTATCTTGTGGGGGGAAGGAGACCCACTTTAGGATTTTGAACAATTAAGAGATAGACTCCCGTCTCTGTCTTACAACAATGATTCTTGAACCCATTTAGAATGGTGCTGAGATAAAGGCTTTGAGGCTTGAACTGAAGCAAGGATTCTAAATATGGAAAATAGGGATTGGATTAAAGAAACATTTAAAGATGACAATTATCAAGCTATAGTGATTGGCTGCATATGAGAGGCTTAGAAGAGAAGACAGATGAGGGATGAGATCATAAAGTGTGAAGGGCCCTGGATATACTCAGAAGAGCTTGAAATTCAGAGAACAAAAGAGAGGCACCAAAGAATTATAAAGAGGAGAATTAGATAATTAGGAATGTGGTTTTATCCTAAAGATATGTGACAGCTCCTACAAAACACTTCTCCTGGCAGACTCTAACCTAAAGCTCTGTTAGAGCGTTAAGGTCACTGGCATTTATGAGTGATCTATTTGAAATGGTAACATATTTCTGCAAAAAAGAAAAGATGGCTCAATTTCAAAAAATCTAGTAATGAGATTCAACACATTTACATCCTAAAGAAGAGGAAAGCAGTGAGTAACTTAACAGGATTAAGGAACTTAAACATGTATTCCTGCCCAACAACTGTCTCTAAAATACCAGTATCTAAGGGGAGGAAAACTCATTTCCCTCCACCCTTCTAGGTTTTCGGCTGAGAATCCCATAAAAGACACACTAACAGGAGAAAAGCAAACAGAAGCTTAGTAACATGTATCCCTCCTACATATTCAATACATGGGAGAGAGGCAGGAAAACTGAGCAACTTGTTAAAATGGCCCATCCACACCTTAAACACCACCTCCAGTGAAATACAAAAGAAGATGTTGCTTAGGGGTGAGGGTTTTGGGGTGTAATTATGGGAGGCTTTCAGGTAAAGCACAGTAAAAGAAGCTACTGCTGTTACGTCTCTGCCTTCTTCATTGATCAGAGTTTCTGGAGATTTGGTCTCTAAGTTCCCCTGCACCAGGCCCTCACCACCATGCCCACCCCTCCTACTGGTCTCTCCCCTCCTCCAGCCCGCCCTACGGGCTAACCTGTCAGTGATGCACGATGAAAAAGTTCTAGAGACCTGCTGTGCAACACAGGGCCTGTAGTTAACAACAGTGTATGGAGCACTTAAAATAGCTGTCAAGAGTGTGGATCTTGTGTTACACGGTCTTAACATAAAAACAAACAAAAATACCCAAGGGGCACAAAGACACTTTTGGAGGTAATGGATATGCTTATAACCATGATTGTGGCGATGGTTTCTCGGGTGTATACATATGGGCAAGCTCATCAGACTGTAACATTAAATATGCGCAGTTTATGAATACCAGGTGTACCTCAATAAGGCTGTTTTTAAAATTCAAATTCCTAAAGCAGAGCCCTGCCCAGATATCTGTGAAGGTGGGAATTGGACTCAGATCAGCTGGGTTTGAGCCCTTATTAGCTGTGACACCTTAAAGATGCTGCTTCAACAACCTGCGCTCCATGTTCCTTGTTGCAAAGTGGGGATGATACCCATTTGTAGGGTGATTGCAGGGGAAGAGGAGATGATGCAGATAGAGTGCCTGGAGCAGTGACTGATGGCTTACCATCAATGAACATTAGCTGCTATTAATTTTATGTGTAAGTTTCCTATGTCTACTTATAAACAAATCACAGTGCGATGGGAAGTCCCCCTCACACCTGCCTAGGCTCACCTGCCCTCCCCATACCTGCCGAGTAGCCTTAAACCCTTGAATGGCAGTTCCGATCTCACTTTCCTCCTCTTTTCCAAGTTTATTCTAACCTGACATTCAATCGTTTGTTTGGTCATCTCTCTGGGAGACTCTGATGCCCCCTGGACACAGTCTCCTCTTGTCACTGTCAACTCTCAGACCCCCAGTAACTCCATTCTCACGGGGACGGGGCCCCAGCTGGGTCTGACTGCCCCCCTGGGAGAGCAGGTCCCCCCACCCCTGAAAACCTGCTCCACGTCTGGCCTCCACCCCACTCCCACCTCACAGCCAGCCTCTCGCCATGTCCTGTGAATGAGACCACAAAAGTCTCTGTAATTACAATAAAGATATTACTAACCGTTAACATTTAATCAGTAGTTAAGCACTTGGCAGACATCACACTAAGCAGTTTAAGTGGATTAATTCATTTAGTAAAAACCGTATGAAGTGAATCCTATCATTCCTCCCATTTTGCACATTAAACAGCAGCCTGGAGCTTAAGCTGCCTGCCCGGCGCTGCACGCGCAATAGGAGGTGAAGACCCTCCCTAATACGCCCCTCCCGGCACCCCCGCCATCGTATTGCCAGCCGCCACACTGAGCTTCCGAAAACACAGGAGGCCTATTGCTTCCCCAGTTGAAACTGTTTAGGAACCCCGCATCTTCCGTAGGTGCAAGGCCCACCTGTGCCCTGCCTACCGACCAACCTCGGGCCGAGCTGCCGATGCTCCAGCGCCACCCCGGGAAACTCCCCCGGTGACGCCTTCACAGGCTCTCATCGCGGCTACAGCACGCGGACGGATTTCAACACGTGGAAGCTCTTTGCTGCCCCCTGCCGGCCGTCGGCAGCTATAAGGGAGCCTACAAACCAGCTGTGTACCACCCTGGCCGCGGGATTTCAGCCCAGGGATTCCCAGGATATTGTCTAGCACAGGGTTCTCCTGATGCAGTTTAGTTTACTGTAACGTTTTCCAAACTTGAATCTCAGAATGCCCAGTTGAGGGACCCTAGCATCTGTAACTTTAATAAGTGCCTCTGTTGATTTTTATTATCAGGCCAGTTTAGAGAAATCACGTTCCATACACAATTGGGACCCAGACAAAGGCGCTTCACCTGTCAGCTCTGTCCCTCCTGCAACTGCCATCCTGCCCCATCGTCAATCTGAGCATCTCTCTTAGCGATTAATTACTACTTAAGTGAGGGTTTTGTGGAACTTGATTAAGACGATGTTAGTCAATTAATACAGTCTGTCATCACTCACCATGGTCCTCACTGCAGCTGTTCTAAGGGCCACTGACCTGCCGAGCATCAGGCAACAGCCTCTCAGAGCTCCCCCCCTTCGCACCACACCGACCTGGGTGGTCCCAAATGGCCCAGATTAAATGCTGAAAAAGTGACTTCACCTCGGGTGATACCATCATCACCTTGAAATGAGAGTGGAATTGGCGAGGGGCTGACCTGCGGCTTCCATTTCCAGAACCTCCAGAGCCACGACTGGGTCTCCGCACCTCTCATCACAGGTCCTTGCCCTCAGCCTGGCAGAGGAGGGGCCCCGTCGCAGACTCCACAGCTGCCGGCCCCCAGCACCCACTCTTCTCTCTCCCCTCCCCCTCCTCCACTTCCCCTCCCCGGCTCGCAGTAGGAAAGGGTTGCCCAGTGGGACTAGTTTCTTCCTCAGCGAGGCTGGTGCTGTGTCTTGCTAGGCCCAGGTCACTGGACCGTCACCTCCAAGGGATGTTGGGGATATTTCTGAGCCGGGTTCCAGCCCCAAGCCCTCCCTCTCCCTCCCCTGTCCTGCAGCACTGGGTAGGTCAGTGGCTTAGGAACCTCACGCCCAGCCCTCACGTGTTGCCTCTGTGCCCTAAGCCTTCCCCCCACGCGGTGCCCAGCTCTGTCCCTCTCCTCACACCCGCGCCCCAGCCAAGGTCTCTCAGCAAGGCAGGGCCCAGGGCGCCTCCTGCACGGCAGGGTCCCTGCTGCTGGTCCCTGAGTGCCGCCGGCCTCCCCTTCCACCCGGACAGCAGGCTGCCTGCCTCACAGGGGGAAGCGGGCATTACGATTCCAGTCTTGTTTTCATTAGGATTTATTGCCCAGTGTCCCTAACTGGGTTCTTATCCAAGGATGCCAGTTAATGTTGTTGTTATTATTATTTTCTGAAAAGATTACATAATTTTCATCTGCAAAATGAATGCAATTATAACTCCCTCAAAAGGTTTTAGATCAGGATTTAATAAGTAAACTATATATATATATATATGTCATATATGAATGATGACACATGACTTGTAAGTGCTTATTATTACAGTTAGAATATGAAACAACTCTGTGTTGTAGAAACCATTTTACATGTGATAAAGGGAAAATTATTCACTAAACACACACACATATACATACACACACACACACACACACACACACACACAAGGCAGAAACCTCCACTGGCTTGTGATCTGTGACAACCTGAGGCAGTCCCTGCATTTGGGCTTCATCTTCCTACACCGAGGGGTAGAGATCTGGAAAATGAGGACCATGGGGGCCTTCCTGGCCAGCAGCCCTTTGGAGCCAGGTCAGTGGCACAGCCCGGAGATGGAGGAGATAATTTACAATCACTGAGCAGATTTTTCATGAATGTTCCGGAGAGACTTAAAAATACACTCGAGCTTTGTTGCCTTGTGCCGTCAGGCAACAAGCCACAGGATGACCAGAGCCAGCACTTTGACCCCTCCAGGCCTCAGTTTCCTCACCTATAGGATGAGAGGGTGGGGAAAGACTCAGGGGTTACAGACCAGGGGCGGAGCCACTGTGACATTCTGCTTGTTTTCTTTTTGATATTAGGCCCCTTGAGACAAGTTGTCTGGCTCAGGAAACTCCAGTAAAGTAAGGCAGGTCTTGTTTCACGCAGTTTCAATATGCATAAATCCATTACCAGCGTTTAGTTAAATAATGCTAGTCTCTGACACGTGGTTCAAATTTCAGTTCACAGTACTTTAACTGTACTGAGTGAAGCCCAGGACACCTGATTCAGGCAGGCTGACCTGATGGGGGGATGTGAGGGGAGGCCTCCTGCAGGACCCCTGCAGGTTGTCTCTCAGGGTTTGTAACGAGAGGAACATGCTCTAAGGTCTCAGCTCTGTGACTCTAAGCAAATTACCTAGGCTCTCTGATCTTCAGTTTGCTTAAACGAAAAATTTCAAGGAGGTGTTGATGATACTTGTATTTGGAGGTTGCTGTGAACATTGATATTTAGAAAGAACATTAGTGGGAAGTTGAAGTAGCCCATGATTCAATGGGAAAAAGAGGTGCCCATTCTTTGAAAAGTGTAGTGTTGCACACATAGGGCTTCACATGCAATACCAGATGTTAGTTATTATTACTATTCTCTGGCACTCTTGGGTCCATAGGACAGTGCAGCTTAGATGATGGTGGGGTTTTGACTTAACATTATAGAAAGGAATGCAATTGGCTAAGGGGCCTGGTCCCCTTTGGATGGACGGTGCCAGGTTTCCAAGGCGCCTGCTGGAGGGCCCAGATCATGCCTCCCTGGGCCCACCACTTCCTCTTCCTTCTCCCACTTATTTCCATCCACTCTTTTTTCTTCTCCTCTCAACCTTTGTCCCCCTTCTTCCCTTTCTTTTCTATCTCTTTCTATGGAATACCAACCACAGGGCCAGATGTAGGACGTGGCCACATGAGGGAAGGAGACCAGTTTCCTCCCATCTAGAACCTTCCCATTACCTCACGGGGAAGAGACACGAAGAGAAATGACCATCAGAGGAATCAGTGTGTGGTCATCCACAGAGGCCACCCAGCTTCCTCCACCCACCTCGCCCCAGTGAACAACAAACAGCTCCTGGGGTGAAAGGATTCCCACCGTGCCCTAAATCAGACCCAGACATCCGGAATATACACTCATGCATGTAAATACAAACCTTTACTCTTTTTCCCCAAACTATGTTTAAGGTTGTTAATGCAATAGGGTGCCCTTGCTTAGATTGGATTATAAAATTTTGAAGATAGGAGACTGTTCTTTAAAAAATGTAAGTCATTTCTATATCCTAAGAGCAGACCAAATTGATCATTTTTAAGGCAGACTAAACTTTGTTCTAGAAAATCTAGTACATGGTATTGCACTTGTAGAGAATTTCTTATCCTCATGCCTTGGGAAAAAAATTTTAATTCAGCAAAGTAACCCAAATGAGTTCTCTGAGACAAAATGAAAAAGGACATGTTCTGCTTAGTTATAGGAACTAACTGGAAGTGGTAATTGGATGTGGAAGAATTCCTGCAGACTTTGCTGCTTCAGTTGGAGCAAAGGCACTTTTGTCTGCATGGGTTGGACAGCCATAGGCCTGAACTTACTTCGTGTTCTTACAGGGTTGCATGGCTTCTCACAAAACGAGTTGTGAGGTGAGATCTTGAGGCCCCAGGAAAAAAATCAATATGCTTAAGATTCACCACATTGTGCAGGAGGAGGAATTTAGACAAAGTAACACAAAAGCTCTGTGTGGTGCTTTTTCTGGCCAAGCACCAGAGCAGTGTGCCGGGTGGTGTCTAAGGTCTTAAATCAAGGCATTTAAAATTTTTAATCATGAACTGGCCCTAACCTTAAACTGGACCCCACAAATTAGAGGCACCATAGACTCTAAGTCTCTTAACAGGAACTCAGTGCTCATAACCACCTGGCCCAAAACAATCTTCAAAGCTTTATTTCTGGGACTTCCCTGGTGGCGCAGTGGTTAAGAATCCGCCTGCCAATGCAGGGCACACGGGTTCGATCCCTGGTCCGGGAAGACCCCACGTGCCGTGGAGCAACTAAGCCCGTGCACCACAACTACTGAGCTTGTACCCTAGAGCCTGCGAGCCACAACCACTGAAGCCCGCGTGCCTAGAGCCCGTGCTCCGCAACAAGAGAAGCCACCGCAGTGAGAAGCCCATGCACCGCAACGAAGAGTAGCCCCCGCTCGCCGCAATTAGAGAAAGCCCGCACTCAGCGACGAAGACCCAATGCAGCCAAAAATAAATAAATTTATTAAAAAAAAAAAAAAAGCTTTATTTCCCATCTCAGCCATAATTCTTTCAAATTGTCCCAGTTAGGACCACGGCCCCTCACCGTAGTATATTTCCAGTTGGCTCTGCTGGGAATGACCATCCCCCCACTTCTATTTCTCTTGGATGTTTGAAGGTTAGGTTAAATGCACATGTCCGTGATGCTTTTTCAGACTCATCCTGCTCTGTAGAATCGCCTGCCTCCTTGTGTTCACCCCTTCACATACTTCTGTAAGAGCACATCACGTTTTAGAAAACAGCACAGAATGAGGCAGGTGAGCAAAGTGGTTATTAGGTCCCACTCTGGAACAAAAGCGCTAACATTAAAATCCAGATTTCACAACCAGCTAGGAGTGTGATTTTGAGCAATTTCCATAATCTCTCTAAATCTCAGCTCCCTCTTCATAAACATGCAGATAGTTATGGTAGCTGTTCTAAGACGTTTGAAGAAAATGCAGCAAAACATGTAAATATCTCAGCACAGTGCCTGGCACAGAAGCTATGCTCAATGCCCAGCCACTGTCATCATCAACATCACCACCATCATTACCAAGACGTCATCATCTCTATCAATAGCAGCAGCACCATGATCACCACCAACAGTATCATTACCATCATCCCCATCATCAGCATGATTAACACCATCATCATCAGCAGCAGCAACATCATCGTCATTCTCATGATGGTCATCATCTTATCACCATCACCCTCATTACCACCATCATCATCCTCATCACCCTCATTTTCAACCCCATCGTCCTCATAATCATCAACACCATCATCACCATCAACACCATTACTGTCATTCCCATGATGGTCCTCATCCTCATCGTACCCACCAATCATCCTCATCCTCATCCACACTATCATCTTCACCAGTACTATCATAACTCCCATGATGGTCCTCATCCCCATTATCATCATCACCGTCATCAAGATCAACATGACTGCTGTCATAATCTGTGCTCTCAGGTCTAGTTCAGTTCTTAGATTTAGGAACTCCTTGAAAGCAGGCCTATGTTTCATTCACCTTTATGTCTGTAGCAATAACAAAAAATGTCCAGCCATTTAGACTAAAAGTTATCTCCTTTGGGGGGATGCAGGGCTACTATAATTTTGTACCGTTTTACAGATGAGGGAATTGAGGCCCAGAGGGTGAACAGACTTCCCCAAAGTCCACAAATTATATATCGCAGAGCTGGGCCCAGCATGCACGCCCCTCTCATTACACCATGGTGCCCCTTCAGGCGGTGGTTTAAGAAAACAACAGGACGTGACGAAGCCTGGAGCCCCCGCACTTCCAGGAAGACAACTCTTGACAACTGGGTGGCAACACTTCAGTGATGATCAGCTACAATAAAATCGAGGTTTTGGTTTACAGCAGAGAGACGAAACATACCTATGGACAATGGCCAACCTTACATGACAATGGAGCTCTGTCCCACGACCTTGGCAACATCCGGCTAGGAGGCCACCTCTGCAGAACCCTTCCAAAACAGCCAGGACTTGGTCGATCACCACCAGCTTCTCCATTTTTTGCCCCTACTTCTAACCCAGGACCAACCAGAAAAAGCCAAATACGCACCTACACCAACCACAAGACACCCATTTCTAGTGGACCTACTAGCTTCCCGGTCCCAGCCACCACCGATCAAGGCTTATAAAGCTTCCCCACTCCTCTGCTCGCCTTTGAGTCTCTGCCACATAGAAGTGAGAGTAGCTGAATATTTTGCCATCGCCAAGTTATGAGTAGATAGCCTCTAATTGTTCTCATTTGGGTGGTCTTTGTTTATTTTTGCATATTTAAGACCAAGAACACTTTTAACAGGGTCAGCTAACAATGGGACTGACGTGAGAGATAATGTAACAGAAACAGCAGGAGTTCATGTAACAAAACCAGTTATCTTCTGCTCCCCAAAGCTGTGACTCCCACGGCTTCAGGCCCTCTTACCAAAACCACTGCAAACGGTCTTCTGGACCCCGACCCTGTAGTCCTTGGGGTGGCAGTGTTGTGGGAGGGACCTTAAGCTGGGGGGTCAAGGAAAACCTCTATATAAATTCATGCAATACATACCTAGTATTTAATACTGTAGCCACTAGCTACATGTGACTACAGAGCACTTGAAATGTTGCTAGTAGAAACTGTAGGAACTGAAACACGTTAGAAAATACACATGGATTTTAAAGACTTAATTTAAAAAATGTAAAGTATCTCATTAATAATTTTATATGAATTGCATTTTACATAGGTTCGATAAAATATTAAAATTAATTTCACATTTTCTTCTTTTTTAAATGTGTCTACAAGAAAATTTAAAATTACCCTGTGGCTCACATTATACTTCTATTGGACAAGGTGATCTAGACCATAGTGAGAGTAAATTCTAAACTTCTCCACTGGCCATCGGACTCGCCGTTCTGTGGGGTGCACGGAACGTGGACGGATCCCACACATTCAGCCCCTAATTAATCCATATTTTCCACATTTGAAACAGCAATTTCCGGGCTGCAAGCTTGGCCTACAACCAGTGGTTCTCAAAGGCTTCTTCCCAGATCAGCACATCAGCATCTCCTGGGAACATTCCAGAACTGCACATGCTGGGACCCCATCTCAGAGCCACTGAGCCGGCAGCCCCGAGCGGGGCCGGCAGCCTGTGTGTCAGTGCTTCTCCAGGTGTTCTGAACCACGCAGAAGGGCCTCTGTCTGAAGTGCCCTGGGGCAGACGCTGAGTTTGCTTGGCCATTCGTGACCACCCTTCACCCTTCCATTCCTGCTAACAAAACTCTTTGTTCCCTCAGGTGATAGTGACCCTGATTTGGGGGGAGGCAGCCAGAGGAGGGGTCTCACGATTTAGGGGAGTCCCGGCCATGCCATTCTCCCTTATCTGACGCTCACATCCCTCACCTTCCTGGATGCTCGCGCTAAGGGGGTCAGGGGATGGCAAGGAAGCCTGTGATGTCTCTTCTGTGACAGCTTTTTCTCTTTGACAAAAGCAAAGCCCCTTTTTTGTCTGACCTACTTCTCTCCTTCTTGAGAAACTTCTGCATGAGGGCAGGTGCTCAGAGCAGCAATGACCTTACAATGTTGAAGAAAAGGTCAAGAGGATGGCAGAGACCCACCCAGAATCCAGGTATGGCCCAGCCTCTGGAGCGAGGCTGGCAATGCCCACCTGCACACTCCTTGTTCAGTGCGGTGATTACACGTCCTCTTCCTTAAGCGCCCGTGAAGTAGATGCTGTTATACCAGCAGCTGAGCACACCCAAAGCTACTTAAACCTGGGGTCTCGAAATCTACTGAAATTCTAACCATCTCTCAAGACCCATGACGGTGTCAGTTAGCTTTCCCTGAGACCAAACTATGTCTCTGTCACTGACAACAGTGAATTTTACCGAGTCTGTGATCCTGGAAAACAGAGACACTTAAAGAATTCACCCTCCCCACCAGCTCCAGGAACCAGCTCACTGCAAGAAACCCCCTCCCCATAAGACTTAGATGAGACCCCTGGATGCCTGATGCTTACCCTCCCAAGGCCAAACACACACCCTCCACGTCCCCATTATTCGCCCCACGATGATTCGCCGAGCTGCTTGTCCGCACAGATCAATGAGAACAAGTCCTCTTTAACCAAAGTTCAGTGCAATTTTTCTCCTTCCCCAGTTCCTGAACTTTGACCCACCCTCAGCTGGAGCCTCCCTTTAGGACCCTCCTGAGGATAAGCTGGCCCTAGGGAAAACCTTCCCAAACACCAGGTCTTCTAGACTCCTTTGCTTTTCCCTATAAAACAAAAACCAAAAACCCTTTTTGTCTGATTTTTGAGATGCTTGCAGCTTTCGTGGTTCATCTCTGTACTGCAACAGTTCTTTCCCTTCTTGCAATAATCCTTAGGGAGAGTCTCTCCCTACCTAAGCTTGGGTTTGTGGTTTTATTCGACACCAGCACTACACACACACACACACACACACACACACACACACACACACACACACGGCGATAGGCAACCTCTAAAATTCCCTCTCCTCCTGGTACACACACCCTGTGTAATCCCTCCATGCTGAGTGTGGGTTGGCTCTAGTGACTCACTTCCAATAAACAGATTACAGCAGAAATGATGGTGCATCTGAGACTAGCTCATACACAGACCGTGGCTTCCATTCGGGCTAGTCTCACCCACTCTCCCTCATTCTCCCAGATTACCCACGTGCGGCCAGCCAGCTGCCGTGTCTTGAGGACACTGCATAGTCCACGTGGCCAGTACCTGAGGTCTCAGTCCAACAGCCACGTGAACTTGGAATTTGAGCTGATGGCAGCCGTGGGCTGGAGGGCTACCTCCTGGGGGACCCAGAGCCAGAAGCGTCCAGCGAAGCCACGCTGGCCCGAGAAAACCTTGAGATAATTCTTCTTTCTCTCTTTTCCTCAGAGACAAAGGAGCCTGTAATTCCCTTATTCTCTGATGTTTGGAACCTATTGTGCATCTCTTCGTGTAGTAAATACCCTTATTTTAAAATAAATATCTAAATGTATTTTAATTAAATCTCAGTTACTATTAAATATTTCTATGTTCATTCCTATCCTCCTAAGGACATTTGAACATTTCAACTTCTCACTGAACACCCTTCCCCCATCATTGTAGTCATTGTTTTTATTTTTAAACCTAAATTGTAGCGTACAGCATCCTAAATATTCTCATTTAAAATTATTTTTGCACTGTCCCATATAAATAACTGGAATGGGCAATTTTTGTTTATATTATTGATTTTGCTGGCCCTCTCTCTTCGCTTTGGTGAACTTCATTTATTTCTTGTTTGTTGTTTGTGAGATGTTTTGCTAAAGAGATGATTTTGATCCAGTCTAGCTCATTCTACATAAGTTTACAGTGCCTCTGTTTAGTCTTACTAAAAAGTCAACAGAAATATCCTTATCCTCCTATTTGCGGTGGTATATTCCTCTTAGTTATTTAGGATCCTGATCTCGTGGCCCAGCTCCTGCCCTTCTGCTGTGCTTTTCTCTCTCTCTTCCTTATTAGTCCCCCATATTCTTAAGGAAGATTTAAACTCAGAAAATACATTGGCAGCAGTTTCATTCAGCTTAATTCTGTGAGCGCCACAGGAGTGTATATGGGAGTTGAACTTGTCTATCAAAGATGCTTTTGGTGCCCCAGGTGGCTTTTGCTCAGGCTCTGATTTCAACCACACCTGTAAGACTTGTGAATAGCAACCACCTTGGAGTCTTTTTGTTGTCTGCCTTAGGGCCTTCTCTGAAGCCACGGGAGTTCACTCAGCACTTTTGTTCTGTACAAAAGAGCTGTCAGGAAGTGTCTGTGGTCTGCCTTTTCATCATTGATTTTTTAAATGTTCTTTTATAGTGTGGATTTAAGTCTTTTGTCACATAGGCATTGCAAGACTTTTTTCCCAGTCTGCAGCTTACCTATTAATTTACTTACAGATGTCATTTGATGATCACATTGAAACAACAATCTGTTGAAGCCCAATTTTTCTCTTAACTTTTTTTTTAGGGTTGGTGCTTTTGTGTCCTCAGATATCTATGCCTACATGAAGGTTGCATACATATGATATGTGTTCTTTTACAAGTTTTATGGCTTTTAAAATTTAGTCTATGATTCATTTCAAATTTACACTAAATAGTGTGTCTATATGACTGAAGCAGAGATTTAGGGGTTTTTTTTTTCTTCATATGGATACTCAATCGTTTAGCAAGTTGACCTTGTGAAATTCACTTATCTGTTCTACTTTTCTTTTTTAGAGTCCCTAGAGTTTTAAGTATATACAATCATGTCCTTGAGAATGAAGAGTTTGAATTCCTCCTTTGTAATGTTTGTCTTCTCCGCATCTCTTGCCTATTGCTCTAAGACTTCCAGTTCAAGGTTGCATACAAAAGGTGAGAATGGGTGTCCTTGCCTGATACTCAGTGATGGAAGGAAAGCATTCAATATTTTACTTTTAGGTATAATAATTGTTGTGATTTTTGCAGATGTCCATTATCAGATTGAACATGTTACCTTCTATTTCTGATTGATGTTGATTGTCATCATGAATAGTTATTAAATTATATAAAATAATTTCCATTCTTGCATTAAAATGGTCATATGATTTTTCTCGTTGATACTCCTCTTTTTTTTTGGTCACACCATGCGGTTTGCAGTATCTTAGTTCCCCAACCAGGGATAGAACCCGGGCCTGCGTCAGTGAAAGCGCCAAGTCCTAACCTCTGGACCACCAGGGATATCCGGATACTCTTCTTTTAATTGAAGTATAATTGATTGATACTCAATTTGGTGAGTTACATTGATTGATTCCCAAATGCTGAACACACCTTACAGTTCTGAGATAAACTTCACTTGGTCATTAGATTCATTTTACTAATATTTTGTTATGAATTTTTGCATATATATTCCATTCCTTCTTTCCTGATTTTGTGCTCTATACTTCACTTACAGATTTTACAAACCATACAATACTTTGTTATTTTTGCTTTCTACAGTCATTGTTTTAATGAAAAATGTACAGAATAAGATTTTTCATATATTTATGTACATATTTATAGTGTCTGATATTCTCTTATTTTTCCTGTAGATCTGAATTTCCATTAGGTGTCTTTTCTCTACCTTGTCCGCTAGATTCTTTTCACGTATTTTTCATAGCTACGTTAAAGCCCTGTCTGCTAATTCCAACCTCTGGGCTATCTACGGGTCTGCTTCTATTCAATGTTGTGTTACCTGATTTGGGTTGGTTTGACTCCTTATATGTCATAATATTAATTTTTTATTATATGCACACAAACAGTAGGTTAAAAAATAATAATTATCCTCAGAATATATTCAGTTCTTAGGATGCAACTACTGGTAGAACTCCAAAGACCTCTTTATGCTTTTCTACCTATCTGCCAATTTTCTGAGTCAAAGCAGCTTTCTCTCTGATCAAAAAGCTTGGCCACAGACTTTCGAGCCCCTTTGTTCTACCATCCTGCTTCCAGCCTTTTGCTTCTGGGGAGATCCATCTCCATTCTGCTTCTTTGCCCCCAACCTTCAGCCACCTGCTACCTTATACTCAGTGAAAGCCTTATATGCCTGGCGGTAATCTCTCACTCTCCTGCCCCGCCTCCATCCAAAGCAAGCATCTGTATGCGGGAAAGCTTTCATCTTACCTAGAAGATGTCTCTTGGCTCTCCTACCCGTCTCCAGACTTCCGCATACCACTTTGTGCCCTTGGTTAGAGTTGTGTGGGAAAACAGTGGCAGGGGGCTACCACAAGCTTAGTGATGGGGGCACCTAGGAATTCCAGCCCATCATATCAGCTGACATGTGGCCATTAAGTGTCCGTTAAAGTTTGTGCTGATTTCTTTTTACCACCTTCCATGTCAGGTTCACTCTTCCTTCTTCCCTACTCCCCGAGGTGAAAACAGGTGGGGACTCTCCTGGGAAGCATTCATCCCTCTCTAGCATTTATTTCATTCTGCATGTGTAGATCTCTGATCTTTAAACAATTAAAATCGCTTTGTTTATGCAGCTTGTTCTTGGTTTTTAGGGTAGTGGGAACTGTCTCTTGAGATTTCCTACATCCTACCTGGGAGGTGTGCTCAGAGTGGTCACATCCTTATCTTCCTTTCTTTACCGCCCTTAAATTCAGAAGTAGTGTGTCCTGTCTCTAACCAATAACTTAGGAAATTAATCTTGGTTACATTTTCAGATATTTAGAAATGGATAGTCTGAATTTGTCATGTAGGACTTGTTTTATTAAGTCATCAGTAGAAGCATGGGTTGGTAGAACAGAACAGATCCTTAGAGGTCAGCAAGACAACCCCTCCCCCTCATATTTTCTTTTTAATTACAAAAAATTTTTTTTTAGGCCATGTCCTACAGCATGTGGGATCTTAGTTCGACCAGGGATCAAACCAGTGCCCCCTGCACTGGGAGCACGGAGTCTTAACCACTGGGCTACCACTGGAAGTCCCCCACCCCCCCCCCGCTCATATATTAAAAGTATAGAAAACTGGCTCAGAGGAGACAGAAGACCAGTCCAAGGTTACCCAGTAATTAGTTACAGAGTCAGAACTCCAATTTACCATACATTTATCTTTCTACTTTTGAAGTACCTGCATTTTAGAGATTCAGTTCCCTCATTAGTAAAGTAAGGGAGCTGGATTAGGTTACCAGCGGGTCCCTTCCAGCATCATGATTCTATTTTTTCCTTTCATGTGCCTGTGAAAGCTTTCAAGGATGTCAAGGACACGATCCACGTTACATCATCAGAGGACCTTTTCTATTTATGCTTAAAGGTTTATCGGACCATGTCTAGATTACAATTCTGGGGAAAAATAATAGCTTAATGTAAAAAAGAAGTAAAAACCAAAATGAAACATTTAAAAAAAAATTTATTCTCACCAAATCCAAATGTGTTCATGTGAAATATTTGTTAGGCATTGTCAGGTATAATAAAAACACTATAATTTCCTTCTCCTTCCATTCCCAGAGATAACCACTATAAAGAGTTTAATATATAATTCTCACAATTTTTATGGACTTACATTATATCTGTGCTTTATTCCTTCTGCATATGCTCACTGATGTCCTACTGTGTGCTGGAATACTCTGCTAGATACCAGGATAAGACAACAAGACAGGCAAGGTCTCTCCTTCCATGGACTTTATATCCCAGTGAGGAAGGCAGACAAGAAGTAAATGAATCAATCAACAGCAGCATCCAACCCACAGGTAGAGATGGAGGACAGTGCCTGGGAAGAGGGCTGTCCTGGAAAGGGTGATCAGAGCCTGTCTGTCTCAGAAATTGAGATCCAAATAGTACAAAACAATCAGACATTTTAAAGCATGAGGTAAGAGTGAGCTGGGGAGAAAAAGCAAAGGCCCTGAAAAAGATCAAGCTTAGTGCATTCAGCCCCCAAGCAGAGTGGCTGGAGTGTGGAGAGTGGGGACGGGTGGAGTGAGGTACAGGGGAACTGGGGTCCACGTCACACAGAGCCTCAGCCAGTGAATTAGATAACAGTCTAAGTGCAGAAGAAAGTCACTGCAAAGTTTTAAGCAAAAACTTCAGACTCTGATTCATAATTTAAAATATGGTTAAATATAGACTCACACATAACACATGCTTATACTAAAATAGATATATATTCATCCACACATACATTTTATTGCTGATATAATTCCTTCTTGTTTGAGAACGGTAGGATCTTTCTACATATACTCTCTGACACATCATTCAGTTAATGGTTTGGACATCTTCACTTCTCAGTGTCTAGAGATCACACACGGTTCTTTTTTTAAAAAAATAAATTTATTTATTTATTTTTTGGCTGCATTGGGTCTTCGTTGCTGTGTGTAGGCTTTCCCTAGTTGTGGCGAGCGGGGGCTACTCTTCGTTGCGGTGCACAGGCTTCTCACTGCGGTGGCTTCTCTTGTTGCAGAACATGGGCTCTAGACACGCGGGCTTCAGTAGTTGTAGCACACGAGCTCAGTGGTTGTGGCTCGCGGGCTCTAGAGCGCAGGCTCAGTAGTTGTGGTGCACGGGCTTAGTTGCTCCACGGCACGTGGGAATCTTCCCGGACCAGGGCTTGAACCCATGTCCCCTGCATTGGCTGGCAGATTCTTAACCACTGAGCCACCAGGGAGGTCCCTCACACACACGGTTCTTTTCAACAGCATTGCTCTGTTTTCATTCATCTTTACAGAGGGATGTTCATTGAAATGACAGTGTATGTATGAGTTCAATTTGCTTATTTCAGTTTTTAATCATTCACTTATTCAGCCATCCAGCAAGCACTGTTTGAGCCACTACAATGCCTAAAACTCTAGGCATTCATAGAAATATGAATCAGTGAAGGGTCCTTGTCCTTAAGAAGCAGCATTCCAGAGAAAGGGTGCACCATGCATGACCACGTCCTATCAAGTTTCACGAGGTCGGGAGGGAAGACTGCACAGAGTAACAGAGGAGAACACGTGGGGAGGAGTCCAGTCTCAGATGCTAGGGGTCAGGGACGCCGTGCAGAGTGGCCGACTCCCGGAAGGAGTTCTGAGAGGTTGGTGGGGACGTGCATCAGGCAAAGGGCCGGGCATGGCCAGAGAGGGCCAACAAGTGGGAAGCACGGGGCAGGATGTAGCCTCACGTGTGTCAGGCATTGAGGGGACTCATGGTGAGGAGGAAAAGAACTCACCCTGGTGGTCACGACACCTGGGCTCCCGACTTGCATTTTCCCCTAATCCCTGTGTCTCCATCGCTAAATCCCTTCCCTTCTCTGTCTCAGCCTCCACATCTCAAAGGAGCACTTCGACTTTCACATCCTGTGACTTTAAGTAAAAATCTGACATAAGCAAGACAATTGCGGGGAAAAAAGAAAATTCTGTTTTGATTGCTCCTGAGTTCTGAAATGCTGCCAAGTCTTTTTCCCAGAAGACAATATCGAAACAATTAATGGAATGAGAAATACTGATCTCACAGAGGGCATCTTCAACAAAATAAGGGGAATCATTAAATAATACTGTAGTTACAGATTCAAAGTAACAAGGAGGTAATCTGGTCCCACGCCGGCTGACAATTTGATGATCCTCAACAGCGCCACCTAGTGGTCATCCGGCTTTGCCTTGAAGCCCTTTAATGAAGGAAGCTCGCCCTGTGCAGGAAACAAACCTTCTCTCCTGGGGGGGTCAAGATCGGCCCCCACTATATTAAAGACCCGTTTGTTCCGGGTGCCTGCCACACCCCTAACTTCTGCTGAAGACATCTCAGACTGCAGCTCCGAGCTGGAGTGTTCATAATCTTTACAATGTGACTCCCTACAATGAGTTAAAGCAGCCTCAACCTGGGAAGGGCCTTTCCTCAGGGACATTCAAGCATCAGGCTGGTCATAGGCAACGGTGCATCTTGGTGGAAGAGCTGCAAACAAGGTGGTGGCGCGTAGCTGAAACAGTCAGAGTCCTTCTTTCATTAGCTGATAGTGAGAGCAGAAGTGTAGACATTCGCCGTTCAGGACATTGTGTTTGCCCTTCCAATTCCCAACCCACTTTGCCATTGGGATCGCAGTGGGGTCGCAAACTCACCCTAAGCTCCAGGGGCATTTAACCAGAAAGATTAATTCTATCCTCTTTGCTGTGTTGATTAGCATAGGCCAGTAGATGCCTGATTTTTCTGCCAGCCACAGAGAGTGGTTTATGAACTCAGGATTTTGCAGGGAATTCTGAGAAACAGAATCCTATTTAGGGTCTAAAAATGCAAAATTTGGAACTTGACCAACTGCCATTGTTTCCCCACTATGAGAAAAGGCAACACAAGAAGAAAGCAGACATGCAGAGATGGGCAGAATAAAGGGAATTGCAGAGACACAGAGGTAGTGCTATTCAACTGGTCCTAAATCCCATTCTCTATTATTGTCTAGGCCAGTTTGATTTGGAATTTGTTACTTATAAAAAATGTATCCTCAAAAAAAAAAAAAGAAAAGAAAAGAAAAAGAATGTGTCCTCTCAAAGATACCAAGGCAGGGTGCATGTGCTATATCACTGTTGGAACCCAGCATTCCGAGTTCTCCCTGCTTGGGGCGTGATGACGTGGATGAGACCTTAGCACTAACTCAGATCCTGGTCATTCTGGACCCAGGAATCTGCACGTATCCCAGCTTCCAAGTTGTGTTTGTTCCACAAACTTTTTTGGGTACCTTATTTCACAACATATATCTGATCACATCTCCCATCCTCACTCCTGCTTAAAACCTTTTGTTTGGGTTTTCAGTGATTTTAGGACTCAGAACAACATTTTTCCTGGCCCAGAAGCTCACTCTCAGGTCTTCGTGACCTATGTTACCTCCTTCTCAAAGATAAATGCTCTAATCCACCTGCATCAGACCCCCCTGTCCCTAATACAACCCCTCATCTGTCACCGGCTCCTGGTGTGTCACATGATTTTGCCAGTGAGCTTGTTGGGGGAGCCCTGTTGGGTACAGACACCGAGTCTGCCTCTGCTCACCACTGCCTTCGGTCTCTGGCACGGAAGAGGTGGGAGGGAATTAATAGATAGGTGAATAATTTCCTACCATTAACTGAAGGGGTGAGTTCTTGCTAAGCCGAATCTCCGCAATTAACCCTTTCCAGCAAGCCAGACCATGATACAGAACCTCTAGAACTGCCAAATCAGGCTCCATGGTGCTCCCAGATGTTGCGTGCCATCAGAGAATGGCAGGAAGGCGCACCTCTGCAGTGGGCACGAGCAGGGTCAGCTGCTCGGTGATGCCGTGGGAACCGGCAAGCCATGGAGTTATTACTATCAGTTCCACTGGATTTAGGAAAAGATCGCAGCTGACACACTCCTCTAGAGTCTAAGAAAAACGTCGAACTGATTTCAGGGGTGGGGTGGGGTAGCTTTTACAAAATTCATTGCCAAACCCTTGAAATATATATATGTATATTTGAAGTGACAAAGTGTGCTGTGCTTCCCGGGGCAGCTCCTACCACCTGCCTGGATGGAGGGAGGTCGTGCTGAGGCGCCGGCTGCGTCAGTGGTGCCATCACTGCACCATGCAGTCAAAATCCTGAGTTCTAAACCCAGCCCCACCACTTGGGAGCACAGATTGTCGAAATTTAAACACGCATTAGAAGCTCGCTTGTCTTCCCCTCTCATCTTCTGTAGATGCTGATTCGGGAAATCGGATGACTGGCTGGCTTGGTATTTGGTGAGCATCCTTCCCAGATCACAGTGGAAGGTGTCCTTTCATGCGGCAGATCAGAGCTCAGGCTCTGGTGTCAGACTAGTTTGGAGCCCTGCCTCCACCCCATGCCTGGGTGCGGCCTGAGGTATCATGCTTCAACTTCCAGCTCTTTCCTGATCTATAACATGGGGCTATGGTGCTGTTGCAGGCATTAAACAAAATGAGTAAAAAGCAGTTAACAAGGCACCACACAGTACAGAGCAAGTGTTGAATGGATCTGCCCTAATGTTTTTCCCAATGAAGTCAAAATCCAGCTCCCTGTCTTGTTACACAGCTCGGAATTCCGCATCCTACACCACGGAGAAGGGGGAGCCTGGAAGACCCACAGGAGGCAACAGCCAAAGGCCGAAGGAGCCGTGCACATTGTCATCAGAAGGCAGGCGGGTCCGTCTTGCCGGAGGAAAGGGTTCTGCGATTTGCTGCCTGTGCTTCTCCACAGACTGAAGGGAGCCCCACGTGTGGAGCCAGGCCCCGCCCCATTTCATGGATCCCATGTACCTCCAAGGCAAGAACTCCAAACCCATTTCCTCTCCCCGAAGCTCGGTGGACACCCCACTGGCTTCTCAATGGAAATGATCCTCAACAGCGCCACCTAGTGGTCATCATCAGAAGGGGCGACAGTATCGCTTAGTTCCCATGAATTGACGTCAGAGAGCTAAAAGCAGAACATTTTGTGAGCTTGGAGAATAGGTTCTTTGTGCTACCTCAATTGCCGAACACTAGAGATGGGAGGGATCTTAGAGAGATTCTTGTGTTTTCCTGAGGCCAGAGAGGGAGAGTAACTTCCTCACACAGTGAGTCGCAGGAATGACGGAACTGGAAAATGCTTATTTTGGCCCTGAGTTCAGATATTTTCCATTATCCCACACTGTCTTTGCTTTTGCCCTCAGATAATGTATACGGCCGCTCTTTCTGAGAACTAAATGTTGGGGAGAACTGCACGAGATTTGCAATGAGAAGACCCCCGCCGCTCTGTGTGACTTGCAAGGGGCCATCAGGGATGCTCAGAGAACCAGGAGGGCTGGCCCCCGCCCCGCCTCTGCCCCTCCCTCACTCTGAGACTCTGGGGGCGTTACTGTGCTTCTCTCGCCCTCTGCAGCCTCATCTGTAGATTGACAGAGGTGAACCAGACATTCTGAGGAACCCATTGATTCTGAAATATCTGTGGTCCAATTCCCCAAGTGGTCAGAGACTAAGACGATCAGCTGTCTTCAAAACATCCCAACCCAGATATAGTAAACACTTGAGAGATATTTGAGGATAAATTAACAAAGGAATGAAAGGAACTTGAAAAAAAACTGCACCAAGTGAAAGAAGCCAGTCACAAAGGAACACATAGTGTTTGCTTCCATTTATATAAAACGTCCAGAAAAGAAAAATCCAAAGACAGAAAGTAGAGCAGTAGTTGTCAGAGTTATGCTCAGAGCAACATGAAGTATAAAAGGACTTCCATATATGCCATCTAATAGAAGCCAGAGAAGGATGGTGCACAAAGCAAGAATTACCTATGCTTCGCCTCCACAAAACTGAGACCCAGAGATGAGAAATGACTTGAAGGATGACTCACACACCTTGTCAGTGGCAGAAAAGGGAGAGGGACCCCTCCTTGCTCCTCTGTACCTCTCCTTTGCACCACAGCCCCTAATCCCACCCACTCAAACCCATGTACCACCTGCCTAGTGATAAGAGTAATAGGTCCTGGACCAGTGCAGACGATGGTTTCAGCCCGTATCTCACGGGGCCTGCACGCTGCCTCCAGTGCTGCTCCCTCAGCCCCCCGGAAACGCTTGTACCACCAGCCACTCTTCCCTCCCCCTAGTGTCCTCACACCGCGGCCTCCTGGTCTCCTGGGCAGCCCCCCATCTGCGTCCTGCCCATTGATGACAGGTGCTCTCAGCTCCTGGACTCGCCACCTTACCCTATGACCCCTCCCAGGGGTATCTCACTCTTCCTCGTGGATTCTTCTTGGACTGTGTCCCACTTTCTCCCCAGATTCTTCGCCTCTCGTGAGCTCCAGTTGTACCTCTCCACGTGCTTCCTGAATTTCAACAGCCGCGGGTCCCATAGTCACGTCAAACTCAACGTCATCAATAGCTTCTCTGCTAGACCTTCTCTTGGCTCTGATCTTCGAGGCTGCAGAAACCTCACGTGATTGTATCCCTAAGTTCATGACATGCCAAGATCGGCACAAAAGTCACTTCAGGCTTGCCCTCGCCTCTCTTCTCTCCTCTCCCTCCCTCTCTCTCTGTGTTCTGATTCTTCCCCCACTCCTTCCTCAATTACAACCCCCTTGCCTCCCCAGCAGGTAACTGCTATGTGTGGTGTCATTCCCTGAATATGGGGGTATCCTTGGAAAATGTGTAATGTTGTTTTCTGGGTACGTAGTCTGAATGTGTATCAATGACATCATGCTGACAGTTCGCTCAGTGCTTTTAAGATGGAGCCGTGGGGCGGCATGTTCCTCTGGTTTGCTGCTTCTGACTGCTTCATGTCCCTAGTGCGTTCACACAGCTTGTCTGTCTCTTTCTCCACTGAAGGGCAGCTGGGCTTCTTCTAACGCCTGCTCTCACAGACAAAGCTGAGATGCGCCTCCGTATATCTGTTCCCTGCAGAGCAGCTCCTTGCTGCATCACTGGCTACGCGCCTTTTTATTTCCACTGATTCCGCCTGTATTCCCTCCAGCACGGCTGGACCCGTCCAGCCTGCCCATCCTGGCAGGTCATCAGTACCCCTTGAATTGTACCCCCTGAATTGTACCTCCTTGCCATTGTTGTCAGGATAAAAAGTTGTACCTTTGTTTAAATTAGCATTTTTAAATTACTGAGTCTGAACGTTTTTAATAAACATGTTAGTAATTTTGACTTCCCCATCTGTCAGTGGCCTATTTATAGCCTCAGCTCATATTTCTACTCCATTTAGTGTCTTTTATATTTTATTTTCAGGAATTTTATTCTTTATTACTGATATAAATCATGTGTTCATTTTGGAAGCTGGAAAAAAAACTTTTCCTGGCCTGTCATTAATTTAACTTTTTTTAAAAATTAGGAATCATTATTTTTCATGTTATAAGAACAATTCTTGTTCCCTGGAGGTCGGAGCTTCCTGTGGCACCTGTTCTGTCACCCTTCATCCTAGTTGACAGCCCCAGTGCGTCCCGTCTCACCTGAGCCCAGACTGCACGTCCTCCTTAACTGCCTTACCTCCCTCCACCGGCTGCCCACCACCAGCCCTGCCAGCTGCGTGGTCTGACCGTGACTGATGCCATCTCCTCTCCCCCCAGCATCGCTGCCCTGGTTTGCTGCTCCCTGGCTCTCACCTGGCCTGTCGACTTGACTGCTCTCCTGCCCCCAGACCCCACCTCTTCCCACTCTGTGCTCCAAACTGCTCAATGAACCGTCATTTCCAACACACGACTCTGTCCTCCTCCTAAAATCCCTCAGTGGATCCCACTGACTCAAGCAGTTTCAAACTGAATGAAAAAAGCTTCACTGGGTGAAGCTTTTTTCTTCCCCTCTTTAATCAGAATTCTTAGATCCCGACCCAGAATTACAGAATGAGAACACTGGAGGACAGGGCTTGGGCAACTGTATTTTAGTAGATGATTCACATGCAGGACAAACTGTCTTTTCGCTGCACTCCCTACCCCTTATGCAGTACTTCTGAAAACCCAGTCCTGAGGAAGGCACTGTAGAAAGTAGCACCGGACCGCCAGACTGCCAGGCCAGCTCTCCTGCCACACCTGGCCTCCAAGGCCATTAAAGTAATGCTGAGATATTTGCTCTTTCATGCACTAAACTAGTTTTTGCTTCTCTGCCTCTGCAAGATTTGTGTCATCCTTTTTGGAATTCTTTCCCTTGCCTTCAACTTATTTTATTTCTTCAAGGTTTTGCTTAGCTGACCTCTTCTTCAGGAAGCTTTCTTTCTGGTCAACTGCCCTCATCCTGATGTTGCCCCTCCTTGGTGTCCCTCCCTATAGCTTGTCCCACCACCATCTGCCATGACCCTGCCATGCCCATGTTGCTTTCTAATGATTCACCTATGTGTGAGTCTGTTTCGTCAGACTCTGAGTCCCTGAGATAGAATGGTGTTAATTATCATTCAACCTGGATCAACAGGTCCTAGCATTTCAGACATGAAAAGAAGATGAAATCTGATGAACAAAAATCTTAGGAATATCAGTGGAATTGTAAGGAATTGCAAGCAAGAACATGGCCATTTTCTAGAGGTACTAATGGCATCTTTTATAATATGAATGAGTATAAGCTTCTGAGCATGGGGCTTAATGCCCACAGTTCCACTGGGCGACAAACCACCCCAAACTTAGTGCAATTTAAAAAACCCAATTTTATTACAATTACTACTACTACCACTTCTTCTTGTGGTCTGGGGGTCGACTGGACTCGGTTAAGGGCTCTCACTCGCGGTCTCTCACCCGGCTGCAGTCAGATGTGGCTGAGACGGAGCCTTGCTGAAGGCTTTCTCACTCCTGTGTCCGTCGGTTGGTGCTGGTTATTGGCTACGACCTTAGCTGGGATTGTCACCAGGGCTCTCCATGTAGCATGGGCTTCCTCAAGGCAAGGTGGCTGGGTTCTAAGAGCAAGTGTCTCAAGAAAGAGTCAGGAAGAAACTTTATTTCCTTTCATGACCCTAAGTCACACGGGGTCACTTCTGCTACACTGCATTGGTCCCAGCAGTCACTGAGATCCACCAGGTTTCAAGGAGAGGGTATATACGCTCTTCCTGATGGGGCAGTGGTGGGTCACATGGTCAGAAGAGCATGTGGACTTTGTTATGACCCACATTTGGAAACTACTGAATACAAGCTGCCCCACCACGAAGCTACTTCACATCTCTGAGCCTCAGTTTTCCCGTCTGTAAAATATGGACACTAGCACAGACTTCACAGACTTTAAATCCAATGACACCTGACTTCTGTTCAGTAAATACTGAGCATCTGCTGAGTGAAAGCAGAAATGGATTGAAAAAGCCTATGGTTCATGGTTATAACGAGTCTACAATAACTAATCGCTTCAAGTTCTCTGTAGAAAATGACAACACCCAGTGTTCAAAGTTGGAGTCTCCATTTGGGAACGGGCCTTTGTGAAAAATATCAGAGCAGGAAATTGCCTGCCTGTGTAAATCTCCCCTCAGCCACCACTGCTCCCTCTCTTCCCTGTTTTCACCCTTTTTCTGGGCTGCTTTCAACCAGATCTGGGCACATTTCCAGCATCCAACACCCTTAAATATTTTGTCTTCAAATATTTCATTTTGGAAGAAATCCATGTTTAATTAAATAACCAGCCCAGTTTGTGTTAAGGAAAAGACAGAATATTCCCATTTTTACTACAAGAAGGCTTATGTATCTCTCTTCTTTTTATCTTATTATGCCTCTCATATTCACAGATTTCCTCCCATAAATATCACTATACACATGCACGAATTTTATGAAATATAGAGCTTAATTTTTTTATCCCTCTCCCCTTTCCCCTTTGGTAACCATAAGTTTGTTTTCTATGCCTGTGGGTCTATTTCTGTTTTGTATATAAGTTCATTTGTATCATTCTTTTTAGATTCCACATATCCAATATCCTATGATATTTGTCTTTCTCTGTCTAGCTTACTTCACTTAATATAATAATCTCTAGGCCCATCCATGTTGCTACAAATGGCAATATTCCATTCTATTTTATGGCTGAGTAATATTCCATTGTATAGATGTACCACATCTTCTTTATCCATTAATCTGTCAATGGACATTTATTTTGCTTCACGTCTTGGCCATTGTAAATATTGCTGCAATGAACACTGGGGTACATACCTCTTTTCAAATTATGGTTTTCTCCTGGGCTTAATTTTTTATCATGTAATAATTTATACCTAAGACCACTGTCTGATACAATGATTGAATTAATAAACGCATATACAGGTACAAAAATAAGTACAAACAGTATATGTAATATATGTAAATGACAAAGCAAAAAGAAAAAATTACCCATGAACCTACTACCCAAATTAATATAGCACTGACTCAACCTGGGTACTACCATCTGTCCCATCCTCCACCTCCCTGCAAAGGTTAAGTTTCATTCTGAAGTTTAAATTTATTATCTTCTCGCTCTTTTAAAAATATGTTTACTTTGTATGTTATATTTTTTCCCCAACAATACTGTGCTTAATTTTGCTTATTTGGGGACTTTTAAAATAAATGCTTTCAGGAGTAAAGTGAATAATTCTGAGGTGGAACGTGGTGAGAAATTACAGAATAGTAACTATCTTAGAACACTGGAGAGTGAATTATGCCCTTTCTAAAATTATCCAAAGTCAGTTAAAAGCAACAGCAGCCTCGGCAACACCACAGGTTTTGCATGGAAAACCTCCAGCTTAAAACCCCTGGCTTTGAGGGAAAAGTGTGAACCCTCAGGCCTGGATGCAGGGCTCCCTGAAGTCCATCCACAACTTGCTTACCAGCCCATTTCACCTGTAATGATAAGGATGTGGAGCAACTACAGTGTTCATATTTTGCCAATATACACACAGATTTGCCCAAACACTGTGGAAAATTTTTAGTTCTAATTGCTAAAGATGGTATGCCAGTACTCTATGACTGAGCAATTCCATTCAATATACTCAACAGAAATAAATGCATATGTGTATCAAAATATATATACAAAGATGTTTTCTGTAGATTTAGTTATAATACCTAATCTAGAAACAACTCAAATGTACATCAGCAATCATCAATATATATTCCATCCCACATGTTTTTCTTACAGCAAGATGTTAACCCTCTTCCACTGAGAAGTGAGGGGGGTTTTCCCCCCTTTGTTTGATCCTGGGCAAAACTTTGTAGTTGCCTTGACCAACATAATACAGTAAAGGTGATGCTATGTGACTTCAAACTTGGAAGCTAGGTAGTAAAGTTAGGTACAACTTCTGCTTTGCTCTCTTACCCTCTCAGAACCCTCAGTTTTGAAACTCAGACACTGTATTATGAGAAGCCCAACTCACATGGAGACCCCATGTGTAGGAGCTAAGGTCTCAGCTGGCAACTAGAATCCACCCCCAGACAAGAGAATGTAGAAGACTGACTCTGTCAGCTGAGGCCTCAGGTATAGTGGGGTGTAGACAAGCCCACCGTACTGTACTCTGTCCAAAGTTCTGAACCTATAAGTACAATAGATGGTTGTTTTATGTTACTGAATTTTGGGATGACTTATTATGCAGCCATAGTAACTGGAATAATTACACAAAGAACATGAATAACTCTCACAAACATAAAAAGTTAAGGTCGGGCTTCCCTGGTGGCGCAGTGGTTAAGAATCTGCCTGCCAATGCAGGGGACACGAGTTTGAGCCCTGGTCTGGGAAGATCCCACATGCCGCGGAGCAACTAAGCCCGTGAGCCACAACTACTGAGCCTGCGCGTCTGGAGCCTGTGGTCCGCAACAAGAGAGGCCGCGACAGTGAGAGGCCCGCGCACCGCGATGAAGAGTGGCCCCCGCTCGCCGCAACTGAAGAAAGCCCTCGCACAGAAACGAAGACCCAACACAGCCAAAAATAAATAAATAAACAAATACTTTAAAAAAAAAAGAACTAGTGTTGTATGAACACACTTGGAGAAATGACGATGTAGGACAGAATACGCATTCCAAAATGCTACCTACTATTATTATTATTACTATTATTATTGCTAACATAAATATTATTAGGTTATTAATTATTACTTTGCAGCAACAATAATAATGCAAGAGGCCCAAATCTGAAGACATCCAAGTTACAGTTCAAAATTCATAAAGTATCATTTTCCAAACAAAATTTTGCGTGTTGGATTTTGCTCGGTGCATCTCCTCTGAATTATACCAGTTTTAGAATAGACAATTTGGAAACACACAAATCCCTCTTCCCTTTGCTAATCAGCACGACGGATTGCTGCGATGGGACTGCTCCATCACAGCAGAGATGATGCCGTTGTTTTTAATTAACCGTACAGGGACCTGAATTGAATCAAAAAGAAAGAAAAGTTCGGAACATGCCGGCTCACCTGGGTTAAGGATCAAAGAAGTCAAAGAAATAACAGCTGTGGGCCTACATTTCCTATCGGGTTCCTTATATGAAAACAGATTTATACATACCACTTTGAATATTTATAACTGTGTTTTCATAACAGGGGGCTAATGAGAACGCAGACAGAGAAAAGCAGTGCACTCACATACTTCTGCAATGCCAGCCTTTTGTCCAGTGCCTTCCTGGATTATGCTATTAATTCCTTGGAAAGTGTGAATCATAGTAGTTGCTAGATGATGAGTGATTTTCCCTTATTCATGAGTGCACTCTTGTATGTAAACAACAGCCTCTATGTGCCAGCATCTGTTTTACTCACTGAGAGGCTCCTGACCCCTGCACTCTGGCTCTAGCCCTCCAGCATCCATAGGTCTCTAGGATGCATGGAAAACCAGAAAGAACCTAGGCTTTGGACTCTTCCCCCTGTGGGAATTTGGGCAAGAATCTCTGTCACTCCTCTCCTCTTTCCTGGCAGTAGGCTAAGGTGAGCTGGATACCTTCCGATTCCAAGACTGTATGACTCCATGGCTTCAGGTTAACAGGGAAATGAAACCACTGGATTGGATGGAGAATACAGGAATATTTGCTTTGTCACTGGCCCTATTTTTATAACTATTTAACAGGCCTTTACTGAGCACCTAGGTACTAGGCCATGGACTGGACACTGGAGAAATAGAGCTCATAATCAAGTTGGGGAGAAAAACATATGCCAATAAAATAATGCGGTGTGGAACACTTGATGCTGATGTGGACATACTACAGAGAGATGACGGAAGGCAGAGTGATCGCAGCAGGCCTCCCGGAAGTCGTTACACTGAAGCAGACTTCTGACAGTTGCATGTGAGTTTGGCAGCTGGGTAGGGATGGGCACTCTGGGTAGAGAGAACCGTACATGAAAAAGTGCTGTGAGACTCAATATACAAACGGACAAACACGTGTGTGCGTGAGTGTGTGTGTGTGTGCACGCATGTGTGCAGGGGTGTGTGCGTGTTTATGCGCGCATGTGTGTGCGTGTGCATGTGTGTGCGCATGTGGGGGTGCATGTGTGTGCGTGTGCACGTGTGTGCGCGTGTGTGTGTGTGTATATGAAAGGTAACTCCAATCCGCAATTTGCAGCAACCAACCCTGGAAGCCAACCAATAACCCTTATAACAATCAGCCCCAGATGGCCAGGTCTTGGTTAATAACTGACAGCCCCCCTAATTTCTGCCCCCATTTCTAGCTTCGGACCAACTGGAATAAAAATAATATTCACCTCTAAACAGTCACATGCCCCACTGCAGGTGGTTAGTCCACCTTCAGCTTCTCCAGGCCAACAGCCTCCAATCAGGGCACCCTGGAGGCCTTTGTTTTTTCGACACTATAAAGCTTTCCCACTCCTCTGCCAGCTTTGGATTCTCTGCCAAACACGCATGATGGTGGGTGACTTCCTTGCTAGAGCAAGTTCAAAGTAAATAGCCTTTGCTTACTTTCATTTGGGAAATCTTCATTTAATTTCACAGCACAGAGGCGTGAAACCCTGTGTTTTGTGTAAAGAACTAAAAGTGTATAGTTATCGTAGGTGGTTGTGTGTGTGTGTGTTTCTGCGAATGTAAACATGTATAAATTGAGGGGAGGGCAATGGTAGGTGGGTTTGGAGAAACAGGCAATAGGTTTTTGTATAACGTATTAGCCAATTACTGCTGTAGAATAATACTATCACAATCTTTGGTGCTTCAAATGACACACATGTATTATCTCCATCCATGTGGGTCAGGGGTCCAGGCATTCTTAGTTCAGATAAGGTCTCAACTGGGGCTGGGCTCATCTGAGGCTGGTCTGGGGAAGGGGCTGTTCCTGGTCCATGTGGCTGCTGGCAGCCTTCAGCTTCTTCTGGACTTTGGTCTGAGGGCCTCAGTTCCTTCCTGGCTGGAGGTACTGGAGGAGGCAAAATAATGGCCCCCCAAAGATGTCCATGACGTCATACCTAGAACCTGTGAATATATGCCCTTACGTGGAAAAAGAAACTTTGCACATGTGATTACAGCTAAGGACCCTGAGACGGGGGGTGTGGGGGGCAGGTACCTGGATTAACCAGGCGGGCCCAGTCTAATCATGTGGATCTTTATAAGTGGGAAACTTCTCCTGGTTATCGTTACAAAGGAACGTGAGAACGCACGAGGGGTCAGACTGTGGCTGGGTGTGAAGATGGAGGATAAGGGTCACGAGCAAAGGAGTGCAGGCAGCCTCCAGGAACTGGAAAGGGCAAGACCACACTCTCCCCGAGGGCTTCTGGAAGGAACCCAGCTCCTGATCTGTGCACTGCGCAAAGGTCCCCAACCGGACCAAGCATGTGGCGACTGAAACCCTGCCTATGCTCTGCTCACCAAGCAACACCCTGTCCCAGTGGTGTCCACCCATCGGGGGTCACCTGTCTAATTTGTCCACCTGAAGATGGTGCCCTTTCCTGAATCTCTCTAGAAGGAATGTCGTTGTATACTTTGCCCAAAGGTACCAGACAGCAAGTCCTCTGTCTGTTTTCACAAACGCCTCCACAAAGTTTCTGTTACCTGCTCCCTGGAAACGACGCTTAGAAATAAGTGACATTTTGCTCTTAACTCAAAGAGATCTAGGCTCTAATTTTCGTGGAATTTTTTTCCCCCACTGCCGAGCAGTCTTCTTCATTTGTATAATCCCCAGAGCCTATACTGTGAGCCAAGCAGACAGGGCTTGACGAAAGTCTGTTGCACTGAGATGACTAACTGATTTGCAAAGGGACTTGAATGCCGAGGCTTCCACATCAGGGCTGCGGTAGGGAACGGTCCACCGCAACAGCTCCCATTTATGGAGGCCACCCTAACTGCCAGGGACCGTGCCAAGCAACCTGCCTTCCTACGACCCCAGGCCTCACAACAACCCTACCACATACGACTCGTACTTCCCAATTTCCAAATAAGAAAAAAAATACAAGAGGAGGGTTAATTAACTAGCCCAGGGTCATAGAATCAGTAAGGACAAAGCTGAGATCAAATCCTGGCCTCTGGACACCAACCGATGTGACTTCCTCTGAGAAGCGCTTCCCATCATAAACTGCCCAAAGGAAAAAGAGAATCAGGATTCACAGAAGGCAGCTTCTGCACACCTGCTCTTCGAGATTACTTTTCATCTCGGTTGGGGTAGGGGATGGTGTCTAATAATATATATTATTTTTGTAACTAGGCTAAGTTATCCACTGTCCTACAATGCAAATATTTATTCACACAACGTATCATTATTCACACAAATGACACCCATAACTCAGACAAGAAAACTTGTACAGGAATGTACATTATGAACACTGTCAAAACTACCTCACAACCCCAAACGCCCATGTTGTTAGGTGACACACTCTTCCCTGTGCACAGAAATTTTAAGAGGATGCACTTCCGAGCTAGACACTGCTTCAAACAAAGCCCAGTGGGGAAGGGCCACGTGGAAGCACTTTATCTTCAAGGAGGAGGGAGGGTGAGAGATTTACCTGCGGGCTCATCCCGGTCTCCTTTCTCCACCGGACGGAGTATACTCTACAGTTCATTAGGTCCCTCAGTCTCCTGGGATTGTCCTCTAGACCCTGCAGGAAACCCCTGGGAAGCAGGAGCCCCTGGCGGGCCAGTCCCACCCATGCGTACGTGTACGATTTCTCCCTCATCAGGTGACGGTGCATGTCAGGGCTCCCAGGCCTGTGGGAACTTGTCCTGTGGCAGCTTTGACGAGACCTTTCCAACAGCACGAAGTACACAAGACATCGCCAGGGCACATTTGCAAGGAAACAAGATGTGTGGCTAAGAGCTGGAAGGAGGGGGGCAGAAGGGGCCAAGCTGATCTAGGGTGAGGTACAGTCCAGGTCCAGTTCAGTCTGAACATCTAAACTGACCAAACGCATAGAGAAACAACGTGTCATTGGTAATATATAGGCACAATACAATGCTCGATACATATGAATATTGCATAAACAAGAAGTTAGAGTAGATAGGTACACAATTACTAAGACTTCTAAGAACTTCAGATAAATAATACTTAGAGTTTATGGAAGCCTGGGCGCCACAGCTACTGAAGCCCGCGGGCCTGGAGCCCGTGCTCCGCAACGAAAGAAGCCACCGCAGTGAGAAGCCCGTGCCCCACAACTAAGAGTAGCCCCTGCTCGCCGCAACTAGAGAAAGCCTGCGCACAGCAACAAAGACCCAACGCAGCCAAAAAATAATAAATAAATAAATAAATAAATAAAATTTTTAAGTACATTTAAAATAAATAAAGAAATGAGAGATGGACTTAAAACTGTGAGAAAACAGTAATATACTAGGAACAGAACAGCAGGCAAATAGAACACCCAGAAAGAAAAATGCAGTCATTGAAATTTTAAATAAAGTTAATGAATGGGCAAAAGTGACATTTGAAAAAGATGATGATATAATAAGGTGTTTTAGATATTAGCTGTGATAACAGTTCGATATTACTCTAAACATAATCCAGAGAGATAGAGACAGAAAAATATGAAATGTAAATTCACAGGGATCATGGGAAAAGGAGGCATGACATACATCTAATAGGAACAAGATAACAATGGGGTCAATATGTAATGAGGTAATGACCAGAAAAATTGAGAATTTCCCAGAACTGCCGAAGGACATAAACACTCAGACTCAGGAGGCGTGCAAGTCCCAACACAGATAAATACACAGAAAATCACATCTGGACCCAATGTCGTGATATTGAGTAATGTCAACAGCAAAGAGAAGATCTAAACAGACAACTCGAGAGAAGAGAGAGTACCTACACTGGAATGACATTTGGACTAAATTACTGAATTTTAGGAAAGGTATTTTAGTCATTATGATATTTGAAGACTATCTTAAGAAGAAAGAAAGAAGGAAAGAAAGGAAAGGAAAGGAAAGGAAGGAAAGAAGGAAGGGAGGGAGGGAGGGAGGAAGGCAGGCTGTTATACCCAAAGGATAAATGCCATCTCTACCAGACAAGAAGTCCTGTCTGGAGGCAGTTTTGACAAAGACCCTTCTGTGAACTGAAGGAGGTCAGACTACACTGGGCTTTGGTTATCAGCTTAAATTCTTCTTCTCAAGAGCCTCTTTGGCTGCTTATTTCAAAGGTAGTGGGGAGACCATCTACCTGGGCAGGTGGGGCCTCTGTGTGCTCTCAAGTGTGACATGGTCGAGTGGAGCAGATCAAGGTCTCTGACCCCGTTTTCTCAGCACCGTTTGCCCCTCAACTTGAACATTCAGATTTCCCTGCGTCCACCTCCAGTGTAGCAAGTGACTTGTATAAAAGGCAAATCAGACCATGTGACTCTTCTTCCTAGCTCCCAGCTTCGTTTGCAGCCCCAAGTCCAAATGCCTAAGCCAGACCCTCGTGACGTGCTCCTTCCAACCTGCCCAGCACCTACCACCCTCTCACCCCAAGCTCACTCCTGCTTCAAGCCGCTGAGCCCCTGTGCTTCCCGGGATGGTCACTGCTCTCTCCCTGCCGAGTCTACGCATATGCCGTCTCTCTACTCAAGCCACCAAACTAACAACTCCCAAAGTCTAGGTGTGACCTCAGAGCTAAGAAATAGAAGGCAACCCCTGGCATCTGGCAGCTGGCCTGGTGTCCTCTTGCTGAATCCAAACATTTCACAGAATATCAACACCAGATAAGGCCACTCTGCCCGTGACAGATCAAGACAAACAAGACCATTGCATAATCATGAAAAAGAACTTTATCCAAACCACAAAAATGTACAAACATCCCCCATCGTGGTTTACGGAGTGACTGCTGCTTCTTTGGAATCATAGCTGTAGCTGTCACCCCACCTTCCCCTGAGAGCTGAAGGATCCTTGCCTTGATTTATCTCTACGTTTGTTTCAAAAGCACCTGGGGTTGAGACTTCCCTGGTGGTGCAGTGGTAAAGAATCCGCCTTACAATGCAGGAGATGTGGGTTTAATCTCTGGTCAGGGAACTAAGATCCTACATGCCACAGGGCAACTAAGCCCGCACGCCACAACAACTGAGCTCATGCGCCTCAACTAGAGAGCCTGCGTGCCGCAAACCACAGAGCCCACGTGCCCTGGAGCCTGGGCGCCACAACTAGAGAGAGAAAACCCACACGCCACAACTAGAGGGAAGCCTGTGTGCCGCAACAAAGAGCCCACATGCTGCAACTAAGACCCGACACAGCCAAAAATAAATTAAATAAATAAGTAAATAATAAAATAAATCTTTAAAAAAAAAAAAAGCACCTGGGGTTTGACAGAGATGTTTTGCAGCTGTGCTTTAAGAGACATGTGCCTGAACCTACTCCGACCTGACCACAGGAGCCAGCCTACGCAGAAGAGACCTCGAGCTGTCCGGAAGCTACCTTTGCTTCATCATTATGCTAAGATCTCTGCCCAATGGGGGGGATCTGTACTCTGGTAGGCACAATTCGTGCCTTGTGCAGAGAAGCAGGGAAGACTTCGCATGCCCTGGCTGTTCCTGGAAATCTCAGCCCCTTTCCTAGTTCCCTGATGACATGCCTGCCTCCTACCCCTTAAAATTCCCTCACTCCCCTTCCCTCGGGGAGAAGGTGTTTTTAGAGCACGCGCTCTCCCTCCTCCATTCCTTGATCGATGAATAAAGTTTCTGCTCTGCTACACCCAATCCGGTTTAGTTCGACTGACATTTGCAACGCTGGGCAAAGGACCCATTGAGATAACATAGCCTCACTCCAATCTCCCTTCCACAGGGGAGATCTCCCTACAGGTAAGATATAGGTAGGATACCCAAAACTAGGATTACCTGCTTTTTCCCTGAATCCAATCCAGAGCAAAGCCCACTTCCTTAACTCCTTCCCATACCACCTAACACAGACCCCAACCCTACGTGAGTCTCTTCCAGCACACTCTGACAATGACTCCCCCACCGGAAGGTAACCAAGCCCTCTCGTTCATTGCAGGTGCATTCCTGGCGGGGACTGGCTGGAGGGCATGGACCGAGGTCTCATCAGAGACCTTTCCTTCCCCCTCATCCCAGGTGAGCTGTGACTGGCAGGTCAGACAAGAGTTCTCAGGCTTTTCTCTCTGCGTTCACGGCACCCAGAACAAAGCTCTCCCCACCTCTTCCCACCCTGTGCCACCGGCAAAACCCAGGAGCAATTCCCAGGGAATAAAAATAGCGTCTGAGTAGTAAAATAAAGTCTAACCTTTTCTTTTCCTTTGCGCTTAGTCTAGTTTCACTCACTCTCAGGGCGGCCGCGGCCAGAAGCTGCACACTGGACGCTTCATACTAGAAATCCTGGTGCAACATGGCTGAGCCCACACTTCAGCTCTCCCGCCGCGTGCAGAGACGCTGCACCCGGCCCTCAATCCAAGATGGCAGCGGCGGCAGCGGGCCGTGCGCAGAAGCACCGCACGTGGCACTGCCAGCTGGAGTGGGGAGCCGTGTAGCTGCGCCTGCGCCAGCGCCTGCGCCTGCGCCCGCCCGCCCCACGAGAACCCCGCCCCTCCCTTGCCAGATCCCCAGAAGCAGCCCCGCCCACAGCCTGCGGGCGGTGGGAGAGCATGCGCACTAGGGCCCCACCCGTGCCTCTCCCTTTTCTGATCAAAGAACGGAGCTTTCCTTTGCTTCTGAGCCCAACTTGGTCTCGTTCTACTGGCTCCAATGACACCAGGAAGAAGGACCCTTGCTGGGGTTGGTAACACCTGTGTTCCATTTCTTCCTGTATCCACCTTTCTGTGTCCCACTGAAAACTAAGAACTTTCGGGGGCACAGGCTTTCCTGGAGGAGAGCTGCCCCCATACAACCAGCCTCCACGTGGAGGCCCCTCCGTGTTTTAAGTTACAAGGGACTTCCCCGGAGGTCCAGTGGTTTAGACTTCACGCTTCCACTGCAGGGGGCGTGGATTCGATCCTTGGTCAGGGAACTAAGATCCCACAGTCAGCGCGGCAAGGACAAAAAAAAAAAAAAATGACAGATGTGGTGATAGTTAAGGTCATGGTGAAACAATGTCAGAGGAAGCAAGTGGCAAGCAGGACCATGAGACAGTGAGAGGGACGATTCCTCTTTTATTTTACTTATTTATTCTGCTAACGTGATTATCCCTTATGAGCCAAGGTAGAGGCCTGGTGGTCCTGCACACTGTGTGCCCCTCGCCACTGTCCTCCCCCAGGCTCCGTCCTCTGAACGTAGAAGCTGCTTCTGGTTCTAACTCATTGCATCATGTCTACCTAGAGCAGCGCCTGGCGGATACCGGTGCCCGCACACATGTTTCAGATGATTGATTGGTGGGTGAATTGACCCATGGCTCTCCCAGCTTAACCAGAAAATGTTCTCTTCTCCTTCTTTGCCTTTCTGTCCCCAACTAAATGCATCAGAATTCTCATCCTCCAGGGCCCAATTCAGATGTCATCTCCTCCACAGAGCCTTCTCTGGAATTGGCCTTAAGAAGGAATCACTTCTTCCTCTGTATTTCCTGAAGAAGTCAGCAAATCCTTACGGAGAAATGAAGGCGTGGGAATGAGTGAAGACCAAACCCCTGGTATGGAGACACTTCTAAAAGCTCACCTTGATTTTGCCCTTCTATTCCATCTCATGCCACAGATAAAATAATAAATACATGAAAATACCATTTTGTCTTTGGAGTTTGCCCTTTCATGAAGCAGCTCATAAATAGTAAACCTCATTACACAACGCACATTCCAATTAGAAGCTCACAGCCCAGAAGCAGAAGGATGGGTCTGCCCCCTGCCATTGTGAGCAAACGAACCAGTAATAAATCCCCAGTTAGCCAAGAGGAACAGGGCTTGAATATCTCTCCTTACTTTTTTTAGCCCTGCAAACAGGGCTGTGGGGTTGGCATTCAAGAGGAAAAAAATAAAGTCTTTTTAAATTTGCCATGATTTATGTCTTGCCAGGTAAGTTATTTAAAGTTGCTCAAGAATAACACTAGGGAAAGTCATTATAAAATCAGAAAGGTTATAGCTATATATCTATATCGACACATATATGTGACATCATCTTCTTATAGATGTTAAATATCGATACAACGAAAAGTTCAAGAATTTTTGATGTTACCAGATCTGGTGTTTTATAATTAATTAATTACAATTACTTTGGCCGATTTCTAGTTGGGTGATATCAATTAGGCTTTTTGAACCTCAATTTTCTCATTCTGTACAGTGGTGACGTTGTATATAAAGCTCTATTTTAAAGTTTTTAGGACAATTTCGGGACAGTTTCATGCAAGCAATGAAAGTTCCCTTCCTTCTCTCCCCCTTTGACAAATAGGATCTGTTCGACCTCTTGGCCAGGCATCTCAAGCATTTGCTGGTCTGCCCGCTGGTCTGCCCCTAGGATCCTCTCCAACCCTCCAACTCTAAAGAGTTAAACTCTACGAAGGCCTTTCCCGAATATTCCTTTGTTCGTTTATCCATGTCAGTGCTCCCTCCTGGAATACCTCTTCCATTCAGCAGCTGTACAAATTGTCCCCATGGTCCCAGGCCTGGATTAGAGCTCATCCCTGCTGTGGAGCTTTCCTTGACATCTGCAGCCCTTAGCTCTCCCTGCTCTGGGCCCAGAGAGCCCGGTTAGCTGTCATAGAGTGTTGACATCAGATCATCTTCTGCCCTCTGGGTTGGCAAAGGCAGAAAAGTAAACAAATGATTACAGTGAACTGTGAAAATGTTCTGAATGGAGATGAAAGGGAGTCATTCTGTCTGTGGTTAATGAAGGGACCACTGAGCCTTGGATCCATTGAGGGGGTGCTGTTTATAAGGAAAATGGAATCTGAGACTCTTGCATGTTGGATGGTGCTGACCGGGAGAAGACAGACCACCTGGAGGGCATGGGGAGGAACAGAGTGTCAGGTTGGTTCAAAACCCACAGCAAGCAAATGTCACCAGTGCTGCAGTGTGACCCTGGCAGCCTGCCCAGGGACGCTAGCAGTGCCTGGCACCCCTGAGCTTTGTGCTGGGAAAGATGACAACAGAGCTTGGTCTGAATACCGCATCATCTAAATGCAGGCTGCTGGGAGGGTACAGTCACTGTGGCTGGGCTCTCCACCCCCCCCCCTCCCCCTCCCCCAGGCCTTCTTGCCCTGAGTGGCTTGAGGCAGTGCAGGAGGCCGGCGAGAGCCAGCGGAACAGGCAGCCAAAGTGGCCACCGGGAGCAGGCAGATGTGACCGGCTCTGGGCTCCCACGAGGCCAGACCTTAGCCCCTCTCTAGAACTGACTTCAAAACTTGGCTGGAAGAGCATCACCTGGACTTATGCAATGGCCTGCACGTGGCTTGGACGTCCGGGATGGGGGGAGGCAGCGTTGTAGCTAGAGCTTTAGAGAAAAATGACTCTAATGAGGACAGTAATAAGAGCAGCCGGCACATGGCCAGCTCCGTGCCAGCCTGTCGGAATTGCCTCTACTCCCATCTCCAGATATAGCTGCGAGCTGAATTTCACTCACCCCATTTTACAGATGACAGCACCACCAAAATTTGTGGGTCATTCAACATCCAAGGGTATCGCACTAAGCACTAGAAAGGTACTACCTCGTTTAATACTCACAAGAGCCCCATGCGGAAGGTGCTATTAGGATCTTCATTTCACAGATGAACAAACCGAGGCTCCGGGCTCTCAGTATTTGCACACAATCAACACGTTGTGAGCTGGTTTCAAACCTGCAACTAAGTCACTCCAAATTACCACCAGGAAGTCTCTGTGGAAGGCACCCTGGAGGGCAAGGTGGCAGGAGGGGGAGGGAAAATGCTTCCATAGAGCAGTTTCAGTCTGGATCGGTCTGACTGCAGGCCAAGGGTCAGGGGAGCTGCTGCCCTTTTCCAGGTGGCCTGGAGCAAACCAGCTCATGTCTTAGGCCTCCCATTTCCAAGATGGGAACAGTACTCTGGTTATGATGGTGAATTCCCTTCCAAAATCCAGCGCTACGACATGGATGAACCTTGGAAACATTACGTTAAGTGGAAGAAATCAGCCACAAAAGGTGACACACTCAATGATGCCACTTATATGAAACACCCAGAGTAGGCAAATCTATGGGGACAGAAAGGAGATTAGTGGTCGTAGGGGCTAGGCAGGGTTGGGGAGGGGAGTGACTGCTGACGGGGACGGGTTTCTTTTGGGGATGATGAAACTATTCTGGAATTAGAGAGGGGTGATGTCATACAACTCTTTTCATATCGCAAAACCCTGAAATACGCACTTTAAAATGGTGAATTTTATGGTATATGGATTATACGCCAATAAAATAGATCAATTCTTTTGATGTTCAGGCTGTGTATTAGGCTCGCAATTTTTATTTATTTTTATTTTTTTTTTGGTCTACCCTGGAGTAGGCACTTATATCTAAGAAGGAAGGAGGAAGGACGTCAAGGTGCTTTGAATCTAGAGTCATGTCAGCACTTTCCCACACATTAAATCATTAAACCTTGGCCTCAGATCTTTGAGCACGTATAGTGGTTCTAATTTTATCTCCAGGAAAGTGAAGCTCAGAGAGGTGCGATTTCAGTGGAGGGTGATGTGAAGAGTCAGCACTTTGCAGCCTTAATAAAACAAGCAGCTGTCAGGGGAATGGGGCTGCCCGTGACTATTATTAATAGCGGAAGTCCCGACAGCAGGGTAGTAACGCCGACCCACAGGTGTGCAGAGTGCCGTGTTCCCGGGGCCTTCCAGCCACTCGACATGTGTACCTCCCTTGAGTATCTGAATCGAGGCAAGAGCTGTTCTTACCCTTACCTTCTGAGCGAGGCTCAGAGAGGTTACATGACTCACCCAAGGTCACAGGCCCATCGGAAACCTGGAGGCATGGGTAGTGACAGCGTGCTGGGAGGGTCCTGACTTCAAACAGAGATGGGCATCGTGGAGAGCACACACGGCTGGGAAGGAGAAGGCTCTGTGGGTGAAACCGCAGAGGGTCCGCCCTCTCCAACAGGATGCATCATCTTCTGGCAGCTCACGTTGTCCCAGCAAGTGAAAGGCTGTCAAGGAAAGTACTGAGTTCTCCGCTACTGGAGGCATCCAAGCCGAAGCCGCCCAGAAAAGGAGGCTGAGGAGCAGGCCCCCAAGGAACGGGTGCAGGTTGAAGCGGATGAACCCCCAGGCCCCCCATCATTCCTGCATCCTGGGATCCTAAGACAATACGCAGACGTCCCTGGGTTTGTCCGAGCCTCCTGGGTCTTACATATCTCAGCAGGCCCTGTCTTCTGCCCGAGTTAAGATTGGAATTCGTCCGCTGTTTGTGGTAGTAAAGCCAGCTGTTTTCATAATTTCCTTTTGGAAAACACAAGCATTGCAAAGTCCAGTATGACAAAGAGACACTTTTTCTTAAGGAAACCAGAAACTGTGCTTCACATGGAACACAGAGCAGAGAACTGGACGGTGAATTTATGGGCTGTTCTTTGCAGCTGTGAACATGGGCCCTCCTTTGGTGGCGAGCTTGTTGTGTGCATACATTCTCTGAGTTTTCCCCAGAGGCCGGATAGAAAATTAAACTGTGAGGGTATTTCTACAAACCAAAGGTATGCCGGCAGATCCTGGGAACCAGGGTTTTCTGGCAGCAGCTAAAGCCATGGTAGATGCCCTGGGACAGTAGAGGAGACAGCATGGCCAGACTGTGCTCAGAGCAAGAGGAAGGGGAGAAATACCCGGCCGCACCTCTTCCAGCTGCCCTCCAGTCTCGCTCTTGGCATCCTGCTGGCCTTCCCCACTGGGAAGTCAGGAACCAGGACGCCTGGGGAAGGCAGGTCCCCGCCATGCACGAGAGAGTATGCAGGGGTGGACGGATGCGAGAGCAAACAGATCACAGCTGTGTCCTGCGGTCACACGCGCGCTCTCACAACCCCGAGGGGAAGGAATCACAGCCCTCACGTCACGCGAGAGGAAACTGAGGCTCAGCGCTGTTGAATGACTCGCTCATTCAACCCCCCAAAGCTGGGCAGAATCATAGCAGAATTCAAATCCTGGGCTCGCTCTTCTACACCGGTCAGCCCCTGAATGGCAGGGTTATGCGTGATTCATATTGCTATCCCTCCTGGGACCTAGCATAGCATCCAGCATATATGGGGCAACAATAAATACTCGCAGAATGTAAATGGTAGTGGAGGAGTCATGACTGAGAGGGTAGCAAAGACAGCACGGGGTCTGGGCTTTAGAGACAACAGGGCTATGATGGCCCGAGTGGCTTCTGGACGTGGGATGTGGAATTGGAGCTGGCTCTCCAGGGACACAGTACCACAGAGTCAGAGGTCTCTGGCGTGGGCGGCTGCTCCAGATCCAGCTCAGATGACGACTTGGCAAGACCCTTCCTCACCCTCCCCACCAGGGGCTCATCTTCCTCATCTGACGCAGCAGGGGATGTTTCAAAGCAGATGTTGTAAACGCAATCATACAGGTAGGCCAGATGCTGCCTGAGGACAGAGAGACAGGGGCGGGGGCGCTAACTGTGACAAACCATGACACGCCCCTCCTTCTGAGGGTGGGGGGCCCTCGGCTCCAGGCCGTCCTGCCCTGCGGGAACAGTGTGGCCTCACCGAGAAGCTGCCTACTGGAGCTTGAATGTGAAATTTCGAGATGCGATAATGAATTCAGATTGTTTTTCAGTACCACACAGGTAATAATAATAATAACAACAATGAGAATGAAAATCTTAAAGGTCAAGTCTGACCTGAAGGCCACGAGTTCTGTCCTTCTGCCCTGGAGAAACTGACATGGGCTCCCCGCAAGCGGGCCTGTCCCGGCTCTGTACCATTGTGTCGGCAGGAGGCACGTATTCAGGTATTTGGTTTTTGCTCATCTATGTCCCTTCCAGGGCACCTTTATCGGGCGCATTTGTAAAGGGCCTTCTCCAGCTCGGCCTTCCCCTTCTGAGAAGGCAGTCATCTCTGATCCCATCCCCTGGGCAACAGCAAGCCTTGGTCTGAGCTGCTGTCACACACATGCGATGATCTGGGTGTGGGTCTGTGTGCTGGAGGGTCTGGGGAGCAGGAGATGGAGGGCCAGGTCTGGGGGTGGGAGTGGGGCAGGGCCCCAGCTGGCTGGCGAGGTGCACGGGGAGGGGAGCGGGCCCCGGGGGCAAGCCAGCCCCAGTGCCCAGTGCAGCTGAAGCCCAGGGCTGGGGTGGTAGAATCAGAGCTGCTGAGACCAGCCCCCTCAGGCCAAGGCAGTGTGGGGAGCAGGCCAGGGCGGGGGCCAGGGGGAGAGTGCAGAGGGGCCAGCAGGGTGTGTGTGTGTGTGTGTGTGTGTGTGTGTGTGTGTGTGTGTGTGTGTGTAGCCCAGGGTCACAGACACAAGGTGCAGGGGATTTTGGTGGGTGTGTGGCTGTGCTGCCCTCCTTTTGGGGATCTGCATTCTGAGCCCCCGGCCTCCTGAAACTGAGGGAGCTCACCGGGGGGAGGGGAGGGAGGGGGAGGAAACGCAACCTGGAGTGGTTTAGCCGATACCATCATTTAGCTTTCCACTGGAGAGGAACAGAGACGCAGAGAGACAGAAGTATAGAGACAGAAAGACAAAGAGACACAGACAGAAAGAGAGAGACACACAGAGATGGAGAGAGACAGAGAGATGGACAGAGACACAGAGGTAGAGATATAGAGACAGAAAGACAGAGACACAGAGAGAGAGAGACAGACAGACAGACAGAGAGGGAGCGCTCCCTGGGAATTGAGACGGGGTCGCCTGGAGCTCGTAAGGTCCTGGCCGTCCCTGTGTTCAACTGGCCTTCACGCTGCGGCTTAGCTGTCACTTGGGCTGGCCCCAGAGGGCGCCTGGCTCTTGGCTCGCTGCCAGTTACAGGTTTTGCACACGTTCCCTTTGCGCTGCTCAAGCTCAGGAAGGCAGCCTCGGGCTCAGCGTGCGGGTGGCCCTGGCGTCCAAGGGGCACTGGGTCGGGAGGAGGAGGCACAGGAGAGCCAGGAGAGGCGGGCTGGAGGCAGGACGTACGGGTGGCGCGGCCTCAGGCGCCAGCTCTCCCGCTTCAGACGACAGTCCCCCAGGGGGCGTGCCCGCCCCATGTCGGGTCCGTAACCACGTGGCAGCCAGGCAGACCGGGCACTGCCATCTCCGCGCCCGCCCCTGTCTTACAGGGGGTGAAATTAAGTGCGGAGAGGCTAATGCTTTGCCCAAGGAAACACAATTTTTAACTAGCAGAGCTGCCAGAACGAGTTACTTCCTTGATGGCTGAGAGAATTGAGAGTCTTGGATAATCTAAGGACACGATGCTGGCCTCTGCATGGCCCTTCCTTCCTGCACCCCCATCCCTGAGGCCTGCCCCCCTCCCACTTGCAGCTCTGCTTCCTTCCAGGCTGCCGAGAGACTCGTGGAGGAAGCAGTGACCCCCATTCCAGCCCCGGGGGGTGTGTGGTCAGCCCTGGCCCTGCCCCTCACTCACTGAGACTTTGTGTGGCCCCTTCTCTCTCTCTTCACCCTTTCTGTAGCTTGTTGATTGTTGCTCTTATTTTTATTTCATTTTTAAAATTGACTTAATATTCAGTTTGCTCTGAGTTTTTGAGTTTCTTAACGTGGAAGCCTGGGTTATTGATTTTACAATTTTCCCCTAATATTTGCATTAAAGCCGAACGCTTTCCTCTAAGCAACCCTTTAGCTACATACCACAATTTTTTCCTATCTCTGAGTATTAAAAAAAAATTTCCAGTGGTCTTATAAAATAATTTTTAATTTTTTAATGAAAACATTTTTATAGAGGTATAATTGACCTATATCACTGTATTAGTTTCAGGTGTACAACATAGTGGTTTGATATAGGTCTGTATATTGAGAAATGATCACCACCTAAGTCAGTGATGTTTTTCATGTTGTATTTTCCGTAAAACTCTGTGAGAACTCTTTTCTAATTTCCACTGTGATTTCTTTTCTCTTCTTTTTTTCACGATGGGCTACTTAGAAAAGCATTGCTTCCTTTCTATACTCTGGGTCACGGTTTCTTACCTCTCTGTAAATTTTATAACTCTTGATTTTACGTCAAACATTGTGTATAGGTGAGTAGCAGAGGTTTAACTAAAAAATATTCACCTCCAGGAAACAGCATACTCCTGGCCGATAGGCTGCTAGGCTGAGAGGAGGGGCGGGAGGTGGTACCCAGTGAAGCTAATCCGTATTTACACCGCGATTTATGCACTGCCGTTTAGATTTGCTGAACAATTGGCTTCAATTATTTTTAAAAAGGTAAGAAGGCATTTCCTTGAGGTGTGCACTGCAAAAACTCTAGTGATCTCTTTATGTTTATAGTATAGCTGCCAGCTTTTTGACTGTGGTAGGTCTCTCTCTGTCTCTCTCTCTTAATCTCTTCCTCACCTCAGATATGAGCTTTTGGGGTCCCTGGGAGTTATTTTCTTCCTCCAGTCCCATCCCTGGATTTCTATACCTCAGGGGATGTCCCTCTGCCTTGTGATCCTGACCTCAGCCTTCAGGGAACCCTGCAGTTACCGCACTCAGCAAACGCTTGGGCTACTTCAGAGGGATTTCTATCTGCTCTCTTTCCCTGTATTCTATCTTTGGAGGACCACTGTCCCACTGTCAGCCTTCAGGGGGAGGGGGTCTCTGCAGTGCACTCTGTGAAGGATTCGTATGACTCAAAGGGATTTATCTCTGCTTTCCTGTCCTGCCGCTGTGTGGCAGAGAAATCACTAAATTATCACGAGTTGCGAGTGACGTGATGGACTTCTGCAGACGCTGGCACCTGTTCCCTGATGCATCTTTGTACCTATCTCCCTACCCCAACCTCACCATTTAAAGATTCAACTTAGTCTCGAGTAAGCTTTATGGGTACTCCCAGCCTGGATAAAAAGCACCTGCAGGACATTTTCAAATCATCTGATGCTTCTTTTAGCCAATATCTCAACCTTCTACATCTTAATGATCACCGTTCTTCTCTGTCTCTTCTGTATGCTGAGCTTTTTGACGACAGGGACCATGTCTCTTCCTCTGTGTGCCCACAGAGCCTAGAGTAGCGCCCAGCACATAGTAGGCGTTGAGGACGTACCAAAGCCACATCTCCAGGGGGTTGGTGCAAGATGAGCTTATCAAGGGGAGTCAGAGCCTCAGATTTATGGGCACTGCTGAATCACCCTCCCACACTGGCTTAACAAATTGGTTATCTTGAGGGTTTGAAGTCAGATTTAATGCCCATTTCTTACAGCGCAAGAAAGGAAGGGAACTATCATAATAATGACAAAGGAAATCTCAATGAAGTGACATTTAAAGGCCATTGTCAGACATCCAGACCACAAGTCAGAGCCTCCTCGTGTGACATTATCAAGTTTGTAGTTGCCTGGCCTTAGAGGACTAAATAGGGCCTTGACACTGGTTTTATCCAATCTCAGGGCTGAGAGGTAGGCAGAGAAAGCAGCCGAGGGAACCTAGGCCATGAAGCTGGACCACTTACCTCCATGCTCTGAGGGGAAAAGAGCCTTGTCCTTTGGTTTAAGCCTTAGCTGAAGGAAAATCAGTCAGATGATGCAATGAGTTTGCAATATTTTTCCATAATACTGGAAATCAACCAAAATGCTCAGTAAGTGGAAAATGATTTACTAAGATGATTATATTGTTTACAACCTAAATAATATTTATATTATTCATGTTATGGGACTTGGTACAGGAATTTGAAATAATATTTAGGATGTGTTTGTAATGATGTTGGCCAATACTTATAAAATTAAGTGATCAAACCATGATATAGTTGGACACTTCCTATATATTCTCAATAATGTTCAAAACAACTTTTTCTTAATTTAAAAAAAGTCTCAGAAAATACAACGAATTGTTCATAGTGAATATTTGTGAGGTTAAAGTTTGGGAAGATTTTAGTTGACTACACATTTTCTATGGCATCTGTTTTGTAGGAAGAGAAAAATTAAAAGTGTACACATATGAGAAAACTGAAAGCAAACGTCTTCCTTGAGTCTCTGAAAATTCCTGGATTTCTTCTGGAATTTATTTATAAGTATACATTTATTTATAAATTATAAATTTATAAATGTATTCATAAGTATAAATTCAATAATACACTCCTGAAAAAGACTTACAAGTAAATATAAGTATGAAATAATTAAATTTCCTAACTACAAAATGGGACTGGTGTCTGAGAGAACTGAGGTAGATTTTGGGACCTGTATCTCACACTGTGTTGGTCACACAAAATACCTTCTACATTCGGCTTGCTGACTTCCTTTCATTGTCTCTAAATGACACCTGGTGAATTATCATCAGATTTGACATGTGCAGGAAGCAAGCTATTTTCCTGCAGAAAAACACTCTATAAAGCCACGTGACTGCAGGCACCCAGGGACCTGTGCTAACACTACTCCCCAGGACACCTGTCCTGACTTACCCTAGGTCACCACTCTACTTCTAACTGGTGCAACTGTGAGAAATTACCCTGGTCATTTATTTACCCATCATTGACTTCTATCATCTTAAGGGAAAGTCCCGTTAGAACACCGCCTAGCAGATAATAGGTGCTCAATGCATACTCATTGAATGAATTATTCCCCATGGCCCCCTGTGTGCCCAGTCCCCATGTTAGGGGCTGGGGATGAAAAGATAAACACAATCCAAATCCTACCTAGCGTGAGGTTGCTCGAGACTCCCAAACTGAGGCATTCAGGTGGCCAGTAGTCACCAGATCAGTGGGTTCACAGGCAAGTTTGGAACTCAGGTTTTAATTTTATCCCTGGACAAATGACTACACCAACATCACATATGTGTTTGCACACATGCACACATCCACACACGTGTGAACAGCCCAACTGTCATCCTGGCAGTTAGAAGAGCACAAGAAAACACCATTAATCACAATACTCTGCAAATACATTGCTGAAAACTCAGACTGTGATGGATAAGGAGGAAGGACCAAAGCTTTCCATGCCACATGTAGAGAAAACGCCTCCCCCTGTCTGCCTGAGCCTCCAAATACCACTCTCATACCCATCTTACACAATGATCTTGACAGAGACGTTACGAGAAACAATAACAATGTCCCAAATAACACAACCTATTAAATGTTATCATCATTGGCTTAATAATCCTGTAAAAACCTGAAACTGATATTATAATCATAAAAATTATTTGTTAAATGAAGTTGATTACTAGCAGATTTTATGGAGGAAGAAAAAGGAGAAGAAGGAATATTGTTTTCTCAAAGTTTAGTGACAAAGAAATAGAAGAGACATGTCAGCCGGTGTATTGGTCATGGTTCTCCAAAGAAACAGAACTGATAGGAAATATATATGTATCATGAGATATATATATTATTTATATACATATATATATATATATATATAGAGAGAGAGAGAGAGAGAGAGAGAGAGAGAGCGAGAGAGAGAGAGAGAATATAAAGGAATTTGTTCATGTAAGTGTGGAGGCTGGCAAGTCCAAAGTCTGCAATGTGGCCTGGCAGGCTGGAGAGCCAGGAAGAGCTGATGTTGCAGCTCAAGTCCAAAGACCGTCTGCAGCAGAATTCCCTCTTGCTTGGAGGAGATCAGTCTTTTGTTCTATTCAGGTCTTCGACTGATTATACAAGGCCCACCCATGGGATGGAGGACAATCTGCTTCCCCCAAATTTCCACCAACTTAAATGTAGGTCTCATCCCCAAACACCCTCACAGAAACATTCAGAATGTTTGACCACATGTCTGGGCACCGTGGTCCAGCCAAGCTGATGCAAAGTTAACCATCACAAGCCAGAAATATAACCAAGTCCATCTCCCCACCCTCTGGCCTCGTGCATAGTCCCCTCTCTGTACATGGCTCTTCAGTACTGGTATCAGGAGCCTGTTGCTTAGTCCCCGCTGGGTTCCCAAGAGAGAGAAGCTAAGTGGCTGGGTATCTGTGGACCATAGGTCACGGGCATTCTAGGAGTGGCCACAGCCAGTCGAAGTGTCCGTCCTAGGCAGTGAGTGTGGTGTGGGTGGTGCTTATGGTGGGTACTTCCCGCTCAGCATGGCCCATGAGCAGCAACTGTCCCTGAAGGGGGCAGGTGCCACCAAGAGCACAGAATCCTGAGTGCCATGGAAACCAGCTGGTGTTGGGAATGCTCAGAAAGAAAGTGACTGCCAGCTCCTAAGGGCACTAATTCACCACTGGCCTCATCCTGTTAAAACAATGTGCCCATCATCAGGAATTATGCTACAAACCCATGTCAAAGGGAGTGAGCCATTCACCAGATCTGCTGTTTTGGGGCTGTAGGAGCCCTGAGTCTGAGCATGGCTCAGTCTTTAGCATAAGAACCAGAGCCCAGAGTGCGAGAGAGCAGGACGTCCTCGTGAGCAATGGAGGGGGTGAGGTGGCCTGGGAGTGGAGGGTGGATTTCTGGGAAGAGTTCACTCCAAAGTTCTTGGGATGGGAGTACGTTTGGGTCTTCCAAATATAGCAGATTAACCGCCTCCCCTCCACAGTTCATTCCAGCTTTCCCGCCATTCCTAATAAGGCCTGTGCTTTGGTGTTTAAGACCACACCAGGCAGCCCCAACCAGATGGGACCGGGCCGACTCAGAAAGGGGCCTTAGCCCTGGGTGGGGTCATTACCCCCATAAGCCACCAGGGGGCACACTCCTGTCGGGAATCAGCCCTGGCGGAAGCATTGCTTCCCCCTCGTCCTGCACACGTTCCCTTTAGCTGCCTCTCGGACGGGTCTTTCCCCTGCTGTCCCCTCTCTTAGCCCATCCGTCCCCTCTTGCACTGACTTGGCTTCTCTTGTGAGCCCACAGGAAGAGCTCCACTCCAGGGGCCAGACCGGGGTCACAGTCCTAGACTGGCCTGAGTCCCTGAGTGGCCAAGCGGGACCCAGAGGGCCCAGCAGGACCCTTTCCCCTGCACTTCCCTTCTCAGTGCTCACCCGCTCTCCTCGGGCAGCTCACTGCATCCAGAAGCAGCTCCATCACATGAATAAACTCTGACCTCAACTGCTTTACCCCTCGCAGGTGCTGCGGTCCTGCTTCGGTGCTGTCTGGTTAGTGATGATGGATGAATGGCCGATGATTAGCACAGTAATTGGTTGTATCTACATTCTACAGACAAGAACCTGAGGTTTACCTTGTTGAGGGAGTTGCCCTTGGTCACAGGGTTAGGGAAGTGAGAACGCTGCAATTCAGATAGAGATTTGTCAGGATTTGTGCCTTGGCCTGTGTGATACTTTGTTCAGACGCTTCCCTGTGTGTCGGGATTGAACCTGCTTCCCTCTGAGTGGATGCCCTTCTCCCTGCACTTCCAGTCACAGGTTCAAGTTCCCCCCTTGGGAACCAAACCAAAGGGCCCAGGCCAACGTTCTTCTGTATCAATTAGCTCCTTATTTATGTGATGAACCTGCTGGAAGCTGGCTTCCAGCATTTTTGTTTTCTGAGAATCTGAGGCTCACCAAGGGGCAGCAATCTTACTAAATCTCCCCAAGTCCTGGACTTGAATATAGAGCACTGAATTCTCATCCACTGAGCAGTTCCCTGGGCTCCAAGCGAGGAAAAGGCAGAGTTTCTTAGAGGCAGTGGGCAAATAAGAGTGCTGCCGAGTGACCCGTCACTTTCCTCAGAAGCAACCCTTGTTGGGTTCCTCTTGTCGATAACAGCACCTTCCCAGAGAACTTTGGGGTGGGACAGGTGAGTCATGCGCCCATCCCTAGGAACAAGGAGAGGTTTGGGGAGGCCAGCTGTGGGATGCTGTGGGACTTTGCCCTGGGAGGAGAAGGCATCGGGCTTCTGGAGAAGCAGAGCCAGCCAGGTCTCAGGGGAGGAGCCCAGAGACCTGAGGGGGGAGATGTGGCTGGGCTTGGGCGGTGGCGAGTCTGTCAGGCTGGCATGGGAATTAGACGTGGCCCTCCCAGAAATGCTCTACTGCCTCTCGTGTTTGATGTCCCCGCCAGGCTGGCTTCTGTGGAAGGGTAATGACCACCTGCAACCCTGCAGCAATCAGATGCGGCGCCCACGCCAGCATCCTGCCCGGAACAGCGGCGTGCACGTCTCTTCGCATCCTGCCTTTTTTTTTCTCATGCTTTCAAAACTCTGGGTCCCTCCAAGGGATGTTCAGAAGGGGCCCCCGCCCCACCCCTGCTCCTCCGCCTGGCGGGCCCAGACGTTCCCCACCAGCGGCTCCAGCCTCACCAGATCTCCGGGGTATTGGAATCGCCTAACTGTGCTCTGCAAAGCGCTTTCTGGAAAACAGTGCCTGTGCAAATGGGTCTGGGACACGCTGCCGGAGATTCACAAAGCTTGGGGTCTATTAATGATGCTGTGGGTTCTCATATAAAGAATTGGTTGAGGGCTTCCCTGGTGGCGCAGTGGTTGGGAGTCCGCCTGCTAGTGCAGGGGACACGGGTTCGAGCCCTGGTCTGGGAAGATCCCACATGCTGCGGAGCAGCAGGGCCCGTGAGCCGCAACTACTGAGCCTGTGCGTCGGGAGCCTGTGCTCTGCAACGGGAGAGGCCGCGACAGTGGGAGGCCCACGCACCGCGATGAAGAGTGGCCCCCGCTCGCCACAACTGGAGAAAGCCCTGGCACAGAAACGAGGACCCAACACAGCCAAAAATTAATTAATTAATTAATTAATTTAATTTTAAAAAAAACCTCAAAAAGAAACAACTAGTAATTAAAAACTTATGTAACTTATTAAAAAAAAAAAAGATTTGGTTGAAATTTGTTTAACTTGGTATTTCCGAAATCATCACGTTGTTTTTGTTGTTACTATTCTTTCTCCTCCCCTGCCCCTCCCCTTCCTTTCCCCTTCCCCTTCCCCTTCTCCTTCCCCTCCTCCTCCTCCTCCTCCTCCTCCTCCTTCTTCTTCTTCTTCTTCTTCTTCTTCTTCTTCTTCTTCTCCTCCTCCACTTCCTCCTCCTCCTCCTCCTCCTCCTCCTTCTTCTTCTTCTTCTTCTTCTTCTCCTCCTCCACTTCCTCCTCCTCCTCCTTCTTTCTCCTGAAATGTGTATTTACATCTCAAAGACAGAAAAATATTCCTCTAAGCCAGTCCTGACAGGGACCAGGGCTGGAGAGAGAAACACACTCTCGTCCGTAAGAAGTCTCGAAACCAATTACCCCCTTGTGCTTAGTATCCGATGCTCCCTGCGGTGGGGCTGGGGGAGCCTTGGACATCTGAATCCCAAATCCATGGCCTACAACCTCCACCTGGTCAAGAAACTGCATTTCTGCCTCGGTTTCCTGTCCAGGACCTTAGCTCCTGTCCAGGGCTGGAGGCCAGTCCTGGGATCCAGAGAGCTTGGCTGCGATCCTGCGAGCCGGTGGTCCCCTTGAACTCCAACAACTCTCTGATCCTGCCCCAGACCAAGTATTTGGGACCACACCTCTGTCCTGCCTGACTCTGAGAATCCCTACAGACCATGGGCCCTTGCTGTTGCTCCCCACACACCTGGGGAGATGCTCTTATTTATGATAATTATTAAAATAGGGCTGCAGTATGTGCCAGATATTTTACATGTGTCGTCTAATTTAATTTAACCCTAATAACAAAAAAGAATGTTTTCCAGATGAGGAAACTGAAGCTTAGAGAGGTTCAGCCACTTGGGAGATTGGGATTGACATATACACGCTACTATATATAGAAATAGATACCTAATAAGAACCTACTGTAGAGCATGGGGAACTCTACTCAATACTCTGTAATGACCTATAGGGGAACAGAATCTAAAAAAGAGTGGATATATGTATATGCATAATAGATTCACTTTGCTGTACAACACTGGAAATCAACTACACTTCAATAAAAATTAATTAGAAAAAAGAGAGGTCCAGCCACTTGTGCATGTTCTTCTCACAACTGATGCAATAGTATCAGTATCCCCATCGTACAGATGAGAAGGAAGATGCGGCTCAGAGTGTGAAAGACATTTTCCTGAGGTCTCCCAGCACAAGGTGGATATGTGTGTCTCTGTTTTATCAGCCTGTGTGGAAGGTTCTAATACAAGCAGAACCAGATAAATCCTCCAGAGGAGTGGCACTGACTGGCAGCAGTGGCCCAGCCAGCTTCATGCAGGGGACCCGTGCAGACACATAGGACCTCACACTCAGAAGGACCTCGCGATGGTTAATTTTCTGTATCACCCTAATTGGACTTTGAGACGCCCTGCTATCTGGTTATAGGTTATTCTGGGTGTGTCTGGGAGGGTGTTTCTAGAAGACATTAACATCTGAATGGGTGGAGTAAGAGTGCCCTCTCAGAGGGGGGTGAGCATCATTCAATCCACTGAGGGCCTGATTGGAACAAAAAGGTAGAAGATGGGAGAATCCTCTCATTGCCTGACTCCTTGAGCTGGAACGTGGGTCTCCTCCTGCCCTTGGACTGGAATTGCACCACTGGGTTTCCTGGGGCGGCATCCAACTTCAGAGAGTAGGTCGTGAGACTTCTCAGCCTCCATAATTGTAAGCCAGTTCCTTGATTGATTGATAGATAGTTTGATGAATAGATATAATTTTTTTGGTTCTATTTCTCTAGAGAACCCTAATATGACCTCATACTTGGTTTGGCCCTGCTGTTGCCATCTTGAAACTTTGTGCAATTTTATCTTTGAACTTGGTTTTGTAAGTGAAGTCTGGTGGGACGATGGAGCACGTGTGTGAACACAGAAGACAAGCACAATGTGCACCCCCCGTCCCACATGCATATCACTCTTCAATGCCTCGGGAGCACAGAATTGCAGAGGACACACAAGTTACTGGAGCTCAATGGACTCCCAGGGAGCATAGGGTCCGTGTGTTCCATCTATACTGGGTAAGGGGAGACACAGACCCCGCTTCAACACAGAGGGATGCAGTGGCCATTCTAAGAAACATGAACGACAGGAGACTATCTCAGCCTTCCTACTCCTGTTACTTCCCTGTTCAAGTCAACCACTAGGCTGAAAGTGACGAACTAGAAGACACAGAAGAGAGAGGGCAAACCAGAGTTCCTTTTCCTTTAGTCCTTCTTCCTCATCAGTAAGCAGAAGCCAGAGCGCGTTGTAAAACGTGCACATGCCAACACGTGAAATAAAAATGGTTAAGTAACTTATTTTTTATAGTGATTCTTTTTTAAAAACTTATTTATTTATTTACTTATTTATTTTTGGCTGCGTTGGGTCCTTGTTGCGGTGCGCGGGCTTCTCATTGCGGTGGCTTCTCCTGTTGTGGAGCACGGGCTCTAGGCACGCAGGCTTCAGTAGTTGGGGCATGCGGGCTCAGTAGTTCTGGCTCGCAGGCTCTAGAGCACAGGCTCAGTAGTTGTGGCACATGGACTTAGTTGTTCCGCGGCATGTGGGATCTTCCTGGACCAGGGCTCAAACCCGTGTCTCCTGCATTGGCAGGCGGATTCTTAACCACTGCGCCACCGGGGAAGTCCCCGGTTAAGTTACTTTTGTGCAGCATTTCCATCATCTGGTAAGATCAAAATACATATGCATGTCACAAGCTACGAAATATGAATTGTAATTTCGGTAATTCTGTACATGATTTAAACGCTCTTACATTTACATTTAAAACTGGCATTGCACAGTATAAAGATGGCTGGTAAAATTCACACTAGCAATATACAATTTTATTTTTCTTTATTTAGGGTGACATTAAATAGCAAATAAAACCCACAAAAATAACTCAAGAGAGAGATCATAAAAGAAAGAAAAAAACTTGATAGTCGTACCTTTGACAGCATTTTTTTCCTGCTGTTTGAAAAAGGCACCCTACATTTTCATTTTGAGCTAGATCCTGCATAAAATGTAGCCAATCCTGAACAGCATGCTTTTTGTTTGTTTTTTTGTTTTTTTAAAGACACAAAGAGCTTTTTAATTATTATTTATTTATTTATTTATTTATTTATTTATCTATGGCTGTGTTGGGTCTTCGTTTCTGTGCGAGGGCTTTCTCCAGTTGTGGCAAGCGGGGGCCACTCTTCATCGCGGTGCACAGGCCTCTCACTATCGCGACCTCTCTTGTTGTGGAGCACAGGCTCCAGACGCACAGGCTCAGTAGTTGTGGCTCACGGGCCTAGCTGCTCCGCGGCATGTGGGATCTTCCCAGACCAGGGCTCGAACCCGTGTCCCCTGCATCGGCAGGCAGATTCTCAACCACTGTGCCACCAGGGAAGCCCTGAACAGCATGTTTTAAAGTTGAAAGGGAATTGGGAGGATTTTCTTCTAACTCTCCTTTTACAGGTGTGGAGACAGAGGCCAGAGCAGTGAGTTGGTGTGAAAGCGAGGATGCAGCTCAGTTCTCCTGCCCCATCCAGCCCCGGCCCCTGGCCCACACAGGCCCTGCCCAGCTTCAGCGGGGCTCACCAGCCACCCGGGACACGGGCTCTTCTGGGAAGCTGCCAGGGGCCCCAGCCAGGCTGGCCTTCTCTAAGGGCACAGGCTGCCTGTTGAACTGTTTTCTGAGAAAGTCCCAGAAACCTCTGCCCCCTCCCCAACAGTGTCTTTAGCCACGTGAACCCTGTGCTGTGAGGCCCGTGGCCCACTGAAAACCCCTCATTATGGCCGACACAAAGCACGAGTGCCCTGCCCGGCCTGGAATCCCGGGCTTATTCACTGTATTGTACCCAGAGGAAGAAGGGCGCCTTCAAGTATGGAGAAAAGAGGGGGCACTTCTTGCCTTGAGCATGGAGTCAGCGCCCACCCTCTGGTTCATGGGGCCTCCACTTTCCCATGGCAACTCCCCCGCCCCCGGCTTTGGCCTCATCCTACTGGCTTTGAATCTGAAGGTCATTTCCCAGGTTGACCTGCTCAGGTCATCTTGCATCAGTGGAGAGGAAAGGTGCTTATGTCACGGAGGGGACAGGGCTGTGGGTGTAGAAAGCTGGGCTGGGCTGGGCTTTGGTGGTGGAGTAAGTTGGGGTTGGGAGGGCAGCAGGCCTCGGAAGTGCTCTGAGGGGCCTGGGTTTTGGAGCAGAGCAGCTGACCTGTCATTAGAAAAGTCTTTCCTAACAGCACTTTTCCTCCCAGGTTGGAAGCGTTTCATTGGTTCTACCCCTAACCAAATCGTGCCTTAAAATTGCACCCCCTGATTCCATGTCCCCATCTCACCAGCCTCCCACTCTTGGCTGAGTCAGGACAGCAAGGAAGGTCTCCACTGTCACATCCAGCCACCTGGCTCCAGCCCCTTTAGCTCTCCCTTCCCTGGTCCCCGACCTCCACCTGCAACCTCAGCTCAGACCAGGCCCTGAGTCTGCTCCTAACTGGAGACAGGAGGGGTCTTAACACCAGCTGACCCTTCATGCTAACCTTTGTGACAGAACTCAGTCTTCCTGGCTATTCTGGTGCTGACCTTGGGCCTCATCTACAATATGTGTTTTGTAGCCACTTCTTTTTAAAAGTGAGACTCCTTCCTCAGGAGGCTGGCTGTGTGTGCTGGCCTCCTGATGTGTAAAAGAACTCAGACTCAGGCTCGATTCTGGGCCTGCTATTCTCCAGCTGTGAGAACTGGGGTAAGTGACTCAACCTCTCTGAGCCTCCAGTTTCTCCTAACTCTCAAGGAGGGTGTGAGGATTAAGTGAAGCAGACCTTCTAAATTGGAATTGTGGGAGCTGGGGGCTTTGAATCTCATTTCAATTTTCCCAGGTGATTCTGAAGACCAGATGCCACTGTTAAAAGAAATCCACAGACAAATAGCACAGAAGCTCAAGGGAGGGTCGGGGTGGGGACATAATTCCTTATAATGAGATCTTTGATTCTCAGAAGGCTTCTCTTACAAAAACAATAGTTATCCAGGAGGAAAAGCCATTTGATCCTCTGTGATCCACTAATGCTGTAAGCAAAGAAGAGATTCCACAGGGCAAAGAGCAGTGAGGACGGTTGTGTAGGCAGCCTGAAGGATGTGCCAGGGCCACAGAGCTAAGAGAAGGGATGAGGTACTTGGACCGTATCTTTGTTAACTCAGGCTCCGAGCCCTGGGTCCCAGTGTCACCTGCTACCTCCTAGCCCTGTGACCTCAGACAGGGCACTCCCCCTTCCAACATCTGCTTCTGCCTCTATAAAGGCAAGGGATAAACTGGTGCATGGGTCCTCCAAGTGTGGTGGAAGAAATCATCCATGAGATTCATGCAAGGATTTGTCGAAAAGCAGGTGACGGGTTTTACCCCAAATCTTGGAGCCAGAACCTCTGGGGTATGTCAGCCAAATCTGAAGCTCATTAAAATTGGAAAGTGAGTTGCCTAAATTTGCTATGGCCTTTTCTAGGTCTGATATTCCAGAACGGTGTTCTCCAAAAGGCACCCCATTCATGAAGAATGGAGCATATATCTCATTAGTGTATTTTATTTTATAAACTATGTATGGGTGTGTCTCCGATTACTAATGTATTTTAAATATTATAAGACATGCCCCCAAATAAAACTTTTAAGGTTGTTATAAAAGTAAACCGACCTAAAGTTTATATAGAGAGGCAAAAGACCCAGAAGAGACAACACAATATTGAAGAATAATAAAACTGGAGGATTGACACTACCTAACTTTAAGACTTACTATAAAGCTACAGTAATCAAAACACTGTGGTACTGGTGAAAGAATAGATAAATAGATCACTGGAACAGAATAGAGAGCCCAGAAATAGACCCATAAATATAGTCAACTGATCTTTGACAGAAGACAAGAGAATGGGTCAATCATAGTCTTTTCAATGATTGGTGCTGGAACAACTGGACATTCACATGCAAAAAAAATGAATCTCACACCCTTCATAAAAATTAACTCAAAATGGATCATGCACATAAATGTAAACTGCAAAACTATAAAACTCCTAAAAGATAATATAGGGGCAAACCAAGATGATCTTGGGTAGGGTGATGCATTTTTAGATACAACACCAAAGACACGATCCATGAAAGAGATAATTGATAAGCTGGACTTTGTTAAAATTAAAAACTTCTGCTCTGCAAAAGACAATGACAAGAGAATGAGAAGAAAAGCCATAGAGTGGGAGGAAATACTTGCAAAAGATACATCTGATAAAGGACCGTTATCTAAAATATACAAAGAACTCGTAAAACCCAACAGCAAGAAAAGAAACAACCTGATTAAAAAATGGGCCAAAGATCTTAACAGACACCTCACCAAAGAAGATATATAGAGGGAAAATAAGCATACGAAAAGATGCTTCACATCATCTGTCATCAGGGAAATGCAAATTAAAACAACAATGAGATACCACTATATACCTATCATACCAGAACACTGACAACACCGAATGCTGGTGAGGGTGTGGAGCAACAGGAACTCTCATTCATTGCTGGTGGGAATGCAGAATGGTAAAGCCACTTTGGAAGATAGTTTGGTGGTTTCTTACTAAACTAAATATACTCTTACCATATGGTCCAACAACTGCACACCTTGGTATTTACCCAAAGGAGCCGAAAGCTTATGTCCACACAAAAAACTACACATTAATGTTTATAGTACCTTTATTCATAATTGCCAATACTTAGAAGCAACCAAGATGTCCTTTAGTAGGTGAATGGATAAATAAACTGTCGTCCATCCAGACAATGGAATATTATTCATCACTAAAAAGAAATGAGCTATCAAGCCATGAAAAGGCACGGAGGAAGCTTAAATGCATATTACTAAGTGAAAGGAGCCAATCTGAAAAGGTGACATACTGTATGATTCCAACTACATGACACTCTGGAAAAGGCATAACCGTGGAGCCAGATAAAAAGATCAGTGGTTGGCAGTAGTGTGGCGGGAGATGAATAGGTGGGACACAGAAGATTCTTAGGGCAGAGAAAACACTGTATGATGTTATAATTATGGATAGACACCATTATACATATATCCAAACTCATAGCACATGCAATACCAAGAGTAAACCTTAATATAAATTGTGGACTTCGGGTGATCTTATATGTCCAAGCAGGCCCATTACTTATAACAAAATATCACTCTGGTGGGGATGTTGGTAATGGGGAGGCTGTGCATGTGTGGGGCAGGAGGTATGTGGGAAATCTCTGTACCTTCCTCTCAATTTTGCTGGGAACCTAAAACTGCTCTTTTAAAAAAAAAAAAGTCATTAAAAAATAAACAGAAAGTGAAACACAATTAAAAATCTACAGTAAGGAGATAAGTAGGGGCCCCCCCAAATTTGACCACATAAAATATGGGGTCCTGTAAAAGCAAAGTTAAAGAAAAGCAGTGTTTTAAGTGGTCTGAAATGTCACAATAAAACAAAAATAGATAGTGAAATGTACGTCTGTCTTATGCAATTGAATGAGAACAGAGAAATTCTGAAACGCCAAGAGGCAGGCAGTTTCCCAGCGCTCACCTAACTAACCCTGACCCCACAGAGGGTGAAAATTGCAGGTGCCTTACCTGAGAGCAGGGCCGAGAGTGGGCACCAATCACTGAGTCATGCGTGTTAGCCTGGGGCTGCCTGCATTTCTGCTGTACCCACACGCCTCTCCTCGTTCACTCTCAGCGCTGCCCGCGCCCCACGTGCAGACCACTCTCGTAAGACCATGTGGCTCAACAGAGGACAATGGCTAGCTTCTCTGAGCACCTACTAAGTGCTGGCACTTGTGGCTAATTTCACAGAAGGGCTCTCATTTATGTTAGGAAACTACATTTTAGTCACCCTTGAACTACATCCTTGAACCCACGGTACAGGTACCACAATACAGGATTCAAAGTGAAGTCTCCCGGGCTTCCCTGGTGGCACAGTGGTTGAGAATCTGCCTGCTAATGCAGGGGACACGGGTTCGAGCCCTGGTCTGGGAAGATCCCACATGCTGCGGAGCAGCTGGGCCCGTGAGCCACAACTACTGAGCCTGCGCGTCTGGAGCCTGTGCCCCGCAACGGGAGGGGCCGCGATAGTGAAAGGCCCGTGCACCGCGATGAAGAGTGGCCCCCGCTTGTCGCCACTAGAGAAAGCCCTCGCACGAACCGAAGACCCAACACAGCCAAAAATAAATAAATAAATAAATAAATAAATAAAGTAGCTACAAAGTGAAGTCTCCCAACTCTGCCCTGTGTCCTCGCCGGGCATGATGCTTGGACTTCAAGGCCTCCCTCCGAGACCATGTATGGGGCCCCCTCCCCAACCCTTGCAGACAAAAGGGGGCCCCTTCCAGCCCTTTCCTTGTCCAGATAGCCTGAGGGCCGGGCTAATCCGTTGTCCAAGCTCCCGCCCAGTTTACTTTCACTCTGTAAATATTTGTCGGCACCCTTCTCACTCCCAGCGAAGGTGGGTGAGCGCACAGCCAGGCTGGGCGTGTGAACACAGGCAGTTTGTCAGCATAATTGATGCTGCAAAGCCGCAGGCCCAGCACAGTGGACGCTTGCCCAGCAGATGGGGGAGGATGTGTAATCCCTATAATACAAACAGCCGTGTAATTTAGGAAAGTGGATTTGTTTTTCTTGAACAACTGGGACAGATAATGCCATTCCATGCGGCCAGGACTGTCTCTGGAAAGTTCAGACGGGCATTACTCCTCTGTCCTGCGTTTCGAGCTCTCGCTCCACAGGCATCCATCACCAGATGGCAACCCTGTGAGCAGTCCATCCTCACTGGGCTCCTGGCCCTGGTGCCCTCCCCCTCCCAGCTGCCCACGTGTGGATGCAGACTGACCTCTGAGCAGCAGCAAGCACTTCCCGGCAGCGGGGTGTGGAGGAAGTCGTAAACCCGTCTGTTTTCTCATCTTTACAATGGGGATGACAGGACACTCCGTATCGTCATTCGTTCATTCACATCAAGTATATTCATGGAGCACCGTGGGCTGGGCATAACCAGCTCTGGAAGTGCTGAGCAGATACTAGACACTCCACACATGCGACTCCCTGACTTTTCCCTCTTTCCTAAAACTCCGGTTTATAAATCAGCCTCCCATCTCCAAAGCCCCCCTGTGGCTCTTGCCCTGTCCAGGGTAAAGTCCATATTTCTTTATTGGGCTCTAACATTTAAGAGATCCAAGAAAAATATATCTATCAGAAAATAAGTTGTACACATCCTAAACCACCTGGGGCCACTACTAGGACCCCTCCTGCCTAATTCACAAACAGGTAGAGAACAGAATGAGATATACATACAAAGATGTTTATCACAGCACGCTAAAACTGAATAAAAAAGTGGGAATAGCCATCTGTCCGTTGCGGTATCATGATGGAAATTACTATCCTTCCATTCATCAAGCTTAGTGAAGCTCTTCCTGGCATGGGATGGGCATCTAATGTGTGTGGAATTAGAGAACAGATGGAAAGCAAGGGGGCCATGAACAGAATAAGGTCGATCTAAAGGAACGGACATTGACAGGTGCCCAAGACACAGTGTTAGGTGCCAAACATCAAGCTACAGAATGGTATGTGTAAGGAGTATGTTCTCATTTTACAGAATAGGATGTGTCTGGGTCTGTACCCGACAAAACATACTCGAATGAACAGGAGATATTGTGAAAGCTACAAAATCATCTCTTCAATAAAGATTTTTGGAACGAGAAGCGGGGATCCCTGCTTTGCTAATCTGCTTTATTTTTTTCCCCCATTGAACAGTACAGTCTGGGTGTCTCTACATGGTAATGAGCATAACTTTATATCACCACTTGGATGACTTTCCGTCATTTGTTTCATCCGATCCCCTAGTGTTGGACATCTTGACTACTGCCAATTCTTTTGTAAACAGCGCTGATCTGAACATTCTTGGGAATATATCTTTGCTGTTGAGGAATACATTCCTGGAAGTATAATTGCTGCCATGTTTAATGATATTACTTTGGTTGTCTTTGATCCACTGCACATCATTTAATTGACTTCACAATCAGGGAATGGTTCAGCCTTTACGCGCTCTGAGACAGAACAAGTTAACCTCTGAACTTAGCTTCCCTCACCTGGAAAATAGAAGTATATGGCTTGAGATGCTGCCAACCAAGAAGATGAGGGCCGACAGGGAAGGTCCCTGGATGTGGGCCATCACATCACCCTGGGGTGCTCAGGAATCTTAGGAGGGGACTCCACAGAGGGAAGGAATTATTGATGTTGGTGTAACTGACCCAACTTCTAAAACAGGGAAGCCTGGGGCCTGGGTTCACACCCAGGGCAAGAAACTGACTCAGGAATTGGTTAAGTGGCTTTGGCAGGATCACACCATTAGCTAGTGACACAGTCTCTTTGGCTGAATTACCCTGAATGGAACACAGGGCAAGACCCAGGAGGAAGGAGATTCTGAGTTGCCAGGAAACCAGCATTTGATTTCTCAGCAGACCATTGCAACCCACTTTTCAGAAATTGGAGCATTTTCACGCTAAAAAAGAAACTTTTAAAGTCATGTTTCAGGCTGGGATATGTAGAAGAAAACACAAGTTTCTAGAAGAAGACAGACCTGGATTTGAAGTCAGGTGAACAACTCTGGCAAGTTTCTCAACAACCAAGCCTCCGTTTCTGTATTTGCGAGAGGAGGCTGAGCCCGTCACCCTGCCAGCTGGGCTCAGAAGTGACACACAAGCGTCTGGAAGTGTATGTAGCCCACGGGTACCTAATCCATGGCCGTGGTGACTGACGTCGTTGTTGTTTAGTTATTATTATTATTTGCTCTCTCTCCTGGAGAAGTTAGGGTGTCTCAGGAGGAAACATCAGGCTCATGACTGAGTCCACTCACTGATCAGCTCTTCCCTGCTCTAGGCCTGTCACTGTCCTGAGCACGAAGGATGAAACAGAACTTCCCAGCCTCTTGGATCTTGTTTCTGGTTGGGGAGGCAAAGAGGAAACACACAAACATAAAATATGCTGTCAGAAAGCACTAGGGGCCTCGGAGAATCACAAAACCAAGTGGGGAGCAGAGAGAGATGTGGGGCTGGTCTGGATTTTTTTTTTTTAATTTTATTATGGTCAGGACACTTAACATGAGATCTACCCTCTTAAACACATGTTTAAGTGTGTCATCTTGATACCATATTGTGCACATTGTTATACAGACTCTAAAACTGATTCATCTTGCTTCAGTGAAACTTTATACCCACTGAACAGCACTGCCCATTTTGTCCTCCCCCAGATCATGGCAACCACCATTCTGTGCCCACCTTCTATGTATCTGACTATTCTAGGTACCTCAGATCAGTGGCATCATACAGTGGTTTGTCCTTCTGCAACTTGCCTGTTTCACTGAGCAGAATGTCCTGAAGATCCATCCGTGCTGTCACAGGTGACGGGATTTCCTTCCTTTTCAAGGCTGAATAATATTCCATCGTATGTAAGTACCACACTGTCTTTATCCATCCATCCATCCATCAGTGGACATTTAGGTTGTTTCTGTACCTTGGATATCATGCTCAATACCGCAGTAAACATAGATGAGGTGGTGTGAAGGTCTTGCTGAGGAGGGGGCCTCTGATCTCAGCCCTCCGTGGACGAGAATGTGACCATTGAGGAGGGCTCTCGTGGGAGGGACAGCCACGAGAAAGTCCTGAACGTGAAGTGGGGCTCCGGCTTGGACGAAAGGCAGGGAGGCCATTGTGGCTGGAGCTCCATGGTAAGGGTCCAGAGGTAGAAGGCAGGGAGAACAGGGATCTGGGCAGTGTGTGAAGGACCATGGTGGCCTGGGGTTTCAGAATTGATTCTAAGCATAAGGGGAAGCCCCACAGAAGGGTTTGCAGCAGAGATAAAGACATTGGATTTAATTTTCAAAGGATCCCTCTGGAGGCTGGTGGGTGGAGGGAGGATTCTGCCCAGAATCCATTCCAAACATGCCCCACTGCCCCCAGGCACCCTCCCAACTACACCAATTTGGCCCCATCACTTTTCTGTGACTTTCATCTTTTTTAACCTTTCAGTCTTGTGCATCCTAACATGTCAATCTGATTTAAAACTTACCACCTGGCCCTGTGCGAGTCATTTAGACCATCATTCATTCATTCCTTCACTCATTCATGCATTTCACAAATATCGTTCATACCTGTTATATGCCAAGCGCCGTGCTAGACTTGGGGACATAGCAGTGAACAAGAAGATACATTTACTGTCCTCACAGAGATTGGAGTCAAATAAAAATACAGGAAACAAACAAGTTTTTTTTAAGAGGAAGAAAATGAATAATTACAAATTTCAGTAAGTGCAGAATTTTGAAAAAAGGGCATGGTAGGTCAGAACAATGACTCCCAGGAAAATGTCCCTCCCTAACCCCTGGAATGTCAGCATGTGATGAGATATCACTCTAGTGATTGTATGTTATGGGGCCCAATTGACATGAATAAAGGGAGGTTATCTGAGATTATCTGGGGGAGCCTCATCTAATCCCATGAGCTCCTGAAATCATAAGACTTTCTCTGGCTGGTGGCAAAAGAAGGTAGAAAAAGACACGAGAGGACCGTGCTCCAGCTGGGCTGGACCAGGAAGAAGCAAACAGCTACCTTGTGAGCTACTGATGGAGAGCACCAGCCCCCCAAAGGGATGCTGGGGGCCACCCTTGATACTGACAGGGAGCGAGAAAACAGGGATCTCCGTGCTACAAGGCAAGGAAGGAACAAAGGCCAACAACCCAAATGAGCTCGGCAGCTGACTCCTACCCAGAAACTTCAGGAGGAAATGTGGCACCTGGATTGCAGCTTTGGGAAACCCTGAGCAGACGATCCCATGATATTTCCACACAGAAATATGAATTGTGGCTGGCAATGGCCTTAAAGTTATTGTGTATATTTACCTGTGGCGTTAATTATCACCGTGATAAAATGCGCGGTAGAAATGAGAAGTCAAGTCACAGGGGGACATTTTCTAACTCTTTGTCTAATGCATAGCCGTATATTTTTGTGTGCATAATGATGCACATATTTTCTATTTCTGTTTAATACATCTCAGAAATGTGAACAATTTGTCATCCCGGCAGAGAAAGAGTCCAGAAGGGGAAGGATGTGAGACAGAGCACTTTCTGGAATTGTCTTTCCAGAGCCCTCTCCTCACCCCTGCAGCCTCATGGCCTCTCTTTGCAGAGGTGGAGGAACAAAGCGAATCCTAGCGTCCACTTCTTGGAGGCAGAGCATGACCTTGTGAAAACACGGATCCGTTTTCGTGAACAGATTTGGTCTGGAGGAGGGGCTAGAAGGTGGGCCGCTGAGGTGGGCCAGGCTCTGGCCTCTTCTCTGGTCTTTTGGGCACTCAAGCGAGAAGGGAGAGCTGCAGGGGGAGGCCTCTGGTCTCCAGGGGCTTCTCCAACCCAAGGAGGGTTGTATCACAGTTTCACAGTGACAGCAGCAGAAGGGAAGGTGGGAGGTTGAGGGTTAGGGTGTGGCAGGGAGGACACTGTTCACTGCCAATGGTGAGGACAAATTCAGTCACGGCGAGGCCTGGGGCCTGGAGCAGGCGGAGAGCGCTGGGTGGCAGGATAGCTGCAGGGCAGGGACCCAGAGACATTCTCAGTGGTGCAGGGGGCATTCTGTTCCCGTGGGCCAGACCTCCCTCACTAGGTCTCAAGGGTCGTCAGAGGGGAGAGGCTATTCCGGGGACCCCACTGGGCTGCCCCTCCAATGTGCAAGCTCGTTTTCACTGCGGGGCTTGGCACTTGCTGTTCTAGTGAGCCTACTGTGCTCTCTCTCTCTGAGACTGAATGGTTTCCCAGCTCATCTCCCTGCCACTGCCCATGGGCTCTATGATGCCCCCCCCACTGGCCATGCCCCTGCCCCCCTAAGCACTTCAGAGACTCCTGGTCATCCGGCTCGAGTCCACGCTCTCCTGCAGGCCTCCCCAGTGCCCGTCAATCACCTGTGCCCTGCTCCCCTCTCCAGCCTGGCCCCCGGCCACAAGGGTCCTCAACTCCACGCTTGAGTCCTTCACTCTGCCTGGACGGTCCCCATGTCCCGTGAGCTCTGGGCACCCTGCTAGCCCTGGCCCCCTCCTTCGCACAGAGTGGGGCAGGGGACGCGCCCATCTCTAGTCTCGGCCTCCTCGTGCTGAATCTAGAGTCTGCCCCCCCCCCATTCATTCTCTGACTCGTCCCTCTTCTCTGTCTCCTTTGCACTTAGGGTAACATGGTCAGTCAACGTGATGGTCTGCTTCCCTGTTTTCTGTCTGTCTCCCTGTGAAGATGCGCCTAGGCAACCCCTCCTGGGCTCACCCCGCTACCCGCGCCTGGGCACTCACTGGGCCCGTGATGCCCATGTGTTAAGTGACTGTGCCCTGCGGCCTTCTCACGCAGGTGCGATCACTCTCTTCCCCGCCTCCCCACCCTACCTGTGACTCTGATAGCCAGGGCACCTGTCTCAGTGCATTGCCATCCCACAGCAGGGCCTGCCCTCCCCAGCACGCCTCCTGCGTTCCATTTAGCTGGCACCTGACACTCTGCCTGGTACCAATTGCGCCCTCAGCAACCATGCGTGGAATGAACTGTCGTGGGGTAGTGGGAAATTAGGAGGAGAGGAAGGAAGGGGCCAATGGCCGAGGATTCCCTGGGTCACAGATGAGCCCCATACTGCCTGTTTATTAAATCCCTGCTACCCAGCAGGCGGCCAAATAAAGACGCCCCAGAGTTTAGGAGCCTGATTGGGAGTGGAAGAGGGGTGAGGGAGGTCATACAAATTAAGCCATGTTCTCATCTAGTTCAAAATACCCATGCCTGGCCCATTTTTAGGAACAGAAGTCAGCAAGAAAAAGTAGAAGAGCCCCCAGGGCCAGCACCTGTTCCTTCTCTGCTTTTGGAGTCTGGGAAGCCCTTTAGGAAGGAAAGTGTTCTCATCAGACCCACCTGGGCCCCCGTCCCTGCTCTGCCGAGGGGCCCTGGCAAGTGACAGTGGCTCCCTCTGAACTTTCACAGTCCTCATCTCAGAGTAAGGACATCAATCCACCCCTCCCCCAGGATGTCCTGAGAGCCAGTAAAGGGGGCCACCTGCAGGAAGAGACAGGTAGGTGCTGGGACAGGAGTGGGACTCCCTGTGCGGGACAAAAGCAAAGCCCCAAACCTCCGTCCCCCTGCCCCTCCAAACTTTCCAAACTTGCAGGCAGCTGCCCAGGGAGGGGGCTATTTCAGACCCGGCTGTAAGAGGGACCAAAATATCCGCTGAAGTCTATAACTGGACGGAGCGTTGTCGGGCCCTGTCCTGGGCTTCCTCTTTACCGCCTGGAGCCCGACGCCGTTCCGGCTCCCCTGACCCCTCCCCAGGGCCCTGCCCCCTGCCCCCTGCCCCCTGCCCCCTGCCCCCGTCCCCCGCAGGCACGCAGCCTCGCTGCCTCTTCTTTCTTCCGGGAGGCCTCCCGCCCCTCCGGCCCCTCCCGCTCCGGGGGACCAAGCGTCTCCTTCTCCGCTCCCCCCGCCCCTCGCCCCGCCCCTCCTCGCCCCGCCCATCGCCGGGCTCCGCCCTCCGCGCTCCCGGCTGGGGATCCCACCGCTCCGGCCCCTTCGCCCCCGGGGGGGACCGAGCAGCTTTGTTCCTGCGCAGCAGCTGGGCTGGCTGCGGCTGCTGCATTTCTCCCCAAAGAAGTGTCTCCCCTTTCCCTATTTTTCTGTTTCTCACACACTTTCTATTTTATTCTCTGAGTGCCAAGCCTTACCTTTTTACTGTATTTATTTAGTTATCTGTTTGAAAACTAGCTCTCTCTCCGGACCCCTGGCCTGCGGGGGGCCCCCAGACCTATTACAAGTCTTATCTGGAGAGTCAGTTTGCTAGATTTGGGGGAAGGGTGGGGGGGGTCGCTGGCAGGTGACCCTCAGGAGGGGGCTGCCTGGGGCTGGCGTCTTCTCCAGACACTGTTTCCTGTGGATCCGCCAGGACTCGGACCCTAGCTGGCATCCCTCTGAGCTTCTCCCCCCGCCAGGTAAGGCCGGCTTCTCGTCTCCGCTGGGGGCTGCAGGAGGTCACGGGGCTTCAGGCTTCCCCCCCCCATCTCCCCATGACCAGGAGGGGAGAGTCCTGGGGGCGTGCGCCCTGGGGACAGTGCCCTCTCCTAACTAGGATCTGTTTCCTTCTGGAGCCAGAACACGCTGAGCTCTTCAGGGAGTGACCTCGGTCCTGCGAGGTGGGTCTGTGCTTTGCCTGAGCTTTCTAGTAGAAAGGAGCAAAGTCGGTGAGAAGGCACCTGTTGGATTATAGTTGAGCAGCCCCCAGGAGGCAGGAGCCCAGGGCTGAGGGCAGCGTGTCAGATGCCGGGCTTGTTTCCGATTGCTGTTTTTAGAGTTGTTGAGATATCCCAGCTTCTTTCAACCTTCCAGTAAGAAATTTGGAGTAAAAGCCAGAAAGACTGAAAAAAACAAAAAAACAGGACAAACAAAAAAAGTCACAAAGAGAGTGAAGTGGGGGAAGAATAGCTGCCCTTTGGTTTTGTATTTACTGTCCAGGAACTTTGCATGTTGGTCTAAATTTAAATCTCTTTCCTGTCTGAGCAGTGGATTTCGCCTCTCCCAACATCCTCTGGCCCAGGAAGGTGTTTTTGTTCTTTTTCTGCAAATCCATCCTCTGTAGCAGACCCGGGTTTCTTGTACCAGGTTATAGAGTGTAACTGGAATTAGTCACTTTATTGGAAAATGTGCCCTTCCCTCTCCCCACTCAAGTCTAGACTCAGAGATGACAGACAGGGGACACGCTTATCAGGCATGTCCTGAAGGAGGCAGCCCAACCGGCCTCGTCCTGACGCTCCGTGCCCCGTCTCCCTCCCCAGAACTTCATTACTTGTCATCTTCCAGAACCATGTAGGGCACCCCTGTCTCTGTACAGGTCATTCAGGCCCCAGTCTGTCTGTGTCTCATTGAGGATGTACACCCGGCAAAATCCTAGGAGGCCAGATTTGAGCTGTGAGAGCCCCCCCCTGCCCCCCTCGGTGATGGGCCGCATCTTCAGGCCCTTTCTAGTTTAGTTCATGAGTTGTTCCGGGAAGGTTCTAAGCTCCGGGGCTTGTGCATTGCTAGAGGCAGGCCGAGTTGGGTGTGCTGGCCAGCTGGCATAGATGCAGGTGAAGGGCAGGAGCTTTGCTGCTCATCTGGCCTTCTGGTCCTAACTCAGTCGCTTTCTCTGGCTGCCCCGAGCTGGGGGGACTGTACCCAGTGAGCTTCAGTTTCCTCACCTGCCAAGTGGAGGTGACGAAATGACGCAGGAAGAGCTCTGTGAGTGCCTAGGACCTCGCTGGCATGCGGTGCATCTTAGTTTGCTCTGCTTCCCAGATCTGGGGAGGGGATGGCATCAGTGGTTGTGGGGAGGAAACACTCTCACCCCACCCTAGATCTCCTTGTCACGCTGCTACTCAGGGGCCAGCTGCGTGACTTCGGGAGATTGTCACCTTGTGTTTGTTGGGCCTCCCAGGTCTGGCAAGAGGCTGGAAGAGATGAGGGTTTCCTTTCCTGGGGATCCAGGAGTGCCTCCGGGGGATCCATGGGGCCCTACAAATGGGAGCAGAAATTTGTTTGTAACTTTTTTTTTATGGGGCTTCTTCAAAGTTTCATCAGATTCTCAAAAGTTTCTTCATATTAACAAAACGGTTAAAGAAGTGGCCCACAGGCTGATCCAGCCCACAGACAGTTTTAATGCTTCTTAGGTTATTTTACATTTGTTTTAATTACTCGCCAGCATAAAATGTTCAGGAGATGTCATGTACGCATCTTAATCTCTGGCTTCTCTTGAAAAATGAGAAGATGGGACAGCTTTTGGCTTGTGTCCCCGGGAGGCCTTCCGAGGAGCCGCCCACTGCGGCCAGGCACGTGCCCTCTGGTCACGCCCGGTTGTCTGTGTGACCTGCAGGGGGTTTGCTGGCTCTGGACTGGATGAGTCAGGTTCTCTCTCTCTCGGTCTGATTCCATTCTAAGAGGGTTACAGATAAGTGAAGGCACTTTCAGAGGAGAGAAAGCAGGATGTCCTGGGAACAGAGGCGTGGCTCACAGGGAAAGGTCAGTGCGACCATAGGAAAGATGCTGTGGTGTGGAGGAAAGAAAACGCGTGGCCACGGGAATCTGGAGGGACGCTGGGGAGAGGTGGCTGATCGGTTCTCTTGGTCCCCAGAGGGTGGAAGGAGGGCCAGGGGGCGAAGTTTCATTGGACACTGGATTCCAGTCCAGTAGGAAGATTGGGGCAGATCCACCCCCCTGGATCCGCTCACTGGGGGGGTGGGCCCCAAGTGCCGGAGGGGTTTAAACTGAGGTTGGATGGCCATTTCGCAGTGCTGGTGAGGGGCTAATCTGAACTTTGATGGCCAGGTGAACATTTAAGGTCTTTTCCCAGCTTGAGATCCTACCCTTCCTAAGTGCTTCCTTTCCAGCCCTAGAATTCTGCTGATTCCCTTCTTCCCGCTTCGCTTCTTCAGTGCTGCTGCTGATAGAGGCCAACACAGGTTGTGTGGTCACTTGGGTCAGGACGGTGAACTCTATGTGGATCATTCATATCTCGGTTTTGTGAACAAGGAAACGGAAGGAGAGAGATTGAATGACTTACCTGAGGGCAGGTAGAGAGAATACAAGAGTCAGGATTCAAAACTATGTCTGGGAGATCAAAACCCTTGTCACATCAACAGAAGGAGCCATCATTACTAATGCAGGCCGGCCGGGGAGAACCAGAATGAGAAAGGCCCATGGGGATTTTTTTAGGGTGGGAATTGTCCCTGAGGATATCTAGCCAAACCTCCTGCTCAAGAATTGAAGACAGGGCAGGTTGCCTGACAAAAATAACTTTAATTTTTAATAATTTTTATTAAATAAAATAACAAGAATATTTTTGTGAATAAAAAGAAAATAACAAAAAAAAATCAAGGAAGAGGGATATGGCAAGATGGGAAAAGTATAATTCCCCCATTATACAGATGGGGGGATAGAGTCCAGGAGAATGTGAGTGACTCGCCTGCTTTGTAGTTAGAGACAGAGGTGGGTCTCAAACACAGGTCTACCAAGAGGTACCTGGGCATAGAGAGGTTGGCCCTTTGGTCTTCCCGCCCAGGACTCGGCATTGTGGGTGCGTGCATGCATGCCTCTGTGTGTGTGTGTGTGTGTGTGTGTGTGTGTGTGTGTGTGTGTGTGTGTGTGTGTTGGAGGTGGGGTTGGTGTCTGAGAAGACCAGACCGAGGCCAGGCGGCCACACTGACCTCTCCGCCTTGCACTTTGCAATGAGTAAATGACCACATGAATGCAGAGTTGAATGAATGAATGTTGTGACATGTACCATTCCTCAGCTTTACTATTTAGCAAAATCGGTCACCTTCTTTGTGGTTTTAGTAAGCACCATTTTTTATTGCTTCTTAGAATCCCTTCAAGTGGATGAGCCCTGACATGCTCACCGTTCTCGCTGGCCACCGCAGCTAGCATCTTTCTGCACGTGACTTCGGCCCCTTTTCGATGCGGTCCGGCAGATTATTCCCAAGGAATAGGATTTCTGGGTCAAAGGGCATGGCCATTTTAATGGCTCTCAGGAGGTTTGGGACTGAGCATTCATGAGAGGCTGAAAGCCGAGTAACATCATGGCCCAGACAAAGGGAAGTCTTGGCCGAGACCCAGGGAATGCGCGGAGCCACCAGCCCGCCGTGGTCGTGGACATTGTCAGAACCCTCGGGGACAAACCCCATCAGATAGTTAAGTTCCCTCCTGCTGCCCACTTGCCTTTGCTTGTACCCTCCCAGTTACTGGATGCTCACTACTTCTAACTAATTCTGTCTACATTCTGGTAGAGATGAGAATATCATTTTCATTTTTTAAAGTTTGGTTCATAATACAATTTTGAGAAAAAAAATAGCAATTTACACCGTCCTTTGGTTGGAACTCTCTCGAAGGAGAAACCTTTCCTTTAACTGGCAGATCTGAGCCAGTTGGAGCTGGCCTCAACTGCCCGGCAGCCGAGTGGCTGGGGGATTCCCTTTATAGGCTCCTGCACCTGAAGGCTGTAAGATGACCATCACGGCCACCTTGCCCAATCTCCTTATCCAGTGCCTGAATCTTGTCCCCCAGCGTTTGCCCACCTTCTTCTGTCCAGGGACAGAGGAATCACCACCTCCCAAGGGAGTCCGGTACATCATTAGATACCTCGTTAAGACGAAAGCTCTCTCCCTGCCACCTCCGTCTGCCAGCCCTTAATTCATGTTTTTGGAGGTACTTAGAATAATTGAAATCCCCTTTCCCATGACATTTTTTGACACCTGTAGAAACAAAAATAATGTGACCCTGAGCCTGAGATTGGATGCCAGAGGGTGCCAGGCCGTGTACTACGCGGTCTCACATCACTTACTCCTGTGAATCGGCTATGCCGCTACCCCCCTGTACAGATGGATAGACTGAGGCTTATGGACATTCAGTCCCACAATTAGTAAGCCGCAGAACTGGGATTCAAACCCACGTCTTAGTGCAAAACTCATACCCTGAACCAAAATTCCACATGGCCTTAGTGTATAAGGTAAAGGTATAGAATTTATCCAGAGGCAAATACACCATTTAGACGATCTTTGTTCTTTTTAAAAAATATTTCTCATTAGAATGTTTTAAATTATGAAAGTAATGAAAGCGTATTTTTACAAGGGGAACAATGTTGACAACAGCCCTGTGTTCTCATCCCCCCAGCTTACCCAATAGTAACGCTCTGACAAATACCCTTTCAGAATTTTATATCCAAACGTACACATCAATCAAACTCCAGCATTTGAACAGTTGGAGGATAATCACAGTGAATACTAAAACATGTTTACCTAGTGCAGTGTCTGGCTCATAGGAAGTACTCTGTTTATAATTGAAAGGTTGAATTCAGGTATGTTTTGCCCGATCTAATGCTTGCTGTGAGGCCACTGGGCAGTGGTGCCATGGTCCCCATTTGCCTTCAGCAAAGCCGATGGGCATCCCTGGGTGGGATGTTTCCAGGCCTCTGAAGAAACACCTAATGGCATCCCAGCTTTTTCGCTTGCTCCTGAGTTGCTGTGGGCAAGTCAGCGTGGGCTCTCCTTGCATCTTGGGTTGCCTGGAGTGCTTCGCCCCTAGCACCCCATGCTGCGACAGCTCTACATCATCAACTGCTGTAGTCCACCACGGGCTGGTCTGTTTCTGCCACTAGGCAATGAGTTCCTGGAGTTCTTGGGTTTTATATTTCTTATCTCTGAACTACCAGTGTCTGTACAATGCTGGACACAGTAGGAACTCAAGAAATCTTTGTGGAAGGAAGTAATTTCAAAATGGTGATAATCAAGTGCCTGGCATGTAGTATTGGATTAACGAAATTACAACTTGGTTTAAATCACAATAAAATAATGAAATATCAAAATTGGAAAAGCGGTACTGATATTTACGAGGTCTGGCACAGCATTCCACCTACAGACACGCATGATGGAAGCTTCTCCTTCCCCATCAATAGGGGAGTCTGAGTGATGACCAGGCAGCTCTGGACCTTGGGCATTGTTGGGGGCCCCACTGAGCTCAGGGGGCCTGGATTCACGGACGGGGCCGTGTTGGTGTGTGTAAGTCTGGCTTAGGTCTGAATTTGGCCCTTCTTTGGCTAGCTGTGTGGTTCAGTGCCTTTTAGAGCATCTCTGTGCTCGAGTCCAGGAATCACCAGAGAAAACATGATACGGGTCAGTTCAGGGCCTGGGAACCTCTGGTCAGTGAGTTGGTCTGACATCCTTAATGCCTGGTAGGTCAATTTTCTAGGACCTTTCAAAGGTCGTACAGGCCCCAGGATTCCCTGTCAGCCACACCAGACTGTTCCTGCGCTGGAAAAGAAAGTGCCTCGACCCACCTGATCACCCTCTCCCTCAAGTGACGCACACAAATACCTATAATCCCTTGTCTCTTTGGTTGGTCAGTTCCCCCAGGGGTGTATCCGGTCGTCCATTTAACACGCTCCGAATGCCTGCTGCGGGTCAGGTGTGCCTAGGGAATCAAGGGGCAGACACCCCGCAGCCCAGAGGCCAAGCTGCTCACGGTCCTCAGGTGAGGGTTCAGGTGCTCTGTGCTGCGGAGGACTCCCCAGCCAACCGCTCGCCGTGCAGCAACACTTAGCAGAATGCAGACCTTGGCCCTGCGTGCTTACACACTCCCCCCAGGTAGCTTTTGCAGCAATCCTACAGGTAGTTAGTCATCACTTCATGTATGAGGAGAGACCTAGAGAGTTAAGTGGCCGGCTAAGGACAAACGGCCAGATAAGCGCAGAAGCCTCTTTCCCCTATGCTTCCTTCCCTTCCCTGTGTCACAGTGCTGTGTGCTAAGGCTGGGCTTTCCCCTAAGGCTTCCTGGAGGGGTAATGCTGAGTCTTGCAGGAAAGCAGAGAATTCCCCACACTATGTTTAAATGCCTTGTTCCTCCTGGGGCCTGTCCAGCTACCGTGTACCGTTCTGAAGGCAGGAACTCTGCCTTGTTTATCTCCATCCCCGCAGCCCCGGCGTAGACCTGGGTGGGAGTGGGGAGGGGTGCCGTGCCTGTGCGTGAGTGTGCATCTGTGCGGGATGAGTGGGTGGGTGCTGGGTCAGGGAGGGAGGGTGTGGGTGCAGAAATGCGCAGCTGCCTGGAGGGACAGGCAAGGGAGCCGATTCACGAAGCAGTGAGTGAGAGAGCAGGTCCCTGGCTGGATAAAGGCATGAGGGCGTTAGCAAGTGTCGATCAGCCGTGTCTGGGTGGTTCTTCAGGTGAAAAGGAAGGAGGATGGGGGTTGCAGTGGTTCTTTCCTCAGACAGAACCTTTCAAGAGGCTTTTCTTCTGTTCCTCCTGTGGAATTCTCCCACCAATAAATGCTCAGATGGGGTTTAGATAACCCGACTTTACTCGACACAGCAAACCACAGAGGGCATGAGCAGAGGTCCCTCCCACAGGGGGCCCCCCTTGATGGGAGAAATTCCCGGAGCCTCCTCTCCCCCTTGGAGAGGGACAGTGACGACAGAGGCGTAGGCTCCCTTGGGCAGGGAACTGGGGCCCCGGGTCGAGATGGCTCGTGAATCTCTCTTGTCCCGCTGTGCCGGGCACATTTGTGAATCGATTCCTGGGAAGAAAACTCATCCTGCAGGGCCCCCGTTCCTGGTCCCTCCCCACGCATCCCTGACCTTCCTGCCTGCTCCTGCCTGCAGAGCGACGGGATCCTGGTAGGATCTGAGGAGATTTCTTAGAAGAAAAGAAACACCCTTTGTGACTAGGCAGAGGCAGTAACTCCTGTGCTCATAACCCACATGCTTCCTCTGTTCTCAGGAAGTAGAAGCTGCAAGATTATTTTTTAAAAATGTTTTTTTAGAAAAAGTAAAAGGGAACGCCCTTTTATTACCTAAGTTAAATATAGAGTTAAGTTAGTTGAGACACTCACCTATTGTTATGCTGATATGAGGAGCGCCTGCTCTGTGCCTATCACTGTTCCAGGCGCTGAGGAAGAGAGACCAGAGACATAACCCCTAAGTCTGAGGAGCTCCGTGGAGAAGACAGACGGATAAGTAGGTCGGTTTTAATATCACCTGTGCGGTGAGAAAAACCGAGGGTCTGTGGGAGCCTGAAGAAGACAGTGGGGAATCAGAGAAGCCTTCACAGGGGAGAAGGCACATACGCTGGGTTTTGAAGGATGAGTAGGAGTCTGCCTGGCAAGGAAAAGACATCATCTCAGAGGTAACAACAGAGGCAATGGCTAGGATTTAGGAAAAGAAAATGCTGGGGTGTTGCAGAAAGAGAGGGAAGTCGCTGAGGTTGGAGAATTAGGTTTGTGAGGAGTGGGTGGAGACCATGAACGTGGAAAAGGAGATTGGTACCAGACTGAAAAAGGCCTAAGGAGAAGACTTTCAGCTGGGAAATGATGTGAACAGACCTGTCTCCTCTGATGACATCTGTGCTCAGGGTGAGCAAGGCCCTTTGCAAACGCACAGAGTATAACACACGGGGTTGACAATCAGATGTCAGATGTCAGAGTCTCACCCTCAAAAGGGAAAGTGTCTTCAGGGCTTCTGGGAGGTGCGTGCCCTCAGGGCTGAGCAGGGAGCTTGGATTTGAGACTGCAGGGTCTCTTAAGGTAGGGGGTCCAAATGGTCCAATCGCCGAGGGGGCTGCCTGTGTGAAACTGCTCGGACTGGGAAGGGGAATCCAGGGCCTGAGCCTTCCTTCAGCTTCCTTATCTGAAGACGGTTAACATCTCTCAAGCTCCCTCCTGCTCCAACAGTGTAGAATTCTGAGATACACTTGGCACTTTGCAGAGTTGCCAGCACCTGGTTACTGGGGACACCGAGACCTAAATGAAAGCATGAGAGGGGCCGAGAGGGGATTCAGGCATGGGGTGATGGGGGAGCTTCGGGGTGGACCACTCTCTCAGATAGAGAGGTCTCTGAACTGGGTTATGTGGTGGTACAGAAAGTACTGCCAGTATGAAATAAATGCCGAAAAGGATTCTCTGGTAGCGATAACTTCCTTTAATTGAGCGCTTGTACCTTTTTAAAGTTTTAAGTCTTTTTATGGCTGCCATTAACTAGGCAGCCAGCCTCTGTGGTAGGGACCCTAATCCTTGCAACCAGCTGGTGAGGCTGGGTTAATCCCCTTGTTACAGACGAGGCGCTGAAGCTCAGAGACAGTAGCTGAGATCACACAGTGCTGAGGACAGGAGCCAGACTACAGCCCGTCTGGCCCACGGCGCTCCGTCTACTGTCCTGTCTCAAATCTCACGGGGGAGGCGCTGCTTATGGCTCTTTATTATCCTCCCCCAGGAAAAGGGGAGCCTTTCTGGGTCGGCACCTCCCAAATCAGTGTGGGTGCTCTGGCACTATTTATATGCATTGCTTCATCGGACCAGACGCTACTCAAAATATGTTAAACAGAAATATCTTTCTGTGTCCTCAGGACCCTGTAATCTGAGACCGTCTCTTGTGAAATGAACTGAGACAGTCTATTTGGGGTCGGGGGACGGGGGAGAAAAGAAAGAAGAACAAAATCAGGAAGAATTCAATACTGAAAATGAAAGAAATATGAATGGGGTTATGACAGCTCTCAGATGTCTGCATAGACTCATAGAACAATGCAGGGCAATGAGCGTTTTCTGGTGCAGGTGGCGGGGCTGTCTAAAGGGAGGGGGCCCCCCTGTCTGTGCCACCGCCCCCTTGGCCCAGGAAGGGTGCAGGCTTGGGGTATCTGGATGGATTTTGGAAGTCAGCCCTTGGAAGGGGAGCGGGGGCAGGGTGATTCTGGGAAAGCCAGTCTAAGCTGAGTTGTCAATCAAAGAAGAAAGGAGAGGAAGAGGAGACAAGATACAGAACAAGGAAGGAGAGTAAGGAACCAGGGACCACGTGGGAGAGGCTGGGTGAGCTCCAGAGATGGAGCTGTAGCCTTGTAAAGTACAAGGCCTGCCTGTGGTTTGCAAATGAAAGAATCCCAGCTCAGATTGGCTTAGGTTTAGAAAATGGGGCTGGGGAAATATTTATCCCTAACACAAAAGCTCTGGGTGCTTTCTGGACTTTGGGCAACATGGGGCTAAGGTGCTCGAGTGACAAAGCTTGTCTCGTTCCCCTCAATGGGTGGCCTTCTTCTCCATCAGGATCCCCCCATGTCATGACAAACGGCCTTCCGCATCTCCAAACTTAGCGACTCCCCAGAAATGCACCTCTCTTCCCCGAAACTCCAGCAGAGTTCCCAGGGATGGCCCTAATAGGCCCAGCTTGGATTATATGCTTGTCTCTTGTCAAATTCCAGTATCTAGTAGGGATGTGGAGTCCAAGTTGGCCTGGTCTGGTCTCCTACCACCCACCACCCCACTCGCCGGGCCATGGGGTCCCCTCACGTGAACCACATTGACCAAGGGTAGGAGAGACCTTCTCACCAAAACAAGATACGGATTCTTCTGCCTGGAAAAGGGAGTCTTGGAAGGCGTAGGCAACAGTGGGACCAGGCAGGAGACTCTTACTGGTGTGCGGGGACTCAGAGGGGACCACACAGACAGGGTCTCCATTTCTGGGATCCACACGGGCCCAAGTTATACGGCCCTTCGCTCCCAACTCCACGAAAAGCTCATTAGTCTCCACCTTTGTGGAACTCACATATGATTCAAAATTGAGGAGTGTTTTGCTACATGTTACTTGAAGCACAGAACTCAGACAACTGACATTCAAGGGCCCACAGTCTGTCCTAGACTCCTGTTTGCACTTACACCCTGCTTCCCTTTAGGAGGCAGCCAGCAACCCCAGGAGTTGGGTGGCCCAGAAAGTGAATCCAGCCTCTGCCATTTTATTTATTTATTTATTTGGATTTTTAACTTGAAGTATAGTTGATTTACAGTGTTGTGTTAGTTTCAGGGGTACAGCAAAGTGTCTCAGTTATGTATATAACTTGTTGATTATCTATTTTATATATGGTAGGATGTGTATATGTTAATCCCAACCTCCCAATCTATCCCTCCCCCCCACCCTTCCCCTTTGGGAACCATAAGTTTGTTTTCTATGTCTGTGAGTCCATTTCTGTTTTGTAATTAGGTTCATTTGTATCATGTTTTTAGATTCCACATATAAGCGATATCATACGGTATTTGTCTTTCTCTGTCCTGCTTACTTCACTTAGCATGATCATCTCTAGGCCCATCCATGTCGCTGCAAATCAGCCTCCGCCACTTTATAACCGCATGGCCTTGCGCGATGCCCTGGCCTCGGGTTTCCAGTCCGTGAAAGGGAGCAGTAACTCTGAGCACATCAGGCCACCGTGGGGATTCCTTGTGGCTGAGAAGATAAATATTCTGACTCTGCACCTGCTGTGTGATTGATGTTTGGTGAATCTTCATTGGGTTCACGCACACATCCGTTCTGACTGGGAGGGCCACCAGCCTTGAGTGGATTAGCGGTAGGGAACATGTTTCTTATTCCCCCGTCAGGCCTGACAGTCACACGCAGGGGGTGATTAATAGCAGTAATGCTCAGGTAGCCACCCGGACATCTGACGCCCGACAGCTCAGGAGCGTGGAACGGTTTTATGTTTCCCCATCCATGCTTCCAGCCCCGTTAGGTCAACACCCCTTGTCTTGTCCCGTAACCAATCTTGACCAAATCACACAACTATTTGTTCACTTTCAGGGGCTGCAAGGGCTAGTCCAGTCTGTTCCAGTGTCAGAGTTTCATCCTGTATTCACATTCACAGAGTTTCATCCTGTATTCACGTTCACATTCACATTATGAAATTCACAGAGTTTCACCCTGTATTCACAGTTTCATCCTGTATTCACATCCTGTATTCACATTCACAGAGTTTCATCCTGTATTCACATTAAAGCTCTTTGCCCTCCCGTCAACGCTGAGGCTAAGCATTGTCCAGAGGGACCTGAGTGGGGAAGGGGGCAGTGGGCTCTCTCGCTCCTTCTTCCTCTGTCTCTGGAGGGTCGGGGTGAAGATGAAGGGGGAGGTTGGGGGGCAGCAGGCCCTACTTCAGTGGCTGCAGCGGAGCCCTTTCCTGGCTGTCCTTGCCACCCACGCTTCACTGTGTTTCAGGTACCCAAGTGGTGGTTCTCTAATGGCACCTCCTCAGCTTGGAGCCCCCCCACCCTGGGAGATCTCTCCCCTGCCCCTTCCACGTCTGCCCCGGCAGTGCCCTCTGTGGCTGCGTACCCGCTGGAGTCTCCTTGTTGTGCAAACAGCTCTCTTGGTTGGGTGCCAGCCCAATAACCCAAACCCAGCTTCCTTTTGTGATGTTCGTTTGACTCATGGGAAACTCCCTCATCCTCGCCACGCGGCGTCCTGGGAGTGCCCCTCCCCTGCCCCGGCACTGGCAGCTCTCCCACTGTCTTCTCCCCTGTTCACAGAGGGCCAAGCAGACATGCAAGCAGGTGACAGAGGGGAGGCCGGAGAGGTGGGTACCAGCCGGTGCCGGAAGGTCTGTGACGAGGACCCTGTGCTCTGTCACAGGCAGCGAGGGGCCACTGCACCCACGAGGCTAAAGATCACATTTGTGCGTCGGGAGCCTCATTTGGTTCTTAGGAGGACTTGCAGATGCTGAGGTCAGGGGCCGGCCTGAGGTCTGGAGGCCACTCCCAAGGCTGTCGGTGGCAGAAATCCGAGACTTGATAGAGGCCTTTTCCTCCTCCCCCCACCCGTCTTTCTGAGTGGCCGGCTCCATCTCATTCGTCAGATCTCGGTTCAGATGTCCCCAACTCAGCAGAGACTTTCCTTGTACAAAGTGTAGAAACTGTCCTGCCCACCACGTCCCCTTCTATCCTATAACCCTGTTGTGTTCAAATCAATTATTACTTTCGGAAACCACGTGGGTATTTGTTCGTTTCTTGGTTTAGTTTCTCTCTTCCCTCCCTAGAAAGTCAGCTCCAAGGAGGCAGAGATGTCGCCGCACCCAGTGATTAAAACAACGCCTGCTGTCTAGTCTGGGACTCGATGGATAAATGTTGGATTAGTTAATCAGGCCGTGGGGAAGGGTGAAGGAGCGGGCAATGGCTTCAGGAGGACGATGGGCCTTTCAGGTCCTTTTGGGGGCCAGTTTAAGAAATCTCCTTTGTTTCAAGAGGAGATAGGGCTTGAGTTTCATTCACAGTTTTTAGCAACTGGCAGAGAAACACGACTGGCATCTGGCCTCTTCTAAGGGAAAAAAAAGAACTGATAGGAAATATTTTTGAATTCCATAGCATGCAGAAGGAGGTTAGGAAAACACATTTCTCACTCGATATTTCCATCTCCTTCAATCAAGTTAATCCTGCGTTTTGGCAGCGCGGGGCTTAAGTTGATTCCATTTAAATCTGTGACGTCTGAATGGAGAGGACGTGAGGACTGGATGGGTGTTCTTCCTGGTTATTAGGACCAAAGGCTCCTAAAGGCCCGAGCTCTTTTCTTCCCTCCTCTTCTGTGAGACACCCAAGCAAGTTCTTCCATTCTATAGAGGACAGAGACCAGTCCTCTGTGGTTAAGTTAAAAGGATGCAGGATTTAGGATGGTAGTGGCCTAGGACTAAACTCCAGTTCTATAACTTCCTGGGTGTATGATTTGGGACATGTTTCTTAACCTTCCTGAACTTGAGATTCCTCAGTTGTAATAACCATTTTGTCAGCTTGCTCTGAAGAGAGAAAACCATTCAGATGAAACCACAGCATGGTTCTGGCTACCATTTATATCATTTGTGCCTTTGTATGTTCACCATATCTGTTACCACACAGCCTGCTGGATCAGCTGCCATTCTGTGGGTTTGGACATGTATTTTCACTGCCCTAAAAACCCTCTGTGCTCTTCCTGTTCATCCCTCCCTCCCCTCACACTCCTGGAAAGCACGGAACTTTTTCTTGTCTCCATAGTTTTGCCTTTTCCAGAATGTCAGATAGTTGGAATCATACTGTATGTAGCCTTTTCAGATTGGCTTCTTTCACTTAATAATATGCATTTAAGGCTCCTCCATGTCTTTTCATGGTTTGATATAGCTCATTTCTTTTTAGCACTGAATAATATTCCATTGTATGGAATACATACATACATACAATGGAATGTGTATTCCATTCCACAGTTTCTTGATTCACCTCCTGAAGAATATCTTGGTTGCTTCTAAGTTTTGGCAATTATGCATAAAGGCACTATAAACATCCACGTGCAGGTTTTTTGTGTGGACATAAGTTTTCAACTCCTTTAGATAAATACCAAGGAGCGTGATTGCTGGATCCTATGGTAAGAATATGTTTAGTTTTGTAAGAAAGCACCAAACTATCTTCCAAAGTGGCTGCACCATCCTGCGTTCCCACCAGCAATGAATGAGAGTTCCTGTTGCTCCACACCCTCACCAGCATTTGGTGGTGTCAGTGTTCTGGATTTTGGCCATTCTCATAGGGGTGTCGTGGTATCTCGTTGCTGTTTTAATTTGCGTTTCCCTGATGACAGGTGATGTGGAGCATCTTTTCATATGCTTATTTTCCATCTGTGTATCTTCTTTGGCGAGATGTCTGTTGAGATGATAGGCCCATTTTAAAAATCAGGTTATTTGTTTTCTTATTGTTGAGTTTTAAGAGTTTATGGTGTATTTTGGATGACAGTTCTTTATCAGCTGTATCTTTTGCAAATATTTTCTCCTGCTCTGTGGCTTATCGTTTTAATCTCTTGAAGGTTTTGTTTGTTCATTTTTAGCTAAACGTATACCTCAGAGAATTCTCCACCGTAAAAGTCACAGGAAAACACTGGATCAGGGGAAGAAACCAAAGGTACAGAAGTACTACAGCATGCGCACTTCTATGACTAAGGGGTAGTAATTGAAAGTGAGGCCGACCCCAATATGTCAAGGGGGACCCTTGACTTCTCTCCTTGCCCCGACTCTGGCTACACACTGCTTCCCCTCAGGGCTCTGTCCTCCACTCCCTCTTCACTTTTCCAGGGGGACCTCCAGCCCCAATTTCTCTTAGGAGCTCTAAACCCAGATGTCTGTCTGTCTTTGACTTCTCCACCTGGCTCTCTTCCAGGTGTCTCAGACTCACTCACTATGACCTGCCCGAGCTCACCATCCCCACTCCACTCAGTGACTGGCTCCCAGATGCTCAAACTGGAAATCTGGGCTTCCTGCCAGACTCTCTCCTCCCTCTGTCCCTCCGCTTCCTGCCAGTCCCCTGGTGTCACGGAGTCTGCAGCTGGACCACTTGACCTGCTACTGTCTTAGGAAAGGTTGTCAGCATCTCTTTCTGGATGTTGCACTAACCTTCTCATTGGTCCCTCTACTCCATCCATCCTTCTCAACAGGGTTTTCTAAATCGCATCAGTATAGACCACTCCCATGCATGAGGACATCCACTGGCCTCAGGGGCAAAATCTGACCCCTTTTCCTGGGTCACTGTACAAGTCCCTCAACTGCCTTTATTAACGTGAATTCCTGCCTTCTGCTCCAGCCTGAATTTTCACCATTCCTTTCACCTCCTTCTCTAAATAATTTATTTTTTGCTCATCCCACAGTGATACTGGAAGGGAGGCAGGCTGCTCCTGGTGAAGGCAACTCTTGTCCCCCAGCCTCCTCTCCACCCATCTTTCCCGGCTCGGATCAGGCGTTCCCTCCTCCAGGAAGCCTTCCCTGATTGTCAGGCTTGAGTCAAGTCCTTCCCTCTATCAGAACACTGACCACATGGAAATGTAAGCATCTACTTGCTTGTCTGTCTCCACCATTAGGTCTCAAGCTCCTTGGACAAAGTGTCCTAGTCCATGTGCCTGGCACTTAGTAAGTACTTGACATGCATTCAGGGCATGATTGAATTAGGGAATAAAACAATGAAGGCCGTGGTACCCCTATGCAGTCAACATCAGCTGAGTTCTCTGAGTAGCTCAAACTGACAATTGTCCCCTTGATGTTGATAATGGCAATAATGGTCAACGTTTTACTTTGTAAAGGATTATCACTCCCATTGTCTCACGTAGTCTCTCCCACAGATCTATGAAGTAGGGACTATTGTTCCCATTTTATAGGTGAGGAAACAGAGGATTGGAAAATCACAAAAATAGTATGCCTTAAGGCCCGCTGTGATCAGACAGTGTTCTAAGCTTTTTTACATGTAGCGATGTGTTTAATTCTCCCAATAGCCAGTGACGTAGATGTTATCCCCACTCGTACGTGAAAGGGCTGAGGTCCAGAGAGGTTAAGTGACTTCCCCTGGTTTACACAGCGAGTCACAGGCAGAACTGGACTTTGAACACAGGGGTTCTGATATAGAAGCTTCATCGTTGAGCCAGCCACCCCGGGAGCAGTCAACGTCTGCGTGGGACCTGGGTACAGAAGGTGCTCGGTCTGTTTGGTGACCGAAGAGGGCTTGTTCCAGGTCACGCGGGGCAGGGGTTTGAATCCAGGAGGTGGGCTCTGCAGCACTTCCCAGGCAGCTGGGCTCTAGAGCTTCCGTAGAGACAGGAGCTGCCCAGCTCCCTCTGCCCCTCTTGACCAGCAAGTGCAGTTTGCCTTACAGACAGCCCAGCAGAGGCTCAGAAGGACCCAGCTCAGTGGCCTGGACACAGCACACCAGGCTTTTATGTCTCCCCCAGATTCCTGCCCAGAGCATCGCCCGTCGCCGCAGCAACACATCAGTGGTGCCTCATTCCACGCAGTCCCCACCCCCAGTGGGCAGCGGCCAGACCCTCTGAAGCAGACAGAGCTCGCACTCTGCCCAGGCTGCCCTCGCAATGTGCCAAATCTCATTTCCTCCCTCTAAATTGCTTTCTGCTCGGTGTCTTTTCTCCCCTACCTCGGAGTCCCTGAATAGGGAAGGCTGGTTACTATGGCGATGGGCCGGCTTGTGGAAGGAACTCAGCTCAGTAAATTAATTGCTGGACTTTTGGAGACTAATGGCAGAGCCGTGCCTCCAGGGACAGGGTGTGGCCTGCTTCGTGCCAGCTTGGCAGCCAGACCCTGGAAAGAGCTGGTGAGAGAGAAATGGAATCATGGTACCCATGCTTGTTGGGACTGCAGCCTGAGGTGGTTTGGAGTGGGCGGGGAAGCTGACTGACACAGATCTCACACTTGCTGTGCACCTGCTCTGGGCCAGCATCTGTGCTGCATGCTTTGTAGAAGTTATTTCGTGTAACCCTCACGGCATCCCCTATGGGGTAGTGACCCTCCCATCTTACGGGGATGGGATGCTCATTTATGTGGCTAACGAACAGAATTCCATACCAGGCCTGCCTCCTCAGTGGGCATTTTGTTATGAACACTCCAGTTATTCTCTTCTCTACAATATCTTCCAGAAGGTAGAAACACAGGGAACATTTCCTATCTCATGCTGTGATGCCAGCATCACCCTAATCCCAAATCAAACAAAGGCATTCCGAGAAAAGAAAATGACTGACCAATATCTCTCATGAACAAAAATGCAAAAACCCTCAACAAAATATTAGCGAATCAAATAAGACAATGCGTAAAAAGAATTCTAGGCCACGGCCAAGTAGGAGGGATCCAGGTATGCAAGGCTGGTTCAAAGTTTGAAAATCACTTAATGGAATCCATCACACCAACGGGTGAAGAAGGCCATTCTCTTTCCTCTGGGGGATGCATGGCTTGGTTTTTGACTATATCCTTTGCTTGTTTCCCATGTTGTTTCTGTGCTTAAGAAATAAGTGTTGCTCCAGCCAGATTCCCAAGAAGCCATGTTGTTGTTTGATTACAAGTGTGGGCCTGTGATTACCTGGGGCTGAATCCCGGCTACTAGGTGTGAGGTCACGAGCAGTTTCCTAAGCCCTTTGTGCCTCAGTTTCTTACCCTGTAAAATGGGTCTCATGATACCTGTCTTTCAGATTAAATGAGTTATTATGTATAAAGCCCTGGGAATAGCTCCTGGAGCTTCGTAAGCATGCGATATGTGTTAAAGGTTAGTGCTGGAAAGAGCGTGAACTTTGGCATCATTCAGGCCTGATGGCAGGTCCAGCTCCATCTTTGCTGGCCTAGGTGCCTAGCGGAGTTGTCTGTGCTCCCTGATCCCAGGTTCATTTTCAGGAGGGTGGCGCCAGCGGTACTGACTTGCAGAGAAGATGTTGCTAAAAGTTGCTTGGCTCACGGCACACACGTGTTTCCCCAGCCTTTTCTCTGGAGAACCTGACATCAGGACTGTGGATTTTCAACTCCGCAAATATTCACTGGGACAGTGGTGGGCACAGACTGGCCCTAGGGGAGCTTCCAGTTAAGCAAGAGACCACACCTGCTTTTTTCGGGGGGGCAGGAGCTTCCAATTAAGAATGTTTCTGAGTCCCGTGGATCTGCTTTCACACGCAGCTCTGCCCTTCACCAGCAGGGTGTGCTGCGGGCACCTCCCCCCTTCTCGGCCCCAACTTGCTGGCGGGGTTGTTATAGAGATGGGATGTGTGGCGTCTGCAATGTAGAGGCCCTCCAGTGACGCCGGGTTTTACCCCAGGTACCAGGCACCCTTGGGCGGCGGGTGGGCTGAGGAAGCAGGTATGGGTTGGAGTGCCAGCTCTGGCTCACGTCAGTGATGTGGCCTTAAGGTTGGGCTAAGGCTTTACCTGCAGTTTTATTGATATTATTTAATCTCTACAATGACCCCCTCGCGACAACCCGCTATGGTAGGTTTTGTTATTCTCTCCGCTCCTCAAGTGAGGACGTTAAGGCACAGAGAGATTAGGTGTCTCTCTGAGGTCGCAGAATGAATGAATGAGCTGAATGAATGAGCTGGTGAATGACCGGGATTTGTACCACCAGGCACTCTGGTTTGAGGCTCCACCCTCCTGACCACCCGGCGAGCTCTGCCCCCATCTGCACTAGAACCGACGGAAGCTGCTTCTGTCTTTTTGGCGCTGGTGGGTGATGGAGATGCGAGAGGGCTGAGCGTGCTCTGCTGCCGCCCGGGATGTGGGGTTGGGTCGGCCTCGGCCCAGGTGTGGGGATGCTCCTGGGCTATTACAGAATCCGCTGCCTGTTTCTGCGGTCAGGCCAACCGGTCCGCCTTCAGTAGAGGGAGGAGCTCCTGACATCTCTTCTTCTTCATTTTTTAAAAATATTTATTTATTTATTTGGCTGCACCGGCTCTTTAGTTGTGGTATGCGGGCTCTTTCGTGTGACACGCATGTGGGATCTAGTTCCCTGACCAGGGGTCGAACCCGGACCCCCTGCATTGGGAGTGCAGAGTCTTAACCACTGGACCACCAGGGAAGTCCCTCTTCTTCTTACAAGGGCACTAATCCCATTACGGGGCCACACTCTCATGACCTCATCTAAACCTGATCACCCCCCAAAGGCCCCACCACCAAATGCCATCACACTGAGGGATAGGGTTTCAACATATGAATTTGGGGGACATAATTTAGTCCAGAGAAAAGGGCCTGAACATACATTTGTAGGAGGCAGGCGAAGAGAAGGGGGGGGTGGGTGGGAGATTGCCAGGAGGGACCACTCACCATGCCCCTAGCATCCACTGGGTCCTCCATTCCCCTCAACTCTCATCACCATTCAGTATTCTGTGGATGCTATGACAAATCACCCCAGACTTAGTGGCTTAGAACAACACAGATTTATTATCGTAAAGTTCTCAATTGAATTGAATTCCAAAATGGGTCTCACTGGGCTAAAATCAAGGGGTTGGCAGGGTTGTTCCCTTAGAAGTCCATAGGGGAGAATCCCTTTCCTTGCCTTGTCCAGCTTCTAGAAGTCACCTGCATTCCTTAGCCTGTGGTCCCTTCCTCCATCTTCAAAGCCAACAATGGCCAATCCAGTCTTTCTTAGGTTGCCATCACTCTGGTTCTGACCCAGACTCTTCCATTTGTAAGGACCCTTGTGATTACACTGAGCCCGCCCAGATACTCCAAGTTAACCTCCATATTTTAAGGTCAAGTGATTAGTAATCTTAATTCCACCTGTAACTTTAATTCTTCCTTGCCATGTAATGTAACATATTCACAGAGATTAGGATATGGACATCTTTTATTGGGTTTATTGTGGTAAAAAGTAAATAACATAAAATTTACCATTTTAAGTGTGTGATTCAGTAGCATTAATTCCATTCAGATGTTGTGTAACCATCAGCACTATTTCCAGAACATTTTCATCACCCCAGACAGAAACTCTGTAATCATTAAGCAACAACAGAAGATGTCTTTCCATGTATTTAGGTCTTCTTTAATTTCTTTCAGCAGTGATTTGCAGTTTTCGGTGTACAAGTCTTGCACCCCCTTGGTTCAGTTTGTTCCTAAGTATTTTACGCTATGTCTTGATGTATCGTAAGTAGAATTACCCTTCTTAATTTCTCTGGATTGTTCACTGCTAGTGGACAGAAATGCAATGGATTTTTAAATGTTGACTTTTCATTCTGCAACTTTGCTGAATTCGTTTATTGGTTCTAACAGCTTTTGTAATTTTTAGGGTTTTCTATATATAGGAACATGTCATCTGACCTCCTCCTGAAATGGTCACGTGGCAATCCCCCTACTGTCCCCATGCTCCCATAACCCTCCCCATTTCCCTCTACCGGTGTCATTCTATCCTACTTTGCCCTGGCCTGTGTCTTACCTGTCTCCCAGGTGTCAGTGAGGGAGGGTTTGGTGTCATTCATCTGCCTGCCCTCAGAACCTGGCACATGAGGGCCACTGGTAAATCTTTGGGAATGAATCAATCAATGGTCAAACCTATAAGCTGTTTCCTTTTCCTGCATCTTGGAGTGAGCAATGACAAACACTTTTTGAAATGGCCATCCACATGAAAATAAAAGATACAGGAGGGGAAATAATTTAGCTAATAAACCTCACGGATCAAAGAAATGCATAGAAAGCAAGAAGCGCTGTCTGTCCAACTGGGTTAGCAAAGATCAAAGGAACGATGCTTCGTCTGTGCTGCCAGGTACGCGGTGAGAGGGGCCCCCCCACACACTCCCACACTGCTTGAGGCAGCGGAAATGGTACAACCTTTTTGAAAAGCAGGTTGGCAATTCATATCAGGGTCCTTTCAAAACCCATAGGACACCCTAAGTATTTTCCCACAAACCTACTGTAAGAAAATAATTAAACAGGGGCAAAGACTTAGGTACAAAGATGTCCTCTTGTGACATGTTAAACAAATAAAACAGCCTATTAATGTCTAAAAGTAGAAAATATGATCAGAATAATGATCTTACTGTAACAGGCCATAGCCTTAGGGAGCCGATAACGTGGGGCCTGGCAGGTCCTTAACACGAATTTGCTAATGGATGGATGTGGGGGGAGGGATGGATGAATCAGTGACCGGGAGGTAACACTGGGCTTTGCTCTTAGAAAGTCACACCTTTGGCTGTGTGAAGAGTGGAGTCTGATCAGTGAAGAGGCGGGGGAGGCTGGGTCTGGGGAATTCCTCCCACGTGAGGCCCAGAGGTTACTTCCTGCAGCTTCTCAGCTCAGGGGCCCTCCTCTAAAGGCGTGTCTTTCTCCACACAGGACATGTTCCAGTAGACCCTAACGGCGTCTCTTCCTGGCCCAGAAACGCTTGTTCCCAAGCACGAGAGAGCCATGGGCAGCCTGCAAGGGAGCGTCGTGGCCCATCTCCTCTGGACGCTGCTGCTCTGGAGTGGGGACAGCAGCTGTCAGGCCCAGAGGGCAGGTGGGGCTGGAGGCGGTGCCAGGCCGAAGACAGAGCCGTCTGTGTGCGCGTCCGTGCGTGTGTGGGTGTGGGCCTCGGGGTGGGCTGGCGCCTGTGTGTGAGAGAGTGCAGGTCATCACAGGGGAGGTGTCAGCTGTCCCCCAGCTGGTGTGTGTCATAATCAGTCGTGCAGCTGGGGCGTGTGCATGTGTGCGTGAGTATGTGTGTGACAGTGAACACACGCCTTTTTCTTTTTTTTTAAAATTTTTATTGGAGTATAGTTGCTTTGCAATGTTGTGTTAGTTTCTGCTGTACTGCAAAGTGAATCAGCTATACGTATACATATATCCCCTCTTTTTTAGATTTCCTTCCCATTTAGGTCACCACAGAGCACTGAGTAGAGTTCCCTGTGCTATAAAGTAGCTTCTCATTAGTTATCTATTTTATACACACACACAGTAATGTGTGTATGTCAATCCCAATCTCCCAATTCATCGCATCCCCCCTCCTTCCCCTCTTGGTATCCTTAAGTCTGTTCTTTATACGTGTGTCTCTATTTCTGCTTTGCAAATTAGTTCATCTGTACCATTTTTCTAGTTTCCACATATAAGTGATATTATATGATGGTTGTTTTTCTCTTTCTGTCTTCACTCTGTATGACAGTCTCTAGGTCTATCCACATCTCTGCAAATGGCACTATTTCGTTCCTTTCTATGGCTGAGTAATACTTCATTGTATATATGTACCTCATCTTCTTTATCCATTCCTCTGTTGATGGACATTTAGGTTGCTTCAACACACATCTTGTGTCGATCATAGAATGTGTTGTGGGTGTGTCTCCGTTGAGCGCATACAGGGTTTGGGGACAGTGGGCAGGTTAGTGCCCTGCTGCGTTGTCTGGCTCTGTGAGGACGTTGGACCACACCCTGGGGGGCGTTGGATACCCTGGAGTCCAGCCGGAAGAGGCAGCTGGGACAGTGAGTGGACGGGAAGTGAGGAAGTTACTGTAGCAGAGAAGGCCCGGGCGGGAGGGGGTGAGAAGTGGCAGGAGGGTTTGCCCACCTGTCTGAGGGCCTCCTGGGAGGAGTCACTGTCAGTGGGGGACACGGGGAAGGGGTCAGGGACCTGAGCTGGTCTGGTCTGTGTCACAGCACCCAGCCCAGAGCCCGTGCACTGCGTCCACGGCACACAGCTGGACCAGGTCTCAGGGAGAGCGCCTGTCACTATACGGCTGGGTGTAAATTGCTGCCCCCGTTTTACAGATGAGGAACTGAGGTAACAGAAGCCCACTGCTGTATATAAAATAGGTAAACAACAAGGACCTACTTATAGCACAGGGAACTATATTCAATATCTTGTAATAATCTATAATGGAAAAGAATTTTTAAAAAGAATATAGATATATACATCTATATGCATAACCGAATCACTTTGCTATACACCTGAAACTAACACAATATTGTAAATGGACTATACTTCAATTTAAAAAAGTGTTGGAAAAAAAAAAGAGAGGCTCCTATCCCCTTACCCCCATCCCCGTGAGGCTGGGGGACACAAGAAGCGCTGAGCCAGAGCCAAGCCCTTTATCCGGGGCCTCCAAAGAAGACGAAAAACAAACAACAGACCCCAGAGGCTTGCGTTTCTCCATCGTTTTACAAAGTTCTGCTTTGCCTGAGCCTCACAAAGCCCGGCTGTCTAGAAAGACAGTGATGAGTGTGGGCGTCCTGGTTTTCATGGGAGGAATGTGGGGCTTCCTAGGAGCTTTCTGTGTCCCCTGGGATGACCCCACGTGCCCAGGCGATACCCAGGATTATCAAATTCAGAAGTGGAAAGGCCCAAGGACCTTCTGTCCGTGCCCTCATTTCACAGAGTGGCGGCCCAGGGGAAGCAGTCGCCTGCCGGGTCACAGGGCCCTTGCCTGTGGCAGAGCCGAGGCCAGAAGCCAGGACCGTTCCCACCACATCTCTCTTCATTCTCACCTGCCCAAGACCCAGCCTGTTCCCTGGCCTCCAGGAGAAAGTGGCCCCTTGGCGAGGCCTCTTGCACATATGAACCTTCTGCAGCCTAGAGGATTACAGCCGCAGGGTGGGCCCTCCCTGGCCCGTAGCAACAATTATTCTGATCAGGCTGGGACATCATTGTCCCAAAGACAAAAGGATGACCTTTTGTGTCAAGGAGAAACACTCCCCAGGAATTATCTCTGAGTCCACACATCTGGGCGGACACACTTCTAAAGCTCTAATCCTGTTAGGGGATCAATCCTGCGAAGGCAGGGATTCATCTCAGCTCCTCTGCGGATCGGACTTGGATTTTAAAAACTAGAGGGGAAGGCAGATGTGGAAAATTCAAGGGAGGCACTGGCTCAGGGCAGGATAAGAAGTATTTGTGTGTGTGTGTATAAATATACCTAGCTTTATTGTTTTTCTGTTTTTTGAACATAATGCATTGCTTGTAAACACAAAATCAGAAGTACAAAAGAATACAATTCACTCATGGTTCTGCTTGCCAGAAATAAGCCATGTTTCTTTTTGTAGCTTCTCTCCTGAATACACAGTGGTACACAGAGACACACATGCTTTTCATGCCCAACAACAGAGTGGAAAATGTATCCACATTGGTAAATAAGGGTTCCTGTAGGGCCCGGCCACGGCTGTGGTGGCTTCCTGGCATCCCACTGAATGAGCACAGGGGGAGTATTATTTAAGTAGTTCCCTATGGGTGATCATGGAGGTGGTCTCCAGAATTTTGCTTGGCAGTGCTGCCATGAACTTCCTTATACATCTTTATTTTTTTCCCCTTCCATTTATCTGCTAGTTTGCTTCAGTTACATCACTGAATCTGGAATTGGTGGATCCAAAGATACCCTCTTCTGCAAAAGGCTTTTAGGACCCTGACAATGGGGTGACAAACCCCATAGCCACTTCTTGAGCCCACAAAGGCACTCTCCTTACGCTCTAACTGGCTACCACGGTCTTTCTGACTTTTGCCAGTTGGACAGTTTAACAAAGTGGGACTCTTTTGGTTTGTTTTTATTTTATTTTCACTAATCAGATGCTTGTGCCAGGTGTTCCCAAAGCCTGATCAGCTGCTGCTGTTGGCATGGCCAAGACTCAGATTCCAGAAAACTCGAGACAAGGGCATTTTGATGGTTCTCCTGTATATTTGTGCAGCACTTTGGAGTTTAGAAGACACTTTTCCTCATATTATCTAACTGTGAAATGGGGACGAGCAAGCTCTCTGCATGGGGCTGCCCTGAGGTTCAGAAATAAATTGTATAGTGCTGCATTTTGTTTAATCAAAAGCATCACATAGCTTATATAAAATTTATATTTGTAAAAATATAAGCATATTTTTTATAGAGCACTATAGAGCTTCTAAAATATATGAATGCAGTCTATCTTATATGATTTCTAATAGTGAAATACTTGGAACTGTTTAACTATCTGACAAGAGAGGACTGGCTATAAGTAAATTATGCTCATCCCTGCAGTGGAATCTCTGCAGCCATAGAAACCGGCATTATCACACTGGAAATGGGCTCCCAGAGCATCGCTGGATGCGGTAAAACCAGCTTATACATCAGTGCGTCTGGTACAGGCCCACTTCCATCGATAACTATATGGAAACAGAACATAAATAAATACACCGTGGACTAGCAGTAGTTATCTCTGAGCAGATGGAAATACGAGCGTTTAAAGATTTTTTGATTGCCTTTTCTGCTTTTTCTGAAATGGGCGTGCATTATTTATAGTAGGTTTGAAAGATAACGAAGTCACTTTCGAACGAAAATAATGGTAATAAAGAAACGGGTACGGTAGTGTTCCATGATTGTTACTCACTTATATAAATATATAAACTATATATATAATTATATATATTTATATAACGTCTATATAATACGTAATATATAATTATATATGTATTATTCACTTATATACATATATAATTATATATAATTATGTATATGATATATTTTATATATCATTACATAGTATATTATATATAATTGTATATGTTATTCACTTTTAGAAATATATATAAACTATATATAATTATATAGTTCTATATTAGTATATTTTATATTATATACAATTATATACGGTATCCACTTGTATAAATATACGTATTAGCTATATATATATAAATATATATGTTAACTATATCTATAGGCAGCTGAACCTCACAGCCGCCTCGGGGAGACTTCTGGTCACGTGACCTTTAGGGAACCAGAGGTTGGGGCTTTAAGGCAGCAGTCGAGGCCCCGCCCCCGCCCCCGCGCGAGGCCGTGTGGGCGGGTCCCGGAGGCAGGTCTGCGAGACCCGGATGACCACGCCTCCCGCCCCCAAGGACCGTGCCCTTCCCGCGACCCAGCGGCCCCCGTCGCCCTTCTTGTCGCCCCTGCAGGTTGCAAAAGCGTCCACTATGACCTGGTCTTCCTCCTGGACGCCTCCTCGAGCGTGGGCAAGGAGAACTTCGAGAAGGTCCGGCAGTGGGTGGCCAACCTGGTGGACACGTTCGAGGTGGGCCCGGACCGCACCCGCGTGGGCGTCGTGCACTACAGCGACCGGCCGACCACCGCCTTCGAGCTGGGCCGCTTCGGCTCACGGGCCGAGGTCAAGGCGGCGGCGCGGCAGCTGGCCTACCACGGCGGCCACACGCACACGGGCGACGCGCTGCGCTACGTCACGCGGCACAGCTTTGCGCCGTGGGCCGGCGGCCGCCCCGGGGACCGCGCCTTCAAGCAGGTGGCCATCCTGCTGACCGACGGCCGCAGCCAGGACCTGGTGCTGCCCGCCGCCGCTGCCGCGCACCGCGCGGGCATCCGCATCTTCGCCGTGGGCGTGGGCGAGGCGCTGCGGGAGGAGCTGGAGGAGATCGCCTCCGAGCCCAGGGCCGCGCACATCTTCCACGTGTCGGACTTCGACGCCATCGACAAGATCTGGGGCAAGCTGCGGCGCCGCCTGTGCGAGAGTGAGTAGGGACCCGTGCGCGGCGCGGGGCGGGGCGGGGCGGGGCGGGGCCGGGCGGGACCCGGCTGCACCGCAGAGGGGGTCCGAGGCCACCCGGCCAGCTCAGTAACTGAGAATTCCCCACCCCCAGTCCGGGCCCCTCACCCAGGGCCCTGCCCCGTGGGCCCCGCGTCCAGGGAGGCAGAGGTGGAAAGAAAATTAAAGAGAGCTGGGTTCTGAACCCCGCCCAGTCTGAGATACTCGGAGACTGGTTACGTCTCTTGAGTTGCAGCTTCAAGTCTGCAATGGGGACCATCCACTGGCCTCCCAGGGCTGTTAAGTCAGAGCAGGTGCCTGCAGGGGCCTCGCCAGAATATCTGCACGCAGAGCTGAGAGATGTCGGGTCCTGCTTCTCTCCTGAGGGGTCGCAGTGAGAGGTCATGGAAGAACGGGGTCACAGACCGCCTTTGGGAACTGCCCGAGTCAGTCTGGGCAGGGCGTGACATGGTCAGATCTTTGTGCAGAATGGAATGCCGGCAGGCCAGCGGAGTCCGAGGAGCCCCCTGCTGGTCCCAGAGGCCAAGGGCTCTTGACCTGGTGCCCCCTGAGATCACCCAAGGCCTCCGAGTTATTTGCCTGGAATCTTGACTGTGGCTGGGGATGGAGGATGGGAGAGGAAGGAGTATGTGGGCGGAGGGGGCAGACAACGGGCAGAGATCCAGTGGCCCCTGGGGCTCTGACCTGGACGGCTGACCTCCAGGACCCTAGTGGGGTCATTCTGAGGCCAGCCCCCTCTCCAGGACAGGAGGGGTGAAGTGAGTTTCTCTTGTGCCAGCCTTTCTGCAGCTTCAGCCTCTGCCTGCTTCACTGGGGTGATATTTCCTCCTTGCCGGGTAACTTCTGCCTCCAGGGCCCAGGCTGGGGCAGGGAGCAGAGTGTCAGCCTCTGTCTTGCTGACTTCTCTGGGGGACTGCGCCCTGGGTGGGGCAGCCCAGAGGGTCGCACCTGGGCAGGGGCAGGGGCCTGGGGCAGTGGAGGAGGGACGGGCAGTGAGAGCAGCTGGCCAGAGAGGCAGGGGCCTTGTCCCAGGGCTGGGCCGGGCTTGCAGCTGACTCATATCTGAGACTGGATGCTCTCGGTTTCTTTACCGCTCTGCGGCTTTTTCTCTGCTTACTTATTCATAGATACTTACTGGGGGTCTAATGTTTGTGTGGCCTCGTGCTGACTTCTGAGCCTATAGAAAAAGATAAGGCACAGCACCTGCCCTAAAGCTTTCCTAGTCTAGATGGTGGAAAAGACAGCAAAAAAGGAATGTGATGGGTGGGGTCCTGCTGTGGTTTTGGTGGATGGTGACCCTGAGAAGAGGGAGGGCTTCCTGGAGGAGGTGACACTTAGCCGGTCTAGAAGACAGAGCGCGAGCTTCAGGATGAGGTGGCCGCACTTAGTCAATGAACTGGAAATGGCCAGAGGAAAGGAGCAGAGTGGAGGATGGTGGCTTTGTGTGATTGTCAAGGCCTAGATAAAGGAGGGCCTTGTGTGCAAGGCGAGGCATTGGAGGGTTCTTCGCAGGGCGTGACATGGTGAGATCATTATGCAGAATGGAATGCTGGCAGGACAGCAAGCAAAAGGGAGCCCCTTCACAAGACTGCTGGGGAAATTCAGAGAATGGTGGTGGGGTGGATGGCACATTGATGCCGAGGCCCATTTTACAGATGAGGAAATTGACGCCCAGAGGGCTGAGAGACAGTCACCTACTCTACAGTGTGCAATTCATTGGCCATAGACTTCCTTAGTGACTTCATTTGACCCTCATTACAACCTCCTAAGATACAGATGCTCTTCTTTTTGCTGCTGAGGGCATTTAGAATGCTGAGATCATGGGCTTCTGGGCCCTCAGCGGTAGGCCAGAGAGGTGATGGGGCCACACTGGGGAAGAGGAGGAAGGCAGAAGGAACAGCCCAGGCAGGGCCAGGCGAAGGCTGGATCTAGGTGCATATGCTCAAGAAATCCGGGCTGACAAGGGCCTGACGCTAGGTCACGGGCCTAGCCAAGGGGCAGACATCCAACGTGGTGGCTCAGGGTCCATGAGCGCCCAACTGCCATCCCAGAGCCTTGATCCAGGGACCTAGGAAGCAAGGCTGCTTCTAGACCCTACCCTCTGGCATTTCGTCATCCTGCCAGCCTGGGTTCAAACTGGTTCTGCATCTTGGCAGAGCAGAATCTAGATTTTGAAGAACTTCTGTGCCCAGGGGATGGTTTTGGGACTGGTTCCGACAACCCTGGAGAGGTCAGGTCACTGGGTCACGTTGCCCGGTTAATACAACGGCGGGGCTGGGCACAGGGTCCGGGCCTTCAGCCTCTGCATGCTGGCCTCATCCCCCTGTGCCCCCAGAACACAGATTTCAGCACCACTGACCTTGGGTCTGAGTCAGGGACGATGATCACAGGTAACAGAAAACCCCACTCTAACTTGCTTAAAGCGTAAAGCAAACTGACGTCACACGGGATGAAGAGGCCAGAGGTCAGGCAGCCTCGAGCGGTGAGACCAGGCCCTCTCACTCTCCCTGTTGCTAGGCTCTTCTTTCTTGGTGTTAATTCTGATCTTAGCTGATGTGTGTGTTGGGGTCCCGGCAGTGACCAGTGTTGACTGAAGAGATGCTGATGGGGGTTCTGTTTAGGGAAGACTGAGGTCACCGAGGGATGCCGAGGCACCGGGAACCAGCAGCAGGAGAAGCCAGCTGGTAGCAGGGATGGAAATGACGCTGGGGCCCGTGGGTGGGGAGGGCCTGCCCGTCAGGAGCTGTAGTCTCCTCACCTCAGGGAGGAGCACGGCTGCCCACTCCACCGTGACCCAGAGGGAGCGGGAAAGGAGCCCCTGCCTCACTCCCTGCCCGCTTGGCTGGCACTTCCCGTTGGCCTGACCTCATCCGACACCGGTCAGCAAAGGGGCCAGGTGATACGGTGACAGGGGCCAGCCTCCTGGGCTCAGAGCAAGACAGAGAAGGAGAGCAGGGGTGTGGGAGGGAAAAGGAGCTGCCAGCACAAGACAGCTCTGAGTGACCTCGGAGTCGCGAGAGTCCTTGGACCCAGGAGAGGAGAAGGTGGCCCACAGGCCCGGGTTCAGTCTGACTGGAACGCCTGTAGGCCCTGCGACTGTTCCCAGCCCATCGCTGTGGCCTCCGAGTGGAAACAGGCTGACTATCTGGGGCCTAAACCACAGGACCCAGTTTGACGCTGGGGAGTGGAGTTAATTACCACCTCTCCTCCCTCAAGGAAAGGGGTCTGACCCAGGCAGCAACACCGGGGGCTGTACCCACGGGGAAAGGGCTGCAAGCCCACCCAGCCCGCCACACATCCACCGTGATAACATTAGGAGAAACCCACGATTCTCTCTAGACAGGCTTCTCCGAATGCCTGAATAGATGGAAGATTCAAGTTATTCTTAGTCATCTAAAGGGAATTCGTTTTGTAAATACAGCTGTAGGCTGAGAGGGTCTGCTCTGTTCTGGGGACAGACGAAGCAAAATCTCCGCACAATTGCTTCAATTAGAAACAAAGCAAAACAAATAAAAGAGCTAACAGTAACGTAGTGGAAAGCACGTAGTAGCTTAAATCAAGGAACATCACAGCATCCAAACAGCTAGAAATCTTTTGGCACAGGGAGGGTACCTATGGGTGACCTCACGGCCTGAATCAGAGCTGTTCTGACAGGGGCTTCACGCTGATGATCTGGGAAATCGAAGACTAACAATGTGGGGTTTTGGTGTCATGATCAGTCCACCCAGCCCCCTCATTCGTTCATTCAACAGCCATAGTGGATTCACGCTAATCCGTTCATTCATTCAACTTCAACCCAACCACGTGTTGTAAGCATTGGTTCAGTTCAGTCCATCCATCCATCCATTCGTTCGTTCGCTCATTCATTCAGCAATCACACATGAGTGAGTCCTCCGCTGGGCACACGCCAGGTGCCCAGGATGCAGTGATGGATCTGATCTTCTTTTGTCCTTGAGAAGCTTTTATCTACTGGAGGCAGCAGGAAAGTGACAGATTATTACACCATGGACTGTGCCTGCTGGTTACCACCTGCCACTGGAAATTTCTGTTAGTTTATCTGCCTAGGAGCTGCCTTCACATATAAGAATATAAGTTTCACGAGGGAAAGTCTGTTTCTTGCGGTGCCAGTGCCTGAAACAGAGCCTGGTATGTAGGAGGAGCTGCCTAAATATTGTTTAAAAGAAATCAAGAGCAGCGGCCTGGCAGTTAGTTCTGTGCTTGCTATTGTACTTGTGCTGTGCACATCAGAAGCACTCACGCAATGATCTACTACCTCCCAAATGCAAAGAATAAGAGTATTCAGCAAATCTGAACTCAATAGCCAGCAATAACTGAGTGTTTCACTTTTGCGTATTTTGGTAAGCAGAGACAAACGGTTGGATTTTTTTTTTTCCCCTTTAAAAACAAAACCTTTATTTTTTTAAACATCTTTATTGGAATATAATTGTTTTACAATGGTGTGTTAGTTTCTGCTTTATAAGAAAGTGAATCAGCTATACATATACATATATCCCCATATCTCCTCTCTCTTGTGTCTCCCTCCCACCCCTCTAGGTGGTCACAAAGCACCAAGCTGATCTCCCTGTGCTTTGTGGCTGCTTCCCACTAGCTATCTGTTTTATATTTGGTAGTGTATATATGTCCATGCCACTCTCTCACTTCGTCCCAGCTTACCCTTCCCCCTCCCTGTGTCCTCAAGTCCATTCTCTGCGTCTGCGTCTTTATTCCTGTCCTGCAATGGTTCTTCAGAACCTTTTTTTTTTTTTAGATTCCGTATATATGTGTTAGCATACATATTTCTTTTTCTCTTTCTGACTTACTTCACTCTGTATGACAGACTCTAGGTCCGTCCACCTCACTACAAATAACTCGATTTCATTTCTTTTTATGGCTGAGTAATATTCCACTGTATATATGTGCCACATCTTCTTTATCCATTCATCTGTCGATGGACACTTAGGTTGCTTCCATGTCCTGGCTATTGTAAATAGTGCTGCAATGAACACTGTGGTACCTGACTCTTTTTGAATTATGGTTTTCTCAGGATATATGCCTAGTAGTGGGATTGCTGGGTTTTATGGTAGTTCTATTTTTAGTTTTTTAAGGAACCTCCATACTGTTCTGCATAGTGGCTGTATCAATTTACATTCCCACCAACAGGGCAAGAGGGTTCCCTTTTCTCCACACCCTCTTCAGCATTTATTGTTTGTAGCTTTTTTGATGATGACCATTCTGACTGGTGTGAGGTGATGCCTCGTTGTAGTTTTTTTTTTTTTTTTTTTAAACTGGAGGACTGTATTTGTGATCAATTGTTTTTTTTGTTTGTTTTTGGTTTTTTTTTAATTAATTAATTTATTTATTTATTTTTGGCTGTGTTGGGTCTTCGTTTCTGTGCGAGGGCTTTCTCTAGTTGTGGCGAGCGGGGGCCATTCTTCATCGCGGTGCACGGACCTCTCACTATCGCGGCCTCTCTTGTTGGGGAGCACAGGCTCCAGACGCGCAGGCTCAGTAATGTGGCTCACGGGCCCAGTTGCTCCGCGGCATGTGGGATCTTCCCAGACCAGGGCTCGAACCTGTGTCCCCTGCATTGGCAGGCAGATTCTCAACCACTGCACCACCAGGGAAGCCCCTCGTTGTAGTTTTGACTTGCATTTCTCTAATGATTAGCGATGTTGAGCATCCTTTCACGTGTGTGTTGGCAATCTGTACATCTTCTTTGGAGAAATGTCTGTTTGGATTTTGAAGGCTGGTGAGGGTCTGGAGGAGGCAGGCCGGGATGAGCTGAATCTTCCCATGACAGGACAGATGCGGAGGAAGAGGGCCCTGACCCGGCTCCCTGGGCGGTAAACAGCACTGAGAGAGTCTGCTGTTCTCTGGGCACCAAAGGCTCTGAAGGCTGATGAGGGTCTTTGCGTTACACTCTCGCTCTGTCCCCACCCAGCCCAGTTGGCGGGGCCGGGGGGCGGGTGTCCCTGCTGGTGTTTTGCACGTGGGGAAGCCACCAGTGCTCTAGACCCGTGCCGGCCATCGCATGTGGGCACTGACCAATCTGGGGCTGGTCTGAACTGAGAAGTGCTGTGAGTGACATACACGCCAGATTTTGTGGACGTGGCATGAAAAAGAGAGTAAAGCATCTCATGCATATTTTTTATATATATTGATTACATATTTAAATGATAATATTTTGGAAATTTAGGGTTTATACAATATATTCCTAAAATCAATCTCACCTGGTTCTTTCTACTTTTTAGAAATTGCAGCTCCTAGAAGATCTAACTTTACGTATGACGCTTACCTGTGAGGCTCTTCTCCTCCTCTGCTTCCTCCTCCTTTTCCCTTTTTCTTCTTCTGTGATGCTGGTGCTGCAGACGGAAAACTGAGGTTTGGTCGCTTCTAGAGCCCATGCTTTCCAGCCAGCTTGGCTACAGGAGGGAGGAAGGGCAGTTCTGGGGGACAGAGGGGAAGCTGAGTCCCAGGTCAGTGCACAGGAAGCGAGGGGCCAGTGCGGCGGCCCCGCTCCTGAGGCAGCACAGGCTGGGGTCTGGAGGCAGTGGCTGGTCTGGCCTGGAAGCCCAGCTGGGAGTGACTGTGTGAGCAGAGGAGGGGTGATGTGGGGACAGGACCAGGCCTGGGATTGGGCAGCGCTTCTTCAGGGTGGCCATTGCGGAAGCTTCTCTTTGTCCAGATTGCTCCTGGACCACCCGTGGACCTGACCTGTCCTTTTTCTCAGGCCTCAGGATGCCGTCGTTCACCACTGCTTAGAGCAGAATTCCTGGGCATAGCCTGCTTCCTAAGTCATAGCTGCAAATAGGATAGCTTAGTGCTACCAGTTGATTTTTCTCTAACACATTTATGGTTTACCCTGTGTGTCCATCCGTTCTCAGAAGTAATGTGCACGACACTTACGTTGGCGTTGATACCTTAGCCACTCCTGATTGGTCGGTGAGGTGGCTGCTTAGGATCCCTCCCCGAGGAGGCCCCGCCGGCAGGGAGCAGAGCTGGGAATTTAACCCCGTTCTGTTTGAGCGCAGGGCCTGAGTTCTTTCTGGTCACCGTGGCTGTTTAGGAAGCACGTTTAAATCCACCATGGCACTGAAGCCTCACCCCAGCCCCCTAAATCAGTTTTCTGCTTTTTCCTCTTCTGTTGCTGATGGCACTGAGGGGCTGAGTGGCTTCTCCAGGATCACAGGGAACCAGGCTTTCAGCTCTTCACATAGCTCAGAATCTGCTGCCTGCGAGTCTGAGTTTTTTCAAGCTATCCTTCCGTAATCCTGTTGGATGTCTAATTATTGAGCCCGCCCAGTGCCTGGCCCAGGCCTGGCTCACGCACGGTGACCAGTGGCTGTTTGCTGAAGTGACAAATGAAGCTCACTGTACTTGAAGAAATCATCATCCCTGTTCCGTAAACGAAAGATCACGTGCACGCCTAGGAGTGGCATAGCGACAGCAGCAGCAGCAGTCACGCACGGCAGTGTCATCAGAGATGCATTTTCTAGCATCGCGACTCCCGTGGCCTCACCCAGTGGCCTCCCCTGAGATCTGCTCTGGCCCGTGGCTCGCTGTCCCCCTGGCCTTGGGCTCATCCAGGGAAGCACCTCTGTGTCACGGCATCAGTTCCTGCCCCTCTGTGACCTGATGAGGTTCCCAGGGGACCGGACCTCAGCCTGGCTTCCCGCAGGGCGTGGGGCGGAGGCCCAGCCCCAGAGCCTCGTCTGTAATTAAGAGCTTTCTCTCCCCCAGGCTCAGTCGCGGCCACGAAACAACCTTTATATAGCCGGTGGTGTGGCTGTCAGTGAGCTTGTGGCATGCCAGTGGCCGCAGCTGGGGGAGCCTCTGCCTACTTCTATTTTGGGGACACTGTTTGTGGCCCTGACTCCCCTCTGCCTGTGGATGAGGGCACAGAAGCGGCCCCTTGTGCCTCTCTGGTTCATGACACAAAGCCTCCCTCTCTCTCTGTGTGTTGTGTGTCCATGTGCTGTTCCAGTGAGTTTTGTCTACTGGATGCAATACTTTCCACGACGACACAGAGAGAGAGAGAGAGAGGGAGAGAGAGGAGAGGGAGAGAGAGAGAGAGGGAGAGAGAGAGAGGGAGAGAGAGAGGCTTGTTTGGTGTGAGGCGGGGATGGATTTTATTGTTCTCCTGCAGTTCACACTGGAAAAACGTCGGCATCTCTACCCCAGCCGTGCGTTTTGAGAGTGCGTGACTCTGCGTGTGTCCCCCCGCCACTCCGAGGAGAGTCTCAGCTTCCTGTACTGGTTAGACCCGCTCACAGATTCAGCCGCTGTGATCGTAAGTGAGGTCCGTCTGCGGGCGGGTGCCGAGATTCCTTGAGAGGCTCTTTCTTGCTTTTGACTGTGGCTGTCACAGACCACTGCACCTTCAGATGAGGGAATCGTTAGGTTCGCTTGAAAATTTGTTCTATGCTTTTTTCTTCTTGTAGCAGAAAACAGTTTGAGTAAATAACACAACTTATTTGTGTCACTGGGACCAGGCTAGATAGACCTTGCAGGACACCAGCTCACAGCGGTTCAGGTCTCAGGGGTCTTTACTGCACTGTTGGCTTTTTCTTCAGCACAGATTGTTTGTTCCCCTCTTATCTCCCAGACATTGTTGTGAGGCGAGGGGATCACGATGGTGAATGATTCACCTGCGATCCTGCTTTTAGGGCAATACTTTCCAGAAAGGAAGGGAGATGGAGAAAAAAAAAAATCAAGTAAGCGGGAAGGTGATTTCATAGCGTGGTAAGTGCTTTGAAGGGAGTAGAGCAGGGCCATGTGACAAAGGGTCTCAGGTGGGAGGTTTAGGAAGACCTGAGTTGATCCAGGAAAAGATCCATGGGCCCAGAGTTCCAGGGAGAGGCAAGTGCCAAAGCCAAGGGCCTGCAGGAGGCGTGGTCCTGATGCTGGAGGAGCAGGTGCCGGGGGCCAGGCTGGCGGCAGGGGCAGTCACAGTGCCCACGAGGGGAGCGTTGTTACCACCCCCACTGTCGGGGGCACATGTCGAGGGCTTAGCTCTGCAGCTCAACTCTCCCAAGTCCACATGCCAGGAGGAGGCCAGGAACCAGCCAGAAGCAGAGCGCACCTCAACCCCCTGGAATAGGCTGTCCCCTCGACGGCCCAGAGATAACACCCACGGGGAGCCTGGGGCTGGCTGTTGGCATGTCTGGGTGGCGTGTCCAGCCTGGGAGTTTCTTTGGGTCCGTCTCCCTCAGGACCTGAGTCTCGTAGTCATCAGAGAGGGGACAGCCCTGCTGGTGGCCTTGTCCCCAGTGACCAAGTCCTCCTGTCCCCACCCCTGTCTCCATCCCCACGTCCCTCTGCGTGGCCTGGAGACTCAGAGGTGAACTCAGCACACACATACGTGCGTGCGTGCCTGTGCACATACACCACACATACCCCCCCCCGCCCCATAAATCGTACATACCCTCTCACACACACACATGTATCTGGGAGCACGTGTTCCCACGAGGCGACCCGCCCAGCTCGTCCTCTGGGTGGGCCTGAAGCCCGGGCAGAATCAGCGGCCGCCTCAGCTGTGGGTTAGGAGCTGCCACGCGGATGCCTGTGGCCTGGCTCTCGGGGCCACACCAGCCTCAGGAAGCAGGGCTGGGGCCCCGCCCTCGGCCCAGAGGTCACTGGGAGCGCCTCCCGGGTAAACTTGTCATGACTGAGGTCACCCCCTGGAAATAGTCATCGGGTTACTGAATTCTGATTATGTGCTGGGGAATTTTATTAGAAAATTACTGAAAGTGATGGAAAACTAAACCCCACCCATCGTTAATTTTTCATTTGTGTGCATCAAGGAAGAAGAAATAGTCTCCCAGCTCTGCCCGGCCAGGCCCAAGCCTGACGAGGCCCCTGCCTGACTCCTTTCTCGGCTGCATCTGCGTGACCCCCTGTAAAAACCCCAGCTCTTCTGCCTCCAGCCTCCGCTGGTCCAGGGGACGCGGCTCATCTCGTCCACGCTTTCTAGCCCGTGTGTCCCGCTCCACGTGAGGGGCAGGCGCCCTCGTGTCCTGAGTTCTCCCCAGCCTGCCCGTCGCTCTCTCTGCTTCTGGGTTCTGGTTTCTCATGGCGGCAGCGCTTTTAGTACTGAGCTCCGTGGGGATTTGTCCCGGCAGGTGCATTCCCAGAGGAGGTTTGCACGTGCACCGTGATTGCCACAGTGCAGCCCGTGGGCTGGCGGCGGAGGCCGTGGCGCATGCTGGTTCAGCCCCAGCGCCTGCAGCGGCCCAGCCCTGCCTCCTCTCGCTGGGTGAAGCTTCAGGCCAGTTCCCTAACCTCTTTCTGCCTTGCATGTTCATTGGTACAAAGAGGATGATGGTGACGTTTCCACCTTGTAGAGTGTTGTGAAGATCTAAGGGTTGGGACGTGGAAAATGCGTAGCACAGTGGTGGCCCTGAGCACACGCTCTACAACTGTCTGCTCTTACCATGTACCTTCGTGGTGTGTATGATTTTTATGTATGTCTACATTTTCATCTGTCTCTATCTGTATGTGTATATGTGTATGTATATATTACTTTTCAGAAAGGTGACTGAGCTTATACGCTTCACCTAAGGCAGTATTTCTCGACCTCCTTTTGAGGGAACCTATACAGTAAGTCTCCTGCGCACAAACAGGTTCTGTTCCGAGAGCGCGTTCGTAAGTCCAGTTTGTTCGTTAAGTCCAACAAAGTTGGGCTAGGTACCCAACTAACACAATCGGCTATACAGTACTGTACTGTAATAGGTTTATAATACTTTTCACACAAATAATACATAAAAACAAACACAAAAGATAAAACATTGTTAATCTTACAGTACAGTACCTGGAAAAGTACAGTAGTACAGTACAGCAGCTGGCATACAGGGGCTGGCATCATCGGGTGAACAGGCCAGAAGAGTTACTGACTGGAGGAGGGAGAGGAGGTGGGAGATGGTAGAGCTGAAGGATCGTCAGCGATAGGAGGTGGAGGGCAAGCTACCATTTCACTCACGCATGACGCTGATGGCACAGGTTCTGGCTCCTTGCTGGAACCCGATGCGCGTTTGCATCTTTGGAAGTTCGCAACTTGAAGGTTTACTGTAGGGGACTTGCTGTATAAGTGTTTTTTTCCCTCTAATTGCCTCCTTCTCTGGAATTGTAATGCCACACCTAACTGTCAATCTGTTTATGCTGTTGGGTAAGGTTGAACTTTGGAGAGCCGCAGACCGTTGAAATCGCTAAGGGTTTTTTTTACCCGCTCCCTCAAAGCCAGTTTTACCTCCTTGGAGGCAATATTACCCCCTTTGAGAATGCATAATTTCGGGCATGTGAGAGGATTACAGGATGCGAGTTCAGGGAAGGCCTGAGTTCGTATCCTGCCCTCTGTCCCTCGGGAGCTGCGATGATGCAGCCTCAGGGTTCAGCGGATGGGCTGAGGTCTAAAAGCCCCAGTTAAATACAGGTTTCTCTGTTTGACAGATTACTTTTTTAAGCTTTGGTTTTCCCTGTAAATGAAGACAGTAATATGACTGCCTGCTTTCTAGAGCCAAGAGAACACGCACATAAAAGGCTCCCTTTGTAGCCTGGCACAGAGTTAGTGCCCATCATAATTCAGGCGCAGCACTGCCAGGACCTCTCATCTGTGGCACGGGGGCTGGATGGAATCCCAGCTCTGCCGTCTGCCAGCTGGGGGTCCCTGGGCTGGAGTGTGCACCTGCCTGAGCCTTGGTCTCCTTATCTGTAAAATTGTGGTATTTACCAATCTGGTGAATAATTTACTGTGGTTCTTACTGTTTTTATTGTGCTGTTATTATCATACTTAATATTTTTATGGCAAATCTGTATAAAAAATGTCAAAAACCAAAGTTCCCAGACATGACATGACTGGATCTGAGCTCCCCGTCACAGGAGGGAATCAAGCAGAGTCTAGAAGTTCATCTGCTGTGAGTTCTGTAAAGGAAACTGGCCTGTCCAGGAAGGCGAGACTGTCCTTGATCTAGCGCACGGGGTGCCAAACCCCTCCCCACAGGCCACATCCCACCAGGCAGAACGTTTTACACACTGAGTTTTATTGGAAGATGTACTTCACGTCAGCTTCTTTACACGTTGTCTGTGGCTCTGTCGGCACAGCCGCCAGCTGAGTAGTTGTGACAGAGACCACGTGGCCCACAAGATCTGAAGTATCTACCGTCTGGCTCTTGAGAGAAGAAGATTGCCGACCCCTGATAGTGGGTTCTGACGTGATGGCTGGGAATCTGAAGTCGCTGCCACTAACTCCTGGGGTGACCCTGGAGAGGGTGTCCCATGGAGTGCTGAGTGGGGTGGGTGGGGACCCTCCTGGAGGCCCCTTCCCTTCTGTGTCTCCATCACCGTCCTACGTAATCCCCTCCCCTGTCCGTGTGCCATTGCATTACGGGTGCCTTCTCATCTTGTCAGTTTTAGGGGCGACCCATGTATCCTAGAAAGTTCTCCTACCATCCCAGGTCTTGGACGAGGATTCATGCGCCGAGTGGGACTAGAAAGGACTTTGAAGGGCAGCTGTGAACGTGTGTCCTCCCTTTGCCACTGCCCGGCTGTGGGGCCGGTGCCAGCCACGGCGCTCTTTGTGCCTGGTAGCATCCCAGGCAGAGAATGCATCCACGTAGGCGTGACCGTCTCGTTTACTGGTATCATCATGCCAGGAATTCCAGCTCAGGGAGGTTCGACTGTGCATTTCCCACAGTGGCTTTCGTTTTGAGTTGATAAAGGGATAAAATATAGTGGCCACAGTGAAATTGGCACTTGCAAAACGTATACACGCGTATACACAGTCTGTATATAAATATACGTCTATATAGTTAAATACATGGAGAAATTCTGCATTTCTGAGTGTCTCTCACATCCTGCAGTGAACCTTGTCCTGGCCGAACTGGATTCACACTTGCGAGAGGGCGAGCGGGGCACGGGGCTTACACGATGTCTGGGGCTTTCCAAGAAGTGTGGCTGATTAATTGCGATGCTTCTGATAACAGCCTCACGCTTCGTGGAAGCCTGAAGGAAAACAGTTGTCAAAGCAGTGTGTTCTCCGTGACTTGTTCTGCTGTAAAATGTGTCTGTCTTTGTCCTTTTAATTACACAGACTCTGGTTTCTTTGCGTTTATCCATATACAAACACAAGCAGAAACACACACAAAGTCACGCACACACAGGCACACAGACACAGTCACCCATGCCCACTCATACATACACATGGGTGTACACATGTGCCCCCTCCCCCCCATACACACACACACACACACACATGTGAACCTAGACGGGGCGGTCAGCACAGCAAAAACCCCTCCCTCCTGCCCCTCACCCTGGAACAGGCTACATGCAGCTGCTTAGAAAAATAGAGCTGTATTAAAAATCAGTGCCTTTTGAGTGTCTGTCTGCGCTTGTGAAATACCTACTCTTATTTTCTGGAAGTAGCCAATTTTGCTTGATCTAGTAACGGACACATAGTGCGTTTTTGTTTGCTTGTTTTCAGTAAAGGCTCCTGTTCTTTGCATCAGTCCAACAACCAGGATAAGTGTAAGGATAAGTGACCAAAGAGGGGACAGTGATGACTGGTGCTCTTGGAGGGTCCCTGAGGGGCCCGGCCTGGGTGTTTCCCGCTGCGCCCGCGTCTGCCTTGGGCCCCAGACTCTGCCCTGTGCTCGGGTTGGGCTGCCCACGAGGCACCCATGGGCCAGAGCAGCCTGTGCTGGCGGAGGGAGTGGAACCCTCAGTTACAGGAGGTCGGGATGCAGGGCTGATCACCTCCAGTGACCTCTGCTCGCCTTGACGGAACCCCGCGCGGCACGGGCGCGGCGCTGACCCGTGAGCCTGGGGCAGGAGAGCAAAAGGAAGCCTGCCTGCTGTGCAGTCTGTGTTTATAAGTCACCCGTCAAGTGTAAAAACTGTCCCGGGAAACACGTCCCATCCCCCTAGCGTGGGCCTGGGAGACGGGTGGTACCTCCCCTTCCAGTGGCATCCAGGACACGGCGGCCCGGGAGGGTCACACCCTGGCCCCAGTCCACCCAGCCCCCTTCTCTTCACACGTCCTGTTCACTTGGGCTTGACTCATGGGGGCCTCATGGGGGCAAGGACACCCCAGGATATGAGGTCAAGCTCTGTCCACAAACCCCACATGCGGTTGCCCCTCACAGCCCCTGGGCCCGGGGATTGCATGATCCACTCGGGAGAGCAGGCGGGCAACCGCTGTACCTCTGGAAGTGGAAGTGGGCTGCTTGGGCGAGAAAGTCCAGAGTGGTTTAGAAGAGGAGCATGGGGTCTGAGTGGGTGTGGTCCCTTGGCCTGTCCTCCCCCTCTGTTTTCTCTTTGTCTCCTTTTTGTCAGGGAGGCAACAAAATGGGGTTGAAAGAATATGCTTTCTGAGATACAGCAGGCCTGGGTTGTAAACCCAGCTCTGCTGTCTACCGGCTGTGTGGATGTGGGCAGGACACATCTCCCCCATGGGTATGTGGCAAAGAGTCCGCAACTGTCTGTGGATCCTGAGACCCGAGTTAAGTCTAGGCCCGGTCCCCACGTGCCCCACTTCAGAGAGGCCTCGGCCAGAGCCCAGAGAAAGCAAAGCCGCCTTTCGGAGTCCAGCCCAGCGAGCCCCGGTGCCCACTCCCACGGTCTCACACCTCCTCCCTGTCCCGGATGCAAAAATCTTGGCCTAGAAAGTGAAAGTAACCAGTTCAGCACTGTTTCTTTGCACACTGGAACTTAGAGGTAAGATGGACTGCAGTGACCTTGATCCGTTGAGACCAGGCCCCAGACACCAGCGCTGAAGAGGTGCTGGGGTCACAGGGAGAGCGGCCCAGGCCGGCTGGGGTCTGGATTGACGCCCGGAGTCCGCTTCTCCCCCTCCTCCTTGCTCTGCATGAACTTGACGCCGTAGCCCACCTTCAGGGAGGGATGACCAGAAACGTCTAATTAGGATCCCTGGCTCAGCAACTGAGGATTCCAGTGTCAAACAGTCAGCCTCTGCAGCATTTTCCGTTGTCACTGGGCAGATGAGCAGGGCCTGGCCAGTGGTGTCCAGCATGATGTCCATGAGACTGTTGTTGGTTGGAGGCCACGAAGGGCCTTGAGCTTAAAAAAAAAAAAAAGCAGCCAGTAAGCCTGTAGTGAACATGCAGATCTTTTAAAATTCTGAGCTATAGAGAATTTTCTTCCTCCTTCCCTCCCTTCCTCCCTCCCTCCCTCTCCCTCTCTTTTTTTTTTTTCTCTGTTTTCATCTCAACTTCTGAGGCCCAGCAGTTTGTATCATAGGTCAATGCTTGGATGTTTAGGCTGATGGACCTTGGCTTGAAGTCCTGTGTTTGCCATTTTCATCTCTTTACTTGCTACCTCTGTGCTTGGCTTCCTCATCTGTAGAATGGGTGCACCAGTCCCACCTTCTCCCATGAAAATTAAATATGTTAAAGTACGAAAGTGCTTCCAGCAGCGCCTGGTACAGAGCAGGTGCTGGGCACTTGTCCTTGAGGAGGCACCTGGGTGCTCTGACTCTCAGTGTCCTTGTCTGAAACACGGGGATGAGAAAACCCACTTGGTGGCCTTGTTACAGCACTTTACTCGTGGGTCCAGGACATTTTTTTTTTTTTTTTTTTGGTCCAGGAAATCTTGATGAAATGCTGTCTGTGAGCTGGAAACTGTGACTGAGGGTCAGGGGCGTCTGGGAGTTCGTGGGATAAACATACCCTCTATCTCAGGGGAGAACAAAACCATAGAAGAAACACTGAAACATAAGTGAAAATTCTAGCAGGAAATTTTAGTAGGTGCCCTGTCAGACATAACCAGGGAGGCTAAGAACAAACAAGAAAGAGGGGAATTTGCTGTAGGTCTGGTGGTTTGGGGGCCCTCTGAGGACACACCAGGAAGAAGGCCCAGAAAGAGAATTCCAGGCAGAGGAAACTTTCTATAAAGGAACGGGATCGGGGTTACATAAAGGAACCGAGAAACCAGGGAGCCTGTGCCCTGGAGCAGGTCGGGGAGGGGCAGGATGAGACTGGGGGCAGAGGCCAGCTCCTGGATGGAGTTGTGTGTCTGTGGGAGGTGTTGGGAGTTTTATTCTGAGTTGAATGCCAAGCCGTTGAAGACTTTGTTTCATTTTACATTTAATAGTGAGACATAGGCAACCTTCCGAAAGGCGTATCTGAAGTGTCCAGCTTGGTGAATGTTGACACACGGCCTGTACCCTTCTGTCCGGAGCACGGTGCTACCTGTGCATGAGTTCCATTCACCGGAGCTGTTGGGGGGAGGACGGATGCAACGAGGGGACAGAGAAAGCAGGGGCAGTGGGAGGAGTCCAGGGTGACCTGGGGCAGAATTGAGATTCTCGTCCTGGGCGCTGCATCCCAGGGCTGCAGGAGTGTGGGGAAGGGGAGGAGGGAGGCTCGGGAGGGGAGGGGCTGGTGCATTACTGAGGTGCCAGCGGCTGCACCCGACCCAGAGCTTGGGGTGAGTCAGGGAGGATGTTGGCAGAAAGGCCCTTGTGGAATCTGCACCCTCAGAATAGTTGACGGGGCGGGGAGGGGTGGAGAATTCATTTGCTGGCTCTTGCCTGTCTCTGCTGGTGAAATTTCATCCCCAGGGCGTTCACTCCTCTGAGTTCTGTGTGGCGGGGAAGCCAGATCCCAGGTCCCGAGAGCCTCGTCTGAGGCGGAAGTGGGAAGCGGAGGCCTCACCTCCCAGGTCAGGCTGCTGTCCCAGCAGGGGTGATGGACACCCTGAGGAGGAGCAGGAGGGGCTGGGGGTCTCCGCCGAACAGGCAGTGCCGGGGGTGGGCCGGCAGCTGAGCTGGGGGAGTCCGGGGGTGCTTCAGGTGTGTCTGGCCCAGGAGGCGTCCTGCAGGGGGGCCACCAGCGGTGATGGGCAGGGCCCAGGGGCAGGCAGTGGGGATGGAGGGAAGTTCCCAGAAGGGGCTACCTTTAGAGAAAGAGCACAGGGCTGTGGGCCGAAGGGAAGAGATTCAGAGCTATTTCCTGGGCACGTGGCCGGGGAGGCACTTAGGGAGTCGGGGACACTGATGGAGCAGTGGGACGGCGGGAGCAAGTGTGTCCTTGTTTTGAGCTCGTCGTATTTTCAGTGGCTTCGAGGTCATAAATGTAGAAAATCCAGAGAAAGAGCTGGAGACCCAGAGAAACAGGGTGGGATGCGGATGAGGCCGGTGAGGCTCCGGGTTTAAGGAGACTTGCTCTCGAGGTCCTGGCCCTCCAGCCGGGCAGCTGGGGTGCGGCTCGTTAGGCGTGGGCCCCGGGCCCTTGCTGGCCTCGTCCTCTTCCCAGCCCTGCCGCAGAGCGGAGGTTGAGGTGACGCCGCCTTACGCCCCAGAACGGATGACCGCCACCAGGATCAAGGTGGAGAGGGAACGTGAGCTGGAGCCGCAGCCCAGGGCCCGGGCAGGTGGGGCGGGCTTCCCCGAGAAAGGGGTCTGAGGGCCGGCGTGGGGTGGGTGGGAGGGAGGCTGGAAGTTAGGGGCAAGTGAGTGGAGTTGAACGGAGGGCCCGGTGCGCGGTGATGCTCTCGTGAGGAGCGGGGCCTGGTGGGAGGGGGGGGAGCACGCCAGCTTCACTCTCCAGGCGCGGCGTCGGCAGGGGCAGCAGAGCCCGGGCCGCGGGTGGGGATCCACAGCCGGGGACCCCCAGAGGAGGCGGCCGTGTGCCGTGGGCGCCCGGGGTGGGGATGGGAGAGCGCGTGGGCGGTGCCCCGTCCGGAGTGTGTGCGCTGGACGTCCCCACCCTTGCCCCAGGCCTCAGCCCCGTCTCCGGTTACAGCTCTGCCTTCACCGCTGGACTTGGCCCGGAGGGGGGGGCGGGGGAAGCCAGGCCACACCGCTGCCCCGCGTTGCCGTCTGGCCGTGATGTCCCAGCAGCCTCCCCCAGGTCCCCGCAGGAACGCAGCCAGTGGCCGTCCCAGGAGCCCACCTCCACCAGCCCTCGGGCAGAGGGGCCAGGAGCAAAGGAGCATCAGGACTGGCTAGTTCCACCCCTGTCCAGTGGCCTGGGACCTGGTGAAGAGGTCCCCACCTTGCTGCCTGCTCCCACAGGCGTTCAGGGGCCTGACGCAGGACGGCTGAGCTCGGCCCTGCTGCCTCTGGGGGCTCCTGTCCCTGTGGCCTGCCTCGGTCACCGGAGCTCTGATTCTGAGGACACGACCCTGAGTCCGGGCACGGTCTGACCCAGGCCACATGCTGATGGAGAGGACGTGGCCGCAAGTACACAGAGTAAATAGCGCCGCATGTTGTTTGCCCATCTCCCGTGAGAAGCACAGACACCGCAGGGGCCGGGGATGTGCCTGTGCGGAGACGTGGGGCTCCCTTGGCCAGTCCTGTGCTTTCCTGAGACGGAGGGGAGAGGTGGTCAGTCCTGGTCACACGCAGGTCAGCGCTGCCCCCGGAGCCGGGGCTCCTGAGGCCTCTTCCCGCCGTGGGCTCCCCTTCTCCCCGCGCCTTCCCGGCAGAAGGCCTCAGCTCCTCTCCACGGGCCACGGGGAAGTCTCGTCAACCCTTCCGTGCGTTCACGTGATAAATTCCCATTTTACCACTTATTTGGTTTTATATTTCTCCACCTGCTCCGAACCCACGTGGGAGGAGGGAGGGCGCTGCTTTGCCTCGTTTCTCTTCCCTGCTCAGCAGCCCGCTCCCTCGGGACCCTGCGCCATGGGAGAGAGCCTTGGGGATGCCCCTCCCGCCTCTGGTCCAGCGGGAGCTCCGGGTTCCTGGGAAGGACGGCAGGCTGGGTTCGGGTGATGCTTCACTCAGCACCCGGGTCCTGGGGTGAGTGGTCAGGAGGAGGAGGAGGACGTGAGTGGGTGAGATCACGGCGGCCTTGGCACCGAGTCTGGCGCTTCGTGTGCTTTCTCTTGTCCAGTGCCTGTCAGGACCCTGAAGGGTTGATACTGAGAGTGCGGATTCAGTTCTAGAATGGAGCAGACAAGCCTCAGAGGGTTGGAAAAGACGGTGCCACGCACAGAAAGCACAGGTTCACCCCCACGAGGCCTTTCCTCCTTGGCCGTCCACACGGCAGCTGCTGTAGTGCAAAGCGGGGTGATGCTGGAGTGAGACGCGCCTGGGCTTGAGCTCTGGGTCCCTGGTTATGAACTCTGTTACTCGGCGGGCTGGTCTCTTAATCCTGTAACCTGAAAGGCTCCCTCCTCTGGACCTCCGGGCCTCCTCTTTGCCCCTCCTGCCCCACCAGCGTCCCCTTCTCAGCCTCCTTTGCTGGTCAGTTCTCATGTCCCAACATGTAAAGCTGGAGGCCGGGACCTACCCTGGGACCTCTTCTCTCCTCTGTTTCCATCTCTGAACCATCTCTTCCACTCCCAGCGCTTTAAAGCCTGTCTACAAAGGAGCAACTCCCAAATCAAAAGCCAGGAGCTTTGTTTTGGAGGCTGAAGGCCAGGCTCACAGATCCGGTTGCTTGCTAGGTGTCTAAAAGACATCTCAAACTTGAAGCGTCGGAAACTGGACTTGTGTTTTCTGGTTCCAAATGGATTCTTCCTGCAGGGTTCCATGTGCTCAGGACAGAACATTCTTTCTTTCTGGGACACTCTTCACCCATTCGGCCACCAGCCTGCCCGCTCTGCTTTCCAGAGAGACCGGGGTCTGAGCACCCCTCCCTGCTTCGCCCCCCCCGCGTGGCTCGAAGCCGCCAGTGTCCACTGCGGTAGCCTCCTCACCTGTCCGTCCACCTCCACCCCTGCCCGCCAGCGTCAGGCCCCCAGGCAGAGGGGCACCTCCTGCCAGGACCCATCACCCCCCGCCCCTCCCGGCCCTGCCCCCTGCTCCACCTCGTCTCCCTGTGTGCCATTCTGGCCATGGTGTCCATGCTCCCCGACCCTCGGGCCCGGGCCTGCACCCCCGATGGGTCACCTTCCTCCTGCTCTCACCTACTCGCCTCTGACTCATCCCTCAAATCTCAGTGGAGACACCCTTTGATCCCACTGTTCTCATCCCCCCACTGGCCTCAGTACCTTTCAGGGGTTATAATTACAGAGTTCTTGAAGACATCAGGGCCTTACTTGACCAGTTTCCATCTTGTCTGCTGGACGGCAGCTCCCTGAGCTCCGCGGGCCCCTTAGCGTGTGCCCTGGCTCGGCTCAGCGCCAGGTGCATGGCAGGCACTCGTCGGACGTGCCGCGATGGGAAGGAGGTTTGCATTTAGGTGCTTCTCAGACACCAGGTGCCAAAGGTCACTGCTAGGCTGAGCTGGGCCCTGGCACCTGTTCAGGCTGGCCGAGGGCTCTGCCTACCTCCTGCCGTCCCACTGCCCCAGACTCCTCTTGCCAGTCCTACAGGAGGTCCTCGCAGTCTCTGGTGACACCTACTGGTGCTCTGCCCACGGGACAGTCCCCAGGAGGGAAAGAGGTCCAAGTAGCCCGGGACAATCGAAACCACGCCCTCTTCGCAGGAGTCTCACTGCCCCTGGCCTGGATCACGGCCCCCTTGTATCTGGGCAGAGCCATCTCTTCCCTGCCCTGGGGTTGTGAGGCTTCCCCTGACCCACCTCTCCTCTCGACCCACCTCTCCTCTCTCCCCCCTCTCCCACCTCTCCTCCCTGGGCTGTGCTGCAGGGCTCGGTCCCCCTCCCACCTCTGCGCCCGAGAGCCCCTTCCTCCTCAGGGCTCTGCCCTCACTGGGACCTTCTTCCCTTTGCTCGTCCCGTGGCTGCTCACGCCCTTCTTAGCTCTCAGCCCGGAGCTCACCCAGCCAGGAGGTCTTCCCAGGCCGGCGCACCCCACGTGCACCCTGGCCCCCACGTCACCGACGTGTCCCCAGCGGCACTGATCACTCGTGGCAGCTGGCTCGCTTCCCTGTGTCTGTCTCTGCGTTTCCTCTCTGCCCTCTCCTCTGTCTGGCTCGTCCCTCCAACAGGGCGGGGCCCCCTCGTCTGCGTGTTTACACGTTTGCTCCTTATGGCAGGACGTATGGGTCGGGCGCTGTGCAAATACGTGTTGGCTGAATGAGTGAAGGAACGAACAAGCTCGTATTGGGTGCCGGGCATCAGGCCGTGAACTCCTCATCCACTGGTCCATTTAGTCTTCAGGATGACCTTGGATGGGGAAAAATCCCACAAACTTTTACGCCTGTTTCTGGGTCTGGAAACAGACACAGGAGGAGAAACTGACGTGGGTGGTGGGTGTCTGCAGGCTCCAGACCTTGCCCCTCCCCAGCCTTGGGGAGCACTTCCCCCTCTGGCCCCATCCCCGCTTCACTGTACCCCAGCAAGCAGGCGTGTTCTCGGGCGGGAGGGCGCCTGGTAGCCTCTCCTCACCGTTCTCTCGCTGTACGTGCTCTTCCTGAGACAGAGGATGGGTGGCCCTGGTCTCCCGGACCTGGTGATCCTGCTGTCAGCAGGCCGGGGGTGGGGGTTTCTTTCTAGCAGTACTTTGTCTCTTACCACCAGGCTGCCTCTAAAACACTTAGCCTTCATTCCCCCATAGACTGGGCACCCTGACCACACCCTCCCTCCAGCCTAAGGGACCTGGGAGGTGGGCATCAATGAGCGAGGGGATCTGGGGCCTCTGGGGACCAATTCACTTTGACCTAGAAGGGAAATGCAGGCCGGGAATCTCCAGAAAGTTCTAGAATAGGAGGTGGAGGTGGAACCTGGACCCTGGGTTGTCCTCTTTGCTCCTCACACGGTCCACACCATGGCCCTGGGATGCAGCTAATAACAATCTTTAGGTGTTTTTTTTTGTTTTTTGTTGGTTTTTTTGTGTGTTTTTTTTAAAAAATGGGGAAAGCTCCTTGTTCACCTGTAAAGAACGGATGCTAATATCTGCCCTGTGAGAGCATTGGATGAGACCCTGTGTGTGACCTCAAGGCAGTGGAGCTATCCGATGACTGGCTGGTTGTTACTATACTCATACCCAGGGTGCTTTCTAAGCTCAGATGTGTGTGTAGAATAGTGGTCCAGCGCTCGATGTCCAAGCCTCACTACCTGGCTTGATTCCTGCCTCTGCCACTTGCTGGCTGTGTGATGTTGGATAAATTACTTAACGTCTCTGAGCTTTGGCTTCCCCATGCATCAGCACGCCCATATTGCAGGGTTGCTGTGAAATCAGAGCACATAACTGTCTAAAGTAGCTGGTAGGTGGTGCACAGGGCAGGTCCAGCACTTCCCTTTTCTTCCTCACCATTTCGCAAATGGGTGGAGAGAGGCCCCGGCCTGCCCTTGCTGAGAGCTGCAGGGAGCTCATGACATGCGCCAGGATTTTAGTGACTCCAAAGAACGTGCTCGTTGCTGGTTAGGGTGTCCCTGTGTCCTCGGCCCCCACCAGTGAACCCTCCCAGCATCTGCAGGTATTTGCTGGCCGTGGCATAGAGCTCTCTCCCATCTGTCCTGCTGTCTGTCTGTCTGTCTCCCTCCACGGTGGCTCCCTTGAAAATGGGGGCCTGTCCCCCTGACCGGCAGCTCTTGGGTCCAGAAGTGCATATTGAGCCCCACAAGGCCTCTGCCATCCCCCAGACCTCCTGGGGATGTCTGCACCAGCTGTCCTCCAGGGCTCCAGTTCACCTCTGGAAACAGCCCTCATGGCTGCCTGCCCGTCCCTGGCCATCCCGCTGCCCCCTCCCCTAGAGCCTCCTGCTGCCTCAGCAGTGAGGGCCCCAGGGCAAGGCTCAGGCCTACTATTAAAAAAAAAGAATGACACTGATAACCTACAAACACTGTACTAGTGAATCATGTTCAGACCTTTAAAACAAATTTGAAAATGCAGAAAGGGAAAAAAGAAATAAAAACCACTTCAAGTTCTGCCCCCCAGAGGTAACCACAGTTAGTTTAAGTGTCATATATGTTCTTCCAGACCCCTGTGTATATACGTCAGTTTGTCGTAGTGAGTACGAGAGTGCTGGAGTCATACTGAGTTTGAATTCTGTTTCCACCACTAACTAGGGGTGTGCTTTGCGCAGGTCATCTAAGCTCTCTTAGACTCAGTTTTCTCATCTGAAAAATGGGCATGACAACTACACGGACGTGTGTCAGGATGCTGAACACTGGCATCTGTCAGCGGGAACATGCCTTGGCCGTGCCCTCGGGAGCTGTGAGTCTACAGTGCGTGTGCGCGTAGATTCCTAACTGCCCCCATTGGGATCTTACTCTTTCCGCTCTTCCTCCTCCGGTGTGCGCGTAGATTCCTAACTGCCCCCGTTGGGATCTTACTCTTTCCGCTCTTCCTCCTCCGGTGTGCGCGTAGATTCCTAACTGCCCCCGTTGGGATCTTACTCTTTCCGCTCTTCCTCCTCCGGTGTGCGCGTAGATTCCTAACTGCCCCCGTTGGGATCTTACTCTTTCCGCTCTTCCTCCTCCGGTGTGCGCGTAGATTCCTAACTGCCCCCGTTGGGATCTTGCTCTTTCCGCTCTTCCTCCTCCGGTGTGCGCGTAGATTCCTAACTGCCCCCGTTGGGATCTTGCTCTTTCCGCTCTTCCTCCTCCGGTGTGCGCGTAGATTCCTAACTGCCCCCGTTGGGATCTTACTCTTTCCGCTCTTCCTCCTCCGGTGTGCGCGTAGATTCCTAACTGCCCCCGTTGGGATCCTGTTCTTTCCGCTCTTCCTCCTCCGGTGTGCGCGTAGATTCCTAACTGCCCCCGTTGGGATCTTACTCTTTCCGCTCTTCCTCCTCCGGTGTGCGCGTAGATTCCTAACTGCCCCCGTTGGGATCCTATTCTTTCCGCTCTTCCTCCTCCGGGTGAGGGAGCTGCCAGGGAGCCAGGGTTGCTCAGCTGGAGAAGATTGGAGGGAGGAGGACGCTGACGGTCTTGAAACATCTAACCGGCTTTTGTGAGAGACACGGGACCTGTTCTGGATTTGGTGCCAGCAGAGGACACACTCAAGGGCAGGGTCTTGCCGTCTGCCCACCCCAGGTTCCCCAGTGCCCTGCCCAGAGCCAGGTGTAAGTGGGCACAAGCAGACGGACCCGATGGGCAGAACTCGGAGAGCACGTGAAACCTCTGGGTGCAGAAGCCCCTTGTACGTGTCAGGGGTGTCCAGAGGCAGAAGGGCTGCCTCAGGAAGTAGCATGCTGGCTGGCTGTCCCTGCAGGCTTTGGAGACAGACTTGGGCGCCTTTGTGCTGGGTGGCCTTGGGCAGGTGACCTTGGAGAGACTGCATGCTGTAGTGGTCCAGAGCCAGAGGCTGGGGTAGCATGCTGACTTTGCCATTTGCTAGCTCTGTGGCCTTGGACGTCTTGCTGACTTCTGTGTGCCTTTCTTTCCACATCTGCAAACGGCAGCACCTGTCCCGTAAAGCTGTAGGGGGAGCTCAGTCAACGTGCTGATGAATTCGACATGCCTAGCACAAGGTCTGTGCAGAGCAAGCCCTCTACATCTGTCTCCTGACCACGGGGATAACTCCATCCCCCGGCAGAGCAGAAACTGTCCACATCGTGCACCCAGCACAGTATCTGGACGTGTGGGCGCGCAGTCTTGGAAGCCCTTACGATTCTAATTATTCGTATCGACCCTGGGACCTTGGGGCCTGGCTCTCCACAGTAGGGGTGTGTGGACGATTTCCTGGCTGGCCTCGGAGCCGCTGAGGAGCTGTGCCGTGAGTCTGCCGGGGGTCTGATTCATCTCTCTCCTCCTCTGCCTCTTCCCCTGCCCACTTGGAATGTCATCATCCCATCTGTGGTGAGCTGCACTCAGCAGCGACTGCCGGGCGGTGATGGATGGGCCGTGATTGCTTCCTCCCACGGCGCTCTGCTCCTTGCTTCTCGTGGTGCTGCTCAGCTAGGCCGGGGAACCGTCTCCCCTCCGACATTCTAGACACAGGTAGACCTTCATTCAAACCCAGAAACTCCTCCTATCTGGTGAGTTTCTTAACCTCTCTTAGCCTCAGTTCTTAACATCCGTGTAACAGAAACAAAGTCTACCTCCTCAGATGGTTGTTGTGGGTAAAATTTCCAGGTGGGTGAATGGCACACAGTAGGCACTCAATAATTGCCAGCACCCTTTTTTTCCCAACTGGAGAAACTCTTGGCTGAGAGCCAGGGGACAGGGAGCCAGGGGACAGCATGGCACATCTTCTCTAGACAGAACCATGGGTGTTCAGCACGAAGCAGAAGGACGGCAGAGACCATCTTGTGCAAACCCTCCTGCCCTGATGCTCAGACACACTCTCCCCTTTTGCCATTTGGTAGACTGAGGGCAGCTTGAAGCGTTTTTCCCGGGAAACTGCAGTGAATTCATGGTGTGTCCCCCTGGGAGCAGCAGCCCTGATCAACCAAGACTTGGCCTCTGTTGAAGGCTTCTGGTGAAAAAGATCTCATACTGTGGAAAGGGATCTTGTTGCTCTCCAGAAGTCTAGAATGTTCTGCCTTCCTGAAAGATGAGGGAGTACGAATGGCAGTGGGTGACAGTAAATGAACTCCAGGGGAACAGGGGCTTTGTAATCAGCCATGTCTATTTTGTGTTTTCACACTTTCAAGAAGGAAAATCAACCAACTAACCAAGAGCTAATTAAACACACGTTTTGATTCCTGAGAACTTACCCTTATCCTTAATTCCAGAACTACTCTTTATGTTGATCCTGAATGATTACCTATAAATCTGTATTGATTGGTTAAGTGAAGGTAATCCAGTTTGTCAGTAGCTTCTTTACCGGGAAAATGAGCTTCTTTTTCTTATGCTTTTCCCATAGGCTTGGGGGTAGCTGGAGTTCCTCTCTCCTCAATTCTAGACAGTCCTGCAGATATTATGTCCCACGTTTGAAGGAGGAAGAAGGGAAAGTACACCTGCCAATCCCTTCTACCTATCTGTCCCCTTACATTGGGAAAAGCAAAAGCTTTTTAAGACACCACCCCTCCTCAACCAAGCACGCTTCTGGTATTTATGTCCTTGGCCAGAACTGGGTCACAGGTCCATCCCTCGCTGGAAGGGCGGCTGGAAAGGTGGGAAACAGAATCACAATAATTGGCTTAGACCGACCAGCCACAGCTTTTCTCCATAGGCTGAAAATGCTGCCATTCTGCATAAAAGTGACACTCTTTCAGCAAGGAAGGAGTGGGGAACGGGTATTCGGGTGGCAGCTGACAGTGTGTGCGACACCTCAGTGGCAGGAGCCCTGGAGCCTGTGCGATCTTCTCACCGGATTGTCAACATCATGATGCAGCCCACGCCCGAGAGGCGTCCAGGCCGCCACTCAGCCTTTACTTCTTGGCTCAGGCGTCACTGGTCGTTCTGTTCAGCACAGACTCGAGGCCTGTTCTGTGCCTGGAGCCGTGAAGGCAGTGGACCTACAGCTGGACTGAGACTCAGCCGGGTGTCCAGGCTCACCGGGGAGACAGCCATGCCAGTCAGTGCCTTCAGCATGGTGCCATCAGCTCTAGGACACGGGGCCCTGCCGAGGGCTCCTTACCCAGGCTAGGGCGAGTGGAAGCAAGGGTTGAGGAGGAGGAGCCCGTGAAGCAGGGGGACACAGGACGCCACGGCAGCGCTGACGCTTCCTTGAGCTTACCTGTCCCCAGTCCTCGTCACAGCCCACGAGCGCCCTGAAGATAGGGGCGGTGTCTTATCTATTATCCCACTTACGTGTCCCTGGAACTAGCTCAGTGCCTGGAATGTGTCTGGAGCTCTGTAAGTATTTCAGTTCGAATAAATGAGTTAACGTGGAAATAAATAGATCATTATCCAAGATGTGGGCGTATCTTGGCCAAAGGGATGTAGTTACGGGCTGAGAGGGACTTTGGATGCTAACTCCCCTCCCTGCCAAGAGGTGAACCTCTGGGGCCCCCTTCCCTGGGGAGCCTGGCTGCAGCGGGTATTCTGGGGGCCATTTGTCCTGACTTACTAGGTCAGCTGTAAATGCCCCCTTGAGGCTTTGGAGTGTATGAGGCTGAGTGATGGCCCCAGAAGGGGATTGGCAGGTGGCTTGGGGACTGATTTCTTGAAGCAGTTTGGGCAAGCGCTAACGTCTTTGAAACGTTTCAATCTTTTCTGTGGTCATGGCTTTCGGACTGTCTTTGACCATCCCGGTTTGGGAATCAGGGCGTCCCCTTGGGATATTTGCAGAGACAAGGCTCAGTAGCTTTGCCTGCCCTGAGCTCCAGCCGTCAGCCTCCAGAGGTTTGCTCATAATCAAGGCTACAACCTTCTGAGTCAACTCATTTTAAATGATGCATGGTCCCAGCCAGCCCCTCTGGCTGGCGGCCTGCCAACCGTAAAGCAATTGGCCGTCACCCGCAGCTGCCGCTGTCCTGGGCGGCGCCGTCTAAACACTGTGCGCCGCTGGCATCCTCTTGCATATCTGGTTCTAGACAGACAGCTCCATGCTGTTTCCAAAATAACTCCTTCCTTGGGGCTTGTCAGACCTCTGGTGCCTTTGGGATAAATACTAAAAATACCTCCTCCCAAATCAGGGAGGATCTCATTCTTTCCCCTCACTGCTGATTGGAAAAGGGGCCTCAAACTGGTCCCGCAGTGAAACATTTGTGAAAACGTATGAAAAGAGATTATTGCACATGGAATTGATGGGATGACAGGACTGCCTGATAACGTGTGATTATTATAGTGATGTATATAGTAACCAGACTGCTTCAAGGGCAGTATTTGCACTAAGTTGCCTCCGGTGCCGCGTTGAAGTCCTGTTACGGCTTGATCTTGCTCGTCCTCCAAGCAGCCTTGCAACAAGTGTGTATTTTGTAAGGTGTCCCATGTCACACATACTGACACCGACAGAGAGATGAGGAGACTTGCAATGGAGCTGACACTTGGGCCTGGAACCTTAACGCTGGCAGTTGGTGCTCTTTCTGGGATTCTTAAAAATTGAAGTATAATTGACTTACAATGTTGTGTTAGTTTCAGGTGTACAGCAAAGTGATTAAGTTACACACACATGCACACACACACATATTCTTTTTCAGATTCTTTTCCATGTTAGGTTATTATAAGATATTGAATATAGTTCCCTGTGCTATACAGTAGGTCCTTGTTGTTTATCTATTTTATATATAGTAGTTTGTATCTGCTAATCCCAAACTCCTAATTTATCCCTCCCCTACCCGTTCCCCTTTGAAAGAAACGGTAAGTTTCTTTCTGGGAATTTTAGGGCAACTTAAAGAATCCCTTTTCCTTCCAACTTTTTTTTTAAAGTGAGAAATCATGAAGACATTCAGATAAGACTTTTATGTAATATCATATAATAAGACATTTATGTAATATCGTATAAGACATTTATGTAATATCGTATAATGAAGTATTTTTCACTGTGTGAGTGACTCCATTGCCTTTGTGTAACTGAGCGGTCTTGCTTCTTCTGGGATTATGCCTGCTTCTGGAATTGCACCTGAAGCTCCCTGGGGCGGCATAACAGACACCTTGCAGGTGGGCCCCCAGCACGTTTCCTGTTTCATTGACACCCTGCTGGCTTGGGATTTTCATCTATAAGTTCCTGCCTTTATGAATGAAGTTCCCTCTGCCTGTATCGCCTTTTGGTCTTTTGTCCATCTGGCTGAGTCTTACTGTTCCTTTAAGGGAAACCTCAAACATCACCTTTCCAGGAAAGCTTCCCTGACCTCCCCAGGCTGGGCCAGGTGTTGGATCTGTGTCCTGTGTGCCTTAGCAACCCAGACCCATTTCTGTCACTTGCGACCCCATTGATCATGTGGATTTCCGTGTCTGACTCCCTCTGATGGACGACTGTGAGCTCCTTGTGGGTGGGGACCATGCCTGTTCTTATCTCATCCCTGTATGAGCACAGTATTGGCAGAGCCGATGCTTAACAAGTACATTTGGGAGTAAATGAAACACTCTGTCAATGTGGCGCTGCCTCTGCGTCTGCCCCATGCTGGACGTCCTGCATGCGGGGGGGTTGGCGCGGGGTCCCGATGACGTCACGTGCCATGGAGGAACCGTGGGCTGCGTTTGCTCATCAATCTCTGTTTCCTCTTGCTTTTCTCAGACGTGCTCTGCCCCAGCGTTCGTGTAGAAGGAGATCGCTTTAAGCACACCAATGGCAAAAGCAAGGAAATCACAGGTAAGAGAGTAACAGCCACCCTGCACGGCTTGCTTTGCTGCGCGTTTTGCTGGACTTGACCATGACCCTCCTTGATTCAAGGGTAGCCTTGCTGGTGCTGTCCTCATTCCTGTCCTTCACCACTGTCCTAATAGGATGGTCTGAACTGTGCAGGTCGCAGCTCCCATCAACGAACCATCCAACAGGGAAGACCATTCACGTGTTCCCTCTGGGAGCAGGTGGTGATGCTGTAGGGTCGGTAGAGAATGCAGTGGCGTGAGCGACATGGTGAGTGAGTGATTGGCAGCCGGGCAAAGGGTGAATAAATAAATGCATTTGGGAGTGAATCAGAGTCCTAAATACATGAGTGAATCAATGGATGAGGGAACACAGAGACACACGACTGCGGAGCCAGCAGCAGAAATGAACTCCGCAGAGGCTGTCTCTGTACACGACCACGACGGGGTAGCTGGGGTGCGTGGGGGTGGCTGAGCCGGCTTCCTCCTCGCCCTGATGGCGATGAGCATCCGCTGACTACTCCCTGTGGCCAGGCGTCCAGCTGAACACTCCAAGTGCAGGATCTCAGGGAAGCTTTCCTCCCCCTCCAGGACACCCGCCCTGCTCTCCTCACCAACGCCGGCCGGGTCAGGAGCCCCGTCTCTCCACCCCAGAGCATCTCGGGTCCATGTCTAAGCAGTGCAGTCCGTCTCCCATCCAAGGCAGTGAGCCCCGGGCCATCAGAACCCCGTGTCTTATAGGTGCTGCAGTGCCCTGCCCTTCCCCAGGGACCCTGCCCAGGTTTGCCTGCCCATGCGAACACGCCAGCATCTGCACCCTGGCGCCTGAGGGATGTTTCTAGAACAGCAGAAGCCTATGCTCCCTGTGTGCACGGCAGGTGAAATGTGCCAGGGGGTTAACACTCCTCGGGAGTGACCCAGCCCTCAACCAGTGAGCGTCGGTAAAGAAACACCCGGCTCCTTGACCCACTTCCCAGCACGTCCCCGCGGGGGCAGCCGGCTTGGTGCCGCTCTCCTCGTCGGCTGCCGTGCCTCCCTCCCTGCTGTCCCTTCTCCTCGATCGAGCGTCTCCCAGATAAGCTAGCACTTCTCGGGGAGCGCCTGGGCTGTAGTCAGTGCTCAGTGAGGTGCTCTCTCTATCAGGATGTCTTTGTCCAACTCCTGAGAGCAAGACGACTTCCATCCTAGTCACTGCATTAATGCAGCTACCTTGAGGTGAAAATATTTATAGCTGAGTCACCGTCCAAAGGGCAAAACTGCTGGGAACACAAATGTCCCCACTGATTGCCTCGGTAATACCCAGCGGAGCTCTGGCTCTGGATAATCTATTCTCCATCCCTCGAGCCTGGCTGGGCCTGCCGGTTCTGCCCCGGGGTAACTTCCTCTGAAGTCACTCTGGAAAGCAGATCTTTGCCTTGCTGCGTTATCCATATCGGGCTTCCTGAGCGATGAATCCTTCGTAACGGTATCTCCCCTAAATAATTCATTATCCAGTGTGTCTGTTCATAGAAGGGAAGTTATGACAGTAATACCGTTAATAACAGAAATAGTAATGATTGATGCGTACCAGCACTTACATGCTTACCACGTCCTTGCACACCAAGGGATTTGCACTTATTTTCTCAGTTAACCCTTACAGTGTAGGAGACCAGCACCACTGTGTCTTTTGTAGCTGGGGAAACAGGTACAGACACATTAAGTAATTTGCCTGAGTTTGTGGTGGAGTCAGGGCTCACATCCAGCCCATCGGAAGGAAGAGAGGGAGGGAGGGAGGAGGCACAAATGAACACCATTTCATCTGCCTTATCGTCTGTAAATCAGAATGAGCTTTCCTCTCGTTCTACGGACTGAAGAGCCCCCAGTATTTTTTTCCACTGAAGAATAACTGATTCTGGCTGGGAAGATTCAGAATGTGTGTGTGTGTGTGTGTGTATGTGTTTGTGCATGCGTGTGCGTGCGTGCATGTCTGTGTGCGCACATGTGTGCTTATGCAAGCTGGGAACAAATCCTTTTGGCTCTGGCATGTGAGGATCCCGCTGAGGAGTCTTGTGGTGATTGGATAGAAATGGGACCCTCTGTGCGGAATCCGCTGTGTGGATCTGCTGCCAGTGGAGCCTGGAACCTCGCCTCCCCTTGGTGGGCTCCGAGGCCCCCAGGAAGTAAATCACAGTGCTGGGTGGGCATCCATCAGCACACGGTGCAGATGCCCCGCTTGTGCAGCTCTGAGAGCAGAGAGCCTGCGGGATCTATCGTCTCCTCTAATTATAACCAGACCAGAAAAAAGGCTCCTGCCAGCTGGAGCTGAGACCGGAGTTAGGGAGAGATGGCACCGCATACTTGCCAACTTAAACGCAGTCGGGTAATCGGAGCAGCTTTTGTAAAAAATGCAGTTCCCCAAAGCCTCACCTCCAGGCGGTTCCTTAAATGACTCTGGCTATTTTTAGGGCTTATCTGGGCTGGAACAGTGAGGACGGGGAACAGAACAGACAAAGCAGTTTGGAGGCGTGGGTCTGGCCCTGCTGCTCCCCAGCCAGGCGGCCTGGGTCCATCACCCGACTCTCTGAGATTCAGTTTCCCCACTTACGCAACAATACATCCAACATGATCTCTCTGAGGACCCCTCCCGGCTCTAAAAACGGAATGTTCTGCAAATTCTAGTGACTAAAGGTGTTATACAGCATTCCTGGGGGGTCAGCTATTTCAGGCTGCAAGAAAGTGCTGGCCACGGTCCAGCTCTGAGATTTGGCCACAGAGATCCTAATGTCTCTCTCCTCCTACCTGGGTTCCGACCTCCAGATAACCGTCGCCATGTCACGAGCATCTCAGATGGTCTCAGCTCAGTGCTCCTTCCCTCCCTCCTCCCCAGGCCTGTGTTTCCGAGTCTAGTCCTCACCAGTCTCCCGGGTCCTCCATCCCCACTGCCAGAATGGTCTTTGAGCATAGAAACAAGATTGTGTTTCTCCCTTGCTTTACAGCCCTTCCGAGGCTCCCCACTGCCTGTAGAAAGAAACTCAAACTGCCTCGCGTGGCCGACAGAGCCCAGCCTGATCTGCCCCTGCCTAGCTCACTCCCCTAACCATGGCTCCTGACATCCCGAAATAGTGGGATTCTCAGAAAGAACCTCGGTGACTCAGGTCCGGTGACCTTTGCACATCCAGTTACCTTGGATGCCCTTCCTTCCATCTGTGTCTGCCCAGATTTTATTTGTTCTTTAAATTCAGGCCAGACCTTGCCTCCTCTGGGAAGCCTTCCCTGATTGCTCCTCAGCTGGGCAGGGAAAATATTCCATGTGCTGTTATTACAAGCCCAGCCATTCCCCCTCCTTCTCATTTACCCATGATACCAACACGGCTTCTCTCTGTGCCTGTTTCCCTGTAGACACTAAACTTTTGGGGGTTGGGGTTGGGATTTTGTCCTGTTGATCATTGGAGCAGCCAACAGGGCATCTAAGATGGAGGAGGCCCTTAATGGTTTAGTGAATTCCTTTCTTCTCTCCTTCCCTCTTTCCACTGACGGTGCCTCAGTTAAGAACGACAACCAGAGCCCTTACTTTTTGAGGGATGGAAACATGAATCAGATCAGGTCCCATCCTTCAAATTGCTCACCTTCTCCTGGGGACACATAAACTGTGTGCACCTCGGCCAGACCCACGAAAGACTCGGGAGTAACTTCCGTGCCTGGGGGTCCGGCAAAGCTTTGTCTATCACAGACCTTTGAAGGACTCTGGGCGATCGTCACGGTGTCCCCGATACCACCTGGTTCAGCTGAGTCCGTGACTTCGGAGAGGTGCATCCTTGCAGCTTCTACATTAAACAATCGCCGCTTTATCTCGCAGTGCCTCGCTCGCATCAGGGTCCATTTACCTCGGGAACATTTTTCATTTTCCTTCCCGGCCTTTATTTATTGCAGGCAATTCATCTTTCTCTCAATGCCCTTTGCTGCTTCCTAGTTAATTGCTTGTTGTTCAGAGTTTTGTGGTGTTTAAGTCTTTGTTTTTATCCATGGAAGCCAATGAAAGTGGAACTGGAAAGTAGAGCATATGTTTGCTTTTTTAAAACTATTTTTTATTCTCCCACATATAACTGCTACAAGGAAGCCCAGCTTAAGGTGGCGGTTTCCAGTGACAGGGATGGAGCTGTGAAGTGGGGGAGCAGGCCTCTTTGCCGTTCTGCCTGACACCTTACTGGGCGGCATCGGGCCCGTGCCCGCCGGATCTTGAGCCCGCTCTCTGAGTCAGAGCCAGCACTCAGTGGGAGCCCCCGGGGCCCGCGCACCCCTGTGGGCCTTGGGCAGCCCCGTGAAGTGGGAGTTTGCAGGGGCTGAGTAGTTGCACCAGAGTCGTGGAGCTGCAGAGTCTAAGAGCAGGGAGGGCCCAGGTGTGTCTCACTGAGACGCTCTCCGGTCCCCATTTTCCCTCCTTAAATGAAAGTGGCTGCTTCCCTGGAGCGACAGCCCACCCCATGTCCAGGCAGTTACCGCTCCAGGGGTTTTGCTCCCAGGCCGCTGAGAGCCTCTGAGTGCTGACAAACGGGAGAGCCCGCCGGGACCCAGTTGCTCCCGCAGGGGGAGATGTCAGGGACACCTGGAGGCCCGGAGGCGGCGAGCCTGCAAGTCGGGCCCTTACCCTTGCGTCGTTGCTGAAGGAGACGCGAGGATGGGGGCTGTGCCACGGCTGGCGCTGGGCCGGCTTTCACACCCAGGGTAGAGTGGCTCCAATACCTGCGCCCGCCTCTTCTGCCTTTCCTGGGAACAGAATCTGAGCCTAAACGAGCCTTTTACCGCTTGGTGTCCCTTCCATGGAACCCTTGTGGGCCAGTCACCCCATTCCCAAGCACCAGCCCCTCCCACTGTCCTCTGCTTCCCAGCCCCGCGGGTCACTTCCAGGTCCAGGGCCCCAGTGCACGGGCGGCCCTTTGGATCTTCACGAGATCCCTCCTTGTGTGGCCCAGTGCGGTCCACCAGCTGATCCCGCTGGACCTGCCGGGCTCTGTGAGGCCTTAAACCCAGAGCTGCCAGTGATGACGTTGGGGGTGCCTGCCCCTTGGGGGGGCCCCCACCATCTCTGGGGAGGCTAGATCGTTTGCCTCAGTGTGCACTAAATAGCACACTGTTCCAAGGTATGCCGTCTTCATCCATGAGGGAGCTTCTGGGCACATGTTTTCTACCTTAAGGACCAAGTCTCATTTAACGTTGTGCCGAGAATTCTGTTAATTCGCTGGTGTGTGAGATGCTGTTTAGAAATGGCCTGATGGCAACTCTTAGTCGTTTTCTGAGAACTAGGCAACCTCAGAATGGCAGGGGCTGGGGAGGGGCCGGTGCCTAAAGTCCCCCAGGGCCTCAATCTCAGCACAGCCTCGCTCTGCGTGGAATCCCTTCCCAGACCATCGCAGGCCCTGCCCCAGGCCTGGAACAGCCGCTGCTCAGGTGGCCCGCCCCCTGAGGCCTGCCCGGTCACCCCTGCTCACCTCCCATCAAATCCTGTTTAATTATTCCTCACTGCCTGAAATTGTCCTTTACATTTGTGCTGGACATGTGCTTATTCTTGGTCTCCCGCTAGGGCACCAGTTCTCCCAGCTGCGTCTCCAGTGCTCATACATGCTTGGCACAGAGCAGGATCTCAAAAAATATGTATAGAATGCGTAAATGATATCCATGGGTAGAATCTAGTGGGAGAAGAGGCTGTAATCATTGTAAAGGGAAATAATTAATACGAAAATTATTTTGTGGGTCTTCCGCTCTATGTCAGGCTCTGTACGAAGAGCTTTGTATCATATTCAAGCTTCACCACAATCCTGTGAGGTGCAAAGACAATCCCCTTTTTACAGATGAAGAAATTGGTGCTCAGAGACGTCAGGCAACCTGCCTAAGGTCACACAGCTAGGACCTGGTGGTCAGGAACACAGCCCAGGCCTGTCTGACTCTGCTGCTGGAACTCTCAGTTGATGCTAATTCCTTTCTGTCCTTGCAGCATCTTACACTGGGCTTGGAACAGAGAGGCTCTCCAAATACAAGTTGAATGACTAAATCATCTCTTAGCACAGAATCTAGTTAGAAGATGTTTGAATCATCCTAATGTGAGCCCTGCAAGTTCATTTCCCGTTTTCCACGGCAGCACCTCAGAATGTTGGAGACAGCAAGAACCTTCCTGAAGTCTCGTGGCTTAGGTGCCACTGACGCCGAGTGGTGTGTTAGCCCGGGGATGCGGAGACAAGTGAGGCCTGGTGCCCACCCGCAGGCGGCTTCCTCTCACCTGCCGCGAGGTTCCCCTTCCCCAGGGACGCAGTGTCAGGCCGGTACCTCCCACCGTTGCCTCCGTGTGGGCGTCGTGGTCGGGCTCCTCTGAGGACCCCAGCTGCAGGACTCAAGGCAGCCCCCCCAGACCGGTCCAGGTGGTTTTGTAGGGGGTCATGGATAAGTATGTGCTGTTGATGGTGGGGAATCCTGAGTGAATAACTGACCTGCTGAGTCGGATTCCTACCACGGCTGAACGACCGCCCTGGGATTCTCTTGACAGCCAAGGTGGCGGGTGTCAAGCCTTCTGTCACAACCAAGTACTGAGGCTCTTGCGGGTTCTGTAACCCGCTCAGCATCACACAAATGTGTGACTGAGCTGGATGACCCCTGTCCCGCCAGCTCCCCTGAGCCCAAAATTCGTGTCTTTTCCATTACTTCGTGTGGCCAGTGAGCAAGGTCCTCTCTCAGAGCCGAAACAAAACGAAATACGCCTTTCCATTAATGCAGTATCACGAACAGTCTTCTTCTCTCTGATGTTTCGCGCTTTAAAATCATGCAATTTAAATGCTGCTAAATTATAACTCAAGCAAAGTCCAAATGAATTGCGGAAATGTGGCTGCAAGAAGGAAAGCCGAAGTTGCCACTTGGCCTGCAGAGCCAGCCTGTGTGAGCCGGGGGTCCCCATGTGGGCTCCCTGAATGCCAGTCACACGGCCAGAATGGTGGCCGACTGCTTACTTCAAGCTCGCCTGTGATCCAGGACTTTCACGAAGGCTCGTGTTTCATCGGAAACCCCAGCGTCTCTGCCTGTTTCCTGCAATTGGCCATGGAAACAGAAGCTGTCCTTCTCCTCCCTCTGTTGTTTCTGTTTTCACCTGGGAGATGTATTTGCACAGTTCCCTCCGCTTAAATCCCACACTCGCTCCCCCAGGGCAGGGCGGGCTGGCCACCTTCCCAGAGAGCAGATGTGCTTTTCCTCTGTCTCCCGGGCTCCTCTGGCCAAACTCACTCCTGGCTCTTCTTTCTGGACAGGTTTTGACCTGATGGATTTGTTCAGTGTGAAGGCGACCTTGGGGGAGAGAGAGAACGGGGCGCAGAGTTCCTACGTCCGGATGGGATCCTTCCCTGTGGTGCAAAGGACTGAGTGAGTGATTGCTTCCCCTTCTAGACCTGCCCGGGACGCCTCTGCAAGGGTGGGAAGGCGCTGCTCAGCACGGTTGCTCACTGAGCGCTGGGCAGGGATTTCGCCCACAGAGTGCCTGGTGAGGTCAACCCTGAAAGGAAGCAGCCGAATCGCTGGCCCGGGAATTCAGCCTGTTTCTTAGCCATGTATCACCGTTGACGCTGTTGGTCCCCTGGCCCTTCTACACTCACCTGTCCATACAGGTGTGCTGTTCATCCTCCATCCATTCATGCCTGCATTTTTCTGTTAGTTCAGTAAACAGCAGACGTTTATCATTTATGGCTTAGATCCACGGCACCTACCGCGGACCAGCCACTGCATGACACGCAGGCAGAGCACCACCCAGACCAGCCACTGCATGACACGCAGGCAGAGCACCACCCAGAGTCGTGTAGTCGTTTTGGCCAGTGGAGACCCAGTTCAGTGTTTGCTGGGCGCCTGGCCTTACACAAGTCATTGGAGGTCCCTGTGCCCCAGTCATGGCATCTGTTTCACCTGAGATGAATGTGTCCGCCTTGCAACGTCGTTTGAGAGGCTCATGATGCAAAGATTAGTCCAGGGTCTGACACCTGTGGGGTCTCCAGTCAAGGGCTAACGATGACACCACGATAAATGTTCCATTCTGCTCCTCTCAGGCAGAATGATCTTTTGAAAATGACAAGTGGTATTTTATCTTGACATTATCCTTCATCTTAAAACTCTTTAATTACTTCTGAGCGTTCTTAAGCCAAGGGCCTGCGAAGACCCTGTGTGTGATCTAGCCCCGTGCTGCCTTTCTGGCGTCAGGTTCGCCCTGGCCTGTCACTGTCCGCACTGCCCTCTACCTGGGACCCTGCTTGTCCTTCAGAGTACAGCTCGTCTCTCCTGCTTTCGAGGATGCCTCCCCCGAATTCTGAGGTTAAGCCAGGCCTCCCCTTATTCTCTCTCCTCACAACCTGTCCTCCTGCATAAAATGCAGCAACATTGAAGCCAGCGACTCGATTGTGCAATGAGTCATTTGCAGACTGTCTCCCCAGCTCTGGGAGAAGCTCCTGGAAGGGCCTGAGTCTCGTCTCTGCCTGCCTGGAGGAGGGGATGAATCAGTCCACGATCAGTGAGAAGGCTCCGTTAGATACTAGCCTGGCAAAGGTGGGCTTGGCACATGAGGCCTCAGAGCTTGCATTTTGCAGGCATGCAATCGTTTCTCCAGCTCGGTGGGCGATCTCTGAGTGCCAGCCTTGCACCAGGACTGTATCGGGCCCTAACGTCCTCCACGGCTCACAGTGCCAGCATCCCGGGAGAGTGCTGGTTCAGAAGAGGAAACGCCGGGTCAGTTTCTCTCTCTGGGTCCCGTTTCCTCACCCTGCGATGGAGACCATTACCACAGTCAGCAGACCCTTAAGGGAGGCGTGCCTTCCTGACTGTGGGTGTTGTTCTGTCCACACAGGGGCTGAGATACAGATGCTGGGTGATCTTAATCACCTGGTCCCATGCTCATTTGGGGGCCACACAGGGATGAACCGAATCCAGGTTCCATTTCCCACTTAACTCCCCTTACTTCTTTGGCCTAACTTGTGCAATTCATCCATACCACTTAGAAACAGAAAAAAAAAAAAATCACAGGCAACTTCACTTTAAAGCAAACGTACAAGGGGTTTCCTTGGCAGTTCGGACTCCACACTCCCACCACAGGGGGCCCAGGTTCGATTCCTGGTGGGGGAACTAAGATTCTGCAAGCTGCACGGTGTGGCCAAAAATGATAATAATAATAATAATAATAAAGCAAACGTGTAATAGAGAAAGAACAAAACAGAGGGAGGAAAGCACACGTTACGCAAACATGGTGGGGAGCCCAGCAGAGGCCTCCCACTTGCTGAGGATGCCATCTTTCTATCAGGACATTTGGAGCAAACAGCACAATGGCTTTGGACTCTGCTCTCTGGACGTGGGGCTGAAGTGTTTCTGGGAAATGGATTTGGGCTCATGTTATGCTGAGTCGTCCTGAGAAGGAATTTCTACATGGTTTCAAGTTTGTTTTAATGGCAAAACACCAGAAACAGAAACCGACAGAGCTCTGACGTGTTGAGTGAGAATAGCATCCTTTTCATTTCTAATGCAATTTACACAGATACATACATACACGTATAATTTTTAATGTACGGGTTAATTTTGTTCATAATGAAAAGGGGTGTCACTTTCAATATTTGTATTTTTCTTACTTGCTAAACGTTTAAAGGGCACTTTACACACCTTATCTAACTTATTTCTCACCACAGTAAAATAGGGGGAGCAAGGCTTGTATTATTCTCAGCATTTATCTGGTGCGACATTTGAGGCTCAAAATGGGACAGTGACCTGTTCAAAATCTCATAGTTCCTGGGAAGCAGAGGTTGGCCTCAAACTCAGGTCCTTCAGCTCCAATCCCTTTACCCTCTCCTGTATATCTGTATATATACACAGCCTAAGAAAAAGTATTCGTCTCTCAATAGAGAGAGAGAGAGATAGAGGCACACCCCGGAGATATTGTGGGTTTGGTTCCAGACTACTGCAGTAAAGCGAATATCAAAACGAAGAGTCACATTTTTTGGTTTCCCAGTGCGTATAAAAGTTATGTTTACACCATACTGTAGTCTTTTAAGTTTGCAACAGCATTACGTCTTAAAAAACAGTGTACATATCATTGGCACTGATGGACTTGCTTGGTGCAGGGTTGCCACAAACCTTCAATTTTTAAAAAAAACACAGTATCTGTGAAGCACAGTAAAGCTAAAGCACAACAAAACGAGGTGTGCCTGTAGATAGAGATATAAACATATAGTTATCAATATATAGATATGGTGTGTTTAGATACATAGCATATTTGTATATTATACATACGTGTGCGTTGAGAATTAAGTGTGTTTAGAAAAGAACAGTGGCATAGTTGGCCTCATTAATGCAATAATAAGAAAAAAAAATTGAAGGGCAATGTCCATCTGAGGCTTCACAGCCTGTGTCCGTGCAGAGGGGTGGGGAAGCCCCGTGTCCCTCCCGTGTGGCAGTGACCTAGGACGTCCCTGAATCCTGGAAAGGCCCGAGGGAGTAAAGGGCACTGCTCCCAGTGCCTGGATGTGATCCTGGGTGGAATCCCAGCTCAGAGAACGACTCTGAACGGCTGGGCCAACTCCCGGCTCGGATCTGTGCACCGAGATCACAGAGGGAGGACCAGTCTTGGCTCACAGGTTCTACAGCCAAACGTAGGGTCCCTGAGGGTCCATGAGTCTGAGAACCAGAAACCCAGAAGCCTCCTCATTTCCCTTCCTGGCTCTCTGGCCAGACAGTTTCCGCCTCCTCCGGTGCAGAAGGCAGCGCCTTGCGTTCTTTGCCCCCAGAGCAGGGTTTGGCCCGCCGTGAGCAGTGTGCCGGGCAACAGCTGGCGGTTAAGAGGAGAGCTCTGGAGACCCGCCGCTGTCTGCAGGGGCGCCTCTGCTCGACCGCTGAGCAGCGGGGTGCAGGAGTCACCCCGTGAGAGCCTGGCCGCCCTCAGCTAGGGCGGGGGCATCACAACACCGTACACCCGTAGCTTCTGTCGCGGAACAACGTGCATGCCGAATTTGTAGGGGGAAGGGCAGTGCAGGGCTGTCTGGGCTGGAGCTGCAGGGGTCGAGGGATTCCCCCATTTGAGGGGCTGGTCCCCCGAGCTCAGGAAACCAGTGCTCTGTGGAGACGGAGGATGTCCTGGCACGTGGGGCAGGGACCAAGCGGGCTAAGATGTGACAGTGTGGCCTTGCTGAGGGGCAGCAGGCAGGGAGAGGAGAGGGCTGCAGCACTCAGCCGCATTTGACTCCGCGGCGGGGTGGCAGTTTAGCATTTATCACTGGAGAGATGGAAGCAGACGAGCACTGCGGGGGTGGATTTGCCGGGGCTGAGGGCGGGTGCAGCGGGACAGTGAAGGGGCCACAGCGAGGGTCAGCAGAGGGTTGAATGGAGGCCCTGATTGAAGGAAGAGGCAGTAAAGGCAGGCGAGCAGGTGGACTTTAGAACCCTAGGAGGTCAGAGTGGCAGGACTTCGTGACCCCGGGGTGCGTGGGCTTCCTTTGCAGCCTCTTCTCTCAGCCCGGCGCCATCTGTCTCTGTCTCCCTCCAGGGATGTGTTCCCGCAAGGCTTGCCTGATGAGTACGCCTTTGTCACCACCTTCCGGCTCCGGAAGATGTCTCGGAAAGAAGACTGGTATATCTGGCAGGTCATCGACCAGTACGGCATCCCGCAGGTGTGAGCAGCACGCCTTGTGTCAGTGCAGATTTCTTTCTCCTTCTCGTGGGCTTGGCATCAACCACCGTGTTTTCTCCTGGGGTCTCTGTCCTGGGCCTGGGAGATGGAGGGTCTGGTGTCCATAGAGGCGCAGGGCAGCTGCAGGGGCTGGCAGACCGCCAGAGGGCTGCACTTCTCCCTGGACGGTCAAGCGCCCGTCACCTGGTGGGGCAGAACGCCCAGTTCCTGTCTCAGGGGCCCTCAGCCCAGCCAGGGAGGTGGCAGCCAGTGCTGCTGTCCTATGGCACACGCTCTCTTAGCAGCACGTTCATGATGTAGTGGAGGAAACTGGCTCAGAGTCAGCACGACCTGGGTTCAGACCTCGTGTCTAGTCCTTTCTTGGTGTGGGCTCTGAGACACGTTCACTTTCTTCTTCTTTTTTTTTTTTTAATTTTATTTATTTACTTTTTATACAGCAGGTTCTTATTAGTTATCTATTTTATACCCATCAGTGTATACATGTCAATCCCAATCCCCCAATTCATCACACCACCACCCCCCGCCCCCCTGCTTTCCCCCCTTGGTGTCCATACGTTTGTTCTCTACATCTGTGTCTCTATTTCTGCCCTGCAAACCCGTCCATCTGTACCATTTTTCTAGATTCCACATATATGCGTTAATATACGATATTTGTTTTTCTCTTTCTGACTTACTTCACTCTGTATGACAGTCTCTAGGTCCATCCACGTCTCTAAAAATGACCCAATTTCGTTCATTTTTATGGCTGAGTAATATTCCATTGTATATATGTACCATATCTTCTTTATCCATTCGTCTGTTGATGGGCATTTAGGTTGCCTCCATGACCTGGCTATTGTAAATAGTGCTGCAGTGAATATTGGGGTGCGTGTGTCTTTTTTTTTTTTTTTTTTTTTTTGCGTGTGTCTTTTTGAATTATGGTTTTCTCTGGGTGTATACCCTGTAGTGGGATTGCTGGGTCATATGGTAGTTCTATTTTTAGTTTTTTAAGGAACCTCCATAATGTTCTCCATAGCAGCTGTATCAATTTACATTCCCACCAACAGTGCAGGAGGGTTCCCTTTTCTCCACACCCTCTCCAGCATTTGTTGTTTGTAGATTTTCTGATGATGCCCATTCTGACCAGTGTGAGGTGATACCTCACTGTAGTTTTGAGTTGCATTTCTCTAATAATTAGTGAGGTTGAGCAGCTTTTCATGTGCCTCTTGGTCATCTGTATGTCTTCTTTGGAGAAATGTCTAATTAGGTCTTCTGCCCATTTTTTAATTGGGTTTGTTTTTTTAATATTGAGCTGCATGAGCTGTTTATATATTTTGGAGATTAATCCTTTGTCCATTGATTCGTTTACAAATATTTTCTCCCATTCTGAAGGTTGTGTTTTCGTCTTGTTTATAGTTTCCTTTGCTGTGCAAAAGCTTTAAAGTTTCATTAGGTCCCATTTGTTTATTTTTGTTTTTATTTCCATTACTCTAGGAGGTGGGTCAAAAAAGATCTTGCTGTGATTTATGTCGAAGAGTGTTCTTCCTATGTTTTCCTCCAAGCGTTTTATAGTGTCCAGTCTTACATTTAGGTCTTTAATCCATTTTGAGTTTATTTTTGTGTATGGTGTTAGGGAATGTTCTAATTTCATTCTTTTACATGTAGCTGTCCAGTTTTCCCAGCACCACTTATTGAAGAGACTGTCTTTTCTCCATTGTATATCCTTGCCTCTTTTGTCATAGATTTGTTGACCATACGTGTGTGGGTTTATCTCTGGGCTTTCTATCCTCTTCCATTGATCTATGTTTCTGTTTTTGTGCCAGTACCATATTGTCTTGATTACTGTAGCTTTGTAGTATAGTCTGAAGTCAGGGAGTCTGATTCCTCCAGCTCCGTTTTTTTCCCTCAAGATTGCTTTGGCTATTCAGCGTCTTTTGTGTCTCCATACAAATTTTAAGACTTTTTGTTCTAGTTCTGTAAAAACTGCCATTGGTGATTTGATAGGGATTGCATTGAATCTGTGGATTGCTTTGGGTATTACAGTCATTTTCACAATATTGATTCTTCCAATCCAAGAACATGGTATATCTCTCCATCTGTTTGTGTCATCTTTGATTTCTTTCATCAGTGTCATATAGTTTTCTGAGTACAGGTCTCTGACCTCCTTAGGTAGGTTTATTCCTAGGTATTTTATTCTTCTTGTTGCAATGGTGAATGGGATTGTTTCCTTAATTTCTCTTTCTGATCTTTCACTGTTAGTGTATAGGAATGCAAGAGATTTCTGTGCATTAATTTTGTATCCTGCAACTTTACCAAATTCATTGATTAGCTCTGGTAGTTTTCTGGTGACATCTTTAGGATTATCTATGTATAGTATGTCATCTATAAACAGTGATAGTTTTACTTCTCTTCTGATTTGGATTCCTTTTATTTCTTTTTCTCTCTGGTTGTTGTGGCTAGGACTTCCAAAACTATGTTGAATAATAGTGGTGAGAGTGGACATCCTTGTCTTGTTTCTGATCTTAGAGGAAATGCTTTCAGTTTTTCACCATTGAGAATGATGTTTGCTGTGGGTTTGTCATATATGGCCTTTATTATGTTGAGGTAGGTTCCCTCTATGCCCACTTTCTGGAGAGTTTTTATCATAAATAGGTGTTGAATTTTGTCAAAAGCTTTTTTTGCATCTATTGAGATGATCATATGGTTTTTATTCTTCAGTTTGTTAATATGGTGTATCACATTGATTTATTTGCGTATATTGAAGAATCCTTGCATCCCTGGCATAAATCCCACTTGATCATGGCGTATGATCCTTTTAATGTGTTGTTGGGTCCTGTTTGCTAGTATTTTGTTGAGGATTTTTGCATCTCAATATTCATCAGTGATATTGGTCGGTAATTTTCTTTTTTTGCAGTATCTTTGGTTTTGGTATCAGGGTGATGGTGACCTCATAGAATGAGTTTGGGACTGTTCCTTCCTCTGCAGTTTTTTGGAAGAGTTTGAGAAGGATGGGTGTTAGCTCTTCTCTAAATGTTTGATAGCATTCACCTGTGAAGCCATCTGGTCCTGGACTTCTGTTTGCTGGAAGATTTTAATCACAGTTTCAATTTCATTACTTGTGATTGGTCTGTTCATATTTTCTATTTCTTCCAGGTTCAGTCTTGGAAGATTATACCTTTCTAAGAATTTGTCCATTTCTTCCAGGTTGTCCATTTTATTGGCATAGAGTTGCTTGTAGTAGTCTGTTATGATGCTTTGTATTTCTGCAGTGTCCGTTGTAACTTCTTTTTCATTTCTAATTTTATTGATTTGAGTCCTCTCCCTCTTTTTCTTGATGAGTCTGGCTAACAGTTTATCAGTTTTGTTTATCTTCTGAAAGAACCAGCTTTTAGTTTTATTTATCTTTGCTACTGTTTTCTTTGTTTCTATTTCATTTATTTGTGCTCTGATCTTTATGATTTCTTTCCTTCTACTAACTTTGGGTTTTGTTTGTTCTTTCTCTAGTTCCTTTAGGTGTAAGGTTAGATTGTTTATTTGAGATTTTTCTTGTTTCTTGAGGTAGGCTTGTATTGCTATAAACTTCCCTCTTAGAACTGCTTTTGCAGCATCCCATAGGTTTTGGATCGTCATGTTTTCATTGTCATTTGTCTCTAGGTATTTTTTATTTCCTCTATGATTTCTTCAGTGATCTCTTGTTTAGTATTGTTTAGCCTCTGTGTGTTTGTGTTTTTTACGTTTTTTTCCCTGTGATTGATTTCTAATCTCATAGCGTTGTGGTTGGAAAAGATGCTTGATAGGATTTCAGTTTTCTTAAATTAACCGAGGCTTGCTTTTTGACCCAAGATGATACTGAGACCAAGTAGTCGTAGGAAACTGGGGAGAAGTGATGGGATTCTGGATATGTAGTTTGAAAATAGAACCAACAGGGTTTGCTGATGGATCTGAGCTGTGGAGTGCCCCCCTGAGGCCCCCCCAGCTTGGACTCGGGCCTTCCTCTGCTCTGTATGGTGCTGGGAGAAGTAGAAACATTGGAGAAAAACCCATGTCCTCATGAAGCTCCCCAGGTGGCTCAGGGGTACAGGGCTCAAACAGGTGAAACTAATTTCAAGAAAGAGACCAGGTTTAATCATGATTATTAGATTATGCTTACGAGAAGTTTCAGGTTATTAGTCAGGGGTTCATAGTTTTGTTTTTCACCCTAACCGTAACATACCAGCAGACAATGCAGTTAAAAATAAATTTTAGGTTCCCCTTGGCTGTGCTGAAGCCATGTGGGGGACCCGAGACAGAGAAACCAGAACACCTGGGTGGTGTCATAAACACTGTGGCTGGTTCCCTGCAGGGCAGTGGGCTCCTTCCTTTAACCTCGGGGCTCTCATTCATTCATTCATTCATTCATTCCCTTTCTGTTGAGTCCTACTATATGGCGTGTGTTGTCCTAGCCACTGGGGTTAAAGAGATGAGCAGTAGAGACAGGGTGCCTGCTTAAAAGGACGGGGCGGGGCAGGGCAGGCAAGAAACGGGTGGATGAAATAAATGACCCAAAATGCTTTCATACACTGACCCGAAATGCTATGAAAAAGTAAATAAATCCACATGCCTGAGGATGTGAGAGCAAATGACCAGGTTAGAATCCAGTTACACGTGTGTGTCAGAGAAGGCTTCACGGCGGTGATGTCTTTGAACTTGCTTCATTTATTATAGATAACATTTAGAACAGTGCCTGATGTGTGTTTTACATATCTATAAATTCATTTAATTCTCATAACAACTCTGTCAAGTAGGCACTATCATCAGTGCCATTTTACAAATGAGGAAATAGCACAGAGAGGTTAAAAAACCTGCCCGAGGTCACACAGCTTAAAAATGACTTGCCAGTTTGGGTGTGGGCAAGCAATAGACAACCCAAATTTTTGAAGAGTGTTTTAGTAAAGTGTCTCGGGGTAAGGGAGCTGATGAGGTTAAGGGTCAGGGTTAAGGAAACCAATGAAAGATATTGTGGTGTCCTGGGATTAGCAACAGCAGGGAGCTCCTGCCCGGGGCCTGGATGGCCTGGGCAGGGAGAGGTTGGTGGTTATCGGAGACGTTGTGTTCTGGAGTCATGGAGGAGGGAGAGCTCCCAAAGGGCCCTGGCATGTGGAGGAACATGGCCATCTGGAGCCGCAGGGAAGCTGGGAGGGCGGGAGAGTCAATACCAGACCCCTCTCTCTTCCTGCTCTTGGATTTCCACTCCCGTGGGCCAGACTAACTGGAAGCCAAAGGGCATCGGAGCCCAGGTCAGGAAGTCAAAGGTCAGAGTCTGGGAGTCCAGATCCAGCTAGAGAGAGGTGGAGCGTGGATATCAGGGCAGATAGAGACTAACCCCATGGAGACTGGACAAGAATATACCCATCCATCCATTCGCTCAGTGAATACCTGTTTTCTATGCCACGTTATGTCCCCCACCTCCGTGCGCTGAGGGAGTGTTGATCTTGCCCACTCCTGCACTCCTGACACCTAGCAGGTTGCTTGCCTGTCACAGAGGATGTTCAGTGAGTATCGTGCAAGGGATGAAAAAATAAGCACATGGATGAGCATACATTCATTCATTACTTCATTCATTCATTTTTTTAAAATTTATTTATTTATTTTACTTTTTGGCTGCGTTGGGTCTTCACTGCTGCGTGCAGGTTTTCTCTAGTTGTGGCGAGCGGGGGCTACTCTTCGTTGCAGTGCACGGGCTTCTCATTGCGGTGGCTTCTCTTGTTGCGAAGCACAGGCTCTAGGCGTGCGGGCTTCAGTAGTTGCGGCACGCGGCCTCAGTAGTTGCGGCTCGCGGGCTCTAGAGTGCAGGCTCAGTAGTTGTGGCGCACGGGCTTAGTTGCTCCACGGCATGTGGGATCTTCCCGGACCAGGGCTCAAACCCATGTCCCCTGCATTGGCAGGCGGATTCTTAACCACTGCACCACCGGGGAAGCCCCGCATTCATTCTTAAAATGCAGAGGAAAGTAAAACTTTCTTCCAGAGTTTTCAAGGCATTTTGCATAGGGCTGGAGGGTAATCCAGTGAACAAGACAGCCAAGGTCCCTGCCACCGAATTGCTTTATTCTACCAGGGCTTCAATTTTATCTTCCAGGTGAGAGAGAGTTTGGGTTAGTGGATGGGGTCTCAGGCTGGCACCTGGTATCTAGACACAGACGGATTCTGTTTTGCCGCCTGTTAAAAGAAGCTGAAACCAGTCAGGGTTTCTGGTCGGTCTCACAGATCAAGACCCTCCTCACCAGTCCCCTTGTAGTTTCACAAAGGTACTCTTACCTGCATGGCCCCTCGGGTACTTGAGATTTTGACCCCTGGATTAACGTGTGAGCTCAGATCTTCCATTTAATACAGGGTTTAGAACAGCCCGTAAGGTAGATGTCGGTAACACCATTGTAGTGAGGAGGACACCAGGGCTTAGGGATGGGAAGTGATTTGCCCAAGGCTGACCAGCTGGTGAGGGTCACGGCCAGGATCTGCCTCAGGTTTGTCGGGTCTGACTCTGCGATCTCCCCTCCCCAGTTGCCTTCTCCTCCCTTGGTCCCATGCAGCTCAAGGGGCCTCTGGTCCTCTCCTCCCCAGGTGTCCATCCGGCTGGACGGCGAGAACAAGGCCGTGGAGTACAACGCTGTGGGTGCCATGACGGATGCCGTCAGGGTGGTCTTCCGAGGTCCGCGGGTCCATGACCTTTTCAACCGGGACTGGCACAAGTTGGCCCTGAGCATCCAGGCCCAGAACGTCTCCCTGTACATAGACTGTGCGCTGGTGCAGACACTGCCCATCGAGGAGAGGGAGAACATCGACATTCAGGGGAAGACCGTGATTGGCAAGCGCCTCTATGACAGCGTGCCCATCGACGTGAGTACTGGCAGGCCTTCCGCAGCCCAGGTCCTGGGGTGACCAGGGAGAAGCCTCAGGAGCCAGGTGCTCCTGATGTCCCCTACACCTGCCTGTGTCATTTATCAAGCCATCACCTCGCACTGTCTTAGGAGGGAGGACCCTGACTCAGAAGAGTGCCATATCACCATCACTCATTCACTCAATTATTTAGACACTTAATCATTTTCCATGTATAAAGAACCTACTGTGTGCCAGGCACTGTGCTCTGCACTGGGGGCACGTGACATATGTCTGCATGAATACGCAGACAAATCGATGGGCAGAGAAATGGAGTTACACAGTTCCCTGTAAACTTAGACTCTTTTCCCTTCTTCTTTGATCGTAAAAAAATTGGAAAATATAGGAAAGTATATGGAAAATAAGTAAAAATCATCCTCATTTCACCAACCAGGGATATTAACTGGGGAAGACTCAGTGGCTGGTAATAGCTGTCCTTCCATCACCATTCCATCCATCAGTGTTCTTTCCTTCTTTATTCTTTCTTTTTCCTCCTTAATTCTTTTTTCTTTTTTTTCACTTTCCTGTAATGTATCTTTCTTTCCTCTACAGATGCATTCCCACATCTACACACACAGACACACACACCATGAATGTGCACACACGTAGCACATGTACACTCACGTGCTGTCTTCAGGCTGAAGTCAGCTTGATCCTTCCGACTGGGAACGTCCCCTGCTTCTCGAGAAGTAACCAAATCATGATCTGGGACAGCTCTTTCCAAAACCATTTCTTTTATTATTTACACATATATGTATTTCTGTTATCAAATATAGGATTGTTGGATGTGTGCTGGATATTTTGGAATTTATGTAAATAATGTGCAGCATGTATAGTCACGTCTTGCTTTTTTTCTCTCAAAATTATGTGTCTAAGCTTTTATTTCTTTTAGCTGCTGCATGATACTTCATTTTATTGTACATTTTGCTTATTTGTTCTCCTGTTAGTGAATATTTAGATTGTTTTGATGTTTCACCGTCATAACCAGCAAGTCTTGGGTCTTGAACGTGCTGGCACATCTCCAGATGTGCTTTCCTCATGAAGAAAATAGGGTAACACGTGCCTTTGAGGCTGGAGATATATACCAGTTGGGAGAGTTTCTCTGGGGCATTCAATGATTAGATTGTAGGGTAAACAATTTTTGACTTTCCAGCATATTTTAACTTCTCAACAAAGTGACAGAACATTTATGTGTCTACCAGCAACGTATGAAAGACCCATTTTCTTAGATCCTCACCAACACATTGATAGACTTTTTTTTTTAACGTTTTTGTTGTTGTTTTGCTAATCTGATGGGCATACGATGGTATTTTATCGTGGTTCTATCTGCAGTTCCCTGATTACCACTGAGCTCAGAAATACTTCTGTGTGTTTTTTGATCGCCTACTTGATTTCCACTTTGGTGAATGCCAGTTCATAGCATCTGCCTGTTTTTACAATGATGCTGTTTTTCTTTCTTTCTTTTTTTTAGATTTTTTTTTTTTAATGTGGACCATTTTTTTTTAAGTCTTTACTGAATTTGTTACAATATTGCTTCTGTTTTATGTTTTGGTTTTTTGGCTGTGAGGCATGTGGGATCTTAGCTCCCCGACCAGGGATCAAACTCGCGCCCCCTGCATTGGATGGTGAAGTCTTAACCACTGGACCACCAGGGAAGTCCCAATGCTGTCTTTCTTTTCTTAATTATTTCTAGATAATCCTTATATACTCTGGATACTAATTGCATATTTATTATATGTTTTGCAAATATTGTTTCCTGATCTGTTAAGGACAAACCGTAAACTAAAAAAAAATGAGTAAGTTTGACTACATCAAGATTCAAGAAATGGTATTATGATATTGCAAGTTTTCAGTAAGAGTTAGTCATCATCAGGAACACGGTCACCACCGTCACCATTACACTATCTTGGTGGTACTGGGATCTTTTCTAAGCAGGAAAGTGATTAGATTCCACACCCTCTAAGGCACCCATCTGTATTATATAGCTGAGTGCTAAACAGGGGATCAGGGATCAGACTTGGGTTCCTTGTAAACACCGTCTCTCACCACACACTTAGCCCTGGTAGGAGAAGTGGTCATCGCCCCACCTACACCACCCAGGCCAGACACAGCGCTGCCCACACCAAGCAGCTATCCACACCCCAGGAGCAGCCCTCAGCCAAGGGCTGGTGGCAGTTGGGGTATCAATACCCCAGCTCCCACACCTCTCAGCACCCTAAGTTGCATTTTCTCCATTGGCTCCCTCAGAGCTCCCCGGCAGGTCTAAATTGCACTTGCCCACAGTGGTAGTGTCCTTGATAACAACCCTTTGCTGGCTAACTCACTTCCCAACTCTGCTACTAGTACTTCCCAAGTAAATAAACAAAACAAACATACTACTTTCACTTGAATAAAGGTCTCTGGGTCTGCTAAACCAAACGAAACTAAAACATCTGGACCAGTGACTGCAGCTGTCTGTGCCTCTGTTTTCTCTTCTGTAGGATGGAGACCGTGACTCACCCCTGTCAATGTGTTTGTGAGGACTGTGTGCGATAACTAATGCATAGAGAGCAGCTAATGGTGCCTGGCACGTGGGGAGTTCTCAGGCCTGTTAAAGGCAATAGAGCCTAGTGCTTAGGAAGGTGGGCTCTGGAGCCAGCCTGCCTGGGCTCAGATCCTTGTTCTGTGTCTGTGTATCCTTGGAAATGTTATTAACATGTCAAACCCTCAGGTTTTGTTGTGGTGGTGGTTTTGTAACCAGGATTGCATTGCAGCTTGTGTGCATGAGTGTAGTTATGCTGGTTGCTAAAATACTGAAATAGTATCATGCTGGTTGGTAAATAGCAGCTGCCCAAGCCCCCCCACACACACTCGGTACCCCATCTCCATCTCGGCTGCTGGCACTTATCCTTCCCTGGGGCGCCCCAGGTGGCCCATTCTCTAGCAAGTGAAGGGTAAGGAAGGGCCTGAAGCAGACAGCGTCAGGGCCCTTCTGATTGCAGGGCCTGTGCTTACTGGTTGTTAAAGATGCTGAGTATCTCCCTGACTCTAATGGGATGATGGCCATCCTGCAAGCAGTGATGGTACCCGGTGACATGGAGGCTGTGAGGATGGGACGGAATGATCCTCGGCAGGAGCTCAGCACGGTGTCGGCACATGTTAAGCCTGTGAAGAGTACCAGCTGTTCGGAAAGTGAGGGTGAAGAGGTGGCCTGTGCTTCAGAGATCATACGGTCTAGGGGTGGGCGAGAGAGGGTGGCCGAGGGCGCAGGTGCCCACGCAGGCATCACTGGGGCTGCTGTGCTCTGGGCTCCTCTGCAGAGCCCCGTGACCCAGCCCTTTCCCCCCCCACTCCTCCTCCTGCAGGTCCCCCTGATGCGGAGCTCGGCCCCTCTCACCTGCTCTCTGCAGCTTCTGTGCCGAGTCTTCTTCTGACCTTGGTCTGGACCCGCCACGGGTCATTTTGTTCTGGTTTGCTCAGCATCCGGTGGATTGCGTGCTCTGTGCCTTGGAGTCTCAGTTATTGTGTGGAAGCGATGTTCCCCTGAAACTTTTTCCAAGAAGACAACGTGGGCTTAGACAGTCAAGTGCCTGCACCTGGGGGCATGTAGAACGGAGGAGAGTTGAGTGCAGGGGCTTCACAGTTCGGGATAGCGGGTTTTCCTGGGAGGGCGACTCACCAGACCTGGCCTTGTTTTGGGTGAGTTAATGCACAGAGATCAGCTCATCCTGATCTGGGGGTGACCTCTGAGAAACTGGCTGGGGGGGAGGGAGGGGATGAAGGAGTGCAGGGCAGGGGATCTGAGTGTCTGCTCTGTGGTCAGCCAGGCTCACGGGCTGGGTGACCTTGGCAAGGGCGGAGCCTGGGAGTTTCAGTCTCCTGTCTGTGAAATGTTACTGCTTAGAGGAAATTTATTATTAAGAGGATTAAGAGATATAGGAAGAGTAAAACATTTCAAATAGCCCATATGCACAATAAGGACTTAATAAATGTTAGTAAGTAGTATTACTATTGTATTTTAGTTATGCATATTTAATTATAGAATAACACTGTTCATTATATTAATTATATGCACACCTACTGTGGTCCAGGTACTAAAAATAGAACCTAATTTGATTCTCATAACACCCGTGAAATTTGTAGACTGTTCCTATTTTTAAATAAGCTTTGGTTCAGTGAGGCTAAATTAATTCATTCAATAAACACATATTTTATTTTATTCTTTATTGAGGCCTAATCATATATAGTGAAATGCACAGATCTTAAGTACGTATTTTGATGAGTTCTGTCACATGTATATGCCAGGGATGGAAAGCGGTAAATGCGCACCAGCTGCCCCAAACCTGCGGACTGGCCCTTCCGGTCCGTGTGGGCAGCGTCAGTGGGACTCATGCTAGTGCCTCGTGTTGTGCTGTGGGGTTCATGTGATCAAGCAGGTGCTGTCTGAGTGTCCCGGGTGGATAGGGGCGCCCCAGTGGGTGCTGACTGCTCTTTCCGTCTTGTGTCTCAACACTATGTTTAATGAATAGAGAAAGACTTTAAGACTCTGACTTTAAGCCACTTATGGTCTCATGTAAAAGGAAAGGATCACATTGAGATCTTTCCGGTCTCTTTGAATTACTTTTTTGATAACAGTAAGCATCAGATATTGTGGGACCCAGAGGAAAGGCACCCGACCTAGACGAACAGGGTAGGCGGATGGGGGAAGACAGGAGAGGGTGGGCAGGGGTGGCTTCCTGGAGGCAAGTGACTTCTGGCATGAGCCTGGAAGGATGAACTGGATTTGTCTGTGCGCACGCAGGATGGGAGGTGGCGGGAGCTGAAGCACGGTGGGGGGGCAGGCGGGGCGGGGCAGGAGGCAGGGCCAGGCCTTTCTAGTGCACAGGGCCTGGGATCCACCTGTAGGTGAAGGGGCAGCAAAGGTTGAGGAGGGTGGGGAGAGCTCAGGGCTGTACTGGAGGACGTTCCCTGGGACTGCAGAGAGCAGGGTGGATGGAAGGAGAAGGCGGGTGAGCCCTGTTAGGGAAGGAGGTGAGAGGCCAGGGCCTGGGCTGGGAAAGGGGGCAGGGCTGGGGGCTGGCCTGGGGATCCTGGCTCCCGGGTGACTCTCTGCTGAGGAATGTGCAAGAGAAATGGCCAGGCAAGTCAATGGGCATCTAGGCTTGTGGGCAGGGAGCCCGTCTCCGAGCTGCGGGGAGAGGAGACTCAAACCCTTGGGACCCGGGGCCGGGAAGGGGTGCTCCTGGGCTCTGGGGGTCAAGCTGGTCTGGGACCTGCCATGCTGGGACCCCTCCCGTGTGACTCCCCAGAGGTCCTGCCAGCCTTCCCTCCGTTTCCCGCTCCTGTGTCCCAGGCCTGCCCAGCTCCAAATCCCAGGGGACGGAGCTGGTCGCTGAGAAGCCGTAACCCCTCTCAGGAACCAGAGGGATTAGTTTCTGATGCCCTCCACCTCTCTGGGTTCATTGCGTGGCTGGTTCTCGCGCTCGGGACCAGCCCCCGCTCTCTCGCTTTGAGCAGCACAGACCCAGAGCGGTGCCCCTTCCACCGCTCAGTGCCCTGGAGCTGGTGGGCTGCCTGCTTCGCTGCTCTGCACCAGCCCCAAAGCCGCGATTCAGTTTTGGGTAAAGAAGAGTCCTTCGGAGACAAGAGCATTCAGGCTCGACTGGGCAGAAGGGGGCTGGGGCCGCGTTTGCCCTCCTTCCGCCCCAGTAGTGGCGGGGGGCAGGCGCAGAGCCCACCCAGAGTCTGAGCAGGGGCGCCGGTGGGTGTCAGAGCCGCAGGCGCCAACCAGCCCCTTGCTCTGTGCCACCCACCGTGTTCCCAGAAGTTGTCACGGGCTGACTAGTTCCTCCACGTTGCAGGCTGTGACCTCACTCACCGCATGGTCCCCATTCTGTAAGGATGTTCAGCACAGAGATTGAATCACTCACCCAAAGTGGCAGAATTAGCAGGCGGGGATGCAGACCTCACCGTCTGCTTGGAAGTTCTGCCTTTACTGTGAGTCTGGGCCTCCAGGTCCTGTCCCGCGCTGCCTGTCAGATTCGATGGTCACATTGCGCCCTTCACTGGGCCCTTTTAACCCACAGTGTGGAGTCTGGGGTCTGGGCTGGCTCCCACTCTCTCCTCCTCTGGCCCGTTGCCATTAGCTGAGTGTCCACGTTGTACCCAGTGCCGGGGAATCCCAGAACCTGACGTTTGTCAGAGGAATGCTGTGCCCCCTTCCTGTTTCGTGCTGGGTTTCTAGATTTAAAATGAATCCTGATGAACTACATGGAGGGAGCATCAATGAACCCCGCACTCCTTCGTAAACCTTCCAGAAGCGTAGGCTGGGGCACCTGTGACCACGTAGCTCAGGCTTGAACACGGTGGGGAGAGACCACGGCACCCTGCAGCCCCACCTGCCGTGGACGCCTGTGTCTGGCCTCACCTGGTCTTCACGGTGCCCTAGGAGTCACGTCAGCATCTCCGTCTGACAGAAGAGGAAACCGAGGCTCAGGGCATTGGGTGCCTTGACCAGCTGCTCTGAGAGAAGAGCAGGGCTGAGGCTCAGACCCAGGCCCCGCTGATCTCAGATCCTAAGCTCTCTGCGCCTTGACTGGTTTCCACACTGTAGCCAGGAAAGGGTCACCAAGCTGCACATGGTGGACACGGAGGGAAACTGGGGCTGGAGAGAGGACCCTGCAGTAGTTCAGCCTGGAATTGCTGAGGGTGTAAACGGGAGCAGAGATCCCAGGGGGTGGGGGCAGAGGGGCATCAGGAGGTGGGCTCCCTGACATGGTGGAGGGAGGGGAGAGGGAGGAAGGTGGGATTCCAGGCAGTTGGAAGGGACCCCTCCTGGCTCCCAGGCCCTGCCGCCCACCCTGAGTGCACCTGTGCAGGCCCCAGGCCACCTGTGCTCCTCCCTGACCCTGACCTTGCCTTCCTTCTCCACCTCTGTCCCTGCGGCCTTGCCAGACTGACCCAGTTGCTGAGCATGTACGCTTGCTAATGTAGAAAGCAGGACCCTCTCTTTAAAATAGGCCTTGTTCCAAAGCGTGATTTTGTGTTTTGTCATTTTCTCCTGTCTGTTGGCTGGTGTCTCTACAGGAAATACAACAGACAGACAACTGGAATTGTTACTGTTTCTGCTGAGTCGAGTCTGTGGGGTGAGGGCTTACACCTGCCGGGGCCTGTCCCAAAGCCAGGAGGGTGAGGTCGAGCTGCTTGGCCAGCTTGCTCAGGGCCTTTGAATGCAGCACAGACCGCAGAAGGGCACAGGGGACGTGCAAGGCTGGGAGCATTCAACATTGGTGTTAATAAAATAAGCATCCGTTGATTTAGCTCAATTTCCATTCGATAAATGTTTGTCCATGCATGGTGCATGCATGTATCCACTGAACCATTCATTCTATGCCTCGGGACATCTGCTATGTCAGGAAGTGCTCTGGGGCTGGGGGTACAGAGAAACACAAGAGATAGGAGAGGCCTGCCTCACAGAACTGCTGTTCTAATCGGAGAAACACAGTTTAAAAAGTAAACTGAGAAATGCACACAAAGGAGGCATTGTAGTCATTGCTTTTATGAGGATGTACAGGATGACAAGTGACAGGGAGGGCCTGGGCTCTGATGGGTGGTTACAGAGGTGAAAGGTGAGAGGAGCCAGCCTTGTGAGGAGCAGGAGGGAAAAGCAGCTGGGAAAAGAGCGCTCAGTGTGTTTGAGGGCTGTGGGCCAGGATGGGGAGCCCAGGGGGAAGATGGACACACAAATGTATAATTACCATGCAGGCTGGTATATTCAGTATTAGCTGTATGTACAAGGAGCCAAGCGGTGGAGAAGAGACCCCGTGAACTCTTCTTGACAGTAGAGGATGTGTATCAGTTATCAGTTGCTGCATAACAAATATCCCCCCCACCCCCACCCAAAAAAGAGGGATGAAAACAACAGACACTTATTGTCTCATAGTTTCTGTGGTTCAGGAATCTGGGAGGGGCTGAGCTGGGGGGGTCTTGCTCAGGGTTTCTCATAATGTCGCTGTCAAGCTGTTGGCTATTGCTGTGATCTTGAAGTTGGAACAGGGCTGAAAGACCACCTCCAAGCTCATGCAGGTGGTTGCTGGCAGCCTCCCGTGGGCTGTTGGACTGAGGGCCTCAGTTCCTTGCTGTTGGATTGCTGACAGCGGCCCTGGTTCCTCCCTATGTGGGCTTCTCCGTGGGGCAGCTCCCTGCGTGCCAGCTGGTGACCCCCAGGCTGCGTGATGTGAGAGAGAGAGAGAGACTGTGCACGCATACACAAAGAAGCCAGTCTTTCTATAACTGATGTCGAAGCGACACGCCATCACTTCTGCCATGTTCTGTTCCTTAGAAGCCAGCGACCAGGTCCCTGCTACACTCGGGGGTGGGGAGGGGAATGAAGCTCCACCTCTTGGAGGAGCATCAAAAGATCTGTGGGTGTATTTTTACGACAACTCCTGAGGGGATGCCTCAGCGTGGTTGCTAGTTTTCAGGGGTTTTCCTAGAAGAGAGACCACGTGCAGAGGCATGGACGTGGCAATCCGTGGTTTCATTTGCTGTGCAAAAGCATATAAGTTTAATTAGGTCCCATTTGTTTATTTTTGCTTTTATTTGATAGAAGCAAATTTTTAATATAAGAAAGTTTACTTAAGCCACCACGTGGACATGAGAGAGTTGAAAACAGGGATACTCTGAACCTTTGGAGACTGTTGGTGGCAGCACCATGGCAGGGGCTTTAGTGAACGCAGTGGCCACGGATTGTGGACGGGAGGAGGCGTGTGAGGGGCCTGAGCTGTAGCACATTCAGAGCAGGAGAAAACGCCGCCCCCAGTCTGTGCTGACTCACCTTGCGCTTGGGGCTCGCACTTCTAGAGGGAGAGGGACGGCCTGTCTGTAGATGAGACTTAGGCTCCCTCTGAAGTTCAGCTCAGGGTCAGACCACACAGCACCCTGAGGAGGAAGTGGGCCTGATCCCTGAGCAGGGCCTACCCGAAACCTGGGAGGATCTGGGTTCCAAAGCCCCCAAAACTCACTCTCTGTCCTCGCTTTCCCTCCCAGTTTGACCTACAGCGGATCGTGATTTACTGTGACTCCCGACACTCGGAACTGGAGACGTGCTGTGACATCCCCTCGGGCCCGGTGAGCAGAGACTCTGCATGGAGGGGTTGGTTAGGGGGGAATGGGTCCTTGGCTTCCCGAGGGAGGGGACGTCCTGGGCCCCGGGGTGGGATCAGGGGACACCCGCCATCACAGTGCGCCCTGGGAGGGAGCCCGGTGGTCATCGCCAGGGTTCCATTTCCTGGTCTGGCGGGCGTGGGTTGGGGGAACGGGTCATGCAGGTCTGTCCCAGCCTCGGTCTACAGCCCCCGGGGCTGCAGCTGAGCGATGAGGCCCAGCTCTGGGGAGCACGGGGCAGAGGCTGGCAGGAGGGAATGGCATCCCTGCTGCCGGCCCTCAGAGCGGGGAGGCCGCCGTGCTCTGCGCTGCTCAGCAAGACAGGAGGAGGCAACACGGGGTCAGGAACGGCGGGCAGAGGCTCCTGGGCCCCCGGCGCAGTTCTGCCTCTCCCAGGGCCTCCCCACCTCCGCCTCGGTCCAGGTCCCTCCCTCTCCGTTTACCAAATACCAGTTCCAAGGGTGCTTCCATAGTCCTGCCGCCCAGAGTTGAAGGCTGAAGTCCATGGACTCGGCGGGCGCGGGCCCCACACGCAGTGAGCACTCGGTCAGCGTGTCCTGTGTCAGGACGAGGCAGGGGCACAAGCACCCGGGGTGGTCGTTACCAGGGCTGGGGCTGCGGAGCCAGCTGAGCCTGACTTTTGAGAGAGAGGAGAGAAAGGAAAGGGAGGGAGACGGATAAGAGCAGGAGAGAATAAAGGGAAAGAAGAAGCGGGGGGGGGGGGAGAGGAGGGGAAGAAAGAAGGGAGGGAGGGGGCTGGCGAGGGTAAGGAAATAAGTCATTACGGGCACACCTGCTGGGTTCCTGCGTGCCAGACTCTGAACTGGATGCTTTCTTCCTGTCGCACTAACTCCTCCTCACTGCATTATGATGGAAATGCCCTTGTCCCCATTCTGCAGAGGTTGGCACCGAGGCTCAGGGGGGTTAAGTGGTTCCCACAGGCTGCTGAGAGGCCAGTGAATTGGCTGAGACCGTTGGCCCATGCCAGTCTGACTCCAGGGCCTCAGGGTGTCAGGACCCGCGGTCAGACGCTACTTGCCCTCCCTGCTCAGGCTCCAGTGTCCTCAGGGTTCCTGGCTCCCCTTTGCCTGCGCAGGGAAGCTCCAGGGAGCGGTGCTGGGCAAGAAGCCAGGTTCTGACCACTGTGCTTTCCTTCCAGTGCCAGGTGACCGTGCTGACGGAGCCCTCACCCCCACCCCAGCCGCCTCCCACCTCCGGCAGTGAACAGATCGGGTTTTTGAAGACTATCAACTGCTCCTGCCCAGCTGGAGAAAAGGTACCATCCACGGTCCACCCTCAGCCGCCAGCCCAGGGCCCCAGGGCTGAGTGGGGCAGGGTGGTCGGCAGAACCAGCAGTGGAGGTGGGAATTTCCCATCATGCACGTGGGCTGCCAGGGCAGGGTGGCCCCAGGCTCCAGGTGACTCTCCGGTCAGGGGACTGTCCTTGCTCCTTGGGCTTCTCCCTTCTTGATTTCTGTGCACGTTGGGAGGGGAGCTGCTCAGACCCAGCTGTGATGCACATCTTCCTGAAGTTCATAATGTCTTCCCAAGGCGCTTCTGGCTCCTCCTGGTCTCCTCTTCACTCGTGTGCGACTAAACCAGCCAGATTTGCTTCGAGAATAAGACTCTGCATGGGCAGCGGCTGAGGGTTTAGGTGTGCTCTGCGGGACACACCCTCATCCCTTTCTTCTCAATGTTCCCTGTAATTAGCTGGACTATATAATCTAAATGCATATATGAGTAGAGTTTAATGCCTCTTGTTTCTAATTTTAAAACCTAGTATGTTTCTGACTGCCACCACCGCCCTTTAGCCTAGATGAAATGTCTCCTCGAGTGCCTGAGGCCTTCATCTGTTTTTCTGTGGAGGAACAGCCCTCTTAACGAGAAACAAGTTTCCACTGTTTGAGCAGAATAAACAGATATATGAGGATGACGAAATCGAGATGGTCTCCGTGAAGATCTGCTCGACTGGTAGCCCCAGGGCCCTCGGTCTACAGCATTCAGTGTATCCATCGCTCTGCCTGCCCCTCCCAGCTCAGGGCCCGCACGCAGGAGCTGCTCCCCAGCTTTGCGAGGGCCTTGGGAGACACAGACAAAGATACGAAATCGTGGTTCACGTTCACTGGGGTGGACACACTTTAAGAATTTCCTAACAGTTTTGTGTCAATAAGCCGCCTGTCCTGGCAGCCTCTCCTCCCTCCCTGCTTCCCTCTCCTCTGTTCTCCTTCACACGCTCCTTTCTTCTTTCCACCCAGAGACCCCCTCCCAAGGAGCTCTCAGTCAAGTGGGGTTGTCCAACCATGGCCCAGCTGGCTGGGAGGCCACGAGGAGCCAGCTCGGTCATGCTGCGAGCTGAGCCTTTGTCTGGGGTGTCGGTGAAGTTAGGGGCTTCCGGCCTGGTGCTGGGTTAGGGTTGGGAGAAGCCAGAGAGGGAACCAGGGTGGGTGCGCCCAGGGCGCTGGGCAGGGATCCTCGTCCGCGCCCCTGGCAGGCTCAGGCGGTCCACAGACAACGTGTAGATCCGGTTCTCACCCATCAGTGTCATAACGAAAGCAACTGTCCAAACCCAAATCCTTTTGAATTCTTGTTTTCCGTTGAAAGCCCCAAACGGAAAGGGTAACTGCAGCAGCGTGGGGCTTGGCCCACTAGCCTGCAGACTGTGCCAGGGAGGGCGGCCGACGCTAGCTCTGCCCAGTTCATGGTTTCCCCGGAGCCCTGCCCTGGCGGGGCCCCTCGGGAGGAAGTCTGGGGTCAAGCAGGCCTCCATCCTCTCTTCCCGCCCACCTTGTCACTCTCCAGCTCACAAACACCTGCTGGGTCGCCACTGACCCTCCTGAGCTTGGCTCACAGATCCCCTCCCCCACCTGTCCCCACTCTGTGTGGCCCCTGGTGGGTCCTAGTTGCCCTTCTACCCTCATCTCACTCCCCTTTCCCCTCCCAATTTCTAGGCAGGCAGGAAGGTCCTGTTCCTCTGCGAGGTCATGATCTTTCTTTCCTTCTGGAATTTGCATACGTAGCATCTTCTGCCTAGAACATCTTTTCCCTCCGCCACCCCTTTTAATCTGCTAATGCCTGTTCTTCTTTCAAGACATCCCCAAAGAATCCTTTTCTGCTCCCGTTATTCTTGTCCGTATGATCTCCCTCCTCCCTGCCTGCCTGCCTGCCTTCCTTCCTTTCCATTCTTCACATCCATCCATTCAGTACCTACTCATTTAGCCCGTGCTATTTGGGACATTATGACCCTTTCTTTCCCTCTTCTTCCATCGACCGTAACAATTATCACATTGGATTAAAACTGCCTACTTGTCTTTACTTCCATAAGCTCATGAATTCCAGATGGCAAATACTGAATCTTTCCATGTCTGTATTTTCAGCCACTATATGAAATAGTGGTTGAATTGATGGATAAGTGGACCCAGGGTATGAAGGATGGATGGAATGGCTTATTGGGTGATGCCACCCAGAGTTTGAGGCTGGCATTTGTAAATTGATGGATGATCTTTCCGCCAATGGCTATATTTGGAGGCCACGTCCGAGTTCCCCATGTAGGTTGGCAGTTTGAGAACGGGTGCTCAGCTCCAGTGAACTTTGTCCAACTTATTGATCGGCACGTGGCTTACTAAGGGACTGGCTTATGAGCAGCTGGAGGGGATAACCAACTAGTAAAGAGAGAAAGGGGGAAATTAAAACAGAACCTTACTTGTTTCTTTTGTCTTTCTTCCTTTAGGGTGAAAAGGGCTTTGATGGCCCAGTGGGACTCCCCGGCCCAAAGGTCAGTACCGGAGCCGGCAGAGAAGCTCTTTAGAGCGTGAGGTCCTTTGATTTGCTCTCTTTGTAAGAAGGAGGAAAAGAACTCCCAAACAATGGTGTGTTAGATTACTGTCCTGCGGGGTTTTGCTTCTGAGCTTGTTGAGATGGAAGGCTAGAGCAAGTGGCATAAAGTCCGTAACCTCTGAGTCCCTTCACGGTTCAGAGCGTCCGTTTCTCAGCCTGAGCGTGTGATCGAGAAGGAGAACACGCGTGCCCGGGCTCAGGTGCTGTTCGCTCCAACAGGCTCGGCCCTCCGTGGTCAGCTAACTCTGCATCCATCCTTTCAGGCCTCTATATTCCAGAAACTTTGGGGGTTGCGCTTTAAAGAGTCTATTTGTTCAGGACGCACGATCTGTTTGCTTGACGTGCGTGAAATTCTTTTTGTACACGTTTTCCAAACTCACGAATTGCTCAAGGCCAGGTGCCTCCTTGTGGGCTCCTCCCTCCTCAGCCGTGGACCAGCCTCTTCTCTGTCCAGCACTGCCCAGGTTTATGGCATTTACGGAGCTGGACAGGGCTGTCGTCTCGCATCATTGTTTCGGTCTCGGAAAGCTGAGACCCAGAGAGGTGTGCATTGCCCGGGGTCACACAGAGGCTGAGGGAAGAGGTCAGCGTTGCCCAGTGGCCATGACCTGGTCTGGTGTTCGAAAGGGGCTGAGTGTGATGGTGCAGACACCTAGCGATGACTGCATCCCCTTCCCTTCCCTCCCCCCTCCTCCCTCCTCCCTCTCCCCCTGCCTCTGTCCCGCCCTCTCTCCCTCTTTCTCCCCCTCCCTCTCACCTGTATTACTTATGTTCACATTCATTCAGTGCATCACCATTGAACATCTCCTAAGGTCCCTTTTGTCTTCTCCCTTTTTCCTTCCTCTGTGTGTACCTCCTTCATCTTCCCCTTCTCTTGCCCTTCTCCTCTCTGTCCGCAGTGTGCTAGGATGGGGAGAATAGACAGACAGACACACGCACACACACACAGGAGGTCCAGGATGCCAGGTGTTCGCTGCGAGAAAGAGAGCAGGGGCTTCTGCCTTGCTGAGCAGCCCCTGGGCTGTCAGATGGAAGAAGAGAGCAAAGCTGTTTGGGGGTTTGTGAACCTCTAAGCAGAAAACGTTTGTCTGAAGCAGTGGCCGTTCACGGAGCGACCGAGCTGTGCTGTGGTCGGACAGATCTGGGGTTGTGCGGACGGCAGAGCCCGACCCCTGACCCTGGGAGAGAAGATGAGGTGGGAGGGAGGGGATTCTAGGGAGGGAAACAGGTCCCACCACCTGCAGATAAGCCTGGCTGCCCCGTGGCTGATTGGCAGTCCTGGCCCTTTAGCCAGCGTCCCAGCCCGTCCGTGGTTAAGATGCTGGGTGAACACCTTGATTCCAGCGGCTCCGTTTACCTAGAGGTGGCTCAGGTCATATCCGTAGGCGTGGCCTGGTGGATCCTGGGTGCCCAGGCCCGTTCTGGACGCAGGGACATACCAGAGAGCCATGTCCCCGGACTCAGAGCCAGCAGGAAGAGGCATGACGGGGGTGGGACGCTGGGTTGGGGGGAGCGGGGCTGGGAGGGGGGGCCCTGAAGCTTCCTGGGGAGGCTCCAGGATGCCTGGGGGCCCCGCCCTGGCTGGGTCCAGTAGGATGCATAGGGGCCGCCGTTCCCGTTCCCAGGGTCAAGCGTGCGATGCTGTCACCCACTTGCTTTCTCCAGGTGTCCGTCATTCCGGGAATTAGGAGTTTGAGAAAATGATTCAGATGCTCCTTCCCTCTCCGGGGGTGGGAGGCTTGGCCTCATGGTGCAGTTGGCAATGACAAAATCGGCTGCTGCCAGAAAACTGGGGCAAGGTGGGCCACGGGAAGCTGGTGTGGGAGAGGTTGGTCGGAGGACCCGACCCAACGCTTGTCTCTGGTTTCCACCCCTCAGGGGGACATGGGAGCCCCTGGGCCGGCTGGAGCTCCTGGACCCAAGGGAGAGAAAGGAGATACGGTGAGTGGAGGCCCCTCCGCGTGGCCAGCATGGGGGACCCCTCTGCACGGGCACAGGAGGCCTGCCGGCCGCTCCAGCCTCGCCCTGCACCACCCCGCCCTCACCCCCCAAGTTCTGTGCTCCAGGTTGACAGTGGTGACTCCCCCAACTGGTCATATCTCACCCTGGCCGTTGCATATGGTTTTTCCTCTGCCGGGAATCATTTTGCCCTCTGTCCACCCCCGTTTGCCCCTCACCTCCCCTTCCTGCCTGGCTCACGTTTTCGCACCTTTCAGACTCAACCGGGCATAGTTCTCCAGGGTATCTTTGCGACCCCAGGTCTGGCTCACACACCCTCTCGGTGCTCCCACATCCCTGGTGCCTGTCAGTCCCCACATCAACTGACTCCCTGATACCTCGGTTCGTGGTTTGTCGGTCCAGCATCCCCGGCATCTGGCCCAGCACAAACTGTGTTCGTGGATCCTTCGGTTGATGAGCGAGTACAGTGGATGGTGGGTCAGGGAAGAATTACAGAGATAAACGATTCATGGTGCAGAGCAGGGCTTAGGAGCCACATGGCTGGGAAGCAAAGGCTGGCTCCACCAAGATACTTAACCTTTCTGTCCTCAGTTTCCTAATCTGTAAAGTGGGGAGGATAAAATTAACTGTCGAGTTGCATGATGAGGATTAAATGAGTTAACACATGTAAACAGTTTGTAACAGTGCGGAAGCAAAGTAAATGCTATTGTTCCTCTATTGTTACCTGGCCTGGTGGAAGCACTAAACCCATCCTTCAAACTGCATCTTGTAGCACCTATAGCACAAGTTCAGAGTCAGGTGGACCTCAGTAATCGTCCCTGGCTCCAATCTTCATTAGCTGTGTGACTGAGCAGGTTTCTTAACCTCTCTGAAAACCTCATTTGCTCCATTAGCAGAATAAAGAAAAGAACAACTTTGTCTATAAAATGCCTGGCCCGTGGTAGGAGGTCAGTGAATGAGAGTGAGTATAATCAGTTCCTTTTTTAGGTTCTCAGTGCTCGGGGGAAACCCGACGACGAGACGGAGCCGCTCCCCTAGAAGAGTTAGCCTGGCAGATACCCCCGTGCCATCATCTGAGAGCTCATGATTGTAGCTACACCGCCTGCCCTTCTTCACAGGGGCTTCATGTGGGTCCCTCCTTACTCCTTAGAACAGCTTCTTAAACTTAGGCTCCTCACTCACAGATGGGAAGGATACGGAATTTTCAGACTTGCGTGATGCACTCGTGATCACATCAGGTGCTCTGCCTGTGTGTGGCAGAGGCAGGATTTGAACCTATTTTAATCTGAGTCTTGTGCTCACTTGCTGAGCTACACCTTTCACCCACACCATACACACCTGCCTCCTGTGCAGAGGTAGGAAGCACCTGCTCTGTGCAAAATAACACGGAAATAGGAAGAGAGGCTGATATTTAACAGCATTCATGGTGTGCCGGGATCTGTGCTATATGTTTTACAGATTTCTGGCCCATTTAACCCTCAGGTCAATGTTGTGAGGTGCGGGCTAGTGAAACACCCATTTTACTGATACACAGGAAAAAACCAGGCCACAGAAACTGCCTGTGAGAGGGCACAGATGTCGGATCTCACAGACAAAGCCTGCAAAGTAGCCATTGTAATTATATCCAGAGGACTAAAGGAAGCGATTCGGAAGGAAATAGAGGGGAGTATCGTGACATTATCTCATCAAGTATAGAACATAAAGAGGTAGAAATTGTTAAAAAGAACCAAATGGAAATTCTAGAACTAAATGGAAATTTTAAAGTACAGTCACTGAAATGAAAAGGAAAATCTCTCGAGAGGCATGACGGTAAGTTTGAACTGGCTGAAGAAAGAGCCAGCATTCTTGAAAACAGATCAGTAGCGATCATGTAATCTGAAGATCAGAGAGAAGCAATAATGAAGTAAAATGAGCAGAGCCTCAGAGAAGTGTGAGGGCCCGTGAAGTGCATCAGTGCACACATAACGTGGGTACCAGGAGCGGAGAGAAAGGAGCAGAAAAAGTATTCAGAGAGATCATGGCTGAAGACATCCCGACTTTGATGAAGAGCAGTAATCTACACGTTCAAGAAGCCTCAGGAAGTCCAATCAAGAAAAACAAAAGGAGGTCCATCCTTAGAAAAATCATAGTAAAAAATGCTAACAGACAAAGCAAAAATATCAAAAGCAGAAAAAGAAAAATGATTCCTGATGTACAAGGAAAACCCAATAAGATTATCAGCTGACTCATCACCAGAAATAATTGAGGCCAGAATGCAGCGGAGTGACAAGTTCAAAGTAATAATTATGACAGTGCATCACTGGGTATTTAAGAAATATTTGTAACAACAATAGCACAAAAATGGGGAAGAAGGAATAGATCACACAGGAGTATGTTCCTAATTCTCACTGGAAGTAAGGGTAAATCTTAAGTAGATGCTGATAAGTTAAGATGTATATGGTAAACGTCAAGCAACCTCCAAGAAAATAATTCAAAACTATATGGTGAAAATATCCATAAAGAGGTTAAAATGTTGCACTGAAAAGAACTCACGTAATGCAAAAAAGAGCAGTAAAGGAGGAATAAAGGAACAGAAAAAGTCAGGAGACATAGAAAACAAAAAGTTAAATGGCATATGTAAATCTACCTACATCAAAAATAGCATTGCCTGTAAATGTATTAAACAAACCAGTTGAACAGCAGAGAATTTCAGCCTGGACATAAAAACAAGATCCAACTGTATAGTGTCTACAGGAGACACACTTTAGATTCAAATATATAAATAGGTTGAAAGTAAAAGACGGACAATGCACATTCTACAAATAGAAAACATTAGAAATTGGAGTGACTATAACAATATCAGACAAAACAGGCTTTAAAAAAAGTTAATAGAAATAAAGAGGAACACTTTATAATGATAAAAGTGTCGATCCTTTAAAAATATGTAACAATTATAAACATATGTGCACCTAACAACAGAGCCCCCAGATATATGAAGCAAACATTGAGAATTGAAATGAGAGACTTAACACCCCACTTTAATAGTGTGTAGAACAACTAGGAATGTGGAGAAATCGTAACTCATACATTGCTGGTGTAAAATGCAGCTGCTTTGAAAAACAGTCTGGTGGTCCTTAAAGGGTTAAACATAGAATTATATGACCCAGCAATTCCACTCCTAGGTGTGTAACCGAAAGAAATGAAAACACGTGTTCATACAAAAACTTGTCCATGGATGTTCATAGCAGCATTATTCATAATAACAGAAAAGTAGAAGCAACCTAAATGTTCATCACGTGATGAACGGATAAATAAAATGTGTGTCATAGCCATGCAATGGCATAGTATTCTGTAATAAAATGAGGTATTGATACATGCTGCAAGGTGGGTGAACCTTGAAAACAGTTTGCTAAGAAAACACAGGCTATGAAGCCAGTCATAAAAGCCCACATATATGATTTCATATATATAAAATGTCTAGAATAGGTGAATTTATAGAAACAGAAAACCGATTAAGGTTTGCCCAGAGCAGGGGGGTGGGGAGAAAAGGGGAGTGACCACAATGGGTTTGGCGTTCTTTTGGGGTGATGAAAACATTTTAAAGTTGATTGTGGTGGTGTTGCACCACCACATTTAGTACATTTAGTAAATGCACTAAAAAGCCATTGAATTGTACTCTTTATTTTTAGTTAATTAATTAATTAATTTATTTATTTTTAGCTGCGTTGGGCCTTCGTTGCTGCGCACGGGCTTTCTCTAGTTGCGGATGTGTGCAGGCTCCTCATTGCGGCAGCTTCTCTTATTGTGGAGCGCAGGCCCTAGGTGCACGGGCTTCAGTAGTTGTGGCTCGTGGACTTAGTTGCTCCGCGGCATGTGGGATCTTCCCGGACCAGGGCTCGAACCCGTGTCCCCTGCATTGGCAGGCGGATTGTTAACCACTGCGCCACCAGGGAAGTCCTACACTTTAAATTATGAATTAGGTGAATTATGTGCTCTGTAGATTATATCTCAATAAAGCTGATGTGGAGGAAAGAATAGTACCATAATATTGAGTCGTTGGGAAAATTAAATGAGATAAAACTGACGAGACTCTACCCTCCGTAAATGATAGTGTCTTTTAGAGGCTCCTTGGCAGGGCTTATGAGAAAGCAGCCCACCATTTTGAATCCCAGGGCACATCTGCCATGTGTGATGTCATGCCGTGGAGATACTTCGTAGAAAACCTTTGCCTTCTGCTTTGCTTTTCCAGGGCAGAGGACCTTTTGTCCAAGGAGAAAAGGGTGAAAAGGTAAGGACCTCCCTGCTTTCTCACTCCTCCAAGGGCCGTGGATGTGGCCCGGGAACGGGATGGGGGACTTGGGTTTGGGAGAGTTGTGTGCTGCCGTGGTGCTGCCTGGTAAGAATTTGGGTGGGAGGGGAAGAGGTTTCCTGGGCTGAGTGCCTCAGTGTGTGAAGTGGGAGGGAAGGGCTTGTTTAGGACGTGAATGGTTCACAGTGCTTAGAGCAGAGGGTACTTAATGGCGCTCATGGAAATTGGGATGCAGAGCTGCAGACGTGGTTTGAGGACCAACATGCGGGACATTCAATATCAAAATGTGTTCAGGCCTTGTTTGCAGTGATGGGAAGGCCTTGGACGGTCTGTGCGTGATCAGACATGCTGAGAAGGTTCGGATAGCAGGTGCCGATAGACGTGAGAGCGGGGCAGACCAGACCAGAGGAACTTGGGGAATAGTCGGGAGATTGCTGCAGAAGTACGAAGGCAAGATGATGAGGGACAGAGTCATGGGTGGCCGCAGGACTAGACAGGCAGAGGAATGGAGGCCTATTCACATTCTCCCTGGATATGAATGTTGCACCTTCTTTAACCTTCATCAGTCGTGATGATGATGTACAAGCTTGACAGATCCTGGGAAAGAGGGGATTCCTTCTAAAGAGGAAAGCTTTCTTAAGGTGTCAGCCTAGAAGGAGAAATAAAAAGCAGTCACTAAAAATGCCATTTTCCACTCACACCAGTGATTAAAAATACATCTCCCATTTCCCAGGAGAGACAGCCACAATACTTTGTAACGTACATTTATGTTGGTTATTTTGCCGGAGTCTAGGCACTTGTAGACTCAGAATGCAGGGCATTGGACCCCAGAAGGATATCGTTACTCAGAGGGGGGCTCACGTCAACCCCTTGCGTAGGGCTGATGGTGTAAAGCAGGTGCCACTCTGTCAAGTTACTATGGAAACAGAGCTTTCATGTGCCCCGCTCGTTCTCTCCGTGTAGCACCTTTTATTTAGTCCGTTCATGTCTAGAGATTTACTCTAAGGAGATACATCAAGGCTGTGCACAAGTACATACCCACACGTTTCGTAATTACAGCGTGATTTATAAGCCAGCCTGGAAACAACTGTAATGCTCTGCAGTGGGCAAAAGGTAACATGAGTTATTGTACAGCTAAATAATACAGTGGCATTTAGGGACACAAAATCACGTTTAGAAGGATGATTAATGACTCAGAAAATGAAGATAGCATTTTGTTAATTTTTAATTAAAACACATTGCAAAATATCTATACAGTATGACCCCGGTTGTGTTTATGGTGTGTGTGTGAGACTCAGAGAGGGAGGCTGATTCTGGGGGCAAACCCCCATTGTTAACCACTGGTTGTCTGTGGGTGGCAAAGAGTATTTATTTTTTCCCTTACTTTTCTTTGTGTCTTCCTTTATTCCACAATAAACTTTTCTTTTTTAACCTCTGTTAAAAGCACAGGCACACACACACACACACGTAATAACTACTGCACAGGAATACAAAGCCGTTTGAGAGACAGTGTGACACACAGCGTAACACGAGCTTTGCACCAGGCAGACCTGGGTCAGTCGAGGCTGTTCCCAAGCTCTGCCATCAGAGTCTGGGTCTCCCGCTGCCTCGAGCAGGACTGGCGCCACCATCTTCCACGATTCCTGTGTGGTCTCAAAGCACAGCACCTGGAACCTAGGCGCTCAGCTTTGATAGTTGCCATCATGTTCGTTTCCTAAGAGCCCAGAACCCAGGCACAGGGTATTAACAGGACACCCACATGTTCCTCGGGTTCAGGACTGGGGCTGCCAGAGCCCTTGAAGTCAGGGCGCTCAGCTTGGGTCGTGCTTCCCAGGCAAGACCAACATGCAGCTCCTGGGCCGGCTCGTCCTCTGAGTGACGTGCTGTCCTTCTCATGTGCTGGCGCCACCAGGAGAAACTGACAGGCCCCCTTTCTCCCATGAGCAGCAGCTGCATCTCTGCCCCGTCTGTTCTGGTTGAGCTCAGGACAGGCAGCCTTCTGCTTCTGGAGGCACCTCCCCGGTGCCCCAAAGCCCAGGCTGCAGCGCTACGCTCAGGACCTGAAGCTGCCGGGCCACAGTCCCAGCCGGGAGACCCCTTCACACATCCGGTGCTGGCAGGAGAGACGCGTAGCTGAATAGACTCCGGCACTCCTGTCTCTGTCTTTGGTTGACATTCTCCTGCGGTTGGGCATTTTTAGCAAAGTCTGAGTCTAGATTGTGCCACATCTGAGCTATGTGATTCGGGATGAGTCACCTCCGTCTCTGGGCCTCTGCTCCCTCATCTGTAGAAACGCAGGGGTGGGAGGTGATGACGCATAAGGGACCTTGCAGGTGGCAGTTCTGAGACTTGGTCATCAGCCCACCCCCAGCCTGAGTCCCTGGGGCTGTCTTCCGTAACTTGGAGTCTCTGCTTCCCCTCCACGATGCAGCGAGGCCAGGGAGAGTCAAGGGGACAACAGGATCCACAGAAGGGAGAAGGCCACTGGTGACTCATGCACTTGGAGAGAGCTTAAGTGGCTTTTTTGCTTGAACGTTCTCTCGAAAGCAGTTGCAGAGTACCAAGGGGATTGGACGGACTGGAGCCCGATGTGTCCAGAAATCATGTGATGCTGAATCTTGCTGTGGTTTGTTTTGTTTTTTTTTTTAATTTTTGGTGATGTAATCAGCCACTGTGACAATGTGCATTGGCCTATCTGAGGACCAGGCACCGTGTAAGCTGTGTTCCATGCTTTATGTCTCATTATTAAGACAGTGCTTCAGGGAAGGCACAGGTATGCCCTTTTCACGGATGAGAGAACATAGCTTAGAGGTCAAGTGACCTGCCCAAGGTCACAGTTAGTAAGATGGCTAGAAAACACAATCACTCGTGAAGGGAAGCTGGAAGGCTGATTGAATTACTCCTTTTCCTGCAGCTGAGGAAACTGAGGCTCAGAGAAGGTGAGTGACTGGCCCAGTGTCACACAGCTGAAACACTGCCAGAGCTCTTGGCCTCCTGACTTTGCCAGAGCCCCCCACCAAATGCCCAAGACCATTGTGTGGTGCTTTGTTCCTGGGCTGCCTCTGCCCCTCGTTTTGGAAGCCAGCCTTCTCTCTGGTTCCTGTGCCACCCCACATGCACCACGGGTTCTTGGGACAAAGCTCCCTCAGTGTTTTAATATGTATGAAATCGGGCTCAGGGAAAGGGGGAAGCAGGCTTTTAGGGGCCGCCTGAAAAGATCTGTGCATAGCCCAGGTGTTGGGGGCACGGAAGGAGAGAGAGATAGGCATGGACCCTCCTTCACAGCGTCTGGAAGACAGCTGGCACTAAATAAATGCTTGCCTAAGGAGTGAATGGATGGATGGAGTGTGGACCTCCGTCATCCAGGACCAAGAGCCAGTAGAATGGTCACAGACTCTGCAGTCAGAAAGGTTCAGCTTCAAATTCTGGCTCCACTTCATGTGGAGCCTCAGGTTCCTTTTCTGTAAGAGTGAGAAAGGGAATGATAGTAGTTCCTACCATGTGAGGTTGCTGGGAAGGTTAACCCAGTGCCCCACACAGCAAGCCCTCATGATGGGTGGTGCTGCTGTTCTTGTCGCCCCATCATCGTTGGCAGTGCTGTCTTGGTGATGAGGATGATGATGGAGGGGGAGGGGGAGGGGGAGGAGGAGAGGGTATCGTCATCAGCATCATCATCATGGTTTGGACCAATGCGGATGGTCTGGTTTGGACCAGTTTTGGGGGCAGTCAGGGGGAGCAGGGAGGGGTGATGACTTCCGTGCCCTTCCCACCCTTGGTCCTTCCATGTTGACAGAGTAAATTAATAAGCACAGTGAAGATGTTGGTATAAGGTTTCCTATGGCTGGACACTGAGTCTTTTCCATGGAGATGTGGTCCATGAGCCCCGCGGTAGAAAAAAATTCAGAAACAACAAAAACAAGGCCAAAGCGCGTGGTGTCCAGTGAGCTTCCTTTCGCATCCCGAGGGGCCTTCTGCTCTGGGTGACCAGAGCCTTCAGGGCAGGAACCCCACAGAGAGGCTGCGTTGTCGTCCCTTCCTGGACCCACAGCGCCCTCTGGTGTCTGGAAGCCAGAGCGTCGCTCCAGTTTTCCTCTGCAGGGGTCCGTGTGATACTGGGGAGATCTCTGCCCTTTGGGGGCGTTCCTCTTTCCCTTAGGAATCTAGCACATGGGGGAACTAGGGCAAAGAGAGCTTTCGTTTTGTGCTCAAATGTGGGCTCAGGTGATGGAAAGAAAGCAGGTTCGGGGAGTTGGGCAGACCTGGTTTGGATCCCAGCTCTGCAGTGGCTGGGTGAGCGTTGGGTGGTGTCTCTCTGAGCCTCAGCTTCCTCATCTGTAAAGTGGGGCCATTGATGCCCACCCCTTAGGGCTGTTGTGGGGCTTATAGGAGGTGGGCAGTGCCTGTGACAGCACCTGGCTTAGTCCCTGGGACGTGGTAGCGCATGTAAAACTCTGTCCCTTATCTTTATTCCGTTCTTTTGTCTGCTAGAAGCTATTGCTAAAATCCATAAAAGAGTGACAGATGTGCTTCTTCAGTAAACAGCATTCAAGTACCTAGTACGTGGGAGAATGGTGGGTTCACAGAGCTCTAAAACATGGCTTGGGCCTCCCCCAAAGGCTCACTCACCAATTCAGCAGAGGAGACATGCACACACATTCTGGTCACATGGTTATCTAATCATGAGTGTTTCTTCTTTTTCCTGGTCCTTAATCGAGTCTGCTGTGCCACCTCCATCCTCCACTTTGTTACACACTCAGAGGGTGACAACACTGTCAGGAGACCCTGCCTAGGACACCAGTCACATCAGCACTGCACCTTGAGGGTTTCCCAGGATACTCGGTGTTATACTGCTGGGGGTACTTAGAGAATGAAACTAAAAAATATCTAGGAAATTATCGTAAGCACAGTTCCAATGAAGGGAAAAACAGAAACAAAACGATCTCAAGCTGACTCTGTTCTTTATAAGTACTCTTAACAATGACCAACCGCAGCAAAAAATGGAAACAACCTGATGGAAAATTGCATTTCTTCAACCAGAAGGACATAAGTGAAAATTAGGAAGCCCTTATATATGTAGATGTGCATGCAACATGGCGTAAATGAAATAGTAGAATAGGAAGCCATATGCGCTCACACACAAATTGCGTGTGCAGTGAGAATAGCCAGTGCACTGGGGTAGTGGGATTTGGGATATTTCATGCCTTGTTAGTTGCTCTTTATGTTGCTATAACATTAGTACTTTTGCTAAACATAAACATTTAACTAACAACTAGAGCTTAAACTTAATATGATGAAAAATTTTAAAATAATAGTATATTTACAGTTGTTCATGCATGAAATCCAAAAGCAGTATTATTTTGGAGGGAAGAGCCCTCTCTCCCAGCATGGGGCATTTGCTGAATCCTGGACACTGTGACAGCTGGTCCCAGATGACAGAACATAGCAGCGGGTGAGGGTCAGGCTTTGGGAACCTGGCACTGCCCCTGTCCTGCTGTGTGACCTTGGAGAGGTCATTACAGTTCTCGGTGCCTGTTTTCTCATATGTACACTGAAGATAATAGTAACAATAATAGGCTCTTGTAAGACTGAAGTGAGGGTTAAGTGATTGCATCCACGGCAAGAACTTAGCAGAGCACCTGGCAGATGAGAAAGCATTAGCGGGAATCAGGTCTAAGCCACCCGGGCACTGGATTCTCTGAGCGTGATGGTCAATTCGGACCCATTATCTACATTAGCCCAAATAGAACGACAGACCAAGTACTTTCACTGAGAAGCCCGGGGACGGTGTTCTTTCCCCCAGGGCCTGGGGCTGTGCGATGAGAGCCCGGATATCCCTGCAGCCGTGCAATGAGCCAGGTGGGGTAGGGCAAAGGGGACACACACAGGCTGGGCCCAGCGTGGACCCTTGTAGATGACGTTGCAGGGCGGAGTCCAGGCTCCCCGAAGCCGGCATCGCCCACTGCTCGCACACACGGGCAGTGCATTTCCTGCCGGGGCTCTTTGCTTTCTTTACGAGCAGCTGCTGGTACTAATATTTGAATTAGAGTTGGGATAGGATGTAGAAGGCGGCCCTCAGGTAGAGACCAGCCTAGACCTGGTGCTGAGGAGACTGCCCCAGCCCCCGTTTCCCTCGAGTGGAGAGTAACAGAGGACAGGGCAGGGAGAGGGCTTGCAGCCCCTCATCAAGTCTGGCTCACACCTTGTAGATGGGGGGGGCCCTTGGGAGCCACAGGGGGTGGAATTGTGGCAAAGTGTCCCGTAAAGCCATGCTTGGGTCAGCAGCTGTGTACTCAGCACTTGGTAGAGGGGGGGAAGAAACCAGAACAACAACCACCAAAAAGTCCTTTCTTCAGCATTTTCACAGAAATCCGTATGGCAGTATATAAAACTTTGTATGGATTTTGTGCTCGGATTTCACAGTGCGGTGCCCCAGAAAAACTATGCGAGCAAATAGGAGGAACTCAGCTGAATTTTATTGGGCTGGTTGACTCAGTAGCAGACAGAATTTTAGGTCACGCAAACATGGGTTCCTTGTCTTCTATGGCTTTCTTCCATTTTTATGGGGACCATAAACCTGACGGGGAAAGAGGAATCTGAGCCAGACAAATAGCAGAGGCCGTTCTGACTTCCTGGGAAGCTGTCTCTAGAAACTTCAGCCAAATGTCCTGCAGCGGATGCCGGAGCCGAGTGCAGGTCATCATGGGGGAAGTCCTTATGGGTTGGTTCACCATGAAGTTAAACAAATAAGGTGCCGATTGGAAAACCGAGGAAAGAGGCCACGGCCATCTTGATGGAACTAAGGAGGGTTGTTAGAAGGCCAGGTTCGGAGTTGTCCGCTGAGGTGGGCAGGTCCCCAGGTCTGAGAAAAGTAGGTTCCCCACATGCGTATTCCAAACCAGGCCCCCGAGAAGCCCGGTGCCTCCTGTTCTCTGGTGATTTGAAATTGGACAAAGCAGTCTCCCCGGCATTGCTGTGGACCTGAAGGTCCAGCCTCTCAGGCAAGGCAGTGGCTTAAAGAGCGCTGGGGACTCATGTGCCCCGTGGTGGGGCGGGGCGCCTGGGATTCCTCAGCTCCGGATGGCTTCCTTTGGCTCATTCTTGCTGTCCTATTTGAAACATGCAAATGCGCGTGAATTTGCGTTTGATTTTCAAATGCTGCTGTGGTCACACCATTCCCTACAGACCCCTGCTCAGCCGCTCTGTGTTACTTGGAGGATCAAGTCCCCTGCGTGTTGGCCCCGAGCGACCCTGCCCCGTCTCTGTCTCCTGCCAATTCTGGGTCCATCTCTGGGTCCATGTTTCCACCTCCCCGGCCTTGATTCCTCCTCCTTGCACGTCCACAGCTCCCTTCTCCTGTGGAATCCTGGAGAGGCTTCTGATGCAGTAACCTTCGGGGCGTCAAGCCCGCAGCCAGGTGGTTCCACAGTCACTGTCTTACTCAGTCCTCCCAGTGAGAGCAGGTGGAGGGTATCACCGTCATCATGTCATGGAAAAGGGCGCTGAGACTTAGGAAAATGCTCCTACACATCGATGTTTTCACTGTAGAAGCTATAGGAAGAGGACGAAGTAGTTTATAGGGAGCTCTGGTTTGTTCAAAAGTGTAACACCTACCCAATTTAGATCTAGTCCTGTGCTGGAGGGCTGGAGAAGGACAGAAGAATGACGGAAATGAACTTTGGAGTAGGATTAATCCAGCCATCTGCACTGAGAGTCAAGGCGGGTGGAGGGGTGGAGGGTGAAGAGTGTCTAGAAAAATACCTGCATCACTGCAGAGCTCACAGGGCAGAGGGGCGGGTGGTGGGGACGCTCCCGCTCCCGTGGTCCTGATTAGCCCGCGGCCTGAGGTCTGAGCTGGCTGAGAGCCCTTCCTGTGAAGCACCACCGCAGTGCACGTCCCACTTCATGGGACAGTCAGACCTGCTCTCACAGTGACACTTCTCTGGTCTCAACGCGACAGACACACCTTGTGCCACACACAGTGTGAAAGACTGAGTCCTTCCCACCTGAGTTAGTTCTTTCTTTGGTGTCTTTCAACGGCAGGCTGTACTTGAAATTGCGAGATGAGAGGATTTCGTGGAGGTGGAGATGGACCGTACAGGTGGGTGGGGAGTGAAGCGCGGGGTCTGCTACATACGGATTTTCTTCCCAGTGCCTCCTTTCCAGAGCAGTGACCAAGAAATGCCCTCAGAAAGCGTAAGGTGCTTCTACATAGCACGGGGTGCTGGTGTAGGTGAGACGTGTACCGTTGCAGGGGATGATGGAGACACTTACTTCGCAGATTCTGTCTGAAGGGATGGGTGAGGGTGTTAGCAGTGGCAGCCATGGAGAATTCAGTGGCCAGCACTTGGTGGTTTTGTCTGCAACAGTCGAGCGACTTTGTCTCAAAGAAGGTGCCTTGCAGTGGAAAGAATCATGACATCAGCCTTTTACTGACCGCTTGATATCTGCCAGCTGTTCACTTTATGAGTATCAGCCTCCTGCAGCTCCTTGAAGGAGTCTGGAGCATGCCCAAGGGCACAGAGTGGTGGGTGAGGGGCTGAGGTTGTGTCTGTCCGACCCTACACCCCCCATTCCTAACCACTGCACTGGACAATGCCGGTTCCCTGCCCTCCCCCAAAAGGGATGCTTTTATCTGAGAATTCTTGACCCTCAAAACCCATGTACCTTGTAGGAATCGACTTATTTTATGCAGTGACTACATTATAGAGCCTCTGAGCCATAAAGTATAAATTATATGTGTGTGCTTGTATGTGTGAAACCTCTAAGATGAATTTATGCCATTTGCCTCTGGCTCTGGGTCTCATTCTCTTTTTTCACAGCTGGCTTAATCAGCGCCCCCGACTCCTATTCTTAGCCTGTGCCTTAATGTGCATTATTCATGGTTATCGACTTGGATAACTGTGGTCGAGTGCCTTCTATTTTTATCATAATTAAAGGGTTTAGGGGAAAATAGGTTCAGCTGCTTATGTGCCCTCAAATAGCCTTGTAGTTAGAATTAAGATGCCGCAGACCCTGTCCGTGGTGCTGCAGGACACGTTGGGGAAGTTTTGAGTTCACGGGTTCTCACGGCCCCAGGCAGAGCTGGAATAGGAAAGTCTGCACTTTTTCCAGCCCCGCCTGACACTCAGGCTGTTGCCAAGCTTCATGGCCCAGCCACAGGGCCAAGGGCTTCATACAGGAGGGGAGAGCATTTATGGGAGGGTAAATGCTGGACTGCTAGGCAGCTGGGCTGGGAGGGCAGGGGAGGCCAAGGGCATGCACCCTAGACACGGACCGGCTGGACTCAGATCCCAGCTCGGCCACTTAGCAGCTGTGGACACTGGGCAAGTCAGTTACTCAACCCCTGCAACCCGTGCTTTCCTCACCTATAAATTGGCGACTATAATTCTACTGGCCTCAGAGGGTTACAACGAGGATGAAATGAACTAATGAAAATAAATGACTTACATTTGTAAGAAGTGCTCATAAATGTTCAGTATAATTACCGTGATACCAGCATAGTTTTCCACCTTTTACACCAAGTGACATCTTCTGCGTCCTCTGCATCCATGAGGTCTTATCCCCAGGGCCGGCTGACAGCTGGGAAATGCCGGTGTTCCCTGCCTCCCCCAAGGAGGACTTCTGTAACTCCCAAAGCCTCAGGGAGCCTGGGGAGTGTTATTAGAAAGCGTGTTCCAGGTGGGCTGCCGTAGAGGTGTAAGGTGTCTTTTCCTTTCTTCAGTTCATCCACAATAATTTGCAGAGCATCTAAGAATAATAACGGTCCCCCATATTTACAACTACTACTGTCTGCCGGGACTGACTCACACACAAGCTACTCAGTTTTGGGGTAGAGATGGTTGTCCTCGTTTTACAGGCCTATTAACTGTGTGACCAGGTGCAAGTGACTTTCTCTCTCTGTGTGGCCAAGCCAGGAAGTGAGCTCATGTATTCTGACATCACAGAGAAGTGGTTCTCCAACTTGACCAGGCGCCCAAACCCCCTTGAGGGCTTGTTAAACCACTGTGCCAGGCCCCGCTCCCGGTCGGTCTGACTCAGTGGGGCTGTGGTGAGGCCAGAGAATCTGCCCTCTGACAAGGCGCAGGTGATGCTGACGTTTCTGGCCCGGGAACCACACCCGGAGGACCACTGCCCGGAGGACTCCTCAGCCCCACCCTAGGGCCTGCTCTGGCTCTACCAGTGGAAGGGGAGGGGTACTAACATGGCACCTCTCGCAGCGAAGCGACGTCTTCGTCAGTATTTCGGGGGAAAGCTCTGATATTTAATTAATCGAAAGAACAGGGGAAATATCTGTTCTCTCTTGTCTATTTTGCCCACTGAAGTAACCAGGTAATTCCTAGAGCTCTGGTTCTGACACGTGGGCATATGGGTGGATAATTTCCTGCCACGTGGTACCCACCGGGGGCTCCCAGTGAGATTACTGAGGCAGTGTGTGTGTGCATGAGGGGGTGGCCAGAAGAGAGGTCAGAGCCTTGGCTTGGAATCAGGGCCCCGATTTTGAGTCACAGCTGCCAGTGTGAACTGGGGGAAAGCCTCTCTTCCCCGAGCCCTGGTTTTCATCTGTAATGGGTTTCACATGCATTATCTATGGTCATTTTCTTTTTTTCAAGTTTTTCATCCAGATTTTATTAATTCAATTCCATAATGACTGTGACATATCATAAAGATGAAACAAAATGTATTTTGTTTATTTAAAAAAATTTTTTATTGAAGTATAGTTGATTTACAACCTTGTGTTAATTTCTACTGTACAGCAAAGGGACTTAGTTATACACATATATACATTCTTTTTTATGTTCTTTTCCATTATGGTTTATCCCAGGATATTGAACATAGTTCCCTGTGCTGTGCAGTAGGACCTTGTTGTTTGTCCATTCTATATGTAATAGTTTGCGTCTGCTAACCTCAAACTCCCACTCCATCCCTCCCCCACCACCCCCCCCCTTTGGTAACCACCAGTCTGTTCTCTAGGTCTGTGAGTCTGTTTCTGTTTCATAGATGGGCTCATTGGTGTCATATTTTAGATTCCACATATAAGTGATATCATATGGTATTTGTCTTTCTCTTTCTTACTTCATTTAGTATGATAATCTCTAGTTGCATCCACATTGCTGCAAATGGCATTATTTTGTTATTTTTTATGGCTGAGTACTGTTCCATCGTATATGTGTATATGGTCATCTTCTTAAGCTGAGTGATTTCCTTTTTACAGGTGAAGAACAGAGGTTCCAGATAGTTTACTCCAACTAACAGAACTTGATGCTTCTTTCAAATTTCCCTGTGTACAAAGCATTTTCCAAAGCATTGTCTCAAGGCATCTTACAAACCACCTTGGGCCAGAGGTACTATTACTCCTTGCGTCACCCTGTTTACGGACGATGAAGCTGAGACCCAGGAGGGGAAGTCACTTGTTCTGCTCAGCTAACGGGCAGCAGAGGCTTCATGCGAATCCAGACCATCCTCTCCAGTCTGGTCCTCTCCTCTCCTCTCCTCTCCTGCCCTTCTCTCTCATCTTTCTCTTTCTCTTTCTCTCTTCCCTCCCTCCCTCCCTCCTTTCTTTCCTCCCTTCCTTCCTTTTTTTCCTTCCTACCTACCTCCCTTCCTCCCTCCCTCCCTCCACTTTCCTGTTTTTTTGTACTTTACTGTGGATCCTGAGCTACACATATTCCCTTTAAAGATCTCCCTGTGCCTGACCTTTCCAGTTCCAGGGCAACCTCCAGTCTGTTCCCCACTCCTTTCTTTGAGCCACCTTATGGACTTGTGAAAGTGTTCTTAGTTCTCAACAGAATATAAACAACGGGCATTTTAATAATATTTTATAGTCTACCAGTTATATCCACACTCATTTTCTCGTCTGGAAGCAGCATGAACCTCTATCTTAGGAAAGATGAAACTGAGGTTCAGAGTGGCAGCATGACTTTCCTGCTGGGATGTCAGCGGACGGCTTAGGGCTGTAACTCTCTCTCTTCAGAACATCTGCAGGCAGCTGAGTCCAGGTAGAGGACTCTGGAAACTGTGTCACGGGGGCATGGTGGTATTCTGTGATGTTAAGAGGAGGTGACACTGAAACATGAAATATGCGGGTCATGTTGACTTTTCCTTGGGGACACAGTTTTCAATGGCAGGAACCCATCTAATGAAATGCCTGGACCGCATCATGACTTGAAAGTGGAAATTTCTCAGAATGTGTCTGTTTGCAGTGCCAGCTTGGTTATCCTAACCATGATTCAAATAAGATTAAAAAAAAAAAAAGATGTTACCTTCTCAGACAAAGAAAATATTCATCTCTAAAGAGGCTCAGTTTCTTTGACTACCAGTGCTCTAAAGCCAACTTGCCAAGGTGTCCCCGTCCTTGGGAAGCACAAATCCTGCAGGAAGTTTATGACGCCTACTTACAGGTGTAAACTGAGACTCACGGTGTTTCGCTAACTTGACCCAGGCCATTAGTACTGAGTGACGGAGCAGGATTTGAAGCTGCAACTTACTGGTTCTTGAGACTGTTGTTTTCCTGTAACAGTTTGCTGTTCCCTTTGTCCCTGGGGGTTTCATACCCCCAGGGCTCATTCCCACAGGGCTCTGGGGAAGGAGTTAGAGCACAGGGAATACTTGTGGGGCCTGGGGCCACGTGGGCGCGGCTCACACGGAGGTGACGGAGCCCTGATTCCCATCTCATGGAGCTCCCGTCTTGTGATGACACAGACTCACATAGATACTTGTTGGGCCTCTACTGGAAAGTGCCAACAGAGCTGGACATGTGACGACTGTGGGCACAGGGGAGGTTCCAGAACTCTCTGGAGTTCCCTCTGGCATTGTCTCTGGTCTTCTCCCTGGCTTCCTTTATTAGATGGTCCTGGAAACTCCGTGCCCTGCTGCTCTCCCCGCTGTATTCCTGAGGCAGGAGCCCACCTAGACCCCCCTTCCCTGCCTGCAGCTGCGGGACCCCCCCCACCTGCAGCAGCCAGAAGACGGGCTGGGCTTTCAAGGACTGGGTAACCCACCCCTGGGGCAAGCTCTGCACCGCGTTACCCCAGGAGGGCTGATCCTAGAGGGGGGCACTGTGGGAAGCGTTTCCTTTTGGGAAGTTGTGAATTTATCCCTAGTGTTGTAAGGAAGCAGAGTTAAGTAGGCTGGTCCCTGCCATCTGGAAGCACACAGCCTTTTGCTAAGATCAGAGCAGGATGGGGCAGGAGATAAAACGTGGCCTTGGAGACAGGGCGTCTGGGGAGCTGAGCCCACCCTGTCGTTGACCCCCAGCATCCTGGCTTGGGGCAGAGCTCCTGCCTCCTGCGAGGCCTTTGGGGATGCTCTGATGCTTTCCCAGGGAAGGACGGCTGGCTGAAGCTGAGTGGGGCGGACCTTGATCCCTGGGGAGGGAGAGCAAGGCTGGGCGCCCCGGCCTCAGCCGCCCCAAGCTGCTCACCAGGCCATGGAACTGCTGGGTAGCCGCCAGAGAATCAGGGTCCCTCTGTGCTCACGGGCTGCATGTGAAGACAGCATGGAACGCTTAGCCCACAGGGTGGCCGAGCATCCGAGCGGGGCCGTGCGTGCAAGTGCCAAGTGCTGGCAGACGACGAGGCAGGCTCGGGGCCCCAAGTCTGATCTCCCACTACACGCGCTGTAACTTTGCGGAGTACTGAATCCCTGTGTCTCCATGTCGTAAACTCTGAAACGTAGGTAGCAGTTGCATCTCCCTGTGGAATTGTTGTGAGGACGGGTCGAGCGCACCGATGAGGGTAAAGCGCTCAGAACCTGGCAGGTCGTGAATGTGCAGCGAAGACTGGCCGCCAGCAGCACGTCTGTAATACCCCCTTAACGTTATCTTTAGTATCCCGTTAATGTTACTGCTGGTTCTGCCATTAGCGCTAACGATAGCGATGCTGGTTGGTGTCTGGTTGTCACTCTGCATCGCAGAAATCACTTGCATCTGTACTGGTTGCCTCTTTCATCCTCGGTTGAGCTTCAGAATAGTCAGAGGCACAGGCAGGCAGGGCGTTCATGCCTGCTGTGTGGGTGTGGAGACAGAGGCTGAGAAATCTCCGGCCACAGCTGCCCTGCCCTTACGGGGACAGTGGGGACAGTTGGACCCCAGAAAGCACCTCATCAGCTCCCACCTGTCCTGAGGAAACGGCCACTGCAGAGAACCCGGGGCCCTCGATATCGAACAATCCTTCCTCTGTGAAAATACCCAGACTGTTCGCCTGCCTTTGTGTCCAGCCAGGGAGAGTCAGACGTTCCCTAAGACCAACGAGAAAGTCTCTCCGCTTCGGAAATCCCACCTGAGTACAAGGCTTGCCAATCAGAGACTGTCTCCGTCTTTCTTCTTCTTACTCAATAACTAACTCCCTTTTAACACTTTTGAACCCCTGCTGATGGCAGCCTGGTCCCCTGGACGCACGTGGGTGAAGGACTCGGTTTTGCCCCCGAGGAGGTGCAGGGTCCCCGCACGCGCCCCAGGGGCAGGTCAGGCGGGCAAGGACACTGTGCAGAACCGCCATCCACAGAGCAAGTTTAAGGCTTCAAGACAACCTGCTGTGAAGGAGCATGTTTAACTTTATTTAACTGCACTTCACAAGCTTATTTGACCCAAGAACCCAGCAGTCTTCCCCCCACCCCATCACACACTAACTACAAATCAAACAGGTATCGTCCAGACCAGCTTTGGAAATGTTATACGAACCCCCGCAGAGACACTTCATACTTACGCAAGCTCCACGGTGTCTGTAGTCGTTTCCGTTTTTTACAGAAAGCGAGACCGAGACTCTGAGATCAAGTAATTTGTCCAAACTGGCCCACCCTCCTCTAAGGGATGGTTGCAGGAGCACCAAGGTTACACTCAGCCTGCCAAGTCCCTGAAGTCCCGCCCCCCAGGCTGCCTTGCCTGCGACATCCCCTCTGGAAGGTTCCACTCAGATTAACTGATCTCCTTAGTGTCCAGGACTAAACCCTCCCGGCCCCAAGCTGAAGAACCAGAAACCACTTCCCAGCAAATCAGTGTTTCGTGGGAGCACAGGCGCCCTGTGGGCACCGTTAAATTGCTGGGTGACGGCAGGAGAGGGCACCTCGTGTGGCCATGATGACAGCGTACCGGGGGTAGAGGTGTCTCCCCAGCAGGGGGTGTGCTTTACTGCCCCAGCCCCTTCATCCTCCCAGCGACCTTGCTGGTGTCAACCTCCATGCTTGGACGAGGGGCGAGTGCCACACAACCTTTCAGAGTGGCTGCCTTTGGGGCCACGCAGCTAGAAAGGTGCAGAGCTGGGCCAGAGACTTCTGTCTGTTTTTCTCTCCAATATCACAACAACTTAGAATGTTGAGACCATGGAAGGCACTTTGTAGAAGTTTTAAAAGTGTGTGTGTTTGTGTGTGTGTGTGTGTGTGTGTGTGTGTACATACATACATACACGGTTGCATCTTAATTTATAGATAAAAACTAGAAATGTATAACGTGTGTTGTGTCTTTCAGAAAATAAGATCTGTCTCAAGGGCTTATTATGAGTACTAAATAGCGCAATATATGAAGACATCCTACAGGGTCCAGCCCTTAGTGTTTTCTAAATATACTTATAGATTCATCAGTTCAGTCATTCATTGAATGTCCAGCATCGTCATTTCACAGATGGAAAAGCCCGGAAAGAGGCACTGACTTGCTCAGTGTCCCCCGGAAAATTGATGGGGAGGGGGCAGCTGGGATGAAGGTCGTGGTGGAATCCTTTGATTTGAATCAGGTGGTGCGGGAGCTGGACAGGCGCGAAGGGCTCCTGGATTTCCCTGTTGTTGAGTTGCCCCCAGTCCATCTCCAGGAGGCATGGTTGGGGGGGACGAGCGGGTCCCCACAGCTGCTCCATGAGCGTGCCTGTCACATGCTTCTGCACAGTTCATTAGAATGGAGTTTGCCCCAGCTTAAGAAACATTTTTAATACCTGGTCTAGCCCAGTGGTTCTCAACTGGTGTGATTTTTTACCTCCCAGGGGACGTTTGGCAATATCTGGAGGCATTTTGGGCTGTCACACCTGGGGAGTGCTACTGGCACCTCAGGATGCTGGAGGACATCCTGCAACGCCCAAGGCAGCCTCCCCACCCCCGAACAAAGAATCATCAGCCCAGTGCTGATGGGGCCCAGCTCAAGAACCCTGCTCCGGCCTGCTGCTGTGCTGACATGTGTGACCCCGGTCCTGGAGGGGGTCAGCCACACGGCGAGTTAGGGGAGGGCGGGGCAGGGCGTCTCACTCCCACTGTCAGGTGCGTACGTACCCCCTGGGGGGTCTTGTTAAAACATGGACCCTGGTACAGTAGGCCTCCAGTGAAGCCTGAGAATGTGCATTTCTCACCCTCTCCCAGGAGGCGCCCAGGCTGCAGGTCTGTGAATTGCCCTCTGAGTAGTGGTGTCTTGGCCACAGGTCGTGTCTGGCACTTTCTCCGCTGCACCAGCATCCTGAGAGCCTGTCTCCAGTGCTGTCCTCACTGTGTCCTAATTGCTGTTCTCTTTCTCTCGTCTTAGGGTTCCCTGGGCCTGTCGGGTCCCCCTGGGAGAGACGGCAGCAAAGGCATGCGGGTACGTCTGTTCCCACGGGGCAGCACCGGGCTGGGGACCTCCTGATCAGAGGCCCCTGTCCTCGAGTGGGGTGGCCTTTGCCAGGGCCAGGCCTGAGCTGGGGCTTGTTTGTACCAGGATCTTCCCAGGTCCCCGGGGGCCAGCCTGATAATTATAACATCACCAGCAGCAGCCGTTGCCACCAGGCATCACCTGTGTGTCCCTGGGAGCTGTTTTCTCACTTAGTTGACAAGCAGTCCTGCATGGGAGGTCTTGTCCAGTGCCTAGACCTGGAACCAAGTCGAGGTCCAAGCTGAGGGACTTGGTTCCCAAGTCCCCAGTTCACAGCTCAAGGAGTCAGTGAGACCCCAGCAGCAGCCTGAATGGCCAGCCGGCCTCCCTCTGGGGGGCACCCCGACTCCACCTCTGCACCCGCAGCCTCTGAGTTGGAACACACTCTAGGACCCCAGGCAAAAAGTGATCTCAACTCAGGCGGGTCAGTCTGATCCAGGATAAAGGGGTCCTCTTCTCCAGCAAGAACCCAAATAGAAATCGGCTCGGGTTCTTGGCGGCGCCTGGTGGGCACGCGAGCCGCTATGCTTGCTCCACTGTTCTGTCTCAGCTGAGTTTTGTTGGACCAGCAGCAGGAGTGGATGGGGGTTGAGGTGATGAACACCCGCAGTGAAGATAAGCTCCTTTGCTTGTAGAAAGAGTCTCTGGGGGAGCCGGGTCTCCGCTCACCAGTGGTTACATCGTTTCCGTGCCGAGTTCTAGTTCCAGGAAGAGATGCCCCGGGTGCCTGGGCCTGTGTCCCCCGGGTTGTGACCACATGCTATTCTGTGTGTGCAGGGGGAGCCGGGAGAGCCAGGAGAGCCGGGGCTGCCCGGGGAGGTGGGCATGCGGGTAAGTGTTGCTTCGAGTTATTCCTCTCATGTTCCTGGTGCACAGATCTTGATGCAAAACGAACTTTGTGGGTAACATCTCCTTAGGTGTAGAGGTGATGCCCAAATGGGTTGCCTACCTACGCTCCTCATGCACCACACCCGGGCTCATGCGTGTATGTCCACACATCCATGATGTTTCCTAAAGTCTTACAGAAAATGAATCGTACCGTACTCTGCCATTTATCTTTTTAACAAGAGACATATCCTTCCACACCAGTACGGATCGATACCACCTATTCTCTTTATCAGTGCATATTATTCCATGATATGGATGTGTCGTAATTTACATAACTTTTCCTCTGTTTGTGGCCCTCAAGGTTATTTCTAATTTCATCTGTTTTTCACTAAAATCAGTAAATGTACACACACGTGTGTGCACGTGCACGCATTTCTCTTACGTATACTGTATTTTTAGTTCAGTAGGCTAGATGACAAAAATTGGGATACCTTTGGTCGAGGAAAAGAACATTTTAATTTTAATAGATTTTAACACGTATTGCCCATTTAGTAGCCTAGAAACCATAGCAGCCCATGGTCCAGGCAGCAGAGGGGCCTCCAGGCCCTGCAGGCTCCTGTCGGGCTTTGTCAGGACTCGTCCGGGCTGTGCCGGCCCCACGGCGAAGTGTGAGTGATGCGCTGAGGGAGTCAGTCATGTGACCGGGAGCCGTGCACACGTCCTGGCCGGATCCTGGCACGGCCGCGGGCCGCGGGGCACGTGGAAGCGAGACGGCCGCGCTGGCCTTACGATGGCTCAGAGGCAGCACACTGTTTCCTGTTCCTCGAAGTCGAGCAGAGTTGCGTGTGAATGCTGGCTCCACCAGGCAGGGGATGGCCGAGCCCTGCGTGGGGCGGGCAGCAGCGGAGGTGGAGGGGTGTCTCGGGGAGGCCTTGTGCGGGCGGCACGGTGGCGCGTGGTGGGTGAGAAGCAGCCCTCTCAGCCCTGAACACGGTTGCTGACCGAGTGTAGCCTCTGCTCCTGCCTCTTCTTGCCACTCCCGGCCTTTTCTGCGTGAGCGCTCTTCTGCAGGGGTCCCAAGGACCTCCTGGGCTTCCCGGACCTCCCGGCCCCGTCGGAGCTCCTGTGAGTAGAGGCAGCTGTGCGGAAGGGGCTCTGTCGCCTCTTCCAGGGACTGGGACCCAGACTCTGACAGCTCCCCATCCCACATCTGTACACGGAGGACATGGCAGTGAAGCATGGGTGACTCTTCTTAGACCAGAAATGCTTACACGTTATGGTACTTAAAGGATCTCTTGGAGATCACGTTTAAATGCACGTTCCCAGGGCCCCATTCCCAGCTAAAGCAACAGGTTTGTGTGGAGCCCAGGACTCTGCATTTTTACCCAGCAGCCCAGGTATTTCTGACACTTGACCTAAAGAAGCCATTTTTACCAACCTGTCTAGTCAGCCGCTCCAGAAGGAGGTGGAGTCTTTATTATAAATTCCCAGCCCCTAGAACAGTGCCAGACACATGGGATGTTTAGGGACCAAGTGCCCCATGAATAAAGCGATGAAGAAGTAGATATGGTATATTGGAGCAAGTGTCTTCTTGGGCCTCTAACCTCGTTCTTGGTTCTTGTTAAGAAAGATTTGAGATGATCTCCAAATGAAAGAAGCAGTGTTAAAGGTCGTTTTCAAACAAGGCAGCCTGCATTGCCTCAGGGGCATTCAGAACCTCTGATCTCTGTGTATCTGGCCAAAATATTTGGATGGAATTAGAATGGCCTGTATATCCAGCTGCCTCCTAAGGCCTAAGTGGTCCGCAGACCCTCTGCCTTCTGGGAGAGCATCCTGTGCTCTGGCCCTGTGCCTCTTCTCCAGGCACCAAAGATGTAGGTATTATTCCTGGAATCCACAAGCAGGCCTGGGCAATCTCTTCCCCCTTTAACATCTTTTTCATAGAGCGTCCAAGGGTCCGTTCTCCAGGAAGGGAGTGGAGAGAGAGGGGACGCAGGACATTCACCTAGTAACACAGGACATACTCAGGCCTCTCCAGCAGGGCCATGCACCAAGCTGCATTCCTGCCCGGGAGAAGCCGTGCTTCCACCAGCTGGGGTGCTTGTGATCCGGCAGCTCACTGCACACCCTGCACATCTCAGAGGAGCAGACGCACGTGCATTCCGATCTCTGCCCTGTAATGTGGGGCAGTAGCCTTCAGGTAGAACTTCTACAAGAGTCTTGTGCAAACCAAGGGATTGATGTAGCCATTCATTGGCTCACTTATTCGACAAGTGTTTACGGACATCAAGCGGCAGCTGCCGTTCCGGACCATGGGGCACGGTATTGAAGGAAAGGAGGCACCGCCCTCATGGGGCTGGCATTCTGCTTGGGGGAGACCAAGGGTGTGTCCTGTGGGGCTGAGTGCTTGAGGAAAGTGAAGCCTGGTGAAGAGGATGGACGGTAGGCGGGCGGGGCAGGGACTGTAATTTGAATCCTGTGGTCAGAGAAGCCAACACCTTGGCTGGCGTTTCCATCACGTCTGCTCACAGGGGAGGGAGTCCTTAGTGCAGGTTCTAGGTGTTGCTCCTGAGGACGGTGGGGTGGATGGAGGGTGGGGCAGCGGCCCTGTCCCTGGGGAAGGTGGAGGAATGTGGCTCAAAGGGGCCCAGAGTCTCAGGTTCAGTGTTGGGCTGCTCCGCCATTCCATGATCAGACGGAATCACAGGCCCTGGGTGGCAGTGGGGACTGACTCCAAGGCCACCTTCCTGCGCTTGACCAGATGAGCTCAGGGACCAGGGTGGGTTCGAGTCTTAGCAGGGAGGACCTGGATGATCCAGGCGGGGGGACCAGCCCCGGGAGCTCACGTCTCACGCAGGGGGGGCACCCGGCTCGCCGCCCAGGCCTGAGGGGGGAGTGCAGGCCGCTGTGCGGACTGAGGCTGCACGGGACACAGACCGTCACCGCCTTCCCAGGCAGGCAGGCTGCCCACGGGCCTCAGACGCAGCCCAGAGAAGCTGGACGGGGCTGTCCTGTTACTCACCTTCCCCTCTTCCCCAGGGTCTCCACGGAGAACGAGGTGAAAAGGGAGCCCGAGGAGAAAAGGTATGTCCAATCTGCTTCAGTCAGTCAGTGCAGCTTTCCATAGACAATGTGTGTGTGCACGTGTGTGTGCGTGCGTGCGTGTGCGCGCTGGCAGGTGAAGGCCGGTGCAGAGGAGGCATTAGTTTCCAGCCTTCTGAATGTAAGCTGTGGGCCCAGAAGGCTGTGGGCTCGGTACCTGCGGGGGCTGCAGTCCCCTCGCAGAGACAGGGTTTCGGGTTTCCTGGCCAGAGAGGTTTTGAAAGAGCCTTTGGATCCGGACTGAGTTCCGGTTGCTGCCGTGGACTCACATCTCCCTCGGCAAGTTGCACGAGTTCTCCACACCTCGATTACCTGACTCTCCCACGGAGGGAGGGAGCGTGGCGACACTCGTGGCCTTGGGGACCCACGTTTAGCCTCATGCATCAAGTGGTGTGACCTGACCTCAGCTGAGACTCGTAAACGCACGTTGCCACCGAGGTGACGTGGTCAGGGCGGGCTGAGGCTGGCTGTGCCTTCGTAGCGAGGCTGCCGGGTCACAGGTAATCCTCAGACCGGGTCCTTCTGTGGGTGCTAAGGCCGTAGAAGGCTCGGGGTTCTGCTGGGTGGGGGTAAGGACCGCATATCCCCCCTGACCTCGCCAGACAGCAGCTGGCGTCAAATTCTCAGGAACCCCAGGCCCATCTGTTCATGGGGCTCCTTCAGATCAAGAGCTAGAAATTGGCCATGTTCCGTTTTCAGCAGCTACCCTGTTCCATCTTCTAGAGTACATGTTACTCTAGTTTTATAGGGAATGTCTGAATTATTGAGGAACTTAATTTTATTTCAGTATATTTGGAAAATAGGGAAAAACCAGCCTCTAATTCCACCATCCTGCTGCGACTGCGGTGGCCACTTTGGCTCGTGCCCTGTAGGACTCGTTCTTGGGTGTCCCGTGTCTCCCTGTGTAGTCACACGTGACACATTCTGCTTGGCGTCCCATCTTGTCTCTTGTTCCTGCGTGGAGCCTCTCCCCCCACGCTGCTGTAGACTTTTATGACTTATCTTAAATGGCTGCGCAGCGTTCCATTGTGTGACTAGACCGTGATTTATGTGCCCGTTCCCCTAGTATTGATCACTTAGGGTTGTTTCCAGTTTTTCATGATTAAAAACACTGCTTTGGTGACCATTTTTGCACCGATAGCTTTATTTATTTATTTTTCAAATTTAGGATGGTTTCCTTAGGCTGCTCCCCCAGAAGGGAGGCTCCAGTCCAAGGAAACGAAGGTGTTGTGTGGCTCTGGAAACACGTGGCCCTGTGGCTTCCCAGAAGGCTCCAGAAGGAAGGAGGGGGCAGAGGCCAGCACAACGCCCCACCTCAGCTCCAAAGCATGGTTTCCGTTTGTTTGGATATTAAATTTTAATCACTGTAGCTTAAAAAGTGAAATACCTTACTTACCCCTTGGTCATTATGAGTTGCGTCTCTTGGTTCTTTCGAGAGATTTCACGTGGCTCCGTGTATTTGGTTACAGGTAGAGCGCCTCTCTGTGGCCCTCTGCTCCTTCCCTTTATAAGGTAGAGTCTTGAAAGTGACACTTGGGATAACTGAGAATCCAGGCACAGGGCTTGATGGGCAGCTCTGGTGCACGAGGGAACAAGGGTCTCATTTGAAAGCCCCCGTGGGAGCAGGCAGGGTTTGGGGAACGGACCCAGCAGTAGGGCTGAGCTCCAGACCAGCAAGAGGGACCCTGAGACTCCGTGGCCAAAGGCCCAGGTGCGTGGACATCCCCCTGGCTGTCACCTGTGGGCACGATCAGAGACCCAGGCCCGTGCCCTGGCCTCCAGGCTTTCAGTGTCCCGCCAGCCGCTACTGAGTGCCCAGTGCCTCACGTCCTGCACTGACGGTGGCAGCGCCAGCGAAGACTGAGGACAGGCCCTGCTTTCGAGGCCCCAGGAGTTGAGTGGGCCACACGGATTCACAGGGTCAACTCGCTTCGTGGTCCTGTGAGGTGTGCAGTGCCCAGTACAGCCTGGAGCGTGGATAGCCCTCTGTAGGCCTTGGCCAGACCAGTCAGCGAATAACAGGTGAGTCCTGTGTCCTCAGACCAGACCCCCATAAGAAGGATAACTGGTGAATCGAAGGTGTGGGAACCGAAGCAAAGGACAGTAGCGTGGACACGGCTGGTCGTGTAAGGACAGGAGGTGGGTGCAGCCCCCCGGTAGCTGTGGGACCTTGGCCATCAGATCCAGGTGCCATACTGACACAGCACTGCAGGGCGCGGACACCCAACGCTTGATCCCCTGGGAAGGATTCCCCACACGGAGGGGTCAAGGCTGTGGCTTTGCCACTTGCCTGAGACCCGGGGCTGGGCCAGGCCTGCAGTCACGGCATCTGAGGACCCACAGGCAGGAGCTCATGAGGGTCCCCTGCCCACAGAGGACTCTGCTTTGCTTCACGTGGGGACCACGTGTCACCAAACGCCCTGGGGTCCGGGAGATGTGGGCTGAAGCCACGCAGCACTGATCCGGAGTGTGCAAAAGGAAATTAGGAAAGGAAAAACGCCTCCTTACTGGGCCTCAGTCCCCTGCATTGTAAAATCATGGTGGGATCTGGATTGAGCCAGAAGCCGGTGAGGCGCCTGTCCCCAGCCCTTGCCCATCATCTGGTTCACACGCAGTGCCTGGGGTTTCCGGATGCACCTCCCACAAGTGTCTTCTGCCTCATGAAAGAATATGGAAGGAATCCTCCCAATTGAAGCTATGTTTTAAGTGCTTTTTTTTTTAATGTGCTGGAAAGGACCCAAAAAAGTAAAAGCATAACTTCAGTCCTTAAGAAGCCTGCAGTCTGACTGGGAGCTTGTGAAAAGTTAAGTTGATTCATCCATTTGTCTATTCATCCATTCATTCCCCAGTCATGTACCCACCCCCCAGCGCCCAGCTACAAATATTTTAAATATTTGTGCGACCTCCTTCCACTCTCTGCTCAAGCGCCACTTCCTCAGAAGTCTTCCTCAGTCCCCAGCCCTGTCCCAAAGCTTGCACGTTGGTGCCCCTGGAGCCCCTGTGGTTTTCACCCTCATGGGTCACATGCATCACATTTGTTTGCCTTTCATCCCCAGCCCCGCACACACACCTGTAGCCCCCTGGCAACTTGAGCACGGCGCTCACACCCTGTTCACCTTACACACCTCTGGGGCCTCACGCCCTGGGGTAGTACCTGACACGGAGCACCTGGCCAGGCCTCATCTACCGATGCGCTGGGCACCAGGTGAGGAGTGATGCAGGAGCCAAGATCGGACTCAGATTACAGAGGACCTTCAGTAACAGGTGTGTGAACTTGGACTTTTTTAGAGATGCGTAGGATGGATTTAGAAGATGCATCTCAGCACTTAGGCTTAGGTGCAGCCTCCGGAGTGGATGAAATGGTGAACAAGAAGCTGCATGGACCATGTCACGGAAGCCAGGAAATGTCACCGACAGAAAGCAGAGCAGGAGCCCTGCACCGTCCGAAAGACGGTCCCCTAAGCTCCCTGGTTGCGGCAGTCTAAGCTGAGCTGCTGAGGAGTTTGCATTTCCCAGGGTTTCAGTCGAGACTGAAGTACAGAGCTGAGGACCCTTCGCGGGCCCAGGGGGAGCCAGCTGTGCCCCAGAGGAGCTGGGCCGGCCCCTTGCTGTACCAGAGCCTCAGGTTCTCATCTGCGGAATGGAAACATGCACAGCCTCCCTGAATCTTGTTGGAACCTTGGATAAGACCACAGGATCAAAATGTCCAGCACATAACTGACACATCCACAGACATCCGTGTCCTTTCCCACCTGTGTTTCAGGGAGAAAATTCAGTCTGTACACTCAGTGCTTTGTTCTTCCCAAAGTCCTGTTTTGAAGTAACAGCCTTTTCCTGTATAATGCTGGGTGGCTTGTCCAGTAAGCTTTTGGAGTCTTAAGACTTTTCTTCCAGCCAAGAAACACATTCCTGTCAGAATTCTAAATTATCAGATCTAGAAAGGACCATAGATAACCCTGGAGATCTCCCGTCATTGTCCAGAGGGGGAAACTGAGCCCAGAGGCGATGTGTTTCCTGATGCAGCCCGGTATAAGGAGAGCAGGTGCTGGAAATGTCTTGGGCTTTCCCCGCAGGGCACACGGGCTGAACAGTCGACATTCCCCCGGGACTGTTTCTTCAGACGGGCCACAGCCCTGCCCCCTGCAGGCGCCACCTTGCAGGGAAGCTCGGGGAGTGGGGGGCCACCTGCAGGGAGCCCCAGGAGAGGAAGTCCAGCCGGTGACCCATCAGCCTCAGTCTCCCCAGGCTGCACCAGGCAGCAGCATCGTGGCACAGCGGGAGCCCCGCACAGAGGTTCTGGAGCCAGCCTGCCTGCGTTTTCAGTCCTAGTTCTGGGATCTGCAAGCAGTGTGACCTTTGGAGAGTTTAGTTAACCTCTGAGTCTCAGGTTTCCTCAGTGCTGAGAGTAACTATCTATTAGGTAAGGCTACGGTGAGGATTAAATGAGTATCTGTAAAATGCTTAGAGCAGTGCCGGGCAACGTATGCCATATTTATGGAGGGTGGGGAGTCAGAGGGAGAGAAGGAGAGGGAGAGAGTATAGAAGGAGCAGGACAGAGAAAGATGGGGGCGTGCATAACCTGAGCCCTGTGAGCTCAGCTTTGGGTCTGAGCTCCGGCTCCCTTGCCGACTTTTCTCGGTGACTCTGGGGAGAGCTGTTTCCTTCTTTGCACCTCTGTTTTCCCAACTGTGAAACAAGAAGCCTGGGCTGCATGATCTTTTAGGCTCCTTTCCAGTTCTTATATCTGATGAGTACTTAAAACAGCTTATTTTCTCGTGGACCTCTCAGATTTCTGAAATCAGCAAGAAGGAAGTTTCCATTTCCCCTTGAGACAGACGCATCCGGCTGCCTGGCTTGGCCAGACGTGGAGCTGGGCCAGAGAGAGCCAGTGGCCGTGCATCACTGAGGCCACCTCCGCCAGCCACCTGGCAGGGCCTTCTCTGGGAGGCGGGGGCCGGGAGTTAGCCCTTGCCTCAAGCATCTTCCGGAAGGTGTCTTGCAGGCGCAGCGAGCTGTGGAGGCTCTGTAGGCACAAGGACCTCCTAGTGATTGAGGGGCAGTGAGGCCCGAATGGGTTGTCCGGGGGCTTTTGGGCTCGGGACAGTCGGCGAATGGTACAGTGTATCTAGTTAGTCACAAAGAGAGGAGTCCACTCCCTAGGGGCCAGAAGTTGGACGCGGCGGCCCCAGCTCTTCTATCTGGAAAACCGTGCTCCCCACACAACTTCGGGTGGGTGTGGCAGTCGAGCTCCGGAGGCCCCAGGGAGGACGCTCCAGGGGTCCTGACCGCCCTGGTTTGGGACTAGGGAAGCCCAGCTTGGGGGCTGGAGTGAAACGGTCAGAGCACCAGCTTTGGAATCAGCAGGACCAGAGTCTTACCCTGGCCCTGCCTCTGTCAGCCCTGGGACCTCACACCAGCTTCTAGTCTCTCTGACCTGTGTCCTTATCTAACATCTAGAGGTAACACCGTCTGTCTCAGGAAGTGACCCTGAGGATCCGATGAAATTAGTTGCGAAAGCAGCTACAGGACTTAGCACCCGGCAGGCACCCCTGAACGTTTAAGGGAAGGGAGTGGGAGTTCTGAAGGGGCTGTGGCCCTGGTGCATCCCGCCCACACCAGCCCCCAACTCTGTCTTACGCTGAGTCGTCAGTAAGACCATGGCCTTCAATCCACGTGGCTCTGGAAGGGCTGGCAGCGTTGCCCACCAGGTGTTACTGGGATGAGTATTTGTTGACTCTCTCCTGTGTGCCGGGTGCGTGTGGTTACATCTTTATGGAGCCAGTGCCCAGTGGAAGAAGCACACCACACACCCCCTCCCACATTAAATGTGCACAGGGACACGGAGATTTCAGGGTCCTCAAGACTAGGCAGCCTAGATGGCAGGGGCTGTGGGCGGGTTTTGTGCTTTAAGTGGGTTGCGTGTGCCCTCTGCTGTCGGAGACCTAGAACAGCAAGTGGACCTGGCCTGGGGGAGCCCTCCCACCCCCTGCCTTCACCGCAAGCCCCCAGGATTGAGACAGTGAATACCAGATCTTCTCTCTTGAGCTGTGTGTGCCAGGATGGCACACTTAATCTCTGAGACTCAGTTTCCTTTGCTGAAAGCAGGGACAGTGTGTCATAGGATTGATGTGAATTTTAAATGGGATAGTGTGTGTTCAGCTCCTGGTACCCAGAAGATGCTGCAGATGCGGATTGAGTTTGCTTTGATTTGCATATTCCAGGCTTCTGGTGGGCCGTGCTAGCGCTAGTTTGGACGCTGACCCCATTCTTCCCTGTGACTTCCGCCCCGCCTCCTGTCCCAGCAGGGCTCGGAAGGTGTTGCAGTTAAAGGCCCGCTCTCAGAACGCCGTCTTCTGTCTTCCGGCTCTGTCCCTGTCCACATCTCTCTGCCTCCTTGTCCCTGTCTCTGCTGTCTCTCGGCTCATCTCTGTCCCTCATCCGTCCTCTCCTGCTCATTCCCTCCCTCTCTCATCCCCTGCTCATGGAGACACACACCTATCAGCACCCCAGTCACGTCCCTCCTGCCCCACTCTCTGTGTGCTGAGCAGGGAGAGAGACCGCGGATGCCACATCCAGCCGAGCCCGAGCCCTGCACCCTGCAGCTGTCCTGAGTGGCAGCTGGGAGAAGTCTTGCTTCTGGGCTCCACTGACCTTGATGAGTAAGTTCAAGGCTGTTAAGAAATAGGGACATGGGCTGCGAGGTAGGACTTGTGGTCAACACTCCTTCCTTTGCTGAGCCCTGTGGAAGTGCCCCGGGGGACGTTCAGTAGGCTGGCCTGCCACGAGGAGAGCTCTGGAATGGAAGTCAGGAGGCCTTGACTTCAGTCCTGGCTCCATCGCTAAGTTTCTGTGTGACCTTGGACAAGCTATACCTCCTAAGGTTGTCAGTTTCCTCACCTGTAAAATGAGGGGGTTGGCGTTCTTGCCAGATCACCTGCTCTGGGAATCAATGGAAGAGATGCTTGTGGTCCTCCAGGGGCCTCTGCTCAGACCCCCCGGGGTGGTAGACGTAGAAGACTGAGGGTCAGGAGAATCCGGGTGCTGGTGCCAATGCAGTCACACCTCGCTGGGGTGAGTGGCTTACATCAGGGCCTCCATTTCCTCATCAGGGTCATCCTCAAACCTGCCAACCCCATAGCGTTCGGAGGAAAAGAAGATGCAGTAGCACACGTGGAATCACTTGGCAGAGAGAGAAACTGCAGGCAGCTCTCCTCTCTGTTCAGCCCGAACTTCATGTGATGGAAAGACTTTCAAAGAGTTAATGTATGAGTGCTTGGAAATAGAAACGCGTACATCATTGTTCCAGGATTTTAAAATCATCTCTGAAGGATAGGAAATATACATGGTTCAGTTTACGTAGATGCAAAGTGGAAACTGCAGTGCAGCCTGCGGAACGGGGAGAGGCGCTGGGACGATCGGAGTCTAAGCCAGTGGACGTGGGGAGCCAAGGGATCCGGGGACGGTTGCCAGTGATTCACTGAGGCCCCGCCCTTAGAGCGGCAGAGCTGGGCATCTCCTCCCCTGACCTCTGCTTGAACTGTCCAGTGGGGAGCACCAGTTTTTGCCCCCAGATTGAGAGAAAGAAGCCCCCCCCCCTTACCCTGCAGTCACCAGGGGTGGGCCGGGTACACCGAGTCAGCATCCGCAGGCAGGCACCCCGGACTGGCAGAGCAAAGATGTGCAGAAAACCAAGACTCTTGAGTTATGCAAAGGAAGACACCATCCTGGAAGACACACCAACCGTAAAACAACAAAGAAGGAAAGAAAGAACTTAAGAAAGAAAGTTACAGGGAAGTAGAAGGAGAGCTCAGAATCCTTCTCTTGTGCCGTGCTGCAGCCATTCAGTAGTGTCAGCTGGGGCCACACTGTGCGTCTCCAGGCGGGGCTCCGGGGACACAACAATGAAAAGAGTGAACCCAGCCTGGTCCTCCAGGGGGAGGGGAGAGAAGGGTGGTCACGTGGAGAATAAATGCAAGTTGGATTCAGAGCTGTGAGGGAGACACATATGAGACCATGCTGGGGAAGAACAGGACATCGAGTCCGGACTAAAAGGCCAAAGAGGTGACATTTACATGAGCCCTGAGGGCACCGAGGAGCCAGCAGAGAGAACGGCAAGTATAGCCCTTGGAAACGAGAGAAGTTGCTGTAATTGAGGCACTCAAAGAAGGAGCCTGGGCTGCTGGAAGCTGTGTCGTAGGCTGTTGATACCAGCACGAACCCACCTTTTGGAGTGATCTCTCTCCATCAACCGAGCTCTTAGGGCCCAGCTGGGAGAAGGACACCAGCAAGGAACACTGGACCCGAGGAGTCAGCCATGAGGGGAACACACCAGCATCACGGGCATGGCTTGGAGGAGAACATTGGTATTTATCCACTGGCTGTCATAAGCAGGTGTTTTAGATAAGTCATCTCATTCCTTAGTCATCCGTATCTTTCAAAGAAGGGATAATTTTCATCCCCAGGAAACACAGTCAACAGAAACATCTCAGAGAGGTGAAGCAACTTGCCCAAGATTCCAGAGCTAATAAGAGATTCGCACCTGTGTGAACATAAGCTGATGGGTGGAGATTGTGTGGATGGTAGCCCACTGTGATCCAGCAGTTAACTCTTAGGTCTGTACCATGCACTGCAAACAGTGGACGTTTATACATACTTCCTGGGTGGATGAATGATGTGTAAAATGTGTCCACAGTTTTATGAGCTACATTACGAGCCCCATGCATTTATTATTGTTTTTGACCCCCATGTAGACCCATGAGATAAGGAGTCTGTGTGGCTCCAAGAGGCTGTGTGGTCTTCACTTGGTCACAGATTTAGATGAGAAGCAGAGATGGGAATGTGGTTTCCCTGACCTTTAACTTATGCTCCTTGACCCCCAATACACATAAACTCTAGGCTGCTGTGTGTGTGTTTGGCTCTCCTGGTGCCTCGTGGAGAACAGAGCATGCTCGGGAACTAAGGGCCTTTGCTTGCCTTTCCTTTTCTATGACATTGACCCCGGGGATGCCCCTCTGTTCTTCATTTCTTCTCTTTCCTTCTTTTGCCAGGGGGAGAGAGGCCCGGATGGATTCCCCGGGAAGCACGGGGACACTGGAAAGCAGGTCGGCAGGCATTGGCTCCGGGGGCCGGACGGGACTGGGACCTGTGCAGAGCTCATAGGGCCTGGGGGCTGTGGCCTTTGTCCTGCTCGGCTGGGGGTTCCAGGAGGGTTAGCGACCAGCCCCCAGCTTACGGCCACACGTGGGCTCCTCCACGCCAGAGTGGAGGGATTCCAGAGAGCACACCACGTTAAATCCATTCTCACCTCAGCAGTACGACACGTGATCATTAACGTAAAGGCCGTGGGCGACGCGCACGTGTTCAAAGTGCTGTATTCATTGCAGTCCTGTCCCCGAGAGTAAAAGATTACTAACAGCCCTAATGCTCATCGATAGATACAGGAGAATAATATAAAATTAATGTGGAAATTAATAGAGCTTCTAATGTCCTGATATGATATTCTCTGAGATACACTGTTAAGTGGAAAATAAAGGCAAGTGTAGGATGGTGTGGGAAGATGCATCTATGAGTCCAAAGGGGACCACATGGAGATGTGGCATTGGGTTAGTTGAGGAAGAACTTTCTAGCAATAAGTGCAGTCTGGGAAGCCTCGTCGAAGGGGACCGGTGCCTTCTGGGGAAAAGGCCAGGTACAGATTTGGAGGCGCATTCCCCTCGGCCTCTTCCTTCTCCTCTACTGCCCCTGACGGCCTTCCTTTCCTTCTTTCCTCCAGGGAAGACCCGGCCCTCCTGGCGTGCCAGGGCCCCAGGGAGAAAAGGTAAGCCAGGCCCTGGGGTGACAGATGGCTCTTGACAAGTGGGTGTGTGAGCTGAACAAATCAGAGCCTGGGGTGTGTGTGTTGGAGGGCCCAGGCTGGAGTTCTGGGAACAAAGTGCAGACAAAGGTGGTGAGTCAGGTATTAGAACTCAGCCTACAAGAAATTTCTGGTTATTGTATTTAAACATTTTTTTCTACTCTTAGGAATAAAAATCTATTTAAAAAACAAACGAAAATCCCTATTATATAACATCCGGACATATTAAAATAATTGTGCTGCCCTTAAATGGCTTTTTGGACTAACGCAGAATATGAACAACTGCAAAAAAAAATCCTCACAGACGCCTTTTCCTCTTTCTCCTTTTCTCCTTCTCTCTCCTCTGCAACATTTAGTTGTTGTTTTCTTTTTTAACCAGAATTATACTCCTGAAAATGTGCTAGATATTTCATAAATAAAATAAGGTTTTATCTCATCCTGCTGGTCATCTATTCTAGAACATTTTCACAACAAGGCTTAACTCAGTGAATTTGCTGCTTAGGATTTATTTATCTCAACAGAAAGAACTGCATGTGAAATTTCTTTGTAAACTGTGAAGTGCTGTGAAACTGTATGAAGATAATAACCTTCCCAGGCATTCAGGGTCACAGAGGGAGACTAAGAACGTGTGCTGCGTTCTGGATTATAGTGGGAGGAGTGATGAAATACAGCCCTGCGTTTGAGTACAAGAGAAAGATTTTCTTCCAGATCTTAGGCCCTTAGGAAATACATCAGACTTTGGGTCTGAGAACAGCTAGGAGAGAGATGGGCAGCAGGAGGAATCCAGCTAAACCAAGGAGGGTGAGACCAGGGGTGCAGCATTTCTCAGTGTCACACTGCAGAGTTCAGGTGAATGTCCCTGCCCGATCCAGACGAGTTCTCAGCACATGCTGAAAATAAAGGAAAAGAAAAAGGCTGCTCTGACTCTTTACCGAAGCAGACAGGGTATAGTTATAAATAAATAAAAAGATATACAAGCTAAACAAGCCTCTGTTTAGGAAAGGTGGCTGGAGAATATTGATCTCTTCCAAACTTGCTCACTTGGGCTTCAATTCTAGCTGAGTTAATTATTCTCTCTCGAAGTATTTTTAGAGTTGAGATTTACATTGTTATGTTATCCTAGTGTCAGGGTTTTAATGTATTCTTGCAGTTCCTTGAGAGGGGATGCTAAATCCTAAAATAAATAGTTTATTTCAAGTCCTGAAGAGAGAATGTGTCTTAAAGTTTGGATCTAGGTGACAGCTCTTTCCCAATACTGTGTGTGTGTGTGTGTGTGTGTGTGTGTGTGTGTGTGTCTGTGTGTGTTATAAATTCCAACCTTCCACTTCATTTATAGAGGTGTTTGGCCCCTCCTGATTGGTAAGCAGCTGAGTTGTACATTGCTTATTATGATGAATGCAGCAGAAATGGGAAGACACGGTCAAGGGTCATGGTATGATATGGGGCATTCATTGGAAGAGTCGAGAAACCAGTGGTTCTGAGGTGATAGAATGTGTCTCAGCTCATTCTGAGAGAACATCACTGGGACAAATCTTAGCTGCTTTACAATTTGAGAAAGTCATTGGAACCATAGAGCTGATCTTTTAAACCCCCTAACTTTACAGATGATAAAACAGAGGCCCAGAGAAGTAGGGTGTCTTGTTCAAGACGCCACAGTGGCTACAGACCAAGGTGTATAGATCTACCTGCCCATACAATGATGCACCACAGACCTCAATATCAGGGGATGCTCTACCTTTTCTGTATTAAGAGTTTTAATGGATTGACTCCATGGTTATATTAGTTATCTTCTGCTGCATGACAAATCATCCTGAACCTGAGAAGTGTGGTCTCGCCCAGTTTCTGAGGGCCAGGAATCTAGGAGTGGCACAGCTGGGCTACTCTGGCTCGGGGTCTCCCAGGAGGCCGAGCTGTCGCCAGGGTGTAGTTATGTCATCTGAAGAATCCACTTCCAAGCTCACTCACAGGGTGGTTGGAAGCCTCGGTTCCTTGGTGGCCATTGGCCTCATTACACGGGCCTCTCCCTGGGGCTGCTCACAGAAGTGGAAATCACTTCCCCAGAGTGCATTGTGAGCGCTCTGAGACTGGGGTCTGGCAGGGGGAACCCACAGTCATGTCTTATAACCTCATCCTGCAGCAGTACCTCTGACTTCTGCTGTGTGTTACTGGCCACATAGATGAGCAGTGGTGCAGTGTGGTCCTGCGCAGGATGTGAATCGGGAGGCGGGGGCCATCTTGGAGGCTGACTGCCCCAAGGGATAAAATAGATCTTTGAAAAAAATGGCACCCACGTGGTGGAAAGAAAGCGATTCAAGGACAGACGAGCTTTTTTGACCTTGAACATCTCTGTGCTTCAGCGTCCTCATCTCTAAGGTAGGGTAGTATCTGAGAGGACAAGATTTACGTCATGTCAAGTCCTTGGAACAAGGCCAGGCGTTTAAAAAGGATCCGATATCTATTAGCTATACATACACAATTCTTATGGATGGACTGTAGGATCTTAGTTTTCCTTAATAATGGTTTAATACATTTGATCTCATAGTCTGTAACATTACCTATGCAAGTGAGAAAACATGTGTTGATTAATTGATTTCATAACTATCATTGAAATTCACTTTGTGGTGTAATGATGAGAAATGCAACAATGAAGACAATAAAAATAAATGTAATAATGAGGCAGCGTGTAAATAAAAGAAGAAAGATACAGTATGAACCTCAAAAGATTCATTATTCAGCCACATAAAGCTCTCTCTCTCTCTCATTTATATATAATATATATTTATGTATATTATATATATCAATATTTATATATATTATATTTTTGTACATTTAAGACAGCCACACAAAAGTATTACAGTATAGTTCAGAATGTCTTCTAACAATCATATTGGCAAAATATTAATAAGGTTTGGGGGCGTGTAGGGAAAAAAGACTTCTGCTTGGGAGAGTTGAAGAAGGCTCATGGGGGAATGGAGAAGACACACCCGAGCTGGGTTCTGATTGCGTGCATCTGGGCTTGCGTCCAGGTCGTGGAAGCATGTAGAGGGGATATAGGGTGATAAAGAGTGCCATGTGTGAGCATGTGTGTGCACCCGTGTGTATGTGGGTGGTGGTGTCATGGAAAGGAAAAGCAAGAATGGAAACACGTTTCTGAGGCAGGACTCGGTTATTGCATGGGAGACACAGAAAGGCAGGTACAGCAAGGCAAATCGACACTCCTCATTAACTCTGTACTTGCCACGCAACTTTGCTGTGTGGCTAAAAACTGCTCTAAAAATAGTCTGTTTTAAAAAGACATTCTTAATTGAGATTTTAGAAAAACACCCAATGCTATGTAAAGAGATGTGATTTTTTTCCAAGTCTTAGAAAGCAGTGGGACCATCAGAATTGTAACTGCACCAGTCAGAGAAAATAGGTCCTGTCCATAAGATAGAACCTCAAATGCAATGAAGGGTGACAGACGTGCCCTGAGTCCTTCTTTCTTAATCCTCGGCCTTAGGATTTAATAGATGCTTTCCTATTTATCCAGCAACTCATTTACTCTTTGCCAACTTATTCAACAGTAGTTTTTCAAGGCTTCCTGTGCTCCCTGAGCGAGCCTCTAGGGAAAATGCAGTCATATCTCCAAGCTACATGTGGGAACATTGGCTACAAGCAGTGTCCTCGTTTTAGCTATAGGGCACTAGGGTAGTAACAGTGAAGATTTTTCTGTCGACAGATGTGCCCCATGTAGAACCAAGATGTAGCCCATGCTCTGGAAAACCTGACCTAGCCACAGCCATCAGAGCCTGGCGGTAAGGCAGAAGGAGGCAGAAAACAAAACTTCTGTACGTCATGATCTGGTGACAACGGACAGGCCTCATCACAGCATCTGTGGTAGTTGTCACTTGCTAAGTATTTACTGCGTGCTGACCACGTGCTGAACCCGTGACTGGGCGCAGAGGACGTGCCATAGGGTGTGATCACTCTCTTGATGTGCGTGGTGCGGAGCCTGCTGCGAGCAGGTGCTCACTGAACAGTGGAGCAAGGGGTGCTCTTGAGCGGGAAAGTGGCGGGAAGAGCGCCAGCCAGGTGTAGGCACTGGGTACGTAAGCGAGAGCAAGGCTCCTGCAACCTTGATGCAGAGGTACGAATGAGACAGGACACTTGAGATTGTTAAGTCAGCCCACATGATGGCGTGTGTGCTGGAGCGCAGAGAAGGAGGTGGTCCTGAGGACGTGCGTGGGTGAGCGGGGGCCTTGGGGGTTGTGGGGACCAGCAGGAGCAGGTGGCAGAAAGTACCCTCTGTTAATGTGATCCTCTCTGGGTCCATCCGTGTTCTGCCGACGGCATTATTTCATTCTCTTTATGGCTGAGTCACGTTCCACTGTATGTATGTGCCACATCTTCCTTATCCATTCATCTGTCGATGGACACTTAGGTTGCTTCCACGTCTTGGCTGTTATAAATAGTGCTGCTCTGAACATTGGGGTGCATGTATCTTTTTGGATTAGAGTTTTGTCTGGATACATGCCCAGGAGTGGGATTGCTGGAGATTATCATATTAAGTGAAGTAAGTCAGAGAGAGAAAGACAGATATCATATGATACCACACATTTGTGGAATCTAAAAAAAAATGATACAAATGAACTTATTTACAAAACAGAAATTGACTCACGGATACAGGAAACAAACTTATGGTTACCAAAGGGGAAAGGGGGGAGAGATAAATTAGGAGTTTGGGCTTAACAGGTACACACTACTATCTATAAAATAGGTACACAACAGGGCCTACTGTATAGTACAGGGAACTATACTCAATATCTTGTAATAACCCATAATGGAAAAGAATCTGAAAAAGAAAGTGTATATATATATATACGTACACACACAGGTGTGTGTGTGTATGTATGTGTATGTATATGCACAAAGGGAACAAAGTACCCTCTGTTGGAACGTTTGTCATTTCTCCGCAGGGTGCCGTGGGGCCGGCAGGACCTCCCGGGGTACCGGGCTCGGTGGTAAGTGATGCAGTCACCCGTGGTTGGAATCACGGACTCAGACACTGATAGGATTGTGTAGTTGGGAGAATCGTTGCCTCTGAGAATGAGGCGGAACTGTTCTGATGACATGAGCTGAATACAAGCCTTTGCCCACTGAAAATGGGGTAAAATCAGAGACAAGTCAGAAACTGCTGCCTTCCGGCAGGCTGTGTGCCTACGCGCCATGAAGTGGAGTGAGGGTGACTATTAAGAAAGTGCCACCAGCTTTGTTGACATCTGGTTTGTCCCTCAGGTGCAGAGAGAGGGCCTGAAGGGCGAGCAGGTAAGAGGGATGTGGGTCCTCTCATCGTGGGGCTTTAGGTGGTGGCAGAAATAGGAAGGCCACTGGCGTGGGGTGGCACTGCTTGCTGAGCTCAGGTGGAGCCCTTCAGAGACAGGTCAAGTTGACTCTGCCAAGAATGCAGATTCCCACCCTGTGTCTCTGGGTCCCCTTTGGGAACTTGGGAAGAAAACTCTGAGTCAGCAAAGGGTCATGGGTGGTGGCCCAGGGCATAAAGACGGGGAGTCATGGCTAATTCTAGTTTGACTTGTGTTACCAGGGAACCCCGGGACCACGAGGTCACCAGGGCCCTCCTGGGCCACCAGGCGCTCCGGTAAGTCATCCCTCCCCAGCCCGGGGTCCACACCTCTAGGTCTGGACAATCATAGCCATTCTCGCTTCCGAGCTCTGCGTTATTTCAGAAGCTCATCCCGTCACCCTGAGTGACAGGGGTTGTTGTCAGCATCTAGCACAGGAGGAAACTGGGCCTTGAAGACTGAAGTCACTGGGCACGGATCATGCAGTTAGCAAGTGTGGAACTGGACTTGAAGCCCAGGCCGCCTGCCTTCAGAGCCCCCAGTCCCAAACATGCCAGGATTGGGGTTTCTGGTGTTCAGTCTGCTGTTTTAGTTTCCTTTCACATAAAGTGGAATAAAAACATTGGACACTTCAATGCCAGTTGAATCATTTCCAGTGCACATTTGCTTTTCGCATGTTTCTCATTAATACCGACTTTGCAGCGGTTTGGAACACTTCAGCCTTCGGTTTCTCCCTCTGTTAAGAATTTAATGATGTGTAAATAACCATTTGGGAAGAGGCCATTCAAAGGGACTCTGTGATCATTTTTGATGTGAGTTCAGATACTAAGGATAATTAATAAGAATACAGTAAATTCCACAGGTCAGTGATTGAACCTTGCTCCTCCTGGTAACATGCTGTTGCTTCTTTCAAGTGACTGTTTTACTGAAGGAAATAAAACAACTCTTATCCTGAAATGTCCATAAATCAGATTTATAATTGGATTTATAATAAGGCCCATTCCTCATTAGGATAGATGTGTATATTTTTGCTGGGACAAAACTAGAAGAAACTTAGAAGATGTTTTTAATGCCAGTATAATTAGAACAATTTCATATCGAAAAGTTCAGGTCAGAAAAGCTCCCTTCTGTCTCTATAACCTTAGATACCTTGCTTAACCTTTCCAAGGCTTGGTTTCCAGAGCTCTCCACCATTGTTACAACTGTTGAGAGATTTAAAGTAGATAATGCAGGTAATGCAGTATGCTCTCAGTATTTAGCTCTCTGTGCATATATGCACATATATTTCAGGTCATAATTGGCAAGTACTGACCATCTGTACTGTAGTATGTTTTACATGCAAACATATGCATATTAAGTTTGCAAGGGTGAAGCTGTTATTTTTCTACTTTTACCAATGAAGACATTGGTACAGAGATACTAAGTAGCTTGCACAAAGTTATACAGCTAAGAAGCAGAACTGAGCTTTGAACCCAGACCTGTCTGACAGACTAGTCCATGCTCTTTTCATTCCTGAGTGCACAATGCAGCAGTATATCCTCTGAGATGCACAGAGGAGGATTACTTTACTTCGTGGCTCCCACTAAGGGATAAGAAGCTAGGAGTGCTCAACCCTGCTTACTTCATGAGGCAGCCTTCTTGATCTCTCACTCTGGGATCTGCGATGTAATAATGGGCAGTCCTTCCCCCTCATGTAAACTTTGTTATGGTGAATGAGGGAGGGAGAGAAGGAAGAAACCTCAGACACTTGTGGTCTCGTACCTTATTTTATAGCAATCGAAATATTAAGGCTGGAGATACAGGGATGAAAGCACATGGACTGATCCATGTGAAAGGAGTGTGAAAAAGAAATAATTGTGAGTAAACACTTGCAATCTCTAGATGATTAATGAGAATTCTCTGCATGTGTCATTCCTGTGACCCATTGTATAGGACAAGGAGAGGCTCCTGAACCCTCAGTACTTGCAAACACCAGACTACCTCAACCCTGCAGCCCCGTGGAGCTGTCCAGGGTTCTGAAGAGGTCCTCTGGGGTAGATACTCTTGATAGAATGGGATTGAGTACAATGCATGATGTTGGTGATGAAATTCCCTTGGAAGGAGTTCAGAAACCCAACAGCCTACCTAAAGACCTTGTGAAAAGTGGGGAACAGTGATGAGAGACCAGGAGTGGGAGGTTCTTAAGGCCACAGCCAATATCTCTCCTGTCTCTAAATCCACATGTTTATCACATGGTGGGAACTTAATACATGCTTATGATGGAGTGACCCCCTGACAGATATTCAGGAGGGACATCAGAGTGGGACCTGATTGCAGTCTGAGCTCATAAGGAGCAATGTGGCCATGGAAGGCACTTGGGGTTAGGGCCAGAGCATCTGGTTCCATGTCCCAATTCATCCACCAAGTAGCTTTGGGTTTTTGAACTCTACCCCTCTTATCCTCTTCTGCTTTCCTAAGTTGGAAATCATTGTCATCGACATCATTTCCTACATAAATGTGCTGTGAGGGTTAAATGAGTTAATGTAGGAAGCACTGTTCTGTGAAGCCTTATTAAGCCCAATACTGATATCAATTGTTATTTCTGTCTCTTTTGAATCCCCAGCAGCACCTAGCCCAGGGCCTTCCTCAGAGCAGTTGCTCCCTAAATATTCTTTGGATTGAATCAAATCGAGAACCTGGCTTCAGTGACTTCTGCTGAGAATGGAAAATTTTGAGTTTGTGTTTAGCAATCCCAGAAAGAGGAAAATGTACCCCATTCTCTAAATGGAAACAGTGTGTGGCATTCTCCATCCTTGTTGAGGAGGCTTGCATCTTTGATTCTTTCCCCAAGATGAAACAGTTCTGGTAGTTTTAGCAATGTTTGGTTAAGTGTAATAAAGAAGGGCCAGCTGGGCAGACCAAATGTGAGACATCTCTTGATGCTTAATGAAAACTCACTTCTGCAGGGTCTTCCTTCCCTTGATGTGTGCCCTGAGCTCACTGCAGTAATCCTTGTGAGGAAGGGAGATTTAAACCTTTAATTACTACGGTTTGTCCATTCATGTATTCATTTTTATGGTGTTATTAAGGGAAAAGACCTTAGACCTAAATACAATTCCATCACTTAATAGTTATGCAAAATGTGGCAATAGTAGCTGTTTGCATGATAATCATATTATTGAAGATGAGGAAATTGAAGCACAGAGAGGGAATTTCTGGCCCAAATTCACCCGTAAAGTTGGTGGTAAGAGTCACAGTTAGAGCTTAAGTTTTCATTTTCCCATTCACATTTCATGCCGTATTCTACGTGACCTCATTATACATTTGGGTATAAATCAGGGTGCTGTCAGGAGGTGCTTTGTCAGGGCTTTTGTACCCATCCTTCATGTGGTCCTCACAACCACTCGGTAGGAAAGTTTATTATCCTCACGTTGGAGATGCGCTAACTGAGGTCCACAGATGCCCAGTGACTTGTCTGAGGTCAGGCAGCAGGTACCTAGTGAGGTGTTAGGGGGCAGGATTTTACTTAGGTCAGTATGACCTCTTCCTGCACCAGTTTGTTTTTTGTTTTTTGTTTGTTTGTGTTTTTTTGCTTTGTGGAAATTGATCTTTCTCAGATGATTTCATTTATTTATCCAGACTGTCATTTTGCATATCGCAGTTGATGGGGAGTCAGATAACCCAAGCCAGTTATTGCCGAACTAGCAAGATACAGGGGCAAAGGCACCAGGCTTAGAGCTAAAGACACTTGGATTCCAGGCACCTCTTTTGTGCGCACTTTTTACAAAGCACTGATGCAAGGCCTTTGGTCCTTATTGTACTCATCTTTAAAGTGTGAATGATGGTGCCTACATCTTGGTTGTTAATCACACTTAATTACATCAGATAGGTGCACATATTTTAAGTGTTATAGATTTGACGGAATAGGATGTTTTTTTCTCTTCTAACCTCCCAGTTTCCCCACTGGAATGGGATGGTATTTTCCTATCCAATGAGAGTGACAGGGCAAAGTATATCCTGTGGTCTTTACTCTGTATTTACCATGGTCTGTCTCTCTTGTTTTTTCCCCTTTCTCCTCCTTCTAAAGGGTCTGATGGGTCCAGAAGGCAAGGATGGACCTCCTGGTTTGCCAGGTCTCCGAGTAAGTAAACTGTCTTTCCTTTCTGGTGCCCCAACTCAGCCGCACTGCCCCCACCCCTCATCTTTGCTGCTCAGACAGAGGAGATGGCCCCAGTCTTGGGAGCTTGGAATGAATACTGGAAGCAGATTGAAGGGTTAGATTGAGTTCATCAACAGTGGTTGAGGATGGGCTACATGTTCAGCCTTGAGTTGGGTCCTGGGTCATCTCATGCAGATGAGTCTGTGGTCTGCCATGAGTCATGTATATAGAAACTCACATCCCTGTGTGATCAGAGCCCCAGTAGAAGGACGCCCAGTACTGAGAGAACACAGGGAAGGGGCAACTGACCCAACCTGGGGGCCAGCCAGGGCTTCCTGAAAGTGGTAATGTTCGAGCTAAGTCTTAAGGAAAGAATAAGAAAAAATAACAGTGAAAGAATAGAGGTCTGCCAGTAGGCTGTTAGCTACTCCAATCTAAACATCTACATTATTTTTGAATACCATATCATAATTTCTTATGGTATTTCATTTCATTTAGCCCTTGTCTTTTTATCCAGACGGTGCACACCTTATGGGTTTGAATCCACCAGTAAGCACAGCTCCTGACACTGTGTTTTAAGGTAGAGGGCGTGGCATCTCTCTGCTCAGTGCCCTCACGGCAAACTGGGACTGACCTCAGCTCTGTCCTCAGTTCCCAGTAGATGCCTGGCACAGAGTAAGGACTCAACTCACATTTCCTGACCTCGAGCCCTTAAGCTTGTAACATATTTTTTTAGTTTGTTTTATTCACGTATAGTTGATTTACAACGTTAATTTTTGCTATACAACAAAGTGATTCAGTTATCCATATATATACATTCTTTTTTATTTTCTTGTTCATTATGGTTTATCACAGAATACTGAATATAATTCCCTGTGCTCTACAGTAGGACCTTGTTGTTATCCACTCTATATATACTAGTTTGCATGTGCTAACCCCAAACTCCCACTCCATCCCCTCCCCGCCCTCCTCCCCCTTGGCAACCGCCGTCTGTTCTCTATGTCTGTGGGTCTGTTTCGTAGATAAGTTCATTTGTGTCATATTTTATTTTATTTATTTTTTTAATAAATTTATTTTATTTATTTATTTTTGGCTGCATTGGGTCTCGGTTGCTGTGCGCGGGCTTTCTCTAGTCGCAGCGAGCGGGGGCTACTCCTCATTGCAGTGCGCGGGCTTCTCACTGCAGTGGCTTCTCTTGTGCAGAGCACGGGCTCTACGCGCATGGGCTTCAGTAGTTGTGGCACATGGGCTCAGTAGTTGTGGCTCACGGGCTCTAGAGCACAGGCTCAGTAGTTGTGGTGCACAGGCTTAGTTGCTCTGGGGCATGTGGGATCTTCCTAGACCAGGGCTCAAACCCGTGTCCCCTGCATTGGCAGGTGGATTCTTAACCACTGTGCCACCAGGGAAGCCCCTTGTGTCATATTTTAGATTCCACATATAAGTGCTATCATATGATATTTGTACTTCTCTTTCTGACTCACTTCACTTAGTATGATAATCTCTAGGTCCATCCATGTTGCTGCAAATGGCATTATTTCATTCTTTTTTATGGCTGTGTAATATTCCATTGTATGTATACACCACATCTTTATCCGTTTGTCTGTCGATGGAGATTTAGGTTGTTTCCATGTCTTAGCTATTATGAATAGTGAAGCTTGTAGCGTCTTTTACTGGTTCACTTAAGAAAACAGCCCCAGGGCACAAGCATCCAGAGACCGTGAGGCAGCCCCTGGTGGTAGTGAGCTCATTGCCCTTGGAGGTTTTAGTTCAGAGGCCGGGTGACCTGACAGATGGGTGGAAATGAGGGTCCTGGCACGTGGCAGAGGCTGCCGCAGTCCCGTGTATGGCTTCACATATGGCCTGGAGATGCCGTAGCTCAGTGAAGCGGATGGTGTCACAGATGTGCTGGGATTCACTCTGTCTAAGGCGGTTGGGCCCACTGACCACACTGTGCCTCCTCAGTTCTGAAGTGGGCTGACCTGTTCCTGTGACTCAGCACAGACTCCAGCCGGTCCTTACCCACCAGTGAACTTCCTCTTTTGGTTTCCAGGCACCTCTGCATCCTATAACAGTCTTGAAATCTCAAGATTCTAAAGGAGGCTTATTGTGAAGGCTAGCTCTGAAGAATGGCAGGGTGTCATGAAGGTAGGGCGGGTGGGAGAAGTCACTTATCCTACTGGAAGACCTTGGATATGTCACCTCCCACTCAACATCACCAGCCCTGGCCTCAGTTTCACTGTCAGTCAGATGGGTCAAAGCTGGGTTGCCTTTGCCTCTGTATGGAGTGAGGATCCTGGACTTTGCAGCAAGACGCACCTGGGTTTGAAGCTCAGCTCTACTTCTCAGCAGCTGTGTGACCCTTTAAGACACCCAACCTCTCTGAGCCTGTTTACTTTGTTATGGTGGGAAGGCAACCCAGCCGGCAGAGTTGTTGTGAGAAATAGTGCCCAGCATGGGGCCCTTTGTGGGCAGCAGGATGTGGCAGCTGTCACGGCGCTCGTTCTCCTGACACACTCATGCACAGTCTTAGGAGAAAACAGCAATCCTGTGCCTTCTGTGACTGACGTTTAGATGACCCTTATCTCATCTTACCTTGAACTGCTCCAAGTGTTACTTTTCCTAATACAGTGTTAGACGGTGAGTGGAACTCTTGATGCAAGCGTGACTGCAAAGGTTGTTTGTTTTTTTTTTAATCTATATCTTTATTTAATTGGCTCTTATTAAGGGGAGGGGGACAAATCTTGCCTGGGCTTGCTTGTCTAGGCCGCGCTTCCTTGGCCATGACTTCCTGGCACCCCAGAAAGTGTTCGTGTGCTGCCCAGGGATGGTTGCTGTCCTTCCCAGAAACACCTCTAACCCCTGAGAGTAATAGTACCAGCCACCCGTGCAGCGGGGGCAGGGCCTGGTCCAAATCTAACACCGGCCAGGGGCCTTGGGGATTGGACGTGTGCCCCAAGAGTGGGGATTTGAGGAGTAAAAGAGGGGGACCCAGAGAAGCAGTCAGGGTAGGACGGGGGTAGGGGCGCACGTACTGAGTCGCTGAGCTCCGTCTAAGCACCAGGCCTCCTGACACTGCTGGGGAGGGGCTGCCGTCCCTCTGGCCACGGACGAACTGCAGGCCCAGCCACCACTGCCTCTCAGGGACGCACACACGGGACCGTGTGTCTCTAGGGCCTTCTTCTCCTTTCCTTCCTTCTTCCCTTCCATGCATCAGTCAGCCAGCAAAGCCCACGAGTGCCCTGACGAAGCACAGGTGCTGTGCTAAATGCTCTGGGGTCCCTGAAGAGATTATGGTCTCCTCCCTCAGGAGCTCACAGCCTGTGGGACTTGAGACCCATGAACAGGGAAGCCAGATGCCTCCGTGGGGACCAATAAGGACTATAAGTGTAGAGAGGACAGAGGGAGCTCAGTGGAGAGAGGCCATGGGGCTGGGAACAGGGAGCGTGGTATTTGAGGCAGCCTCGCAGGAGTGAGCGGATTTCAGCAGGAACAGATGGGACACTGAAGAGAGTAATTCAGACACAGGGAGTACCCCCCCTGCCCGAGAGGACGTCCTGCCTCTGGACACTGGCTCATGTCCATCTGCTTTTATTCGGACTCCCTGGTCTCCAGCTCCTAAGCGCATCTGTAAGTAAAAGGGCCACGGACATGGCTTTTACTTCAACCTCTGCCAGCATCCTTCGAGGACCCTGGACTGATTTCTCTTTCTGTTTCTCTTGTCCTTTCCCATCTCTGCCATTTTTCTTCTACTAGCCCTTCTCCCATCCCTGCATCTTCTTTGCTCCCTTTTCCTTCCTTCCACAAATTCATTCATTCAGCAAATATTTCTTCATCATTTACTGGGTGATGGGCATTGTTCTAGGCAAGTGGGATCCTTCAGTGAAGAATAAAGATCCCTGCCTTCAAGATGCTTACATTCTGGTAGGCAAGGAAAAGAATCATACTAATTAGCATTTAAATAAACAATGCTGGAAGACCCATGGAGAAAGTCCTGTTTTGGCGGGTTCTCAGGAGGTGAGGGAGTTGGCTGTACGGGTAGCTGGGGGGAGAGCTGAGCAGGCAGAGGAAACAGCTAGAGCTAAGGCCCTGGGGCAGGCGGATGCTTGTGTGTCAGCACAGAGACCTATGTGGCCGGAGCGAGCAAGGGCCCAGCATGGAGGAGGCAAAGTCCTAAAACTGGGAGCAGGTCCATTTCAGGCCTCGTGGGCCATTGTGAGGATCTTAGCTTTTACTGTGAGCGACGTGGGGCTATTGAGTGTGTTCAAAAATGTTTTATTATGAAAAAAATTAAACATATACAAAAATAGAAAGAAAAGTGAAGTAAACCCCCTTATCCCCCAAGCCCATTTCAGCACTTACCAAGTCACTGGCCAGTGGGTGACTCACCCACCTCACCCACCTCCACCCACTGCTGGGTTAGTTTGAAGCAATTTCAAACAGCATCACATTGTGTCTCTAAATATTTCAGCACGTACGTAAAAGAAACAAAACCTTAATACCGTCATCCCACCTAAATCTATGAAAAAGCTTCTTTGTGTAGTCATTTTAGGTTCACTGTTTCCTGGACTGTCTCATACATTTCTGGTTGCAATTTGTTCATTCAGGATTTGGGGTGCAGGCGTGCCGCGGCGCAGGTTACATTCTAAACGCATCCATCTGGCCGCTGTGTTGAGAACAGACTGCAGCCGGAGGAGACCAGTTGGGGGGGATGATGGCAGTGACCAAAAGAGCAAGGGGAAAGGGCGTGGCCCAGACGGGGTGGGGGGGTGTGGGCGTGGCTGGGAGGAGCACCCGTCCTGGGCCAGGTGGTCTGCCAGGCAGGGGGGACGCTGGAACAGAGGCAGAGCCCGTGGCCTGAGAGACCCAGTGTCTAGCAGGGGAGGGTGAGCCGAGAGTCGCAAGGCGGGGGGGGGGGGGGGGGTGAGGGTGTTAACAGAGGGTGCGCCGGGGCAGAGGAGGGCTCCTCCCGCGTCCTGCATCCTCCAGCGAATGGGGTACGATGGCCAGGTGTGTCCTTGGGGACCCCGTCCCTCCGGTGTCCTTGGTGATCCCCTGACTTGAGCTGCGCCATCCCGGCGGTGTTGCACCTCAGTGGCTTTACCTGTGGACGGACAACAAACGGTGATGGTGGCGTGGGCTGGGGGCAGCTTCCTGTTCAGTCAGCCTGTGGCTGAGTCAGGAAGGCCTGAGACAGGATGATGACTGACTCAAAACAGGATCCCCCTCCTTCCCACACGGTGACCTGCCGCTTCCTGCTTCAATTGAAACGTCACTCTGAGAGCTGCTAATGTCAGCGCTCAGGCTGTGACAAGAGAAGAGACGAGACAGTGACAAGCCACAGGGACCTGGGAATTAAGATACTGAGACTAAAGCACGGGGTGGGGAAAGGGGTCCGGGCCCTTTATTTTAGAGATTAGCAACCGGCAGACAGTGTAATCTATGGCGAGGTGAATGCATTCATGCTGGACAAAGCTGGTATTTTTCGACAATGACGTAGTGAAAGGGGAGTCAGGAGCCAGGCACTCTCTTCCCCATCCCACCCCCATCCCCACCCCCACCCCCTTCCCCATCCCCACCCCCATCCCCACCCCCTCCCCCACCCCCATCCCCATCCCCACCCCCATCCCCATCCTGCAGAGCCCATAGCCCTGGGAGATGGTTGCTTCCCCCTGAGGGGGATGTTATAGGCACTCATTGCCCGGCTGCTTCCTGCTTTAGACGGAGGTAGAGAAGGTACTCAAGCCTTTCTGAGGTTCAGATTTCCTCCTGCTTGTCTGAGCGGAGCGTTGGGGTCCGGGAGTGCTGTCTCTTGGCTGGAGCGGGCACTGCTACAAGTGCATCTGAACCCTGAATGGTCCAAAGCAGAACCAGCCTGGCTCCAGGCCACTGAGGCGCTTGGACACTCAAAAGCTTGCACGAGGTTGATTTAAAAAAAAAAAAAAAAATCTCTTGTGCCCTAATCATCCACCCCAAAATAGACATCCTGTCACTCTCACACCAGCCTATTTTAATTTTCTGTAGAGGACATATTTTTCTTATTTGAGAATTTGTTTATTTTTGTTATCACCACTAAAATGTTAAGTCTGTGAGAACATTATTTTTGTATTTGCAGCACTTAGAGGAGTGCCTCACATTTATAAAAACATGTTTTTATACATGCATTAAAATAAATATGATAATATGTGTAAGCATATAAAATATGCATAAAGGTGTAGTGTCGTTCATGAGCATCAGATACAATGAGGGTGCAAGAATGAATGGATCACACCTGAGTCTGCTCTCTGGGGGCTGACACACTGGGGTGGTGTGGGGAGAACAGGACCCAGGACTGGACATCTGGCCACCTGGGTTCTGACCTGCGACAGAGAATGTCCAACTTGTTTTTTTAAAGTTTTCACCACCTTTACCCATTTCATCCACCTCCTACCCCTGTCTCCTCTGTCAACCACCAATCTGTTCTCTCTACCTATAAGTTCAGGTTTTTTAGATCCCATATCATAAATGAGATTATACGGTATGTGTCTTTCTCTGTCTGACGTATTGCACTTAGCATGATGCCCTCGAGGTTCATCCTTGTGGCATATGGCACAGTTTCCTTCTTCTTATAGCTGTCTACTATTCTCTTGTATGCGTACCATTATTTCTTTATCCATTGTTGCATCCCGGGGCGCTTAGGGGCCTTCCATGGCTTGGCTATTGTAAATAATGCTGCAGTGAACATGGGGGTGCATGTGTCTTTTCAAGGTAGTGTTTTCATTTCCCTTGGGTAAATACCCAGCATTGGGGTTGCTGGATCATGTGGTAGTTCCTTTTTTTTTTTTTTGACCAACCTCCATACTGTTCTGCATCGTGGCTGCACTAATTTACATTCCCCCCAGCGGTGCACAGGGCTTCCCTCTTCTCCACACCCTCTCCAGCACTTGTTATTCCTTGTCTTTTGGTAATAGCCACTCTAACACGTGTGAGGTTACATCTAACTGTGGTTTTGATTTGCATGTCCCTGATGATTAGGGATGTTGAGCATCTCTTCCTGTACCTGTTGGTCATCTGGACGTCTAGAATGCTCAGTTTCAAAGAAGAAAACTTGGTTTCTTCTGTACCTTTCCTTTTACTTGGCCTTTATCTTGCTCTGTGGTCCTAGGCACACCTAAAATAGCCTAGATATCTTCTTTCCTCTCTGGACAAAAAGGAGGGGGAAAAAAGTTTTGCTTAAGAAAATTCCGTGTTGTCAGACATTTAAACGGTGTAAAATTTGGAATGTTTAAGCTAGAGAATCGTCATGGTGGAAGGAATCTCTGAGATCGACAGTGAGAAATTTAATGTCCAGAAATATTAAATGACCTAACTGCTCAAGGTTGCTCCGGGCTTTGTCACCGCCCCTCCCACAAGCTGGGGACAGTCTCTTTGGTTCCTGTGATCATTTTCTTAGTATCTTCTGCCTTCTCTTCTCTCTTATCAAGAGGTGAGAACCGAAGAAGTGACACTATCAAATGTGAAGCTCCCCTTCTTCCTAGAGATAGAGTGATCCCCAAATGTCTCTTGGTGGGCCTGATGGTGTCAGTTGCTTTAAAAACATATGTTAAAAACAGAACCTCTACACGTGTAGAACTAATGTAAGGTAGGAAGGAAATACTATTGGTTGAATTGTCATTGCATAGCAGGCACTTAGGTGTTTTCTTTTGTTTTTTTGGTTTTTTTTGCACACATGTTTCTCACGTAATTTTCGCAAGGATCCTATGAAGTCTGGCAGTTTTAATCCCATTCTGCAAATGAGGAAACCAAGACTTGAAGGTATAAATCAGATTATCCAGCGTCACACAGATTATAAATGGTGAGGCAGGGATTAGAACTCAGGTTGTCCTGGCTCCAAACCTTTCCTGTTTTTGCTTTAGAATGGTGTGTGTGTGTCCACTTACACACCAGAATTCTAAACTGGACACTAGCAGTCCTTTCGGCAGGAGCCTTGGAGAGGTCTCGGACCCCTTGTAACTGCCAGTGCTTGTTCTGAAGGATGCCCTGAACACCTGCCACTTTAATCTCTGGCTTCTGCCCTTGGAGCCGAGGGTCTCACATGGCTGAAAGCGATCAGGCCCATCAGCCCTGATTTCTAGTAGATTTGAGAGAGGGAAACACTAGCGGTCTTTTGTAAGTGGCAGCCTGGGTTGAATTTGTTTTAGTTTTCAACGTGTAAAGCCTTTTTTCTCGCCTTCCTCTGCTCTGCCAGATGGTGAGGGCATCACTTGGATCGCAGGCCACTGTTGGATGTCTTTCGTGGCATGCAGCCAGACTTATTTCAGGACCCTCTAGGTTTTCTCTGAGCACCTGGTTTCAGCTCTAACCGGTAGAAAATAATCACGTTTGACATTTGGAGGCACGGAGAACAGGGACTGAGCAAAAGGACCATACGGCTCATATTAGAACCACTTGCACAAGCAGTCCTTTCATCGGATGATGGCCCCTCACATGGCTGTGTTAACTCGTCCTGGCTGGGAGGGAATTGCTCCTCTGAATTTATAGGTTCCCCTCTTCTCCACAGACAGACAGGCAGCCTCAGAAACACTGGTCTTGCTCAGCGTCCTGGCATCCAGAATGGCTTGAAAAAGCTGCCCTCGTGATAAATTACAAACGTTTATCCAGACATTGTGTTGGGTAGCAATTTAAAAGAGAAGAAAAGGAAAATGACAAGGAACAGGCTTATTGTTAATAAACAGTTCTTTATTGCTGCAGAACTTGGCGCTGGCCAGCACATCTCAAATCCCCACACCCAAGTATAGGTGCAAATGTAGAGGGTACATAGCTGCTGCTACATCCACCAGTAACTTTACCATCACCACCAGTAACACTATCATCATCACCACCATCACCATTACCATCAGCACCACCGGCACCTGCACCATCACCACCACCAGCACCTGCACCATCACCACCATAATCACCACCATCAACACATCAACACCTCCACCATCACTACCACCATCACTATCACCTCCACTGCCACCATCACCTCTACCTCCATCACCATCACCACCATCATCAACTCCACCATCACCACTGTAATCACCAGCATCAACACATCAACACCTCCACCATCACTACCACCATCACTATCACCTCCACTGCCACCATCACCTCTACCACCATCACCATCAGCACCATCAACAACTCCACCATCACCACCACCAGCACCTGCACCATCACCACCATAATCACCACCATCAACACATCAACACCTCCACCATCACTACCACCATCACTATCACCTCCACTGCCACCATTACCTCTACCACCACCATCAGCACCATCACCACTACGTGTTTCTTAATGTCACATCCTGTGCTAAGCACTTTGTGGACATTCTCTTATTTAATCTCCATGGCACTGCTGGGAGGTAGTGGTTTTGAAACCAACTCTGCTTGACATGCAGTCTCTCACCCATGCCAGGGACTCAAAAGAGCCAGAATTCTGCTATTACCATTTCTTCTTCATCAGAGTCTCCATCATCTTCCTTCTCATTCTCATAACTATCTATTACATTTGCATGATGCTTTGTTATGCTTTTTAAATCACTTCCTCAAATATTGAATTATTTCTTCTGCTACTGTCTTTTCAGATAATTACAATGATTATAATTTTCCACACGAGGAAACTAAGATTCAGCAAGTTTTAAATGGCTTGCCCGTCCTCCTCCACCTCAGATTTAGAACTCTTTTTCTTATAATATTGTAGAGGAAAGGGGTTGGGAAAAGAACATAGAGAATCCCTTTGACCACAATGAGTGGCCAAGTCCTTGCAACTACTTACTTAGAGCTTTATGCCCCATCCCTGGCGATTCTAACTCATGAGCTCTTGGGTGACACCAGGGAATGCATCTCAAATATGCTTTTGCCCTATTTTACCATTATTTCTCATCATTGCTGGGACTTCATGGAGGAGGTGGCACTGGGCTGGGCTAGGACTTTGACAAAGTGAGATGGAGCATGCGTCCTGCAGACAGGTGGCTTGGTGGGCCAAGCTCCAGAGGCCAGCAGTCCTTGGGGTCCTTGGGGCCAGGCTAAGCAGCCCACGTGAGCTGCTGCTTAGGGCTGGGAGCATGGCCACTGGATGCTAGACTGAAAAGGCATGTCAGAATCACGTGGTCTGTCAATTTCCAAATAAAACACAGACATTACGTCTTTTAGACAAGGAGGTGGCAAGTAACTTGGACAGAGCTTCTTTCCTCCTTGTGGAAGAGTAATCTGCCAGCACAGGTTGGCCCAGAAAAGTCTGGAGGGAAGGGGCAGGGCACGTGGACGGGGTCAGCTCTCGTGGCTGTGGCTGCAGGAGGGGAGGGAGGAGAGCTTTGAGAGGCACCGGGGCAGCTCCGGAGACTGTGGGTAGAGGAGATGTGAACGCAGGTGCTGGAGCCGGACAGAGCCGTTACCATGATATTTCTCTGGGTGATGCCCCTTTATGGATGGTCCACGAACCATATGCCTTTCTTGGGGGAGAGGCTGCCTTGTGACACTGCTGCGATCGCAAATCTCTGATGCTTTTTTCTTCCTCTGGCCTCTTGCCATCATCTTGCTTTTTTCCTTCTTGCTGAAAATCCGACGCTCGGGATGTCTGTTCCTCTGGATGCACTGCTTTGCATTTCTGTGTCTCCTACCACACCTCTCCGACCCGCCCGTAATTCTCCTTTTTCAGGTCAATTTTACTGACTTCCCTGGCATTGGAGGACCTCCTGACTCCGTGCCCTCTGCACATTTCCTTATCGTCTTCGGTGTTCACCTTCTGAGCATTAGTGGGTCACTGCATACAGTCCCCACGCGCCAGCAGAGCGGGGAGCTGCTGAGAACTCACTTACCCCTCGAACAGCGGTGGAGCCTCTGGAAGAGGGAAACTGAAGCTGCGTCCCCAAGCAAACTGGCATCGTAGTTAGTAATCCTGCTCAGCCACAGCCCAGACCTTCTCATCCCTTCCCCTTCCATCTGATCCTTGCTTATCAACCATTAAACGTTCTAGCCCTTCATTTCTTTCAGCCTTTCCTCCAAACGTCTCTGGCCTGGGTTCTGAATTCTGATGACTACTCACCAGGCCGTTCTGCTGACCTCGAAGGGATGTGGTTTATCCATCTTGTAAATAACACTGTGGCATAACTTGGAAGCAAGTGGAGGGGGTGTCTGTCTAGATAGAAAATTGAAGATGCCTGGTTTCCATTCCCTGAGGAAGGGGAGCCGGCCATTCTCAGCTCTCTCGTGGTCAGCTCCCTGATGTTTTCAGTAATCAGAGCAGGACGGATGCACAGACTGGACTCCTGCCAGGCTCAGCTCCCCTCTGAAGGTATCTGTGACCGCATTTTGAATTTTACCTGACAAGTGTCGAGGAACTCATTCTGACCTAGACCTGATCGCACCTTCCAGGCTGATGTGCTCCAGCTCAAGGGGTGCAGATCCAGGGGCCTCTAAATCAGACCACCTCTCTCTCTCTGCAAGTCTGCCAACGGCTTTCCTCCCTAACGGCCCATCTCTCTACCTTCTCATTGCTGTTCCCACTGCCACTGTCCTGGCTCAGGACCACATCAGTCCCGAAGGGACAAGTTACGTATCCAGCCGCGAATGTTTATTGAGTGTCCGCCATGCGGCAGGCCTTGTTCTGGGCCCGTGGATGTAGCACTGAAGACAAGCAGAGCCAGTCCTCGTTCTCAGATGAGCGTCCCAGTGGGTGGACGGGCAGTTGGTAGATACGAATCTCAACAGTGTATGTGGTGGTGATAGAAACAAAGGGAAATACAGCGGGGCGAGGAGAGAGGGTGGGATGGGGACCGCGGTCAGAGAAGGCATTCGGGTGAGGGGGACGTCTGGCAGAGACCAGATGGAATTGAGGGATGGAGCCATGTGGGGCACCTGGGAACCAGCATTCCAGGCAGAAGCACCTGGAAGGGGCCTCCTGGGGCAGGTTGTGGGTGGAGGTGCCCCGGGACCACTCCCTGGGCTCAGCACCGACTACGCGCTCCCGAAACGTGGTGGCGGGGAGGGGAGGGAGAAAGGTGGGATCCACGGGACCCCAGAGGGCTGGGCTGGCACAGTCCAAGGTCGTAAAGTCACCTTTCCTCTGAAGGTGGGGGAGCACACGGGGACAAACCAGAGTGTCCAGTGGCAGAGACAGGAGAGGGCCAGGGTTTCAGAAAGAGAGAAGAAGCTGACGTCATCCAGCTCCTATAATCTAGCAGTCTAGACTATTAGAGATATTTTGTAGAACTTATATCCTTTAGTCATCTTCAGAGCCCTGGGAAGTAAGAGTCCCATGTGCAGGCTCCAGCACACACAGATCTGGGGCTGAATCTTAACCCCGTCACATTCTAGCTGTGTCCCATGAGAGACTTGACGCTGAACCTCAGTTTCCACACCTCCCAGTGGGACTGAGAACACCTGCATCACAAGGGCGTCCTGCAGAGTAAAGACGTAAGGAAAATGTGGGAAACCCCAAAAGAGGGTTTGACACAAAACAGGTGCTCAAGGAACGCGATTCTTATTCAGAGTCTTGTTTTACTTTTCATTTCTGATTGGAATGCTTTGACCTCATGAGAACAGCTGTGAGCAAGAAAGCAAACAGACGGGCCTTCCATCATTCACACACCCCTGTAATATAATGTACGCCGTGTGCTGTGTAGCTGACCAGCACACACCTCACCCCTGTTCGAAGGGGTAGACTCTGAGGCTTAGTGGGACAGGTCACTCCCACAGGATGGCCCGCTGGGGTCCTGCACAGCAGTGTGGAGTCTAGCAGCAGAAGAGCAGAAATGGTCCAAATGACCTACCTGCCCAGAGTTGAAATGTGTCACGTTTCATCCTTATGGTGAAAAAAACTATGTAGCTGTGGAAAAGAATGGAGTGGCTCTCCACATGCTGATACAGGATGCGTCCAGGTTAAATTGTTAAGTGAAAAAAAGCCAAGTTTATCAGTAGATTGAATGATATGCTACAGTTTGTAAAGAAAAAAAGGGGGAGAGGGAGAGAATGTGTGTGTGTGTGTGTGCACATTTGTGTGTGTGTGTGTGTGTGTGTGTGTGTGTGTGTGTGCAAAGCTTACCTAAACATAAAATGCCTCTGGAAAGATTAGCCAACATCTGGTAGGATTAGTTGCTTTCAAGGAAAGGGACTGAGTGGCAGGGGACAGGATAAGGACATTTTTCTCAGGTAAACCTTGCTGTACTTTTTGAATTTTGGGCCATGTGTTACCAAAATCATCCAAGCTACAGAGCCGGCATCCAAAGGGGAACCTCCGTGACTCCAGACTTCTTCCCAATCCCACACTGCTTCCCCGTAGGGCATCCCGAGGGGGACGGGCTGTTATCAGGGAGTCTGCCCCAGACGTGCCATCAGACGGGCTCCGGGAGCTGCCTGCCTGTTAATTTTGGCTGCTTCTTTTGTCCTCAGGGAAAGAAAGGTGAGACCGGCCCTCCTGGAATCCCTGGATTGCTGGGGCAGCAGGTAACTACTATCTTTAAATCTTTCTTAGCTACACTGCTTGCTCTGGTTAAATAAATGATGGGGTAACGATGCTCAGGTTGTAACCAGAATCTTGCATGGTCACCGCATCAGAGCATTAAAAAGAATGTTCAGTGGGACACTCGCCCTCCCTCTGTCCCTTGCTCCCCCTGCCTCCCATCTCAGGTGCTGGGAGAATGGCCATTTGGTCTCCTGGAGGGGTTTAGGCCTGGAGGAGGACAGACCCTCATCTCCTCCCCCTCCCCCTCCTCGCCTTCCTCCCCCTCCGCTTTCAGACTCAGCTGTGGTGTAACGTCCTCTGGCCCCAGGCTTGGTCCAGCTCCCCACTCCCACACAGCCTCACGTGTGCTGTGCCTGTGGCCCCCTGTGGACCTCCACAGCCACCTCGCCAGGTGGGCAGGCTCGGGGTCACCATCCTCATCTCACAGACAAGGGGTGAGCCTCCCAGATGCCCAGAGACTCGCTCGGGGCCACGCGCCGCTCAGCAGACACCTCCCTCCCTCCCTCCCAGGCCCCCTTATCTGTGAGCGTGTGTCACTGTGAGCACCTCCTGCCCCCGACACACACGCCTTAGTGTGGACAGAGCAAGGCGCCCGGCACTGGAGGGTGTCCAGAGCTCCCTTCATTCTCCCTTTGCCCCCTGCACCAAAGCTCGCCACTCGGTCCCCACCGCAGCCTCCCCCGGAGCAGAGTCGGTAAATTCCTGGGGAGGCAGTGTGCCGGGGGAGGCAGTGTGCCGGGGGGAGCAGTGTGCCGGGGGGGGAGGCAGTGTGCCGGGGGGGGAGGCAGTGTGCCGGGGGAGGCAGTGTGCTGGGGGGGAGCAGTGTGCCGGGGGGGGAGGCAGTGTGCCGGGGGGAGCAGTGTGCCGGGGGGAGCAGTGTGCCGGGGGGAAGCAGTGTGCTGGGGGGGAGCCCAGTTTGGGGGGGAGGTTAGGAGGTTAGAGTCGTGGCCCTCGGCCCCTTTCTGGCTGTGGCATCTCGGACAAGTCACTTTACCTTTTCAACTTCAGCCTCATCATTTGTCACAAATACCAAGAAAAGTAAAAGGGGAGGGCGATTCGAAGAGAAGGTGAGGGGATGTGACCGGGTGATGGGGGGTCCTGGAGGCACAGAGAGCACCGGGCGGGGTGCTGTCCTGTCCTCCTGGGTGTGGTGGCCGCAGGCAGGCAGGCAGGTGGGATCACTCAGGGCTCGTCCACGGGCCCCCCCCCCCCCACGCTGCGGTAAGTGGTCGGCTCTGGCGCCCGCCTGTTACGGGCCGTCTCCGCCTCCACGCCCGAGTCCCATGGTGTTGACCGCACTGTCCTTTGACATTGTCAGGGAGGCACCCCCCAGAGGACACCGCCCACTGCACTTGCAAAACCCGCTTTTCCCACGCTGACATAGGAGGTGTGATGGGCACCCCGCACGCAAATCTCGGGCTTCATTTCAGTCCCTCGCGTTGGGGTCAGGCTACAGCCCAGGATGAGGGACTGTAAAATCAGCCATTGTTCACGGTCTTCTAAAGAGTCCACATTCGCTATGGCATTTTGATGTTCATAGTGAAAGACAGAGTGTTTTTGCATTTGTTTTATGACCTTGCTTTCCAGTGAGCAAAGCTTGTGTGTTTCAAAAATTCACCATAAACCCAGCTCCATCAAATCGCTTTAAGTTACAGATTTTGTCCCTATAACTTTTTGTTGACTGCTTTGGAAAATATATTCCTTTCTTTCATTTTTAATTTTGAAACCATTTTCCTTCAGCAAATCTTTGCCGAATGCCAGGCATTGAGCTGGGTGCTGTGGATGAAAACGCGATCGGCTTTCCCACAGCAGGGGTTTTGCCAGAAATGGGGCGCCCGATGTATTCGGGGATCTCAGTGGTTCAGAACCAACGTAGAGTATATAGTATGTCCTACCTGGCACCCCACATTGGATCACCACCCAAGGGACACAGAGCTGCACTTAAGCCCACCACGCCCGCACTGAGAGCAGTGTCTCCCTGGTGGGTCACTGCCCACCGCTGTGATTCACCCTTCCTTACACGTCTGAACACTCACCTTCTCTGGGCCTGGCCACGGTTTTCTCCTGCTTGCCATCCGTGCATTTGTCCATTTGTTCATTGGTTCACTCATTCAGCAGGTATTTACTGAATACCCACCGTGCGCAGATGCAGCTCTGGCGTTGGGAAACCTGGCAGCCACTGTCCGTGCCCAGAGGAGCCAGATGTAATGGGGCAGAAAGAGATGCACATAGAGTCTGACAGTCCTCTGAGCTGAGTCCTGGGAGAGGGGTATTCAGAGCTCTGGTTCTGGGGGAGAGGTCATCAGCCTCTCGGGCCCAGAGGAGGGTCCCTACGCTGATCTGGAAAATCAAGGTTGGCTCTGTTGCAGCAGAAACTAAGTCACATGGTTTCCTGCTCTGATGAGAAGAGGGCAGAGGGCATATATGTTTAGTTTCTGCTCCTGTCAAACACTCTCCTTGGTGTTCGTATATAATCATGTATATAACCACCTGTGAGAAAGCAATGCTTAAGCCCATTTACTATCTAAAGAAATTGAGCTCAGAGTTTAATTAGCTTTGCTTGTAACGGGCAGAGCCAGCACTGCAGCCTCAGAGTGAGCCAAGCCCCAGGGCGGCTGGCATTCTAGAAGATGCTTTTGGTGCCTCTTTTTCAAGATGGAAATTCTCACCCGCTGGAATGTTTTAGACTCAGTATACACGTTCCACGTGGTGGCTCCTGTATCCTGGCAGCCTCTTAGGAAAAGTGGAAATCTGTGTCTGGTCTGGGCAACTGTTTATGCAAAGACAGTGCTGCAGTCAGGATGGCAGGAAGCCTCTTGAGTTGGTGGGAACACAGCCAGGGAAGGGGCCAACCCCAGAAGGCTGAGTGGGTTCGAGGTCCTGGGCCTCTACACAGGAACCCTCCTGAGGGGGGCAGTCATTGTGCCCCTGGAGTTACATACTGAGAGGAGGACTCACAATTAGGAGCAACTTCCGAAAAAGCTGACATTACCAAGTCACGCAGGGAGTGCGATTGCCGTGCTAATTTATGCAAGTAATTTTCATTCATCTTCAAATTCCATCCAGTTTTATAAATCTGCTCCAGTTGGAACTTGGTGGTTATTAGGAATAGTTATTTGCCATTCCATTATTAATAATGATAATTGGGTTAATTGGTTATTTATACATCATCACTGTAATCACTGAGCACATTAAGTAGCTATTAAGTCACCATCGTATTAAGAAGGATCAAACATTCTATTAATAAGTCACCATCGTATTAAGAAGGATCAAACGTTCTATTAATAATAGTTAGACTTATTGGTTAATTGATAGTCATTACTTAGTTTTTTTATTAGTAATAATTAAAGGCAGTTATTTTGTTGTTAACATTTAGATCTATTGGCTCATTTGTCACTCTCTTTAATAATTAGATGAATGGGTTATTTAGGTATTTTTATTGATGATAAAAAGAGAAGAGGGTGAAAACCTCCCATGAGCTGAGCTGGTGTCACGCACACCTTCGTTAATCCAGCCACACGAGGCCACCCCTCTTTTTTTATCACTCTCTCCTGTCTGCGTTTAATTCCGCAGCAGCCCTTCCCCGAGCTCCAGCCCCTGGGGAGCTCCACCCGGTGCCTCAGACACTCGCATCAAGCACTCAGCCTTCTTCAGCAGGACGGCTGGTGCCCACCCCGTCCAGGTGCGCTCCCCCCCGCAGTGTCCTCGCCTCGGCAAAGGGCCCCATCACCTATCGAGTCCTTCAGGGTCGTCCTCATCCCTTCGCTCCACACACCCGACCTGCCGTGAAGTCTTGTGCACTTCTCCTACAAGTCAGACCGGCTCTCGCTGTCCCGATTCTGAAGCCCAGGTCCCAGCCATCCTGGCCCCCAGCCCTGAAGCAGCGCACCTGCCTCCCAGCTGCCCCTCCAACCGCGGCACCCCACCACCTTCCCCGGGGCCCTGTCCCCGTCCCCTGCTCACTTCACTCCTTCACACTGACCCCGTCAGTCCTGCCAACGCACGGCGGTCCGTCCAGTCTCAGGCCCCTGAACCCACTGTTCTCCCTTCCCTGGACTTTCTGGCCACTCAGTTCTCAGCTTCAACGTGGCCCCTTCTGCGGGGCCTGCCTTGACCAGCCCCAGCTAGGACGGCCCCTCAGTTACAGTCACGGTGACTTCATCCCTAGGACTTCCGGTCCCCAAAGTTGTGCCTTCACTTGCTTCCACACTTGTTCTCTCTGTCCTCCCAGCCCCCTCACCAGCTTCGAACGCCTCCAGGGCCCGACAACCACACCCTGCATCCTGGCTTGTGGGAGCGCCCTGCCCAGAGCGGGCAGTGGCCCAGGGCTTGAGGATCCCCCCTGCCCCCCGCCATCTCCCTCCTCCTCGTTTCTACCTCCGCTCCTAATACTCTTCCCTCGGTAAACGGTGATTGAACATCGTCCCTGTGCCCCGGGATAAAACGGTGAACGAAACCAGACACGGTCTCTGCCCTCCTGGGCCTTAAAATCCAGTGGGAAAATGCTAGACGCTCCCTGTTTCTGTTTTTTGAAGTTATTTCCCACTCTTCATACTTTATGAAGTATTCCTAAAGCTTGGGAGAAAATTTAGCAGTCAGTTTGTCCAATTTTTACAGCTGCTCTTTAAAAATAAAAGCCACACGTATGAACTAGACAAATGCAAAGCTCCCCTGGTTGACATAAAGGTGGGAGCTCGGGAGAGTCTCCCTCAAAACACACACACAGGACGTGCCTCCAAACGCCAGTCCCTGGAACCCTGGTTTCCGCCTGGTCCGCGCACAACATCCGCGTCAGTGACGAGGGGAGGGTGACTTGCCTCTGGCTCCTCGGAGAGTCCCTGGCCACACAGAGACTTGCCTTTCAGTCTTGACTTTCCTTTAGCCACGTTTCTTTCCTGAAACCCCAATATCCTCACCTACGAAAGAGGCATAATAGTGCAGAGAGTCTTTGGCTTTCAAGCAGCTTTTTAAAAAAATTTATTTTATTGAAGTATAGTTGATTTACAATGTTGTGTTAATTTCTGCTGTACAGCAAAGGGACTCAGTTATGTGTATACACATTCCTTTTCATATTCTTTTCCATTACGGTTTATCCCAGGCTACTGACTACAGCTGCCTGTGCTCTGCAGTAGGACCTTGTTGTTTATCCATCCTATACGTAATAGTTTGCATCTGCTCACCCCAAACTCCCACTACATCCTCCCCCCACCTTGGCAACTACACGTCTGTTTTCCACGTCTGTGAGTCTGTTTCTGTTTTGTAAATAAGTTCATTCGTATCATTTTTTTTTAGATTCCACACGTAAGTGATATCATATATTTGTCTTTGTCTGACTTACTTCATTTAGTATGATAATTTCTAGGTCCATCCATGTTGCTGCAAATGGTATTATTTCATTCTTTTTTATGACTGAGTAATATTCCACTGTATGTATGTACCACATCTTCATTATCCATTCATCTGTTGATGGACATTTAGGTTGTTTCCATGTCATGGCTGTTGTGAATAGTGAAGCTTGTAGCAAGCAGGGTTTTTTGTTTTTTTGTTTTGTTTTGTTTTGTTTTGGTGGGAGGAAGGCAGCTTCTTTGTGCCTAAAAATCCCAATGCCAGTATGTGCAGAACAAAATAGAAAATTCATAAATTGATTTAGTAATGAGCCAGCTAGTTTCATTTGGAAACTTACCAACTAAGTGACTCAAATGGCCTTTCTGTTTGGGGTTTTGTTTAACTTGTTTTCAGGAGAAAGAGAAGATAAAGTGAGGGTACTAATTAAAGTCAACCAGAAGTCTGGGCGGGGCGATTAGTCCAATCTCAACAGTAGTTGTTGCCCGTCACTGGTAAGGTCCCCAAGGCCACTGGAAGATTCTGAAGTGCCATCTGCACCATCCAGGACAGCTGATGTTACGCTCAGCTCTGTGTGGAGTGCGCTAGGATCCGGGAGATGTAAACGCCTCACCAGAGCCTTCCACCAGTGGCGTCACTGGGTTCCGGCACTCTCTTCACGCCCCCAGCTACCCCATGGGAATCTCTCTCTAGTTGAGGCTCTGAAGGGCCTGTAACTCACATCCCAGACTAACCCGTCCCCCCCACCCCAACCCCACATCTCTTCCTTCCCCTGCAGAGTCGATTTCCTGGAAAAGCCTCTCCTCCTTTTAGTGTCTCAGGTAGCATCCAACCCCCGCCAGATGCTCACCTGTCACCGCTGAACTGCCGTGCAGACCATCCCCAGGTCTGCATCCCTCCCCGCCATCCACTTGCACGGGGCCCAGCCTCACTGGCGTCTTGCCTGCGCCGTGGTTTCACTGTCTCCTGGTCTGTCTCTTCCAGGATTCCTTCTCCCTAGTGATCCTAAGGACAGCAGAATAGCTTCCTAAGCACAGATCAGACTGTGTCTGTCTTCTAGAACACCTCTGTTATTTTGAGCTGCCTCAAAGACAAAGCTGGACTTTCCAGACCCCAGACTTGCTGCCTCGTTTTAGGGGCCTCTGCTTCCTGTTCTTACTGAGCACCCCAGTCATGCCAAGCTGCCTGTTCCCGTTTATCCTGTTCCGTCCACATGTGGTGCCCGCCCTCTTCGACCCCACTTCGTTTGCCAAGGCCCCACTTGGCCCTTGAAGACCAAACTCACCCTACCCTCTGAGATGCATCCGCGATTTCCCCGCTATGCCTTTACTTGATTTCTGTGCATTTAGAGCATCTTTCTTCTTTGTTGTCATTTTCTATATTTTTAATTAGATTCAACAGATATCTCGTGAGTTCTTCCATGTGCCAGGACCCAGGGGTTTGCTACAAAAACTATGAAAAGAAAGTATTATTGTACCTACTACTCTGTATGTTTAGAAATCAGGCTTTGGATAAACCAGATACTTTGCCTCGAGTCAAACAGCTGCTCAGAATTTAACCATCTGCCTTTGATGCCAAGCCCACGGCTTTCCCAGGAGGTCACGGGCTTGCATTTTATTTACTCTGCAAGACTGCAGTCTTCTGGAAGGGAGGGCTGGGTCACCTGGAGATCCGGAGGGAACACGGAAGGTGCCCGATACGTGTAGACTGGAGGGAGGACCTTCACCCCTGCCATCCTGGTCTCCAGGAGCCGCTTCTCCAGAGGCCCCAGAACTTTGCAGAGGCCTCTGATGTAAGGACCGAAGCTTCTGCCTGCTCGCTCCCCGCTCCCCTCCATGGCATCAGCGGGCGCTGCCAGCATCCCATCACCCAGCGACACCTCGTCTTCCACCCGGGGCTCCTGTGCCCCCAGACTCCATGATGCTTCTCACTCATGAACACGCTGCACTTTGGCTGGTGGTGACAGATGCGAGGTTTCCTTGCCTCTGAAGCCTCCTGGGGGAGGGGGAACATTCTCTAGAACATTCTCACGTGCAGGCAGTGAGAGGACGGAGGCTGCCACGTGGCCTGGGACAACTGGGGTGCACCTCATGGGGCATGCACCCCACCGCTCTGTTCCCTCAGCGACCAGGCCCGGACCTCTTGTCCTGCTGCATCATCATGTGCAGTCTTGGGCTGTAGGATTCCTACCCCCGTTGCAGAGCCCGGGGAAGTGGACCTCCGCAAGGCCAGGAGCTCGCCACGTGGATAGGAGGCAGCAGACCTGGGGTTTCACTCGCGGCCTTGACCATCGGCTGCAGCAGCGTGTAGACCCTGAGCGCCGGGGCTCGCAGCCAGGGAGTCGGGGACCACCGAGGTCATGGCGCCCCGTGTGTGGAGACCTCGGAGAAGGCCGAGCGTGTGGCAGGCACCCTAAAAGTCACGTTTGCCCCCTCCCAGCTGAGGGCGCCAGGTGCAGATGGCTGATGGGCCTGTGCACCCACATCCTCCCAGCACTCCCTGTCCCCGGCTGGCAGAGGCGGTGGTATCAGAAACACACGGAGTTTCGCTGCAGCTGAGTCCCCTCTGACCTGGCGGGGCTGGACGCAGCCTTCCTGGGAGGCGGCTGCTCCGTGTCCCTGTGTGGCCGTCACACGGCACAGTGTGGCCCCGGGGCAGCGTCCACGGGGCAGGCTGGCTGGAATTGAGTCCTGACTGCTGTCCACCTCTCACCCCAACATTTCCTGCTGGGACTTGCAGCCCCTGACCGGCTGGAAAGGAAGCCGCAGGCCACTGGCCGGCCCCTCGTGCGGCCGCGTCTGGAGCGGCTGTCCCGCCTCCTCCAGCTCCTCCTCTTTGTAAGGAAGGCCCTTGCGGTGGTTATTTGATGAGCGTATGGGATTCTGCTCTCGGTCCTGAGCTGGTAGCATCAAACAGGCAGATCGTTATTAACCTGCACCGCATGCAGAGAAACGACCCAGGTGCTGTGGTCCTACGAAGGTGGTGGACTTGGAGATCACAGAGCTGGGCTTGAAAGCCCCAAGTTCATTTAATGCGCAGACAGTCTTTCAGGAGGTCAGGCTGTTTAAGGGTGGATTGGCTGTGATGGGCGGGGAGCTTGGCAGACACTTCACAAGGGAGGGGCTGAGGGACCAGGGACATTGTGCCGGATGCCACGTGTCTAACGCCGGTTCACTTTCCTCCGGGTTCCAGTTGCTCATCTTCAAAACGGGATGAACGGGGCCCGCCTGAAAGGATTAGCGTGAGGATTAAGATGAGGTGAAATGCACGTAGCTCAGGGCAGAGTGAACCCTCAATGGAGGGTGCTGCCCCCTCGGCCTTCTCCTACATCTGTGTTTCCTGCTCCCTCCTTTCAGGGGTCCCTGCTGGAACCCTGGGCTTGTAGTATTACCAGCAGAGAGGATGGTAGTTAGGGTGCTGCATGGGGTTGGTCCAGGCAGGTAATTCCCGGACCTGGCTGCTCTCCACAGGTACCTGGGGAGTGTTCCGAAGTCACTGGCCCCTCAAATTTGTCCCAGACCTGTGCCTTCGAGTCCAGTCAAGGGGCCTGTTTACCTGTATTTACGACGAGCTTTCCAGGTGGTTCTGCAGCAGCTGGACTGCTCAGGATCCACTGGAGACGATGGCTGTGTGACCTCAGATGGGGCCCTTACCCTCTCTGAGCCTCAGTTTTCTTTATTGTTAAACAAGGAGGTTTCATTTCCAGTAGAGGATCCCTGAAGATCTGTCTACCCTAACGTGCTGGAGAGTGAAACAAGCAAACAGCAGCAGCCTGCAGGGACGTTTGCAGGAGACGGAGGAGGAAGGGGAAACAAGGTCAGAGTAATGAGCAGGTCAGGAGGCCAGCTTCCTGGAACGATCACTTTAAAAGTGGCCGGCGCGTTCCAGGGGCCATCAGCATCACGGGGAACGTAAGGAGGGACGAAAGCTAAGTGTATCCCATTTGCTGTCAGAGAGAGAGCTGCATGAGGTGAGAAGGGGCCTTGGATGAGTTCCATGGGGTTGAGGTTGCTGTGAGAGCCTCAGAGGTCAGGGTGATGTAAAAAGGTCACCTGGAACATGCCTTATGGAAGGGTGGGTCCTGGGAGTGCCACCTGCAGGGCTCCTGCTTTGCCGGGAGGTGAGCGGAGCTGAGCTGGAGCAGATGCGGGTGGAGCAGGACTGAGCCACGATAGGGGTGAGGTCACCAGCCTTCTTTGGTGCCCTCCCCCACCTCCATCCTCATCCATTAGGGGGACCCTGCATCGGTACCCACCCAGGCCACTGTCCAGCTCTGCCTGGCCATTCAGTTGCTCCAGCTCCAAGCAGATGTCTCCTAATAAAAGTAGACGTTATCCCTAAAGGCTCTGCAGCACTGAGTGAGCTACGTAGAAAACTAGGTCCAGGTGCCACCAAAAAGTTCTCTTTTGTAAACGTCGCCTTTCTCTGCCCTTTGTTGACTCACCAGCGCCCCCAGAGGGAGAAAAGGGAACTGTCTGCAGAGGTGGCAACCTTGGCCATTTTTTAGCATTTATCGCCCTCTAGTGGCAATGTCATGTTCTCTCGGAATGCACAGCGCTCTCCTCAGCTGTGTTCAATGCAGTTGACTTCTTCAAACACTTAATGAGCACCTGCTCTATTCCAAGCCCTGGGCTTGTTGCTGTGCGAGATGAGATGCGGGGGGATGCAAGAGGGGGGCTCTGCCTTCGGGGGCTCGGGGATCAGATGAGAACTGTTACACTGGCCTTCGGCTTGGGGGAGGGAGCGATTAATTCTGCCTGGGGAATTGCCAAAAATTTCAGAAAGGTGGAGACATCCATCCGAGCAGGGAGACAGGAGAGGGAGGGCATATTTGGAGAGACACCTGGACAGGCAAAGGCCAGAGGTGCATCTCCTAGAACGTGTGTAGTGGAGAGAGAGAGGGTTTGAACAGATCTCTTGATTGACCCCAGGTGATTCGATGCTGAATAATGCTTGGGAACCACTGTTCTAGAAGATTTTTGTTAACGGGTTAACCCATCATGTGTATGTGTGTTCATGCGTGTACGTATTTATTTTAAATGCTCAAATATTTTAAACATATATTGGAATAGATAATATAACAGACAGTTATATTATCCCACCACCCAGATAGTACACACGTTACCATTTTGCGAATTTTACTTCAGACCTTTTCTTTTTGCTCTTGTTCCTTTTTGTTGAAAACATACAGTATTTCCAGTAAAGCGGCAGCGCCCCCCTTCACTGGTCCCCATCCCTCTCCGCTCTCAGAGGACAGTGTCACCAGGAGGCTGTTCCACGCGCGTTTGTAACCCAGGCTGTGCTCTTTCTCTGCAGGGCCCCCCAGGACCACCTGGCATCCCAGGCCCCCCTGGACCCGGAGGCCCCCCGGTGAGATTGGTTTTGATTTTCCCTCCCCAGGGCACTTAGATGGAGGGTTCGTGGCCCTGGGAGCCAGGGACCTCGTGGTGCAGAGCCACGTGTTCGCTCTTTGTCCGAGAGCAGAGCAAAGGCGTGAGCAAGGAGGGCCCCACCGGCAGCCGGCCCTGGAGCCCCTTCGATTGGAAGTAGCATCTGAGCTCACACAGCGCATCGTTGGCTGCTCCTAGAGATGCAGGGGGAGGGGCACACCGGGCTGGGGTCGTCCTTTTGAGGCCTTTCAGGAGCGTGCGGTTTGTCTCCCCTCCCGCATTTCAGGAGCCCTCTGGGAAGGTTCCCTGTAGGCCGAACGGAGGGGTGGGGCCCCGCTGGGTGGGGCAGAGGGAGGCGTTTCCACCCATCCCGCCAGGCGGGAATGAACGTGCCGTCGGCCCCAGCTGCACACCAGACGAGCCCTGCGCCGGCCAGCCTTGGAGGTGTGACGATTCCACGTCTCACCATGGCCCACACCAAGGACAGCCAGATGCCCCCGAGGGGTATCCACCCCTGGGTGCCCTTGTCAGAGCTGGAGACCTGGGCTCCTGCCAGGAAAGGTGCTGGGAGAAGGGAGCTGATGCTTGGAAGAGGTCAGACTGAAGGTTCCCCTCTGGTTCCCTTTTCAGGGTTTGCCTGGAGAGATCGGCTTCCCAGGAAAACCCGGGCACCCTGGGCAGGCGGTGAGTGACCAGGGCGTCCCTCCCTGCACTGTCCCGTCTCTCCCATCCTCTGTGGCCGGGCCCTTTCAGCTGCCACCTGGGCCGCTTTCCAGCGGGTGACGCTCCATGCCCTTTCCTCCCTGTCGGCGGGGACCAAGGCCCTGGTACCCAGCCTGCCTTCTTCCTTCCGTGGTGCCTGTCACGTGTGTGCTCTGTCTCCTGGGGCCGCTCCCCCGTGGCCCCAGCCGGAATGCAGACTGGAGCACCCTCTCCCTAGGCCACCGCCTGTGCTCTTGTAACTCAAAGGGACATTCGAAAGTCCTTTGCTGTTTAAAGTGTGGCTTCTCGTCTGTAGGGACACTGACAGAGGGTCACAGAAGTGATGGAGGAGGAGACGTGAGACATGGTCCAGGATGTGGCAGGGCTCTTCCCGTCACTATGCTGATTGTGTTTCTTCTTTCCCAACCAAAAAGATCCTAGGGATCTGGGCCTTCTCATTCCTTCTAAGTCCTGAGGGTAGAGCTCATTGAACCTTAATGTCTCCACACAAGGAAGCGGGTACAGATTGAAGCTGGGTGTCTCCTGCCGTTTTGGCCTGTAGCTCTTCAGGGCAGGATGGTAGGGGTGGCCTTGAGCTTCCGATACCAGGTGACCGTGATGGGCCGTCACAGGCCTGGTGACGGCCCTCAGGAGGCTTCTGCTCCTCCGGAAGGGATTTCCTTACTGCAGGTTCTCTGATGGGGCCAGCAGAGGAGGGGAAGGCTGTGGATACAGAAAGCCTGTGCGACCCACAGAGCTGACGGGGGTCAGGACGCTGGAGAAAGGATGACAGAGGGAAATCCGACTGTGCAGCGCACGGTGGTTGTCCCCTTGTCACTGGACCACAGATCCATTGGTGGCTGTCGATGAGGGGACGTGATTGCTGGATGCCAGCACGCTCGGCCCTGTTGAGCTCCAGGTACCAGGCCTAAGGCTCTCGACGTAAATTCAGGGCCATGACGTCCACTCTCAGGCGAACGGGTCCAAACCTGGAACACGTGGTTAACTGTCACCCACAGACGTTCCTGAACACGTGGTCCACACAGTTTCACCCACAAACACTTTACAGCAGCGAGAGCGCCGCCGGAGAGCTGGAACACAGGACCAGCCCTGCGTGTCTCGCCCACCGTGCCCACCAGCTTCTGGCTGCAGAAGCCGCTCCTGGCTGGCAGCAACTCAGTGCAGCGCTTCCCTAACCGTGCCTTTCATGTTGGTCTCTTTTTTTCCCTCTTGGCCCAGGGACCTCCTGGAAAGGATGGGCTGAACGGACCCCCAGGCCTGCCAGGACCCAAGGTTGGTGTGAGTTTGGGAACCCAAAACACAGAAGCCAAAGAGATTTTTGATTGTTGGTTGCCTGGGCCTTGGATCACGTTTGGATTCCGAGTCATGCCGGGCTCAGAAATGTTTGAATTTCCAAGGTCAGATATGGGCGAGCCCCTTATTCCTACTTAGGTAACTAGGGAAGGATTTGGAGGCCTAGGACTTTAAAATTATTCTGTTAGAAATATGTATGTATTTTATTTGCAAGGAGAAGAACCTTTCAGATACTCTTACATATTAAGAGACTTCAGTTTAAAAAATACTCTGGTGGGGCTCATTACAGTAAGATCATTAAGAAAAGAGTCAGAGGTTAACTATCATAAAATTGGGAAGCAAGTTCACAGTTTACCCACTTCAGATGGACAATTAAAAAACCATACAGTCAAACTTTTAACAAGTGAACTTCACCTTTTCATAACAGACATTGAGCTCAAGGGTGAATGTCAACAGCCCTCGAAAGGCAACTTTTGGATATTATAGGAAAATTCATCATCCTTTTCCATAAGCAGACTTAGAAGCTTAACTTTTTCATGACAAGATATAGAATAAGTATGGATTCAACTTAATTTTATGGGTATTTTTTGTAAATATTCTCCATCCTCCTCTCTCATCTTTCAAGACAAAAGATAAGGGCTAACCAAGTATTTTGTAGTCTTAAAAACACTTAGGCAATATCTTCCCTACTCTACATCCCTCATTTCCATTCACTCATGTCTTTATAAATCAAAAGCAGAGCCGTTGAATATGGCATCTAGGAGGTGGTTTGAGCTGCTGTTTCTGGTCACACAGAATTGAAGAGGTTCAGTAACACTTAAGTCCCAGCAGTTCTCTTCCTTCCAGCCTGGACCTAGTCCTGAGGCTGTTTCCTCCAAGCCCAGCCCCTCCTGTTTACTCCTGTTTGTGTTCCTTACAGGGAGACCGGGGAGACAGAGGGGCGGACGGTTTGCCCGGACAGCCTGGCCCGCGGGTAGGGACTCCTTCCCCATCACGTCTGTCATTCTAAACGGTGTGTTTGGGGCTGTGTGTGAACCTCAGCTGTCAGGGCCCAGCGTCTGTATGAGCTGGGGCGTGGCAGGAAACAGCCGGGGTCCTTGCAGAGGGGCCGTTTGAAAGGCTGAGGGCGGGGTCAGGGGGTCTGTGGTGGCACACCCTGGACTGGCGACAACGGATGCCACCCCTGGGGCAGAGGAGCAAAGGGGACAGTGCGTTCCTGGAGCCCGGGAGCCGTGCAGCTGGAGGAGGGAGCCCCCTAGAGAGCGGGAGCCTTGGGAAGAAGGCCAGCATCGCTGTCTGGCTCGTCCTGGGAGGGAAGAGGCGAGGGGGTCAATACCCCCTCCTCTCTCTCTCCTGTCCCCTAAGCTTTTCCCTCCCTCCGATGCTCCCTGACCCCTGACCCCTACAGAAGCAAGGAAGCTCGGCTGGGCTCATCTGTAGAGTTCAGCATCTCAGATGTGGCCTGGGCTCAGAGTGCAGCGGGTACAGAAGAGAGAGGGCTGGACTCTGCGTGCGTGTGTATGTATGTGCGTGTGTGTGTATCTGTATGTATGTATGTGGTGTGGCGTGTGTGTATCTGTATGTATATGTGGTGTGGCGTGTGTGCATATCTGTATGTATGTGGGGGGTGTGTGCGTGTGTGGTATGGGTGTGTACACGGTGTGTGCGTGTGCACAGCGCCTTGCTTCCGGAGAGGCGTGTGTCCACACAGGAGAGCGCATGGGGAGCCCTCTGCCTCCCGTCACAGGGCCTGCGAGTCTACTGGCTTAAGCACTAGCTAAGGCGGTGACCCGCTTGCGGCCACCAGCTCCCACCCCCGGCCCACGGGCAGGCACCTGGTGGGCTCTCGGCGAGGGCTCACTGGACGGAGGGTGGGTCACAAACCGCCCAGCGAGGGCACAGCTGTGGCCTGGACTCACCTCGCTGGCCAGTGAAGGGCCGATTGGCAAATCCCGGGACCCTGGGTTCCCTGCTGCCTCGCGTTTTCAAGGAGCGAGCGTTCCTCAGACCAGATGGAAACCACAGGTTATAACGCACCGCAGCTGTCTCAAGGACGCCCGCCGGCAGGACTCAGTGTGCAAATAGTGCCCACCAGGAGCCTCCCGCCCGCCCTGGACCCCAGATTCTGATTATTGGCCCCCATCGGCACACAGCGAGCCGCCCCTGCCACCTGTGAGCACAGCGGCCCTTCGTGTTTTAAGACTCAACGTTCGTGCTTTAAAAAAACATGTGTAATGATCCCCAGTGATTGAAATGTAATGATGTGTGACTTGCTGTGTTTTGTCACAGCATGGACCAAACATGCACGCCCTGCCCTGAGGTGCCGGTTAGGGGTGAATCACGTGGTCTTATAAGCAGCAAGGCCACCTTCTAGGGTCTGAGCGATTGGCTGAAATTCAGACATTTCCCAGAATAACTTGCAGCTTTTGCATCGCTCCCTGTTACTCTCCTTTTCGGACTCCGTGGGGTTTATGGAGTCGCCCATACCTTAGAGCTGTGTTTCCTCAAACCTCTGAGTTGCCACACCCTTCTGGGCTTACACCGTGTGAATTTCCACGTTCTGTTCAATAGTCTTCAGAAGAATCTGTTCCCGTCGAGTTCCCTGTGCACGATTCTGTGGATGAAGGTGATCAGTCAGAAGTATTGGGGTGAAACTGAGGTGCCCTCGGGGGTTTCTTTCGTCTTTCCTTCTCCATGTTTTGTATTTATGTTCACCCCTCATGGCTGAAAGGTTCAGAGAGGTCTGTTACTACAGCTCACGTGTGATTTTTGTACGATTTCTAGTGCGATACTTTAAAAAAATTTCTCTAGAAAGTTCAAAATTGTGAATTTCTGCGGTTATGATGCTTGTAGAGCATACTTTGTAGCTTCAAAGAAGACCTGGCCGGAGTCCTAGTTACTTTATCTTGACACCATGCCAGCTAAAGGTAAATATCTTCGAAGAAGATTATGGCTACGTCCTGGACGGCGGGTCTTGAGTCTGCCCAGAGAAGGGACTGGCTGTGGGTTGAGCGGGTGCATCACCTCTTTGGCTCGTGTCAAGAATTCCGGATGCTGCCCGGCTCTCCGTGGCCTGTGCTTTGGCTTAGGATTCAGGAAGCACTTCAGATGGCCTTCAAAACGCTTTCTACCCGAACTCAGCCCCCCAGCGCCTTTCCCACTGCAAAGGTGTGACCGTCCTAGCAGATTTAAAGTGACAACTTCTATAGCAAGTATTTACACAATTCCGGTTAGAGCAGTTCTTACTAATTGTGCTTGTAAACACTGGGAATTGATGGGAAAACTGGAGCGCGTCTAGAATTTCTATTTGCACTGACTCCAGACACCAGTTACCCCGGTGGCACCAGAGCTACAGGATAGAATGTGTGCTTAATGCTAAACAGTGCTTTTAGTTTCTTTGCTTTCTTTTCTTTATTTTTCCTCTCTGATATGTGGTACAGCCTTCACTACCAGTGGAATCTGGCATAGCTGCAGGGAAAATCTTTATGTGTGTACGTACCCGTTCATTCATTCGTTCATTCGTTCATGTGTCCATTTACTTACCAGAAAACCACATTTCCTTATGGAAACCTACATAAAGGTTTCGCTGAGTACCATAATAATGTTAGGAAGACACTGTCATTCAAGAAGATAGTGTTTCTTAAGACACATGGCTGGTTAGAAGTTGCAGGCCCTCCACCCACCCACCCAGCAGCCGCCTCTTCACACCAGTGACTTACAGGACCCGGTAAGCACAGCGGCCTGGTGCCGTGGAATCAGGGAACAGGCCTCTCTGGTCCTGCACCCTCCTCCTTTAACGTGACCACAAAATGCTCGTCGGGAACGAAACTTCATCCAAGCTACTGGAACCGGTGTATCCCTGCTGGGGGCTTGCTTTCGATATAAGTTTGCATGTTTAACAGCATTTCACCCAAGACTGGCCTTCATTGTAACACACCATGCGTGAGGGAAATAGACCTCACACCTGCCCACGGGCTCCTCCTCGGGCGCCTCTGTTTACCAGTGAGTCTGCACGACAGCCTCGGAACGGCCCGTCAGCTCGGACAGGTTCATCAACGGCTTCTCCATCACTGGACCCGGCCTGGGGTCTGGGTTTCCCTGAAGGGCCACAGAACTCAGAGCTGGGGGGTCTCTGGGACTCACAGATTTCGGCTCCTCGTTGTTTTGAACTGTGAGTATTTAGATTCAGGACGAGTGGATTCAACCTGTTGAAATGCTGTCAGGGCAACTCCAGAAGCTGTTTCTTTTGAGGGAAGCAAAAGACAATGTGCGGGAGTGTGGACGCCCTCTCTGCAGAAATGCTAACCACTCGGGTCTTCAGAGCCTGTGACGCTTGTGCTGCTCGTGTGAGAATCAAGAGTTGTGGCTGACGGGGCTCTGGGGGTGTGGGACCAGTTGGGACGACAGCCACCTCTGTAATGCGAGTGGAAAATGATGGGGTGTCTGTTATTTTATCTCCAGGGAGCTGGGGAGCAGGGCCTGGCCGGCCGACCTGGAGACAAGGTCTGTTCTACCTCCATTCATGCAGTGCGTTCGTTTGTTAGTATGCGCTACGCCTTGTGTCAGTCAGTTGTCTCCCTGGAGCTCACGACATTCCCGTCGTGCACTCATTTACTTACCCCGTGACGGTCGGCATGTCCTACGCACCTGTCGCTGTGGTGGGTACTGGGGTCACCACCACTGGCCAAGAGCAGTTGAACAGGTGCAGCGAGTGGTGCCGTGCAGGTGAGGGGGGGCAGAGGAGTCCTCTCGCTCAGACTTGGGGAATGTCGGGAGAGGTGGCCAGGAGGTGACATCGTGGCTGATCCAGAGGAATGAGGAGTCAGACAGCAAGAGAGGCAAAACAAGGGTCCCCAGGAGAGAGAGTAGCAAAGTGCGGACCACGTGGGGACTCCCCATGAGCAGACTCTCTAGAACTTGCTTTCCACGTTACCCCCACTAAGCCGAGGTGTCTGGGGGGCCAGACGGCAGGCAGTAGAGAGCACAGTTCCCTCACCCTGGACCACGGGAGAGCCCCCTTGCTGAGACCCCACTGAACAGGGACGCTGTGTTCTTTCCACAGGGAGAGGCAGGGCTCCCAGGCGTGAGGGGAGAGAAAGGAGAACAGGTGAGTGGCGGCAGTGTCTTCCCGCAGGGCCACGTGCCTGTGCCCGAGGAGGGAAGCCCCCTTTGCAGTCTTCGACCCTTGGGGGATGGGTGGTGATTCAGGCTGGGATTAGAGCGTATTTCCTCAGTGTTTATGGAAGAGAAAAGAAAGGGGATCGGGCTGCTGTAGTCCGTGGGCTGGAACAAAAGGACAGTGGCTGCAGGATCTCTCTGGAAAGGGTGGAGCAGCTTCAGATGAAATTTATGGGAACGGTTGGGGCTGTTATCTGTCAGGTGCAGAATTCGGTGCTTCACACGCGCAACTGACAGGCTGTCCCTTGAACTTGGTCTTCACCACGGCAGGGCAGGTTGGAAAGAAAGAAACAATACTTTTCCCAAGGTCCCCTTGCTCTCACCTGGAAGAGGTGGCCATTACCCTCAGGTGAGTGCTAATGTTTCCTAATTTTATCTTTCTCTGTAGGGAGAGAAAGGGGAACTGGGACTCCCGGGACCGAAAGGTGACCGAGGTGCACAGGTAGGAGCTTCTGCTGTTGTCCTGGTCATCCGGTCCATGAGTCGCAGAACCTCCCTCTGTCGTTGATGTGCGTCGCTTGCAGTTCAGTGGAGAGGGCAACTCCTTGGAGTCAGAGTGGTGGCCTGGCTTCAGTCCTGGTTCTACGCGGTGTGTGGTTCTGAGCATCTTATCCGACCTCCTTGTGCCTCCCTTGCCGCCTCCCTTGTGTGATGCTGACACAAGCCGAATCCGCGGGCAGGTGGTACCAGGAGCCCTCACGGATACCGAAATCGGTGGATGCTCGAGTCTGTTCTGTGAAATGGTGGAGAGTAATGAATACAGTCAGCCTTCAGGAGCCTGCCCGCGGGGGTCGGGGCCCGCTGTGCACCAGGATCGTGGGAAGCACTGCACGTGTAGTGACTTAGGTGACACTCGTGACAACCGGAGAGGGGTCATGTTATCAGCAACACCCCCAGTTTATAAAGGAGGAAACTGAGGCACAGAAAGGCCAAGCCGCTTTCCCAGGGCTGCGTGAATGGAGGGCGGTGGAGTCAAGACCTGACCTCAGTCTGGGCCCTGCGTCCTGGCTCTGACCAGGTCCACACCTCACACCAGCCTGGCCCGAGGGGAACCTGAGGAGTGGCCACGACCCCCCAGGGGGCCCTGGTGCCCCTCTCCGGCACGGTGCTGTCACCTTGTTCTCCCAAGTTTGCACGCTCTTCCCCTCCAAGGTCCTGCTATCGACCTTTCTCAACTCCCATCCCCCTCTCTCGGGCTGAAGGCTGAGGGCTTTGTTCTGGACAGACCTGCGATCTATAAATAGAGATCCTGGAATGGAAAGAGCTTTGGTGGGTAAGCCATTCAGGCCTGCTGCTCTCCTGGATTTTTCAGAAGTGCAGTTTTTATTTGAGAAACTCATTTCCAGGATGCGGAGGACTCAGCGAGACCATTAAGCCCGTTTTATTGATTTGGCAGAATTGTCAGAGCCACAGCAGAATCACGTTCAAGCTTCCGAACAATCTGGCCTGCTTTTCTTTTCCCCTAGAGAAATATGTAATAATAGACAATTCTGGTCAAAAAAAAAATCTAAAATAAGACATTCAGGCAACATTGCCCCCTTCTGACTGTGCCTTGAGCATCCCTGCCTCAGTCCTCTGGTCCACTTTCTCCCCACCAGCCACTGTGAGAGTTTTGACCCCAGGGCATCTCGGAAAGTAGGGTGATAATTCCTCTGTGTCAGCTAGGGCTCAGCTGGGATGGGAACCCAGGCCGGTCACATCAACTACAGAACTCAAAGACCCTTCTCCAGCCAAGCATCTTCCTCTAAGTCAGCTGCCTGGGCTCTGCCCCACTGGCCCACTGGCCCTTCCTTCACCCTGCAGCCCTGGGGGTGGGGGAGGCTTTTCCAGAAAGGTGGCCTTGAGGCTCTTGGGGTTAGAGACGCCCTCCAACCCTCTTCTTGTTTATGTCTATTCATACGTTCCACTGGGACACGCTCAGCTTTGGTCATTTGGACTTTTTAATGGAGGGTAAATTGGTTTGGATGAGATTGGTTTTGGAGCACGAGGTCGACAGTGTCAAGAAGAGAATCGGGTAAACTCGGATAATGCAAATAGCGCTGAGAAAGGGTTTTTCTCTCTGAAGCTTCTGGAACTTTAGTCAGGGAAATGCTGCACAGTGAGTAGTTCAGGGCTTGGATTCTGAGTTTAAAACCAGCCTGAGCCATCTGCTGGCTGTGTGACTTTGGGCAGGTGAACGAGTGTGGTTGCTTCCGTGGAATGGGAATACGGAAGCATCTCTGTCACAGGCATTTGGGCGGAGATTAGAGGCGTTAATGCCTGTAGAAAAGTAAGTCGTACCTGCAGTTAAATCCTATATAACCATAGAAATAATCATAGAAGACAGTATAACTACGTTTTATTATCATATTATTGTTGTTATTAAGAGCAGCCTTGCCTCTCTCTAAGCCAACTTTATTCATTCATTTGTCCGCTAATAACCATGAGTGGACCCAGGCCTGCCACAGGCCTGACCCTGGGCTGCTCGGAACACACCTGGGCCTCGACATCCATGTCCTGACACCATCGTGGCTCACATGGAATGACGGGCTTTGGGGACCACACCTCCTGGTGGAGTAGCCAGTGACCTCTTTTCCTCGGGGCAAATGTAATAACAGTTTCCTCCTCAGTGGGCCCTCGCTGACGATCTCAGTCAGCCCCCAGATGATACTGTGAGCTGGATGTACTATTGTCATTATTTTGCACAGAGGAAGACGAGCCGACAGAAGTAAAATAACATATATGAAATGGTAGAGTTAGGTTTCAAGCTCAGGTGATCCAACTCCCAAGCCTGTGCTGTTTACAGGAATGTTATAGTCACCCGTCAGGCCCCTGAAAAGAGCCTGTCCCCTTCGAAGAGGGTGGGGCAGGGCCCAGGGGAGTTTCTAAGGGCGCTCAAGCCCTTGGGCTCCAGCGCACAGTGTGGAGAGGTTTGCTGCAGCACGGTTATGGCTGCAGCAGGTGGGGAATCACATAAATGTCATCAACAGGAAGATGGATTGTGTCCATTTTATTACCTTCATTGGTTTATTAGTTCTGTCTCTCCTTTGTTTTATTTTAGTGATTGCTTTAAAGTTTATAGTAGACATCTTTAACTTACCACAATTAAATCTTTAAGTGCTATTATAGCACTTCATATATAAATATACGAACCATAGAACAGTATATCTTCATTTCTCCCTTTTAGCTTTTGTGCCATTGTTGTCATACATCTTACTTCTACCTGTGTTTTTTTTTTTTTTTAAATAAGGTTTAATTTATTTATTTATGACTGTGTTGGGTCTTCGTTTCTGTGCGAGGGCTTTCTCTAGTTGCGGCAAGTGGGGGCCACTCTTCATCACGGTGCGCGGGCCTCTCACTATCGCAGCCTCTCTTGTTACGAAGCACAGGCTCCAGACGCGCAGGCTCAGTAGTTGTGGCTCACGAGCCCAGGTGCTCCGCGGCATGTGGGATCCTCCCAGACCAGGGCCCGAACCCGTGTCCCCCGCATTGGCAGGCAGACTCCCAACCACTGCGCCACCAGGGAAGCCCTCTACCTGTGTTTTAACACCTATAGTACATTGTTATTGTTTTTGCTTTAAACAATTGGTTATCTGTTAAAGGCTTAAATAAAAAAGAAGTGTTTTATACTTTAAAAAAAAGACGGATCATGGATCACTTTACTTCCATGTGCACCATGGAATAGTATATAGTGGTATAAACGATCTACAGCTACACATACCAGCATAGATACTCCTCAAAATAAAGTTCTGATATGTCTGAAGTATTTTATAATTTGGAATCTATCTATCTATCTATCTATCTATCTATCTATCTATCAAGGTAGATGTGGGGTGGGAGATTCTGTTGTCTTGGGAAAGGTATCCCAGGATAGGCAGAGTTGGCAGAGGGTTAATGGTAATTTATTTTCCGTTTCTTCACCTAGGGTGAAACGGGTCCAGCAGGCCCCCCGGGATTACCTGGAACTGTAAGTTACTCTGCTTGTAACCCTTTCTCCTTCTGCACACATACCACGTAGTTATAAATATCTCTTTAAGGGAGTTTGTCAATAGCCAGACCTATCCCTAGGTCCTGTAATCCAAAAATGCATAAGCTTCACTAGGAACCACCTTGTGCTTATTGATTTATTTCACTCAGCAAGCACAGTCACTGTTTATTAGAACACCGGCTAGACACTGAGCATCCATGCCCACCTCTTGCCTGTGGGGACACAGAGGTCCAGAGACAAGAAGCAGTTTGTCCAGGGTAAGAGTACAGCACAGATATACAGCCGTGACTCATGCTTCTACCCTTCGCATGTCTGAGGGTGGGCGTTGTGAGTTCGGGATGAGTAGTGAGTAACAGCGTGGGCTTTGGAGCCAGAAAAAAAGTGGGTTTGAATGCTGGCTGTGCCATTCACCAGCACTGCGGTCTTAGACACGTTATTTAGTGTCAAAAAGACTTGGTCTTCTCATCTGTTAAGAAAAAATGTTATACCTAGCTATCTTGTACGTTTGTAGTGAAAATTAACTGAAATAATACAAGGTACATTGCACAGTTTCTGGTACATAATAAATACTAAATTAAAAAAAAAAACGAAGGCTATATAAATATGCAAATATAGTTTGCATTTTTTTTTTCATGTGAATGTTTCTTCCCAGCCTTGATATTCTGTGCTTTGATCGGATGATTTCGGGGGAGGTGAACATGGCTCCAGATGCTGGCCATGGCGGGGCACGTAGGGATTGGCCAGTTAGTAGCTACAACAGGGGACTGCCTCATATGGAGGGCAGGAGATGAGAGAGCCTGAACACCCAGAAATCCCATTTGCAGTGTGACAAAGATGCGTCCTCCGTGGTCTTCTGTATGTTACATCATGATGCTACCACCGTTTTCTCCCCACACACATACATGCCCCTCAAAATGAGATGCAGCAAGTATTTCAGAATCAAATTTAGAGTCAGAACTGGCCGTGTAAAATTCTTGTTTAAGACTGATAATATTTAATGTAGGCAGGTTTGCAGGGAATGAGCACTGCCTTTTGGTGGGAGGCATATTGGTAACACTTATTTGAGAGGTTACTTGGTATTAACATATCATAAAGTGTCTGTCTAACCATCAGATTAGAGATTCCATTCCTAGGCATCTAGCCTGAAGAATTATTTTCATTGTGTGTATTTAAAAAATCACGTACAAGGATTTACATTGTGGTGTTGCTTATAATGAAAAATTACAGGCAACCTACATGACCAGAAGCAGAGAATTAACTAAACCACGGAATATGTGTATCATGGAATCCTACTTCATAAAAGTTAAACACAGACACATGCAGTACGCATATGGCTTTAAAAAGATGCCCATATTCAAGCAAAGTTAAGTAGAAAAACTAATTTATGAATTACAGCGTGTGTGAAGGCTAACACGGACTCCGCAGCCCACCTACGTGATGTCCAGCATTCACCGGCTGTGTGAAGTTCATTAAGAAGTTTCTTTCTCTGTCCTTCAATCTTCTTACGTATAAAAGCAGGGCAAAAACAGATAAAACTGCTTCTTTTGCTGTGAGGAATATGTGAGTTAATACATATCAACAACCATAAATAACAGTGCTTGCTGTTCTTATTTGTATAACTCTCGTGCAAAGTTATGCATTCCTATACGTTCATAATTGCAATTGGAAATAGATACAAATGGGTCTAAAATATGCTAAACTGAAAAACAGTGGTTTTTGGGGGGGACGAGACTGGGATTTGGAGACCTGGAGGGCACGGTGTAGGAAATCTCCTTTTTTTCCTTCCTTGTTGAACTCATTGCGTTTTTGGACGAGCGTCCCCGATGTCCTTTTGTCCACTCACTTATATTTGAGCACCTGCTGTGCGCCAGACGTTGGCAGAGTTTGGCTGCTGTGGAGCGTAAACTGCCTCGTCAGGGAGATAAACTCTAGTCACATGGCGGCCCAGACACACAGACCCTGCAGATCGTAGTAAATGCTGTCAAGGCAAAGAGCAGGGTGCACAGCAAGGGGGCCTCATTTATATTTGAGTGGTGGACGGGGGGGAGATCTTTGAAGACAGGACGTTTAAACACGAGCTCTGAAGGGTGGGCTCGGTCAGTCAGGTAAAGGAGGAGGGAAGCGCGTTCCAGGCCGGGGCAGCGGCGGGTGCGGCGGCTTTGAGATGGGAGAAAGCAGGCCGCCTGGGAAGTATTCGTGCAACGCAGAGGGACGGCCGTGCGGGGGCCAGTCCGTGGGGTCCTCAGCAGCTGGGACAGAGAGTTTGCCTCAGCTGGGCTCCCTGGGCCCAGAGCCGCGTCCCGCAGCCTGGCTTCCTTGTCACCTGCGTCACTGCCAGTAGCCGCTGGTGGTGAGGAGCGGAGTCTGCCGGAGGGATCCAGCGGTCCAGGCACAGCTCTGATTACTCGCATGGATTCTTCCGTTTCAGCCCCGCCGTACCCTGAGAGGAGAATGTGTCAGCCCATTTCACCGATGAGAGCAGAGAAGCTGGCGGGTGTCCGAGGTCACACAGTTTAAGGTGGAGGTGACAGGCTTTGAGCTCAGGCTGCGGGACTCCAGCGTGCCCACAGCTAACCACTGTGCTTTCCGGACTTAATACCCACTCGGGGACTTGAAAGGAGCGTGGGATCCTAACTGTCAAAACTAGTCATGGTTACAGGAGGCCTCGGGGCTGTATTCTCTTGCTCGGTGAATCTGTCAGAGGCAGGTTGTTAACGTCGATTCACGTCCTTCTCATTTCTGTGGTTTCCTTGTCAGACGTCCCTGTTCACACCGCACCCAAGGATGCCAGTAAGTGGCAGCAACTCCTCGGTGCTGCACGGTGTCCCCCAGCCTGGCTCGCGATGTCCCCGGGGGGTCTGGGAGCTGGACCCGGGCTGTGTCCTAACTCTCAGCCCCTGCGTCCCGGTCACTGCCAGGCATCTGGGCTTCCCGACCTTGTCCTGCAGCCAGTGGGGACGGACCCTGCGAGGAACCAGCTCCAGGGTCGGACAGGAGGTTCCAGGGGCCTGGAGGCTGCCTGCCAGTAGCCAAGGGCGAAGGCCAGCCCTCTCTTTGGGTAAAGCTACCTCCTCACTACACGGAGAGTGGCCGGTGGTTCTGAGCAGGACAGAGTCACATGGGCTGGCAGAAGACCAAAGGGCAGAGCAGGCAGTTCAGTGGGTGTCCGCAGTGAGGGGCCCCGGGCCTGGAGGGCCTCGAAGGGACAGGTTGAGAGGGGGCAGTTCGGAGGGCAGAGGGGACCCGGCCTGCATGGAGGTGTGGCTGGGGGAGGGACAGCTTGTGGCTTCTTGTGAAGATGAAAACACTTGACCGAAAAGGATGCTCGCCGTGGCCGCAGCCTCCAGGAACCTTTCCCTCCTCTTTCCATGAGCAGCCCCCGTGGAAATAAGCGTGTTCAGGGTCTCTTCCTGCCCTGAGGTCAGCAAACGGCCTCCTCTGGTTGCTTTGCTCTCAGGGACGTGGTTCTCCCTCTGTTAGGACTTGACCCGCTGCACCACGCGCGGCGGCGGAGGGGCTTGTGTGGAGGACCCACCTCCCTGTTTCCACTCTGAAGTAGCTGTGACTTAAGAAGCTCAAAAGGACCCTGTATCTGATGGAAAAGAACAGAGTATAGAGAGAGAGGCTGAGTCGTTGCCGGAATCATTGCGGAAGGAGGAGGAGGATTTTGAGCTGCTTTGGAGGAGGAACGGGGAGGAAGCGAGGGCGGGAGGGCCGTCACGGGGCAGTGCGGGCTGCAGAAGTGCTGGGAGACGCGGGGGAAGAGCAGGCTGGGCCTCCGGCTGGGTCTTCTCCTCTCTCAAAGGAAGGGCTGGAAGGGACAAGGCGGCGGAGCCTCGAACGCGGCAGGTGCAATGCAGGCGTCGCTGTGACCGTCCCTGTGCCCAGGGATGGCCCGTGGCTCGGAGGAGTGAAGCACCTTGCAAAGGGCCTTCCTGGACTTAGCAATTGAGACTTGGTTGTCAGCCATGAGGCCCTGGCCGAGCCCCACCGTCTTCCTCTTCCAGGACCACATCCACCTACCCGATGCCTCTGGGTCTCCCTCCCTCACGCCCACCCTGAGTCCCCAAATCTTGAGGCAGACCTGCACATCCAGCCTCTGCTTAAAGGAACTGCTCCATAAAAGATGATTTCCAAGGTGCTCCCATGGGAAGGGACTGAGAGAGAGCCAGAGGTCTGCCCAGCCTCCTCTTTGAATCCCAGTGGTGCCACCTTCCTGCAGGGTCTGAGCTGTGCAGAAACCAGGAAGTCACTTTCAGATGCAAAGCAAGGAATCTGTGTCCATGAAAAAAAAAAAAAAAAGATTCATTGTGGATTGTTGCATGAATCCCTCTGGGGCTGCCTCATTGCCATGGTAACCGTGTTGTATTGATGGTTTTGAAAGATGTTCTTCTGTTTGATTTCTCCTTGCTCTCAGCTGTGTGCACATGGGGAGGGGCCGCGAAATTCGGAGGGGCGGCGAAGTTTGCAGCGTGATTAAGAAGGGGAATAAAGAGGGGGAGGAGGGCTGGAAGGGAAGCCCCTCTTCCTTCTGCTCCAGGATTGAGGAACCTTCTGGGGATGTCAGGGACCCCAGCTGGGGAGGCCTCGAGGTAGCGTGGTGATGGCAGTTTGTGGAGAACAGAGCAGGGGCTGTTAGATGGTGAGCAGGTCTGGAGATGTCAGAGAGGAGAAGGGAACCCATTCCTTAGCTGGAGGAGGGAGGGCCAGGCAGCCTCAGGCTTGGAGACATTGCCGTTGAGAACTTAAGTGAGGCTTTGTAACTGGTTTAGAAGCAGCCGCCTCGGGAAGGCAGCCTGACTCCACCCCCTCAGCCTGCAAAGGATTCCCAGACGCCCAGCCAGCGCCCTGCGTTTGCTGAGCCCAGAGAGGGGATTTGGCTTGGCTGACGTCACCAAGGGGGCATTTGGGGGAGAACGATGCTCCTGCATTCAGCATTCAGCAGCTACTGATGGGCACCTGGTGTGCACCCCTGCAGTGAAGACTCTGCCTCCTGGCTCTCAGGCCCTGGGTAGAAATGCCTTGAGCATCTTGCCTGTGAGTCCCCAGGGTCTCTCCTCTGTCCTGGCCTGACCACTCCTGGTTCCTGAGCCTGCCTCCTGCCACCCACTGTTCCTTCACACAGCTGGCAGAAAGCGTGTGCAGACTCCTTCCCTGTGCGTCACCCGAATCCATCCCTTAAGCCCTTTCATCTTTGCAGATTGTATCTCCAGTGACTTGTGGACCAGACAAAAGAATTTTGCAAATCCCCCGGCCCCCCACGGGAAATTTTCTAGGAGGAAACCATGCTAGAAATAAGGGTATTGTTGTCCGGTGACTGGAGCCAGAGTGCATTCTTCTGAGCTGGTGGGAAATGGAGATTCTGGAAGGAATGAGCTTGCATCTGTTGAAAACCTCGTTGCGAGAGCAACCTCATGTAATCCAGGCTCTCCGAGGTGTACTGTGCCGATTCCACTCAACAGCTGATGCAGAGGGAGTGGCGTCCCCAGCCCAGGGCCGTGCAGACACTAACTCGGGGATCAGTGATGAGCTTGGGGGAGGGCAGGCAGGAACCTCGGGGGCAGGGTCTCCAAAATCTGCCCATGCGTGAGTAGAAAGCAGCGTGGCACCTGCAAAGGGCAGTTGCTGGCTGTGCTGGCTTCTCCTCCAACGGAAGGGGCGTGTGCAGGACAGGCAGGTCAGTGCGGTCTGACCTGAGGGCGGGCTGAGCGTGTCTGCTGTACTCTGCTTCTCCACCGACAGGGAGGACAAGGGCCCAAAGGAGAGAAGGGCAATCCCGGCGCGCCTGGGGAAGCGGTGAGTGCCCTGGGCTCTGCACCCTGCGCCCTTGCCCCTCACCCCTCACTCTGGGCGGCTGGTTAGACGGGACGTCTGAGGGCTGAGCGGCTGCAGCTCTGAACTGCGCACAGGAGCCCCCTGAACTGAATGTGGCCCCTTCCTCCTCCCTTAGGGGTCCGAGGACGCCCCCTCCGTGGATCTCAAATTATGCCCATTGCACGTGCCCACACCTCCCCCATCTGCCCGGAGCAGGGGTGTGACCTAGTCCCTTGATAGGTTGTTTCATTTCAGGGATCACAGGGTCATCCTGGAGAACTGGGGCCTCGGGGACCCATTGGACCACCGGTAAGAAAACTGTCTGTCCACCTGTTGGCTCCTAGACCCGAAAGCCCCGCCAGCACCTCCGTCCCTCGCTGGCCCCTCTCACCTGGCATTCCGGGAGTGTCCACCAGGGGGCACTGCCACAGTGCCCTGGGGCAGAGAGGACCTCACAAAGCGCCCCAAAATGCAGCCCCCGGGGGCGGGCCCCACCTCTGGGGCCCAGGATGTCGCTGCTCTGTGGCTGAAGTGTCGGTGTCGGTGAGCTGGGCTCCCGCCACGCTCTCCCTCCCCGACTCTGTGCAGCCAGCAGCCATGCTGGGGACCAGGGGTCCCCGAGGCTTTTCAGCTGCGGGAGGTCCCCTCCTCCCTCCCAGCCCCGATTGGCGGCTCCAGTTTACATGACACCTGTTGTGTTGTAGCATTTTGATCGCATTTCCCTCAGTTTCGGCTTCTTAACTGGTTCTCTGTTGGGCAGTTGTCCGTGTTCTCGGAGAGTTCCGTGGGAGCGGCCTGTCTGGGCTCAGATGCCACAGGCCGCGGCTGGCTGTGTGCCCTGGGCCGGCCTGTCTCTCTGAACGTTGTTCGCGTCAAGATAAAGGGTGGGTGCTGCTGTCCCGGGGTGGTGAGGACGGGGTACGATGGCGGAGGCCAGGAGCTGCGATCTCTGCACCTTTAGACCCGCTCCCGGTCCTTCAGTTCGCATCACCTAATTCTGAGGACAAAGGTGCCCTGACATCCCCGCATGGGGCCGAGGACGGCGTGGCCTGTGGCTTCTCACCTCCCCGTTTTGTTTCCCATGCAGGGTGCCAAGGGGCAGGAAGGCGCGCAGGGGCCGCCCGGAGCAGCTGGGAGCCCCGTGAGTCCTCCCGGGCCCCACAGGAGGGGGTCTGGGCGGGCTCCCAGCCCTCGGCAGAGTGTGGGGAGGGGGCCGGGAAAGCGCCGTCCACGCTGCGGGGCTGGCCGGGGCTGGAGCCGCCTGAGCAGCCAGGACCGGAGATGTGCCGGCCTCTGCCACGTCCCCAGCATCCCAGGGCTTCGTCCACACGCCAGCCCCGACAGGAATCTCCTTCTGCACACACATGGGTGGCGCACACATGGACACATGCAGACGAGTTTGTCACTCTGAGACGCACACCCACGTGCACATCCACACGTTTGGAAAGCGAGATGCACACGCACCGCGATGCGCACACACGTATGCACACCCATATAAGGCCGTGCACACGTATAAATGCAGTTCCAGCAGCTCCAGGAAGACAAGCACACGTGTGCCCTCACGCGCTCGCTGCTCCTGACTCGCCTCCCTCAGGCCCAGAATCTCCGTGGGTCGGCACTCGTGGCCCTGAGCTCTGACTAGCGTTGTGTCTACCGGAGCGGAGCCCCGAGCCCAGGCTTCTCCGGGGAGCTGGCGGGACGCAGGACAAGGCCGAGTCCCGCGGGGACTCCCAGGAGAGGCGGTGGCCTCAGAGCAGCAGCAGTGCCAGGCAGGCAGGACCGCAGGCCCCACGTGCCCGGCTGTAGTCTGCTCGCCCAGCCCGCCGCGCGTGTGACTTAGCGGGAACGGGGTCGGCCCCGGGAGCTGGCGGCAGGGATGTCGCAGAGACGGGGCTCGCGGGTCAGTCCTTCTTGCTCCTGGAGGGACCCGGCCCGAGCGCAGCCTGGGGGAGAGGGAGGCCGAGTGTAGGGGCGCGGGCGGCAGAAGGAGCGTGGGGAGGCTCCAGTACTGGGAGTCCCCGGGTCCCCGTCTCCCGGGTGGTGCCCCGGCTGGAGTGTCCTCACCCACCTCTCCCGCCATGCACTCGTCCAGCCATCGGTGTTCAAATCCACTTCCTCCGGGAAACATGCCCTGATTGGCCAGTCAGATCCAACACGGGCACACCCACGCACGCACACACACACACAGGCTTCCCCCCTCGGTGCCCCTGTTCCGTGAACAGCACCGGCCCCTTCAGAGGGAGCCAGACCGAGAGCAGCGTGGCCGAGGCCCGCTCAGGCTTCTGCCACCGTCCGCACCGCGAGCTCCCCCTCGGCCCTCCACCAGCGGTCGGTCGCCAAGCCCAGGTCGTTCCTCCTGGCACCTTCTCCAGGGATGCCTCTTCCTGTCCAACCCACGGCTGCCTCACGTGTCCTCTCTGGTCCCCGAGGCCCTCACGGGCGGCCTGCGTTACACCAGAGCATGTTTCTCGGCAACGCAGGTCTGAAGAGTTTGTCCCATTTTCGGGGTTCCCTTTCCCCCAGGCTCTGAGGATAGAGGCCAAACCCCACCCGAGACACGTGCATGTTTGGACCTGGCCTTCCTTTCTGCCCACCCCGCCCCGCCCAGCACACGCCACCTCTGCCGCCTCCGTGCCGTGGTCTCAAGGAAGGTCCTAGGCTGCTTCTGTCCTCCTGTCTCCCACCTCTGTGCCGCAGTCCCACTCATTGGAGACTTGGCGAGTTGGGGTGCACCTGGGCGGGAGGTTCATCTTATCTGTGGAGGGAGTTTCAGGTTAGAAACGTTTCCAGCAAATCAGGGAGAATTGAGTAGAAGGCAGGTTTGGAGGGAAACTGGGGGAGCTGCTTATAATCAATACCTTGGGCCTTTCTAACCTTCTTCCCTCTCTGAATAGGGCGCTCCTGGACCTGTAGGTCCCCCTGGTTCCCGTGGCCCCCCAGGAAGTGCGGTGAGTAATCGGGGTGGGGGGAGAGGGCAGGGACACCAACACTGGTTGTGGCTCCACAGTGCCCATCTCCCGAGTTAACTCATTTACCCTCCACGAAACTCGGGCGTAGCCATCCTTACTCCCATTTCACAGATGGAAGAACTTGATGTCCCGACAAAGTCACCTAGAAAGTTACCAACCTGAGGTTCTCGGTAACTCGTGAGGTCTCCGGGGGGTGAATGACGCTGTTGTAACTGCAGAAAGCCGTGAGCATCACTGATGTTGGAGTCAGCCTCAGAGTTTGCTTTAGAAGAAACAAAATGAACCTACAGAAGTGGAGGAGGCCCTGACTTTTGGGCTGCCCGGGGTCTGGCCACAGCTCTGCCACTAACCGGCTGTCAGGCCTCTGTGAGGGGCTCCTGGAGGCCTCCGCTTTTTCATCTTCAAGATGGAGAGCGCGGGCTGTGCAGGTTCACCCTTAACCTCCTGCTGCACTTGACTTAGGGAGACAGCCTCCCCCGTGGGGGCCCCAGGGGTCTGCTTTAAGGACCCCAGCTTTAAGGTCCAGCTGAACGTTGCTTTCAGCTGCAACGTGTGCAGTGAAACACCCGATGGCATCTAGTCAAGGGTAACAGAGAACTGTGCTCCTGAAATAGCTTGAGGCCAGTCCCGTCCAGTCACCAACCTTTCTGTTGATCATCATAGCGGTTCAGAGGACAAATGCGGGCATATACGTGTGCCAGGCACTGTTGTAAGTGCTTTACACGAGTTCGCTCATTGACTCCTCGGGACCTGGGAGGTGGATAGTAGTTTTGCCCCCACTTTATGCAGGAGGAGACTGAGGCGCAGGGAGACTGAGTCATGTGGTTAGTGGTTGCCGTGGATACCGCTGGACCCTTGCCTGTATCATGCCACCCTCCCCACTGCAGTGCCAGCCACAGACTTCCAGGAGCCAACCTTGCATTCCTTTGCCTGAGGGTTTTCTGTGGCTTTTAGAGACCTCGCTGTGCAGCCACATGACCCGTGGCCAGCAGCACCACCACCAGCAGAAGCATCCCTGGCTGATGGGCGTATAAATGGCCCAGCTTCTCCACTCCTGGTGGAGCCACTCCGAATGTGTGTCCTGCGCTGGCCCCCAGAGCCCCCAGCAGGACCGAGCTCCAGTTACACGAACGTGTCACTACCTGCCTGTCCTCCTCTTTCTCACGTCCCTACTGGTGCCTCCGCGGAGCACCTGCACCTGAGCCTTGTCTCAAAAAGTCAACCTCTGGGGGACTCTGAAGACACAGGTAGAGCAGGTCAATGATGCCAAGGCTGTGTTCTTAGGTCACCCTCGTCCTCCCCGAGGTCCCCTCTGAGAGCTGCAGCCCAAGGCGGCCAGGGCATCAGGAGACACATGCCTGCGTGGTTAGAGGTCTCGTGTTCAGGGCTCAGTGACAGACCAGGGGAGGAGCAGCTAAGGCAGGCGGCGGGGGGAGATGGCGGCGAGGAATTTAAGTCGGGGGGGGGGGAATGAGTGGGGACAGAGCGGTAATCATTAACTGAAAGGGGGCTGATCGCCCTTCTCTGGGGGCGGCGGGCCGTCTTGAACTTCACCTTGTCAATAACCCCTCTTTCTTCAGGGCCCCCCGGGCACCAGAGGCCCCCCTGGGAAACATGGGGAGCGCGGTGAGAAGGTAAGATGCAGTGTGATCTCTCTGCACACAGCAGCTGTTCTCAGCTTCTTAAGAAGCAGGGAAGCAGGAGCCCGCTCTGCTCAGACCTGGTTTAGGACCCAGGGTCAGAAGGGCTTCTGAACAGAGGGGTGGGAGGAGCCCTGAAGTTGTCTCATTTAACCCTCACGGCGGACCCGTAGAGGAGGTGGATCCCCATTTGATAGAGATGGGGACCGAGGCTCTGAGAGATGAATTCAGCTCTCCTACATCCCGTAGCTGGTGAGCCACAGAGCTGGTCGGTCTGACTCTAAGTCCATTTTCTCTCAGTTCAGCGCACCAACTTAGCCCTCCCACACCTTTGTGTGCACAGTTAAACCTTCCTGAGTTAGGAGAAAGAGCTTTGTTTATTAGGAAGAAGAGAGACACGGTGTCCCCCCAAAACGCCAACACCCCGGGGGCAGAGAAGGAGGTCCCATGGACATTCGAGATCCCACGCCACGTTTCCTGACCTCGCGTTTTAGGAAGCATCTCCGAGGTGTACTCCTGGCTTCTGCCGTACTGGCCTCTAGTGGGTGGAGACCAGGGATTCTGCTAAACTGTCGCAGGACAGCACCCCCTTCTCAACACAGATCACCCGCCCCGAATGTCAGCAGCGCCGGAGCTGAGAAGCCCGGACTGCAGGCACCCTCTGGCACCTGCGTGTTCTCGTCTGTAAGATGGAGACGAGCCTACGCTGACCGCAGGTGGTGAGGAGAAGCCGAAGCACTGATGCGGCAGAGCCGGCGAGGAGGGCTGACGGCGCTTCGCTGCGCCGAGCCGACACGTGAGGCTTCTCGTGTCTCAGCGTCTCCCCGGCTCCCGATGCCACCTCCGCAGAGGCCCCCTCCCGGCCCTCCAGTGTCTGAACTTGATGCAAGTCCCTTCACGTCCACTCCGCCTGGGACCTTTGAAAGGAGTGATCGTATTATCTTTTCTATTTTGGCAAAATGTAACAAGGATAAATAACAAACTTTTACACTTTGTTGGGAAGGCTCGGTTTTAAAACACGTACTTCAGAGAGGAAAATGATTTATTGCAGAGAAAGATGATCCAACCACCTGTGGAAAATATCCTTAAGCGAGGGAAAACATCCTGGCCCGTCGGGTTTTCCTTGATTACAACACGTCTGAAGGATTAGGCTCTATTCGGGGACATAAGTGGGGCACTGACAACGTAGAAGGAGCTTAGAAGGGGGTTAGAAGAGGTTTCTGAGGACCAGTTGAGCAAAGATGAGAAAAGCTGTGAGCTGTTGGCTCATTCAGCCTCAAGGGGGAGCCAAACACTTCTGCTTGTCTGAGCAGAAGCCCGGGCTGAGGTCCAAGACCCAGGGCTGCATTTGGAAGGGGACTTCCCTCCGGTGCTCTGCAAAGTGGTAAAAATCCCGGACAGCAGGATGTGCTTTCTCTCTCTCACTATCCAGTGGCTGGCCTGAGGCTTGCAGAAGCTGATCCCGCCCTGGGCCTGGAGACAGGTCCTCTCCATCCCTTGCTTTGCCCCTCCTTGGGACATCGTACCTCACCTCACCTCTGCATCAAATGTCGGAGGCAGTCAGATTGCAGCCTAGGCCCGAGAGAGCCCTGCCTGGGAAAGGGAGTTCCTGCCGCTCACGTGGTTCCCCCACAGCGTTCCACAGCCGGGGCTGCTTCGGGGCTCCTGGCTTTGTGGTCAGAGAGGGTGAGCAAACTCCAAGCCCAGCTCCCTCATTAGATCCTGGCTGTCTGTTTCTCTCTCTTCCCACTTTGGAGCCCCGGGCTGTGTTCACATCGCTGAAAGTCTGTCATGTGAAGAGGGATTCGATTTCGTCTGTAGAGCTCCAAGGTTGAATGTCAAACATCTGGAAGATTTCAGAGATGGTTGGCTGAATATAAAGGCACACTGTGTAATGGAACTGCCCAATGAAGGGATGAACAGCCTGAGAAGGTGGTGAGCTCCCTGCTCTCAAAGGAGTGCAAAGAGAAATGGGAAGAACTGCCTGGAAGAGGCACACATGATGGTTTCCTGCAGCGGGAGAAAAGTTGGACTAGAAGACTACTATATCCTTCCTATTCCCATGTTCCGCGTTATACAGTTTGCTAAGGCCGCTGGAACAGCGTATCACAAACTGGGTGCCTTAAACAGCAGAAACTTACCGTCTCGCCATTCTCACCATGGCAGGAAGTCCTAAATCAAGGTGTCAGCAGGGTTGGCTCCGCCTGGGGGCTGTGAGGGAAGGATCTCTTCCAGGCCCCTCTCCTTCGATTACTGATGGCTCTCTTCTCCCCGCATCTTCACGTTGACTTCCCTCTCCACATGTCTGTGTCCAAATGTCCCCTTCTCGTGAGGACACCAGTTCATACTGGATCAGGGTCCGTGCTACCCTGGTATGACTGCATCTTAACTAATTACATCTGCAAAGACTCTATTTCTAAATTGAGGTACTGGGGTTAGGGCTTCAGCATATGAATTTTGGGGGACACATTATACAGCCCGTCTTTCTATGCCCTCAGAAGGGGTGGGCTTTCTGAAGCAGGGCATCACCAGGAAGCCCACCAACCCCCTTCAGGTTGGCTCACCACTGAAAAGCTTACTCTCCGCATGTCACTGATCCTGGACACTGTCCACTTTTCCTTCCAGGGAGCAGTGGGAGAAGAAGGAAGGCCAGGGCCAGGTGGCCCCAGGGGCGATCCTGGTGCCCCTGGGCTCCCGGGGCCGCCCGCAAGAGGGAAAGATGGAGAACCGGTAAGTGTCGGGTCCAGGGTTTCTGTGCCCATGACGATCAGGCTGGAATTAGAAGAGAAAAAAAAAAAGAAAAGGCTCACTGGTCAAGCTTTGCAGAAGCGGAGTCATAGCCAGTGAAAGCAGGTGGGCTGGGGAAGGGGTCTTGGGCGGGGGAAGCGCCTTGCTCCTGCCCACTTCAGGCCAGTGCAGCAGAGTCCCCCGGGGACTGCTGGCCGCGTACCAGGCTCCAGGCCGGACACTGGGGACACGGAGGTGGGTTCGCGCCTGTGCTGTTGAGATGCTCATGAGACAGCCGGGCAAACATAACCGTAGCTCAGGCAGTCCTGGAGTGCACATCCTGGAGAAGGGCTTCTTGGTCTGTGTAAGTCTGGGGAAACCTTGCACAGGAAGTGGCATTTGTGCGAAATGTGAAAGTTGGAAGAAATTATTTTTTAGGCAGAACAGCACAGAGAGGGTGTTCCAGACTGGTAAACTGTATGTGGAAACGCATGAGGGCGTTGTGTGCATGGGGACTTACAAACATGTTAGAGTGTCACAGACACGAAGTGAGATGTATTAGTAGATTTTGCTGCAGTAATGAAGAACCCCAAAATCTCAGTGGCTTTCAGCCCTTGGCACTACACGAGGACGCAGGGACCCTTCCTTTGTACAAGACAGGTCACGATGAGAGTCCCGTCCACCTGTGGCCCCCCACGGCACAGGGTAGATGGGTAAATGCTCACTCATGGTCCCATGGTTATCTTTGTGCCGTTCATTTTCCCAGGGACCACCTGGACCACCTGGACCACCTGGGCCACCTGGACCTCCAGGACCACCTGGATCTAAGGTAGGTTTTATCTAGCGAACTGTGGATGCCATGGGTTGCACTTCGGGGCCAAACAGAATTTAATTGTCAGCATCTCTGGTCACCTCAGTTTACTTGCATGTTCATCACTTTCCACTTAACTAAAGGCTCTGTGACTCTGAACTGTGACATTAAAGTAGTTGCCACATAATTGTTGCTTAGTAAATGTTTGCAGTGAAATCAAGTTGCAAAAGATGCTTTCGACCGGCAGAGCAACAGATCTGTCTTGTATTATTAGTTTAATTGGGGACACAAACGATCCCCAAATTTCAGATGATGAACACAGTAAAAGTTTATTCCTCATTCACAGCGAGCGTGATGGGGGCTGTGGTGGGTGAGGAGTCCTCATCCACACAGCCGTCCAGGGACCCACGTTCCTCCAGGCCAGTGCCATCCCTTCCTCTGGGACTTCAGTGTCTTCTCCCAGAGCCTCCATATGCGGTGGCAAATGAGGGAAGAGACGGTAGAGGATCTTGTGGAAGGATTTTGTGGGCCAGGCCTGGAGGTGATCACTCATTTCCACCACTCCTGACACTACGGGGGAGGGGCGGTTGTCCTCTTGCTGGGCCCTGGGAGGGAAGGCAGACACTTTGGCAAACAGCAGGCGTCTCTTGTTCAGTGCACTTGAAGCCACAGCTCAGAAAAGATGACTTTGCCCATCAGGGAGTGTTCTTAAGAGAACTTTCCTGAGTGATTAGGGAAGTTTTCCTGGAGTTATTTTCACACCGAAGCAGTCGTTCATTGAGTCAAATGCATCAATTAACAATACACTTCTTATTTCATCCATTGCATATCCACTGAGCCTCTGCCGCGTGTCAGACCTGGAGGTGGGCTGTGGGGTGACAGGGATGGTGTCACGTGTTCCCAGCCCTCTAACAGCTCAGGAGCCGGGGGAGAAGCAGACTCACAAGTGCTGGGACAGAGGGAGGCTGAGGCACAAGTGAGCTCAGAGGAGGCTCCCGACCCAGCCTCGTTTGACTGTGGAAGGCTTCTTGGAGGAGGTGATGTTTCTCCTGACTTTAAAGTGCATGTAGCCACTGGAAGGGAGAGATGAGGAGGGAGTTCTCTGCAGGGTACTAACGTGGGAGAAGGCCATGGGAGCGTGAAATAGAATGTGTTCAGAGTAGAGCGTGTGCTGTAAATGCACCCGCAGCCAATGAGCAGTCATTTGACGAGCTCAAATGCATAAACTTAAGAATGCGTGTGACAGGGCTCACTTCGGCAGCACATATACTAAAACTGGGACGATACAGAGAAGATTAGCATGGCCCCTGCGCAAGGATGACACACAAATTCGTGAAGCGTTCCATGTTTTTTGGCTAAGTGATTCTGTAAATAGTTAAATATAATTTAATAAGAAAAAATTAAATAAAATACAGTAAAGTTTAGAATTTATGTACAAAAAGAATGTGTGTGACATAGTCAATGATAGACATTAGAATGTTTATTTTTTGCTTTAGTTTAACATATATTCAAAATCACATAAATTAAAGAATTACTGTATAATTATGATATTTTTATCCACTTAACCTATATTTATGAAAACAAAGTTTTAAAAATTCTTTTCATGCGCCTTTGGTGTCATGACCTATCATCCCTAGACCTGCTTTCTGAGTCAACTAGCACTTTCCTAAACCACGTCCCCATCCATCCCAGTCAACTTATTGAAGATATAACACGTTGGGAACCCATATATGCTGCTCTTACTGGAAGTTTTATCTCAAGGCCCAGATACCCATTCTTTTTTTTTTTTTCCTTTTGTTCTATAGTTGTGTCTTTGGGATCTGAGGAACATAACCACAGAGTATGTTGTATTTATTATATGTAAGAGGCTTGTTTACAGTAATAACCAGGACATGGAATTTGAGGCCTCAGGAATAATTGCGGTGTCTACGTTAAACTTTCTTGCTTCGTGATTTTTTCTGCTATTCAGGCAGGTGACCTCTGTAATTGTACTAAGCTTGCACTGATTGAGGTCATAGTAGGCTAATGTGCATTCCCCTAATAGTGATTTTGTAGTTCATGATCAAAGGGGAAAAACCGAGAGAGTTCTTTGAGTGATCTGAGCAAATATTTGGCAACTCCCCAGTTTCTGAAGAAAAATAAAAGTTGGAAACAACTCTGCCTGAATTTGAGGGCATATAAGACAGTTCCTTGTGCCTGGAGCAATGGGAGTGTGCGGAAAGGAGCAGGAAGCAGGACCAGACTCTGGACGCCCCGTGAATTAACAGCCAACCGGAGGCGTGTGTCTGAGGTTCCGCCGTGATGCTGTGAGCCCAGCGTCTGACTGGCAGCGCTCCTGTGCTCTCAATTCCCCCCCTAGAGGAGGACCTTCAGGACCCGGAAGAAATTGATTACCTCTTGGAAGGAAGGCAAGGGCACCGGAAAGGGCACCAGAAATGGGAGATGGGGAAAATGGCTTAAAATGTCCTTTTCTGTGTGATATTTATGAGGTTGATAAAATCTGTGATATTTCTGAGGTTGATAAAATCTGTGATATTTCTGAGGTTGATAAAATCTATCTCCCAGGCAGTTTGGGGAAAAATGATATAATGCAAATAAAAATAGTTGTCTACCTCTGCTTGTCACAGGTACATGCTCTATAGATGTTAGTGACTCTTATCATTAGATCGCCCTGTGGAGTCTGCTTCAGGGTTGCAGCACGAAGGTGGGGGACCTGTAGGCAAGTTGCTGGAGAGAGAGCCCGAGTGGAAGTGGGAGAGGCAGCAGTGAGGAGTAGAGAGGAAGGCTGAGACCCCGGGGCGTGAGGAATGCAGGGCGCCTTGCCCTGGGGCCCGGTTGACCAGCCAGTTTCAACTCCATGGGACCCATGGTAAGTCGCGCTGTCCCTTTGGCCAAACACATCCTCCTGTTTCAAATGTGAGATGCGTAAACAGATGACCCTTTCAGTGTTAATATTGTATAATATATGTTTGTAAGTTAGAATGTAGTTTAGAATGAAGGTTTCCCTAGTCAGCTGGGAAGGTAAGTTGGAATTCAGAGAGGTCTTTAGTTGTAGAATGGGGGGCCCATGGGGAAGACAAGGAGGGAGGAAGGGGACACAGAGAGAGAGAGAGAGAGAGAGAGAGAGAGAGAGAGAGGGAGCAGGGAGTGCTCAGCTGTGTGCCTTGCCCAGGCGCTGTCCCTGGTTCCTGGTGCTGACTGAAAACCCCTGGGGATTTAAGGGTGGGTGCTATAGTGTATAAGGGTTTTCCTGGGCACCTCCTCTGCCCTTTCTCATTACTTACAACTGCAGGCCGACTCTTAAAGATGCCTTTCCTTCTCTTGGGTGGACTTATTTCTAGCAAAATGAACAGACTTTGCCTTCATACAGAACTGGGTTAGGATCCCAGCTTAGCTACTTGCAAGATAGATGACTTAAGGGCAAGTGGCTTATTCTTTCAGAGGCTCTCTTCCTTTTCTGTATAAAGGAGTAAAGCATCATTAACCCCCAAAGGGCTCCTGTGGATAAGTGATCTCACAGCACATAGATGTTCAGTAGATGTCATTCTCCTTCCATGACCTCACACATTTCTTCCCTGAACACTGTTGAACTGGCCCAGAAGGTTTTGCAGCCAAAACAGATACTCCAGTCAGTATTACAGATTATAGCTCACCTGCCCCTTTTTTCTCAATCAGGAGCCTTCTTGCTTTTGCTGACCGAGCTTTAAGGTCTTCTGCCCTTTCCTTGAAGCTACTTTCTCAAAGTTTCAGTCCATTAAGCTGTGATGTGTAGTTGCTTGGGGTAAATGTTAGCATCACAAAGGGCCATAAACATACCAGGGCCAGGCCCGGCTACCCTTCAGCAGAGATCAATCAGTGACTCAGATTCTGGGCTGGGCTGGGAGAGGTCTTTCTTCATGTTCCCTCCTGGGTAAAAAGTTGATTTTGGTCAAAAGCAAAATTTAGTACCTGACAAAATGTGAGTGATGAGAGATTCATTCATTCGGGCATTCAGGAATTTGCTGTTAAAGGGCTATTCCAGGCCCTACACTGGGCATTGTGGATGCGAAAGTGTGTAGATATTGTACCCAACATAGGGTCTGACTCATTTTTGGTACTTTACAAATATTGGTTGGATTAATGGTTAAAGGAATGAATGGATAGTTTTCTTCTTCTTTTAAGACACACAGAGGTCAGAGGGTCAGACAGACAAAATGGGAGGGCAGTGTGTTAAGATTAATGAAGATATATTCGAATATCTTCCAGAAGGCAGAGAGGAGGGCAGGCAGAGGTGGGTTTATGGAAATGGAATGATTGGGCTGAGTCTTAATTGGTGGGTAAGTGTTTGGAAGCTTAGAACCTGGATCAAACAACAACCCCACGAGGGGAACAGCTGGTGCAAGAAGCAAGGGTGTGAACAGACAGCATGGAAAAATACAAATTCCATCGTTGGTGTGATTTAGCTTTCAGTGGTTAGGGTTTTGTGCTGCACATGACATAGAGCCTTGGGAAGAAGAGGGAAGCCACGATAAAACAAAGTAATAGGAAGAAGATCTACATTAACCACTTTAAAGAGAAACTGGGGTGCAAAACAACATGGATTTTTCTGACATTTATGTGTGCTTAGTTTATTTTCTGTCTTCTGATTCAGCTGATAAAATATACTTATATGTATATAATACTTGATGTTATATAGTTTCTTACCTTGTAAATGAGTCTACGGAAGATACATGGGAATTTGGTAGAATGTTCTTTTTTTTCCTAATTGATGAGGGTCTTAAGGTCCCAGAGAGGTTGTGGGATTTATGCAAAGTCACAGGACCAGATTGACATTGTTCTGTTACGAACGGAGCTCGGGTGCACTTGCCTGATTCGCGGCAAAGCCTATCTACAGACACCGGGTTGTGGTGAAGGAAAGTAGTGTTTGTTGCCAGGCCAAGCAAAGAGGATGGGCGGCTAGTGAGACCTGAACCCCTGATGGCTTTCAGACAAGGGTTTAAAAGCAACGGTAAGGTGAGGGTCGTAGGGTGTGTGATCAGCTCGCGGACATGTTTCTGATTGGCTGGTGGTGAGGTGACAGGGTGATGTTTGGGAATCTCAGGCATCGCCCTTCTGGTTCCAACCAGTCTGGAGTCTACATGCCTGTGGTCAGCACCCTCTAGTGGGTGGGGGTCTTCATTTCTGCAGAACAGCTTGAAGGTACGTGTCAGATTGTTACGTATATCCCTTGAGGAGGAACTAGGAGTCCTGAGACTCTGTTTTATTGCTCAGCTATGGTATAGGTTACCATAACTTTTCTTGCTTAACTGCTGTTTCTTTGTGTCTGCTTTCCCTCTCTTGCCTAATTGGTAACTGCTTGAGTCTGCTCTTTGGAACTCGGTGAAGGCCAAAGAAACGAGGACACGACCTGGAGGGGGTTGTACCGGGGAAGGTACGGGGTCCTGTTCAGTTTCAGTCCTGCCTTTTCTTTGATACTCTTCAGTCCTGAGAGGAACAGGGGCAGGGCAAGAACGGGAATAAAGTTTTGGATAGAGAGGTTAGCCATCAACTCACAGGGGAACTAGATTTTAGGGGAGCTCGGTTTCAGTCCTAAGACTGGACTTGTCATCACCTGACGGCCAGTTAGACCTCTTCTGCCTCATCCTCTCACTGTTACAATGTGCTGGTGAGGGACACGGCATTGATCATATTCATTCTTAGTTCATTACACTTTTCCCATATTTGCCTTATTTCTTGACGTCCTCCCTTCCCCGCCTTCCCCATGCATACAAATCAGATCTGCTGGCAGTCCCAAGCACCTTGTACTTCCCAGAATCAGCCATATCATATTATTCTAAAGAAACAGAATGCACCGTCTGGGGCTCTGAATAGGATTTCTTGGGGACTGTTTACAGCAGTGAGGGCGGGACAGGGGGATGCCGCGGCTCTCAGGACACGTCGCCACCGTCCACCTGGAGGGAGGAGGGAAAGAGACAGTGTTACCAGAGCTTAGTGAGAGGTTTGGATTGTGGTTCATCTCTTTTGTGAGAACTTCACAAGCCCTGTTTAGATTTCTCTTCTGAATATAACACAGAGTATTGAAAATGGGCTCATGATTGAGTCATCTTTGGTCTTGGAGTCTGGACTGCGGTTTGCAATGAATAAACAACCAACATTAGTTGAACGAGTATATAACTTATATACTCATCCAAGGAACAGTCATACTGCAAGAAAAACAAATCATCTTGAAGCGTGACTTTTCTTAAAGGTCCAAAATGTAAAGTTTTCAAATTGAGATGGTGGTTACAGGATAAACTGATGATTAATAGGATTTTCCTTTAATGCTTAAAAACATAAACCTTAATAAAGCAGTGTTGCCTAGCAACGCCAGGTTCTACCTGAAATAAATGTGCTGCACATTATCTCATCGGCTCTTCATAATGACCTCCTAAGGCTGTTTCCATTTGTCATACAAGTTAACTCATCCTGAAGATGTTAAGTGGTTTCAACGGGGTCACCCCCCATTTCAGTATCAGGCTTGGCTGCCGTCTGCTGACCTAACAGAGGTGCACAGTCTCTTACACAAAATCCTGGGGGCCCTGTGTGCTTTGGATTGAATTTATTTTGGAATTTAGAAAGGTAATAATTTGCAAGCAACATATGTTGCATTTACTGTGGTGTGTGGGGCAGCTTTCCTCATCAGACTCATTAATATTGATGTAACAGAAATGTGTAAGCATCCATGCAAAACGAGATGTCTAAAGCCTGTAAATAGCCTGTGTCAGTACAAGTCAGCTTTGGCTGCCATCTGAGTTAGGATAAGCGCTTGTCTTCAGAGGTGGAGGATTTTGAAATTATGCAGAAGAAGGCATGACTGTCTCAGCGTCCTTCTACGGAAAGTGGCCAGCAGAACTTCTTCCCTCTTCTTCTTTCCTTCCCCTTCGACTCTTCCAATCAGCGTCCAGAATGACAGGCACCTGAGAACAGCAGCGACCACGGCAGCTAACGTGCACTGACTGCTGTACCAGGCACCCTGTAGGCACGATCTCCTGATAGGCACGGCATCTGCAGGCCTGGCAGCTCCTGCTATTACCTGCCCTTCGTAAATGAAGGACTAAAGCTCAGGAAACGTGTCGCCCTCTTAAGCAAGCAGTGACTAAGTGCTGAAGGCAGAACTTAAACATACACTATATTAACCACCATGCATGAAGGTTATATCTCAGTCATTCTCCCTGCTCCCACCCCCTGGAAAAGTGACCCACAAAATGTAGGAACTTGGCAAATTATTGGTGAAATGATGGATTAATGTACTGGTGATGTGGGGATTAAGCTGAAATGTGGGTACATGGTCATGTGTCCAGGATGGGGGCAAGGTGAAGTCTGGAGAAAGCACCGTAAAACTTGGAATTGTGGTCACGTTGAGGGGGGGGGTGTCATATTGTTACAATCACATCCGGAGCCATGGTCACGGTTGGGGCATGGTCAGCCCTGAAAGGTGCACGGTCACGGTCAGTGGCTGTGGTCCACGTGTGTTGGACTGGGTGGGATGATGGCAGCTTGGATGAACTTCGGGGGCACTCGGAATCCGGGTTGGGGCACAAGTGCTGGCTGTAGAGTGTGATTGGACAGTGGGAGGAGCATAATTCCCCTGCACCCTGGCTCTCTCTGGCCCAGAGCTGACCTCTTGACCTTGTGTTTTCTCTTTCCAGGGGGACCGTGGTGCACCTGGGATCCCCGGCTCTCCTGGCAACCACGGAGACCCGGGCGTTGGGGTCACTGGCCCTCCTGTGAGTCCTCATCCACCCAGCACACCCTTGCTCCCTGGTACACAGCCGGCCCCTGCTGGCTCCCAGGGGACTGCGCGGCTCAGGCCCTGCAGCAGGGACACGCCTTTCCCGGCTAACCTGGTAGTGGCTCGTTGACGCCTGGGCCAGCCAGCCTGTAGGTCTGTCCGCCGTGACTGACACTGTTTCTAACACTTGGTGTTCTTATAGGAATAAGGCTTTTCTGGGGAGACCAAGACTTGTCTCATTCAAAGAGGAGTGAGAGAACAAAACTCACTAAAAAATAAAAAGGAAAAAAAAGTGCTCACTGGCCAAACTTTGCAAAAACTGAGGTATAGCCAGTGAACGTGAATCGGTTGGGAAAGGGGTGTGATGTGGGAGAAACAGCATGCTTTCATGTATTTCAGGCAAAAATGGGTTCATTACCCCTCTTCCTCCAGTTAACATACAGGTGAGAACGTAAGTGGAATCAAGAAGGTTTTTATCTCCAAAATAAAATCTAGGAAGTGGACTTTGGATTGGTGGTTTTGGTGAATCATTCGCATCAGTCTCCGGGTGTGAGCTGGCAGGCTCCCTGGAGGTGGTACCTGTAGGAACTGTGAGAGCTCATGAGGGTCCGTGACCCCCGGGCCCCATCCAAGTTGGGGACTGCTGTGAGCGTCTTCAGCCAGCACACCCTGGAGACCTCCAGAAGTAGAAGACGCTCCTTTCAAAGCTAGTACACCTGGATTTGATACTTGGACAGTTATTCTGTAGAGAACAGACATTTTTAGGATTTTCTTTCCAGAGAGTGTGGGATTATGGTTGTCTGTATCTTCTACCGTTGCTTCTAATTCTTCCCTTTGTACCACAAAGAGCCCACCTCCTCCCTCCATCCCCACCCCTTTTACTGAATGATGACTTTCAGAACTTACAACCAGTTTTCAATCCTGGGTTTTATCTTCTGTTTAGTCCCTTCTTTGCTAAAGACAAAGTACCTATTCATGCGCCTTAAAATTGCATTTACTGGTGTTTTTTGGGGGGTTTTTTGGTTTTTTTAAATTAATTAATTAATTTATTTTTATTTTTGGCTGTGTTGGGTCTTCATTTCTGTGCTAGGGCTTTCTCTAGTTGCAGCAAGCGGGGGCCACTCTTCATCGCGGTGCGCGGGCCTCTCACTATTGCGGCCTCTCTTGTTGCGGAGCACAGGCTCCAGACGCGCAGGCTCAGTAGTTGTGGCTCACGGGCCCAGTTGCTCCACGGCATGTGGGATCTTCCCAGACCAGGGCTCGAACCCGTGTCCCCTGCATTGGCAGGCAGATTCTCAACCACTGCGCCACCAGGGAAGCCCCCATTTACTGGTTTTTTGGCAACCATGTTGTCTTCATCTGTTTGGGCTGCTGTAACAAAAATTCCTTAGGCTGGGTGGCTTAAAAACAACAGAATTTTACTTTTCACAAGACTAGAGGCTAAGAAGTCCAAGATCAAGGTGCTGGCAGATTCAGTGTCTGGTGAGGGCCTGCTTTCTGGTTCATAGATGGCTATTTTTGGTATGTCCTCATGTGGTGGGTGGAAGGGGTCAGGGGGCTTTCTGAGGTTTCTTTAGAAAGACTAATTCCATTCATGAGGGCTTCACCCTCATGACCTAATCACCCCAAACGCCTATTTCCAAATACCATCGCATTGGGGGTTAAGGTTTCTATGTATGAATTTTGGGGAGACACAAACATGCGTTCTGTAGCACTTGTCTTACTGTTATTTAAAGGAGGAAGCTCCAATACCCAGCGGTTTTCAGATACTGTTGCTAAGCCTCTTAATATCCAAACTGCCCATGTATCATTGTTGATTTTGTTGTTATCATTATTATCTTAACCCAGAAGCACAGTCTAACTTCACCCCCATTAAATGTAATCTGAATATAAACTGGAGCAGTACATGACCCAGTCTCTGCTTGGTTTTGCATTCAAGAAATAAAATAATCCCATTCATTCCTCATTTGTCTCTCAAAGAATTTGAGAGGAAATCCAGTGTATTACCCACAATACCACTTGTTAAATTAAAACCCCCTTTTCTCCCCCCGGTGGTGCTCTTACATCCCAGGGCTGGTCCTGGGCCTCTCACTTTGTCCCTGAAATTCCCCGGGGCACTCTCTTCTCTGACCACCCCCCTCCCAGTGTGCCTCGTACCAGAAATGACCACCTCACTTCCACTCCACCCCCCAGCAACAGGGCTACCTTCAATGTGGTAGGAAGACCAATGGCCTTGTGTCTTCCTAAAGGTCCCCGGAAACCAGGGAGAAGGCAGGTGGTATCCTCTTGGAAATGTCCAGTTTTAGTCTGTTTTTCTTAGAAGAGATTCTCCGCTAAAATTTCTGATGAACAAAACCCTCTATTACATCAGTTTTATCTTTTGTCTTTGGCTATTTTTTTTCATCTGCTGGTGACCAGAAGGAACAACATGGCAAAAGATGTATTGAAGAAACATAGCAGTTCAGGCTTTCTTATTTCTGCAATCCTGCTTTTCACAGGGCCTGCTCTGTTAAGAGTTAGGATTCTGAATCATGCAGGAATTAGCCCCTTCGGAGAGAAACGGACTGAAAGAGGAACTGCAGGGCTGTAACCTGGGTGGTTCCTCCGTCATTTCACGTGTCTCTCCATGCCCCGTCCACTCCCCAGGGTTCATCATATCAAGCCCTTAATCAGAAAGCCAGGCAGCAGAGGCGGGCACTCTTCGCCCCACCTCCCGCTTCAGAGCCATGAAATCGCCCAGGAACTCGTTACTACCCAAGTGATTCCACCTGAAAAGTAATTGGCTGCTTCCAGCCAAGAGGCCGAAAATCAACTATTCAGTGTCCTCCCTCCACTTGACTTATTAAAAGCTTCCGTGGTGGGTGAAACGTTACTGAATTTTCATAAACGCTGTCTTTGGCTGACGCTCCTTCCTGATGGCCTGGCTGTCTGTGATGAGGGTTCAGGGGTGTGTTGAGAGCGGGTGTGCGGAGAGGGTGGAGAAGGGGTGCTGACAGGCTGCGAGTTCACCCCTCACACGCCTGTGCTTTACAGGAGCCCTGCCGCTGGCCGAGTGGTCCATGTCTGGTCCTGGGCTGAGTCCAGAAGCGGCCACATCCTCAGCCCTTGAGTCCCGTGAAAGCTGGTTTATCCCTGGGTGAGGGCTGGGATCCTGCAGAAGCATCTCCTGAGAGCAGGATTCAAGGGCGAGGAGTTTATTTGGGAAACTGTCTCGGAAATCACCCCTTAGGGAGTGGCAGCCTCCACTGACAAGCCCTCGGAGGCCGTGGGGTACGGGGTGTTTGCAGACCGACTCCTGTTGGGCCCCTGGTGGAAGGCTGCTCCTGGGGAGCTGCCCTGCCCTCGGGCCGAGCGTCCCCTTATGGCGACAGACGCGCCCGGGGCAGGCACCTGCAGCGAGGAGCGGCCAGGTGGGTGCGTGCCCAGCGGGCTTGGAGAGGGGCCCTGACGGTGCCTGCTTCGTCAGTGCTTTCCAGGTAATCCGTCTGAGGCTCAGGAGGTGAGGTGACTTGGCCAATGTCACGCAGCTAGTCCGGGGCCAGGGCCAGGGTGCAGATCACTGCCACATCCTCCAAAGCCGGTTCTCTTCCTCGGCTTCAGCTCTCCTGTGGCTTTGGCAGGGTGGGCAGGGTCGTTCGCTTCCATTACGTGCTCACGTGAAGGCTGGATTCCCCTCGTCCTTCCTTCCGTGGCACTGAGCTCCAAGGCCTTTGGCGTCCAGGAGCAGCGCCAGGCTCCGGTGGGAGGCCCTTTACGTGCACTACCCTCCTCAGTCTTTGTAGTGGTTCTGGGAGCCTGAACTATGATTGTTCCCAGCTTACAGATGAGGAAACTGAGGCTTAGAGAGCTTCAGACGGTGTGCCTGGCTCAGCGGGCTGATGAAAGGCAAACCCAGCACCTAGCCTGGTACCCATGAGCCCTTCAGATGAAAGATGATGGAGAATAAAATGTGCTGTGTTTCCAAATAGGTATCTGTGGGAGGAGGGAGGGAGGGGGGATCAAATTTCAAATTTATATAAATATAAATGGCAATGTTTTCATTGATGAGACAAGGTTTATTGTTTGGTCTCAGAACTTCCCACCGTCTGGACTTCGCTCATAGAACAGTTTAGCACTGCTCCCTCCCTGTGTTTCCTATACACGCGTACTTGGGCGTCGAGGCTGGAGCAGATTCAGGTTTGATCTTTCTGGCAAGACTTCACAGGTGGTGTGTGCTGCCATCAGGAGGCATGTGATGCCCAGTGGTGTCTTGCTGTGACATTCACACCCTTTGATAGCCAAGGTGTAGATCAGTTAGCACATCAGGGCTTGCAAATTGGTGCTATTCTGGTTCAGTCAGTCCTTTTTTATGTGTTAGCTAGAATACTTCTGTATGGAGAGATGTTCCCTCATTTACAATTCGGATACCCGGTGGAAGAGCTCACATGGAAGGCAGAATATAAATGCTTTCCCTTTAATCATTTTCAAATAACGACTTGGTTCCCTAGCACCTTGCAGAGATGATCAATGAGGTGTTTTTGTTTTTTATCAATAATTTTGAACCCATGGATTTAAACACATTTGACTTGTTTTAATGTATTGCAGTTATTCTTCCTTTCACTGTTCAAATGGTCTTATTTTATGCAAATAGGAGACTATTCAAGTTGACCCTGCAGTCTTTGGTAGTTTCCTTGCTCTTTGGAATGACAGGATGTTCCAGATTTGTACATACTCCTTACCCAGATCTGGGATCAGTCATTTCTCCAAAGAGCTGGAGTTGCTTTTAGTGGAAAAATGGTGTCAAAGGCCAAAATATGTATTTTGGGTAAAGTGACTCTTAAACAAACCCATCAGAGGGCATAATCTTGGAAAAGAGGGTCATTGTTGAACACATGTTTAGGCTTCAGATTTAGGAATGGCGTTGGGAAGTCATGATACAATCCCTCCTCCACAATACACTTTTCTGTTTCTTAAAAGTATACTAGCAAGATAGCGTGGGAATGCCTGTTACGGGCCAGGCACCGGTCTGGTTTTCTAGTTAGAGGATCTTCTGTTTCTGACCACACGAGGCAAGGTGATCACCTAGCTTTATATTTGTGTTGAGGAGTCTGAAGCTCAGAGAAACGAAGTAACATGCTCAAGGTCAAACGACTAATAATTGATAAAGCTGAGATTTGAAATGAAGACCTTTTTGACGACAAAATCCATGCTTCACATGTAGATTTCATATTAAATGATGGAAGAGAGGAATTCGGAGCTTAGTCTAATGAACAAGTCAAATGCTTGAGGTGGATCATGGAGTTTAATTTGGAAACAAAAGGTGCCTCTAAAATCTGACAGCATTCCCCAGGCCAGTAATAAACTGTCCCTAAGCCCTTTCCTTGAAGAATAAGTGTGCAGTCTCAGTAAGGAACTACTTTGAAAGGAACGAAACTCGGATGTGTATATATTGGTCCACGTGTACCATTGACCTACAGCTTGACAGAGCAGTGAGAGCTAATGAAGGGAGAATGACCTGTGAGTCAGGTAGACCCCAGGTGGGATTCTGAGCCCATTGTCTTACCTGCTCCACTTGCCTGCTCGGCTTAGGCCTCTGGAGATTTCCCCTACTTCCTTTAGTGCTCAATTCTGCACTTAAAATGATGCTTACTTTATTTTATCAGGCAGTTCTGGGACATATTTGGTGGGCAGGCTTTTAGTCCCCTGGTCTGTCATACTGCCAGAAACCTATGCCTCTGAGTGAAGTCTCTTCTCCCTCTTGGGGTGTCTCAGAAGTTCTCATGGGCACTGCTGCAGGGGTGCACAGGTGCACAGGACCGAGAACAGGCGGTAGGACTCAAGCCACCTGGCGAGTGACTCCCGATGTGGCTTGGGCTGGTTCTTTGTCTCTTCTGGGCCTTAGTTTGATCGTCAATGAAAAGGATGATAACACATGATTTTCCAGTTCTCCTCATACCGCAAAATGTTAATTTTAGCAGAGTGCCGTGTGCTGTGTTCTGCTGTGTCCTGACCACGCCCGGGGCCGTGCTGAGCGCTGGCGAGAGCGTGCCGAGCGCCCCCAAGACAGCACGCGGTCCTTTCAGTAGAGAGGACAGACGGGCCCCGAAGCGATGACGGCACTAGGCCACACGTCTGAGACGGGATGCACCCAGGGGCTGGGGACCACTTCTAACGAGCCTCCTGGGAGAAGCCAGGGAAGGTTTCCAAGGGTGCTGACATCTAAACTGAGAACCAGCGTGTGGCAAGAATATGTCCAGGCAGAAAAGCAGGGCAGAGTCTTCTCAGGGCTGAGGGACAGTTCTGCTCACTGCAGGACCTGAAAGTCGACACTAATGCCTCAAGCAAGGGACGCATCTTCAGTGCAACATGGGAAGCCAGATTCTAGGCTGGTCACACTTGCAGGATGGCAGACCCGTGTGTGTGTGTGTGTGTGTGTGTGTGCGCGCGTGCGTGTGTGTGTGTGTGTGCACGCACACCCACCTGTAGGCGTGAGGAGGGACACCACTGCAGCATCAGCCAAGCAGGCCACTCTGGGGATTCTGGCTCTGGAGGCACCCGCCCCCCCAAGGCCTGTGCTGCCCGAGCAGGAAGGGGGCGCAGCACGAGAACGCTGGGATGCTGGCTCCACTCCACACCAGAGCTAGAGATGGGCTCAAGTGTCAGACATCCAGTGGGTGCCAGGATGGGGTGGCACTAGTTCAGGGGCAAATGGAGAAGGTTCCAGGAAGATTCCCACGTGCAATGATAGTGGTGGTGTGAGAGGGTGAGACACTATGTCTTAAAGATGGGGGAAGTCAGCTTCTCCTTCCAGGACAGTTAAAGACCTAGCTTAGAAATAAACACCACGGCATGTTTAAATAAACATTTCACTTCTCATTAGCTTATTTGTTCATTTGTTTCTTAGGGCCCCTCTGGACCACCAGGAGAAAAAGGGCCTCAGGTACAGTATGATTTAAATAAAGGGCTGGGTTTTGATGGGAGAAATTATGCAATCAAAGCAATTTCAAATTGCAGGGGCGAGAAAATAAAATAGTTTCAAAAAATATTTAATGTTTAACAGTGCAAACTCTCCAAGATATAAGCACTGACCTATGGAATGATGGAGTAGGAGGGGGTGGGGCGTTGTCCGGTGCAGTGAGCACGAGCACGGGTGATCGTTGGGCAGACTGACGCCGCCTTTGCTTTCTGCTATCTCTGCTTCCCAAAAGGACAGCCGTGGTTTAACAAATTTAATCAAATTGCCAGAGGAACTAATTTTGAATCCTGGCTTCACACCCCCGGCCACATAGCCTTGAGCAAGTGAGGGCTCTCTCTCTTAATCTGTAAGATGGGTGGAAGACACAGGAAAATTCCTACAGGAAGCGAGATCCATCTTGAGAGATTATTTGTGCTGATTCCTGATACTGTCTAGGAATTTTCAGCAGAATGGGAATGACTTTCCAATAAAAAATAGTAATGGTCACCTGAGTGCTGGGCTCTGAGCTGGGCCTGTCATAGGGCGATCTACCCAGCCGGCCGGCACCCGGGGCTGGCTATCCACACGGCACCCGAGGTGAGCTCAGGCCCGTCTCACTGCAGGAGCTGCCCTGTTCGCTCAAGAAAGGGGCCTGCGAGGGGGGCCTGGACAGTCAGGCTCACAGGGAAGATTTTCCGAGCATCCTTTCTGTATTTAATGCATCCACCTCCACGAGCGCAGTGAAACGCGTAAGCTCTGAGCAGGCGGTTCTCGGGCACCCACGTTCCATCAGCGTCCTCAGAGCACCGGGCCTTTTATACAAGGAGAACCGACCCCAGGAAAGGGGGGCCTTATTTTGCTTAAACTGTGGGCGGGATGTCTTTTCTTTTTTTTCAGGGGTCTCAAGGCCCACCTGGATTCCCCGGTCCCCAGGGACCAGCTGGCCAAGACGTAAGTAAAGGCAAAGGGTGCCGGCTCTGTCTCCCGACCCCTTCTCCAGCCTCTCCCGGCCTCCCTTGACCAGGATGCCCCCATGGGAGCTGGTCATCTTCACTAGCCCCCCCCTCCCCCATGAACATTTTTAATGTTTTTTGCTCCTCTATTCCCTGTGCCCTGTAAGCTTGCATTGCCTAGTTTCACTTCTTTTGCTTTTGTGTGATGCTTTCAGAAACTTGTAAGCGCCTGGTTATCCCACACAATGCCTCCTGTTGTTCTGTCAGTTTTCTTTTGTACCCAGCTGGTCAGTTCTGCTCCAATCAGGCATCATCTTGTCCATGGACTTGTTCCTCACTCATCCGTGTAATGGCTTGCTCCCTTCAAGGGAATTCTACAGACTTACCTAATACTCTTTGAGGCTGTATCTCTTCCCACTTTGTGACAGTGATAATCGTCTCTTATCTCTGTGATCTGACTTTCGTTCAGATAGATCTGAGCTCCAAGAAGGTAGGAACCATGTGTCTTATGCACCTCTAGGTCCTTGATGCCTAACAGGGTGACAGGCACATAGATGTTACTCGATACAGACTTACTGACCAAATGGATAAAAGACAATCATGAGTTCTTGGAGCAGAGGTCTAGCACCATTAACCAGTAGTGCTAGAGTTATTGCTTAGACCTGCATCTTTCCATGTCTATAGTTTTGGTTCACTATAAGCAGGAACGATAAATCACCCTCCTCTTCCCTTCCTTGGGTTCTGTTTCAGAGAAGAAAGTTACCCTCTAATTCCCGTCTCCAAATCCTTGAATTTATTGTATCTGCTCCACTCTCAATATTACACCCTTAAAGTCAGTTCAGTAGAAGAGCCTTCCTCTTTTTCAAAGCTGGTCCTTCGCCTGTGTTTGGAAAAGGATGGCAGAAATTTAAGATAGGGGTGTGTGTGTGTGTACACGTGCACACACACGTATACACTTTGCATGCATGAGTGGTTTTCGGTTTTGTGTTTTGGAAAGGAGTTATAGGAGAGGTAGTTTACTGTTTTGAACATTTGTCACAGTTGAATATTTCCTGAGAAGCTTCAGGTATTCAGCTGAGATTGGAAACCGTGAATTTTCATTGGTGCCAGTCTTACGGTTGGGTGATTTTTTTTTTTCTACTGAGTTACACTTGGCAGATCGTAGAGGCTGGGGGAGAGGGTGTGCAGGGCAGATCGGGATTGTGTGCTTAGCAGAACTAATGTTTTCCTTCTCTCTGCTCTTAGGGTGTACCTGGAAACCCAGGAGAAAGGGGGCCTCCTGGCAAACCAGTATGTCATCTAAGTGTTCTGGATGAATCTTGATCATCAGTCAGGGGTTCGGGCAGAATAAAATGCAACTCATATGGTTCGAGAGACTTGAAGAAGGGGCTTTTTACCAAGCTGTGGGCAGAGGGAACTAAGCAGAGATGCTGTGCCACCCAGAGATAAAGCACAGAGGGAAGCCAGTACCACCTTGTGCTTCTCCTCAGAGCCAAGAGAAAGCGAGGCTGGTGGGGAAGATGGGGGCTGTCATTGTGGGTTCAAAGCCACTGCCAGGAAGCCTGGCCAGAGGCAAGGAGGGAGCAGTGCCTCCGCCCCCACTCCAGTTTCCTAATGTGCCTCCTATTGGTCCAGCTCACCCGAGAGCCGGCAGGCAGGTGAGTCCCCCAACACATCCCCAGGGTGCAGCCTCCCGGGCCTGGAGCAGGACAGAGAAGGATGAGCGGTGATGTGGGGGTGAGCAAACGGACAAGAGCCGCATTCACGGCAAGTTCCTCACTGGCCCGTGTCCTGCCCTTGTGTTCAGTAACGTCAGTACCTCCTGGCTTCCCCCTTTTAGGAGTAGAAGAAACTTTCTTTCCTCTCTCACAGCGAGAGCAGGTTGAGCAGAAATGGACAGTCCTGAGCGTCTGGTCCTGGGCTGTGTATCCGCACTCTAGCCCAAGGCTCCTGCAGGCTTCCTTCATGGGCTGTATATTCACCTTCTGGTGAACCCCCTCCCAATTAAGTTACCAATGCCAGAGAAGCCCCAAAGGCTTAGCCAATTAACCAGGCCACGAGTGGGCCCTCCAGGGAAGGAGCAGTGAAGATGAGCAGGTCTGGGTGAGTGGGGCAACAGCGGTGAAGATGCAGGAGAAATTAGTCCATCGAAAGATACTACCCAAGATGGAAGAACCAGTGGCAGCTGCAACTGGGGAATCTCAGGCCTCAGGGCTGGTGTCAGACACCAGTAAGCTCCCCTGGGCAGGAGCTGCCCCTCAGGATGGGTCGGAGAGGCCATCTTTCTCCTCTGTCAGCCTGACCTGCTACAAGTGTCAGGCAGGGACCCGAGGCCTGGAGGCCCCTGAGGGCGTGGACATCTGTCCCTGATGAATCCGGGCTGCTGGGCACAGCAGAGATCTGGAGGGGCACCTGGTCTGCCTAGAGGGTCCAGGAACTTTTCACTGAAGCCCTGCCAGTGGGATGAGTGAAGAGTCTTGCTGGAGGTTAGAGGGGGGCTTATTCACTAGCTCCTCCTCCTCCATGGAGTCAGATTTTCAGCAGCCAAATAAACCTCACAGAAGCCACCCCAGTACCCAAGTGCAAGTCCCAGGTGAAGTGGGTGAAAGAGTACGGTTCAGGCCAGAGGCTGAAGGGGGTTCAGATGACCTCTCCCAAATCCAGACCTTGACACGTCTGCAGAGAAAATTACATCGGCAGAGTCCAGCTGACAAGGTGGACTGACTGTGACGTCCACGGCTGGTCACCGACAGAGCAGAGAGAGACAGAGAGAGGATGGGTCTCTTTTTGACTGCCTTTAAATTCACTGAACACACCCCCCGGGTGGTCCCAGGTACCGCTGGGTAGCTGTCGGTCTCTGTGATCTCGCTCATCAGATGAGTCATGTTTTCAGGGGTCCCCAAGACTCCCCTCTGGTTCAGTGGTCCACCAGAAGGACTCCCAGAACTCGGGAAAGCTGTTAGGCTCACGGTGATTGATGGTTTATTACAGGGAAGGATACAGATTAGGAGCAGTGCAGGGAGGAGATGCACAGGGCAGGGTCCCTGAGAGACGAGGCTTGGGATTCCAGGTGTCCCCTCCCAGCACTCGGTGTTCCCAGCAGTCGTGTGTGATCAGAGGGCACGTGGGTGACCACGAGGCGTTGCCACTGAGGGGCGCTCAGGCAAACCTTGGTGTCCCGGCCTTGTAGGCGTGGTGTACCTGCCTGGCTGGTCTTGGTTACTCCACCATCTCCAGCCCTCCCACGTGGCCCAAGGACCCCACCATAGATCACATGGTTAGCATAAGTTATCTGCGTGGCCCAAGACCCTAGGTCAACAAAGGCGCTCTTATCAGGCAGGGCATTGCAAGGACTTAGAAGTTATCTCCCAGGAGCCAGCCGGGGCCCGGCCCTTTGGAATGTGCAGGCTTTGGACAGCCCAGGCCTGCTGAGCTAAGCCTTTCCTACAGCCATCATCCCTCGGGGGGTGGAGAGCGGGGCCTGCAGTGTTTCTACAGCGCTGCACCCCCAGAATCCCTGTCCTAGGAATCCCTCTGTCTAGCCTTGGGTTCTCTGGAAGCAGAGCCTCTGGTGAGGATTCTTGTGGCAACTGATTGAGGTGAAACCTGCCAGGATTGAAGAAAGCAGGGCGTGGTGGGGAAAAGGCAGTCAAAGTTGTGGGCTCAGCTGGAATCTAGGCTCATTCTGATCCTACGGGGAGCAAGCAACGCCGCAGAGCTGGCCCGTCTTGAGTCAGGAGGCCGCACTTACCTCCATGTCAGCTCATCATTGACTGTGTAACGTCTCTGTGCGACCTTCCAGCCAGTGTCCCGGCAGCTGGTGGTTGGGCACACCAGGAGGGAAGGAGAGTCTAAGCAGGACACAGACTATGTCTCCTATATCCCAGCACTTCCCACTCCTGTTCTCTTATCCCATCAACAACCAATTCCTCCAGAGCGAACATGGCAATCTCTGATGCGTCCTGTGTCCACCTTCAGAAGGCCACCACCCCACAATGGCCTTGCTCCTGTGTATTCAGACCTATCTTGTGAGACCCACAGAAATGGGCCACAACAGGACATTAACTGAATTATCCCCAAGGCCACGCTGTACCTAGACAGAATCTAACTCACTCCTTGTTCTCTCTCCTTTTCTAACTGATGCCCAGCTGTGCTGTCTAATAGAGCTCATTCTAACTCTACAAGGGGCTCAAATGACAGCAGAAAAATATTCCAAAGAATACAAGGCCAGCAGTGTGAAAATGTCCCAATTTGAACAATAGGAATCTTAGGTTATTAACTTCCCAGGGGAAAATATAAGGCATCAAAATAAAACCCCTCTCCCCCTTTTAAAGCTTTAATTAACGTGGCACAAGTTGGCCTTCCTCCTGAGGGTCGGTCTCAGGAAACTAAGGACGTTCTCGGCTTTGTTCAGCAGATGCAACCCATGTGAGCTCTCCCTGCGGGCTAGTAGTTCCTTCAAAACCTCCAAATCTGAGTCAGTGCAACCCCAATCTCTCTTGGGTGTCCTCTTGAAATAGACCAGAGTGTTGATAGAATACTTGAGCATTTCAACTCAGAAAACACAGGCATACGCCCAGCCACTGCCAAGATTATCCTATGCAAACGTATACGATGCTACTGTCACATGGCTTTCTGTAGCCACAGGATGTGGCAGAAACCCCATGGGGCCAGGGAGAGGAGGTGGTAGCCAGGGAAATTGTCTCATTGAGAGGCTAGACTGGATTCATAATTCATAAACCCAAAGTCAAACTTAATCAGAAGGAATCAGCCACCACAAGTCCGATTGTGGCCACAGAGGAAAATCTGTAGAAAATCTAGAGGAAAATCTGCCACCTTCCCTCTGGAGAGTGGATTCTCTGGTACTCCTTTTCCACTGCAAAGTTTAGAAGTTTGCAAAGTAGCACACCAGTCTCCCAATTCTTTCCTAAGAATCCCTTCCTCACTTTGGTGTCTGCCTTTGAGCTTCCGTTTCCTTCCCAGCTTCATGTCCCTTGAACCCCAGTGTGAACCCCGCCTCTGCTCCACTTGGGCTCCGGGCTGACCACGATCATCACATGCCGTGTTCCAGCTCACCATGGGTTTGAATGTGAAGTCAGTGACCCACAGACTCCTACACACCTTCGGAGGCTTCGTAATTACTCCCGATTTCTGAAATCTCCTTCCTGAAGTTAGAGACTTCCAACTCATAATGACGAATGAGGTTTAAAATGCTATTTCACCTACGAAAGCTGAGGAAATTGCTTTAAAATCATGCTAGATTGTGAATGATAGCGACAGCTACTACCCATCTGGGGAGTAAAGGGCCGTCCGCCCCTTCGTCTTCCACAGTACCCTTAGGACCTATTGGTTTTGATGGAAGTGGGGAGGAGAGGCCACCAGGAGAAGAGAAAGGGCCAGAAGAAGGAGACCGGGGACCAGAAAGGCTGATGTCAGTCAGACTCAGGACTGACAGCCCGTGCACTTGGGCTGCCAAGTCTTTCTATGGCTCCGGAGCGTGGGGCGTAGGCAGGGCGCCTGGCATCCTGTGCCTGGCACAGCTTCGTCATGTGTTACAGCTTACATTTTGAAGGCTGCGTGCTGCCTAAAGAAGCGTGGAGTATGCAGTGTGCATGCATGTGTGTATGTCTGTATTTATTGATTTTTATTTTGACAGGGCCTCTCTCCACTACTGTCTCCAGGGGACATAAATCTCTTGGTTAAGGTAAGAGCATAGAATAAATGTGCATGCGTTTTGAAAATGGTGATGGGGGGATTAGAGATCTCAATAATATGTGCTTTTCTTTTTGTCTGAACAACTATGTTATAGTATTAACAATGATAGCAACATTTGTTGAGAACTCACTGTGTGCCAGCAGTGTGCTGAAATCCGCTGTCCAGTGTGGCAGCCACTGGCCACGTGTGTCAATTTAAATGTAAGTTAATTAAAATTAAATGCAATTAGCAATTGTGGTCCTTGGTCACACTGGCCCCATTCCAGGTACTTACTCGCCACCCGTGGCTAGTGGCTATCTTATTGGACAGTGAGATCCATCACCACAGGAAATCCTCCCAGGCAGTGCTACGCGAAATGCTTCCCGCGTGCCTCTTGTTTTATATCCACTACTGCTCTCTGATGTTGGTACTATTTCTGTTCTAGTTTTGCTTGTTAGAAACCTGAGTCACTGTGAGGGTCAGTGACTTTATGGGACTAGAGTCCACGCCTCACTGATTCCAGAGGCTGACCTCTGACCCCACACAGGAGTGCATCCTGGAGTTCTGAGAGGACGCATGGGCAGGGTCAGGCCGGGTGGGGTTTCTCCTGGTGCGAGGTCCAGAGTGCAGGTGCAGGGAGGTGGAGACGGCTGCCGGGCCCTTAGCCAGGCTGAGTCCAGATGGGAGCGCGCGCTGCGCTCCTGGTCCGAACCGCGCGCGCCTTCTCCACACGCGGCAGGAGACGCGAGTTCAGCACAGCTGTGCCGAGGTAGGGCACGGAAAGCTGGATGCCCAGGAGCCTGGCCAGGGACCTCGGCGCCTAAAGAGAAGAACTGGGGGAGGCTGTGAGCAAGACAGAGGCAGGATAAGGTCTGTGTTTCAGGAAGAGCAGTCCTGCGGCCGTGCGTGTGGAGGACCCTTTGCTGCCTCTGTTCCAAGCTTTTGTCTTAACTTCGGGTGAAGCTTGGCCTTGGATTTTGTGTGTGACCACCCTCTCCCTCACTTCCTGTATTCTAAAAACCACTTGGGAGGTGTCGGAAAATACCTGGTTCTTGCACGAGAGCGAGGGAGGGGAACAAAAGGGAAAAGAAATCCTTCTCAGCAGCCTGGGCCTTTTCATCTCTTTATACATTGAGATGCCTTGATGGAAAATTATACATTTTATTGGAAAATGAGTAGTAATAGAGCAATCTTTCCTGATTTTCATTGACAAGAGGGAATTTTGTTCTGTTTTTTTTTACAACAAGGACATGGCAAGAATTCATTATCTATTGATTCTAGCCTTGTTTATTACAAGCGTTTACGTTCTCGATCATTTTTTCCTAACTGCGTCCCGCTGGAAGGCCCTGGGTTTGCGTCGGCCCCTGTCTTCCCCACCCCACAGCCCCACCAAGGATTTCAACCTCAAGGTGTCCCAGTCCTGATGGCAGTGATAATAGGGGTGACTGCTGCATGGGTTAATGCTTTACGGCTACAGCATTAAGACAGGTATTTAGTCAAATCGATACTTCTTACCTGCTAAAGGATGCAGCTGTGTTCCTAACAGCACCCAGGAACCGCAGAGCGAATGTGAGCACCTACATTCAGGGAAGCACCTGAGACTCCCAGGCCCTGCAGAGCTGTTCTTTGCCTGGAAACCCTGTGGACAAGAGCCTGGGCTCTGTGGGCTTGCCCAGGTCTGTGAAGTCAGCTATCCTAGCTCCCTGTTTTATAATCACCTGCTGCCATCTTGATGATGATCTGGTCCAGGTGGGCTGGTGGCAGGACCCTCTCTTGCTAAGAAGGTATCTTTTATTATAGAAAATTTGCCTCATTCTGCTAGTTGGAAAACTGCCTGGTTAGAAAGTTTGTCTTCTAAGAGTTCCTGTTTAATGAACTTCCATAGTTGGATCTGTGCCCGGGGAGGTCATCCTCAGGGCCTCTCCATTAGATGATTCCCTGGGATAAACATTACTTTATCCTATCCTCACCAACAACCCAGTGGGTCGGTACTACTATGTGCTGCATTTTACAGAGCAGGAGATTGGGCACAGAGGGGTCAGTCACTTGTTCAAGGCAACAGAGCTGGATGGCGGCAGAGCGAAGACTCAAACCCAGTGTGACCGACTCCACGTCCTTGTACTCTTAACCCCTCTGCTCTCCGACTTCCTCTCTGCATGCGTCCGAGCTTCCTGACAGCTACCTGACGGAGGACAGGCAGGTAGTGAGTTTCTTGCCTGTCACCTAGAGGTTTGAAATGTAGGCTCCACAACCCTTTGGCAGGAATATGCAGAGAGGATTCAGGAATCCAGCAAGAACTCGCATGAGATGATCTGGAGGTGATTCCTATGTCTGGCAGAGACTACAGCATTCCTCCAGTTGTACACATTTGATTGAGCACTTGCTTGATATGCTGTCCCACACCAAATACAGTGACACAGCCCGCCGGGTTTGCTGAAAATGTCTCAGGAAGAAGGAAGGGGATGGAGGCGAGAGGGAGTCTGTATTTACAGATTGGAACCCTGCAGCGTGCTAGATGCTTCACATGTGTTATTTCAGTTTCACATCCGTCTCCTGAAGTAGGAGAACGATCCTTGTTAACAGATAATGGAAATAGACTCAAAGGGACTAAGTGACTTGCCTGAGATGACTCAGTTAAGTGGAAAAGTTGGGAGTCAGTATTGATGATCAGGGGCATCTGATCTGCCAGTGGGACAAAGCAACAGATTTCGGGAGGAAAATAACAGCTGAAACCACAGTGACACATGTAGCAGCTGGAATCCCTGTGCCGTCACTGTGTGCCAGGCATGGCATCAGGCATTTTCCATTCATTATCTCATGTATTTCTCCCCAGACTCTGAGGTTCTCATCTCACAGGTAAGGGACTGAGGCTCGGAGAGGTGAAGCCGTGATCCCAAGTGGGCAGAGGCTTTGGTGTGGTCTGGGCAAGCCCGTCTAGCCGGAAGCAGAACCCTGGCTAGTGGCGGGGAGGGAGAAATTTCCCCCTATAATCCCTCTCGAGCTCTTGTGGCCAGACTAATAATAAAATTGACACACGACATTAACAGAAGAAAAATAAATACGTTTTAATTTGTGCACATGGAGGTCTCATAGAAATGGGACCTAAGATGTGGCCAAAACAGGCAGCTTTTATACTTTTTGGATAAAGAAACAATACATTTGTGAGGAATTGACAGGGCAAAGAAACTTAGGCTTTGGGTCCTAAATGAGTGAAGAATCTAAACAGAGCTTGGACTTAGGGTAGTAAATTTAAAAAGGTTTGTTTATACAGGCTTCTCTGCCTTGAAATCCCTGTTTCTGGGGATAAAGGTTCTTCTGCCTCCAAATGCAGGGAGGGTACTTTTCACATTAGAGGTTTATTTCTTGCTTTCAGGGAGACAGACAGAAGGGCCAGTGTCCCTCTTGCACTGACCATTTCTTACATATCTTTAGTTCAAAATTATATGCTATTGAGACATTTTGGGGCAGCCCACCCTGGGCCCCAGCACTAGTGTCAAGGCATTTCCGGTAGCCCAGGTCAGCAGGGGCTGGGGGCCCCAGGAGCACAGGAGCCAAAGTGAGCATTGTTAGGACCGCAGGTGGGGGGCTGGTCTTGCCCTGTGCTCACTAGATTCCAGGACCTGGAATTCCTTGTACAGTGGAAGGGGCTGCTGGGGGCTGCTCTGGTCATCAGGGAACAATCCTACACAGAATGTGCGACTAAGACACACCCAGGCTGAGTTACCCATGCCACAAATGGAAAAGAAATTGGAAAATAGTGACATTTTGTATTGCTCAGATACAATTTCTTTATGCTGTGGATCCCACTGCGAAGAATGGTTCCGAATCACTCTTGCACCCACCAAGTCCAAAAAATCTCATCCTGTGTGCATTGTTGCCATGTTTGATGGCTGTATCTCATTTTAACGAGCTATAGAGAAGATCTAGGAATAGATGAGATAGATGAGTTCCTCCCAAGTCCGCCACTCTTCCAAACAACAGCAACTGGAAACAGTATCCTTCAGCTTCTCTCATCTGCCATCTCTTCATGTAGCCCAACATTTGGTACTCCTCATCCTCCAAAAACATTCAACCAGCATCTTAAACCACCACTAAAGGAAGATGACACTGGGTGCCAGAAGGTCAGTGGCCAGTTGGTTGGTGGTTGGTCAGGTCGGCTGGTTCCCTCATTTATGGAACTCATGCTCTGCGGAAGGTTATTTGCTACAAAGTGGACATCCAAAGATAAAGCAACTCTACCTCTGTTCTCGGAGAGCTAACGCTTTTTTGCTTGGTGGGGAGGGCTTGGAGCTATACGCAGATCTCCTCAATAGCGAGACAGGTGCTTCCATAGCAGGAATTCCTGGGTCTGTGGGAGCAGGAACATATCCCCAGTGTGAAGCCATCAGGAAGGCTTCCTGGAGTAGGACACTTCTAAAGAATCTTCAAATATTGGGTAGGAGTAAGTACCTAAAAGGAAGGTGGACTGTTCAAAGTTGCTTTTTTGATGACGAAAGCCCTTCCATCCTGAATTAGAGACCGATTTGAATGCCAAGCCACCTGAAGCATCACCTCATTGAATATGAACAAGTCTTTGCCGATCTCTCCAGTGGAGCATCCCAGAAGCCCTAGTTAATGCGTTTGTTTGTGTCAGTTGGTACATGGAACCACGAGCCCTTCAAGACGTGTGCTTGCTGTGGTCTCAAAGCAGAAAAGCACAGTGCCTAACAGCGAGGGAGCTGCTGGGTAGATATATGAATTCATAACAGCCAAAAGCACTGGGGATGATCTGCCACTCTTCTGAGAGACCTCTTTGTTTTATCTCATTTAACCCTTAGAGCAGGAGAGAATAGGGGAGGAAGAGAGTGAGGGTTAGGGAGAAGGGCGTGGAAGGAGCAACTCAAGACCCTGGGGTGTGACGTGGATGAGAGTGTGGTCAAGCCTGTGAATTTTATTCAGTGTTCACTGTGCTCCAAAATGTAAGCTCTGGGGAGGACGCAGACAAGCTAGAGCACCTGTTCTCTGGGCCGAGAACTTTACATTCACGCCAGGGACAGCACTTACCTGCCTCAAAGGAGTGGAGCAAAGCTCCATGCTGGGGAACAGTTATTAAATGCCTACTTTGAACAAAGAATAATGCCAGGCATGGTGAGATTTGGTGTGTGTCACAGCAAGAGAGTCCCAAGGGTGGGTGCCTGTTGCTTTCTTTTTTTTTTTGCTGCTTTGTTCGGAAACCTCTTGGGCAAACCCACCAGACAGAGAATGCAGTTCCCAGCTCTGTCTTGTCTCTGGTCTTAGGGACAGAGCATGCTATCTTTAACAGTACTAAATGTTTGCCTTAAATCTGTACTGTGAATGTTTTTAGACGCTCACAGACATTGGTACATCTTCGCTTTCGACATCTTCATCTTGGGCTACATTTCAGCAGTCTGGTCAGAAGTAGGGAGAAATGCGGGAATAATCCAGATATATCAGGTGTATCAGTGCTGAAATCTAATTTAAGACCAAGAGAGAAAAATGCAAAGTTTGACACAAGCTATGTGGGTAGTGACTCAATCCACCTGTTTCCTTTTCATCATTTGCTGGCTTCTTCCTGTCTGGAAAGGTAGGAGCCATGGGCCACCTTTTGCTTTATAAGTAACTGTACTGTTTTTGCTCTTTTTCTCAGGATGTGTGCAGTGACTGTCCCCCAGGTCCCCCAGGCCTCCCTGGTCTGCCAGGTTTTAAAGGGGACAAAGGTCTCCCGGGAAAGCCAGGGAGAGAAGGCACAGAAGGGAAAAAGGTAAGGAGAAAAGGGGAAACTTAGTTTTTGTCACTGTAATGGAATACATCACCTGGGAGACCTCAGCACCGCGTCTCGGGGACACGAGGGGGGATTCTACGCAAGGGCACAGAAGCGGGAGGTAGGGCCATGGGGGCCCTTGGGGACTGGCTCTCATACCAGCTGCCACACTGGTGGTGGGTGACGGCCATGAATGCACAGCTGCCCACCTACACCCTTTGCTCAGACACGCAGTAGGGTGGGCAGGGGACAGGGAAGCCGGAGGGAAGTCAGTGAGTGCATGTGTAAGAGGATGGCTTGCCCATGGCTCTGGGCATGGGCTCCAGACACTCATTCTTGCTGTTTTGTTTTGTTTTGTTTTTTTCCCTGTTATTCCTGCTGCAGGGAGATGCTGGGCCCAGAGGCCTCCCAGGGCCCCCAGGAAAAGATGGACCACAGGTCAGTGAGCTTTCCTAAAAATGACGTGCGTTTATTCTCATCTCACTGGTGAACCGATGTTTGAGGAAGGGTGACGTCCAGTGGAAAGGAGCAATGATTTTAAAATCAGAAAATCCAGGTTCAGGTTTTCTCCTTAGCACTGACTGTCTCAGTGACCATGGGAAGGGGCCCTTGAGCTTGTTGAGTCTCGGATTGCTCACAGACAACTACTAGTGGCTGAAAGAACAGATGAGCTAATAGGAATGTGTACTGCTGGTTAAGACATGAGCTTTGGGGTCAGGCAGCTCTGAACTCGAGTCCCACCCCTGAGTTGAGTCTTTGGAGCTGTGTGACCTTAGGCAAAATTCTTGACCTCTCTGGGCCTCAATTTCTCCACCCACTAACAATGTGAATAAAAAAAACTTCAGAGAGAGGGAAGAGTTGCACAATATCATACATAAAAAGAACCTGGCACTCAATAAAAATATTAGGGAGGAGCTATACAGACACAAGTGAGTATCATTAACTCCCACATGAAGGACAAGACGGCCATCTAAAACGGGCAGGACAGCTTGTAGTTTCACAAAGCCAGGGAGACTGGCCTGGGAGGAAGGAGCTGGGATCACAGCCGTAGAACAGGCTGCGAAGCTCTGGCTGCCAGAGCAAGTGTCTGGGCTGTGGCTGTTTGGGCCCTGGGTGGTGACAGTATTTACCTCTAAGGGGAAGAGAGTGTGTGAGTGCGGCGTACAGGCAGGGAGCGGGCGAGCTCTGACCTTCCCAGCCTTATTCCACTTCCCCTGACATCGATGCTGCCCTGGGGGTTCTCTCTGACCCCCTTGTCACCTCTGTGCTGCTGGAAACTCTACGCCCTGCTCTGCCGCAGCATTCAGGGACACGTGTCACTGTGTCTCTTCTTGTGGCCTGGCTGGGACACGGTGTGGCTCATCTGATGGGGGATGCAGCAGGAAATTGTCAGTAGGAGAGAGACCACAGGAGCAAGCCCTTTGGGGTTGGAATCCAGTCTCAGCAGTGACCTTGAGCTAGCTTCTTACCTCTCCGCCCTTCCCTTTCCTCCTGGTACCCTAGGGAGTGTGAGAGCAGAGACCTTACAGGCTCTGGCCCTGACGGCCACTCATGAGATGCCCCCACCAGAGCCTGTCACATTGTAAGCCCTCTGTCAATCTTAGCCCTCATGCTCTGTCAGCCCCTGGGCCAGGATTGGGGTGAGGACCTGGGTGGAAAACGTAAGGGGAAGCCAAAATCCTCCATAACCAAGATAAATGAGACTCTAATGTAGTATTATGAAATGTTTAAAATGAGTGCAGTAGATACATAAGGAACAAAATATCAAAATGTTAAATAAAGACGAGACCCAGGGCTTCCCTCGTGGCACAGTGGTTAAGAATCCGCCTGCCAGTGCAGGGGACACGGGTTCAAGCCTTGGGCCGGGAAGATCCCACATGCTGCAGAGCAACTAAACCCATGTGCCACAACTACTGAAGCCTGGGCGTCTAGAGCCCGTGCTCCATAACAAGAGAAGCCACCGCAATGAGAAGCCCGCGCACCGCAACAAAGAGTAGCCCCTGCTCGCCGCAACTAGAGAAAGCCTGCGCGCAGCAACGAAGACCCAATGTGGCCAAAAATAAATAAATAAAATAAATAAATTTATATATTAAAAAAAAAGATGAGACCCAACCTACACATGACTCCCTCACTTTCCTTGCCTCCCCCTAATCCTTGCCCCTTTGGAGCCCTGTTATTTATTTACATGTTCATATTTTGTTCATCTTGGATTATTTTGCATTAATTTTGACTTATAAAAATATGGCCCTAAAATATTATTTATCTTGGATCCTGAGGTTTCCCGGGGCCCCTTACATTTTGCCCCCCAGGTGAGTGCTCACTTCCCTCACCCTAGGCACAGCCCTGGAAAATGGGGTTGGAGGTATTATTATTACCATTAAAAGGCAAGGAAGCAAACAGAAATATGGTGGTGTGACAACAAAGCCAGGGGCCTGTGGGGTATCAGGATGGAAAACAGCCAGATCTCCCAGGCCCTGGCTGGCAGGTTAGACATCTAGTTGTTATCCAGAGACACTGAAGTTTTAGAGGGTTTTGACAAACCCAAGACTCCTGCTTCAGGGACTATAGATGTCAGGTCTCAGTCTGCCCCGGGGGCAGTGTTAGGTTAAGAGACACCAGGACAACCTAGCATCCTCTGCGCTATTTGCTGAGGATTACCCTTCTTTTCTGGGGTCATAAACAGTGGCTAACTCGTCGCCTGGAGGATTCTGCGGTGGGTGGTTTCAGCTGGTCCTCACTATGCAGCCCTTGTTGTCATCTTGCCGCTACTGGGTGCTGCCTCTGCCATGGAATGACCAGAGAAACAAAAGCCAATCAATTAAACAGACAGGAGTTCCCTCCACCGAGTAGGAACTGTTTTCTCTATCAGCCCAGCTGCTCCTGAAGTGTTGGTGTCTTGGGACAAGTGCCCTGCCTTTGTTCTTTTATAATTCCCTTCAAGGGAGGGTTGGTTCCTTTACAGAGTCAGAGAAAGCCAAAGAAAGCGTCCACCCAGAAAAAGGACAGAAATTAGTGCTGCCTCTGAAAGACGGGGTGTTTTTTTTCCCCCCTTGGAAGTCCATGGTGACTGTGAGAAATTCTCAGGGTCCACACTACAGAATGAGCTACTCCCAGGGACTGCAGGAGACAGTGTACCTGGTGTGTTAAGGGCCAAGAGCCAGTTTACCCGCTTTACAATATTGTCTCCTGCGATGGTGAGCGTCGTCCTAGGAAGTAGAGATGTTGTTCCACTTTACAGAGTAGGAAACTAAGGTTGAGCAAGATTAAATGCCAGTATTACAAAACTAGTAGGTGGTATAGCCAAGGTGAATCCCTGCTCGTCCAACTCCAGGACCCTCACTAGTTAGTATGCCGTTATACCCCCAGTAATGCTACCACCACCGGCAGCACCAAGGACAGCTCCCCACGGGGGAGCCTAGCTTCTACCTACACTGTCTCCGGTACAGCCCCTGTCATAGCTTCCCCCTGCCACCACCTACTGCTGGGAAGCTGAGTTGCAGAGGATTTACATATCTCATCTGAGGACTCACAGGCTTGCCCTGGTTCTTGGCTTCAAATTCAAGCCTGCCTCTGTGCTCTTCATCCCACGCCACTCTCCAGAAAACAGAACAGAGGATTGTTTCGTTTCCTTTCTGTTGAGCCTCCGTTATCAAACAGGATCTCTGCCAGACCTGCGGACACCAGGATGAATTTGTAAATTGAAAATGCTGCCCACAGTGGAGCATTTCTGGTCATTGTTAGCGTCCTTCTGTAACCACAGGCCCTGGGTGTTCACTGGTCACGTGCGTCGTCAAGAAGCTTTGATTTGCTTCATTGCGTGCGATGGTGATCCAGCGTCTGGGAAATCAGCCTCCCCAGGATCTTTCTCGCAGATTTGCAGCTGCTCTCTTCGGCTGCTGGGTCCGGGGGGGTTAATGACACCGTCAAATCCAGAGCTTCACTGTAGAGCTTTCGAACTGCCTAAGACACTGACTCTAAGGGGTAGGGTCTGGAGATACAGTGGCTGTCGTTACGATTACAGCCCATGTAGAGGAAGAAGGAGCAAGACGGTAATCAGAACATGATTTTCTGGAAACGCGGTTTTCTGCAGAGTCAGATGCAATAGCGCCTTCCAGTTTGGAAGTGCCGCTTATTCTATCCTTCGTGAAAAACGTGGTTTTCTTCTCGTCCGCGTGTCCACCAATCACGTAATGGGAACTGCAGGGATTGGAGATGCTAAATGAGCAGAAGCCGCCCACCCCCATCCCCCCACTGCCTTGGAGGTTCTGGACGATTCTGGGAGCAGGGATAATACCTCCTCTGCTGTTACTAGAACTGCCAGAAAAGGCCCTGGAATCCCATTCTTCCCAGAAGGCAACCCAGAGCCATTTAGTCCCTGCTGTCTTCAGGAGAGGTCTCTTTTCACCCACAGCTGCCTCAATCCTGAAAGATTCTCACCACGCATGCCCTTAACCAGCTCCCTTCCGAGTCAGGAGGAAGAGGTAGGTCAGAAATGGGCCATGCCTTCTAAGGCCTGATGTGTTGGAGAAGAAAGATCTACAAGGTCATGACTCTTAGAAAAATCAGACTGGGGCCAAGGCCACCGAGAGCAGTGAGAGGTCAGGGGTTCTCCAACCCAGTTCTGCCTCTTAGTAGCTGAGTGAATTGCACTTACTAATTACAAGACTTGGGCAACTTTGACTCTTCTGAACCTGGGGTCCCTCATCTGTAAAAGAACTACGTGGCTCATCTCACAGAGAGGATGTGACCATTAAAACAAGGAAACATCTACAAAGCACCAGGCATGGTGCCCAGCACGTAGGAAATGTGAGATGCGTGTAACTGTGGGAGGTCCTCATAATTGTTCCTCCATCTGAGTTAATAACAACTATAACAAATTTCCAGGAGAAGAGTTAAATGATTTTAAGGAAAATAATGCCATGGGGCAGAGGTCACCTGTGAAGGCCACCTGCAGCGGGAGGTGGGATTTTAGTTGCATTGGAAAGTTAGGCAGTGCTTTGCCAGGCATTCTTGGGAAAGAGTTTTCTAGGCAGAGAAACAGCAGGCAAAATTTCAGGGACAGGGCTTATTCTGAGAATAGCAGAGACTTAACTAATTTGAGAAAGTTTAGGCCCTGCTCTCAACAGTTTGTAAACTCCTGGAGAGAATTACCTGTTTGAGGGATTCACAAAAGCCAGCATCCTTAGAGCAGCCTCTGCTAGGAACATAACCTCTAAATAATTGTTACATTATGCACTTAGCAAATGATGGTGTTGAGGAAATATAATTAAAAACTAAACAGAATCTTCTCCCAAACCAGAAAACCTGTCCACAAAGAAAAGAAGGGAAATAATTTTATTTTTGTACAAGCATTAAGCCAGAGTATTATAAGGCATCACCGGCAATTTTGCTAAGAGATTGTAAAGACAAAGAAATCTCACCCTTTTCTATGGCCAAGCAGCTATGACCCATGAGGTGTGCGTCCTCAGGATGAGCAATAACTAGTTCTCGTGTAAGAGGACCAAGTAGCACCATTTGTCATGTTCATCCTAACTCACCTGGTGATCGGAGTGATCTTCTGCTTTAGTGAATTAGTTTTGTACAAAAGAAAATCAAACTTCTCTTTGCAGCTTGGAACAAGGGACCCCGAAGTTAGACTCCTACTTTCCTTTAGAACCTGGGAGATGGGGCTTTATTTTCCTTGTTGATTACATTTCAAAGGGATGTTCCCAGGTTCTTGAGAAAGACTTTCCTGGGTCCTAGAGCTGGCAAAAGGCTTATTCAGCTTTGAAAAGGACTTACATACATTTCAAAGAGACAGAGAAAGAACTCACAGTGTCAAGTTTTCTGAAGTAAATGCTCTAATAAAAGGGGTTGTGGTGGGAGTTTCTTCCCTTCTTTTCAACAGGAAAAATGAAGCCCTTCCATTGGACCCTCAATAAACATGTACTGAAGAGAGCTGAGCTAACAAAATAGTAAACTCGTAATGTCCCTGGAATGTAAACTCCAGGTGGGCAGGTGGTTTTTTGGTTTTGTTTTGTTTCTAATCTGTTTTTTTGATTGCTGTATTCTCGGTGCATAGAAAGGTTCCCAGAACATGGTCAGCAAGGTCAGTCGGGCTTCTAGACTATAAATCTAGTGCTCTTGACATTATAAAACCAATGGGACAAGGCAACACGACCTAGGAAAATAACCAGGAAAGTAACTTGGTCAGGAGTAGGCAGTTTGGATACAGACAGATCTGGATTAGCTGCCAAATCTTGTTTCTTATTACCTGTGTGACCTCAGGCGAATCACTTCACCTCTCTGGTCTTCAGATTTCTTATCTCTACGCTCTGGTAATAACCCCTACCTCACTGAGTGGTTTTCCTGGCTAAATTAGATAATGTAGACATATTAAATACTGTTTTGCATCAGCTCAGGATACACACAAAGAAATACGTGAAGTGGGATCTCATGTGGACGCCCTGGAAGAGCACCCGGCAGAGTAGGGGCTCTGTAAATGTCAGTCCTCTTTCCTGGAAGAAAGTGAGTCAGGCTTGGGGGTGGCTGTGTTTGCTTTGATCCCCAGCTGCGGTGGAGAAGGAGACAAGGACAACTGTGGAGATCCTTGAGCTGCTGCCATTTAGTTGCTGTGAGATGAGGGTTGAAACCATTCTAAGCCCAGACTGAGGACTGGAAATTGAAAGGAAACCATTTACTTTTAAGGCAGTCGTCCTAAATGTCGGAGAAGCGGTGTGCTATTCTGTCACTTCTTTTCACTGAGGTTATAAAGTGGCCTGCAGACAGTGCTGGCTTTATAGATTTTAAAACAGTAGACATAATTACATGCAAAAATGTTGGAACAAATGCTCTTCCCCTCTGAACCTATTTTGTTTTTCCTCTACACAAAAGCATTTGGCACTTTACAGGCATTAGATCACCTAACCCTCCCAATATACCCAAGGGAGGCAGCCAGGGTGTTATTAGGTAGTTATTGTCATCAGTGAACTGCTGATGTGGTACAACAGTCTGGATAGGAAGACAACTGGGCGTGATGTTTCAGTGAGAGAGTTGTAGGGTTCTGGACCTGGACCCTCGTAGATTGACCTGCCCCCTCGCATCCTTCATTTACTGAATGAATAAACAGAGCAAAGAAGGGACATGATCTTCTGAAAGATGCAAAGATAAGAGAGGACAGGCCTGGAAACACAGCCAAGATTGACTAATTGCCAACGACTTCTTTTACTGCATAATACATTCTTTTAAAGGAACTGAAATGTTTTTGTTTAATAACATTTTACTGGAATATACTTGTTAACATACTAAACACAGGGCCAAAGAGGTGACAGTTAAGAGAGATTGGAACCTTTGAATGTTACTTTCAGGATTAGTTTGTAAAACTATATTTTTGGTAGGTCGCAGGCTATGTCTTGATGACCATGATAATGAAGATGATGGTGATGTGAGGGAGGAGGAGGAGGAGAATGATAGAGGTGCCAGGAGTGAATGTTGCAGTGATGGTGGTGACGATGATGATGATTGATATGAGGAGAGGATAGTGGTTGTGGTGGTGATGATGTCATAATGACAGCAACAGTGATGGTGACAGTGGTGATGATGGTGATAATGATCATAGTGATAATTACGATGAGAATGACGATAGCTGATATTTATCGAGAGCTAACACTGAACCCATCGCTAGTCTACTTTGTAGATTTCAATTCATGTAGTCCTCACAACAGCTCCATGAGTCTGCTGTTATCATTCTCATTTTAGAAGTAGGAAACAGAGAGTTGAAACAACTTGCCCAATGACACACAATTAGTAAATGACAAAGCCAGGATTCAAATACAAAATAGTAAAAAATAATAATTATATTTATTGCACTCTTACTATATCCTGAGCTCTATGCTAAGTGTTTTCCATGTATTATTTGATTTTATTCTCCCAACATTTCATGAGGGGGGCAATCATTACTCTATTTAGTAGATTAAAAAAACTACAACTCGGAGTTTAAATGACCTGCTCAAAGTCCCACAGCTAGTTTGGGCCTGCAGCACAAACTTGATAAGAAATTGATGAAGAATGAGAGAATGAATGCATTGCAAAATTTTTCTTTTGCAACGTAACGCTAGCAAAATTTCCAGTAATTTTCTTTTTTTTTTTTTTTTCTCCTAAGGGAAATAAAGGAGAACGTGGTGCAGATGGTGAGACTGGACAGAAAGGTGATCAGGTAAAAGCTTATTTTGCAGTGAAACATTCACCCTGAAGAAACATCACTATTTTTCCTAGGTAACTGTCATTCCACCGTTTCTGCAATCGTTTCTTGTCTCTTCTTTGCCTTCGGTAGGATTTTCTTCTACATCATGTTTCCATGGTTTCCACCTGGGTTCATTGCCACACTCCCCTTCCCCAATTATCCGAGGAGCCTACCTTTTCTTTTCTTTAAAAACACATATTTTAAAATTTTGTACTCGTTTACTTTTAGTACTTCTTGCTCACTGAACTGGTAGTCATTCATTACAAAATGCAAAACGCCCCCTCCTTTCTTCCTGCCCACCCACCACTTCTGTTGTATGACTCTCACTGTGTGAGCTAAAATGCTTCATAGACACCCCTTCTCTGCTCAGGGCCCATCCAGCCCTGCTGGGCCACTGCTCCGAATGCACTGTAAGAGTGTTCCCGTGTGGATCTGAACGCTGTCTCCCATTCGTCTCCTATCCAGGGCTACCAGCTCGCCCTGCACTCTCAAGTCCTCAGCCTCGAACAGCCTTTAAGCCATTTAAACTGGCTATTCTGCTTGTGCCTTGCTGCTGTCACTCTTCTCCCTCTTTTCCTGTTTTCTCTCCCTCCTGCCCTCCCCCTTTCCTTCTAAGTCTTCTGTCCGTCTCTCGGTCGGTACTCATCGTAAACCAGCTCCGTGCCAGGCCCTGCACCAGGCTCTGCGATACAGGATGAGTGATGGGCAGATCCCTAACCTCACAGGGCTTTTCATTCAGCGACAGGGTGAGGCATGTGAGCAGTGAATCCAGAGGCGGTGAGATAAGAGCTATACTGAAGGTCTGAATGACATACTCAGCGAAAATTCCACTTGTATCTTGAAAGACAAGATTTTTTTGGATTATTCTTATGAGTTGTGAACGGCAGTGATCTCTGCACCGAATGCTACAGTTTGTGTTTTCCTGTGGAAGGAGGTGAAGGAGGAGGGCAGGGAGATCATTTCTTTCGTGGTAGTTTGTTTGGTTTGATAACATTGCTGTACTAAATAAATGCTGATGCAATACACTTCGCAGCATAACCGGTTTAGCTCATTCTATAATATACATGGACTCCTCGCCACATGGGGACGTGAATCTCTTTCTTAAAATAACTGTAATACTGTCATAGATGCCATAATTCAGCTAATCTAGCTATTTCCATTGTGGGTCTAAATTGTGTGTATATGTATTTATTTGTTTTTAAATTTTTATTATGGGATACTTCAAACATACATCAAAATAAGAGCATATAATAAAACTTACCCCATTGTATTTATCACCTGGTCATAATATCTTCCAGCTATTTGGCCACTCTTGTTTTCATCTATATCCTTCTTCCTTCACATTATTTTGAAGCAAATCCAGTTACAGGATAGATTTGTTTTTGTAAATATTATTAGATACTCCCTCAACCACCTATTTATATATATATAAATATGTTCATATATGTATATCTATATCCAGAATTTTTATCTGAGTTAGAAGATGGATTCTAGCTTGTCTGAAATTCGGTAGTTGCACGAAGTGCAACTTTTTGGGAATCATTTAAAATAATTGCCTTGTGTTTTCCTAGGGTCATCCAGGAGTTCCAGGTTTCATGGGGCCCCCAGGGAACCCTGGGCCACCGGTAAGTAATTATTTTGAATCTCCTCCTCTTCTGGCCTTGTCATTTGTGCATACTTCCCTACTCCCTGGAGGTGGTATCACATGGACAGACCTCTTATTTTAAAGAGTGGGCTGACACCTGAAAGGTGTCTGGGGTGAAGTGAAAGTGCAGGTCGCGGCGGCGTCTGGGGTGAGCTCAGAGGGGCTTGGCTACGTTGAGGGACAGTGTAGTCAGAATGCTCTTGGGACAGGGGCCATTGGCAGGGACGCACAGGTTCCACTTAGCATTTTCCATCCAGCTCGGGTTGGGGGAAGCCTGGGATAATTCCAAGGTCAGGCTCTTAAGTAAGAAATGTATTATAGAAGCAACTTTCCCTCTTCCGTAGGAAACTGTCCCATGGTGAGAGGCTCAGGGAATCACAGAGTGTCGTGCAAACCCAGACTTTCTTGGACTTACTGTAATCGATAACAATAATAATAACTGCAAGTTATTACTATGTATTATTACTGTTTTCAACAGTTCATTCGTTGTCATTCTAAGGCACTTGTTATCGGTCTAGCTATAGCAACAGCCTTTACTATCATCCCATTTATTCCCATTGACCCTCCTCCCCCTCCAAACAGATGTTCTCCTTGCTCTTCCAGTAGCTGTGGTGCTAACATTGACTGATGCTCTTCTTGGCAAATTTACCTCCCTTTGGTCTAGGTTGCTTGTCTGTCTCCAGCTGATCTGTGAGTTTATTCAGCATCATGCAGGAGTTTATTGAGCCTTCACTTTGTGCCGTGGCTTGGACTGTTACTTGCCTTTGGGAATGGATGCTGAGTCAGCTGCCCACTCAGGTTTAGGGGCCAGTCATGCAGAAGAAACTCAAGGGCAGGCGGCTGACCCTCCTGGTCCATCATGCATTGTTTTTTGAGTGTTCATGATGTTACATATAGATATCAAGAAGACAGAGCTCTTTACTTTCACAGTTTATTTTCTGGTGCTCTGTTAGCATTCTTCTTCTGGTAAAACCCTTACCCTGTTCCCAACCTGCTAGCTTAGCTAGATTCCAGAGTCTAGGATGCCAAAAGCTGTTGGCAAAGTTATGTAGAAGAATCCAAATTTGGAGTAGAAACGCAATCATTCTGTTAGGTGTGTAGTTTTCCCCTGCAGCAGCCCAGATGCAGGGGTGCATGAACCTTAGGCTGTTTATCTAAATATTATCAACATCTTTTTATTTCGTGAACATTTACGGGGTCCTCACCTGGTGAAAGACGTGGAGACAAATCAGACTGCAGCTTGTCTCCAGGATTTGTCTTACACGGAAAATAAGACACACCTTCTACAACTGTGTCAGGTTTCCTTGAGGTCCAAGACCGTGGTGTGGCCATTTCTGTATCCCTAAAACTTTGCCAGCACCTGGTACGACATAGGCACCCAATAAATGTATGCAAAAGGACTAAATAAAGACTGCTGGAAAGGTGTCAGTAAAGTACTGCGAGACCTTGCTTATCTGTTATCCCATGCTTAGTTATTACCTGCAGTGCTCCTGGCCTTGGGTTGGCCAACAGACACGCACAGAAGAAGACCACTGTCATCAGACTTCTGATAACAGAGAGCCCTTTATGGAGATCTCTTAGTGTGTACCTGGTGCTGGCTGGCTAACTCTTTATGTGTATCACCTTACTCAGTTCTCTCAACAACTCAAAAGTCAGTGCTGTCTTTTTCTTTTTTTTCCTTTTTCTCCATTTTACAAGGGAACTGACAAGCAGAGAGGCAAAGTAACTTCCCATACAGCTAGTCAGTGGGGACCCAGGACATGGACCCAGGAACTCTGGCTCTGAGAGGGTGCACTCCTAACTGGTACCCTCAGTTCTGTGCTGAGCACATTGTAAACATTGCCTCGTTTACTCCTCACCTCCCTATGGCATGGGCAATATCACCTTCTGCTTTCTGTGGATAAGGAAACTGAAGCATCAAAGCCAGTAAGAAGCAATGCATCGATTAGTCTAAAGAACCTCTACCTTTATCACCCAGCCAGCCCAGCTCCTAATTCATTCATTTATTCAAGAACTATTGCGTGTCTACTATCTCCAAGGCACTGTTTTAGTTCCCAGTAAACAAGGTGATAAACACTAAGATGTCAGATGGACGCAAAGGCTGGAGAAAAATAAAAACAGAAAAGGGGTGGTGAGGAGCAGGGACTTGCAATTTTGGATCTGGTAGGCTGAAAATGTCTCACTGAGAAGCTGATACCTGAGCCAAGGTGTGGAGGAGGGCAGGTTATGAGCTCTGACACATGGGGGTTTAGACTGCAGGCGGAAGGAACAGCACGTGCAGTAACCCTAGGGCAGAAACCTGTCTGGAGCTCACTCTGCACCACTTACCTGTGTACGACTCCCCTTCCCTTTATCCATCTATGCATCTCCTCATCCTTGGATTGTCGATACAGGCAATTGCCTTCCTTAGCTCTCTGGAAGATAAATCCAATTGTTTATTTCTTGTCTTCTGTCCTGAAATGTTCCCTGATGTTAGCTGAAAATGTCCACTCTGAAGTGAGACCATTTACTCTCATCTTATGGATAATTAGCTGGTGAAGGCTTTGGCCTCTCCTGAAATGCGGCTGCTGTCCTCCCGACATCTTTGTATTCCCAGAGGCTATCCCAGCCTGATGGGGAAGGCAGAAACACCTCTGAAACACTTACAGTTCAGACAGCTGGGAAGGGGCGCAGAATCTAAGGTCTGTGCATTGCCTCATGCACGAAGAGGAGGTGCTGATGACCTCTGTTCAGATACACAGCAAACTGGCTTTCTGCTTTACCACCCTTAGGGGGCAGGTGGAATTGCCGGAGCTGCGGGACCGCCAGGAATCCAAGGATCCCCGGTAAGTTCCTCGTTGGAGAGGATGTGCCTTCAGTTTGTGTTTGGACTTTCCCAGAACCCCAAGTGTTTGCCAGCCCTGCCCTGGTCCTCCTTAACTCCTGTGGCTCACATTCCAAAGGTCTGTTCTGGTCGACCACAGGAGGAATTGCTTTATGTTAGAACCCTGGTTACCTCGCCTCTAAATTAAAGGTTTGGATGAAATGACCTGGCAATCTGTGATTCCAGAATTCAGCTTACAACCAATTCAAACTAGTTCAAGGTTTAGCCCCATCACTCTATTCCTTTTCGGCTTGGTTTCTATTTGGAAGAGGCACAGGGGAGGAGAAAGCCTTGGAGCTACCCCGTCCTGAGCCTGTGGTATGAGCCAGGTGGTATGTCAGGCAGGAGGTAGCTACTGTTATCCAGTTGTTCAAAAAGCAGAGTGAAATTAAGAAAGTGGAAGTCACAGGTCAAGATCCTAAACTACACAGGTGGAGGTAGTTGGAATCCAAGACTTTTGTCTCAAACACCAGCATTATATTCATTGCATGAAGCTGCCGGGACCATTCTTGGTTTCAACACCATAAAGCAAAGGTGAACCTCAGTTTAACAGGCACTGTGCTCGTAGTCATTACATGCATATTCACTTAAAGGAAATTACGGTCCCTTGATATCCCTTATCTCATCTGACTGCCCTATCAATAGGAATCATTGTCTCCATTTTATAAGTAAGGAAAGTGGGCATAAGAGAAGTAAAACTACCAGTTCAGGGTCACATGGCGAGGAAATGTCAGAGCTGGGTGCAAACCCCACTCTACAGAAATCTCAGTGTCATGTTCCAGGTAGGGCTATTGCTAGCAAGCAGGTCAACCCTGCCCTGGTACCTCTGGACTCTGGTGCCAGGAGCACTTCCTCCTCAGATGAGGAAGACAAAGGCCAGTGGGGTGATGTCACTCATCCAAGGTCATACAGGAAATTAATGTCCAAGTTGGGAGTTAAGTCAGTTTGAAAATTCCCATTTCAGCATTCTTTCTGTTACTCCACGCTGACCCACTGTGCGGGGTGGTCGGGGTAGGGGCAGGAGGGATGTCAAGATTGACAAATAACAGCCACATGGTTCTTTTTATGATCATCATCTAGCTAATCCTTTTGAAGCAGCCCACCGAGAAGTCCCAGGGTGAATAAAATATGAACCATACTGCAGGCAGCTTTTTATTGATTCTCAGACAGAAAAAGATTTCCCCCATAAAAACTAATGGACTGTTTGCCTGAGGAGAATAAGATGTGGGTCCCAGATGTAAATCCTAGGAATTAAACTACATTAAATGAGATATTGATTCTGTCCTGGCAAGTTATACCTGTGCTTGAAGTTGCCCATGGTCTTGGTATTTCCACATAAACATCAAACCAGAAAACAGCTGAAGTTTTCTTAGCACAAATAATGAGTATTGGTAGTTAAAAAACAGAAATAAAGAAAGTTAAATAGGGAATAGTTAAAATATATATATATACACACAGAGAAATCTAAAACATTTCTATTGCATTTTGAGTTAAAACATATAAACCATTTGCCAATCTTTTTGACATGGGATGAAGGCCCTCGTTTTTATTTCTGTTCCCCTGAATAGAGTCTCTTGTCATTATATTGTAGGGAGAACATCCACCCATTTACTATTTATTGCCTTTTTAAAAAGTAGTTTGAGGGACTTCCCTGTTAAGAATCTGCCTGCCAATGCAGGGGATACGGGTTTGAGCCCTGGTCCGGGAAGATCCCACGTGCCGCGGAGCAACTAAGCCCGTGCGCCACAACTACTGAGCCTGTGCTCTAGAGCCCACGAGCCACAACTACTGAGCTCACGTGCTGCAACTACTGAAGCCCGTGAGCCTAGAGCCCGTGCACTTCAGCAAGAGAAGCCACCGCAACGAGAAGCCCGTGCACCGCAACGAAGAGTAGCCCCCGTTTGCCGCAACTAGAGAAAGGCTGCACACAGCAACGAAGACCCAATGCAGCCAAAAATAAATAAATAAAAAATAAATAAATTTATTTTTTTAAAAGTGGTTTGGGTGTATAACAACATCTGTGAAGCAATTTGAATGTAGGATCCTAGTTTGTTAGGATTTTTTGCAAATCTTTTATAGCTATCTTGTGGCACAGCTATCAGCTATATATTTAGACAGTGAATGTCTCATCTTTATCAAATATTTTCAACATCTTAATTTGCGAAAAAGATCATTCTTTTTCTTTTTCCACCTAAATTTCATTGGGTAACCTAATGAACAATTAAATTGTGTAATTTCCATAGCAAACAACAAGTGGTGAAAACAGGCTTGGGAACAACCATACTGACTCCTTACTGAGTCTTCGACTCACCTGATTGGAGCAGAAAGACCCTAAATAGTAGATATTTTAGTCTTGAGGGCCATACGGTCTCTGTTGCAAATCCTCAACTCTGCCACGGTCAGGTGAGATCAGCCACAGACATGTAAACTAGCGGTGAGACTGCGTTCGGATGAGACTTTATTTGCAGCAACAGGCAGAGGGCGGGAGCTTGCTGACTCTTGTCCTAGATCACTAGTGCTTTCATAGCAGGGTCTTGGGAATAATAAGCGTCCAAGAAGGGATCCAGGAAGCTCTGTTATCAATATGTAAAAATACCTAACTAGGGTGAATATTTGGCCCAAGTTGACCAAAAAACCCACTTTATTTGTTAATGTTTGTAGGTGTCGTGATATGGGGAGGGGGTGAATGTTTTTTTTGTTTTATTGTTATTATTTTGCATTGGTGTAAGTGGTGACATGTCTAGACAGTCTCAAATATCACGCAACATAAGTTTACAGAGATGCAGGTCATGCCAAATTGTTATCAATGCAAATGCGTAAACATAGCATTTCATTTTTTAAGAGCTAAGAGTAACCTCCCAACATGAATAGGTAGAGTGTAGATACTTTTTTTTTTTTTGAGTGTAGATACTTCCGAGAATAGGTTTTAACAAACCAGTAGTGAACCTAAAACATTGTTCATTCTTCACTAGTTCCCGAAGGTCTAGGAAAAAAAATTCTCAATATCTTTTTTTTTTAATAAATTTATTTATTTATTTTATTTTTGGCTGTGTTGGGGCTTCGTTGCTGCACGCAGCCTTTCTCTAGTTGCGGCGAGTGGGGGCTACTCTTCGTTGCGGTGTGCAGGCTCAGTAGTTGTGGCTCATGGGCTCTAGAGCACAGGCTCAGTAGTTGTGGCGCACGAGCTTAGTTGCTCCGCGGCATGTGGGATCTTCCCAGACCAGGGCTCGAACCTGTGTCCCCTGCATTGGCAGGCAGATTCTTAACCACTGCATCACCAGGGAAGTCCCTCAGTATCTTAATGATGTGACACTGGTATCTCATTTTCTTCAGATTTGGAAATGAAAGTCAGTTATTGAGTTTTTATTGAGTTTAACTAGTACTTAGTAAAGAAAGTGTGCTTTGGTCCCCTCATTGAACACTTTACATGACAGTATATTAAATCTCTATGAATCTGAAATAAATACCAAAATATTTTTGCTTTTGCTTTTCTTCCAAGGGGATAACATCACAACCTTTAAGAATATTTCATTTTGTGTGGAATGTGGATCAGAGTGTAAAGCCAGACATCAGTGTTTTATGGCAAAGGAAACACTAGCAGGAAATTATAAAGTTATCAGGACTTTCAAAGTACTCATGGTAGAGATGCAGGATGATATAAATATGCACATTAGAATAAAAATGATAACACTGATTACCTCATCTGATTTAGAAACTCTAGTTGACAGTGATGTGTATTTTTGCTGAGTAAAATGAGAAAGGAAGTATTAATGCACCTTGGTAAACACAATCTTTCAAGGTCTTGTTTCATGGGGGAAAGGGATACTAAAAGCAAGCACTGATGGTAAAGAGCTGGGGGACCTCTGGATAAGATGGTGGCAGTAACAAAACCATGTGCCCCTGGTCAGCTGGTCAGTTCTTTACTTGTCTTGAGTGCTGTATGCAGAAGCCCTGCCGGTGGTATGGTCTGTGCTGTGAGGCGGTCTGGGGACAAAGTGCAGAGTTGGATAAGAACCCAGGTCTTGTGGACCCCTAAACTCCTTCCCAGTACACCTTCCAAGCACTAATTCCCCGCGTCTATGTAATAAGGCCAAAATGAGTTCCGGTCTGCACACCGACCTGCGCGACTGTGCTCTGTCCGGGGCCCCTCCTTGCCCTGCAGGGAAGCAAAGGAACCGGGTGGATGAGGCAGATGCAGAGGCACCCGTTGCCCCTCACTGAAGACTCCTTCCAACCCACGAAGGCAATTCTGGGTGAGATCATTTACCTCCAGAGAAGCCAATCCGAGAAATTTAATGGTGTTTCGTGTCTTGGATCTTTTAGGGGAAAGAAGGTCCTCCTGGCCCCCAAGGCCCATCTGGATTACCCGGAATCCCAGTAAGTGGCATTTTTAAAAAAATCTAGTTTCTCTACTACAAAAATAAGCAAAGAAAACTATATTCCACCATTGTTGACACAAAGCATGTTTACTAGGGAAATTTTCGGCATTATAGAGAATTAGAAGAAAAAGAACACTAACCAAAGCCAATTTTAGTCTCATTCTTCCTTTATGTATTTGTTGTTGTTTACTTATGTAAATAAAATTTTCATCTCTCTCTCTCTCCACACACACATCAATCAACAGACACATACATGCATAACGGTGATAATTGTGATAATATAAACATTTTCTATTTTCCACACTGGTATTAAATGCTCATAAATTTTACATACATTCTACCCAATAAATGTACCATAATATATATGATTATGCTTCTATTGCCTCATAAGTCTTATAACTATTTTAAAAATCTACAATAGATTATTTTACATTGGGTTATTATTTTACATTAGATTACTGTTTTACATTAGATTATCATTTTATTTCTATAGGGTGGTGCCCAAAAGTGGCGTCTACTGGTCAGAGCACAATAATACCTAAGGTTCTTGATACATACTGCAAAATTACTTTCCACAAATGTTGTTCCGGACTTTTCAATTTAATACACTTCTCAATAGGGTCAGACTCTCCAGTATGTTAGTAATAAGGCTGGTCCAGAGAGGCCATGTGCTGCCTTCTTCATTGAGAATAAATCCTTGTGTGGCTCGTCTGATGTGTGCCTGCAGCTGGGACCTCTCCTGGACATAGCCCCACCCCTGCCCTCCACGGGGCATCCTTTTGTTCCAGCCATACTGGCTTCCTTTTGGTTTCTAGAACACTCTGCACCCTCTCCTCTCTAGGCCACAGGGCCTTTGCACATGCCTTTCTGTCCACCCAGAATGCCCTCTTGTCACTCTTTCACTCTTTGATGCCTTTGATCTTTTCCAGCTCATCCCAGGCATCACTTCCTAGAAGTTTCCTCTGCCCCCCAGGCTAGGATAGGCTCTCTTAATCTCTTTTTCTTTTCTTCCTAAGTGCCTGTCTCAGCTGGTAGTCACATGTTTATTTGCGTAATGTTTTGATTAGTGACCACCTCCACCATTATTCACTAATTGATTTGCTCATTCAGCGCACACTGATGAGGCACCTACTGGGTGCTGGATCTGGGGACCTAACAGAAGAGTGCCTGGTAATCATGGGCTTATGTTCTGGGTTGTGGGTTCTATGGGACGAGGCTTTTGTTCCCCACACGTGGTGGGCACACGGCAAATATTACTTAAATAAATATGTGGATGCGTGAATTGTTTTCCCAGAGCCCTTCCTCCTTGAGTGTCTGATAAGTGCTACTGTGGGTCAAGCAGGCATTTCTGGGGCATCACCACTAGCCGTCACTGCAACCACACAACCTCGGAGGTTAAGTTACCTGTCCAGGGTGCACAGATCTTAAAAGACAGGCTGGGATGTGAAACCCCGGTTGGTATAAACTGCAGCACTGTAGCCTAGTGTGTCATAGCAGCTAGGAAATACTTGATTTAACTCCAGGAATAATAAAGCTAAGGAGAGAAAATTCCAGTTTGAATTTTCTGCCAAACCCTACGGTCAAAGTCCTAGGGTACTGGAGAAGAGAGAAATGACCTGAGATACGAGTATGCGATTTTCTTAGTAGTATCCCTCCTCTGTCCCACCTTCCCTCTTTCCTTCCTTCTTTCCCTCCGGTGCAAACCCCTGCTCCCTCTTATCCTCAGAGGAAAGCTGAGACATCGACCTCCCTGGCACCTCGTGAACTCACCCTGTTTTCCTCTCTGTCTCTGTCTCAGCCCTGTCCCTGTACACTCCAGCCTTGCTGCACACCCCTTCCTCCCAGCCACTCTAAACAGCTTTGCCTTCCTCCAAGTCATCCCTATGTAGAAAACTCTTCCTCTCCCTCTGCCCGGGCAATAGGAATCATCATAGCTTTCATGCACATTGTGCTAACCTAACCGCAGGGCGGGCTCAGTGCAGAGCTTTCCACGTGTTCATATGCATAATCCTCACCACACCCCGCTCCTCTGTTCATCCCGAGGTCTCGGCTAGACATCATCTTCTCCAGGGAGACATCCTTGAACCTGCCCAGTGGGGTTAGGTGGGAATCAGAGCTGTGCTCTAAGAGCACTTCCTTCATAACCCCTTGCAGCACTTGGGATTTACAGTCATAAATACCTGTTGGTTTTCTGTCCACCTCCACCAACCCCCTCCCCCATCACAGAGGCAAGTGGGTGTTTTCCTAAATCTGGGCTGAGTGCAGGACAGGAGGAAGGAGTGATCCAAGAATGAACAGCACGCGCCTGACCTATGTATGCCGGCATTCGAGGAACCGGATGTACCCAACCAGCGCAGAGTGGTTTTTTTTTGGCAGGGGAAGGGTCTCACGGAGAAGCCAAACAAAAAAGGAAGAAACCATTGACACAGAGCGTGATGCATAGTGTGATAGATAAATGGGAAGGCCAGGCCTGGAAGGGTGCCTGGGGTAGGTGACACTCATAGATGAGTATTCAAGGTCAAGTTATCCAGGCAGAGGAAGTTGAGTGGGGTCACAAAGAAGGTATTTCAGGCAGAAGGAGCAACCTGCAAAAAGACATGGGTCTGTTTACTTACACTGACCGACTGTAAGACACGTTCAAATGGCAAGTGGCTTCCATGTCCGATAGGGGCTGTGAGGGATACAGTGTAACATTTCACTAACACTCTTTGAGCACCGACATTGGACTTCCATGAAATAAAATTATAAAACTTCCCGTGATTAAGGGCCAGCTCTGTGCCGTGCACTGCAAGAAAGACCCTTCATATATGCCTTACAGCTCCTCCGCCTGCAGTGTAAGTGTCAACATCCCTTTAACTTATTAAAGGTGAAGAAATGAGGCTCTGAGAGTTCACGGATTGCTCAGCAATGCAGTCAGCAAGAGCAGTCTTTCTCTCTTGGAAGCCACATTTCCTTCTCAGGTGATTCAATAGGCCCCACTCAGCCCTCTTGGGCGTTGTCTGAAGTGGCGCTCCTGCTGCTTCCCGGAACCAGGTGCCTGCCCCAGGGGTCCCCTGGGGTCTCCTGCCAGCCTCCGGCCTCTCCTTCCTGTGCGTGTCTCACCTGGGTACGTTGGCTTTCTCTTCTGTGCGTGGGTCTCTTGACCCTCCCCCCGCTGCTCCGTGCATGGGAGAAACGGTTTCTGGAGTTAAACCCTTAATTGAAAAGAGGATCAGTACTGCGGGGCCTCCGAGTCAGCCAAGCCGGCGTACCTGGCGTTACCATGGTCATGCCAGGAGCAGGGTCTTAACGAGTTACGGGCGCACGTGGAGCATCGGCTAGCGGCCCGGATGGTCAGTAAACTTAGACGACTGTCCTCAGTGCTTCCTGCCAGCGCCCGGGCGCTGACGCTGAAGGCGCTGGTGAGGAACGACGCGCCGTCTCGTGCGCGCCGGCCGCAGCGGGAGCAGCCACGCTGCTGGCGCCGGTTACCGACGCCTGGTTCGCTAAGCGTTGCAGGTGGTGGCGTTGCTTCTGAGCCCCCTCGTGACTCTGCCAGACAGGTGTGTCATCTGTGTTTAGGAGAGGGGCCGCTGCGAGCTGAGAATGTCAATAACTCACCCAGGATCATAGGCGTAGTTGCTGCAAGTGGGATTCAAACCTTGCCCGGTGTGACTCAGGTTCCCCTCTGCCTTGCTGCCTGGTGCTTGCTTTTCCCGGAGCCCGCCCAGCCCAGGTGACCCAGGATTGGAACCTGAGTCTGTGTGATGCTGTAATCATTGTCCTGATCTGCAGAGATTCCTGAAGAAGAATGGTCTCTTAGATGAAACATGAGGCTTATAGTGTCTCACTGAGAGCAGGAGGAGGTGGGGAGCAGGTGGGGGATGGTAGCTTGATTTCATGGAAAGAAACGTGACACGTTCGTGGCCTTCCTGTAGCCCGGACATGGCCCTGGCTGTCGTTCCCCTCGCCCGCTTGTGTTGCAGGAGCTAGGTGCTCCGCTGCAGGCCCCTCGGGGTCCTTGTCACCTTCCTCAGATGCTGTCTCCTCGCCTCCTCCTCGCCATGGTCAACCCAGGAGGCCCAGAGATGAGCCCATATTGTCCGGAGTTTGACTTCATGAGAATGTGCAGTAGGGGCTTCTTTCGAGCTGTAGCAATAACAATGCAGCTTACTTCTTTTGCACTGTGTGCCAGGCGCTGCCAACCAGAGATCCAAGCCAGAAGCGTGGTGTTGGGGGAGAAACCATGAAAAATGAAGCCAGTTCTGCCCGGTGTGTGTGAACGTAGCTGTACACCAGGCGGAAAGGCGTCTGTCCTTCCCTCCCTCTTCGCATCTTCACCCAGATAACCAATTTGAGTTTACGTTGCAGGGAGAAGAAGGGAAAGAAGGCAGAGGTGGAAAACCAGGGCCCCCTGGAGAGCCGGTAAGGGACTCTAAGGTTCCTATCGCGTACACGCCGGATCAGCCGCTTCTCAGCAGCAACTACTCTGTGTCCAGAGCTCCCGTGAACCGGGCACAGTGAGAGTTATTTGTTGTGCGTTTCTTCATTGACTTCTCCTGAGACCCCTGCAAGGTAAACACCGCTGTCCCCATTTTACAGCTGAGGAAACTGAGTCTCGGGGAGTGAACTCTATGCTGGGGCTCCTGTCCCTCCCTTTCTGCTTTTTTTTTTTAACTGCCTCTGCCGCCTCCATCCTATTGATGTGGAAGGGAACTGGGCAGGTGAGCATTGGCTGGAGTAGAAACCTGACATCCGAAAAGCCTGTTAAACCCCTGAAAGCCTGAACTTCACCTGCCTTCTCTAGGGGATGTGAGTTTGCCCTTTCTTCGACATTGGCATAGAGTTTTTTTTTTCTTTTATCTTTAATGTCAGCTGCGGGGCCACACAGTGAGACGGGCTGTGTGCTGCTGAGGACGTCCGTCTCTGTGGCCCCAGCAGCTATTGGCTGGAAGTGTGCAGTGATTTCTTCAGACCCGCCTCCCTGACCTCGGAGTTGTCCTTCCTTAGGACGGTCAGCCCCTCCTGAGTGTGGCTCTGGGCTCAGTGTTGATGCTGAAGCTTCATTTCCTAGCAGCGGTTTTGTCTTCACAAAGCCCTTCCCCAGCCTCAACACCCAGGGGAAGATGGCAGGTGGCCCCTGGGGCCTAGAGACCTGGTTCTCCCGACGCCCACCAGCAGGAGACAGTTAATGATGGGGATGGGGTGCACCCAGTAAATACCAAGCAGCTGTGCAGAAGACTGCGGATGTTTTCTAGATACTGACATGGGACTTCTCCAAGATACATTGTTGAGTAAAAAACAAGGGCGCAGAGCAGGTGTGTTTAGCCTGCCCTATTTTGTATGAAAATGGGTCTGTGTATATTTATCTAGCATTTACATAAAGGGACTCTGGGAGACTCCAGAAACACCAAGAGAAGTAGTTTCCATCCATGGAGGGAAGTGAGGACGGGTGATTCTGAGCAGAAGGGACAGAGGGATGGGACGTCAATTTTTGGTCCGTAGTATGTTATTTTATTATCTTTTTAATTTTTGGAGCCGTGTGTGCAGTGCTTACTGATAAAATAAAATTAAAATATTTTATGCCAAAATTACAACCACAACCAGAAGAAGAAACTGGCTTCGGATGCTGGCTTCACTCCCTACAGGCTTTGCGACCTGGCTTGAGTCAAAGAGTATCTCCCAGCTTCAGTTTCATTTCAAATAGAATGAGAATAATCGTAGCAACTTGCTGGAGTTGCTGGAGAATCAGATGCGGTGAGAAATTGGTTAAATGCATCAGGCTTCTCTAACTGTTAATTAATTCAGTAAGTTACTTTTCCAACTGCTCTAGTTTTAACTCCTGGTGAGGTTAGAACCTCAGAGCCTTTAGAACCAGTAAGTGGAATTACATAACAGTCTCCAGAGCAAGGCTTGTGCTCCATTTAATTTGTGCGGCCGTAACTGTTATGACTCATTCTGCATCTTATGCAACCTGCCAGAAGTACCTTCTTTATCACTTTTCACTGCTTGCCAGATGCTGAGACCAGGACTCACTGCTGAGGGGAAAGTAAGAGCTTAGGGCAGCGAGCAAAGTAAACAACTCATCTGAGCTGCTGAAGGCTGACGTCCGGCAGCGCAGCCCTGGTGGGCAAGCGGCGGTTAGCCAGGCTGAGGACGTGGCAAGGGAGCGAGAAGGACAGGTATCGCCACCGTGGCTGACAGCTGCCGTGTGCACACCGAGGGGGTACTGAGCGCCTCATTACATTTCACAGTGTAAGCCCCAGGAAACCCCTGTGGGGTGTGGGTATCATTATTGGCCCAGATGAGGAAACTAAGGCACAGAGAGGTTAGATGGGCTGGCCAAGGTCACACCGCTGGTAAATGAAGCATCCGGGACCCGCACCCTGAAGGCTGACCCCAGAGCTCAGTCAACACAGAGCAGGCAATCAGCTTTTTTGCAGAAAGTGTATTATCCTGAGAGGCTGTCACTGACAGTACAGGATAACCGAGGCCCTTGGTCTTCACTCAGTCTGTTTGTGGAATGCCTTTTCCAGATAGGCCTGTGCCAGGAGCTGGGTGTGGACGGATGGGAGGCCAGGTCTGCCCCGGGTAAGCAGTGGCTAAGTCAGTGCATGGAAGGAAAGGCTGGTTCTGCTGGAAGCACAGGGGGCTCGGCAGCTCTCCCCAGCACGTGGTCCAGAGCTCACCTGTCAGTTCGTTCCGGGGTCTCAGCGTGTGGCCATCCTGACCTTTATCACTCTGAGCTGCTTGGGAGGAGATTGGCAGAGGAATGGGGGCACCAGAGGTCCCCTGAGAGCAGACCTGGAGACCAGGATGGGGGGGCGGGTGGGGTATTTGGAGGAGATCCCAGGAGCACGGACAGAGTGAGGAAATGGAACGAGGAAAGAAGGAAAGCTGCTGGCAGGCCAGTGGGCAGACGTTCCAGTGGGCACCTCGGGTCCACTCCCCCGGAGACCAGCTGAGAATGTGTGAGGAGCACACGTGGCCTCCCCAGTCCCACCTGTGTTGGGGAGCAGGAGGCTGGGGTATTCTGCATCAACTTCAGCCTTTCTGCCTGGGGGTTGCTTGTTGGGGCGTGAACTCCCACACACTCGGGCCTTCAACGCCTCGGAGTCAAGTGCCCCAAAGGGCATGGCCTTCTGCCTGAGCGGGGGCTGATCAACAGAGTGGCAGGAGCCCTCCTGGGGAGCCAGGGGGCGTGGCTGGGAAACAGCAGCACTGGCTACTGGCAGTGGGTGGTTAATTTCCACTTTGACTTATTCCTTTAAGTCCCTATACATTGGGGACATGGATGGACAGACAGACAGTAGACAGACAGATGCCGGATGCGTGGATAGATACACAGATAGATGGGTAGATACGCCGCTTTTAGAGTTGCCCGTTTCGTCATTTTTAATAGGAGGCATTGGAGTATTAGTTACAGTGTAGGGTGAAGTACAGAGGCTCTGGAGCCAAAACGCCTGCATTAGAACCCCAGCTGTGTGACCTTGAGCAGGTCGCTTAACCTCTCTGTGCCTTGGAGTTTTGCCTGGGGCAGAACCAAAGTGCCTCCCTCATGGGTTAGAGTGAGGACTCGACACCGTTGTGTGAAGCGCTGGCGTTGTGCCTGGCGCGTGGAAACCCTCAGCAGTGGCTGGTGGTTACCCGTTGCCTGCTGGCAGCTTGGGCCAGTGACGGCTGCCCCACTTGACTGTGGGGCAGGAGCCAGGCTCGCTCACAAAGACCTACGTCAGGGAGGCTGCCCTGAATTTACAGCTGAGAAACAGATCCAGGGAAGGGTAATGACCCCCAAGGTCACACGGCTAGACTTAGACGAGCTGGGACAGAAGAAGAAACAAACTGGGAAGTCAGAGCTTGGTGCCCCATCCTCCTTCCCCTGTAAGTTTCACTCTGAATCCACGGATGCCCTTCTCCCTCTCCCATGCCCCGCCATGGACCCCTTCTGGCCCTCCAGGTTCGTAAGCTGTGAAAATGAAGGGGGACTTGGGGGAGTAGGCCCTCCTGTTACCGTGGAGGCAGGGCCAGCGTGCTGCCCATCTCCCCATCAAGCACACGTGCCCCTTCACCCACTTTCCCGGCTCACCCTAACCCTGCCTCACCTCTCACCGCTTTATCTGGACTTCAGCAGTAAACTGCAGGCCCCCTGTCAGCAGGCACTGCTGCCAGGCTGAGGAGAGCCTCCTTTCGGGTGTTGCTGGGGTCCAATCTGGCTTTGCTGTTTATTAACTCAATGAAACCATAACTTCTTTGAGCCTCAGGTCCCCATCTGTACCATGCAATCGTTACTAGCTGCCTCGAGGTGGTTTTGTGAGTAGGGATAAAGCGGTTTCTAACTTGGGCATCTACATAATTTCTCATCCAGACCAGGACACTTCCAAGGATAAGAAGGGGCACTGTGAATGCATGTTTCAAAGATGAAACCTGTGTAACCAGCACCGTCCCAGGAAAGCCAAGAACATAATAGGCAGGGCTACACTGTGCAGATTTCTACGGACTAAAATGGACCACAGTACCAGAGGGTAGGGTTGGCAGGGGGCAGAGACTGGCTGGTGGAAATACGATGCTGTGAAGCTCCGGCAGCTGAGAATAGGAAGATCCTGCAAATGTTGTCCTCAAGTTCTTCTTTTCTTCTTTATCCTCAGGGCAAAGCAGGAGAGCCAGGTCTGCCAGGACCGGAGGGTGCCCGCGGTCCCCCTGTAAGTGCTGAGTGTGTGTGTGTGTGTGTGTTTGTGTGTGTGTTGTCCACAGAAGAATAAAACCATCAGTCACTTGGCTGTGACACCGTGGGTAGGGTTCTCTGAGACTGCCTGGCCGTGGATTCCAGAAGTACCTCTCTTCCAAGACCTTGGTACTTCTGTGCAGTAAATCCAGGCCTTTCACATGCCATTGCTGTAAAATTTATTTTCAAATTGCACCCATTGTTACTTGTTGTTCTAAGTTTTCTTTGCTCTTATCCTATTTATTATAATTTTAATGGACTTCCTCTGGATGATAGAACCTAAAAATGAGTCTCAATTTTAATTCTGAACCCTTTTCACAGCTAAAGTGTTTTTCCCCAGTTATAACAGTGACTCATTCTCATTGCATAACAATAACAAATGATGATGGTAATAAAAGAGAAAGAATAAGAAAAGTAATGTTATAGAGAAGAAAATAGAGTTACTTATAATTCTACAACACAGAAGTAAAGCTCTTTTAATGTTCTAGTATGTTTTTTTAGTCTTTTTTTCTATGTATGAAATCCAACATTTATATATCTAAATCTACATCTATCATTTATATATCTAAATCTGTATCTAGCTGTCGAGCTATTTATTATACCTATATACAGACACCTTTTGTTTTTTAAGAACCACCATTTCATCTTTTTATTATATAAAATTTCAAACACACACCAAGTAAACAGAATAGTGAAATGAACTCCCATGTGCCAGTCACTCAGCTCCAATCATCATTATTCTGCTTCATATCTACCTCTACTCATTTCCTATACCCTACTCAATACTTTTCAAGTTTTTTGATATAAAATTTACATACATCAAAAAATCTTAACTGTATCATTTGGACAAATAGATATACACATGTAACCCACATCATCATTTCATTTTAAGCCCCGTGGTTTTCTACAGGGTTCTAAAACAAGACTCAACAACTTGGATCCAATTTTAATGTCAGGATGGCCAGCCCAATGCCAATGGCTTAGATTGCATGATCAGTTAGCAGTGGATATGTTGAAGGGATGTCGAGGTAGGGCGGGGTATACTGTTATGTATATATATGCATAAAAGATCCACAACAGAGCAGAACAGGAAAGAAACGTACCTTGCAAGTAAAGGAGTTCGACTTAGAGCGATCTATGATAGAAGATAAGCAAGCCCACAAGAGAGAGAAGAGACTTCTTAACTTTATAAACTCCAGGAGAAAAAGAAGAGACTTCCTACTTTTTAGCTTTTAGATGGCAATTAGAGGAATCCCAAAACAGGGCCTAAGAGGTTGCCTTGATCGTCAGTGTTTTAAAGCTTCTCCACAGCCTGTTGAAAAGGCTCGTGCTTGACAGAGCCTTCAGTGCATATCTTCACTCTCTCCTACCTATAAAAATGAACTCTATGTATTTTGGGGTTGTTGGGTTTTTTTAGCTAAATGATTTACCCCTTTATAATTTCAAAATTGTTTACAAAATTCCTTAAATTTTCTTTGGAAACGAATATGATGTTCAATGAAAATCTTAAAATCCAATTATCTGGCAAGAAGTAGGAGATCAAAATGCTAGTTCTATTTCCTTAATGTGTTTTCCTGTTAAAAAAAAAAATCAATAACTCACCTGGCTAGTATTCAATAAGGAGGAAATAAAACACAAAAAATACTTTCCTTTTTCCCAACTATCCTTGCTTTTCACCTGCTTGCATCAGGAGAAGAAACCTAAGGATGGGGACTACCACCTCTTACGGGGATTAAAACACAGAATTAGTGATTTTGTTTTTAAGGTCGTTTCTGGTTTATTGGAGGGAGGGTTTTTTTTTTTTTTTTTTCTTTTTTCAGCCGTGGAGATCCATTTGCTGGCAAGTGTGCTGGGGCAAGAGCCACCTCTCAACAGAGAGTTGTAAGGAATCTTCCTTCAGTGCAGGGACAGAGGTTAGAGACCCAGGCAGTTGAAAGAACACCACCTCCTCTGGCTGGCACGGCGTGAGCTTGGAAATAAGACAGACCTGGGCTCAGCTTTCACTTTGTCATTTATTAACTTTGTGACCTGGGTCAGGGGACCGTTCTGAACCTCTGTTTCTTCTTTTATGAAATGGGCATCAGAATAGCTCCCACTTCTATAGGGTGGTTGTGAGTACTGAAGGAGAAGATAAAACATGGAAAATTCCCAGCCAAGTGTCTGGGACGTTGTGTGTGGCTCCCTTAGCTGGTGCTTTTGTCCGTGATTATTTGGGAGGAGAGCAACCAGGGTCCCTGCCTCTGCGCTGGCTGGATTTGGGGAAGATGCTGGGCCCCAGGAGGCCCTGTCCCTCCCCAGGGAAAGGGAACTGGCCTATTTTGAACAGTGGAGAGCACTGTCTATCTCTTCTTCAATCCTTACGGCAACTCTGCAGAAGCGGGTTCTACCCTCACTTTACAGATGTGGAAACTGACTCCCAGTGAGGAGAAGTAAAGCACCCAAGACCCACAGCTAGAAAGTGGGGAGCCATGGTTCAGTTCCAGGCCTGACCCCAAAGTCAGCCCTGCTCCATCATACTTAATAGCATGGAAAGCCCCTTTCCATAGATTAATCCCGCAAAGCTCTGCCAGGTGGGTATTTTTATTATCCTCATTTCATAGATGGTGATGTTAGGACTCCAAGGGGTAGGTTGACTTTTCCGAGGTCACAGTGGTTCAATCTGGAGTCACATCTAGGCGACTTCATCTCCTCCTCCCAGGCTCTGAGAGCTTCCCTTTGTGTTGCACCGCCCTGTGGCCTGGGAAGTGACCTTCAGAGCCTCCCTCCTAAGGCCACCCATTCTTATCCCCCAAGTGGTGAGAAACAGGAAAGAGAAAGCGTTGCCAGGGTAACAAGCACAATCACACAGCAGGGGGGCTGCTAGGCCATAGCTCTCATCAGATGGCCAGGCCAGAGGGCTGTCTTCTCCCCAGTAGCGTCTTCACTTGCTTTTTGAAACCAGGAGATAAACTCAGGAGATAAGGTCTGAGAAGGGCCCGGTGGCGTCAGCTGGGAGGCATTTGGCCTTGGCCCCAGAGGGCCCTGTTTGGCCACACACTGCTGCCTCCCAGAGTTGAGTGTGGCACTGGAGAGGCTTTGAATCATGCAGTTTGAATCATGGCTCTACCGCTTACTCTCTGTGTGATAGATCGGCCTGAGCTTCTTTTCTATAAAGTGGGGAAAATAAATCCCATCTTACAGGACTTCATTGCACTGAAATGGGAGCGTGTCCCAGGGCTGCAGCACATATGCAGTAGGGGCTCTGCAGATGGGGTTCTCCTCTCTTTCCCCTGCTGCATTCCTGCCCCTCTCTCCCCGCCTCGTTCCTTCCTCACGGCGAGTGAGAGGCTAGGACAGGACCTCAACGCTCACCGCTCGGAGACGGGCACGATTTCCTGTGCTGTGCAGCCCCTGTCTGTGGGGCTTGTGTTGACAAGTGAAATTAAATTCAAGACCCCGTCCCAGGTGCTCCCCAGACCCTCTGACCTTGACCTCTGTGCACAGGCATCAGCCCTCGTACAAGGGCATCGCTCTGAGTCAGCCACTGGCTGGGGACTCAGTCGAGCAGGACACTCAGAGCAGTGCTCTGGCAGCGATGACGTGAGGAGGTGACGCACAGAGAGAAAGGTGCCAGGAAGACGGTAGATGGTGACAGTGGGAGGGGCGGGTGAGATGCTGGAGTTGGGATGGGAGGCTGGCCGAGAGCAAGGCCTGTAACCGGTGGTGGGGGGGGGGATTTATCCGACGGGCAAGTGCGCACCAGCAGGAGGGAACAGCAGTGAACACGTGAGGCTGGCCGCAGGAGCCACGGGTGGGGCGGGACGTACAGCAGGACAGGGCCCCGGGACCTGGACTTGGTCCCCCAGTGCGGGGAGGGTGGGCAGGGGCTGCTCAGGTGCGGGATCAGTGTCCCGTGAATGCCTGGGTCTCAGCAGGTGGGCAAGCACCCTGACGCCCGGGCTGCGGAGATGCTGTTCCAGATGGTCAGGGGCAGAGCCTGGGGCAGGACAGTGGGAAGTGGGAGGGCTTTGGGGCTGCGCAGGCCTGCCTGGATCCAAATCCGATTCCTTTCTAGCTGTGGGGCTTTGGGCAGGTGTTCTACCTCTCTGAGACTCAGCTTCCTCGTCTGTGAAGTGGGGATTATTACACAATCAGGGTGGCCTGACTGTTAACAGATGATAGCGTCAGCTCCGCTAATGGCTTCCTCTTTGCTCAGAGGGCTTGTGCTTCAGGGAGAATATCTCAAGCTGCTCTTCTGCGCAGGGAGGGCCCAGCCCCACGGCCCAGTATGAGGCTTCCGGGCTGGCTCTACTCACAGGTGCTGGGGGGGGACCAGCGATGGCTACAGGAACGAGGAAGGTGCCCAGGTCCTAACTTGGGGTGAAGGCAGTGTTGTCGCAAAGGGAACCGCCTACCCCAGGATCCAGGCGGAGGGGTCCAAGCCACGTGGTATCAGATGAGGAAGAAGCGGGAGTTCAGGAGCCACGTGGGGAGACCCCACCACCCTCCAGGACATTTGTGGGATGGGGCCCTGCAGCCCTACCCTCGCTGCAGAGTGACCAGGAGGAAGGGCCTGGCCACCCAGTCAGGCATCAGGGACCTGGCCCATGCCTGGCAACTGGTCAGGAACGAGGGGCATCGGGTGAGACAGAGAGGGGTCAGGGCGCGCTGGACCGTCTCCCTGGAGTCCGCCCTGCCCCGCGTTACCAGCCTGCTCCTTGGTGGGATAACTTCATTCTCTTTCTTCTAGGGCTTCAAGGGACACACAGGCGACTCTGGCCACCCTGGCCCCCGGGTAAGTGGACATGTCGCCATCAGGTCGTCCCAGCGCACCTGAGCCGGCACTTCTAGGCGGAGGGCTCCCGGGCCCTGCGGGCGGGGCAGTGCCGTGCCACCTGAGAGGGGACAGTGGCAGCATTGGAAGCATCATCCCTCCTCGGTCAGGTGTTTCTAGACATTTCTTCTGGGGGCCAGACGCTGATGTACAACCAGTTCGACCAAGACAGCCTGAAGTCAGGTGTGGTCACTGCCGGCTGTGCCGCCCACAGACTGTGCTGTCCTGGGTCCGGGGAGGCGAGTGCTGTCGTTAGGTCTACTTTCCAGGGGAGGGAACTGAGGCCCAGAGGCTGTGGGTGGTTTTCCCGAGGTCCCAGAGCTAATGTGTGGAAAGCTTCGGCTTAGCCCAGGTGGAAGACCCTGGGCCCTGTCTTCCTATCCTTTACCTTCCCCCGTCTCTTCCAAGTGCCCCAAACAGAAGGACCCTCAGGGGGCCGCCAGTTAACCCCACTGCTCTGTACAGCACGGAGAAAGCTGAGGCGCAGAGGGGGCCCGGTGGGTCCGCAGGTGGGGAGACGGGGTCCCCAGCAGTTTGCCCGCTCCGTCAGGCGGTGCTTCCCTGCAGCTCAGAGTGGCAGAGCAGGCCCAGGGCTCGAAGGCGGCCTTGAGGGCACTGCAGACCCCACTTGGGGCCAGGACTCAGTAGGGAGCTTGCGGGCGGGCCGTCCTCCTCTCCCCCCCTCCCAGATGCTCCGAGACCACTGCAGCCGGGACAGCAGGCGTTGTGCATCTCTCTCCCTAACAGCAGCTGTTTTGTTTCTGCTTCCCCTTCTAGGGAGAGCCTGGGGCCGTGGGGCCCGCTGGCCGGGAAGGGTCACCGGGAAAAGATGTGAGTGTGGGTGTCCTCCTGTGGGGCCTGGGCCTGTGGGAGGAGGGGGTGTAGAGGACGTGCGTCACTGAAGGACCAAGAGATGCCCAGGAACTGGACTGGGGGGCTGGTGCCACTGTGGAGAGAGTCACGGGCGAATTCCAGGAATCTGCTGGTGATGCCTCACCTTCCAGCACCACGGGCTGCATGAGTCCTCCTTGGGGTCCCGAGGAGGCCCCGGGTCTGGGCTTCCGGCTAAAAGGGTTGGTGCCCATGCCATATGACAGATAAGGAGGCTCTGCTGAATCCGTCATGATTTGTCTGTTGACCTCAGTGATGCGCGAGTTGGATCTGGCCTTACGTGGACTCAAGTGGCGTTTCAGAGTCTCCCCAGATTATTTCTCCATCTCCAGTGTTCTGTAGCTTCATGGATCCATCACGGCACCGCTGTGTACCCCTCACCTGCTCTCACCGACTCGGGGTCAAGTCAGGGTGGGACGAACCATCTTTTACCCCAGTCGTACGAATAGAAAAACTAAGACCCAGAGAGGTCAGGAGACTTCCTCATGGTCACACAGAGTCAGAGGCAGGAGGAAGCAGTGTGGAGTCCAGATCTGCCAGCTCCGCATCCCCACAGGGCACTGGCCTTGGGACGTGACAGCCTGCAGGGCCATCTGACACGTGAGGACACAGCTTGGCCTCCCGGGAGTGGGTGCTGGGCCAGGAGCACGGGCACACGGTCCTCAGGTCCAAGGCGGCCCCATGCCCGCCCCCTTGCATCCTTCAGGACCTGCCTTTAACCCCTGGCGAAGTGCCCTCTGCCCCTTGGTTCTTGTCCTGTGTTGTCTCCTTGGCTGACCTGTTGTCATGAGACGATGGAGCAGGGAAGGGTCTTAGCAGAAATCCGATCTCGTTCTTGTGCTTTTCCTGAGCAGGGGGACCCATGTCACCAACCCCAGCCTACTGTGAGCAGGCCCTGCACTGAGTTCAAAGCAGAAGAGCTGCACTGACCCCAAGCGAGGCCTCGCCCCAGCCTATCCCCCAAAGGTGCCTCTCAGGTGCTGAAGGGCAACTTGAGCATCCTGGTCTTGCCAACCCCGCTCACTTCAGTTTACAGCACAGGGCACGAGGGGAGCTCCCCAGGCAGGGGGGTGGTTGGGATTCAGCTCTCCCAGGAGGTCAGGCTGCAGCTGGGACAGGAGCCCAGGATGCCAGCCCGTGGTGCACATGCCTTCTTCCCCCCTTCTCAGCTCTCTGACTTGTAATTTAAAAACTCCATCTTCTGGGGTGTTCTACAGTCTAATTTGCGTAGGAGCATGGCCAAGCTTCTGTTTTTTTCATTCATTACACGGGGAGAATTACAGCCCTGTCAGGAGTGTGCCTGGAAGACCACGTAGGTGGTGGCGGCGAATCCCCACTGCTTGGCACCCTGGAAGGTTCTCTACACCCTCCAGGTGGAGTTTTTCTTACTGTGAGGACTGAGGCAGGAGTGGCCCCAGGTGACTGTCCAGTGACTCAGGGAGAGGACACCAAGAGAAGTTCTCTTCCCTGTTACCTGCCTTAGTTCCAGATGGAGCCCCCCGAAATCCCTGTGGGGACAGGGATTTATTCAGCTGCAGGAAGTGAGTTTGTCCGTATTCAGAATAACTGGTGACTGATGATGAGACGGCTTGGGCACCATTTGTTGGTCCTCTTGGGTAACTGGGTGAAGTTTGGTCCACATTTGAAACTGTGTCTCTGCCGTCTTCACGCGGCAACTCTGGATAATGTGATCTCTCTCTGTTCCAGGGTGACATTGGACCCACAGGGCCACAGGGTCCCCGAGGACTGAGGGGCTTACCGGTGAGTTCTGCTTTGAGACTAACCTGCTCCATGCTTTGGCAGGGCCTGCTACCATGGTAATATTTGGTTGGTTCATCCTGGTACAGCCCTATGTGTTGTTAAACAAATGACAGGATGTCTTAGCAGTTGGTAAATAGCCATTGCCCTAAGCCCCCCGAGTGGCCTAGGGCACACTCTCCAGGCTCTTTTCTGGGACCGCCTACCCACAACCCGGAAACTTAAAAGGTGCCACTCGGCATGGCAGGAGTGCTGTAGGACTTCCCCTCCAATCATGCTCTAGCTTTAGGGCATTCTGGCGTTCAGGGCATGCTCTGTATGAGTTCACTAGAGCTGTCATTGCAAAGAACCACAGCGCAGTGGCTTAAACAACGGAAATTTATTGTCTCTCAGGTATGGAGGCTAGAAATCCAAGACATTTATTGTCTCACTGTTCTGTAAGCTAGGAGTCCAAGATCAAGATGCCAGCAGAATCGGTTCCTTCTGAGGGCTGTGAGGGAGAATCGTCCCTCAGAAGGCCTCTCTTAGCCTCTGGTGGTTTGCAAGCAATCTCTGGCATCCTTGGCTCGTGGAAGCATCACCCCAGCCTCTGCCCTCATCTTCACATGGTATTCTCCCTGAGGACGTGTCTCTGGTCCAAATGTCCCCTTTTTATAAAGACACCAGTCATATTGGATAAGGGGCCCATCCTACTCCAGTATGACCTCATCTTAATTAATTATGTATGCAAGGACCCTATTTCCAAATAAGTTCATGTTCTGACATACTGAGGATTAAGACTTCAACATATGGATTGGCGGTGGGAGGACACAATTTAACTCATAACACGCCATGTGGTTAATAAACATTTTGAATATTATCTCTGCCCGTACATGTACTTAAGTTAATCTTTCTCTTATCCAAGAGCAGCCTGAGCGAATATGGGAGAGGGATGTAGAAGATAGATACTTACATTCCCGGTTCTGTGCCAAAAGAAGCACCTGCCTTATCCCATTTAACCCAGGGCCCTTATCATAGGGGCTGTTGTAGTGTATAATATGTGCCTGTACATATGAGCATAAATGTGACCCATGATAATGGTGCGAGGACTCATACAGGATGGAATGTTACAAAGTAAAGAGAAAACTCCCTCTTTATCCCCTCATCCCACACTCCAGAGGGAGCCACTGTTAATAGCATTTTGTGTATCTTTGAAAATATTTTCAATACACCTACTAGCATATAGACAGAATGCATGCTTCTTACACACTTCATCTTTGCAACTTGCTTATTTTGCGTAGCTTGTGTGCATGTGCGTATATTTTGAATGAGTAATGGAATCAATGAATGAGTGAGTAAACCTGTAAGGCAGATAGATATATGGGCTTCCTGGGTCTAGGTTACACAGCTGGCAAGAGCTTCCGGGGGGGATTTAAACCCAGGACTTTCTGACATCATATCCGATGTTCTCCACCTCTCGTGGCCGTGGCCGTGAGCTTTGTCTTCAGGCTCCTACGGAAGGAACGTGGGGGGCAGGTCACATGTGTTTGACTCACCAGGTGGAGCCCCACTCTTCCCTAATGGGGCCACAATGACTCACATCCAGCCCCCCATCCTGAGTCGGCGGTCTGTGAGGGTTCAGGGTGCCCTCCGTGCCCGCGGTCTGTGATCCCCAGGGGCCAGAGGACGGGCGCGGACAGCCTTCTGATCAGGGCGCGGGGCCTGTGCCGCCCGGTGGCCCTGTGCTGTCCTGGGCCTCCCGTCCTCTGGGCAGGCAACCCGCCTGTGGTCTGCATAGTGATGGAAGCCGAGTGCACTGGGGGCCTGGCCGCTTCTCCGTCGCCTCAGGGTAGCGTCCCTGCTCAGGGGTGCCCACCCGCTTGGCTTCATACTTTCTACTCTCCAGCAGCAGCTCACTGTCTGACATGCCCTGTGCTCTTCCTAGGAAGTGGTGTTTGTGCATTCAGCGAGCAGGCAGTGGGTTCAGCGCAGAGCGAGGAGCTGGCCGGTGCCCTGTATCCATTCTCCCACTGAGTGAGGTCAACCCGGGGACCCCCTGGGGGCATCACGCCATCCCCGTAGGCACACGCAGGAGACCGGCCCCCAGCTGGGCCCCTCGGCCGTGACAAAAACCCCAAAGCCCAGGCCCTCTGGGGCGTGCGTCCCCAGTGTGGGTGCTTTTGCCCCAAGGGGGAAAATGTTGGTTTTTGGGGTGCCAAAAGCTCCTACTTTTTAGTGTCAAGCACAGATATGCATATGGAACAGAAGTAGATACACGGTATAGCGGTGGCGTTAAATTCAAATGGAGCAGGTAGGGAAGAACTGTGAGTGGGCACCTGGGCGGGAGCACTGACGGCAGAAAGGTGGAGAAGCCCCGCTCCGGAGCCCCACCAAGGAGCGGCTTCCACATCTGGGCTCTGGCTGGAGTGAAGCCCCCTGGGCTCGGTTCCTGGCTGTCCTCCTGCTTGTCACGTGCACTGGGTGTTTCTTCACCTCTCCAGGCCTCAGTTTCCTCATCTGTAAAGTGGGGGAAGTTGTGAGCACCGGCGAGTTAATCCAGTGAAGCGACAGGACAGTGTCCAGCACTCAGAGTGCGCCCGGGAGGTGACCATCACCCGGCCTCGCGCGGCCCTCTTTCTGGAGGGGGCGTCTGGCTCTTGGCTCTGGCCTCCCTCCGAGAGGGCGCAGAGTAAACCCCGATGAATGCAGATGCGTGCGAGGGCACAGGGAGGGGGAGGGGAGCGGCGTTTGGGAACAGTGAGTGCGGCAGGACAGGAGGCCGGTGGCAGCCCAGGTGAGGCCGCGGACAGCCTCGGGCACAGCCTGCAGGAGGCGGGCTTGGCCCTGAAGGCCTGAGGCCCCCAAAGGCAGGTTTGTGGTTTTCTAACTTGCTCCCCTCAATCCTGAGGAACCTCCCAAGGCATCCGTAACCAGCAGTCAGCTGCTAAAGTTTCCCAAATGCGTGTGTTCTTGGACACGTACTACCAGGTTCCAGGTTATTTCCCTGACAATCACTCTCACTCACCTGGAGCCGACATGCTTTCCTGAGTGAAGAGGAGGTTCCTGGCCACCTCAGCCAGTTCACATGGCCTTGAACCAGACCCTGAGTGCGTGTGGAGGGCCTCCAGGAAGTGTGGGCGGAGTCCAGTCCATTGACATAATTCACTGCCTGAGCTCCCCAAACCCTGGGCCAGGCACTCTGACCGTCCTGCCCACAGAGGAGAGAAGGAGGCGCAGGGAGGTCGAGTGCCTTCCCAAGGCCACACAGCAGGTGAGCGACAGAGCCAGCATTTGGACTCAGCAGTCTGGTCCAAGAGCCTGCAGCTTGAGCCCGCCTGGCCCGTGTGTGCTAGAGTCCCTTGGCAGGAAGGTCACCTGGTGGGAAGGAGTGGGCAGGAGTTTGGAGCTCAGGGCCGTTGGGGAGGGAAAGCTGTGGCCTCCATTTCTGAGTGGCACAGACACCGAAGGGGCTTCATGAGGACAAATGGGACGTGAGGAGGCCTGTGGCCCAGGAGGGAGCAGGTCTCAGCCCCAGTCGGCCTCTAGCAAACCGACAGGTGACAGTTGGCTGCCCAGAGCCGCCCCTCCCTCTGTGCACGGCCGCCTGTGTTGGCACCGTGTGTTAATGTGTCTTGGCCCTTATTCTCTAGGCGAACAGAGGACCAGAGGGAGGAGGAGGAGAGATATAATTGCCATCGGGATGAGCCAGAGCGCATATTTTTAGCGGGACGCAGATGGGCTGCTGGGTGGGTGCGGGGAGGTGCAGGGCAGCGCCACTGTGCCTGGTCGGACGTCACACGCGGTCACAGACACCGACAGGCCTGTCCGATTTCAGCACTCCCTAGCCCCGCGATCCCAGGCAGGTCCTGTGCTTTCTCCGACCCTCGGTTTCCTCATCTGTGATGTAAAGGCATCCGTGCACGCTGCACGGTTCCTGCAGGGTCTGGTGAGATGAGGCACGTGAATCACCCACGATCACACGTGCACGTTTTAGGCACAAGGAGGAAGCCCTGTTTATGGTCACTGTTTATGATCCCCAGCAAGCCATACCTTTAATGAACATGGGGTGGGGGCGGTGCCGCCAGGGTTCAAACCTCAGCCCCTTCCTTTCTATCTCAGGAAGGTTGTTCAGCATTTCTGTGCCTCAGTTTCCCCATTTGTAAAATGGCGACGTCTGCTCTGTCGTGAGCAGTGAGTGAGTTAATGCGTGTGAAGCCTGGCACGTAGGAAGCACCCGGCAGTGTTAGCGACTTTTTACTGTCACCTGTTTCCAGGAAGCCAACTCATCTGTAAACGTGTGCTTCACAGGTTATAGGATGTTGGCGCCTGGTGGTTCAGGGATCAATGCAGCATGGTCTCCTGTGACGTTCTTGGTTCATTCATCTAGCAGAGCGCCCGCCTCCTGTGTGTGGGTGACACGTGCCAGATGCTGGGCGTGGACACAGACAAGGCAGGGAAGAGAACCAGCGAAAGACACAGCCGTCTGGTGGGGAAGGTCCTGAGCGGGAGGAAAGTGAGGGCGGTGGCGTGACCAGCTCGGCTGAAGCTGCCCTGTGGGTTTTGGGCTTACTAGGAATTTGTCTGTAGCTTAGGAGCATTCTCGAACTTTCTGATTTTTATGCTACCAAGGATCTTACTGGTTAAATGTATTTATTCAAATTACAAATGGGCGCAAAATACCCATCAAGTTAGAGAGTGTTATGGATGTGAGTCTGTCCTGGAATCTGGAGTGAGTGGACCTTCCACCCAGTAGCCGTGTGATTCTGCACCAGCCACTTTTCTGTGTCTCGATATCTTCATCTGTTCAACCCCGTGGTGACCATCATGGAGGAGGAGGATGGGATAAGGGTAGGGGCATGCATTCCAAGCTGAGAACAGCCCACGGTGATGTGAGCACTTTTGTTTGTTCCTTAAGTCAGCATCTGAGTGGGGAGGATGAACGGATAAGTGAACGATGTGGTCATGATTCTTTACTGTGCCTGGGCATCAATCACCCACCCAGGATTTTTCATGCACATGAACTCATTTAATTACTTATTATTTATTACGAGTTAAATATCCCAAGCTCCTTTTACAAGCCGAGAAACATCCTCTAAGTGATGGCTTGGAGCCACGCTGCTCTGAGTAACAGCTCTATGTGTGAAAGCAGGCCCTCCGCACCCAGCAGTCTCTCTGTTCCACTGTCCTGCTCTGTGAGGTCCTGGCAGAGCATCCTGGCAGAATCCTGTCTTCTGTTTCTTCCACCAGGGTAAGAACGGATCGCCTGGATCTCCAGGAGACCACGGCACTCCAGGCCAGCCCGTGAGTACTGTCCCACTGCTGTGATGGAATCAGGGCAGGCTTTGAAAGGGTGTGTGGTGTACATCACAGACTGTCTGGTCCCTGTTTCCAGAAGCCTCGGTGGGAAAATACGGTGTTTGGCTGGCAGGAATAGGCTGGAGGCAAGAGGAACTGCGAAGGATGTCTCTCAAAGTTTAAAATACACATGATTATGCACTTGGCTCTCTGTTGTCTACAACCATAGACATCCAACAGGACAAAACTATTGAAGACTAAAAAACAAATGTGTAATAAGGTTGCATGGTAGTTGATTGATGTTTTTAGATGATGGAAGGACAAGGTCAGGCTGACCGACCCTTAGCATCTCAGACAGGGTAAGGGTGCATCATGGGGACGCGTGTAACACAGGTTCGGCTGAAGAGGGTCCTCCTGCTGGTGAGGAGGTGATAACGAGAGCTAACAACGGGTAGGTAGTAGAAAGAGGGTGGCATGAGTAATCAGCAGAGTCCTGGTCACTGGGTAGCAGGTTCGGGATTTGGGGTTCAGGTCTGGTAGATGGGGAGACGTGGTGGGGAAGATTGGTCCTTGATGGGGTCTAGGGGTGGATAAGTGAAAGCCTGTCCGCTAGTCTCCTCCCAGCCCAGCCTCACCGTATATTTATTTGGTAAAATTGGCAGCCCTGTTGAGAAGGCCACATTTATGGTGTGTTGTTCAAGCGACAGATGCGTGGGGTAATGGGCAGAACAGTCTGGCCAGCTGACTGTTGTCACTGTGGAAATGAGGGTGACCAGTCAGTCTTGATTTCCCAGGAAGCTTCCTGGTTGTAGCACTGAAAATCCTGCATCCTGGGAAACCCATCATTCCCAGGCAAACAGGGCCTGGTGGTCCTGATAGAACCCCATCTTCCTGTTGGACCAGGGACAGCCGTGTTAAGGCATCTAACTCCTCAGCACACGTAGTGACGTTCCTTAGGAACCGCTGTGGGAGTCTTGTCACCTCTGCTGAGACGTCACAGACAGGACGGGATTGGGTCCTGAGGCTGATCCGTCCCCAGTGCAGAGCTGACCCCAGAAGAGCTGACCCGCATATGGTGGCTGCCGAGAAAGGTTAAAACTGAAATTCCCGAACACCTTTCCCCAGAAGCGAGCCTGCCGGACCGTAGGACTTGCTGGCCGGTGGGGAAGAGGGACACTGCCTCTTCAGGAGGTTACTTGGAGGGGCCGCATACACAGCAAGGTGTTTTGTTAAATGCTTGTCCCAGTTTGTTTCTGTCGCTTTGAATGGGAGAGCCGTTGACTGTTTACAGGAGATTCTCCCGCACCCCATGGGGTATTCACAGTACCCCCTGTCTCTCCCTAACCCAGCCCCTCCGTTACAGGAAAGGGGTCGTCTTCTGTTTTGTTCACGTGCCAGGCCTTCAGAGTACAGAGGGGTTACGAGGTTTCTGAATCTTCTTGAATTGGCACTTGACCTTGAAGAATTAATGACCTGCTTTCCCTCTGCAGGGCCAGAAGGGAACCAGAGGAGAAGACGGCAGCCCAGGGCTCCCTGGCTTCCTGGGTCCCAGTGGGCCGCAGGTGAGCATAGAACCCTGTTGGGGCATATCCCCGGCTGGGCCATTGATCGCTGTCTCTGCTGGAGCGTGACTTGGGTGAAAATGTCTGTTTTAAAGACAGTCGTGTTATCTGCAACGTGCCGATGCAGCAGAGCTCACTGATATTTTGTTCTGTGTCGTAGGGTGAGCCGGGAGAGAAGGGAGTCCCAGGCAAGGAGGCAAGTACCGTGCACCCCTCTTCTCCTCTTCGTGACCTTTCCTGTGGGAGACACAGGCTCACTTCATGGGCGGGTGACACGTGCTGTCTCATGGGGCCCTGGGCCTAGCAGGGCTCCCACACTTGCTTCTGTGTTCTGCTGTTGCTGTCTGGAAATCCTAATGCTTTCTGAACTAGGGTCCACATTTTCACTTTGCGTAGGGCCCACCAGTTAGGGAGCTGGTCCAGGGGTGCCATCGTGTTACGACCCAGACCGTCATCATCTCTCACCTGGACGTTTGCAGTGACCTCCTAACTGGCTTCCTTGTGTCCGGCCTGCCCCCTGCCCCACTCCCTCCCCACTCCCTCCCCACTCCCTCCCCACTCACCAGCCACAGTGGCCTTCGTAGGACAAACGTGAGATCATGTCAGTTTCTAGTTCAAGCCTCGGCTCTGTCCTCCCCTGGCTCTGTCAACAGAGATGCTCCAGCCCTGGGCACCTCCAGACCTCAGGATGAGCGGGGGCAGGCATGGGAAGGCACGTTTCAGGAGCCACAAGGCCAGGGTGACCGGCGTGTGGACAGCGGGAGGGCGTGACCAGGGCCGGAGCAGGACTCTTGGAGGACCTGCCTTCTCCAGGACACCTTGCCCTCAGCACACAGGCTCCGAGAAGAACCGAGAAGGGCGGAGAGAGATGCCCGCGCAGATGGGATGGCCCTGGTTGAGTGACCACCTTCCTTTGGTTTCATTGCAGGGCGCCCCTGGGAAGCCGGGAGAGCCGGGACCCAGAGGAGAAAGGGTAAGTGGGGCAGGGGGACTGTGTCCAAGGCTTTAGGAAGCAGCCTGGCCTGGGGAGCGGCTCCTGTGGTGGCTTCTCTGTTCTCTCTTCCCCCCCCCCCCCGGAAATTTGTGAACCCCCAGCGGGAGGCTTTTCCCGAGGTTGTAGTCAGTGATGTTGGCTTTTGTCATGGTTTTTTGGTTGTTATTTTAAGGAGTAAAGTCATCGCAATTACGAATTCAAAGGCAAGCATGCCCAGACTTTGACAGATTTCCGTCTCTCCTCTCCGTGTGCGAACGCCTGTGTGTGACACGCTTGGAGCCCAAAGTGCCAATTTGCCAGGAGCCAGATTTGTTCCTGGAGGTGACAAGGGAACAGATTTTCCCATAATGAATCGCCTTGGCGCTGCGCTCAGAAAGCCTTTCTTTACATTGCATTCCTCCAAAAAACAACAGGAAAAAAAAAAAAAATCACTTTTTTTTTTTTTTTTTTTTTTTTGGAAAAAACGCCGGTGAGGGGAGGGGGTGTTCTCTCACCGCTGACAGCTGCTGTTCCCTCCAGGGAAATTAGACATCTCCTCTGCCCGGAGTCCTGCACTTGGTCAGCCGTCACTCCGTCCCACTGTTGCCCGACACGGACGGCACCGCCACCCCACTCCGACCCTCCGTTTGTTTCCCGTGGTCCTGCAAAGAATTTCTCTCTGCTTTCCTCGCACGTTGGATGGGTTAGGAGCTGGCTTTGCCTGCAGGCCGGAGCAAAATGGAAGCAGAGAGTGTCAGGGATTCTCACCCCCCCAGATCTCTCTCCCTCCTCCCTTCCCAGTGACTTTCCTTCCCATGGCTGCTGGTTCCTGAGCGTGGAGCCGGGGGAGGGGCTGTAGCGGGGAAGGCACTGAGGGTCTTGCCACCCAGCAGCTGGCCAGCTCTCCCCGGGGAGCTGCTGCGTGTGGGGCGTGGCTGGGGTTTTGGTTGGGAGCCGGGGAATTCAGACGGCAAGTATGAATCTTCTGGAATACCGAATCAGTACATAGAATCTTCTCGAATACCGAGTCAATAATGGCGAGTTGCCTTCCCTGGTTAAGTTGCCTTCCCCTGTTTCGTGGAACGTTGCCAGATAGCGGTCAGGTTCCCCGTGCCTTGGACTCCAGAGAACATTTGAAATGTGGGACAAGTCCTCCCACGGCAAAGGGAGGTTGAGACGTTTAAAGAATAGGAAATGCCATACCACAAGCCTTGGCATTGAGGTGCACGAAGCACCAGGACTCTCCTAGACCCCTAAACTTGAGATCACCCACGGATGGCAATGTCCCCATGAAATGCATCACCTTCGAGAAATTTAGGTGACCCCCTCAAATCTGGCTAAATGCCTTTTTTAATTCACTGCCCTTTCTGTTATTGTTGAAAAAGCAATACAGACACGTAGTTAAACAATACAAATTGCAGAAAAGTGGCTGCAGTGACGACTAGGTGCCCTTCCACCGGGCCCTCTGGTCCCCGTCCCCTGCCCAGGTCGGTCGCTGTACACGTCCTCTGTATCTTGCCCTAGTCCGTGCGCGCAGAACCACGTGGGGTGTGCGTGTCAACATGCGTATTACTAGATCCCCGGCAACATATCAGACTTTTTCCACTGTTTTGCTCTTTTCGTTTTTCGTTTTTCATGCGTGTATGTGGCAGATGGTCTCATAACTGCACCGTCTTCCTTTTCCGTGGCTCTAGGTCACGCCCATAGCCGTGTCCCATGTCCGGTTACCATCTGTGGCTCGTCTTTTTCTTGCTGTTTCCCCCCCTCTGCTGCCTCCAAGCGGTGGAGTTTTTACACCCTGAGGCTGTTAGCGTGGCCGCCGTATTTTCAGACTCTCCGACCACTGAGGCTGGCCGGTCAGACACCCAGTAGCAGATAGGGCAGAGGAATGGACCGTCCGGTGGTTGCCATGGCTCCCAGATCATTGATCCAGGACTTCAGTCCTCGGGCCAGCGATGGGGAGAAAGCGGTCCCAGGCAGTGTCATTCTCTGCGGGCCCCCTAGGGCTGAGAGGAGGGGGCAGATTCCCTGCGGGTGAGACACCTCTGGCTGACGAGCGCCACCATCCCTCCAGCTGACGGAGAACAAAACTGGGCCTGAAGTGGGCCAGCAGCTCCGGCAGTCGGGCTCAGCGGCTGGCCTTCTCTAGCCAGGCAGGTGGAGCTGCGCTACGGGGACAGAGCACGGGATTGGGATTTGGAAATCAGAGCTCGTGTCTTGTCCTCTGCAGACCACCAGTGTGATGTGGGCAGGTAGCTTTGTCTCTCTGGGCCCTCGTGTCCTGGTCTGTGCCATCAGACTTGAGTCATGGGCCTGCCAGGGCCGAGGTCCCCTTTCCACCGCTGAGGAGGCAAAGGGCCGGGAGAGTCCCTCCTGCAGCCGCACGTCTTGTCTGGCCTGGGGGCACCTCCTAGGCCTTTGCTCACTGAAGCACTTCTTTCCTCCCCTAGGGAGATCCTGGCATCAAAGGTGACAAAGGACCCCCCGGTGGGAAGGGCCAGCCTGGAGACCCTGGGATCCCAGGCCACAAAGGTCACACAGGCCTAATGGGCCCCCAGGGACTACCTGGGGAGAACGGGCCGGCCGGGCCGCCGGGGCCCCCGGGCCAGCCAGGATTTCCAGGACTGAGGGTAAGGATATTGGCGATGCCTCAGACTTGGGGCTCCTTGGGGCTGAAGGGGAAGCCCGCGAGGTGTGTGGGCTTCAGAGGGACCAGGTTACAGATCCCAGGAACCTGCGTGACCCGGGGCAGGTTACTTCTCCTCCCTGAGCCTGCCCTTCCGCATCTGCCAAAAGGGGAGAGGAGAACCTCCCTCCCGACGGTCCGCTGTGATGGTTGAAGGAGATAACACGCATGGCTTACGAAGGGCTCCAGAGTAGTCCCTCTCTCTCAGTGTGCTGCATCCCCGAGGCTCCACTCCTCGGGCTGTCGCGCCCTTCTGCCCCAGGACCCGGTACCGCAGGCCACTGAGAAGATGCAGCCAGATCTCAGTGACCAGAGCTTCCCGCGGGGACGGCTGGCTGTCCATCCCGTGCCCGGCTCTGCCTCTCTCCTGTCTGCCTGTCTGGGGTACTCGTTCTTCCCTTTGGGTCTAGCTTTTCCCAAATGTAAAAGGAAAGGCTTGTTTAGAGCAGTTTTTTTTCTTTGAACATACTGTATTCTCGTGGCAGATCTCTGATTTTTCACAGACTTGTAGCATCGGCACACGCTGGCTGTAGAGAGATAAAGGCAGAGCTTGGTGGACGTGTCAGTGGGGGCTGGTTGCCAGGTCCCCGTGACCTCCCCACCCCGCCTCTGCAGCCTGCGTGGCCCGCGGGGGACCCTCCGGTTCCTCAGAGCACAGGCTTACATGGTCTTCAGTGCCCCCACCTGCTCTGAGGTTCTGTGTCACTGTCCCTGCCAGGGCGCCCGTGGCCAGCCTGAGCTTCCACCACCGTGAAAGAGGCCAGGCAGCCAGATCCTGTCCCTCGGCCAGGTGTGGGTGCTGGCGGACTCAGTGGGCTTCCAGAAGCCCCCCACCCCTCCTCCGAGTCTTTGCCAAGTTCTCCTGCTGCTGTGGGTAGTGGTGGACATTCTGGGACTAACCTAAAAGATTATTGGCCAGAAAGGCAAACAAGAGAATAAGGGCACGGAGCCCATCTCACGCTGTGCCAGACGCTGGGGCTGCGGAGATGAGCACAGTAAAGCCCCCAGCCTTGGGGGTGGACACCGCCCCGAAGGGCTCTGATGACGAGGGGGGAGCCCACTGCGGCAGCAGGTCTGCTCGTGGATCTGTCTAAGAATCGCACGTCGCCATGGGCACCTGGAGGTGGCGCCCGCCTTCTCTGACCCCTGACCCATCGGTTTCTGTGACCAGAGCAGGGCAAGCCAGACCCTGGGGACCAGAGCAGCCAAGTGACCAGTGGGAGGAAATCAAACACGATTTCACGCAGGAGGCAGCCTGTGAGCGGGTCCTGCAGGAAGACGGCGCTTTGGCAGGGAGAGATTCAGAGCAGACCTCCCGGGTCCAGAGCTGGGGAAGGGGTTTGTGCAGGAAGGAGGGGGAGCGGGGGCCTCAGAGAGAAAGGGGTCCAGGTCACCATACATGACGGGATAACGCCGCCTGCATGGCGGGGAGCGGGGAGGTGGTTCTGGGTGTAAAAGGGATTGAACTAGGGAGCTGTGGTGTAGGGAGCTGTGACTGTCGTGGCTTCCCGAGCCATCGGAGGTCTCAGGAGGCGAGGGTTCCTGGGAAGATGAACAACTCCGCCTTCCCTCCCTCCTAGGGGGAGTCTCCATCCATGGACATCCTGCGGCGGCTCATCCGAGAAGAAGTGGAGAAGCAGCTGGAAAGTGAGTAGCTGGGCTTTATCACAGCCCTGTAGGTCGGGTCCTGGGTGCTTTTAAGAGCCCCAGGAAGCAGCTGGAAAGTGAGTACCTGGGCTTTATCATAGCCCTGTAGGTCGGGTCCTGGGTGCTTTTAAGAGCCCCAGGAAGCAGTCCTTCAGGACTTCTGCAGCCTGGTTGGAAAAGGCAGCCCAAGAGCAGCTCCAGTAGCAATCAGGGTCGAGGCACACCTTGCAGGCTCCAGCCAGCCTCATCTGGCACAGATCCTGCTCCAAGCTTCTCTTCAGGGAAGCTTGAATTGCCACTGCTTGATTACCTCTAGGAAGCTCACCATCTACAGAACAAGCTTCTCATGATCATTTCTTCTGTGCACTCAGTTGTATATCTAATGAGGAAGCAGCTTCGACAGGCCTGCAATGGGCCTCTTAGAACTCACAGCCCGGGGAAGAGACAGAGATATAAACAGACAAGGCGGCTTCAGTACAGTGAGAAATTCCTGCGGTTTAATTTGGCACAGGGGGTGTTGAAGAGGATGGATGAAAGTACCTAGGATAGCTCAGGGTGCGGACAGGTGAGGAAGGGCTTCCTGGAGGAGGGGCCATGTGAGCTGAAAGCAAGGACAAGATCCCAGGCCTTTGGAACAGCATGTGCAGAGACCCTGAGGGGGGCCTGAACACACAGTGCTTTCAAGGAACTAGAATCCTCTTAATCCTACCGCACTGGATTTACTGTGAAATCTCAGTCTTGCCTGAGCCCCATACACAGCAGGTGCTCAGGAAGGGAGAGAGATGGGAAGGTAATAGTAATAACACCAGCATGCAGGGCCGGCCCTATGTCGGGTGGAGTCCTCAGCACTCACACATGTTAACTCGTGGAAGCCTCGGTGAGCCTGTGAGGCGTGTATGATTGTTAGGATCAGAGAGGCTAAGGAACTTAACTGAGGCCGAAGAGCTGGGAAGTGTCTGACCAGGGTTTGCATGCAGGCAACCGAGCTGCAGAATCCAGGCTCTTAACCATCACGTTCTCTCAACCAGTGACCATCCCCACTGCCCTCTGTGTGGGAAACTGTTAGGGGAAGAAAGTCACAGACAACTCTGTAGTAAGGAAGATCGGAAACCCACTGCTATTCCCAGGCACGGATGGACAAATGGGAAGGACGTGTTTATTCATGGGGTGGTGTCTCAGACAGTTATTCTGCACCTGGCACATGCCAGACTCTAAGTGGGGTAGGGGACACAGCACCGAACAAGATGACCCTCTTTCCTGCCCTCTTGGGGTGCCCAGGTGAGCATGGTCTGTCCCCCTACGCAGGAGAACCAAAGACGATGCCCCGGAGTGGACAGCACAGAGCTGGGGTTGGTGGAAAGGAAACCAAAGGCTGGCACGGTGACTCCCACCCGGCGGGGTGGGTCCTGAGGGCTCCCGCGTGGCGGTCCCCACGTTCTGCCTTCCGAGGGTTGGATTAATCGGTGACAGGAAGGGCCTCCGCCTGTGAGGAGTGTCCAGCCCTTGGGCAGAGACAAGCCCTGTTTTGAACTAGTTTAACTGGAGCGTCTGCTGGGCTGAGTCCTTTCTTCCAAATAATCTTTTGAGGAGGAAACATCAGCTCCACTTTCAAGATGAGAGAATCAAGGCTCAGAGAAGTGAAGCGTGAGGCCAGCTCTCAGCGCTAGAGCACAACCCTCCCGCGCCCGTGCATGAGACGCCGGGGAGGAGCTGCCGTGGGAAGCCAGCCCAGCGGGCTGTCAGAAGCCCCCCGACTCTGCCTTGGTTCTGCCACCAAGGTACCGGGAGGGTGTCAGCATGCCTCTCTGGGCTGGGTCACACCCCCTGCAAGATGAAGGGCTTGGCCTGATTGTCTGGACCGTATGGCCAACAAAGCAGAAGCCGTTGGTGGCCCTCGGGTGGGCTCTGTATGCCCAGTGCAGAAGAAGGGCGTGGCGGCCGGCAGTTGGACCTCTGGGGGTTTTGAATCAATTCTGTAATCTTCATGTTTCAGACGCCTAAGGATCGTTAGTGATGTCATACCCAGCCCCTCATTTATAGATGAGGAACTCAACGCTTAGAGAGGAGTAGTCCCTAAGCTGCTCTGTGTAAGCCACTTAAATCCCACCCACCCCCACCGGCCTCAGTTTCCCCAAACTGACAGTTACAACAGCAACTTCTGCTGCTGCTATTACTGCCGTCAGTGGCGCCTCGATCACAGCCGCGATGTCCACGCAGAACTTAGCTTGTTCCAGGAGCAGTTTTCAACGCCTTGTCTCATCTGCTCCGTCCTCACACCAGCCCAGTGGGGTGGCGGTTATTTCATTGCATCCATTTTGCAGAAGAGACAACGAAGGCTAAGAGAGGTCAAGTAGCTCGCCCAGGGCCATGCAGCCGGCGGTGGCTGCCTTGGGACCCCGGCCCAGGCCGCGTGGCTCCAGAGGCCGTGGCTGTGTGTACAGGTGCCGTGCAGTGCGCTCTTGATGTCGTTGCTCTTGCTCTTGCTCTGCAGCTCTTACTGTCTCCCCGGGGCTGAGCTTGGCAGTGAGCTGCCATCCTGTCTTTGGTCCTTTATCCCTCCTTCATGAAATGTCTCTCTGTTTTTCCTACTCCACAGCCAAACTCGCCTACCTCCTGGCCCAGATGCCCTCAGCGCACACCAAGGCCTCTCAAGGCAGACCCGGGCCCCCAGGGCCCCCTGGAAAAGATGGGCTTCCAGGTCGGGCAGGCCCCATGGGGGAGCCAGGACGGCCTGGGCAGGGGGGTCTGGAGGGACCCTCTGGGCCCATAGGTCCCAAAGGTGAGTGAGGACCCAGGAAGGTGTGCTTTGTACACGACACGAGGGCTGAGAAGGAACCAGGGTGCGTGGCACGCGTGCCACTGAACATGCATGATTCAGCCTGTTCTTCTCCCCTACAGCCTGCCGACACCCTGCATTGTGGCATCACGTAATTTCTTCCTATGCAGAAGAGGGTTGCATACTTGACATTTTTGCAAAATGATGCTTCTGCCGGGAGGACTGAGTCTGTTTCCTCCTACTGTCTTTTCTCTCTCCATCTCCACTGCTCAAGTGCCAGGGAGTAGCACAAAATGCCCTCTTTTTCCCCTTTCGAGCTGGGAAGTCAGTGAGGAATAAGACATTTAATCTCCAGGCAAATGGGCGTTAAACACCAGCTCTACGTGTGAATCAAGTGGTTTGAGCTGAAGCTGGACATGACTGCCAGCTCTCCTGCCCTCAGAGAGGTGCCTCACCTGGACGCAGCTGCTCCCGGCAACAGGGAGTCTCTCCTTCAAGGGGCAGCGCCTGCCCCACTTAACACAGCGCACTGTGGAAGCAGGTCGGAAGGCACTCTCTTTGCAGGCAGACAGATGTGAAAGGGCAGGAAAGGGCATGAGCCCAAACTCACCAACCTGATCATTCAGCCTTTCTCTCTGGCAAGGAATAAGCATGGGGTGGGGAAGAAGCGGTGCTGTGATCTCAGCTGCCACTTGGTGACTGAGGTGCTGTGATCTCAGCTGCCACTTGGTGACTGAGGTGGGGGGAATGCATGCCCCTAACATCTTCCTCTTTCAATCTTCCATTCCTTAATTCTTTTTTTTTTTTTTTGGTTGCTGCAAGGTTTGTGGGATCTTAGTTCCCCGACCAGGGATTGAACCCACGCCCTAGGCAGCAAAAGCTCAGAGTCCTAACCACTGGACCACCAGGGAATTCCCTCTTAATTCTTTATTCATTGATTTATTCCTTGTAATGTTTCTCCTACTGAACTTTTTGTTAAGTGTGTGTCCAAGTCCTACTTCTTTTGGTTCGTAAAACAAAATACATGAAATCAATGTCAACAAGAAAACATAAAGCATAGAAAACATCAGACTATGACAAAAGACTGACCAAATGTAGTAATCATAACAATAAATAAGAGTGGCCTAAAATCTCCATGAACTAGCAAAATTTCAATTTGGATTACAAAAGAAAATATCATATGTTGCATACAGGAAATATTCTGGAAGCAACATAGCAAAAAAGGAATGATGAAAAAAAAGTTGAGAGAGGCAGTTTAATCAAGTTTGTGTAGTATTAACCCAAATATAATCTCAAATATCCTCCCGGGGGAATGGACCCTCTTTCTTCTGAACATCTATTAGGATTTTAAATTCCTGTGATTATTAGGACTTATCTGACTCTGCTTCACATTAGAATGTTCTTTGTGCCCTGCTTCATCTGTCTTATTAGAATTCAAGCTTCTTGAGAGTAGAGCTGTGTCTTATGTACATGCAGGTTTGTTTATCACCCAGCTCCTCCTTGATAAAGATTCAAGTAAAATGCTTTTAGAACATGGTGAAGAGTAGGCATATGTGAGTGGATGTGTATGGAAATATGTGTTTGTATACAAGAGAGTGTGGGTGTGAACATTTGGGTGCCTGTGTTTGATGTGTTCATCAGTGTATGCATATTTTTGCTAAAATATGTGCGAATGTACGTACGCGTATGTGTAATTGGGTAGTTACGCACTTGAGTGAAGGTTTACGTGTATATATGTGTATTTGAGCAAATGTTTAGAGGGAGTGTCCAATTATTTTGGTGTTCACATGGGTGTCTTTCTGAATGCAAGTGTGTGCTTGAGTGTGCGTGTGAGTGTGTGAACGGGAGCTAGGGGTGCGAGTGTGTGCTTGAGTGTGTGTGTGTGTGAACGGGAGCTAGGGGTCCGAGCGTGAGGGGCATGCGAGCCGTGGAAAGCACACCAGCAGTGCTGGCCCTGCCCCCCGCATGGCGGGGCTCCCTCTCTCTGCCACCATCCTGGGTCTCTACCATCAAAGCTGCATGTTTCTCTCACCAGGTGAGCGAGGAGCCAAAGGTGACCCAGGTGAACCTGGAGTTGGCCTCCGAGGCCAGGTGGGGCCTGCCGGGATCCCAGGTAGGAGCGGGCGCCGGGCTCGCAGGTTGGGGGGGGCCCTCCAGCAGGGAGTGAGCCGCACGGGGCGGCCCTCCCCGCTGCATCGCCAGGGGCCTTGGGAGCGGCTGGGAGAAAGGGCTGGCTTAACTACTGACGAGGCGGAACCCAGATTTGTTTTATTACATCTTTCTAAAACGTCAGCTTCTTGGCTCACTGTGCAAACTGTAGTATATCCCATGAGTTCCTGAGGTGTATCCCGTGAATTAAAAGTCCTGTGAAATGGTCCTGAAGAAAACTGATTTGGCCTTAAATAAGTCAGGACAGTGCTGGGAACCGTGCTTCTCTTTCAGACGTTCCTAGTACAAATTAACTTCTTTGGTGCAGTGCTAAGGGACCTTGCATAAAAAAATAATGTTTATTTCAGTTAAACCAACATTTTGCAAGCTCACTTGAATGTAGAATGCTTTTTCTTTCACTATGTAATTTAATACCCTGTCACTGTTCTCAGAACACATTTTGGAGAACGCTGGCCACATGGCAGGGTGGCCAGCCATCCTGGCCTTTCTGGGGCTGTGGGGTTCCTGGGACATGGCCCTTTGAGCTTTAAAACCTGAACAAGCTGGCCACCCTATCTAATGGCTGTATGGGACTAACTCTAGAACACAGCAGTATCGCATGCCAAGATGAGGTGTGGAAGAACTCAGACTGAATTGTTATCAAACTCCACCTCATTAAGGCTTCTATTTTTATTTAATTTTACTTTATATGATTCCCCGTGGTCATTTCTGAATATTAGGTCTGCAGGTCATTTTATTTTTAGTACTTATATCTTCTTGATTTTCCAAAGTTCCTATGGTGGAAATGTATTGTTATTCTCATGAGAGAAGATAACAAGACATACGTTATACATATCTGTGATAGCTTGCCTACTTTTCAATAGCTTAAAATATTAAGAATATTTTAAAAATAAGGCAATTCCAAATAAAGATTACAAGGCCAAACAGAAAGCATTGTGATGGGGGAGATAATTTTACCAACGTGAGGCTGAGATAATGACTAGATTTCAGTGTTTCCCACCTGAAGGAATGAACAACACTGCTGGCTCAAAACTCAGTCGAGGCATGAATACAATAGATTAAATAACTGCTACTAAAGCATGAACAGAATTCATGCAATGTCCAAAGATCATTTAAAGGGAAAAGTTTACTTTTTGTTTATTTTATGGAGGGACTCAGATTTTGTAACAAGGTGATTACTAAGACTTAAGGAAGAATATCACTGTTAAGGTTAACTACGACACTTAGCACTGAGCTTCCCAGTTGCCAAAGCAAAAAGGGAGATCGATTACCTATGACATTATGATGCTTAATAAATGGAGGCATGGAAGTTTGTTTCAAGTAAACAACCTAAATGGGAAGAGAATTTAAAAAAGGATACACGTATATGTATAACTGAATCACTTTGCTCTATACCTGAAACTAACACAACATTGTTAATCAACTGTACTCCAATATGAAATTAAAAGTTAAAGAAAAAAAAAGATTTAACCAACAAAAAAAGAAAATTTGTCTTAGGTAGTATTTTCTGGATCTAAATTTTGGGCTGTCAGTTACTTACTTCCTACTTACATTGTCTTTGACTCTGATTTGCAGAGTAGTTTAATGTAGTCCATGTATGTGGTTCAAATTTAACATATAGATAAAGCCTAGAAACTACAGAATAAATGGCACCATTTAGATATTGGCTAATGGAATGTGGCTAGGTATCTCCAAGGATACATGAATTGCGGCTGATGGTTAATGGGGAGGACTTGGTGTCCCAACTCAGATGCGTCTCCTAGAACCAGACACAGACAGTCTGGTTTCTCTTTTCCTTGTAACAGAGGATGCATTCCCTACCTGGCCTCCCTCTCCCCTTGTGTATTTCTCTCCTCTGGCACCCTGATTACTGTCCTAATCCAAACCGTTAAGGCAACCCTTTTCCTGCAAAGCAAGGTGTCCACATTTCCTGCTACCTGGTGTCCGTGTGGACCATTCTGATCTCTCCAGGCAGGGCGCCCAGACCATGGGGTGTTCTGAGGTTGTTGAGTCTTCAGTTCATACTGAATGGAAGTAGCGAGATCAGGGCTCATTTGCTGCAGAACAAACTTGAACCACCTTCTGTCTCTTTTGCTCCTTGGGCCAGGTCAACCCGGGGAACCTGGCTATGCTAAAGATGGGCTGCCCGGGGGTCCCGGTCCTCAAGGGGAGACAGGACCAGCTGGACACCCTGGCCCCCCAGGACCCCCCGGCCCCCCTGGCCAGTGTGACCCCTCCCAGTGTGCCTACTTCGCCAGCCTCGCTGCTGCTCGACCTGGTAATGTGAAGGGCCCCTAGAAGAGTCCCGAATGCCAGGAGACGGCGGTGGATTTCTGAAACTTGAACGCAGAGCCCGATGGGAAGCAGAGGTCTTGAGACATTTCAGCCTTGTGGTTTTTTTTTTTCTTTCTTTCTTTTATCATTTGTTTTTGTCTTATTTTCTTGAGAGACCTCAACATTATTAAAACCAACAGATGCTGCCGGTCGGTCAGATTATTATTATTATTGTTGTTGTTGTTAATTATTATTATTATTTCATATGGTAATGCTTTTCGAGTTTTTCCCCTCTCCTCTCAAGTTGGGAAAACTTGATTCGTGGGGCAGGGGATTGTTTGTTTCTCGTTCTTCTGACAGCCCCCATTTGAAGCGTAGCTGCCAGTTTTAAGGAAACTCTCGGTGCTATAAACCCCGACCAGACACTTGCCAAACTTACCTCTTTCCTCAAAAGGAAACTTTAAGAAAATGAGGCAATGGGCTTCTATTCTTGATTGTGCCCAGAGGTCGCCCAGGGAGAAATTATCCACCAGTCGCTACTTCCCAGGAGAGATAAGTAAAGCAGGAAGAGAAGGAGTTTGCAGACATGAAGAACATTCTCTCCTCCTGATGGAAAGTGCACGCAGAAGAGCACAGGATCCCTCCTCTGGGAGCCAACTCAGCGCCTCAGTGTTTCAAACCTGCGGAAGTGAAACACTGTCGCGTGGCTGGCAGCAGCTTCCTGGAATCCCACGTCTGCACCAAAAATGCGGGAGCCGGTGTGGAAAGAGTAGGCCCTGTGTGTTAATTTGGCTTCTGAGCCGTGGACAGAACTCCCCCCTGCCCCTCACTGTTGGTTTCACTCTAATTTTGAAATAAGGGGGTCCAGAGACCACTCCCATGTGTTTTCCTGATGGTGGGCAATTGGCCGGGGTGCTGGCCAGAGCTGGGAAATGTGTGCCTCCAGCTTCTGGCTCTGAAATAAATGGCATCGAGTGTGTGTGTGTAAATGACATGCCCAGCTTGAACAGGTGCTCAATAAATCCAAGTTTCCTTCTCTTCAGTTTCCCGTGACGATTCCTTTCTTATCGCCAGCATCTGCCCCGCGTAAAGCCCTCGAGGCCGGGGTTGCATCGTTTTCCCCGGGGGGCCCAGCCCAGAGCCATGGTCCAGTCCCCGTGCTGAATGCACACGTGGGTGAGCTAGTGCGCGTGACCGTGCCGGTTCCTGGGCAGCGTACTTATCCAGCACCTCCTTTTTATCACCTGTGTGCTAGATGCCTCTAATCAATTTAGGAACCCGGAGTACAGACATCCAAAGATGTTGGAAGGTTCCATACGTAGAGAAATATTGCCACAATTTAAAAATAGGATCCAAGACCTACTTCTCTCATCCAGTTGGTTGGAGCTGAATCTGGGGGTCAGTGGGTGTCAGGGTCCTCGGGAAGCAATGCCTGTCGGTGCAGGATGAGACGACCTCCTTCCTGGCTTTGCACGTCTACCGTCTCAGTTTATTCGCACAACCGTAAAAGACACAAGGGCGTTATTATAATATCCTTTTCTGTTTGAAGAAACAATCCCAAAGACCTTAGATACCCTCTAATCCAGTGACTTAAAAAAAATTTGACCATGACCCACAGCAAGAATACGATTTCTTTGTGCGTCAGTGTATGCATACCTAAATATAAAACTAGGAGAGCTTAGTGATAACGATATTTATCCTGACCACAAGGCCCTCTAACGTTTACTATTCTATTTCATTACAAAGATGCTCATCACAACCTACGAGTTGATGCCATGAGCCACCAGTGCGTTGCAACCTACAGTCAGAAGAACAGTGCTCTGGTCTAGAGGGAAACTGAGGCACAGAGAGAGCCTGTCTCGGGCGCAAAGCCTTGTGTAGAACCCAGTTCTCTGATGCCCTGAGCATCTTTCTTCTCTTCACAGTTCATTTTGCTTCTGTATTTTAAGCCGTCCATCATCTGGACCAAGAAGAAGGGTTTTATACAACAGAAGGAATGATCTGGGTGAGTCCACAGACTTCTTTGATTATTGGGGTTCTCAGACGCTCAGGTGGGGTATTGAGAGGGGCCGGGGCGCTCCTTCCCTGAGGATCTTGGAGTCATCCAGCTCCCCGTGTGGCTTGGGAGTGGCCGCGTTTGTGGGCAGCTGGGGGAATTCGTGGACTGTACTGAGTCCTTTCCAGGCACAGAGCTTGATGGGTTTCTGGAAATAAAGACTACTACCTCAGCAGCACTGAGTATTTTGGTAATTTCCAGCTTAAAATACATGAAAATGATAGGCAGGGAGGTGCAGGGGTGTGGGGTGGGAGTGGACCGAGAGGACAGCGCGCTGTGATTTCCATCTGCCTTGACAGGGCAGCTCCTTCTCCGGGGCAGCGCCTCCAAGACCGCGGCCTGGTTCCGGCGGGGCTCTGAGGGTGGATGTGTTGGTCACGCGGATGACGCTGATAGCATCTGGCCTGAGAACTAGAGAAAGTCAGTCACAGGTTGAAAGAAACATCACAGCAGTGTTTTTAAACCACCGAGAGCCCTAGGGGGCTACTGGAGGGGCCCTGCCAGTAGCCAGGAGGAGATGGGGTGCAAACGGGTGGGCTCCAGTGCCCCCCAGCCGGAGGAGTTCAGACTGCTCCTGTTGTGCGGTGGGCACCTAGCTTATGCTTTCCATGCTCGCCCTGCATCTCTTCGGCACTTCCCTGGAGTGGGCAGCCCTGTGTGGGGGGGTAGGGGTGCACCTTGAGCATCCCTCGAGGAGTTTCTCCGCTTTTTGGCCTTGTGGCTCTCTCTAACGCCCTAGAGGGCTTTTTGCCCAGAGGTGCAGGGGACTTAACGGCCCCTCGGGGTGGCGCTCAGCCAGTGGGGTATGGGAACCGCAGGAGAAAGGCCTCTGTCCTCCCTTACTTTGGCGAGAACATTCTGAAGTGCAACCTGTATGGCTGCTCAGACCGTGCGCAGGGGGACGGGCTCGGTGATGCGTCGCTATGGCTGTCCCCGCTCCCGGCTCAGACGCCCAAACAGCCTGTGCCCGCGGCCCAGGATCAGGCTCCGCTTCACGGAAACCCCACCGCGACGGGTCTCCGCAGACGGGCCCTCGCGAACACGGGATTCAGAGCCAGTGCAGGTGTTCTGGGGACAAGGACCCTGGGGCCTCAAGGGGGACGGGCCTGCCCCACGTGCTCGCAGCAAACGTGGGAGAGGCATGAAGGATCCCTGTCTACAGCTCTGGTTGGGGGCTCCTCAGCGGGCCATTTCCAGGTACCTGGGGACCACCAGGGTAGGGGCGCCCTCACCCGCCCTCAGCTGTTACCAGGTTGGGGCTGGTTCACGTGAAAGCTGCTTGCCCGGCCTGCAGGGTAGGGAGCCGCCCCCGGAGCCGGTTCTTGCCTCACACCCGCACCCGACCACCTTGCGGAGCCTCACGTGAGGTCACGGCGCTGGGATCCGGGCATCCCACACAGGCAGCTGTCATCCTGGGCAGCTCGGGTGAGAAGGTGGGGGGGTTGGTCTACACAGCAGGGCATCCCTTTCTCCCCACCCCACCGTCCTCCAGGACACTCTGCCAGCTCTCTGCTTCGGAGATCGGAACTCCCTTTTCAAGTCGAGAATATTTGTTTCTTCCTCTTTATCGCGGCCTGTTGAGAATTTGTCAGCAGGTGGCAGCGGGCACCCGTCTGGTCTCCTCCCCCAGCCTCTTCAGGGGTGGTTACTGCTGCATTTTGGTTGTACTGTTTCCCTAAATATAAAACCCAGAAGCCACAGTTGGGGGGCATCCCTCAGCAAGGTGACTGCGTGGGGCTCTGGTGTCCGTGCCGCCCACGGGAGGGGCCGAGGTCAGGGTGGGTTCACGGTCTCTGAGTTGACGGTCCACGCCCAGCCCGCCTCCTGGGTCCTCGGATGCTGAAGGCGTCGTTGGGGCCAGGCCGCGTGCGGCGAGTGTGACGTATTAGGTGTCGGGGTGCAGAGCTCCGTGATAGGGCCCGACAGCACCACTGGGCTTTTCTCCCTTCGGCGCGGCCCTGAGAGCCCCTTGGCTTCGGTTTCACCTAACGTGTGGAAGAAGCCCCAGCGCGTGAGTGAAGGGGAAGACCGAAGTCACTTCCGTTAACGTTAAACTGAGACGGTCGAATAGAAACCCCAGCGTGGGTGGAGAGTGGGACGGAGGGTTCCAGATCATAGAAACACCAGCAGATTCAGGGAACTTCCAGTGCATCTCTGTTCCAGTTCCTGCCCCCAGGAACTATCATCTGGCCACAGAGGCGGACACCGCAGCACAAGGGGCCACGGACAAGCTCCTCAGTAGGCTTCTGGATGGGATCAGTAGCTCTGGTCTCCCAGATGGGAGCTGCCTGGGGCCACGGGGGTGTGGCAGGGAGGGCTCTGGTCCCGGAGAGAGTGGACTTTAAGCCTGTCTGGGGCATTTTGAAACACAGAAGGCAGTGATGTTCCAGTGTGAGGGAGCATTGCAAACAAGGACCTGGAGCATCCTTAGAAAGTCAAGCCCGGGGGTTCCCACTGCTGGTCCAGGGCAGGGTATTCTCTGGTCCAGGCTCTGTGGGTCCGAGGCTTAGAGAGGGGTGAACGGGGCAGAAGGGCAAACCCGAAACGTCACATTTGAAGGATGATCCTTCATTCTGAGACTGAGGTCTGGCTAATTTTTTTAGGGTTTAAAATGTCTCATACTGTGAGAGAAGGAGTGTCTGTGTGTGTGTCAGGGGGAGTAATACTTATTTGTATATATGTTTCTTTATAATCCGACTTGTCAAAATTAAGATCTGGTCTAATATCTTCATATTGGTTCCCAAGATTTGTTTTTTCAACTACCAGTTCATAATTCCCACATCTGGGAACCCCTGGTGTAGCCCAAACCTTGATTTATTTTTCACAAACAGGAAAATGAGACTCAGAAAGATACAGTGATATCCCCAAGATCATAAACTATGGGGCCCAGTGTTTGGGTGCAAAGGCTCACCTCACTTCTTCAGTGAGTTCCCTTTAGGCTCCGTGATCAAATTTTACAGGGAAACTTTGCTTTTAACCTGATAGATTCTTGGGTCTGGTCCAGAATTACTGAATCAGGATCTCTGGGGGATGGTATTAACATGTTTTGAAAAGCTGTCCCGCAGGAATCTCTGCCCTACCCTCATACCATCCTTGGCTTCCTCGTTCAGGCTGAGCAGCCCGGTTGCCTCATGCTTCCCTTTTTCCCGAGAATAATATCTATTTCAACCCAAGCCCAGGAGCTCAGAGTTGAGGCAAACCCAGAATTTGGCCAGACTCCAACGCCTCTGCAGATTTTAAGACCTGCAAAGATGAGATGCGTCCTCCTTAGAGTCTGAGGATGCTGCAGCGTGTTTGAAAGGGACAGATAGTGTACATAAGTGGCCCAGAGAATTGGGCTTCAACCTGCTGTCTCTGGCATTTTCCAGCCAACTCTTGTTTTCTGCCTGCCAACGGCTCCAGCCCGAGGACCCATCTCTGTAAGCTTCTGTTCTTTTCCTGGATGCCCCGAGGGCGGTGCAGGAGAGTTGGTTCTGGGCCCCAGAAGGAGAAGGCCTGGTCCTGGCACAGATGCTCTGGACACTCACAGTAGATGCTCACTAAACAGTGACTGAGACCACGGGCTTCCCAGAGACTCCGGGCTGTGTCGGAGAACCTGGGCTTCTCCTGTGTGGGACCAGTAATAAAAACTCACCTCTCTTCCAGCCAGCGGCCGGGGAAGGAGTGACTTCTGCTGTACTGGTCTTGGCTTAGAATCATTCTGTCCTCCACTCGGGGCACAACTCTGGTTTATACTGAAGGCAGGTTGGAGGCTCGTTGATCAGCAGCCCTCAACCCCTGGCTTCTGTGAGCCAGGATTTGCAAGAACTTCCCCGGATTGAGTTCGGCGCAGCTGCAGGGCTGAGCTGCCCCTGGTCAGCTGTTAATTAGCCTCCTTCACTTCTAGTCCCTAATGAGCTATCCAGGTGAGAAGGGCCCCTGCTGCCCTCTGCACTGCAGCTGTGCCAGCCTGAGGATGTCAGCTGAATAACCGAATAACCTACGTTTCCGTTTCCTCCTTTGTGAAGTGGAATTAACATGTACTTCACAGGATTTCTATGAGGATCATTTTTTTCTTCCAGCTTTGTTGAGATATCATTGACATATAAAATGGTATAATTTTACGGTGTACAACAGAATGGTTTGATGCATGTATATGTTGTGAAATGATGACCTGAAAAAGGTGAGTCAATACCTAAATGCAGGGCACACGGATTCATCCTTTCCAACATCTCTGTCATCCTTTAAGTGCGATTGAGTCCACTTTGCTTATTTGTTTGCTCTAATCCAAGTAGAAAAACCCTTCCTTTCAAACCAAATATTTGCTTTACATGTTTTTCAGAGCATGTTCCCTTAGGTTTTGTCATTTATTCCTTGTTACACACCTGTGAGGGGCGGGGCATGGTTCTTTGTCCCCATGGTAATTCGGAAACTGTGGCAGAGGGTTGAGCCCACCTGCCCCACGTCACACACGCAGCTCACGTCCCCAGCTCACTGCGGGATCCCACCAAGGCGTCCAGGGAGCTGGCAAACAGCAGCCTCGGTCTGGGTCGCCTTGTCTGCTTCCCATGGTGCTTTCTCATGAGTAACTGCTTTCTCCTGGCTCTAGGCAGAGGCGAGCTCCAAATGTGCATTTAAAAAACACTTCCGTGAGGGAAAGGAGATGCCACTTGTTCAATTATTAGGAGACGGGTGGCATTTCTGGCTCATCTTGTTGTGGTTGGGGAGGTGCTATTTCAGGGCCATCATTATGTTTCTCTACTTTTCTTTTCCACTGGGAACATCTATCTTCAGTTTCCTTTTGTGGTGCTATTTTATGAAGCCAGAGTGTGTGCCTATATATAGTAAGTTATTAAAGCCACTGAAAACCATGGATCTGGCTGGGAGGTTCACCTGGGAAGGGAAAGAGAGCGTGAAGCGAGGGGTGTTTCTGTCGTCAAGACATTGGAGACCTGGAAAGTGCATAAAACAAGGCAATTCCAGACACAGACGGCTGCCAGGCCGATTTCGCGTTTCGACAACCTTTCCTCCTGAGGCATCGTTGGCTCCTGTCCTCACCTCTTATGACCCTGAGGTTCGGGAGAGGGAGTGAACGAGGAGGCCAGCCCTGTTCTGAAAGGCACAGTGGCAAGGAGGCCTTGACCTTTGACCACATAATGAACCAAGATCCTTTGTGTGTAACAGGAATGTTGCTGTTGCCATGGAGACATTGGTAAGGTGGTCTGTCCCAGTCTCACCTTGGTTCCCTTCTGGCGTGTTCCCTGTAGTCGGGGAAGAATGGAGAACTTGGCAGGAATTACTGAGCCAGCTGCCACTCAGCACAGGCCTCCGATGGTCTGAGCGGGTGGGAACCCAACAGACAAAGGACGTGGCAGAGACGGGGCTGGAGGACCAGTGTCCAGTCTCAGAGGGATGCTGGCTTGTTTAAGCGAGCAGACGTGGTGCCAGGCGCTGGGGACGGCAAGCCGAACAGGACACGGGCCCATCTCACGGATGGAGGTCACAGTCTAGAGAGATTTAATATAATTATATATAATCATATGTATATAAATAACTCCACGACACTTTTTCTGGACAACACATAGGGAGACAGACACACATGAAACAGAGCCTTACAATTTAATGTGATCCGTGCTATGGAAGAGAAATCTGTAGATATTGTGGAAGGCTCCACAATAAAAATAAAACTAATATCATCTGCCAATGATCCTGCCCACCGTGCGCCTGGAGCCTTGCACACTTTATCTCGCAACCATTGCGGGGCAGGTGTTTCTAGCCTCGTTTTACAGGTGAGAACACAGTGACAAGGGAGGTGTGGTGACTCTCTCCAGGTCACACGGCAGCAGGCAGGCAGGTCCTGATACGAAGATGGGCTCTGTGGGGTCCCTGTCCCTTCACCGGCCACCCCAAGGGACGAGACGTGCAGCGAGCCTGGGCCCCTGGAGATTCCTCTTTATCCTCACTCTTTCTCTCAGCCAGCGGGCACTTCTTCCTGAGCCACACTGGGGACCCTTGGGTTCTACTTTTCATCACATTTCAGGAAACAACCGTCTGGTTTTCCCACTTCCCCCTGCCTCTCTCTCTCCCCCCCTGCCTCTCTCCCCTCTGAGCCCCAGCCCCCGCCCCTCCCCTCACCCCTGCTCTCATTCTGAAGCTCCTCCAGGGCTGCCCCTCTTGGAAGCGTCCAGCTTCCTGGCCCTGTTTCCACTCCTGGATGCTTGGCGTGCAAGCCAAACAGCCTCAGCTCTCTGGGCGGCGGTGGCGATGGCCCCGGGGGCTTATTCAGCGGTGGGGGAAGGGCTTTCCCAGCCCGAGGCAGAGGCTCTCCTCTGGGGAGGAGTGTGGGGTCCCCTGAGCCCTCCACACCTGGCCTGCCTCACGGCCTCTTGTTCATCGCCCGAGGATGTGAGATTCATAATACATCCCTTTCCAGCCTGCGGCTGCACAATTGGCTTTTCCCCCTGAAGTCTGAGCTAGTTCTGCTGCGGAGTTAGGCGAGTGCTTCTTTGCCCTCTAGTCAAAAAGCGGGGCTCTTGCCTTTGATTGAGTGCATGCTTGTCACGGGCTTTTCTCTGTTTAGAATCCATTTGTTAGCGCTTCTGCTCAGGGAGGCTCGCAAAGCTGGTCATTAACAGACACATTTTCTGCGTCTGGAATTTTAATGGACTTGATTTTCTTCTCCAAGCACTTTAGGACTGAGGGACGCAGATGGGGCTTCCTCCCCATCTTGAGTGGGTCCAGCCTCCTCCCCTCTGAGGCCACCCCGTCCCCCAGTGAGGAGGTCTGTCCTCCTGAGGTCTGTCTTGCAGCAACTCCCAGGCTCCTCGTCCGGAATTTTCTGAGCACACTCCCGGATTCTGGAGCTGCAGGGCTTCTTCCACTCGTGCGGCCATCTGGTCTCCTCTGGATGGCGTGGCAGGCAGTCGAGGTCTGGCCTCCGCTGCCTCCCTGGCCCCAACTCCAAGGATTACAGACTTCCAGGCCTTCCCCAGTAGCCACACCCAAGACCTTCGAGTCCCAAGTGCCCTGCTGTTGCCGGCAAAGGGTGCCCCTCTGCCAGGACACCCCGGCATCGCCCACTCCATTCTCCCCCCCACCAGGTCCCCCCAGCCTGTCTTCAGGGTCCACACAGGCTTCATTGGTGCCTGGAGCCTCCACTGGAGTGCCATAGAGTCGGCCACACCCTCAGGGGCGCTGGGAGAGGCGGGAAGCTCAGGCCGGCAGGGGTTGCTGACCCCACGGTGAGGCGGGCTCTCCCGCCGCGGATGCACACGGACTCCAGTCCCTCCCCGCTTCCCACGCGTGCAGCTGCCGCAAGTCTCAGAAACATCCTCCACTTTGGTTTCCTCCTCCCTATGATGGGATCGAGCACAGCGCCTCCTTGATAAGACCCTGAAGGGATTTAATTACATTATTCTATGAAAAGTACTTGTAATAATATCTGGCCTGTATTAAGTATGCAAAAACCACGAGCTGGTGTCATCATCAGTAGCATTACTAATATCACGAGAGCTTTTCTGTGTCGCCTGCCCTCCCTGCTTCCTCCTGAGGCCAGCTAGCTGTCAGCATGTAACAGGAGGCTGCAAGGAGCCGGCCGCCTACCTTCCCCGCCCCCCCGTCATGACAGGTGCTGGCAATGCGCTGTGGGGCGTGGGTCAGAGGGTGTGTGCTTGGCTGCTCTGTGGACCCCAGTCCTCAGGCCAGAGCACCTTTCCCTGGAGGCGCCCCTTGGCCCCTCCACCAGGACCCACAGGGCCTCCCTTCCCTCCACCCAGCAGCGAGGCCGGGAGGAGTGACAGCTGGCGGACAACCAACTCCAGGAGCCCAGCAAGGAGGAGGGGGGACCAGAGGAGGGGCAGGGGTGAGGTGGGTGTGGATGGAGCTGAGGGGAGCCGCAGGGGGAGAGGTGGGCGAGCGAGAGTCTGGGAGTGGCCTCCGCCCACCAGGGCCCTGGCCCCACGTCCCCTTCTAAGTCAAGGGAGCTTCGGGCCGAGTCAGGCTCAGGTGAAATACATCGGGGAGGCGACCCTAAATCCCCACTGCACCGTGGGACCCCTGGGCATTGAGCGGTATCGTTTACCATGGAGGAGAGTGATTCGTCATGCCGTGCTGCATCTATATTGATTAGTTATACATCTGCAGATCGAAGGCGACTTCCAACCCGTCCGCCAGCTCCAATCCAGCACCACCCAGTTCTCCCTAGTTTTCTCTTTCCACACCTGTAACTCTCTCCTCCAGCACTGAGGAGTGGGACCCTCGTCCCTAATGTATCTATTTACTCATTTGATCAGCCCCCTGTGTGTTCTCAATCCCACTGCTGTCAAGTCCCCGACCTCGCCGGGGCGCTGACGCTCCGTCCCCCGGAGCCCCTTACCGAGGGTCCCCACGCACCTCGGCTTTGGCCTCCCGAGCCAGCTGCCCTCTCCCTCACCCCCTGCACGGTTGCCCTCCTCACCCGCTGGGGCTCTGACCACCCTGGGCATGCCCCCTCACCCTGCCTGCCATCTCTGCTTGCCTATTTTCAAGACCCTTTCTCATTTACCCCAGCAGGGTGCTTATTCCTTGAGGATCCAAATAGACCCATCATAAAGCACCACCAGTGAGTGTACTCAGACAGTGGCCTTTCTGTGCCCACGAAGCCGCCTGACCGCCCGGATTCTGATGGAGACCCACCCTGGGCAGGCTGGTGAAGATCTGTCTCTACTCTGTCCCCCTGGAGCCCTGCCCTCCCCTCAGGGTCTCCTCCTTGAATTCCACTCCCCTCCCCACACCTGGGAGCTGGGAGCATGCCATTCCCAACCTCTGCCCACAGTGAAGTGTGTTCCTCTTCAGGACTTCCTGAAACTCCTGGGAGAAGAGAACATTTCCAGGTGCCACTTGACCAAACACCAAGGGACCAAGAGGAACCAGAAACAGAAGATGCAAGTGGATCAAAGATGGGATCTTCCCACTGAGGTCCTTTCTCTTCAGATCAGTTACACCGCAGACCTTGACGGCTTGTCTGGCTTTTTCTGCCCCTTCCTCTCACCACCAGTTGGGGTCTGCCTGTGATGGTCATCTCCTGGACACATTGTCCTCCTTGGAAATGTGGAAACATCTGAGGTACTAGAATAAAGACACCTCTCCCATCCTCCTCCTCCATCCATCCCAAACCACTTCTCTGCACAGTGTTGGTTATCTCCTGCCAACATGGGCACCGGCGTCATCTCTCTGGTCTCCCCGCTCCAGCCGTCCTCCCCTCCCTCCTCCAGAGTGCTCATCCTGAAGACATGATGCTGGAGAATCCACTCCCAGGAACAGTACTTCCTAACAACCCTCTGTGACCCTCCAGGCACCAACCTTCTCCCAGCCCCTGCATTTGCCCAACTCTGCTGGAGTCTTTCACGAACACTCTTCATTTAATTCTTCTAGCCACACTGTGAGCTGCTTTTACAATAAACTCGTACAGGATGGAGATGCGGAAAAGGTGAGATGACTTGCCGAGGATGCAGCAAACGCTGCATAGAAGGAGCTGGAACAGATCCAAGCGTCTGGCTCTGGCCCAGAGCTTTCTGTTAGGACCCCGTGGAGGGAGGGCGGCCCCCGCTCCTGGGGAGATGCCTACCCGCCCCGTGTGTCACATCACCAGCTCTGCCTCTGCCTTGTGGAAACAGGCCGTTTCCCTAAGGTGATGCGGACTGATTTTAAGACAGATGAAAATAAGGAGATAAGCCAAGGGGAAATGTCTCTCTCCACTTTTCCCTCTGTGGATCAATGAGCTCCATCTCCCTGCCCAGCTCTGAGCCACGCCCCAGAGAATCTCAGACTGTGTCTCTGCTGTAGAGGATCTAGCAGTCCAGGCGAGGACAGACGATGAAGCCACCCCAAGTGGCCTCTCTAGGTTGGGCTGTGTGATTCCACCTCCACGGGAAGGTCTGAGCGGCACGTCCCTCTGCAGCCACGTGTGTGCTTGGCCACTAGCAGCACAGTTGTTTGCTAAAGGGCTGCACCGCCCACCCTTCCCACGGTCACACTAGGGACACTGTTACACTGTCCCTTCCACGAGGGCCACACGTAGACTGTGCAGATGAGGAAGCCGGAACGCGGTGGAGCTGGGGTTTAATGCACACGTGCCTGGCTCCTCCGGGCCGGCCACCTCCCTGGCTGGGGTAGTCCTTTACTTTCAGTCCTTCGGATCTCTGAGGGCCATGATCAGGTGGGGCCCCCTGAAGCCTTCTCTTCTCCAGACCACACATCCACCTCCCCAAGGTGTATGCCAGAGAAGGGCTTTCTTCCATGGTGGGTTTTGGGAGTTAGGAGGCAGTAGAGGGTGAAACTTCTTTTGAAACAATCTCTGAGCTGTGTTCTGCTGCCTGACCTGCTCCTGGAAGGGCCCTCTGGGGAAAAGGACACAAAGGTGGTGGCAGAGGGGCGGGGCTTTCTTACGGGGTCAGTGTCCTGGGTCCTCCTAGTTCAAGACCAAAGAGAGAAACCTCACGTCTTTCAGAGGACAAGTGAAGGCAAGAGGCAATCACGCCTGCGACTGAACCACATACATACATATAATTTTCATAGTCAAGCCCCAGGATAGATGTGCTTGTTACCCCGTTTTACAGATGGTAACACTGGGGCTCAGAGATGTTAGATGTTAAAGAAGAAAGGACTTGACCCATTTTCACAGGGCCAGTCAGCAGAGGATTCAAATGGAGGCGGAATGACTTTTCTCTGCAGGCAATGTGTTGCTCTTAAATTTATTTTTCATTTATTTCCCAACCTTGGATGGTGACTGAAAATCATTTAACCACTCACACTTGACGGTAGCACAGAAAGATGATACACTACTTTATGGATCTGTGGACACTGCTGAACATATATTTGGGCTGTGAGTTTTTCCAGCTGGCTTTGTGGGTTACAGCCAGGCATGATGTCCTGGGGCTGCAGCTCCGTCTATATATTTACGGTCTATAACTTAACCAAAGAGCAGTTGGTAACTTCACAAGGCACCATTTTAGGCACAAGAGATACAGGAGTTAAAGGGTAATTATTCCTGCCTTTCAGAAAGATTTATTCTAGTGGGGATAGAGAGAGACAACGTCACTCTGAAGGACACACACAGCCACACACATACACGCTATACAAAGATATTGAAAAGAACCACAAATAAGATAGAAGGAGTGATATGGTAGAGTACCTGTCTGAGGGAGATTGGAGGGAAAATCTCCAAAAAGACTACATTTGAGCTGAAAGGAGGCAACTGAGCATAGGTCTGGGATGGAGGAGAGGGAATCCCAAGCTGAAGGTATGTGCAAATGTCCTGTGGCAGGAAGCAGGATGTCACGTTTGAGGGATTCTGAATGGAGGGTCTGTGGAGGAGAATGAAGAGCTGGGATCAGAGAGAGAGGAAGGAACCTGCTCAGTAAGACCTGCAGGGACCGGATAGAGGGCTTGGCTTTTACTCTAAGAGTAATGAAAAACCAAGGGTCCTCGGAAATGTCACTTTGGCAAATTTAGGGGAGGAACATGGGGGTTGGGAGGGATCAGGTAGGAGGTGTTGCAATAGTCCAGGTGAGGAGGATGGGCTGGGAGCATGGTGGCAGCTGTAGAGGTGGTGGAACCGGGGCTATTTGGGGAATGTTTTGGAGGCACTGCTGAAGGACATCACTGATGCAAGGTGTGAGTGAGGGAGGGAATACACATACCTTGGTTCAAGTGTTGGCTGGTGAAAGAGACATTGGCTGAAACGAAGATATCATGAGTGTGGGAGAATTTGGGAAGCGATCCAGTGGGGGGACCAATGGTTCTGTTTTACAAAGGTTAACTTGGGATGCCTGAAGACTCCTGAAAGAGACAGCAGTGGTCCTGGATTATGTACCTGGATTTCAGAGAGGAGATGCAGCTAAAGACATAACTTTGAGAGTCGTTAGTGTAGAGACGGTATCTCCAACTATAGCAATGAACACGCCCTCTTCTCCATGTTCATTTCCCTCCAGGAAAAGAGAGCTGAGTCCCGCGTAATGAGACTCCTAGAGTTTCTAGAGAAGAAGGGGTCCAAGGAAAGCTTGAGGAAGAGGCAGTAAAGTAGGCAAAAGCCAGCCTGGTTCGTGTCAACAAAGCCCAGAGTAGAGAAGTTTTCATAAAGAAGTGGGGGTCAGCCATGCCCACTGCTGCTGAAAGGCCAGGTAAAGTGGGGACAGAGGATGGGCTCTTGGCTGGAGTCAGGTGGAAGTGACTCGTAGAGTTGTTCAGGTCAATTTCGAGTAGTGATGGGTCTGAGTGCCTAACCCAGTCGGTTGGGGACACATCAGAAGTGAGGGTGTAGAGACGTCAGTACAGAGAGCTCCTTGAGCAATTTTGCCGGGAAGAAGCGCAGAGAGGGATGTGGCCTGGCTGAATCTGTATCTGTATCTATACCTGTACCTATAAGTATACATCCAAATTTACCTGTCTAAATTATATACATTTAAATTATATTTATCTGTATCTAAATTATATCTATCTAAATTATATTTGTAAATTTATATGTATAAATTTAAATATATTGGGTTGGCCAAAAAGTTCATTCCGGTTTTTGTAAAATCCTATGAAAAACCCAAACAAACTTTTTGGCCAGTGCAGTATTTACATGTAAGATCTAGGAGCCCAATTTCACTTCCTTCAGTGCTTCCAGCCTCACTTTTTCCCCAAGGTGTGGTGCCTCTCCCTCCGGTTTTTTTTTTGTTTGTTTTTTTTCAAATATTTATTTATTCTTATTTTTTTTTAATTTATGGCTGTGTTGGGTCTTCATTTCTGTGCGAGGGCTTTCTCTAGTTGTGGCAAGTGGGGGCCACTCTTCATCGCGGTGCGCGGGCCTCTCACTATCGTGGCCTCTCTTGTTGCGGAGCACAGGCTCCAGACGCGCAGGCTCAATAATTGTGGCTCACGGGCCCAGTTGCTCCGTGGCACGTGGGATCTTCCCAGACCAGGGCTCGAACCCGTGTCCCCTGCATTGGCAGGCAGATTCTCAACCACTGCGCCACCAGGGAAGCCCTGTCCCTCCGTTTTGCTCTTACCAGTGAGGGTGAATGAGGGCTTCCTATATTTGCAGGACCTGTCACACGCCCATGCCCTGGTCCATGTGCCACGGCAAAATGAAGAAGCGGGTGAGTGGACGATGCACAGAGTTTGGGTCTCTTGAAAAGCGAGGCCGTGAGGGGCTTCTCACAGGTAAATGGGGGCTGATCACGGAGCATCTTGATACAGGTCGGTATGAGGTTTTTATTCTGCAGGTAAAAAGGAACCAGTAAAAATTTTTTAGTTTTAAAAAATGATGAGTGATGTGATTTGGCCTGGGTTTTAGAAAATTGGTTGTTCATTATATGTTAGGTCCACGTACCACTGCTTAAATGAGAGGGAGAGATTGAGTTTTTTTGTTTTTTTTTTTTAGTAAGGAAATAATCCCGAGAGATGGGAAAGGGGAAAAAAGGCGGGGTGAGCAGGCCATTCTGACAGCAGCCTGGGGGCGGGATGGAGGGGAGAGGACCATTGGGAGGCTCCTGAGAGCAGGAAGAGGGGCCTGAGTTGGAGATATGAGAGCTGGGGAGGCGGGCGCGTGCTGGGGGGACCCAGGGGAAAGAGCCGCCTTTGCCACTGGGAAGACGCCTCTCTGGCTTCACCATCCCCGATCACCAAGGACTTCTTGCTGTCCCTCGCTTGCTGGAGTGACTTTTGTCCCCAACCTTCTCAAGCATTGAATTATCATAGTTCCCCAGTTGAGAGAATTTTGTAAGAAGATAAATAGCATAATTACCTACGTGTCAATCCACATGACGTGATTGCACTGAGCAAACATTAACTTGAGCTGCTGCTGCTAAAACAAGATGAAAATCTAATCAGGATGTTCAAGAACTACTTGTCCTACCTTCAGTCTGAGGCATGAATCATGGTTAATGTTTCTTTTTTTTCCCACCCAGCGCTCATTATAACCTATGGCGTTCGCTTCAGAAATGCAATCATCCGCTACACCAGCCCCGGTTGTAAAGACCAAGTGATATTTCACATCCATGTGAGTGGAGGGGTTACATGGCTTTTTCTAGTCCCTGCTGAGAAACCGGGCCGGGAACGGTCCTTGGTCCAGCCAAGGGGATGTTCTCTAGCAGGGTGAGCAAGGAGAGGACAGCCAATGAAATTCCTGAGCGCCCTATCATCCAGAGCTCTTGGTTCAAAAACAATAAAAGAACATCTGCACCAGGACCAAGGCGGGGGAAGAGATTTGAAGCAGGAGACAGATAGAATGCCAGACCCCTGCAGGGCAGCCTATCAGAGAAGCCCAGAGTTTAGAGTCAAGAGCCATACATCAGCCCAGAGCTCAGAGCTTTATTATCTAGACTCAGAAAAGACACCAAACCCTAAGAAATCCTTTAAAGGTCAGATACTGCAATAACTCCATCCCAGTCACCGCTGTCTTGCCTTCTCATTCATATTAAAAATCTGATTCCTTAAATGAATTGTAGAACCCTACATCATCCACACTAGCCCTCCCCAACTCCATCCTTGCTCCCTGCTCCTCCCCACCTCCCCAGCTACTTCCCCCAACTCTGGCTCACTCTGCTTCCACATTAGTTCCTTAATGGGCCTCAGATATACAAGGCAGGCTGCTGCCTCAGGACCTTTGCACGTGCAGTCTCCTTTGTAAACCTCTTGTCATGGGTAACTCAATGACCCTGTATCATTTTCTCTGGTCTTTACATAAATGTCAACTTGTCTTGTGCCTTTCCATGAGAATCTTATGCAAATGACCCTCTTTCCTGATTTCAGATTCCTATTTACCGTATTATTATTATTATTATTTTGGTCTCCATAGCAGTTAACACCATCTAACACAAGTGTTGTCTGTCTCCCTTCTCTAGAATGTAAACTCCATGGGGCAGAACTTTGTCTGTTGAGATCACTGCGTAATCTTCAGGGCCTCTAATATTTTCTGGAGCACATGTGGGCTCAGCAAATATTCATAGGATGAATATATAACTTAGTGATTGCCTATATGCTGGTTAACAAGTTCTCAATCAGTCAGGAAATACTGCAGCAGAATCAGGAATTCTTCATTATCTAACACGACTAATAAGTAACGAGAACAGGTATTGTTCCAAACATCTAAAACTTGATACGCATTCATTAACTTAATCTTCATGAAAAACCTCTGAGTTAGGTTTCACTAAGTTAATGTCTTTTTTGTTTTTGTTTTTTTTTACTAATAAAAGAGTAAACAAAGGCAGAGAAAAATTAAGCAACTTGCCTCAAATTCCACAACTCATGAACGGAAGAGCCTGATTTCAGAGTCTATATCCTTAACCATGGTGGGCGGTCATAACTGCTCTCACTAAAGACTTCAGATTTTTCTTCATTTTGAACACAGGTTATAATTTTTTGAAATTCCTTAAAGTTAAGGATTCTCTTTGGTCAAAGGAATATAAACAGGATCACCTCGTGTTACTCCTGGGGTGGTATTTTCAGTGTTTTAATGGCCTCTTGGTACCCCGTTGGTAACAAGGGGTCCCCACCCTAGAGGTCTGGGGATGACCATACACACAGCACGCGACACCAGACAGATGAGATCAATGGCAGTTCATCAGTTACAGATGTCCGCACCCCGGGGGGGTGAGGACACCGCACACCATGCAAGAACATGCGGGGCTGTAACCAAAAGTGGGGTCCGGCTGCCCGCTTCTCAAAAGCCAATAAAGAGGCAAGGCTGGTGGAAAGGAAAGTTTGCTCTATTTGGATGCCGGCAACCGAGGGGGAGGGTGGACTCCTGTCGAAAGGGAGCCCCCGACCATCAGTGGAGAAGAGCTTTTATAGGTGAAGGGAGGGGGCTACAGGCAGAAAGAGCACAGGCACCTCTGACAGTCATCTTGAAATTGTTCACGCGATGGTCTGATCAGCACCACCTTGATTGTTTTAGGTACAGTTAGTCTTCAATTCCAGGGTCAGTTTGTTCCCATTTCTTTGAGGCCTATTCTTGGAATCGCAGCAGCGTATGTCATGGCTACAGTCTGGTCATCATGAGTTAACTTCTTTCACCTGGTGGCGGTTTCAGTATCTACAAGACAGGTTACAGGATAGTGTTCAGGATATGATCTATAGCCCTTGAGGAGGAACTAAAGGTCCTTTGCTATGCTTAAGGACTAAATTATTAGTATTATTTAGTCTTGTTGGACTCTCTTCCTTTGTTTCTGCATTTTCTCACTTCTCTGATTAAATTTATTCTTTGGCTAGTTTTTCCACAGACAGAAGGCAGGTGGAGGACATGGGGGTCGGGGGAGGACCACAGGGCCCTGCTCCATTTCAGGGTTGCACTTGGGAACAGAGTGAACAAGGAGATACTCTAGGAGGCCAACTTTGTCGTGTCAAGAAAGCGGGGTGTCTCCTTGGTTCCTGTGGGAAGATGCAGTTGCTTTATTTGAATACTTCCGCAAACTGCCAGGGGACCAAACCCTGCTACTCGGGGATAAGCAGGAACTGCACGTGGACCCCCTGAGAAGGAGACCTTACCCACAGGTGGGGGCACTCGCGGTGAGCTTGCTCAAGGCCTGCCCAGCTTCACCAGGTGTCGAGGCCACATGCAATGTTGAGCCTTGATTTTAGTCCTGATGCCACAGAGGGGATGTGAGGTTAGCCTTGCTGACTCCCCCTTCTTGGGGTGATCGCAGAGGGACATATGGAGGCGGAGCATCTGCAGCCTGGGTCCCTGGCTGACTATGACATGCAGAGCAGCCTCACTGACCCACAACCAACTCGTAAAGTGAGAGAGAACTCTACCTGCCATCATATACTTACCCCAAGATTCCTGCCCCCTGGTGTACACACCTTCTCCCACTTACTCAATCAAACAATGGTGTAAAGCCTGCTGTGAAGGGATTTTGCAGATGTGACTAAACTCCCAGGTCAGTTTGAGTTAATAAAAGGAGAGATTATCCTTGGTGGGCCTGACCTAATCAGGTGAGCCCTTAAATGGGACTGGACCCTTCCTGAAGGGAATGATTCGAAGCATGAGAGGGTGTGTGGGGGGGGCCACATGACAAGGACCAGAGAGTGGCCTCTGGAAGCTGAGAGTAGGCTTGGCTGACAGCCAGCAAGAAAATGTGGACCCTAGTCCTACAACCACAGGACATCAATTCTGCCAACAACCTGACGGATCTTCCCAGTCAAGCCTCCAGATGAGGACATGACCCCAGATGACACCTCAGTTACAGCCTGTGAGACCTTGAACAGAGGTGTCAGCTAAAGCATGCTGACTCCTGGCCCACAGACTCAGTGTGGTGATACATTAGTATTACTTTAAACTGTTAGTCTGTGGTATTTCACAGCACAGCAATACACAACTATTATAGTTATGTTACTTGTGTTATGTTGAAATAGGGTTGTTGTTATTGGTGGTGGTACTACAATGTCATCTACCCCTTTTGACTGGTCAAACCATCATGGACAGCCGCCTACTTTGTGGCACTTTACAGACTCATAATTATCGAATTATTCATTTCCTCAACCAAATTATGTGCTCCAGGACTTGGGGAAGATCGTGTCCATTTTATTCACTTTTGTACCCTCGGTCCTTCTCTGTGAATCTGCCACATGGTGGACACTGGATGAATGTTTGAAGTGAACACACAAAAGAAGATGAGAAAGTCATGTTCAGTGATGGTGCCAAGGAGAGAGATCAGATCAGCCTGGGTAAAGGAAACCTTCAGGAAGGTGATGAGGTAAGAGAAGGTAGGCGAGGTAGGGAGGTATTCTAGGCATAAGTGACAATATTTAAGGATATTTAAAGAGGAGGCTGGTGACAGCATGGCCCAAGGGAGCCTCTGCCAGGAGCTAGTGGGGCTGCAGGACGTGGAACTGGTGAGGTGGGAAATTAAAGCGCAAGGCTATGTAAATCCATCTGTGGTCCCTGAGAACGTCGGCATCTTTAAAATGTCTCACCTCGTCTTTCCATGACAAACTCAGAATTCCAATCCAAGCAGTGAAAGCTGTCAGAAGGTAGCAAACAGTAACAAGCAAGTGTGAAATGACAGGGCTTTTTTTTTTCTCAATAAAAATATAAAACTAGAGCTTGACAAATCATGTGGAGCCAAGATTTTTTAAAAACACATATTTTAAAGCTGAAATCCTGGTGAAGATTATTTTGGTCTGACAATTGTCTGTGATGTGAGGCTCAAATCACTCTGGCTGCCAGGACACAAATATATATTCTTTTGCAGTAGGGTTGCTGCTTCTCTTTATCTGTTTAAGACTCCATACTAAAAACTTGACCCCAGTCATGTGTTTCAGGCTGCGCCCCGGGACTTGAAGCTTAAAGAAAACAGTGGCTTCTAATTCTCTAGCTCCTACTATGTGCCAAGGGTTTTGCATGCGTTGTCTCATGACATTTACTGGATCCTGGTTTACGGTGGGGGAAATGAAGGAGCAGGAAGCTGATTTTCCCAGGGTCACAGAGGTGCATGCCATACACAGAGGTTTGGACCCAGGACTGAGAGATTTGAGAGTCCATGTCCTTCCCACAATGGCAAACTCCTCTAGAATTGCTTCTATTTAAAAAGTAAGTTTGGATGTATAAAGCCTGTCTATTTTCTCTTGTGTTTCCTATAAACATTTTGGGATAGCTGGAACCTTTTAAAGATGAAGAAATGAATAATTACTGAAACTAAACTCTATTCCCAGTTTTCTTTCCTCCCTCCCTCCTCTCTTCTCTTCCTGTCTCCCTCCCTCCTTTCCTCCCTCCCTTCCTTCCTTCCGTCCATCCTTCCTTCCCATGTTTAACGATCATCTAAAATGGATTAATCATTGTAGATGACAATGAAACAAATGAAGAAATACAAAATAGTATCTCTGCACTCAAGGGGCTCAAAATCAGTGGTAAAGTCTGATTTAGAAATTCAGATAGTGACAAACACTGTGATAGAAGAATGTGAAATATTAAATGAGAGCACTGGAGTGGGAATAGATAACTGAGTCGTGATATTGGTGAAGGTTTCATAGGCTGGTGGGTGAGTTATGATGGATGAGTGGCTAAGACCCACAGGGGCATGTTCCAAGGAGAGAAAAAGGTGTGCTCAGAAGCAAAGATTCTTCATTTACTTAGTGGTAATTTGTTGGCAACTTTTTGTATGTCAGACACTGTGTGAGGTCCTGGGGCCAGTGGTGTCCTAAACGGATGTGACCTCTCTACCCTCGTGAAGTTTAACATATAGTCAGGAAAAAAGACTGTATTAGTCCGGGTCCTCTCAAAGGCAAACATCAGTGTTAGACTAAGCATATAAGGTAATTAGGGCATTGCTTGTTTGAATAAAAGCAAGAGAGGGAGCCAGAAGGGGTTGGAAAGTAGTCAGAATGTGATGCAAGAATGAACTTGAGTGAAAGGGAAAGGGAGAGATGGCTGTAGAAGCTTCCCAGAAGGCCATGTAGTCTAAGGCACGTTTCTCAAAACCAACTGGGGATATATGTATACATATAGCTGATTCACTTTGTTATACAGCAGAAACTAACACAACATTGTAAAGCAATTATACTCCAATAAAGATGTTAAAAAAAAAACCAAACCGACTAGGAATCCTGCAGCCAAACTTGGCTGTCCAAGGAGAACCCGGTCTCTGGGAAACAAGTCTGCTTTGGTGTCACAACAGTGCGCTTGTTCACTGGCTGGTAGTGGCCCATGGGAGGAGCGGCCTTATTGCAAACACAAGGATGGAGGTCAAAGCCCAGGACCTGGGACCCCCTGTCAGTTCCGTTCCCTGTCGTTAGAGGATGGTGATGTGCATGGCCGTGGCCACCACAGGGACATTCACTAAGGAATCACATAAAAAACGTGCAACCTGCATCAAGTGCTGAGAAGACGCGGGCTTCTACGGGAGCAGTGGATGGTGAGAGTTGAATGAGCCAGGAGGACAGAAAGGGCTCCCAGGGAGGTGATGGACGGGTATAAAGGATTAGGGCAGGCGTTAAAGGAGAGGAGAAGAATTACAGTCAGAGAACACACATGCACAGTGGACCTATAGAGGATGGAGCACATTGGAGGGACTTAACCTATGCCTGGAGGGAGCAGAGAAGGCAGAGGTGAGATCCGTGCTGAGACTGACAAGCTAAGCAAAGTCCAGCCATGGGAGGCGCTGCTTAGATTTTTAGATTTCGTTCTAAAACAGTGAGAAACCATTAGAAAGTTTTACAGGGGATCAAATTTGCATTCCACAGAGTTGGCTCTGGCTGCTGCTAGAAGAATGGATTGGGCAGAGACTAAGACTGAAGCTGGGAGAACAGAGAAGGGAGAACAGTGTGTTTCAGTAACACAGGCTTCAAGGGGAAGGAAATTAGACCAGCGTGGTGGAGGTCGGTGGCAGTTCATGGAAAGTGGACACGAGAGAGATTTAGGAGGCAAAATCCCCTGGACTTGTGGTGGATTGGAACCCCACGTCCTGGGGCGCTGCCCAGAGGGGACGGACACAAAGATAGTGGGAGAGGGCGTGGACAAGACTTGGTGACCTAGCGTCTTATTTGCCAAGAGCCAGCATCCTTCCTGGACCTCCAAGTTTCAGCTCTGGACTAACCCTCACCATGCAGTCCACATCCAGGGGATTGGGGCATCTGCCCCAGACCTGTCTTCCCATCATCTATGCCAAGTTGTAACCTCAGCAAATAATATTATGAAAGCATGATCTTGCTGGGAGACAAACCCTCAAACATCGCTCCATCGCAACTGGGCCTGCTGTTGGAAAGCCTGAAAAATCGCTGCTCTACCTCATCAGAGGTGTAGACGTCCCTGACACATGATGTGAAATAGAGATGCCCTTCCACTTATGGGCTTACCGTGTCCTGAGCCAAAGCTTGGGCATTTCTATTAACAGAGAAATGAAGAGCAAACACTGGAGATGGTTTAGTGGTCTTAATCTCGAAGACTTGTTTTACAATGACATCCAAAGTTGCAGCTTTTGACGCACATTGGCTCCGCATACCAACTTACAGAAATAAACTTCTCTTTCACAAAGAGATATGGTCGAGCTCGTTTTTCTCAAAATCCAAGGACCTGGAGGTCCATCTTTCGATTTCTCCCTTGGTTTGGTTTGAATCAGATGGAGAAAAACATATCTGTATTATAAGGAAAGCATCCCTTCAAGGACAATGAGAAATATGAAGAGACAGCCCCTGGTCAGGGATGTAGTGGGGAGAGAGGGTGGTGGCCTGTGGAGGCCATCGTCAACCAGAAGCAGATGAGTAGCAAGTAGAAGGGTCAGATTGCCCACCATCTTTTTGTTTGTGTGTTTGTTTTTAGAAAATCAAGGCCTTCATGTGTATGTTTCTGATTTCTGATCAAAAGCTTTGCAAAATGCTTGTGGGTCAAAGATATGGCCTATGAGCACCCGTTTTTGACCTCGGGTTTTAACTTAATAACTCCTCTGCCATCTTTCATGCAGACAGAGGCCAAGAAGAGAGAGGCTTGGCTCAGGTCTACTGGTGGTGAGACATCACATAGTTTCTCTAAACGTGTTCCCCAGGAGATGAAAGCTGTGCTCACTGCCAAGGGAGAACACGTAACTGGTGCCCTGTGCAGAAGGAGACACCTCGGGTCATAGAACCCATTTTCTGTCTTCATTTATCCTGAATCCAGGTGCATCAAGCTCAGATTTGCCTTCAACTTCTCAGAGACCAATTTTCACATAATTAGACCTTGCTATTTATCCCAGAGGGAACTGGCTAAATAATAGAAATAATAACTTTAATGAGGATGATGGTGACGACAGTTGTGAGAACATCCAGGAAGGAGCTCACATTCTCCTGACACTTTGGGCATCCCACACCCCTCTAAATACCTCCTAATATCTTATTGAATCCTCACGACAGGATAATTACTGTTATTTGCCCCACTTCATATGGGATGAATCTGAGTCTCGGAGAATTTAAAGGCATTTGCCCAAAGTCAAAAGCGAATGGTAGAAGCAGTTCTGGTTCTCAAGCCAATTTTTGACCACTGCATGTAGAGTTTCTCAAATTAGGATGATAGATTCCAGGTTCCAGAAGTTCTCTACAAGATGTTTAAAGTGTTTTATTTCAAATTTAATTTAAAAATAACAGGAACATGGGCTTCCCTGGTGGCGCAGTGGTTGAGAATCTGCCTGCCAATGCCAGGGACACGGGTTCAAGCCCTGGTCTGGGAAGATCCCACATGCCGCGGAGCAACTAGGCCCGTGAGCCACAATTACTGAGCCTGCGCGTCTGGAGCCTGTGCTCCACAACAAGAGAGGCCACGATAGTGAGAGGCCCGCACACCGCAATGAAGAGTGACCCCTACTTGCCACAACAAGAGAAAGCCCTTGCACAGAAACGAAGACCCAATGCAGCCATAAATAAATAAATAAATAAATTTTGAAAAAAAAAGTAACAGGAACATATTCTGAGCCACCTGGGTTTAGGAAACGACACCCATCATTTTCTGACATTGCATTTGTGTTGGTATTCATGTTTATATGGATTCGCCTAAATCTTAGCATTTAGCTTCTAAGGCAGTATTTTCCCATTAGGGTCTGGGAATCTCTGGACATAAACAGATGTCTTCTGATGGGTCTGAGAGATCTCAAATTTGAGCAAGACTGCACCAACTTTTACTCTCTTAAAAGCCAAACCTCTTCACCATTGGAAGGAGGAAGTGGAACTGCAGCTGTTTGCATGCTCTGAAGGTCGGCAGGGGTACCAGTCTCCTGGGCAGCTTGTTCACATCCTCAGAGATTTCTAGAGGCAGAACCTAGGCCCATAACTTCCTCAGATCCCCCCAGAGCTCCCCTTCAGCTCCTCTGCATCTTCGGCCAGGTGTGCGTGCACCTCTTTGGCAAAGCTCTCCTGCAGGTCATTAGATCATCAAACTTGGACGGGATGTCCTCATAGATTCAGTCTGTCCCTATTCTGTCCTACTTCAGGCCTAGTCTTCATCTCCAACTATTGGCCCGAGTGAGCTATAGTGACGGTCATTGAGACAACAGCCCTGCATGAACTTGTCCACCAGCACCACTCAGTCTAAGGTCTAATCTCTGCAACGAGTCCCTATTATCTATTACTTACTGGTGTTCTGCTTCTCTGGCCAAATCTTGAATGACACAAAGTCCCTGATTCAGAAGTGTTAAAAAACAAAACCAAATAAATTACTACATTCTAGCTGTAAGACTCATTTACACCATGCCTAGATCCATGAACTTATAAAAAGGTAAAGTTGACTAAATAATTAATATACTTTATACATACGTGCATAGTTAGTTCTGCTGGAAGGCACTATATATGTTCCTAAAAATCACTGAGCTATTTACAACCATGGAACAAAACCCAGCAGGCTTATGGGAAAATGGAGCTGGGGCACAGCACTCAAAAAAGTCATCAGTGACACATTAAAAAAACAAAACAAAACAGTAGCATTCGTTTATACCTGCAAAATTGTTAAGAAACACATAACTTATTCTTTTAGTGAAGTATAGTTGATTTACAATGTTGTGTTAGTTTCTGGTGTACAGCAAAGTGATTCAGTTATATATATATATATATATATACACACATATATACATATACATATATATGTACATATATATTCTTTTTCATATTCTTTTCCATTATGGCTTATTATAAGATTTTTGAATATAGTTCCCTGTGATATACAGTAGGACCTTGCTGTTTGTCTATTTTACACATAGTAGTGTGTAATATTAATCCCAAACTCCTAATTTATCTCTTTCGCCTTTAGTGGCCAAAAGTTTGTTTTCTATGTCTCAGAATCTGCTTCTGTTTTCTAAATAAGTTCATTTGTATCATATTTTAGATTCCACATATAAGTGATATCATACGATATTTGTCTTTCTCTGTCTGACTTACTGCACTTAGTATGATTATCTATAGGTATACAATGGAATACTACTCAGCCATAAAAAAGAATGAAATAATACCTAACTACTAAAATACATATGGTGTTTTACGTTGAAAAATATGTGGGGTTTGTTTGTGAACACAGGCATCAGAAGGGTTGCAGCTTGTGAATTATTGGGGAGGGGTCGAGGGAAGGTTATCTAATACGAGATGAAGGGCTGTAATACCACCTGTGGATACCTGTGGCCCCTAACGCATCCAGTGACAGAAGGCAGCTCCTGGAGGTTTGAGGTTTGAGGTGTATGTATTTTGTGTACTCCTACATGGCTGGCTTCCGCTGGGAGCAGTTTTGTACACTCACCTCATGTCTCTCCCAAACAAAATCACACATGAGCAAATGCAAAATCCACGTTATGCTCAATAGTTCCCTACTATATCAATCATGCCAAATATATACGTATATGTTGTGATTCATATCAAATATATAGATGAATTAGAGATGATTACAGAATTGCTTCATTCAACAAATATCAAATTAATTACTTACTTTGATACATGACTATTCACTATTAATTCTCTGCCAGGCACAGGTTTAAGCCCATAGGAAACTTGGTCTCTTATACAGCTTCTCAATCAGTGGATTCCGGAGCTTAACAGTACTTGATTTTGAAAAGAGGTCCTCAGACTTGAAAAAATTAGGAAGCATTTGTTTAGGAAGCAGAGTGATTGAAGAGCTGGGAATACTAATTAACCATCTAAATGATGCTTCAAAGGACATTGGGAAGAATGTGATGGACTTCTTGTTGACCATGAGGATTGAATATGTGAGTTTATTTCTGTTCCTTCCAGAAGCCCCACTAATATGATAACAAAGAAATAAAAGAGAAAGAAACCCACAAAGACACACACACACACACACACACACACAATAATTCCTTTAGTGTGAGCTATTTCTATTGTATTGGCAGCGTGTACTTTGATTAATGAATTTTTTTTTAAATTTTATTTATTTATTTATTTATTTATTTATGGCTGTGTTGGGTCTTCGTTTCTGTGCAAGGGCTTTCTCTAGTTGCGGCAAGCGGGGGCCACTCTTCATCACGGTGCGCGGGCCTCTCACTGTCGCGGCCTCTCGTTGCGGAGCACAGGCTCCAGACGCGCAGGCTCAGCAATTGTGGCTCACGGGCCTAGTCGCTCCGTGGCATGTGGGATCTTCCCAGACCAGGGCTCGAACCCGTGTGCTCTGCATTAGCAGGCAGATTCTCAACCACTGCGCCACCAGGGAAGCCCTGATTAATGAATTTTAAAGTTGGTCAGCTGAACGTTTCTTGTGCTCCTAGAAGCATAACATCTTGGTTTTGTTGTTGGTAGATAGCTATTATCCACATAGACAGTTTAGATCTGCTTTCCTCATATTCCACTAATTTCAATCAATTTTCTTTGAGACTTGTACAATTGGGGGCACGAAGAACAGGGTCCATGCTCCTGAAAAACTTGTAATCTAGTGAAGAGAGGACAAATTCTCTAGAATTGCTCTGAGTAAAAGGGAAAGAAATCTCATGATTTTGTTCATACATTCAAAAAATTTATTGAGCAACTACTATGTGCTAGGGTACATAGTAGGCAATGGGGAAGGGAGTATGTTGGTGAGAAAAATAAAGATCCCTGCCCTTATAGAGTTTATAATAGGAGAGAAAGAAAGGAAACTGTTTAATGTCAAGGGGTGAAACAGTCTATAAAGCAGAACAAAGTATCTCAGGGGATGGAATCAAGGGTTGGCTTCTGAGCAGAAACCTGAATGAATGGGGTGAGGAGGGAAGCACCGTGCAGGGGAGGAGCATTCCAGGAACGGAAAACTCGCAGTGCCAAGGCTCTGATGGGGCTGGTGCACCCCCTGTTTTCCAGCAACAGTGAAGGGACCTTTGTGGCTGGAGACGGGGAGGACACTAGCCAGAGGGGCAGCTGGAGGCCACTTCCACGGGGCCCTGAAGGCCATGGGAAGGAGTCTGGATTTCGTTGTAATGAGATGCAAGGCTACTGCAGGCCTGAGACACGGCAGTGATGTGTTCTGGTTGGTATTTTACAGGAATCCCCCCTCTGTTTGTGTATATAAAATAGACTCCAGGGAGGTCAAGGACATGAGTGGGGAGACCAGAAAGGAGGTCATTGTCATAACCCAGCTAGGAGATGGGGGCATGTGTTCATTCCAGGGTGGTGACCTGGAGACAGAGAGAAGTGAGGGCTTGTGGACGCATTTGATAGTGGAACCAACAGCATTTGTTGATGGAACGGATAAGGGCGTAGGATAAAAGTCAGAGTTGTAGGGGCTTCCCTGGTGGCGCAGTGGTTGAGAATCTGCCTGCTAATGCAGGGGACACGGGTTCTAGCCCTGGTCTGGGAGGATCCCGCATGCCTCGGAGCAACTAGGCCCGTGAGCCACAGCTACTGAGCCTGCGCATCTTGAGGCTGTGCTCCGCAACAAGAGAGGCCGCGACAGTGAGAGGCCCGCGCACCACGATGAAGAGTGGCCCCCGCTTGCCGCAACTAGAGAAAGCCCTCGCACAGAAACGAAGACCCAACACAGCCAAATAAATAAATAATAATTAAAGGTGCTAATAATTAAAAAAAAAAAAAAACCTAAAAAAAAAAAAGTCAGAGTTGTAGATAATGTGAATAACAGGAAGGAGTTAAGGATTTTAAGGGAGCTTGGCATTAGCTTAAAATCTAGCACAGGACTTCCCTGGTGGCACAGTGGTTAAGAATCCACCTGCCAATGCAGGGGACACGGGTTCAAGCCCTCGTCCAGGAAGATCCCACATGCTGCAGAGCAACTAAGCCCGTGCACCACAACTACTGAGCCCACGTGCCACAACTACTGAAGCCTGGGTGCCTAGAGCCTGTGCTCTGCAACAAGAGAAGCCACCGCAATAAGAAGCCCGTGCACCACAACGAAGAGTAGCTAGCCCCTGCTCGCCGCAACTAGAGAAAGCCCGCACACAGCAACAAAGACCCAACACAGCCATAAATAAATAAATAAATAAATAAATTTTTAAAATTTAAAAAATAAAATAAATAAATAAAATCTAGCACAGCTCACTATGTTCAGAAGGGCAGACGGACTTGGGGTATAAACTCTGCTCTAGGGGGTGTCATGCCCCAAAGGTGACAGACAGGCCCTGGAGGCAGATGGATCTGGTCTTGCATTATCCTGGCTCCGCCACCCTCTGGCTCGGTGATCTCGGACCACTTATTTTATCTCCGTGAGAGTCTCAGCTGTAAAATAGTTTACGATAATCTCTATCACAAATGCTTTTGAGAATGATCAAATGAAATACTGCAACAAAGCACAAAGTACAATGTCTCACACATAGAAAAAAAAAAAAGAAACACATTGTGATGATTAAGACTAAAAAAAATTTCACATTTTGTTCGGATTATATCTTGGGACACAAAGTTTGACTGGGGGCATCGGACCAGGAATCAGGAAAATGGGATTCCAGCCCCCATTCTGTCCTTGAACAACTCAATTTGTTTCTGTGGACCTCGGCTGCATTATCTACAGATGGCCTGCTCATTTCTATCTCAAGGGTTTGGGTGAGCATGAAATGAAGACAACCCATGTTAAAGTGTCCAGCTCCATGCCTGGCACAGAGCGTTCAGCGGGTATTAACTCTCAGATTGAGTGACTACCTTTTGTGTGGTTTAATGAGGGGAACATCTTGAAACAGGATTTAAAAATCTGTTCGTTGTGAACCTTTTCCAAATGACCAGAGTTCATAATTGCTAATAACTCTGCCCTGGCATCCCCCAGCATCACAGCCCTGCCAGGGTGGAAAGAAATAATATTAAGAAAGATTGACCTTTAGACGTTAATATATTTATTTTGCGAAGTCTTCAGGGTGCCTAGCAACCATTGACGTTTCTATCCTATTTTTTTATCCCCTCAAATACTACCCAGTCACTAAAACACACGTTCCATCCTGCTTGAGGAAAAGGGAGGGTTTAGTGGTTCAGGACCTTGATCTCACTGTCCCTCTTTCCAGCTTTCATTAGGGAAGCAAATCCTGCCACAGCGACTGTTACTGATTAGCAAGTCTCTCTCTGATTGAGTTTATTTCATCTCTGCCATGTGTGCTCTTCCTGCGTTGATGATTCTGCTTCCTAAAGTGTTCAGTGAATGGCCCTGAGGGAAGAATGAATAATACATCAGGTGGAAAAGGAAAGGAAAGCACAACTCCATAACGTCACACCCCATCCAAGTCAACTTACGGAGAGTAGGTATTCCCAGTGTATTTCCTTGACTCACACAAACTGAGCCTCAGAGAGGGGAGGGCTCATGCCTGGCACACTCAGGGACCCAGTGCCAGAGTCGAGGTCAGCATTCAGGCCCTTTGGCTTCTCATTCAATGACGTCCCTGTGACCCATGCTCTCCCTTGCGATGTGCACAGCATTTGGAGGAGCTGAGTCTTGGAGATACTTGACCATGAAAACTCAATGTGCACATAAGGGTCAGATATGACCAGATCATGAACTCTTCAAGGTCAGGAACCATATCTCATTCACCTTTATTCATCCAGATATTAGACGGAGCATCTCTGCAGTTTTCCTGGTGAAATTGACTTGGTGTTTCAAATTCCACAGCCCGTGGAAATCCAAAAATCTCCCCCAAATTTATGAAAGACATTCATTTCTTTTATCTCATGTTCCCCTGGGTTCTGCTTCCTTGCATTCGGTCTTGATTCTTCACCACATTGATTCAGATGTGACTCTAATCCCTTCGTCTGTCTCCTCAAGGAAACAAAAATACACAAAATTCAAACACACAATAAACTTTATCAGAGGAATTGACTTTACTGACTATATGAGGTGGGGAGGTTTATAGTGATGACAGGAAAGGCCTACATTGTTTGATACATCATAAAAAGTCAAAGTAGGTATTTAAGTTCTAAAATATTATCTTTGAGCATCTTTCATCCAGAAATTCTTCTTTGGTTCATCCTTCCCCCAGTACAAATATTTTTGGGTGCCATTGAAGGCCAGACACCGGCCTGGGAGATGAGTATTCAGTAAAGAACAAAATAGGCAAGTTTCCTGTTCTCACAAAATTGACAATGCATTTTAGGGGATGGATAAAATTTTACATAAATAATGATATAATTGCAAACTGTTACTTAAGTGCTGGGGAGAATTCCAAGAGTAAACAAGAGTGCACGCAGTCTCTTAAGGTCAAGGCTCAGAAGTAGCACATCATTTCCACCTCATTCTGTTGGTCGAAGCAAGTTGCCAGATCTGCCCTCATTGAAGGGGTGGGGCAGTAACCACCATCTCCAGATGGGGGGCGTCCACTGCAAAGTCTTATTGTAAAGGGTATGGCTGTAGCATGGAGGACCTAGAGAAGTTTCTTCTTCACCTAAACCAAAGGATGGAGGTCGCCAAAGAGCCGCTTATAAAACTACGGATAAATCGGGAAGTTCTGTAAGAGGAGGAGCCTATATTATTCCCTAGTCGGGTGTCCTTTATCCATTGGGCTTGCTGACCTGGCTCATCTTCTTGGAGCAGGCAACAGAGCTTTGGAGAAGGTGAGTCTGGTAACACGTTCATGCAGAAAAAGGAGACCATATTCCTCATGTTTCCAATCCCAAGAGTTATAAAAATAGACCCTCTCCATGCACAGGTCCCAGAGTCTGTGTTCACAGTGGTGTTAGATTGGGAGACTCGGGCTGCCCGAGGACCCGCACACATGGAGCTAAGACGTTCTTGCAGCAGAAGAATGAAGTACAGTACATCATGAGGGTCAGCCTTGAGAGGTCAGCAGGAAGGCATGGCCCAACGGAGGGGGAGTGCCTCGCAAAGGGGGCATGGTGATCCCATCCATCGTCATCAACCTTATCAAAGGCAGTCACTTCCGGAGCTCCCTTCTCTGTGTTATTTTCCCCCCAAATCAGGGGGTAGGGCTGGGAAGAAGGAGGTGAGAGGAGAACACCACATCCTCTGCTCACTTCGTCAGGTCTCTAGGGCCACTGATTAAGCACCAATTAGCTCGCACAAGTATTGGGATGGTAGAGTCAGGATGAAGGGAACCTTGAGTTGGGTATGGAACAGAAGTATGAAAATGACCGCATGAGCCTTAGTAACTTAAGCAAGATAGCTTCAAAAATGGAAGATAACTAAACATACCATTGGGTCAGACTTAGATGTTAAAGAAAACCACTCTCCAACGGGAAGGGAGATTTTCACAGATCACAGCTGGTGATCATTATTGGAAAAGTAAAACAGTTTTCTGTTTCTGCCTCCACCATATTTAGGCCTAAAATAAAGACGTAATGATTATGATATTGATTATGATAAAAATGATCAAGGGGCTCTGCTTGGTAATATCGATCTCTTACCTTTTCCTTTTTTTTTTTTTTTTTGGTGCAGGGTCATAACCACTTGACAGCCAGGGAATTCCCTTTACTTTTTCCTTTTGAAAGCATCTCTAAGTTTATTCTCTTCAAATGTCTATGGTTGTAGACTATGGGGAATGGCTGTGGGCTTTTGAGACGGAGTTTTATTCTTTTTCTTATAGATTTTCTGCTGGTTTTAGGCTATCACACAGCATGAGTCTTAAAATGTCTTTTCTTCTATTTACTCTAATATTAAACGTGAGATCCCTGATTTTTTTTTTTTTTTTTTTTCTGGAGAGAAGAGGAGGAAAGGTATTATTTTACCAGCAGAAGAAGAAATGAATGGAAAAAGTTGATGAATGTCAAGGGGAAGATTAGTTCTCCTGGAAACAGAAAAAATATTAGAACACAGACACAGATGAAAAGCAATGCAGGCTCTTGGAAACTTTCATCTGGTTCTCACAAAGGAATAAAACCAAAATAGAGTGAAGAGCGAGGGCATTCGTAATGAATTCTTTGCTTTCTGTACCTTAAAAATTTAAAGTTGATAAATACCAGATAAAGTAATAAGTGAAACTCATTATGTATGATAAACTGCTACTTGATGCGTAGTGAATCTGGCTTGTGCTGATTTTCTATAAATACCAAAATTTAGTGGTTGTCCCTGAGCTATTCATTAAACTTCAAAGTCAATGAATAATGAATAGGAAATCCATTTGTTCATTAACTTGAGAAATGAAAAATACCTCCCTCCCCAGTTATGTTTCTGATTAATTTGGCTCTGAAACAAGTTAGCAGGTCTATAAACATCCCCCAGGGCTATATCTGGCTCAGGAACCAGCACTTTTCTCAAAAGGGATGCAAGCCTGTCTGCACTCAATCTGTTAGAACCTGCCCCCGGTGAAGGTGGGCTGGCTGGGGCTTCCTTCAGGTGAGTTTTGCTCCAGTGAGGAGGTGGGGATCATTTTATAGCACAAAACTCAGAATGTGCCCCTTGGATAGTGTACTGGAGGCTGACCACTTTTCCAGAAGGCATTCGCTGTCTTTAAAGCACTTCAGTAGGAGAAATACCCACAGAGGCAAGTAGCAGGAGTGTATGCCAGCTACAGCTACCAGAATTCCAATCGGGGTCATCTCTGTGGGCTCCTTTTATATTTACTGCTCCAATACATGTTCCCAGGACTCTGACCTGATTTCGTTTTATTAAAAATCCCTCCATTTATCCATCTAGTTATTGGCCCATCCATTCATCTATTCATCCACTTAATAAACTCAAATAATTGTGGAGCACCTCTCCTGCCAAGACCCCACTCGAGGGCTGTGAGTGGAACCTTGAAGCAGGGGGGCAAGATCTTTGCCCCAGGGAACTTGCATTCTGATGGGGACCAGTCACCAAAGAAATAAGCCAGACGATTCACATGGCGGTAGGTGCAATGGAGAACACACGCAGTGAGCTGGGGTAGAAGGAGTAGACTGTCTTCAGACTTCAGTGTATCCTCTGAAAGAGCCAGGACACCAGAAATGAAAACATTTTCAGCCAGGAATAAGTCATTCCCCCAGCCCCCACCGCCCTGCAAACTGAAGGGAGGTAGGAAAAGGGAGCGGGGAGAGAATAAAAGAGTAAAAGAGTGAGACGTCACTGGGAGAGCGTAACGAAAGGAAGGGAGATCAGGGAAGAGAAGCAGACAGTCATGGAAAGTTTTTTATGATTAAGCATTAGCGCATTTTTTCCTTTAATTATTACAAACGGGGGAAGAGGAAATCGAATCTCAGAGAAAGAAGGTGGTTGCTCCAGGCCAGATGTTGGAAGGAACTTAAGTGGGATGTGCCTTTCACAGAGAGGGAAAGAGGTCGGGGGAAGGGAGAGAGAAGTGAGACGAGAAGGGGGTGAGGAGCCGGACAAGGATTAGGAGAGGGTCAGGAGAAGTGAGGCGAGAGAGCTGGGAGGAGAGCGAAGGGGAGATTGTCGGTTGTACTGCGTGACATCATTCTATGGGCGATCCAAAAATAATACAGATGAATGCACGTGCCAAACAGAACAGGCTCAGACACAGACGTCGAAATCAAACTGGTGGTTTCCAAAAGAGAAAGGAAAGGGAGGAGGGACAAACTGGGGTATGGGATTAAGAGATGCAGACTGCTATGTATAAAAGAGATAAGCAACAAGGATGTATTCTACAGCACAGGGAATTATAGCCATTATCTTGTAGTAATTTTTAATGGGGTGTAATCTGTAAAAAAAAAAACAACTGAATCACTATGCTGTACATCTGAGACTAATATGATATTGTAAATTGACTACACTTCAGTTAAAAAATAGAGGTAGCAAAGGAGGCATGAGGAATGAGGTGATGAAGTAAGAAAGTAAGGGAGAGTGGGGCGTAGAGGAAGAGGGCAACGAGAACCATAGATACTGAGAGCCAGGGAGAGCAAAGCCAGGGAGGACACAGGGGGTGATGGTCTTCGTTAGACTTTCCTGGGGAAGTTGGGGCCACTTTCCTGCCTCTGCCTCTGCTTCTTTTCTCTCCTCTCCCGAGGTTCTTCATGGGCACCCTCTCTCAGCCTGCCCTTTGCCCCCAAGCACCACCCCGCTTGCCTCCTTGGCATCTGGGTTAGGCTGCGTCTCCAGGCAACCTCTTGCCCAACAAACTCCACACAGCTGCCGTGAGGTGGAAATGGGCAAAGCACCCGGAAACTTAGAGCTCCGGTAAGATAGGAGCCTCTCCCATGGGGGGAAACCTTTCCTCCCCCGGGAATGATTCACCGTCTACACCCGTGGGTCCCTTCTCCAGCCCCAAGGCTCACCCAGCCTTTTTTCTTACTGTTTCAGTGATTGTCTTTCCCCATCTCCCAGGATTTGATTTTGTCTGCTGTTTGTTCACTGCTGCATCTTTAGCATGAAGAGCAGCTCCAGGATCAGGAGGCCTTAGTAACCATGTGTGGAATGAACCAGAAGCCATTCCTTCTACCTCTTTGGACTACAGTTTCCTCATTTATAAAGGAAGTGAGTTGGATGAGACGGTCACTACAGTGACTTTCTGCTTGAATATCCCATCCCATCCGTACCACTCCATTTGTGGTAGGCAGAATTCCCATCCCCAAGACCACCCTAAGACCCATGGCCTTGTGCAATCCCCTCCCCTTGAATGCAGAGGGGGTCTACAACTTGATTCTAACCCATAGAATATGGCAAAGGTGATGAGATAACATGGCCATGACTGTGTCACATTCTTGGTAAAAGGAAAGGGGTTTCACAGATGAGATTACAGTCCCTAATCAGTTAGCTTTAAGTGAATTGAAAAGGAGATAATCCTGAGTGCACATGACCCAATCGAGTAAGACCTTTAGAGGAAGGTCTAGATGTTAGAGACTTGCTCTCTTGTTAGTCTCGAAGAAGCAAGCCTCCGTGACTTCTGCAGCTGCAAAGAAATGGATTCTCCCGACAACCTGAGGGATGTGGAAGTGGATGATTCCAGATGAGAAGGCAGCCCAGATGACACCTTGACTTCAGTCTTATGGGATATGAGCTCTGCCCATTCTACTAACCCATGAGCTAGGAGGTGATTAATGAGTGTGATATTAAGCCTCGAAGTTTTTGGTAGTTTTCTATGCATCAGTAGAAAAGTAATACGCCATCCCGTTGCAGTCCTTCCATTGTGGAGGAGAAAAGGAGGAGCTTATTTCCCAGAGCAGGTTAGAAGGAGGGGGCCATAATAACTAGACCTTTCAAAGAAAGATATTGGCCTTTGGTGACAGCAGCTGCACTACGCATCTAGAAATGTACAGGTTCCTAAAAATGTGATTTAAGCTGGTACCAGGAAGCAAGTTTGTGCCCAATAATCATTTTGTGCCCTTAGAGACTGATTTAAAAATCACAGTCTTTGCTTGGTTATAGTTGATAGATCATGAATAAAACATTCATTTTCCTGATTTTCAGTTTCCTCCTTTGTTATAAACAGAAAGAAAAGGAAAAATAATAGTGTATTTTTTTCCATGGCTGCCATGCCCAATGACCTCAGATTTAGGAGCTTAAAACAACACATGTCTATCATCTCACATTTCTGTAGGTTAGAAGTCCAACACAGGTCTTGCTGGGCTTAACTCTAGGTGTGGGCAGGCTGTGTTTTTTCTTTTTTTTTTCTGGAGGCTCTAAAAGAAAATCCATTTTCTTGCCTTTTCCAGCTTTTAGAGGCTGCCAACATTCCTTGGCTCAGGGCCCCTTCCGACAACTTCAAAGCCAGCAACTGCAGGTGGAGTCTTTCTTACATCAGATCACTCTGACCTTGGGTCCATGGTGATGTCTCTTTCTCTGACTCCTTCACTTTTAAGAACTCTTGTGCTTACTTTGGGCCTACCTGGAAAATCTTCCTATTTTAAGGTCAGCTGATTAACAACCATAATTCCATGTGCAACTTTAATTCCCCATCGGCTGTGTAATCTTAACATATTCACAGGTTCAAGGGGTTAGGATGTTACCATCTTTGGGGGGAACCATTATTTTATCTACCACATCTTCCAGGATTGCTATGAGAACCAAACGAGATGTTGAGGGTAACATGTCTCGCACAGTGTCTGGTGCAAATGAAGGGATTAACACATTGTTGTAGTCACTGCTGTTTGTTGTTTCAAAATCTGATCCTCACAATGAACCTGGGAAGCAGGCTGGACAGGTGTTATCACCCCCATTTTACAGAAGAGGAAACTGAAGCTCAGCGAGGTGGGGAATCCTTGCCGGCAGGCACGTGGGGAAGAGGGCTCTTTTGCAAATCTGCCTCCATAAATTTTGCCTTAGAATTCTGGGGCGGACCAAAGGAATGTTTTGAATGACAAAGCAGTTTCTGGCTTTTAAGAAATGACAGCAAAGCCCCCAATCGCGCTTCTCTGCTGGGCTGAGCCAAAGCTCTAATGGAAGACATTAGTCAAATTGGAAACAGGCTGTTCTCATTAACCACAGAAAAAAACTCCATTTCACGCCCAGATGGAAAGCATCCCACTGTTCTCATCAAACCCCGCTCCCCTTGTCTGCAGCCTCGCTTGAATTGGTCCCCACCCTCACCTCCTGGGGCGTTCACTGCTGACCCCACGAGGGCACACAGCTTGAGTCTGGGAAGCACTCTGGAGCTCGCGGCGGGGCTGAGTGCCATCCCCCCAGTGTACTACCCAGTGGTGAGAGCAAAGTCAAAGTCTTGGACAGGTGACATGCTCACAGTTGGGCTTAGGAGATGGGGTTTGCTGACAGATGAATGGGGCACCCTCATTATAATAGATACTGGGAAGGTGAAAAGAAGACAAAATCATTAAGTTTTCCATTAGACATCTCTTGAATGCCGTCTTGGGAGCTGAGCAGCGGGGACCTAGAGAGGTGAGGACCACACGCTGGCGTTTATTGAGCTCTCAGAGTCCAGGGGGCTGACAGCTATACATTTGGAAACCCAAGGCTACGCTGCTGGCCCCGCAGTAGAGGCAAAGGACCAGCCATCACTTCTCCTTGTATAGGTTAGGGGTGGAGGGGTGGGAAGGCAGGAAAGCACTCTGGACCTACCTCCAGAACAATCCATTTTAGTATCATTCTGCCACAGACAAGTTATGCCAGCTGAACCTGCAAGTTCCTCATACCCTAAAACGGTAATAGTGATTAGTGCCTGCGACACTGGGTTCATGTAGTGGCTGGTGGGCTGCTGTCCACAGTCTCTCTAGAATCTGCCACCATCTTGCTCTACGCTGAATCTCCTTGTCCTTAGAACAGTGCCAAGCAAGTGGTAGAGGCTCAATAAATATTTCTCAGATGATGGGTAAAATGAACCACCTTTGCAACCAATAAAATGTTGATCAAATGCAAAGGATTTTCTAAAGTTTAAAAAGAAAACTTTACATGCGAAGATGTTCACCCCATCATTACTGAGGGCAATAAAGAGTGGAAACCATTTAACTGGGAAGATTGAGAAGAACGGGCATATACGTTTGAGATCTTTTGCTGGCAGTAACGATTGTATTCACAAACCTAAGCAAAGATGGAGAAAAGGTTTATCTTATAAAGAAAAGTGAAGAAAATATAAAATGATAAATCTTGTATCCTCTGTTTTCACCGGTGGGTTAAAAAATAAATTCTCTGAAGTTTCTTGTTAAAATCTGTAAAGAGGAAAAATCCAAGGTAAAAGGAAACATATTACAATGTTAATAGAGTGTGTCTCTAGCTGATAGGTGAGTAATTTTATTTTCTTCTTCCTGCTTTAATATAATTTCCAAATCCTTTTAAATGAGTATATATTGCTTTTGGAATGGAACAAATAATAAGCCCATTGAAATCCCTGCAAGATTTCTTATTATGATGTATACAGCGAATATTTTCTGCACGATCCTCTAGCTTGGTGTTCTTAGGCTGACTCATTGAAGATTGTACCTCCTTTACCAAGAAAATAAATCCCCTTCCTGCCACAGATTCATCATCACTCAGAGCTAGAATTCTAATCACTAGCATTTGTCACTGAATAATAGATGTTCTTCATCTTATCTCGTTTGAGTCACACTGTCCCTGTGGAGTTAACCTTCTTATAATACCATAGTAACTACCTTATTTGGAGTCTTTCTCATGTCCCAGGGTCTATGCCAAGCGTTATCTTTAAAGACTTCCTCCGATTCTACAACAAACACGTGTATAGAGAACAGACCTGCGTTCACGGGAGTCAAGTGACAGAGTCACGAAGCTAATTGGAAGTTGCGGGATGAGAATTTGAATCCAGACGTTTGTCTTATTTCATTCATGTATTCATTCTTTCATTCATTTATCCATCCATCATTCTTTCATGTATAACGATGCATTTTCCCTTGTTGTAAAGGGTTGAATGCTTAGCACGTTGGCAGCTGTGTGAATGGCATGACACAGTCAAGGGAAGTGCTCGGTGAAGCGTGAGCCAGTCCTGGTGGCTTGGCTCAGACACCTGTCCTGACACAGGCTGGGAGTGTCTACCTTCCACAGGCAGTAGACCAGGGCACTGCTGACTAGCACTGTGGTCCCTGTCCTTAGAGACTTTCACTGTTCGAAGGTACCTTTAGTAAATATCAAGGTCACACATGGGAATGACCTTGAGCCTCACAAGGAAGTGCATGACTGCAAGCTCAGCATGACCCACGCTTAGGGGTCCGTGGTGTGGGTCCCCTGGGACTCCTGGAGCTCCCTTAAAGCTGAGAACTAGATTCACTTCTGCTCTACAAGAAGGTCCTCCCGTGCCTGCGGTGGGCGAGGTATGAAGCCAACGCTTTACACCCACTCTTTTACTGTGTCAACAGCCCTGCAAAATAGGCATCATCCCCATTTTATAGATGAAGCAATCAAGGCTGAGAGAGGCAAAGTGACCTGTGCAGTGTCACGTGGCCCTTAAGGGGGAGAGTTGTTACCAGAGCCCAAACCTGCCAGTTGCAAAGCCGCTGCACTTTCCTCCATGCCAGGTGGCCCAGTCTCACTCACACTCCAGGGTCCTGTGACCACCGACCCACAGGCCAAGACTGATGTGAGCCTCTCTGGAGGCAGCCTAGGGCAGCCTTCACTTTGATTCCACATTTCTGATCTTCCTGAGATTCAACCCTGATATAATAAGAGCCACCGCTCTCCAGGCTTGTTCTCATCAGTGTGGTTTTAATTGTCATTTGTTTGTTTGCTTCCTGAGGGAATGTGACCGCTGGTCTTACATGTGAAGCTTTTAAATGTGATCTTGGTTGTTTTTGATGGGGTCCTTGCCTACATCTGCCAAGAACTGACTCGGTTACACAGCACATCCCCACCGAATCCTCCGCATTGATATCCATCCCGCTACAGCCCCGGACAAAGACCTGGGAAGGGTCTAGGCACTGAAAATGTGACACTGCTTCACATGGCATTAAAATAGAAACAGTAATACGCCATCAAATTAATGGAAAGAAGTCCCATGTGTTCTCATTCTGCTGCTATTTTAGAGCGTTCACATAGAAAATCTTTCCAAAAGAGCTTTTTAAAAAATTATTTTTAATGTCTCGCCTGGTATCCCAAGCACAAGGCTAGTGCTATTATAATATTGAGTAATTCAACCCAGGTGAATCCCAAACTTTTCAGTATAATTCCTCAATTTATTGTTTTCCTTGTTGCCTAAAAAAGTAGCTCAGTCCATACACACTCTCTCTCTCTCTCTCTGACTCACACATACAACCCATTCACACATACAACCTACACACTCTCACACACACAACTTACACACACACACACACGCACATTGGCCAGAGCTTGTCTCCAAGACCTCATTAAGACCCAGAATGTTAGGTCACCTGCCCACTGGTGCACCCTCTAAAGATCCTATAGAGGAAGGAAGGAAGTGAGGTCAGTCTGTGAAGACTTACTCTTGGGAATCCTAACACTGTCTGTTCTTTGAACATATGCTAAGTGTCAGTCCGGGTGCTAGAAGCTTCAGACTCCTCAGCTCATGTAATCCTCATAACTTGCATTAAAAGCTGTTTTTCTGGGACTTCCCTGGTGGCACAGTGGTTAAGAATCTGCCTGCCAATGCAGGGGACACAGGTTTGAGCCCTAGTCCGGGAAGATCCCACATGCTGTGAAGCAACTAAGCCCGTGCACCACAACTACTGAGCCTGCGTTCTAGAGCCCATGACCACAACAACTGAAGCCCCTGTGCACCACAACTACTGAAGCCCGTGAGCCTAGAGCCCGTGCTCCGCTACAAGAGAAGCCACTGCAATGAGAAGCCCATGCACTGCAACGAAGAGTAGCCCCTGCTCACCACAACTAGAGAAAGACCTTGTGCAACAACGAAGACCCAAAGCAGCCAAAAATAAATAAATAAAATAAATTAAAGAAAAAGAAAAAAAGATGTTTTTCTGATGCCTTCTTATAAGTGAGAAAGTTGTGACTCGGAGAGGCAGAGGAAACTGCCACCTACAAAGCAAATGTACTGGCAAACAGAGCACTTTGTAGGGCTTTCCTGACCCCAGGACCACCCTCTTCCCCTTCAGTGAACTCCTTCTGGCTTCCCAGATTATAGTCCTCCTCTAGGTCCTTAACCTGCATCTCTTTGGTGATTTGTTCTATAGCACCAACCAGGGATATCCCCGGGTGGCCTTCTTCTCTGTCTTCTACTGTATAAGAGGTTGGCGAACTGTTTCTTCAGAGAGTCAGAGGGTAAATCCGTAGGGCTCTGTGGGCCACACAGCCTCTGTTGTAACTACTCAACACTGTCACTGTAGCCAAAGCAGCCATAGGCAATCCATGAAGGAATGAGGGTTGCCGGGTTCGAATAAAACTTTATTTCTAAGAACAAGCCGCCAGCCTACCTATGTTTGACAGCTCCTCTCTGGATGTGATCTTGCAGTAAAACTCCAGCTGACGAGATTGTGGAAATCATGGTGTCAGGTTCCATTCCAAAGGCCACCCTCTTGACCACGTGGACAACACCACACCTTAGCCAAGGTGGAACGTGAGCTGGGAGGAGCCTGGATCCCTGAGGTCTTTGTGGAGCAGAGCAGGACCGCAGCCCTGGAGTGCTTCCCTCACAACCACGTGAAGTCAAGAAGGAAATAATCTTGGCGGTCATAACCCACTGCCGTTTTGGATTTTCCTTCACTCACAGCTGAAACTAATCCTAACACACAAGTGAGGCCAGGCTCACAGCATATGTTTTGTAGAATCTGCCTCTTCAGACGTTTTACAAATCAAAATGATATTTCATCTACCTCTGCCCTTTAGACATTCCTCTTTTTCATGATTTTCCAGATATCAGCTCAGCAATTGCATTTGCATTTTTTCTTAATACTTTATAATATCCCTTCTTTCCTTACTTCCACTCTTGAACAAGTATTTATAGAATATCACTGCGTAGGCTTTGGGGACATAATTATGAACAAGAAAGGCAAGATCTACAGTCTTGTGGAGCTGTATCCCAGCAAGGTTAAGAGCGGACTCACTTCATCTCTACCCCTCTTGGACTTGTCTTTATTTATTTTATTCATTCATTCATATATTTATTTAATTTTATTTTCTCTTCTCTCCTTTTCAGTTTTTTCTTTTTATTTATTTATTTTTTCTGTTTCCCCTTTTGAAGTTGCTTTGCCCTCTGACCTGGGTTTGGCTCTAACTCCCTGTGCTGCCCAAGGATAGTCTCTTTATCCCACTCGGACTCACTTTTCATACCTGTGTTCCTTATAAAAAATAAACCAGACCATGTCACTCACCTGCTCAAAATCTTCCAAGGACTTCCTGTGACACTAAGAATAAAATTCTCAAATCTCACACCACAGCCCATAAATACTGTGGAGGGTTGGGAGAGCACAGTGTCTGATACATAAGAGATGCTCATTAAACATCTACCAAATGTTGGGGGGGGGGGGAATAATGAGCTTAAACAAGATTACTTCCAGATCTGATATTGGAGATTCTACAGTTTTCTCTTTTTACTTCCCCATTCCCAGCTTGTGTTCCTGTGTGTGAAGAGGAGGACATAATTGAATGGAGAAGATATCTTTTGGCCAAGACACTCATTCCTCAGGCAGTTCAGATGTAGGGCAGTAATAGTAGCAAGATTCAGAACCTTGGGGCCACAGAGATAGATTCTACCCTTAGTGTCTGGGTGCCTTGGGCAGGCACTCACATTCCCTGAGACTAATTTCCTCATCTGTTAATGGGTATGGTGAGATCTACTTCCACTGGATGCTGGAGGAGTTAAGGAGGTCTTGTGTGTGTGTCACTTAGCACGTTGTAGCAAGAGTAGGTCTTCAACACATGTCCCTTTGTGCCTCTCTTGGTTCCATTCCTGTCCTTTCCTAGCCCTTTGACGCCAAGACACAGCTACCCAATCTTTCTCCAAAATACAGCTGCAGAGAGAACTCCTTTCCAGCTCACCAGGTCCTGAGGGCTTGCAAAGGCCCACCTCACTCACTGTAGAGTCTGCTGTGAGTCAGGTCAGCCTGAGAGAGAATTGGGTGCAGGAAGTATCAAGTGAAGCACAGGGCTGCAGGAGTCTGCAAAGGCTAATCACCCCTTCTGGGTGTGAGGTTTCGCCTCCAGGTTTCCTGGAAGCTCATTAAGCAACGTAGCCAACAGCCGATCAGGAGCTCTGACTGTCCTATGAATACAGGCACATGGAGCAAATCAGGCCACTTGTCTTCAAGATAGGTCTGGGGTGCAGTTTACTTTTAGGGCAAGAAGAATTCTAACCGCTTCCTGAAGAAGTTAAGGCTGTTGCTCTGGGAGTGCCGAGAGTCTAACGGGGAGAAATATCACCTTGTATTCGCTGTTTCCTTTCTTCATGATGAGCTCACTGCACCAACCTCCAGGCTGAATTGTTTACATGCTTTGTATTGTCTTCTCTCAACCTCTATGTGAGCTGGAAACAGTTTTCACTTTAGAGATGAGAAGAGCTAAATGATAACTTGGTGGTGAATAACGCACCTGTGTGCCTCTCAAGGCGCTCAAGGTCTCCACAATGGTGGAGAGGGTCCACTGGCCTTCCGCTTACTCTAGGCTGCATATCCCATCTCTAAGACCAGGCTGGGCATGCATAAGATCTAGAAGCTCAAGAATTAGTTGGTGTGACACACACATAGACAACTAGCTCTTTGAGTCCCTGGGACAGGAACTGTTTGTTACCCATCTTTGCATCCCTAGTTCCTAGCACAGCATTGATGTTGGTGCCAAGATTTCCATGAAGGGTCATGGAAGTTGAAGGCCGCTCAGCTCCAACAGTTTCCACTCATTATTACAGGCCAAGTAAAATGTGTCCCCCAGAGCTGGGCAAGTCATGACCTCTGTGGCCATAGGCAGCATCCCTGAGTAGATGAGAGCTCTTGTCGGTGCTGTCTTGCTGTTAACAATTGCTGACACTGCCTCGGGCATTGGGGGTGGTGGGGTGGACCTAGAACTTGGGGTTCCCAGGTTTGGCTGGGGTGTCAATGTTGATGCCATGACCTATTGTGACCCTGGTCAGTTTTGTCCTCCACTTAATTGAATCTGATCTCAGCGGACCTTTTCCTAAGAGAACGTCTACTGTCCATCTTAATGGCTTTTAGCTGGGGTCAGAGGAGTGTGTGAGCTTATGTATTAGTTTCCTATTGCTGTTGTAACAAATTATCACAAACTCAGTGGCTGAAGGCAACACAAATCCATTCTCCGGAAGTCATTCCATAGTTCTGGAAGCCAGAGTCCAAAATGAGTCAGCAGAGCTGTGTTCCTTTTGGAGGCTCCAGGGAAGAATCTATTTCCTTGCTTTTTCTAGCCAATAAAGATCAGCTGCATTTTTTAGCTCATGATCCCACGTCAATCTGACCTCTCCTTCCATCACAACATCTTCTCTGGCTCTGATCATCCTGCTACCTCCTTCTAGGGACCCTTAGATTACATGGGTACCACGCAGATTATTTGGAATAATCCCCCCATCCTTAATTTAATCATGTTTGCGATGTCCCTTTTGCCATCAGTGGTAACCTATCCACAGGTTCTGGGTTTTAGGGTGTGGACATCTGTGTGAGGGGCATTATTCTATCCACCACAGCACATATATTCCAAAGGAAACTCTCATTCATTCTCTGACTCAAACCAGAGAGCTCCACTTCATCTGTTTCCCATATTCTACTTCCAGTTTAGATTTGTTTGAAGAAAGAGTCCTGCAATGGAAACAAATAAGGTTGTTTGAAATGTCAATTGTCCAGGTTACCTACAGCTCTGAGATTATAAAAGTCTCTTTAATTCAGAGACTGAATAGTATCTCTTCCACGAAGTATTCTGTAGACTGGGCATCCCCTCAGCTCCAGCCTCTCCTCTGGAGAATCTAATTCAGTGGGTCTGGGGTGGAGCTCGTTCACATTTTTGACAAGTACTCACAGGGTTTCTTAGCGCCAGGAGAGTTTGGACACTTCTGACCATACTCTGCACCCATATCTTACCCTCTCTGACCCCATCTTCCTGCAACACCACCTCCTAGAAGAGGAAGAGACAGGGATGTGGGGATGCATTTACTGGGGACCTTCTGGATGTTGGACAACATGCCACACATAGACAGTTTTATCTACTCCTCATGGTAACCTGGAATGTCAGCTTTGTTACCTCCATTGGACCGAGCAGGGAGAGGAGGTACAGACATCTGCCCTCGTGACATCTCTAGTAAAGAGTGAAGCTGGAGATTTCCCTGCTGGTCCAGTGGTAAAGAATCTGCCTTCCAATGCAGGGTATGCGGGTTTGATCCCTGGTCAGGGAACTAAGATCCCACATGCCACGGGGCATCTAAGCCTGCAAGCCTCAACGAGAGAGCCCACGTGCTGCAAACTATAGAGCCCACACGCCCTGGAGCCCACGCGCCACAGCTAGAGAGAAGCCCACGCGCTGCAACGAACACCCGCGTGCCACAACAAAAGAGCCTCAACAAAGATCCCGTATGCTGCAACTAAGACCCGATGCAGCCAAAAAAAAAAAAGGAAAATAAATAAATAAAATAAATAAATATTTAAAAAAAAGAGTGGAACTGGGATTACAACTGGGTCTGTCCAAATTAAGTCACATTCTCTTTCACTCCACAGATAATATGGCAAAGATTTCACCAGAATCTATTCATGAGCAAATAGATATCACACTGACTCACATGTCGTACAGTAAACTCTCTATGAAACCCACTAGAGAGAATCCATAAAATAAATCATTAGGAGGTTGAATTTGACTAATAAGTCTAGCCCATTTGTATCATGTCTGCTGCAAGATGCCTTGCTTCCCACTCAATTATTGTTTTCCTTTTAGCTCAAATGATTGGGATAACTGGGTCAATTTTCCACTTTCTTCATTGTGTTTAAACATAGCCACGGCTTGCTGTTGTTCTCAAAAGAAATTTGGGCAACAGACAACCAAGCAAAGATTGGACCAGTCATTATTCAGAGAAATAGAGGGGCTGGTGAGTGATGTAATTTCAGCCAAACCAGGGGCTTCTATTTTCATTCACACAGTGAAGTAGCTTAATTGAAAAGCATTCTTTGCAAATGGACAAAAAGGGAGTATGAGGTAGGAGTCTGATTAGAAATAATGGCAGGGAGTTGAGTTTCCTAGCCTTGCATTCTAAATTTACTTGTAGTTTCTTAGAAAATTAAGGGAACACATGGCAGCATAATGTACCTTTAAAGTTAGCAGTTACAACCTTCTGGATAGACTTCAAAGGAAGTCCTGGCATAATAAAATGCTATTAATTCAAGCTCATCCAAACCAGAGTAATATTAAGAAAACAATTTTCCAATACTTAGAAATAAGCAAAGAATGATGGCACATTTTTTTTTTTTAATTTATTTTTTATTTATTTATTTTTGGTGCGTTGGGTCTTCCTTGCTGCACGCAGGCTTTCTCTAGTTGCATCGAGCGGGGGCTGCGCGGGCTTCTCATTGCAGTGGCTTCTCTTGTTACCGACCACGGGCTCTAGGCACACGGGCTTCAGTAGTTGTGGCTTGCGGGCTTCAGTAGTTGCGGCTCGCGGGCTCTAGAGCGCAGGCTCAGTAGTTGTGGCACACAGGCTTAGTTGCTCTGCAGCATGTGGGATCTTCCTGGACCAGGGCTGGAACCAGTGTCCCCTGCATTGGCAGGCGGATTCTTAACCACTGCGCCACCAGGGAAGTCCCACGTCTTTTCAATATCACACTGGAAAGTTGCCTATCAGGCACCACCAAGGATGTTTTCTTTGACTTACTATTCACTACCAATTAAAGTCTAGACTCTAAAGTTGAATATTAATTTGTAGTTTTTTGTCCAGAAGAAATGTAAATTATTTCTTCCTAGAAAGGAAAGTAACCACAAAGCTTAAGATTTTATTGACCTGTACGACATTGAACAATATTTGAAAGCATTATTTCTAGTATTAGAATAAGCTAGGAAAAAGTAAATAAAGGTTATTGACACAATAGTACAAAATCTTATTTTTCTACATTGAATAATTTTTTCTATCATTACATTTTATTGTTTTTGACTTCTCTGTTGGAACATTATATTTGATTAGACAAACATACCCAAAACTTGAAAATAAGACCAAGAGAGAGCAGGGAATCTGTATGATGTCACAGTGGGACTTTGTTTAACACATACATTCAAGAATTATTTAATTATCTAGGGGAATTTCCCTCTGTTTCATTTTGAAACTTGACATTTCTCTGTGACGTTTCCCATTCATGTCTCAGCTTTCTCTAGTGATGATGCAAATTCTTTCTGCCCAGTAGAGAAGACAACCTCAAGGGCTGTGGGTTTAGTACCCTGGAGAACACTAGCCAGTTTCATTTCTATTGCAGACAATTTATTTCAGGCTGGACTTCCTGGGGATCATTTTGCCCAGCACATGGGGAAAGTTTCTCTGATGAATGTGGTGAAGTAGCGACAAACAGAACAAAACCAGAATTAAGTTTTATCTGGGATTGGCTGTATATGGGGCTTCCCAGTTACATGGGCCAATACCTCCCAGTTGATGTATTTGCAGTGTTATTTTTTAAAATTTTTTCTTCAATTATTTTAAGTTGGGCACTTGGAATAATGACTTTTAACTCTTACAGAAGATGCCAAGTATGCTAAGTATGGCAGGTTCTTTTAGTGTTTTGCTTTTTTTTTTTTTTTGAGGTTGGGGCATTGTTTATTGGCAAGTCTGAATTTTCCTGGATACTCTGAGGGAGGGGACTTATGAGGAGCCTATTGTGTTTTTTAAGGTAAGTCATCAGTGACTTCCCAACAAGAGTCAGACATCTTGTTCATGAATCAGATCTTCATCATGCTGCAAAAAATCTCTGGAATGTTCTCTTTTAGTCACAGAAATACAAAGAGAGTAGGTGGCTTCTGCTGCAAGAGAAAGAGAAGGGGTATTATTACCTGTGGAAGGAGTACAGGTAATTTGTGTCCCATCAATGACAATGAATGGAGGGCACAGGAGATTCCTGAAGTAAAGCAACACTTAAAGTGCCCACCATGGGCTTCCCTGGTGGCGCGGTGGTTGAGAATCCGCCTGCCAATGCAGGGGACACGGGTTCGAGCCCTGGTCTGGGAAGATCCCACATGCTGCGGAGCAACTAGGCCCGTGAGCCACAACTACTGAGCCTGCGCGTCTGGAGCCTGTGCTCCGCAACAAGAGAGGCCACGATAGTGAGAGGCCCACGCACCGCGATGAAGAGTGGCCCCCGCTCGCCACAAATGGAGAAAGCCCTCGCACAGGAACGAAGACCCAACGCAGCCAAAATTAAATAAATAAATAAATAAAACCCATGAAGAAAAAAAAAACAAAGAAAACTTTAAAAAGAAAAAAGAATTCTGTGCCCATTGGAAAGGAGACCTGCTCTTGATTTCTGGATCTTTGAGCTTTGCGTTTCGGTGTCTCTTGGTTTGTGGCTAATACCGGAATTCAAAGCTCTCAGTCCCTGTATGTCTTTATTCAAAAAGGCCTTTAACTATCATTATGCGCGTGGCTGATATTTTCTGACGTGCAGATGGTATTAAAAAACTAGGTAATAAAGTCTCAAATTAAAGGTACTCTGTTCTGATTGATTTATTAAGGTATAAAAATGCTTATGTAAATGCAAGTATTGACTATTCCTAAAATTCCCAGAAAATAAGAAAGTTGAACTTCTAATACATTAAGTGCCTGATGGGGTTCAGAGCAGGACACCCCACAATGTGCCACTCTGCATATTAATTATTTTGAATTAAAGTTACTTGAGAAACAGCTTGTACAAGAACACTCTGACTCTCCTCTGTCACCCTGAAAGCAGGGAATAAATCTCCCACGTGGAAGGTACCCTCCCTGAATCAAGACTAGAGAGATGTCCTTATCACCGAAAACAGGGAATTCATGGCCCAAAAGACTGTGTGAACACACTCTGCTTAGTTTCTTCCTTATTACCTAAACCTAAGTTTCTCTGTCTTGTCAGTTTTTCGCAAATGTATTGTTTCTTCGTCTAAAAGGTATACAAACAGTTTGCTTTGGTCACTTTTTGGGTCTCATATCTATGGGACCTCTGTATGTATGAAATTATTTTTTTTCTCTTGTTAATCTGCCTTGTGCCAATTTAATGATTAGACCAGTCCAAAGAACCCAGAAGTGCAAGGGAAATCTTTTCCCTCCCCAACATACCCTAGGATTAAAAAAAATCGTACTGAAGCTAACTCAGGAATGTTTTAAGACTGCAAGGAGAAGATACAGTTTAGCATGAATTGCAATCTGCATTAAAAGCTCAGTTTGCGTCTACAAATATTCGTCCAGGCAAGAGTGTCTTCTTATCATTTTGCCACAATCTAGAACTTATCCTTTATCAGTAGGAATATTAATACTTTCTTAAAGTACATAAATGGAAATTAATTTGTATTTTAGGTAACCATGGTGTTTGCTTTTTTATTATTTTCCAATATCTGAAGACGTTTCCGCCTGCAAAATCAAACTCAAATTGTAACAGGGAAGAGCCAAATCTGACTACATGTTGCATCTGTTTCTTTTACTTTAACCTTTGCTTCTTGTTGCTTTTGTTCACTAAAAGGATACTGTGTATACATAATGGCCTGCCTCGGGGAACCCTGCCCCTCTGCCTGAATGTTAACCCAAAGTGCCTTTGTTCAGGGAAACATCCGGACCCTGTGCACCTGTGGATGGCTGCAGGAAAGAAGAAATTAACACATCCCCTCCCCGAGGCTGGCCATTCCAGGGGATATTTGCAAAACTTATGGCCTTTTTACTTTACTTCCTCATCTCCTCCCCCTCTCTGGGCTGTAAAAGAAACTGGCATCCAAACCCTGGGAAGATGCTTTTTCGGAGACACTAGTCTGCCGTCTTGTCAGTCTGCCGGCTTTCCCAATAAAGTCACATTCCTCAACACCTCGTCTCCGCCTCATTGGCCTGTCGTGTGGCGAGCAGAGCGAGCTTGGACTCGGTAACAAAATGCAGACGTCCCACCTTATAAACATCGGTGATACAGATCCCAATAGTGAGCTAACAACTTCTCTCTAAAAGGATCACACATTTTAATAGGGTTTGGTTACTGCTTTTCTCTAAACTATAGCTTTTAGCTGGTTTATTAAGTAGCAAAGGCAACACTGAGCATTTGAGAAATTAATGTAAGATGTCACCCAGCATGGGAGCTGTTTAATTACTAGTGATGAAGCCGCTAACCAAACTGGTTTAAGCAAAAAGCAGCCTCTGTTGGCGAATGAGATGGGTGAGTCCAGGGGCAGATCTGGCTTCACACACAGAGCAGATGTTTGAACTATGTCACCAGACCTGCCTTTGCTCTCAGGTGTGATTCTCTGGGTGACTGCAGAATGCTCCGGGGGCTTTAGGCTTCTGCAGTTCTGGGGGTTCCAGATCTCAGAGAAGGGGTAAGAGCCTGGGCTGATTGCTCTTGCAGTAGACACAAGGGGACTCTGATGGCCCAGCCCTGGGAACAAGAGGAACCCCAAGCAAACCTCATGGACCAAGTGGGATTAAGGATGGGGGAGGGGTGGTTTCCTCTAAGAAGGAACCCTGGGCAGATTTAAATTTCGAAAGCTTCTGTGTAGCACATCTCATTCCTTCTTCAGGACGCAGCCAAATGCCTTCCTCTGTGAAGAACTTGCTCTTTCCTCTGGGCTCTGAAAACATGGTATCACTTGCTCACTACTTCGTGATTATGAGATCATGTCTCTTTCTCTGTGATGAGAAAATGAGGATGAGGTCAGGGAGGGGAAGCTGGCTTTTCGCGAGTATTACTTTGTGCTTACATCATTTAAATGAATCCTTACAACAACCTTCCTGGATGCATTGTTACACCCATTTTCCAGATGAGGAAACTGAGGATCAATGGAACATCAGTCGGCTTGTAAGTGGCAAAGCCAGCGTTTGAAACCCAGTGTGCAAGCCTACTGTAACTCACTCATCTTATAACTGCAGTTCACAGTGCCCGGCACATCCTAGGAAGTCGATACATGTTTGTTGAATGGGAGGAAGGGAAGGCAACACCAGGATAAAAGAAAATTGACTTCTCCTTTCCAGAGTTTTGGTGTCTGTGTCCTTCTTTGAAGACAACTCAAGTGATTACACGGTGTTTTTGTCCCTTTCTTGACTCCCGCTCTCCTCCACGCCTGCCCTCTCTTTGGTATTTCTCACGGGTCCGTGGCAGACACTCAGATTCTGGAAAGAGCCCTTAGTGATTGTGCAAACTGGCTGCAAGTTACTCTATTGAGGGTCTGCGCAGGCAGCACCCCCGGAGCCCCCGCTGCAGACCAGCCAGCTGCAGCTGGCGTGGGCCTTGGTTCCACAGGGCTGGGGGCCTGTTCTGTAGGGAGACCGACTAGGACCCTTAGGGTGTGTCTTCTTCTGGGCGGGATGAACTGATAAAAGGCAGGATGCCCAGTAACGTGTGAATTTCAGACACCTTTTTAGTAGAAGTGTTTCCCATGCCCTACTTGAGACATCCTTTTACTCAAAAGTTATTTGTTGTTTACCTGAAATTCACATTTAACTGGACATCCTTCTTTTCATTTGCTGGATCTGGCAACCTTACACTGGCGAGAAGGCTGGATCCTGGGGTTCCTTTGGAGTCCCTTTGATGTTCTCTTCTCCTTTAACTGCCATTGGCTACATCCTCCTCGGGACTTCAGAGCTCCCTGCCCCAAAGGTGCATGCTATCCAAGGCTTGCTATATAACCTGCTTCCCAGCCACCTTTGAGGCATCTCTATATGTACTAACCCATGCGGGGATCTCACCTCATGCTCATGGCCTCCACGGGGACTACCCTTTACCCCTATCCCATTGCCCTTGTCCCTTTTCAGTCCCCTTGGAATGCCTCTTGCTCGGGGGAGCCTTTATCAATGCCCTGGCACTCTGAGGTTGCTCCTACTTGGAATCTTTTTTTTTTCTTGTAAATTTATTTGTTTTATTTATTTATTTTCGGCTGCGTTCGGTCTTTGTTGCTGCGCGCGGGCTTTCTCTAGTTGTGGCGAGCGGGGGCTACTCTTCGTTGTGGTGTGCGGGCTCTAGGCGCGCAGGCTCAGTAGTTGTGGCGCACGGGCTTAGTGGCTCCGCGGCATGTGGGATCTTCCCGGACCAGGGATAGAACCCACATCCCCTGCGTTGGCAGGTGGATTCTTAACCACTGCGCCACCAGGGAAGCCCTATATATATGTATGTTCTTTTTCATATTCTTTTCCATTATGGTTTATCATGGGATATTGAATATAGTTCCCTGTGCTATACAGTAGGACCTTGTTGCTTATCCACTCTCTGTATAATAGAGCTTTTGCCTCTGCTAATCCCAGTAATCTCATTTTTGAGTTTCACAATGGGGGGGGGCGTGATACCTTCCTGAAAAATGTAAACTTTGCAACAGTCCCTCTTTGCACACAGCAGGTGCTTAATAAGTGATGGCAGATTTGAGTCTGCTATTTCCTTATACCCTGAGCTGAATAGCAGGCCTCTTGTTTTCTAAATGAAGAATTGGAACAATCGGTCACGTGGTTTCAAATCTGTTCCACACACTCCACAGGGGCTGCAATGATGTGTCAGTTAAACGGTTGATTATGCAACGAATATATAATTTTCATATTCATAAAGCAATCATCTATTATTAAGATTGCTTCTCCATTTAAATGAAAAGAATCCTTTGTGTAGGAAGTAAGTCAATTACTTTTGCATCAGAAGGGATGGTATGCGTTTTCTTTTAGACATCAAAATCTTATTTGGAGCCTTTAGAGCTTCCAAAGATGCATTTATGTGAAAACTGTTATTTGTGGAATGGTTTGGGTTTCTGCAAACTGAAGTGGGCAAGCATGAAACCTGCTTGAATACTGAAAATCTCAGGTCACACATGTAGGGAGTGGAAGCTTTGAATGGGCTTCCACATCTGTGAGTCCTTTTGTTGCTAAAAATAACGCAGAAATGCAGGCCATGCTGAGGCCACTGCCCCACTTACAGATGCTGTAACTGAAGACAGGGTTTGAGCAATTCCCTGGAGGTCACAGAGCCAGTGAGTAAGAACTAACATGTATCAAGCCCTTTCCAAGTCTGTCCCTTTTTTTCCTAGGGTGAATGGATGGAAGGAAAGATGAATGGATGGATGGATGGATGGATGGATGGATGGAAGGGTGGATGGATGGGCAACTATTAAAAATACGCAAAAGTCTAAAATTCAAAATTTTGTGTTGTTTGAATCCAAGTGATTAAAACAACTAAACCATGGGTCTTCCCTGCAGGGGGCGCAGGTTTGATCCCTGGTTGGGGAACTAAGATCCCTCATGCCATGCAGGGTGGCCAAAAAAAAACCCCAAACCAAAAAGACAATTAAACCACACTTATTTTTGCCTGATGACATAAACAATTATTTCTTATAGGATATTTAGAAAATGTAGCAAAACACAGTGGAGAGAATTACGATCACCTGCACTCCCAACTCCCAGAGCCTATCTTGGTTTTACACACTTTCAGGGTGTTATTTTTTCTTATGAGTTTTGTACAAAAAATGGAATCACAACATAAAACATATAAAATTGATTTTTCCAAGTAACAGAACATTTTCCTTTATTTTAAAATAAGGCATCACTTTAATGATTGATTAATAGCTTATTATCTTTTATTTTATTCTACCAGTCCCCACCATTGTTAGCCATTAAAATGTTTTCCCCAGTTTGTGTTAATGCAAACAACGCAGGGATGGACATCCTTGTATTGCAGGAGAAAGGTTATCTACGAGTTCACTACATTGTGCTTCACCCTGATTGAGAATTCACAGGTCGGCTCAGGAAAAGAAGACCTTAGCTAGAGCTCTTTCACACCCGCTGGGTTATCAGAATCTGGGGACATCTTGAGAAGGGGACTGAAGGTTGTTTAATGAATTTGGTCTTTCCTGACTTATCTTGAGATCAAACAATTTGCCCAGGAGAGAATACCTAATGGTACTTAGTTTGTGTCTATGTGCATGTGTGTATGCATGTGTGTGTGGGGGGGGATGATGTGAGATTTTAATTCTGATAAATAAGCAATTGTCTGTCAAACAGCAAGCAGGAAGGGAGCAAAGGCATGAACGCATGACAAGATGCAGATGATTTGAGAAATGTCAAGTTGCACCATGTATCTGGAGCATTGACTACATTGCAGGGGCGGCATAACATGAGTCAGAGTTTTAGCCACCTTGGCTGTCATACTAAGTAATTTGAACTTGATCATGTCCCAGGGCAATCACCTTCCTAATATAATTAGCATTTGTAAAGCAATCCGCAGTTCATAGAGCTCTTCCTTAACTCTCATGATTCTCCCAGCCGTGCTGTGTGAAGGACTTGTTGAGGGTTACAACCTAATAAATGACCAAAGCCCCCTCATTCTGAAACACAGGCCCGGTGAGTTGCCCTCAGGTGGGTTTCCTGTAGTGTTCGATTGATGATCTGTACACGGGTTGGTGGTGTCTCCAAGATGCTGAGGTCTCCTGTGTTCTCAGAGTCGACCACAGTGCAGAGGCCAGAGCATAGCTGTTTGATACAAGGATAAACAAATGCATGGATGTGGTATTTCCTCCTGCGTTCTTTAAGCTGAAGTGCACACTCCCACACACACTCACTGAAATCAACCTGTCAAATCCCTCTCCATCCATCATCCCCAGTCTCTCTCCCTGCAGAGGCAGAGACCAGAGTTGCCTTCTGAGGCTTTGATTCTGCTATAGTGTGAGGGAAGTAGGGACCGCCAGAGGTGCACGTACCCCAGAAGATGATGGGATCATATATTGCATCACAGGTCATAAGAGCTGGGAAAGACCTTAACACAGAGTTTATGCAATCCCCTCGTTCATAGGTGCACCCAGTGTTGCAAAGTCCCTGGTCCTAGAAAGGGGACCACAGATGCTTCTGGTATTGAAGAGGAACTCCAGCTCCTCACACCTAGCCCATTTTCTAAGGATTGAATGAAATATCTGTAATTCTATTTTCGCTATGAGTAAGAAGGGCACTTCATGGAAAGGAGCACGGTTGGCTTGGGAAGAAGAGGGTGAAGAAAGATCTTGAAAATGACAGAGGGGATAAAAAGACTGTATCTAAGGAAAGGATTGTGAATTATAAACTCAAGAGAAGACAAATAAAGCAAAGTGTTTCAGAGGAGCTCTCTCTCTCTATTTCTCTTTTTACATGCAGTGGGTACAGATGAGATCAAACTCAATTCTGGTTTGTTTGTCTATTTGTCCCCAAGGAGAAGTTTCCTAGCCACCAAACTGTATAATATTTACCGTTGGCTGGAGTACCAGCCCATACCACAGACACTGAGGGTCAGTGTTCACAGGCCCATCCGTGGTTGCATTGAACTTGCACTGATGTCTGACCGAGGTCCGGTGAGCAGGAAGGTAGGGCTTAATCCACTCAGGGCTCATGCGCTCCAGCCAAAGCAACTCTATGCAGAGAAAGTTGCATGAGTTCTCCTTCCTCAGAAGGGTCCTGTGGGCACACAGCAGCCTCCTGGAACGGTGTGAACTCCTCTGGGGGGCACATACAAAGGGCTGTTTGAGGGGCTTTTCTATGGACATCACACATTTTCAACGTGGGAATTTCATCAAACTCTGGAGATAAGGCACAGTAGTAACCATGCCGTGGAAATAATACTTAATATTTCCCGAGCAACTTTTCTCTGTCAGAATCTGTAATCGGCATCTATTAGGGGTTGAATGTCGCCTTTCCAAAATCCATGTGTTGAAGTCCTAATCCCCCCTCCCCCCCGTGCCTCAGAATGTGACTATACTTGGAGAAAAGGTCTTTAAAGAAGCAACAGATTTAAAATGAGATCACTGGAATGGGTCCTAATCCCATATTCCTTATAAGAAGAGGAGATTAGGACACAGACACACAGAGAGGGAAGACCCTATGAAGACACAGGGAGAAAACAGCCATCTACAAGCCAAAGAGAAGCTTTATAAGAAGTCAACCCCATGAACACCTTGATCTAGGACTTCTGGCTTCCAGAATGGAGAGAAAATAAATTTCTGTTGTTTAAACCCCCAAGTCTGAGGCACTTTGTTATGGCAGCCCTAGCTGACGGAAATGGTACTTTGCCCATATTAGCCCAATTCATCCTCGCAAGGGAAGAAAGATGCTGAGGTTAAAAAAACAAAACAAAACAGAATTGTGGCTTCTGGCTCAGTGTGGGAACTTGGAAGTTCTCTTGCATTCTCTGGGCCTCAGTTTTCATATGTGTTTAAATAACAATAATAATCATCATCATTAATATTATAGGAAACTGTTATGGAATGCTTATATTTGAGGATCATTTGTCACCATCCTCTATCATAGGACTATTGCTGTGAGCTTTGAAAAATGGAGATACTGAGGTACAGAGATGTTCAGACCCTACTCAAGAGCGCGCGGCTAGTAAGTGGCTAAACTAGAAATTAACGCAGATAATTCAACCCTGGAGCTGGGCCAACTGATCAGCATCTAGGATGAGGGGCCTCGGCACTCACTCCCCTGACCTGTGCTCTGACTTCTGCAGAATGCTTTGGTGGTCCCTCAGTTGTCCCTTAAAGACCAGATGATTTAGGACAAGGGAGCTTTAATGAGTGCCAGGCTCAGCAAGGTCTTCAGGGAGCCCTGAGCCAAACTGAAGAAATTCACCAGGCATTTGAGTCTGGAAATTGGCCCTTTGTCTCTGATTCTGGAAGAAGTACCATGATCCTCTTGCAAAGATCACGGGAGAGCAAGACAAAAGAGGCTAGGGCTTAGTCCCGGCAGCAGCGTTCATGGGTTACGAGACTTGGATGGAGAAGCACTCCTTCTCTGCCAGTGAGGATCACAGGACTTGTCTCCTCCAGGAGATCTTGGCAAGAACAAAAATCAAGAGGAGAACATGGGTACAAAATCATACAGTAAATGATTTGTTTTTTCAAAAAGCTCTGCAATTGCAAGGGATGTTTGTACCAAGCCAAATTCCAATCTCTGTGCTTAAATTTTGTTGTTTGTTAAACAGGGATGATAACGTGTAACTCCCAGGGTGGCACTAGGGATCAAGAAAGATGCTAAGTGTGAAATGCCTCACTCGGTTCTCTTGCCAGTTTTGGGAAGTAGGTGGCACCAAGGGTCAGAGCAGGAGGCTTGTTTGTTTTGGAGGAATGAAGAATAGGGAAGGGAAGGGGAGACTCTTAAATTGTATCTGTGTAACTGTGCAAATCAAGATTGTCTGCATAGACCACAAATGCCACTATGCCTTGCACGGTGTCCAAAAACATTGCAAAGCCCCAGGAACCCCCAGTTTTGATGGATGAGAAGGCGTAGGACCCGGGGTTCCTGATTTTCCCACCCTTCACCTCTCCTCACTCTGGCGTTTGTTGTTGACTCAAAAGCTCTCTCCACCAAAAGTCCTGCTATTACTGTGAGATTTTATTTCCCAGGAATAACTCATCCCACTTCTTGGCCTCTGTAACAGTGTTGGATATCCGTTAAATGTAAAGATTTTTGGATTAGAAAGACCTTCATTCAAATGCCATCTGAGGACTGTCCTCACTGAGCATCAGCTTTTTCATCTGCAAATTGGAGGTAGTATCAGGACTCCCCTTATTAGCTGTGCGAGGATTAAATTACATGATGTTATGTAAATTCCTTAACACTCTGCAGCAAATGGTAAGGGCAGAATAAAGAAAGACTATCACTGCAGTTGGTCTTTCAGCCCTGGCTCCGTTGTCTCTTACCTGGAAGACCCTTCCATTTCCCTCCCATCTTGTCATTAGGATTGTCTTTGGCTTAATCCTTAACCCAACCCCAAACCTGGAAACTTGACCAGCATAAATTCTGACCTGTCCTTTTGTTTTTGGCCAAGCCACGTGGCATGCGGGATCTTAGTTCCCCGACCAGGGATCAAACCTGGGCCCCCTGCAATGGGAGCGCAGAGTCTTAACCACTGGACCACCAGGGAAGTCCTCTGACCCATCCTTTCTGATCACAGCATCTGTCTTTCTGCTTCCTCTTTCTCTCCCATTCTTCTACTACACTTCTTTTTTCACTTCACAGACATCCACTCCCCAGTTCTCTTGTTCTCTTTCAGTCTATCATGACCCATCTCTTCAACCAACTTCGTGTAATTGCCCTTAATTCACAGCCCCTGAGCTCCCTTTGTTCCTGCTATAGACCCAGGAATTCAAGCTCCAGCCCAGTGACTTGCCCTTCTCACATCACATGAAGCCAACACCTGTCCCTCCTCACCTGTTCTTCTCCTCCACTGATCCACGTTTCTATTTTCCTCAAGCCCTAATTCCAACTCTTCCTCTCTAGGCAGGAAAGCCTACTTTCTACTTCCCAAAGAAAATAAAGCCCACCAGACCAGTATTCCTTCTGCTTCAGCCCTTTCTCACCTTCAGATGTATCCCACTGTCTTTTATTTCCATCCTGTCTCTTAAGAGCAGAGCTGGCTCCACTGGCCTGCCCAAGCCCCCAGTTAGATTGGAATTACCTACTCTAGTCTCTCATGGGTCTCCCTCTACTTCCATCCCTTCCTAACAATTGCAGACTGTTATCTGCAATCTCCCCCATGATGGTTCTTTCCTCTTAGTTTATAAACAGGCTCAATCCCGAACAAACATTCCTCCTCCATCCCTGGGGATCCCCCTAGTAACTCTATTTTCCATCTAGTAACTGAATCAATAATTGAAACTCTTCCCACAAAGAGAACGTTAGACCCACAATGATTTTACAGTTGAGTTAAATGTTCAAGAAACTGATTATTGCTAATATTACATAAATTTTTTCAAAGAAGTGAAAAACAGAGGCTACCATACAACTTATTTTAAGAGGGTGGAGTCACCTTGATTCTACCACCAAACAAGGTTTGATAGAGTAAAGGAAAGGAAAATTATATGCAAATCTCATTAATGAGCATAATGAAACAATTCTAAATAAAATATTGGCAGTCTGAAGAGGAGCGTATATACAGAAAGATGGTACATTGTGAGCAACTGGGGTTTATTCCAGGAATGCAAATTCACATCAACATGATAGAACACATTAATGTAATCTACTCTATTCACAGAAGTGAAGAGAAACATCACCTTATCTTAATAGACATAGAAAAGAATAGTTGATAAAATTTTAATAACTGTTTATTATAGTAAAAGTTTAGTATATACGAGTAAAAAGAACTTATTTAAACTGGTGACTAATGAGTATCTACAGATAAAATAATGGAACGATGTATACAATATTGAATTGTTATAAAGCACTCTCTTAAAAAAAAGATCAAGGCAAGATCGCTCACTATTGCTTCTTCTAGTCTATCTTCTTCAGGAGAGCTCAGCCAGGGAACTATGACATGAAAGAGAAATAATTTGTATAAAATATGAAAAGTAAAAGTTACAACTCTCATTATTCATAGATAACACAAGTTCTTCTACATAAGAAACCAAAAGAATCTATAGACACATTATTAGAATTAGCAAGCAATTAGAGGGATCTCTCCAGCAAACAATGCTGTAGTCAATTGCATTTCTAGCTACCCATGGTTAGAAAAGCAACTTTCAAAGGGATACATTGAAACTAGTAACACTTATATAAATGGTACCTAGGTCTAAATCTAACAAAATATATGTAAGCAGTTTAAGTAGAAAATTATAACATTTTATTGCACTAGAAGACTGAAATACATGTATAGTCGTTTTCATAAATATGTCAGTTTGCTCTATGGATTCAGAGAAAAACCTAAATGTCATGAAACTTAACAAAACCTTCTCTAAAATGTAAATAAAGAAACTTTAGTCCTATTCCTTCCAAACGCCTACAGTCTGGTGTTGCAAAGAATAGCTGAGATGTACCTGAAGAAGTACCACGTGTGTGGCATTAACCTACTGGAGAGAAAAATTCATTGTAAAACTAGAACATGATACACAGTGGCATATTGTTGATAAAAGAGGAAAAAAAACCCTCTATTAATGGAGCAAAATAGAGAATCCAGAGCCAGTCCCCTCCAAGGGTGACAGCCTCATCTGTGTGACAGAGTTGGTGCTGAAGATTGCTGGGGGGAGGGCACTCTGGACAATGAACAGTGGGAGGGAATTTACTTAAAGGTGAAAAGCGAAGACTTACAATTTAAGAAATAATAGTGTAGCAGAGGATCTTAATGTCCTCAAGATAAAGAAGTGGTCCTAAATATGTCGCATCAGCAGAGAGCGAAGATAAAGAGAAACGTGGGGGGGCTTCCCTGGTAGCGCAGTGGTTGAGAATCCGCCTGCCAATGCAGGGGACATGGGTTCGAGCCCTGGTCCGGGAAGATCCCACATGCCGCGGAGCAACTAAGCCCGTGTGCCACAACTACTGAGCCTGCGCTCTAGAGCCGGTGAGCCACGACTACTGAGCCCGCGTGCCGCAGCTACTGAAGCCTGCGTGCCTAGAGCCGGTGCTCAGCAACAAGAGAGGCCACGGCAGTGAGAAGCCCGCGCACCGCAACAAAGAGTAGCCCCCGCTCACTGCAATTAGAGAAAAACCCACAGGCAGCAACGAAGACCCAATGCAGCCAAAAATAAATAAATAAATAAATTTATTTTTTTAAAAAAGAGAAAAGTGGGTAAAATTGACATTAATACAAAGAAGTTTACTCCTCAAAAGACACCACAGACATGGATAAACAACACCTGCAAGCTGTGAGATAATATCTGAACACACAAACCTAAGAAATGCTATAAACATATGAAAGATTCATACAAACCCGTAGGAAACAGATAAATTATCCAATAATAAAAATCAGCCAAACAACAAGCATTTTCGGGGAACAGGAAACATGAATGTCAGTAAACATATAGAGAGATTTGAGCGTTATTAGTCATCAGAAATGTGCAAATTAAAACCTATTCTGAATGAGATGCCATTTCCAATCCATCACATGGGCAAAATCAAAGTCTGATCTTCCAGGTGTTGGAAAGATATACAGCTATGGAAACTCATGTTCCCTGTTGATACAAGTTTGAAGTGATGTGCTGGTTTTGGAAAATAATGTGGTGCTACCCAGTAAATTGGAACACATGTACTCTATAACTCAGCAATTGTCCTTCTAAATAGAAAGAAAAACTGGCACAGGTGTACCAGAAGGTGCATACCTGAATATTCATGGCTATTCATGGGTAGGTGAATATTCATAGCATCCTTATTAGCAACAGTGAACACATACACACAGAAGAAATGATCCAAATATCCCTTTAATAGTAGAATTCCTTTCATGATTTCCACTGCATTCTTAAATGGAATATTATGCAGGAATAGAAATGAATGAATTTACACCTACCTGAGTTAACATGACTAACTCTCAAAAACATGTGAGGGAAAGAAAAGAGGTCTCAGAAGAATACATGCAATTTAATTCCTTTTACCCAAATAACTAAACAATGCATCTTTCTATTAATATAAAAAGAAAGCATGGGGCTTAATAACACAAAATTCACAATAATGCCAACCAGTGGGAAAACGCCAAGAGAATGGAATCAGATTTAGAGAAGGACACACATATATGATAATTTCAATAGATGCAGAAAAACTTTCGACAAATTTCAACACCCATCCAGAAAGTAGGCATAGAGGGAACCTACCTCAACATAATAAAGGCCATATATGACAAACCCACAGCCAACATCGCTCTCAATGGTGAAAAACTGAAACCATTTCCTCTAAGATGCTGGAGAGGGTGTGGAGAAAAGGGAACCCTCTTGCCCTGTTGGTGGGAATGTAAATTGATACAGCCACTAGGGAGAACAATATGGAGGTTCCTTATAAAACTAAAAATAGAACTACCATATGACCCAGCAATCCCACTACTGGGCATATACCCTGAGAAAACCATAATTCAAAAAGAGTCATGTACCACAATGTTCATTGCAGCTCTATTTACAATAGCCAGGACATGGAAGCAACCTAACTGTCCATCGACAGATGAATGGATAAAGATGTGGCACATATATACAGTGGAATATTACTCAGCCATAAAAAGAAATGAAATTGAGTTATTTGTAGTGAGGTGGATGGACCTAGAGTCTGTCATACAGAGTGAAGTAAGTCAGAAAGAGAAAAAGAAATACCATATGCTAACATACATATATGGAATCTAAAAAAAAAACAGTTGGTTCTGACGAACCTAGGGGCAGAACAGGAATAAAGATGCAGACATACAGAATGGACTTGAGGAGATGGGGAGGGGGAAGGGTATGCTGGGACGAGGTGAGAGAGTGTCATGGACATATATACACTACCAAACATAAAATAGATAGCTAGTGGGAAGCAGCCACATAGAACAGGGAGATCAGCTCGGTGCTTTGTGACCACCTAGAGGGGTGGGATAGGGAGGGTCAGAGGGAGACGCAAGAGGGAGGGGATTTGGGGATATATGTATACATATAGCTGATGAATTTTGTTATACAGCAGAAACTAACACACCATTGTAAAGCAATTGTACTCCAATAAAGATGTTAAAAAAAAAAAGGACACACGTGACAAATCAGAGGTGTGGACATGGTCTTCTCCTTAAACTGAATTGATTGCACCTAGTTTTTAAAAAAATATTTTTAACGAACACGTACGAGTATGTTCACTCTCTATGTGTGTATAATATATATGTATAAACATATTACTTTATCTGTTTCATCTATTTCATAATGAAAAATCCTTAAGACAGTAGGAAATACATTCAGTTAAGGGAGAAAACACTGATATCAAATAAAGTAATGTATTGAGATGAGCTTCATGTTGAACTGGTACTTTGTCACACGAGCCATTAGAGGCATAGAGGGAATGGAGCGCAGGTCTGGAGACCCACAACTGTCAAATTAGGAGGGACCTTAGTACTCTTCTTGTAAATCCTGTCCATTATAAGGATGAGGAAGCTGAGGCTCAAAGTGTCAAAGTAACTTTCCCAAGGTCACTGAGCTGGTTACTAGCAGATTCGAGTACTAGAAGCAAGGCTCATGGCTCCCTGGCTATATTATTCTTAGGAGGTTATCACGTGGTCACTGAGTCTTTTCCATCCCTTACAGGGCATCTGAGAATGAAGGTGAGCTGCAAGTCCTAGCGTCTGGGAAGGCAACACAAGAGTGCAAAGGAGTCAGGGAGGAATGGGCCTAAGACATACTGGGGGCCCCTTAGGTGTCAGATCCATGCTGGGGTCCTTCAATCCCCAGGACCATCCCACAAAGGGCAGCGTTCATATCCGACTTCATAGAGACAGGCTCATGTTAAATTCTTCCCCTTTATAACTCACCAAGGGAAGGCCTTGGAACAGGGCCTGGGGTTTCTGCAGACAGGAACGATACTGACGTCCCAGACACTTCGATTATGAGAAGTGAGAAGGTCCTGGCCACCACTCAAGGCTGTGTCCTTTCTAAAAGGAAGAATTTGTCCCCAGAGTACTACTGTAGTCATTTAATTTAATGATTCACCAACTTAAAAAAAAAAAAAAAATATATATATATATATAAAACACAAATATCCTTTATTTGTCACGGAAGGCAAGTTCGTGTGCCCGATGCACAGTGCGGGCAGACAAACCAAAATGTCAGAGTTGCGAGCAGAGAAAGGTTTATTGCAGGTGAGGGGGAGGGGTGTCCCAGGATTTGTGATCAGCTCGTGCACAATTCTCTGATTGGTTGGTGGTGATCAATCCTTAGGCGCCAGAAGGTCTGGGGGCTACATGCTCAAGATCATCAAGTAATTAATTTCTTCCATTTGGTGGTGGTTTTAGCATCTGAAAAACACAGGAAATATGCATGAGATACTATTATCTAGGTACTTTAGAGAGGCGCTAAAGCAGAGGATATGGGGGAGGGGGGTTCTGCTTGGTTACATATTGAGTTGAAAAGCGGGGTCCTTACAATTTAGTAGGAGTGTTTATTTGTTAATGTCATCATCCTAACTATCAACTCAGTAGTCTCCCCCTCCTTTCTTTCAAAGTTGCTGATTTCTGAAAGATACTAATGATTTGTTACCAACTAACTTTATTTTTGGTAGTGAATCTAGCTTTCCACAGCAGTAAAGTAATGAATGTCATTAAAATGTGATAAGTAAACATCAATCAGTGCCTGGCAGTCCATCAGTCATTCATGGCACAAACCTTTCTTGCGATGTCCCAGAGTTTGTTGCAGGAGGTCACGGAGAAGACATGATTGCCAGTTGATCCCAGGGCTGACCAGGGCAATCGGAGGCTCCTCAACCCCTCCCTGTCCTTGGAATATAAGCTCCACCCACTTTTCCTACAGTGGGAGCCCTTTCCAAGGACTCAGCCTTGAGAACGCAACAGTAGTTGGGACCATCTGGATGGTTACATGTGACTGAACCCCATTACGGCCTCTCTATAAACTTTGGAGATCCGGGCTGGCGTGTTCGGATATTTACTTGTCTCCTGACTGCTCAAGTCAAGCCTCCGAGGTAAGTCCCCTGCTTATTAAACCTGCCACCTACCCATCTGGAGTGGCCTTTTTCTTTGGTCTCTCCTTATTTTCCGGGAGCCAATTTCAGATTTCACCCCAGGAAGCTCCCAAAGTTTCGAACCAACAGAGTAGAAGCCCTGTGTGTAGACCCTAGAACCGGTTGATCAGGGTCAAACCCTGGCTCTTCTGCTTTCTATCTCGGAGAAGTCCTGTTAGCTCTGAGAATGGAAAAATGTTGCCTGTCTTATCAGCAAACAAAGGATGCTTCTGCCATCAAACCATCACCCTCATGATGAGCCCTGAGGGATCTCAGGATGGAGACAAACAAGCCCTCCGCCACTGCGGTGCACCCCGAGGGGACTCAGGGTGGGAAAGAACAGGATACTGGCCTTAGATGGTTAAGGAATGATTTCAGTGAGCCCAGACTCTTGGCATCTTCCCATTTCTAGAAAAGCGCTAAATTCATTAACTCGAGATACTTGGTTTTCTTTAATAAACAGTAATTTTCTAATGTACCCACTACCTGGTTTTATTTTGTTTTGGCCACACTGCGTGGCTTGCGGGATCTTAGTTCCACCACCAGGGATTGAATCCCGGCCTCGGCAGTGAAAGCGCGGAGTCCTAACCACTGGCCAGCAGGGAACTCCACTATCTGGTTTTTATATATCCTGGCTCCTCTCTTACCTCTTCTGAGTGGTCCCTCAGAGCGACCTGAGAGGCTATCTTCCATCCTCAGAAAATCCAAGTAAAACATAATTTTCAACTTTTAGGTTGTGCGTTTTTTTTTTTCAGTTGACGGCTATCTGTGCCTAGTTTCCTAATCTGGGAAAAAATTGGGCAGTAATAGCACTCATCTTCTGGTGTGGCCATGTGAACTGTTGGTGTGGTTTTTGAGGTGATTATCTAGTGGTTTGGAAATCCGTGTTTCTCTACTCGTGTTAGCCAACGTTGGCTACTGAATGCCTCATAAACAGATTAACTCTGAAATCTCAGTGATGTACATAAGTTAATTTTTGCCCCATCACAGTCTGATGCAGGTCAGGCCACCACCATCAGGAGCTTCAGAGGCAACCTTTGATCTGTCTCCATTTTGAAATTGGCCATTTTCTTGTTTGGGCTTATTCATTTTGTTGTTTTTTGTTTTTTGTTTTCAGTTGCACAGATAGAAGAAAGGTTATGTGAATGTGTGTGCGTGTGTAACTCATACCCACTCTTTTTGCTCCCGCAGGAAGTCATATCACTTCTGCTCATCTGACTTGGTGAGGACTCCATCGTGAGGTCCCCATCAGCTATGAGGAGGGCTGACAAATGCAGCTTGGTGGTTGCAAAGAATCAGGATGAACTAGAATGGCTACCATAACTGGCCAGAGGTTAGAGCCTTTTCCTACATGTATTAGATACATGTAAACCTGCAGATGAGGGAACTGATGATCGGGCAGATTGTGTCCTATGCACCAAGTCACACAGGTGGGAAGTGGTGGAAGTTGGGGTCACACTGGATCTCTTTGATTCTAATGGGTCCCTAATTGATTCTTCAAAAAACTGCAGATCTCCAGGTTGGGAGGGGGCAGGTGCAAGATGATCCACTTTTTAGAATGTGCAGCCAGAGTATATCGAAGTGTTCATCTACATTGAACTCTGTCTTTAAAAAATGATTGTTTCATTAATGTTAAATATGAGGATGGATGAGGATGCCCTCAGTCCACGTGTTGCTGGGCACCTGCCTTGCACTATTCTGAAGGAGGGTTCCGAGGACCACATGGCAAGTAGTACTTGACAGTGGTCCCTTCCATTCAGTGTAATGGGAAACGCTACTGCCTATTGGTGCTTAGTTAATTGAATTATGATCATATAAGTGTTTTAACTAAACTGGTCCTCACAAACTGCTCAAGTAACTTGAAAAGACCCCTTTGAAATACATGCACATGGATTAAAGATAGAGGTACTTATAATGGAAATATGAGAGAACAAGAAGAAAAAGTCAGGCAAGCACCTTGACCAGAAGAAAGCTTTGGCCAGCCCAATCTTTGAGTAAAAACAAAGCTGATCTGATCATACCTAACAAATAATGGCCTAGTTTTTAAAAATATCAGTAATTTTATTTGAAATTGGGTTTACATTCATTATCATTTGTTATAAAATTTACCCTAAGTCTATTTTTGGATCAGTGGTTCTCAATATAGGATAATTTTGTCTCCACCCTCCCCCCAGCCGAGGGACATTTGTCAATGTCTGGAGATCATTTGGTTTGTGAAAACTGAGGGTGTTGGTAGGGGGCAGGGTGCTACTGGCATCTAATGGGCAGGGGTCAGGGAAGGTGCTGAACCTCCTATAATGCACAGGGCAGCCCTCATGACAATCACCTGGCCCCAAATATCAATAATGCCAAGTTGAGAACCCTGCATTAGATGATGATGCAGGATCCCTATGTAATTTACAGATATAAATGACAAATAATGTAAACCATGGTCATAGCAGAGCATATAGTCAGTGTTGCCTAGTCATAAGGAGCTGGAATTGACCATTCAAACCCAGGCTTAGCCCCCTTTAGTTGTGTGATTTCAGTGAAGTTCTGCAACTTTGCCTCCGTTTCCTCCTAAGAGGGTTATCATGGGGTTGTTGTGAAGATAAAATGAGTTTAGAATAGTGCCTGGTGCCTAGTAAGAACACAACTGCGTATGGGTTTGCTGCAATCACAGTTACATGTGCTCCAAAAACGCAATGCGAGGAGAATGAGATAAGATAAAAACGTGAAGCTCTGTGGGTTGAACTGCTGTGCTGCTGAGAAGTCGTTCCCTTGAAGACCCATCCCAAGGCATAACAAGGTTGGCCTTCTCCTAAGGACCCTCCCACCCCAGTGCCAGTCGATCTGGCTCTTAGGTGAACATTACTTCCCTGTGAGTCAAACTGGACATAGTAATTGAGCACCTATCATAAGTGCAAAGATGTTTAAAGCAAACTTTTCGATTTTTGGTTGGCAGGACAAGATAAGACAAATGCATGAGAAGAAAATCAACCCCAAATCTATTCAAATAAATTTTAAAGATGTATCAAACATCTCTATGTTCCAGATGTTGTGCTATGGGTTGGGTAGAGAAAGATAGATGTAGACCCTTTCTTAAGAATTTTCTTCAAAGACTTCTCCTTTGTCATAGATAAATTGTCCATGTAGGTTTGAGTTCATTTCTGGGCTCTCTATTCTGTTCTATTTATCTATATGCCTGTTTGCTTTTTTTTTTTTGTGGCAGCACCATATTGTTTTGATTACTGTTGCTTTGTAGTACAGTTTGATATCAGGGAGCATGATTCCTCCAGTTTTGCTCTTCTTTCTCAAGATTGTTTTTGCTATTCAGGGGAAAAAAGGAGAACTTTCTTCAAAGACTCCTCAGTCTAGTGTGGGAAATGCATTGTGATGTAAATAATTATACCACAAAACTTTGAGTATCTTTTCCCAAGTATGTGTGGGGTTCAGAGGCAGCTCAGAGGAGGAGGTGATGAACTCTAAGTTAGATCTTAGCAGGCTTCAAATGGCAGCAATATGTAGACACAGGTTTGAAGGATGAGGACACATTCATGGATGTACTTGACATCCTGGAGCTTTCTGGGAAGTACAGGTGGTTGGTATTGCTTGGGCCAAATGGAGCCAGGATTCATGATGAACAGGAATCAGACGTTAGCTGGCCTGAATGCCAGGCCATGGAGCTTGAAACTCATTCTGAGAGTCTAGAACCACTCCTGAAGGATCTTAAGAGGCAGGGTTATAGGCTCAAGTTACATTTTTAGAAGATCGATATGCCATGTACAGCAGATGGGGTAAGGGGGACGGAACTGGAATTGGGGAGATCAGTTAAGAAATTACTCTGGTATTTAAGAAATTACTCTGGTATTTTAGATAAGAAACAGGATGATCTGGGCACAGGTGGTGGATAGAAAAGAGAGTATGCCTGATCAACACAGCATCCCAAGCACCTTTCCTATTTCCCCAACTCACTCCAACATTTAAAAAATAATAATAGCAGGGACTTCCCTGGTGACGCAGTGGTTAAGAATCCGCCTGCCAATACAGGGGACACGGGTTCGATCCCTGGTCTGGGAAGATCCCACGGCAGCAACTAAGCCTGTGTGCCACAACTACTGAGCGCGTGTGCCTAGAGCCCGTGCTCTGCAACAAGAGAAACCATCACAACAAGAAGCTCACGCACTGCAACAAAGAGTAGCCTCTGCTCGCCACAACGAGAGAAAGCCCGCGTGCAGCAACGAAGACCCAACACAGCCAAAAATAGATAAATAAATAAATTAAAAAAAAAAATTAGCTCACAGGTACATAGCCCTGACTCTGCATGAGGTCCAAGCTTTAATCCATTTAAAGCCATCTAAATTTTAATCCACTTAATTCTCACCAAAAAAACCCATATGAGATACATTTATTATCATTCCTGTTTTACAGAAAGGAACTGGAGATACAATTAGGTCAAGTTACATCTGAAAGGACACACATTAAAGAGAGCAGCAAAGCCAGATTTCAAGGCCAGGCAAGCTGCCCCAGTCTGTGTTCTTCTATTAGCAAATGTCTCCCCCGCCCCAAACTGTCCTAAAACAATGGGGTTGATACAGTCAAAAGGGAAGGCTATTCCAGCTCCCCAACTTCCTCCCCATCCCGTGGAGTGCGTGGAGTCCGAAAAGCATCTCATGACCGTTGCTGCTTCTGTGTTTTTTTTTAAATTATAGTTGATATATAATATTATATTAGTTTTAAGTGTACCGCATAGCGATCCAACATTTTTACAGGTTATACTCCATTTAAAGTTATTACTAGATAATAGCTATATTTCCCTGTGCTGTACAATACATCCTTGTTGCTTATCTATTTTATACATAATAGTTTGTTTCTCTTAAGCCCATACTCTTACCTTGCCCCTCCCACTTCCCTCTCTCCACTGGTAACCACTAGCTTGTTCTCTGTATCTGTGAGTCTGTTTCTGTTTTGTTACATTCATTCATTTGTTTTATTTTTTAGATTCCACATACAAGTGATGTCATACAGTATTTGTCTTTCTCTATCTGCCTGATTTCATTTAGCATAATACTCTCTAGGTCCATCCATGGTGTTGCAAATAGCAGAATTTCATTCTTTGTTATGGCTGAGTAGTATTCAGTGTGTGTGTGTGTGTGTGTGTGTGTGTGTGTGTGTGTGTGTGTGTATACCACATCTAATTTATCCATTCCTCTGTTGATGGACGCAGGTTGTTTCCATGTCTTGGCTGTTGTAAATAATGCTGCTATGAACATTGCGGTGCATGTATCTTTTCAAATTAGTGTTTTCGTTTTTTTCTGGATATATACCCTGGAGTGGAACTGCTGGATCATATGGTAGTTCTATTTGTAGTTTTTTGAGGAACCTCCATACTGTTTTCTATAGTGGCTGCACCAATCTACATTCCCACCAACAGTGCACAAGGGTTCCCTTTTCTCCACACCCTCTCCAGCATTTATTGTTTGTAGATTTTTTGATGATGGCCATTCTGACCGGTGTGAGGTGATACCTCATTATAGTTTTTATTTGCATTTCTCAAAGGAAACTGTTATCCAAATGAAGACAACCTACTGAATGGGAGAAAATATTTGCAAATGATATGACCGATAAGGGGTTAATATTCAGAATACATAAACAGCTCATACAACTCAATAAAAATAATAAAAAAAACTGGATTAAAAAATGCACAGAAGATCTGAACAGACAGAAGATCTTCCTTTTCCAAGGAAGACATAGAGATGACCAACAGGCACATGGAAAGACAGTTGCTTCTTCATGCCACAGGATGTCACCATTGAAAACCTGCTTTCTGCAACCAAGTGAGAAAATGCCAGTCCACTCGGCTGTGATTCTTTGCTCCTTCTGAAGGGGCTCGAGCCCCTGTGGCCCTGTGAGGAAGGGCGACCTCCTTCCCCCAGAGCCAGACTCAGCCAGGAGCACCCCATGCTGAGCTGTATCTCTCAGCTCTTCCACGTAGGGTGTCATCTTCCAGCTGGGGCTGGATCAGGCTCTGCCTCTGTCCCAGAACCAATGTCCTCCTGTCCTATCTGGAGCAGATCACCTCAAAACATAAAGCTAAGATTACACCCATTTCTCTAGACACCATCACTCACAGCCTCTTGCTGAAGGATGTTAAAAAAAAATCTCCTGGGGAGCCCTTGCTATTGACAACTTGGAGAGCTGTTTACCTGGTGGAATTGACCAACATTAGTATTTAAGTAGATGTGTGTGGGATGAGGGGGGTAGAGAGAAGGAGGCTGGGAGCCCAGGAGCCCAGGATGATGTTAGGTCTGTGTGATTTAATGGATGGTGGGTCATTCTCTGGCTGGGGGGATAACAGTGGAGGATTATTTCTGCTTTTCAGTCGGTTCCACCTAAGCCCACCCTGGGCAGTGGTCAGGGCTTTCCTTGCAGATCTCCTGCAGTCCCCTGGCTGTTCAGAGCTTCACCCAGTGGGGCACCCAATGCCTGTCCACAGGAGGGCATTGGGTGAGGGAACCTCTGGGCCCAGAGAGCATCACTCCAGCTGCCTGATTTTGGGGTGCCATGTTGGCCACCAGGGACCAGTGATTGTTGTCTAGGGGGAGACCCCTGGGTCTTGACACATGGGTCATGTCCACACAGCTGCCTACTCCTGGCCTCCTGGAGGCCTCAGTTTCTATGTCTGTGCTTCCTCTTCTCTCCTTATCTCCAATCCATGAGCAGAGCAGGGATTGAGGAGGAAGACTTCACAGTAATAAGTCATAATGCTATTTTGCCACATAGGGAATTGGGGGTGGGTGGGAAGAGAAGGTCTTGGGGCACATTCATTTGGGACTTGTTGTATCTTGCATGAAAGGTTATCTCAAGGTTCATGAAGATTCTAGTCACAGATGGTAATACATTATATAGATCATGTGCATATATATTATATATATGTTTCATATATATACACATACAGGTGTATGTAATTTATTTTTGATTCAAAAATCAAAAAGTATTATAAAAGTGCATTGAAAGTCTCACTGCCACTCAGCCTTTGTCCCCCAGTTCTCCACCCAACCCCACCCCCATAGCTAATATCCACTTCTACAAGTTTCTTACATAGCCTTCCAGTATATTTTATGCCAATATAAGCAAATACAAATATACCCTTGTGTCTCCTGTCTTTTTCACAAGAGTTATTATGAACACTATTCTGCACTTTGCTCTTTCACTTCACAGTATATCCCGGGGATCTTCTATCAGGGCAATGGAAAACACATCCCAGTACAAGAAAACCCTGTGCTACTGGGACGTCTTCATTGCTGGGGACTCAGAGGAAATAGTGGAGACTCACACTGCCTTTCACAGATAAGACTGCATAAAAATGGGATGTTCGTAGCAAAAGGATGTCACGTGATTTAAACCACATTTTAAGAACCAAAATTGTGCAAGACAGGTACCCCTTTTCTCTATGGAGAACTAAACATTCATGTATTTGCCATTCAGCAGATGTTGAGAACATGCGTTGTCCGGGGCTTGGCTGGGTGCTGTGGGGAGGACAAACGGCAGGAGAATGCGTCCTTCCTCTGCCCTGGCCAGGCTACAGCAACACGCAACTCGCGACACTCCTTCTTGTAGCCTCAGTACCCACCTTACCCCGCCACGTACTCTTTAACAACAGAGAACGTCCCAACACGATGACCCAGCCTTTCCCCTGCTTAATTTCCTGCAATGGTTCCCTACTGTCCTTAGGGTCAAATCCAACCCCTTCTCTTGGGTTCCAAGGCCCTCGATGTGCAGCTCCTGCCCTTCCAACCTCATTACTTGCTTCCGCTGTCCTGGCGCACACTGTTTCAGCTCTACTGGATCCCTCGTGGGGATCAAAACCCAGTCCTGGCTGTCTTGCCTCCAGGCCTTTGCAGACTTGGTCTTCTCATTCTGCAAGGAACATTCTACCCGCTTCTCCTCCCCTCCCTTTGCCTCTTCTTTCAGATGCCTTTCCCTGATTGCCTCCCCTCCCACCCTCCCTAACTAGTTAGATGCTAGTCACCCCGGTTGTAATTGCTGGGTTACAATCCACATCTCTTCTTGGATCGTGAGTTAGTGCAGCCCAGTGTAGCGGAGGGGGAATTGGTCTCCGAAGTCTCAATTTTGGCGTTTGTCTCTGAGGCTCTCAACTTCATCGTGAGTGCCAGGGGCCCTCCCTAACATAGTGGTGGCGAGAATTAGAGACCTCTCCGTGTGCAGTGCCTGGTGAAGGATGCTCAGTAGATGGAGGTCGATTTAACCCGCCACAATCTTCTCCCCTCGTCCACGGACCGAATCTTAGACATCTCTGAACCCTCAGTGTCCAGCATGAAGTAGGTGACTAGCAAATGATGCGTTAGTCCGTTCGCTGACAGCCACGGCTGACCATACTGAAGATATTGATTGCTTAGGGCATTAACCCGTTCTCAGGCATCTACTGTGTTGCCTCTGGGTCCCTCTTCAAAGTTTACCGCCACCGACCCCCCTCATCCCCGGTCATCTGTCCCCCCTCCCTGGGGGTAAGGTCTGGAGAGGGCCTTTTTATTTCTCCTGCATCCCCGTCTTCCAATTCGGGAGGGCCCCTCCGACGCGGAGACTGAGCATGCTCGCGGCCAGGACTGGCGGCGAGGCCCGGTGGGCGTCGGGTCGGGCTGCTGGCGCCCCCGCAGGCCGGGCGGGCGAGCGGGCGGGGTTTGGCCCCCGGGCTCCCGCCGCCGCCGCCGCCGCCGACTCGCCGCCTCGCCGCCTCGCCGCGGGGAGGGCTGAGGCTGGGGGAGCGGGCGCCGCGCCTCCCAGCCGGACGCGCAGCCTCGGGGCGCTGCGCAGGGCTGCGGGGAGCCGGGCCAGCCGGCGGCGGCAGGAAGGGCTCTGCAGGCCGCGAGGGCGCGCTGCGCGCCGTGCGCCGTGCGCCGGGCTCCGGCCGCGTCCCGGCGAGGGAAGGAGACGAGCAAGGGCGCGGAGGTGAGTGGAGCCAGCGGGCGCGAGCTGAGAGGCGCGGGCGCAGGCACTCGGTCTTCTCCCTTTCTCAGGGGTGGCGGTGAGTCCCTCTCACCGCGTTGACAGCCTTGCCACCCGGCCCGCTTCGCTGGGGCTGCCCAGAGGAGGCCGCGGCCGGGCAGCTGTTGCGCCGAGAGGGGGCAGCTGCGGAGTTCCATAACCATAGCAACCTCGTCGGCACCACCGCAGCGGCGGCGGCGGCGGCGGCGGCGGCGCGGGCAGCATCCTCTCGCTCCTCCTCCAGGCAGCCTTGCTGCGGGGACCCGAGACCCAGCTCGCAGGTGCCCGGACTCCGCGGTCCGCCCGCTGCCGCTGCAAGTGCTGGCGGCTGGAGAAGGCAGAAAAAGAGCAGAGTGAGGGACCCAGGAGCAGTGGCCCAGGAGGAGAGAGGGGAGCTCTGCAGTGGGAGACAGGTAGGTGAGAGCACTCCGGGGTCGGCAGCTGCAAAACTCTCTCCTCTGTGGCAGTGACGTTTCTGGAAGCGTGGTTGCTAGTTGGATGGCTTTCTATTACTTAACAGGGATTCTGCCGCGAAATGTGGTTTATCTCCTTCTGTCTCCCCCAATCTCTCTGTCCTCTAGTCTCAAGGCACATCTGGGCACGTCTTGAGAGGACAAGAAGGGAAATCTGATGTGATCGGTGGGGAGACGCTGGGGAGACGCTGGGTTAATGAGGTGGTCCCTGCAGAAGTCCCAGATGGAGGCTGAGAGGGCACATCCAGACCCTTCTGCAAGCAGGTTCTCTGAGCCCTTGACCCAGAGCAGGCTGGGGAGAAGACCATGTTGGGGTGAAATGGGGCAGTGGTAGCGATTCTCTGTGGTCCAGGCTGACCCTGTGGCTTGGCTGGGGACAAGGGAGGGGGTTATTTGACATGGAAAGGGATCAGAGCACACAACGTGTCTTGCTTTGTAAAGTCAGCTTTAAACCCAGCAACTGGAAGGGCTATTTAGACCAGGGGAGTAGTAACTATCACCATTTTTGGACCCAGGGGTATCCCTCAAGTTTATCACATTACTGCCTTTGGCTATAGGGGGTGGAGTGAGAATAGACATAAAATTGTAAACTAAGAATCAAAAATTCCTCCTCTTTATTTCCTTAACTCACTTCTAGGCACCCCCCAACTGTTGTCAGCAAAACAAAACTTTCATTAATTATAACAACACTCTTTGTCCCCTTGGCCAAAGGGGATGCCAGCCATTGGCAGACTATCCCACTTTCAAACAGCCAGAAAATTCAGCTTCAGTTCCCTTTTTGAACTAGGGAGGCATTGTTTTTCCATCAGGTTCTGAGGTTCCTGATATTAAGGGATGTGTCAGAGCTGAGAGGCACCAGTGCTGTTCCCACAGAGTGATGGACTGTTAACCTCGTCTACAGGCCAGAAAGAGGGGCAAAGGTTTGGGCATGATTCCAAACCCAGCTCGGCAGGGGCCAGGGCTCCAGAAGACCGTACAGGAGGGAGATAAAGTTAGGTGAATAATTTGGGTCTAAAGTGTCTTGCATATGGGTAAGTGGGTCTCTGGGTAATATCCGAGCTGGGCAGCCATTGACTTTTATAGGCCCTCTCTTTATACTATGGCCTCAGGGAACAGTGATAACCCCTAGTTAAGAGGCCATGTTCTTTAATTGAGTTTTTAATTTATGCTGTAGTTGTGTTGCCTGAGGGGATGTGATTTGACCAGCATTTCATTTGGGATTTGTGTCATAATGAGGATGATATTATTGTATTCCAGGCAGATGGTAAGGGGTAGAGAAAGGAGAACGTGATTTGGGAGTCAAACATGGATGTGAGCTCTGATTCCTTCATACACTTGCTGTGTGATCTTGAGTTCCCCCACCTCACTGAGACGCCCTTCTCTCATCTGTAGAATGGGATGGTAACAATTCTTGCAGCTTGCCAGGGCATGATGGGGAGGATGGATGGGAAGGGACTTTTCAAAATCTAACGTCTAGTGCAAATAAAAGGAATTATCGTCATTTTTTGAAGAAAACCCCTTTCTCAGATCAGCAGATCATTCAACGGGCATCAGCTATGAAAAGGGAGTAGAAATATTGGTCAGTGACTCATAGCTGAAATGCTGTAGTCTGGTCCAAGATACACTCAGGGAAATATAAAGAGGGCTTTATTGGAGGAAACACAGCATGTCATCCTTGCTTACAGGTGTTGAAGGTCAGGGGCTTTGATATCAAATGCGGTACTTATCTAGTTTGGGGACACTGAGGTCTGCTCACCATGGAGCTGGACTAAGCGTTTGAAGGTGTAAAAAGGGATTTGCACATGGAGGGGACTCATTTAAATGTTGGTTAAATGGATACATGAGACACATTGTGAGCTCCTTGGGGCAAAATTCACCTTCATCCAACTGTGCTCTGTAATTCCAAGTGTTTACCAAATTTTTGCCCGATTTGACCGAAGGCTTACAGCTTGATGGGATGGCTGCGTTGTCTTATACTCTTCCCTGCTCTTTTCTACCCCTGATACTGCTCACGCTGGCCTCTGCCTAGAATGACCATTTCTCACTTCCTTTTTCCCTTCCTGACCCAATTCAAATGCCCCTTCCTACGGGAAGCCTTCCTGGGCTCTCCCCTGTGCTCCCACAGCACTTTGGACCTGCTCCGTGACGGTTTGTGCTGGGTCGTGTTGTCGTCGCTCGCATACATGCTGCCCCCTCTCTAGATTTCATGCTTCCTGAGGACAGGAACTTGGTTTTATTCTACCGCGATTGTGGCCCCTGCACCTGGCCTAGTGATTGCCATGATGGGTGGTTGTCGAATGTGTGCCCAAACCTTACCTGCAGCATAACCACCGGCGCTGGAAGAGGCCCGCACAAAGGCTGGCCGAGCTGCCTTCCCCCATCTCAGCCTGCGCAGGAAGCCTGAAGGACGCTTGCTGGGTGGTTGTGTGTTATTTAGGGTCAAGCCACTGAAGCAGAGAGAAGGAGAACAAAAACACATATTTTGCCTTAAAAATGCTCATTTTGTTTCAAGTGGGTACTTTAGAATAATGGTAATCTGGTGTTGAATGGCCTTCATATAACATTTGCTGGAAACATCTGATGGAGTATTTTAAACTGAAAATGTATTTCTCTCCCTTCCATTTTTTCCCTTGATTTCAGCTCCGATGTAGTGGAAAAACACGTAGACTGGATTGAGAAATCCTGGTTCTAAGAGGACCTAGGACTAGGCCCCTTGGTCTTCCTGTGCCTCAGTTTTCTCATTTGTTAAATGTGGATGGTGGTCCCCATCTCCCAGAGGGGCCAAGTGCTTGGAGTGAATGGAAAGCTGTGCAGTAAAAGCAATTCATAAACTGTAAATTACCCTACCCAGTACATTATTTCTTTCAACTTTTTTTTTTTGTCCTGGAAAATGAGCAAAATCTCTACGTCTAATTACACAGCATCAGACAAGAAGAGCTGGTAGTACTGGCCCCTCCACTTACTAGCTCTGTGGGACCTTCAGTGCATCATTTTGCCCCCTCAGCCATTTGCCTTCTTTGCGTACCATTATCATGACAGCTAATTTTCAAGATGAGTTGGGAAGACATATGTTAAGAAAAGTGTCATGCCCGGCACATAATACATTATATCTGTAATTTCCAAATGACAGATATAATTGCCCATAATAGAAGTTTCCAACTTTTTTGGGAAATGTCCCAAAATGCATTGTCTCTCTTTATCCCTCTATTTCACTTACCTTTTTGAGGAAGGGAGGGAGAGGGAGGGAAGGAGGGACGAAGAGAAAGAGAGAGAGAAATTACTAGTAAGAAGGTAGTGGTAGTTTCCGAGAGCGCTCTTTCCACGTGTGATACCAGGAAAAAGTAGAATAAGCTCAAGGTTTAGATTCTGGGGCTGAGTCCTCACTCCAACTCTGAACCTAACCGCTCACAGGACTGTTGACCTGGCCTCCTCACCTTTATGGGTCTCAGTTTCTTCATCAGTAAACTGTCTGGGTGATTCCAGTGGTCCCATCTCACTCTGTTTTCAGTGCTTCCATCTGCTAATTAACGTTTCTCCTCACCAAGGTTACTTCTGTGGCCTTACAGGTTGTCCTTTTGGTCAAAACTCATCACTTGTCTAAATGTTACATTTCAATGCACAATATACCCATATCCTCCCCACCATATTTCTCCTCTTCTAGAATTGTCCCCAGTCTAGAAGGCTAGAGTCCCCAAGATGACCCTGGGACTTAGGCAGGTGTTGAATACGCCCTGCTGTCTCTCCTTGTCTCACCCCACTTCTTTTTTTAAACCAAATGATTTATTATTTTTTAACACATATTTATTATTATTATTATTATTTTAATTAATTTATTTATTTTTATTTTATGGCTGTGTTGGGTCTTCGTTTCTGTGCGAGGGCTTTCTCTAGTTGTGGCGAGCGGGGGCCACTCTTCATCGCGGTGCGCGGGCCTCTCACTGTCGCGGCCTCTCTTGTTGCGGAGCACAGGCTCCAGACGCACAGGCTCAGTAATCGTGGCTCATGGGCCCAGTTGCTCCGCGGCATGTGGGATCTTCCCAGACCAGGGCTCGAACCCGCGTCCCCTGCATTGGCAGGCAGACTGTCAACCACTGCGCCACCAGGGAAGCCCTCACCCCACTTCTTAACTGACCTCAGGCAAGAGGTTGTGCTGCTCTGTCCATCCTGGAAGATCTCTTTCATTCAAAATACAAGAAACTGTACGGAAGAAACCCTGTCTTACCTGCAAGAGCTGGAGGGGATCCACGGATATCTCTCATATTCACTGAGCTGCCCAGACTCTGGGTGCTCAGCAACGTCAAATGTTTCTGTTCAAACATGAATCATTTCTAGATGGCTGCACACTGATCTCAGGAGCGATTCCTGAGGGAGGTTTTAGCATCACAGAGGAAATGAGCTCTGTGGACCAGAGCTCTTTCCCGTGGCCGTCCACCTCTGGTGTGGATGGAGAAGCACTGTGTGTGCCCAGGACTGGAAATCTGAATCGGTGGCCTGCCATGTGTCACTCATCACACCAGGGCAGGAGATTCAGCTGTGAACAAGGCAAAGCCCTGCCCCCTGTAGTAGAGGGATCAGGCATGGAAACAGAAGAGTGAATCAGGCAAGGCAGGGTTCTGGAGAGCAAAGAGAAGAGACGTTTGATACATTTCCTAGGAGGGGCTGTCAAGGAAGGCTTCACAGAAAAGAGAGAGGGCCTACAAGAAATCTGCAGGAATTTCCAAGTGGAGGGAAGGGCACTCAGCAGGAGGAAGTAACATGCAAAAGCCCTGGACTCAGGAGGTAACAAAGAAGGGACGTGAATGGGCAGGGCTGGAACACAAAAAGTGAAGTGACGTCTCTTGAGGCTGGGGAGGTTAATAGGGGCCACATCTTTGAGAGTCTTTTGAGGCAGACTAAGTAGCTTGTCCTCTAACCTGAAGGTCTTGGGAACCATGGAAAGGTTTAGAGTTGGACAGAACACTGTCCCTCGCTTCAGAATAGAGGTTGGATTTGAGAAGATAGGTCAAGCACTAAATATGATGGCCTCTCAGGAGACTTTTCAAATAAGAGTCTTGAATTCAAGAAGGAGAGTTGAGATGAAGAGAAGTGATGCACAGGAAATAGTAACAGAAGGAATGCTAAGGTGAGAGAGATGGAGAAGTGTCAGATAAATGAACAAACTGCATCCTTTGTCAGAAGAATATCAGTGGAACACTCTAGGGACTTTTGACTGTGGATGTAGGTTAAGAGGAGGGAGGGGTCATGGGTGACACTCAGGGGTTTCTTTCCAGCTTGACCACACTCACTCTGGTTTCAGCGCCTTCATCTACCTGAACTAGCACACTAGGCTCTGAATGGACATCCCTGCCTCATCTGTGCTTCTTTACGCAGGGCAGCTAGAGAGATCTTGGTAAAACTAAAATCACACATGATGAGAACACTTAGGATCTACCCTCTTAGCAAATTTCAAGTATGCAATACAGTACTGTTACCTATAGTCACCATTCTATGCATTAGCTCTCCAGAACTTTCTCATCTTGCAGAACTGAAACTTTGTACCCTTTGACCCCTTGTGTCCCTGTTTGCCCCTCCCCCAGCCTCTGGTAACCACTATTCTACTCTCTGCTTCTATGAGTTTGGCTCTCTTTGATTTCACATTTAAGTGAGATCATACAATATTTGAATTTCTGTGTCTGGCCTATATTGCTTAGCATTATATTCTCCAGGTCCTTTCATATTGTCACAAATGACAGGATTTCCTTACTTTTTTTTTTTAAGACTGAGTAATAGTCCATTGGATGTATATACCACATTTTCTTTAGTCATTCATCCATAGCTGGGCATTTAGGTTATTTCTGTATCTTGGCTATTGTGAATAACGCTGCAGTGAACATGGGATTGCAGGTATCTCTTTGAGATCCTGATTTCAATTCTTTTGGACCTATACCCAGAAATGGGATTGCTGAGTCATATGGTAGTTCTACTTTAAATTTTTTTTAGAAACTTTCATGCTGTTTTCCATAATGACTGTACTGATTTACCTTCCCACCAACAGTGCACCAGAGTTCCCTTTGCTCCACGTCCTTGCCAACACTTATTTTTATTTTATTTTATTTTATTTTTTTGCTATTGAGTTGTATGAGTTCCTTACATATTTTGGATATTAACCCCTTATAAGATGTATGGCTTCCAAATATTTTCTTCTATTTCGTATGTTGCCTTTTTACCCTTGTTGATTGTTTCCTTTGCTGTGCAGAGCCTTTTAGTTTGATGTAGTCTCATTTATTTAATTTTTGCTTTTGTTGCCTGTGCTTTTGGTGTCATATCTAAAAAGTCATTGCCAAGACTAATGTCAAAGAGCTTTTCCCCCTGTGTATTCTTCCAGGAGGTTTTTGGTTTCAGATCTTATGTTTAAGTCATTTTTTCATTTTGAGTTATTTTTGTGCATGGTGTAAGATAAGGGTTCAGTTTTACTTATTTGCATGTGGGTATCCAGTTTTCCCAACACCATTTATTGAAGAGACTATCCTTTTCTCATTGTGTATTCTTGACACCCTTGTCAAAGATTAGTTGACTATATATGTGTGAGTTTATTTCTATCCCATTATTCTGTGTATCTGTTTTTATGCCAGTACCATGCTGTTTTAATTACTATAGCTTTGTAATATAATTCGAAATCAGCAAATGTGATGCCTCCAGCTTTGTTCAGCAGTGGGAGGATATTAAAGTGGGAAATGACAGATACAGATAGTCATTTTGGATTCTGGCTGCACTAGAGAGGATGCATGGGAGGGGAGCAAGCCAAAAAGCATGGAGACATGATAGGAGGCTACTGCAGGAAACCCAGGCTGTATGGAGGTAGTGATAGTCCCAACCAAGGTTAAGGTAACAGGGATGAAGAAAGGAGAACAAACTTGAGGCATTAAGGCAATTGAGCAGTGGGAAGTGTGGATGACTTAACATACAGTATCTAAAAGTGCAGAAATATCAAGGATGACTCTTAGTTTTCTGACCTGGTCTGATGGATTGGCCTTGTTGCCGTTCATTGGCCTGGGGGCACAAGGAAAAGAACAGATTTTGAGGAGGAAATGATGACTTCTATTTTGAATAAGTAGATTTTTAGGTCTCTGAGGAAATCCATGTACATTTTAGGCAATTAGAGATATCAGTCAAGCTCGGAAAGGAATTCTTGACTGAATCTGAACTTAGAAAATCATCAGCACATAGATGCTGATTGAGAGCATGGGAGTAGATGCGATCACCCCCAGGAGAATATATAGAATGAGGAAATAAAAATGTTCTTTTAGACTCACAAGGTCGATAGCACTGCCCATTCAACCCATTCAAAAAATACAACAAACAATACAAAAACACACACTCTATAGCTTCCTCTTTCCTTAAGGGCTTTTTGCTTTGTTTTCACACTGCTGGCTAGGAAAGTCACCCCTTGATATTTCCATGGCTCCCTCCCTCCCCTCATCCAAGTCTTTTCTTTGTAGAGGTCTCCCTGGGCTACCCTAGTCAAATAGCCCCTTCTGGTCTCCAGCCTCAGAGCTTGCTTTCTTTTTCTCCATAGCATTCATCACTGTATAACTGTTTGAATATTATTACGGATGTATTGGTTTACTTTTTAAAAAAAAAATTAATTCTCTCCTTTCCAAGATGGTAAGCTCCATGGTGCAGGGACTTTGTCATGTTTATAGCTGCACAAGTACTTAGAAGATTTCCTGGCACTCAATGAGCATGCAACCAATATTTATCAAAGCACATACAGAAGAATTAATGCCAGGAATCTTCAATAATAGAATAACACTTTTTCAGTTAAAACAAATAACCACAATCCTGTTTAAGTACCATTTAGAGCTCCTGGTCAGCAGGTTGGTGTCCTGTTTAGGGACATGCTGGAGCATGCTTCTTTGTCCCTGCTATACCCGCTCCCTGAGACAACCTCCCCTTCCTGTCTCCTCAGCCAACCCTGACAAATATCTTTCAAGTTTCAGTTTAAATAAAAAAAAGAAAATTTCCTCCCAAGACTAGGATGAGAACAGCCTGAGGATTGAGGTAGATGTCTTCTACTCACTACGCTCTGGTGAATGCAGAGGTGGGTGTTTGGCCATTGAACTGGGAAACAGCTCTGCTTGAGAACGGTTAAGTATGAGACAGAAGTACAGCACCCCACTGTTCAACTTCATCCGGAAATAAAAGCTATGTGTTCTTGGACAATGGTTCTTAACCTTAATTATGTCGAGGATCACATTGAGCATCTGATGAAATCTACAGTCATTTTCAAGAAAAAAAAAAAGGAAAAGAAAGAACAACCCTATGAGAGGGGTTATAGATGACCTGAAGCCCTCCCATGGACCCCAACTAAGAATACAATTTCTAGGAGAGGGATGGGGCTGCCTCAGAGCCTACAGATATCCCTTTGTGGGCACCGTGTGGTGATGTATTTTCTGGTGGTGCCTGAGCTAGCAGGTGCCCAGGTTATACATGAGGCAACACTCATGTAAATGAAAGAGCACTGTCTAGAGAAAGATGCCATTTAGAATGTGACAGACTTGGGTGGTTTGTTTTTGTTGTTGTTTTTGTTTTTTTGGCCACACCGTGTGGCTTGTGGGATTTTAGTTCCCTGATTAGGGATTGAACCCAGGCCCTCAGCAGTGAAAGCGTGGAGTCCTAACCATGGGACCACCAGGTAATTCCGCAGACTTGGGTTTGAATCCCAGTTCTGAGTAGAGTGAGCAACTTCTCTCTTTTTTTCCTGGGACTGTTCCAGTTTGAAAACGAAGAGTCTTCTCAGACTGAACCCCCTCAGTCCCAGACAAACCAGGTTGGATGGTTATCCTAGTTCTGATATTTATTAGTCAAGTGACCCTGGACAGTTAATTGGCCCCGTGGAGTGGTCCTACCTGCTTCCTGTCTCAGGTTCTGTGATGTAGACCTACCTCTTACATCCTGAGATGGCTCTTGTACAGGTGATTGACTGAGAGGGCGCTTTCAGTTGAAACCTCAGAGGGAGTGAGGAGAGCAGAAATAGACAGGGAAGAAGACAGGCATAGGTACAGGTGTGGGTGCAGCTTCATCTAATCTCAGCCTGATCACACAGGGAGCTCTAGGGAACACGTGTTTTTTCCACCTTGAAGCAATGCCGTTTCTGTGGCTCCAACTCTGAGAGGTATATCCACGCAAGTATTTCCGGGCAAAGCAGCTCCTGTCAGCTGAGAACAGAGAAATGATGGGTTATTATCAGCCAACATAGCAACTCAGTGACGGGCACACCAGCCTGATAGAGGGGAGCAGGGTGAAGCTCCAGTAGCATCCACTACGTTCTAATTGATATTTCCACTTATTTTGATTAGAGCCCCCTCCAAGTCTTCCTTTAAGACAAACAAATTTCTCCATAGCTGCTTCTTGGGGGCTTATGACATTCAGCCATACAACCGTTTGATCCTCTGAGAATGTCTGTTCCCATAAGGGAGTCATGAAAACATACTATAGAAGGATCTTCCCAAACTTTGTAACGCTTAGAACCCAAGGAGCCCTCCTGTGGATCCACTTCCCCATTTAGCCACACCTTCTCCTGCTTATCTCTTAAAAGCATCACTGGTCAGGGAAAATTGCAATGGGGTGCCAGCTACACTGGTACCTACCGGCCTGACGGGTCATGTACTGATCTTTTGCCCACACACTGCTCTCCAGGCACTGGTCATTCTGGTACCTGGGTCTTGTTTTCCTCCGCACCCCAAGTCCTGCCATTTTCTTGAATGCCTTCCAAGCCCAGCTAAATGACCCCTACAGCACCTTGGCTTTCACCTTCTCAGCTGGGATAGCTTTTCCTCTTCTCTACTCAGCCATACATTCATTCATGCATCACACTTGTTATATATGCACGAAATAATCTATTGAACCCAGCTTCCTCTCTTAAGCTTGCTTGCTAGATTTTCCTATTAATGCCATTCTTTGACTTCACAGAAATCTCTGGCCAATGATCTCTCCTTTTTTAATCCATTTACCCTCTTTTTTAAATTGGAGTATAGTTGATTTACAATGTTGTGTTAGTTTCTGGTGTACAGCAAAGTGATTCAGATATACATATTCTTTTTCATACTCTTTTCCATTACAGTTTATCACAGGATATTGAATATATTTCCCTGTGCGCTACAGTAGGACCTTGTTGTTTATCCATCCTATACATCGTAGTTTGCATCTGCTGATCCCAACCTCCCACTCTATCCCTACCCTGCCCCCCCTCCCTCTTGGCGACCACAAGTCTATTCTCTATGTCTGTGAGTTGTTTTCGTAGATAAGTTCATTTGTGTCATATTTTAGATTCCTCATATAAGTGATATCATGTGGTATTTGTCTTCCTTTTTCTGACTTACTTCCCTTAGTATGATCATCTCTAGGTCCATCAATTAGCCCTCTTTTTCTGTAACTCCCCTCCTAACTCCACATGGGGTCTACGGTATACAGTTTCAGCAACATTTTTCTGATAACCCTGTCATAATCTCAACTTCTCTCTAGGATATAGTATGTTACTTTACCTGTATTGATCTTAGTTTCTTTAACTCTGAAACAATGATCATAGGCAACCCATAAGAAAATTGTAATGAAAATTAAATGAAAAAATAAAAAGAAAGCAAATTCAACACAATCTATTGTAATACTTGCCACATACTAGGTGATTAGTTTATTCTGATTAAAGACTCATCTGTGTACTTTAATGTCAACTAAGAGGATGGTGAGATTGACATTCTACTATGAAAACTGAAGAACCTGAATGAGACTCTCCTTTGAATGGAACCTCTCTATGGGGTGGACCAAAGGATATCCATTAGGTGGAGCCTTTGGATCCTGAGTGAAGGAACTTGGAGTTGCTCAGGCTTCAGGGGTCTTTGAGAGCATCAAGGCAGAATAGCACTAAGCAATAACTTATGTTCAGAAGTGTGACAGTGAGTCATCAAGGAAGAACTAAATTACAGTCTGTAAACTCTGCTGAAAGAAGGCATGGGAGTATAATTTCTAAAATGAGTTACATCAAAATTGCTAAAATTAAATATAACAGTATTTGGTATTTAAAGGATTTGGTATAAGTTATCTCAAAAATTAATTTCTGAGCACACACCATCATAACTGAGGTATTACTACAGGGAAAGAGGGGATGACTGAACGGTGGTTTTTGTGAAACCTTATTGATTTTAAATCAGAATATAAAATGCCGTGAAGAATAAATGGCCTTTTTTAGTTTGCTTAGAGGAAATGTTTAAAGATAAGATTATCTTTGGAATCTTGTGCCCAAGGTAGAATTCATCAAGCGCTATATTTTAACATGCTGGCTGGTGTGAGCCATTTGGGAGAATAAAATGAATATTAATGTAATTGCTTCTGAATATCAGAATGAGATTTCCTTGCTTTCCTCTTTTCCTCCTTCTTTCCAAAAGCATGCATTTATTGTAAACAAAAAATGATCGTAAGTCCTTTTGAAGTGACCGGCAGGGATTGAATTATGTGTAGTACAGATGAGAGGGAAAGGAAACACTTTCTAAGTACCTACTATGTGCTGGTGACTGCAGTAAGTACTTTCCCTGGTGATACTTTGATTTAACCTTCGCGCAGTAGGTGTTACTAGTGGTCTTTAAAGCTGAGGAGACCCAGGCACAGAGAGGGGAAATAATTTGCTCACAGTTCCACAGACAGCAAGAGAGGAAGACTGAACTTGACCCTCACATTGGTCTGATCCCAAAGCTTATTCCTTCTCAGCCACCCTGTAGGGGTCCCTTTTGGAGGGCATTTAAAATTCAGCTAGAGATGATAAAAACAAAACAAAATATAAGACTAATAATAAAGTCAAAAACTCTACTCAGTCAAAATATTTGGCTTTTAACCACTCAGCTGTTTAAACTTGGGAAATGGGATTGAGCTTCTGTTTGACTTGGAATATGAAGGGAGTGAGGAGAGGGTTTATTTGATGACCCTTAATATCAGGTCTGCTTCCAACATCTTTTGATTCTGGATTAAGCGTGAAAGACTGCAGCATGTTTACTTTGAAAGACACTTTATGGAATTAGGGGGCTTAAAAAAAAAGAAAGAAAGAAAGAAAGGAAAGAAAAAAAAAAGATATCCAGGGCAGTCTATGTCTTCCCTAGTTGTTCAGGTAAGCAGTCCAAATTTCAAGTGTTTGCCTTTCCACTTTGTACTTTATTGTCTATCTCCAACCAAAATGAAAGAAAAAACACTTACTGAAATAGCAGATCTGTCTTTTCTTCTTTGCTTGTGTGGTTTAATCGCATGCCCCCTGGATATTTTCATTCGAAATTCAGTGATTAACGTACGTGTCAGAACTTCTGGGATGTTAATATAATGTATACATCTAAACTTAAAATCAATATGTTGCTTTAAGATGCTTCTCATTTCAAGTTAAAGCTGAGGCTGAGTTGGCTCCCAGTGGCATATAATGTGAGTCATGGCAGGAATGAAGTGTGCATTATGCTTGAGGTTTCCTTTGCAGGAAATCTTGGGGTCCTGATTGTGGTTGCCAGAGAGATGGAGAGTGAGGTGTCCCCAAAGAGGGGGCTGGTTGATCCATTTATAATTTTAGCACAATGTGTTGCTGCCCCTTCCAAATACACACACACACACACACACACACACACACACACACACACACACACACACACACACACTGCCACATCCTCATCTGGGCAGCTTCTTCCTTGATTCAGATTCACCTCAGTCATCATCTCTTTTGAAAAGCCTTGCCCCACTCCTCTGAATGTTGAATCCATCATCTTCTCTGGCCTCCCACATCAGCCTGACTTATTTTGACCATAGCATCAAACCCTACAAGGCTGTTGAGTATGACAGTGACGCTCTGTTCAAAGCCTGACTCTGCTACTGCTGAGCTGTGTGCCCATGGGCATATTACTCATCCTCTCTGCAGTTCGATTTATGCATTTATAAAATCAGGATTAAAAAATAGTACATCTGGGCTTCCCTGGTGGTCCAGAGGTTTACTCTGCGCTTCCACTGCAGGGGGCTCGGGTTCGATCCCTAGTCCAGAAACTAAGGTCCCACATGCTGAGCAGCGTGGCCAAAAAAAAATAACAGAATAGTACTTCTTTCAGGTTTTTGTGAGGATTAAAGAACAAATAAAAGTAAAGTGTTTAGAATGGTATCTGGCATATTGCAAGACTCAATAAACGTTACTGTCTGCACTTCAGACATTAAGTCCTACTCTTTCTCTTTCTTGGGACAGAATCTGTTTCTTCATCTGTCAAATAGGGGTAGTAAGGCCACTTTTCTTATAGGTGGCCTGGACTATTAAATGATATACCCACTACAGGCATAGGACTTACAAAAATGCCTGACGCAGAGCAAAAGAATTGAGAAAGAAGAGCTATTTTATTAGTAAAAGAAGTTTAATCAAGTACATATTATGTGCCAAGCATCCTGCTGGGATCCTGTTCAGAGCAAGACACACTTGGTCTTTCTCTCCTGGGACTTATATTTTTCCAGTGGGTAGAGCAGGGAGACGCCAGACCCACCAGGCAGTAGTTTCTTTTTTTATTCTCCTCCTTCTTCCAGACCGTTCACTTAAACACTCATTCATTCATTTATTCATGCATGCATGCCTTCAACAAGTATGTGAACGCTTTCCCTGAACCAGTCACTGCACGTGGATTTTCTCGTGGAATCTTCACAACAGTTTTATGATCTAAAAGGATTCTTTCTAGGCCATTTTCACAAATGAAGTTTCTGAAGCTCAGAGAGATGGGGTAGCTTGCCCAAAATTACACAGATGATCAGACTCAGAACCCAAAGTCCAACTTAGGGGGCTCTGACTCCAAGTTCTTTCCTGAGGCTGAGTTACAAAATAAAATTGCAGGTAAAGTACTCACAGAGCAATGTGAACAAGAACAAATTGACTTGCTTCTCTTAGACTCAACTTCCCCATTTTTTATTGGGGAAATTTTATTTTATTCAAACAAACAATTTTTTATTGAAGTATAGCTGATTTACAATGTTGTATTAGTTTCAGGTGTACAGCAAAGTGATTCAGTTATATATATATATATATATATATTCTTTTTCAGGTTCTTTTCCATTATGGGTTATTGCAAGATATTGAGTAGAGTTCCCTGTGCTATACAGTAGGTCCTTGTTTATCTACTTTATATACAGTAGTGTGTATCTGTTAATCCCAAGCTCCTGATTTATTCCTTCCCCCCGCCCTTCCCCTTTGGTAACCATAAGTTTGTTTTCTATGTCTGTGAGTCTATTTCTGTTTTGTAAATAAGTTCATTTGTATCATTTTTTTGGATTCCACATATAAGTGATATCACAGGATATTTGTCTTTCTCTGTCTGACTTCACTCAGTATGATAATCTCTAGGTCCATCCATGGTGCTGCAAATGGCAATATTTCATTCTTTTTTATGGCTGAGTAAGTAATATTCCATTGTATGTATATACCACATCTTTATCCATTCACCTGTCGATGGACATTTAGGTTGCTTCCATGTCTTGGCTATTGTAAATAGTGCTGCTATGAATATTGGGGTGCATGTATCTTTTCGAGTTCTCATCTTTTCTGGATATGTGCCCAGGAGGGGGATCACTGGATCATATGGTAACTATTTTTAGCTTTGGAAGGAACTTCCATACTGTTCTCCATAGTGGCTGCAGTTTCCCTATTTTTAAAGTAAGAAGGGATGAAGAGATTATTCCCAGTGTTATTTCTGTCGGACTTTCTTCCACTCAGATAATTTCAAGTTTCCTTTAAATTTGTTCCTTCTCGGACCCTCTCTTGTTTTTTCCCCTTATTTCTTTCATATATGCTTTATTTATATTTTCTTTTAGTAGAGGCATTTGCATACATGATTTTCTTTCCCATTAGACTGTGCTCAACGTGAAGACTGAATCTATTTCCCTTATTTCTTTCATATATGCTTTATTTATATTTTCTTTTAGTAGAGGCATTTGCATACATGATTTTCTTTCCCATTAGACTGTGCTCAACGTGAAGACTGAATCTATTTCATAGTCCATCTCTCTCCTCAATGCTTTCATACCATAGGTATATACTAAATGCTTATATCATTTAATCATTCAATTAGGATTTTATTGTACAACCTAGTGCAATAACCCACAGAAATAGCGTGATCTTATTATGTCAAGGTGCAAATGTTTTGGAACAAGTTGGATCAGAATTACGGAAGCTCTGAGGTTCCCTCTGAGCCACCAGCACAGGCTGAGAGCTTCTCACCCAGCCAGTCTCCCCTGAGCTCGGCACTGACTGTGAATGGTCATTCACTTCTCTCCAGCCCTCACTTGTCTGGAGAGCCCCCATGGAAGTTGCACAGGAAGATTAAATTCTCAAGAATGGTAGATCCAGAGCCAAACTCCCAGAGGCCCAAGGACGTCCAGTTCCAACGACCAGCCACATTGTTTAGCCTTGTTTATTGTTATCCTGGTCCTTCCAGCACAATTGATTCCACCGAGAGCCTCCTCAGAAAGTTCCTGCCCCACGGTCTCACTGTGCTTGGGAACAGACTGTCTCAGGCAGGCACTAAGTCTGCCTAATGGGGTAAGCTCCAGAGGATAAATGTCAGGATATATTTTGGTGGGAAATGTTAGATACCAAGGGATACCATTATGATTTTTGTATTATTTTAGGCTGGGACTTCAGAGTGCTTTATAACTTAGAACCAAGAATAAACCTGGATTTCATTTTATTTCTACAACCAGGAAATATTACTGAGCACTTACCTTGGGCCAAGTCCAGGGCTGAGGGTACAAAGATACAATCATTATCATCCCAATAGCTAATATTTTTTTTGAATTTTTGAATTTTTATTTTTGTTGCATTGGGTCTTTGTTGCTGTGCACGGGCTTTCTCTAGTTGTGGCGAGCGGGGGCTACTCTTCATTGCAGTGCGCGGGCTTCTCATTGTGGTGGCTTCTCTTGTTGTGGAGCATGTGCAGGCTTCAGTAGTTGTGGCACGTGGGCTCAGTTGTGGCTTGTGGGCTCTAGAGTGCAGGCTCAGTAGTTGTGGTGCACGGGCTTAGTTGCTCCACAGCATGTGGGATCTTCTTCCCGGACCAGGGATCGAACCCGTGTCCCCTGCATTGGCAGGTGGGTTCTTAACCACTGTGCCACCAGGGAAGCCCTCAAAATAGCTAATATTTATTGAACTTATTTAGCAGCACTTTTCATACATTATTGCTTTTAATCTGTGAAGTGCTCAAATCCAGGGATGCCATTAGCATTTTATTCTGCACACACCCGAGGGTGGGACACTTGTTGGAATACAGAATCCTTTGGAGTTGGGTTATATGATGGCCCTAGGGCTATCTTTACTTTATTTATCTTTCTACATTATTTTAATAAATAACTTAGAGAAGCTCAAGGTCACAGCTTCAGTAGGTGGAGGCCGTGGATTTAGAGGCACCCTTAAACATGTGTTGAATGGCTGATAAGACGAGATCAATGCTCTCCAGGTCTCATGTTTTGGAGGAGGAAGCAGATGATTACACTAATAATTTGAAAGTAATTCACTAATTGCTGTAGCATAAATCAGCCATGGGGTGCTCTCTGGAAGTTCAGGGAACGGAGGAACTATGGAATCAAGGAAGACTTTATAGAGGAGGCGATGTGTACCCCAGGCTTGGTAGACCAGTTATACGTCTCTGGGTGAAGCGGGTGGGGAACAGCCATTCTAAGTCAGAAGGACTTGTGAAAAGACAAGCACCTGTAGAAAGATGGGTTTTTCAGGGGACTTGCTAATGGACCAGTTAGAATGATTGGGACTCAGAGAGCATGTGGTGATGACGAGGTCGTGGGAGGTGAGAGTGATAAGGTATGCAGGCTCTGGGATGGAAAGAGGTGTCATGGCAGTGGGCTGAGATTTTATCCTGTTGGAGAATGAATTACATATAGTTGCGTGTCAGCTCAAACTGGGCTTAGCTATAATAATAGAAACCTAACGACAGTAGGTTATCCAAATGGAGTTTTATTTTTCTCTTGTAATGACAGGTCTGGCTTCTACCATTGGTTGCAGAAAGTCATCAAGAACACAGCTTGATGCTCTGCCCAAGCTTCCTGCTCTGCCATCTTTAGCGTGTGGCTCTCTTTTTCAGATTCATGGCGTGAAATCTTTCCTTTACCATCAGGCATGGTTTCCGTATTTCAGATGTATAGGAAGCAGGAAGGGTGAAGAGTGAAAGACTTATGTCAACCAAGTTTATCTCTTTTTGTTAAAGAAAAAGTGAAAAAAAAAAAAAAAGAAAAGGTGGCTTTCTCATAATCCCATCCAACAGGCTTTCACTAACATCTTCTTGGTCTCAACTAGCTCTTGTGACCACTACTGACCGAAAGGGTATCTGGAGAGGTGCCTAGTTTGCTATGCAGCTGAGCCAGATTAAGTCAAGGTTCCATTTAGAGAGAAAGGGAAGATGTTTTTTGGGTAAGAAACCAGAAATACCTGCCACTGGGAGTGATGCGATCAGCTTATGTTTACAGAAATGGCTTTGGCAGCTATCAAGTGGCAGATCTTGCAACCACGACCTTCAAGGAGGGCTCAAAGTGAAAAAACAGGTAGGCAAACAGATGATAATAAGATAGAGTGAGGAAGGTTAGGAGTGATGTGGGAGCCACAGCACGGAGCACTTACCCACTGTGGGACATGGTCTGGGTAGGCTTTCCTAGAGGAGGTGACTATGGGGAGGGACTGAAGGAAGAACATGGTAGATGACAAAGAAGAAGTAGGACATGCGAGATGGCTTGGAGGAGAGAGATCACACGATACTTACTGGCAAATGTAAATACTTTTTTCTGTTAAAGGAGGGTAGAAGTGGGGAGTAGGATGTGATGCTTGAAAGAGAGGCAAGGAGCGACCAGGGTGTCTTCTTAGTCCCAACTAGACATTCAGATTCATGGGACAGCCATACACCACGCTTGGTACCTGCCTCGTCGGGAACCACAGGTGTTCCTCTGCAGCAGGAATACTTGCAGTAGTCAGCCTATGTGCAAAGAGGAACAACCCACATTGGATGATGGAGGTTTCACCCTGGCTTAAGAGCCTCATGCCTTTCAGGAGCCATTTCTCTCTTATAGAAACTCCGTAGGCGTAGGACCCCTGAAAACACATGCTCAGCCCTGGAGCCTCTAAGTTCAGGGAAGTCCAAAACAAGGCACCCCCATCCAATACCTATAGCTCCCCCAGTCCAGAGACAGTCTCCCCAGCAGAGGTCAGTTTACAGTAAGCAATATTGTTTAGCAGTACAGTTCGCACACACGCCATCCTTATCTGTTTCCAGGGAAACAGACTTAGAAAGTTTATCTGGTGGTCAGATTCTTAACGCAGGAAGGGAAAGACATTTTCTAACACTTTGCCCAGAGCCCTTTAATTTGTGAGCTGTTGAAAAGCCTGGAAGGGTTTTTTGGTAGTGGATACGTTGATCAGATTTTCTGTTTAGAAATAACTTCTAGGCTGTGGTGGATTGATGAGATAGGGCCACGATGGGCCCACATAACTAGATGGGAGGCTGTTTGTTTGTTGTTTATTTTTAATAGACTGTATTTTTAGAGCAGTTTTAAGTTCACAGAAAAATTGAGTGGAGCGTATAGAGTTTCCATATATTCCCTGCCCCACACCTGCACGACCTCCCCTAGTATCAACATGCTGTACTACAGTGGTACATTGGCTACAGCTGATAAACCTACATTGACACATCATTAACACCGAAAGTCCGTATTTTACATCAGGGTTCACTCTTGGTATTGCGCATTCTGTGGGTTTGGACAAATTTATAATGACATGTATCAAATTTATTATGACATGACAAAATACCATTTTACAGTCATACAGAATAGTTCCACTGCCCTAAAAATTCTCCACGTTCTGTCTATTCATCCCTCTCTCCCACTAACCCCTGGCAATCACTGACCTTTTTTACTCTCTCCATAATTTTGACTTTTCCAGAATGTCATATAGTTGAAATCACACAATATGTGGCCTTCTCAGATTGGCTTCTTTCAATTAATAATATACATTTAAGGTTCCTCCATGTCTTTTGATGACTTGATAGCTTTTTTTTTTTTAGTGCTGAATAATATTTCATTGTCTGGATATACCATACTTTCTGAATTTATTCACCTACTGAAGGACAGCTTGGTTGATTACAAGTTTTGGTAATTATGAATAAAGATGCTATAAATATAAACATCAGTGTGTAGGTTTTTGTGTGGGCATAAGTTTTCAGCTCACTGAGTAAATACCAAGGAGCGGGATTGCTGGATTGTATGGTAAGAGTATGCTTAGTTTCATAAAATACTACCGAATAGTCTTCCAAAGTGACTGTACCATTTTGCATTCCCGCCAGCAATGAGTGAGAGTTCCTGTTGCTTCATTTCCTCCTCATCATTTTGTGTTGTCAGTATTTTGTTTTCCAGGTAAGAAATGGTGGGATCTGAACTAAGGCTGGGACAGTGGAGAAGAGAGCAGGCGAATTCTAGAACTATTGTGGGTTTCAGATTGACAGATCTTGGTGACGGATTGGCTTTGGGTGTTCAGGAAGCGTGTGGAATCTTGGATGACTCTGGGATTCTAGTTTGGGTGACGGGATGAATAGTGATGCTACTTGCAAACATAGAAAAATGAAGGACCAAGACATGTTTTTAGAGCTGCAATATGGTGTCTCGTTATGAGATACCCATGGAGTCTGTGGACGTTGGGAGAGATCTGGTTTGGAGATAGAAATACAAGTGCTATTGGTGTGAAGACTGTAGTTGAATTCATGAGATTTGATGTGACTCACCAGTTAGAGCATTTTGGATTCTTTCCTGTAGAAAGAATAAAGAAGGCAGGAGAAAGAATTATGGACGGTGTAGAAACCAGCTTCAGAGGAGTCAGGAGAGAAAGGAGAGCTTACAGCAGACAACATAGCATCTTGCAGAAAGTTTGGAGCCTGACAGAGCAGATATTGAACTGAATTACCCAGTTATTTCTGGCTGCCTGTTATCCTTAGGAAACATAAGTTATGGCTTTCAAAAGATACTCTTTTTTTCTGTTAATCTGGAAGCAAAAAAGAGCAAATGTTACACAGTTTGGTAACAGCACAGGATGGTACCAGGTCTTGTCCCAAAGAGAGTATGTAATTATTTTACTCATTTATTGTTGACAGATATTTCTTATCGGTTACCATGGGATGGATACTATGGGATGGATACTATGGGACGGATACTATGGGAAGAGAGAGCAAACAAGCAAGACCAAATCCTCAGTCTCCCAAGCCTCAGATCTAGTGGAGGGAGTCAAACAATACAAAAATCAAATACATAAATAAATAGATGTAATAGGAAGTAATGCAGCAAAATAAAAGACGGTAAGGGGTGGTAGAGGAGCGCACTTTTAGATCAAGTGGTCAGGGCTACTCTGGCATGAGGTCATCTGAATAAAGACCTAAATGAAGCCAGGGATGCTTAGGATGACATACATCTTCAGAGCTTCGCCCAGGCCGCCAATGATCTTGCATCGCTTAGAGCAGGAATAACACAGAAATGAAACGTGCGTGAGCAGAGGGAACTGTGATGGAGTCCCCGTTAGGTGCTGGTCTCTGTACTCACCACATGACCTTTTCTCATTTGTCCCTATGGCCATGTAGGAGGCCGTATTATTATTCTCATTCTGTAGGAGAGAAATTGAGGCTCAGAGAAGGAATAATTGGCCCAAGTTCGCACAGTTAATGAATGAGAGAACTGAAATGTTGCTTGGAGTCTGTCTGCCTTCAAAGTCCTCACTCTTTGTTCAGCCATCTGTACCGTCCTCCACAAATGGCCCTGGCAACACCATCCATGGCGTATTCCACAGGGAAATTTTCAACTCTCTCTGCACTGGAAGGAAGGAACCAGGGCTATATTTGTTTTCTGTTGTCTGGCTGACTCATTTTTTAAAATTAATTAATTAATTAATTTATGGCTGTGTTGGGTCTTCGTTGCTGTGTGTGGGCTTTTCTCTAGTTGCGGTGAGCAGGGGCTACTCTTTGCGGTGCACAGGCTTCTCATTGCAGTAGCTTTTCTTGTTGCGAAGCATGGGCTCTAGGCGCACGTGCTTCAGTAGTTGCGGCACGTGGGCTCAGTAGTTGTGGCTCATGGGCTCTAGAGTGCAGGCTCAGTAGTTGTGGCGCACGGGCTTAGTTGCTCCGTGGCATGTGGGATCTGCCTGGACCAGGGCTCGAACCCATGTCCCCTGCATCGGCAGGTGGATTCTTAACCACTGTGCCACCAGGGAAGCCCCCTGGCTGACTCTTTAAAATGGTTTTGCAGTCCTCAGATAGAATCTATTTAAAATTTTGGCCAAGATAAGTTGATAAAGTCAAATAAAACAGGAAATACTGATCTTTCTGTAACGTGCATAACAAATCCGTCCCAAGGCACTCTTTGCAGCCTTGTGATCCCCAGGGCTAGCTTGTGTTTGAGGGAGCTCATTCTGATTATAATTTTATGCACATTTGCACAATGCTCAGACTGAATTAAAAGAATAAAATTACAGTTGAATAGAAAAGTTCTCAATCTCTCCCTCTCTCTCTTTCTCTCTCTCTCTTTTTCACAGCGGTACGTAAAAAAGGAATAATCCCAAAATACTATCGATTGGTCAACAATAATTCAGTTCTTGTTTGTTTTCACTGTTGTTTCTTAATTGCTCCGATGATGGCTGATCTCCTGGTTGTGTGCTAGTGAATTACCAGGGCATCATTCCCACTGGCAGCAAATAGCTGCCTTCAGTATCCAGAGAGTCTTTAGGAAATTGCTTTAAAAGACTTTAGGCTGAATCTGGTTGGAGCAATGACTTTGCCATCTTAGAGTGTTATTCCCATTTCAAGAATGACTGCCTCTTAGCAGTTAGAAAGGAAATGGTTATCAGAGTTTAGAACTCTCCAAGGTACACATTTCCGTGTGGAGTATAGGATCTGTGGTGGGAAGGAGCAGGACAAGAGCCTGGAGAATGTGCAGGGGCTTTATCCTAGAGGGTGGTGTAAGCATCACCGAGGATGCGATGCCTTATTCTGTGGGCACCATGGATCCTTAAAAGATTTATGAGCAAAGAATGACATGAAAAGAGTTTAGAATTTTTCACAGATTGTTCAGTGGCAATGAGGGTGTGGCTATAGTTTGGGTCAGGCTGGATATAAGTTCAGTACTTTTAATACTTTTTTTTTTTGGCCATACCGCGCAGCAAGCGGAACTTCCCTGACCAGGGATCGAACCCGTGGCCCCTGCAGTGGAAGCGCAAAGTCTTAACCACTGGACCGCCAGGGAAGTCCAGTACTTCTTATTCTTAACGCTTAGTTTCAGATTCTCCTACTGGAGGCTTCTGTCTCTCATGATTAATACAAAGCTGTAAGTAGGCATGAGAAAAGCTGATCACATGATCACAGTCTTACGTGGAACAAAAGGTGAACACATTTCGAGCTGAGAAGAATTTAATTACTTTCAGTTTATTCTTATTTTTCCAAAATGTAATAATTCACATTAACAGCTATGCCTCTGATTAGAATTCCTGATGGCCGCGTGCTCTATAATGTACACACAGGATTTAAGGCTCTCTGGATAAAATGTGCTCCATCCCTTTGTCTTTAAGGAAGATACCAGGTGGCGTGAGTTAGTACATCTGCTTTAACAAACCAATTGGCAGAGACAGACCATGACACCTATACCCAGGAGGACCCCGGCCTGAATCTATCTTAAGTGTGCAGCTCCCTCAGACTACTTGGGAGCTGTCCAGGGTGCTGGAAGAAATCTCACACACTCACACGCCACTTTAAATCATCTCTAAAGCTAAGCTTGGTTCCTAACATTGCCGGGGGAATTCTTCAATACTTTCTTAATCTGCTTCTCCCTTCCCTTTTCCTACTGGAATTTGTGCCATTCAGAATCTTCCAAATTACCACCCTCCTTGAGTTAGCCACCATTTTTCCTCACCTCTGGGGGAAGACCTACCTCTCCTCCTCACTAGGAACACAGAATAAAACATAAACAAGGTGGGCACTTTCCCTACTGAATCCCCCTGTGCTCAATGTCACTCCATTTGTGCACATCCTTTCCTGGAAAGAATGGACGTTCTTTTTAAGGCCAAACATCCCCATTTCCTCCTGCTCTGGACCTCAGCTCTCTTTCTCCCCAGAGAGAAACTGCTAGGAATGTTATTTGTAATCGTTTTGTAATTATAAAGTAAGAAATCAGGCTTCTGAATGGTGAATATTCTGCATGATATCAGTGGCCTCGCCCGTCCACATGTCAGGTGGTCACCTGCAGGAGGACAAGTGTCCTGAGGGAAGAGGTGACCCCTAGCAAGGCAGGTTGGAGTGGTGTCCTTACTTGTCCTTTCAAATTCGTTTATTGTGACAATCTCATCTGCTGGGTCCAGATAGGTACATTTGTGGGTTATCATATTTAGTTTTAATTAAACCGCCCTCACAAAATGCATGAGTGACTTTAAAACATCCCTACAAGGAAATTACAGATTTAAGACAATGCTGATAATTAAAATATGAATGAAAATCAAATAGATGCTTTTCCCAGTCACATTACAAGTTAAAAAGTAGTTGATATAATTAAATAATACAAGACATTAAAGAAATATATTATCAAGAAGACCCTTGGAAGTAGAGAGGTATGCTTACCCACATGCACAATGAGCTCTGACCTCTAAATACACTGAGACCTGAAATTAGTGAATGAAATAATATAAAATGTACATAGATTATGATATGCGTGCTCATGTGTATATATGGCCTTTGTTATCTGCTTGTGGTGTGTATTCTGGGACATTTAGAAAGCATTCCATGATAGCTGCATGTGTTCTCCTGTTGTAGAGAGATACACTGGCCTCTGCCTGAGATACACTGGCCTCTTCCCATGTATGTCTTTCAGATTTCAGCTCAAATATTATATCACTCATAGCACTTACCCTAATGTTCCATGGATTTCTGTGGCTATTTCCTTAGCTTGCGTGCTCCATGTGGAAGAGGACATGTCTGCTTTTGCTAACCTCTGGGACTGCAGCCCCTGCTGTGCGCCCCATCACAGCCTAGGGGTTCAATTAATAACTAAAAGGTGTCAATGAATACATGTCAGGGGTCGTGCCAGTTGCATGGCAGCTATTATTATATTTTTCCAATGAATGCTGCCACTTGTAGGGTATGCTTGGAGCTCTAGGTTACAGACTGTCACCCGAGCCTGTTAAAAAGCCAGTGGGTGAAATTCCCACCCCTTCTTCCCCCAATGATATTAGGTAGCATTAGCATAAAGATTTCGAGAGATTATATCTGCCCATTCCAATCCCAGCTTTTTCCTGCCATGCTGACTTGCCTCAAGACATATGAAGTTACATGATTAATTGCGGAATCTCTGATACTTGAAGTTCTAGAGGGCTCTGTAGCCATCTCTTTGGTTTCAGGATAAGTCCCTTGTCAGTTTGTAATGCGTGGGCTCAACATTTTCTCCTTTCCCTGACACTTCTCTTCCTACTTGCCAATCCCCCCACCCAGTTCCTAAGATGTGCAGGGTCTTGTGTGCCAGAGAGATACACCTTCCCTTCTCAAGGTACCCAATTAGCACCCAGGTTTTGTATTAAGTTAGCTGCCACCTAAGCTACTTGGGTCTGTTCCGAGAAGTGCCTGGTTACGAGTTGCTCTGTAAAAATGTCCTTGTCTTCCCTTTCCTATGTCTAATCATGCCAGTTCCTCTTTAACCTTTTGTCATGGAATTCCTTAATTCCAGGAACTTGATTACTTTCGGTTTTCCTTGGCTCTTCTTGACGTGGAGAAACAATTCTAATTTTCAGTTAAAATATTTTCTTATATATGTATATATTCATTTTAAGTTTTGGAGTTTAAGACGAAGCTTTCTTGTTAGAGCTGGCTGAATCAAAAGCAAGTTGTGATCGATGCAGGAGAAATGAAATCTGGTATTTAATGGGCAGACTTAAATATTGCATGTAAATTTCAACACAAAGGAAAAGAAAGAGTGGAAGGAGGAAGAGAAGAAAGGAGGCCATTGAAGCAGGATCATAATGAAATCGATTCCTCTGGGACTGGGAGAAGTTTGTTGAAAATTTCATGTTAGTAAAATGTGCAAGCTTTCTTCTGTCCATGGATGATGAGTTATAAAAAGTGAAAAGCTGGTGAGTCACAAGGTACTATATAGTTATTTCTCTCATTTGATCTTCTTGACACATGTAAATAAAACAGTGTTACAAGAATGGAAGTCTTCCATTACTAGGTAGAAAAAAAAGCAAAAAGGGCTTTCAAATACAACCCGCCTTAGAGTTTTGACACGTCAGCTTCTGTAAATTCCATGGGGATGCTGTGTCACAAAAATTTTATTATGAACATTTTCAATCATCCAGAAAAATTGAAGAAAGGCATGATGAAAACCACATTTTCTACACCTAGATTTGGCAGTTGTTAACCTACTGGAATGTTTGCTTTATCTGCATATGAATATATGCATATTTTTCTAGATCATTTGAAAATAAGCTGCAGATTTCAAGACAATACAACTCAAATACTCAGCATGCTTACTTAGGAAAATATATTCTCCAGTGTGACTTGAATGATATCATCGCACTGAAGAAAATTACCATGATACCATTCAATGTATATATTCAGTGTATATTCCACATTCATAATTCCCCAATTGTTCAAGAAGGGTGCTTATAGCTATTTTTTGGCTGTACTGTTTTGCATTCCCACCAGCAGTGAATGAGAGTTTCTGTTGCTTCACATCTTCACCAGCATTTGATGTTGTCAGTGTCCTCTTGTTTAATAGGGGTATATTGGTATCTCACTGCTGTTTTAATTTGTATGTGATGTCGTTTCATATGCTTATGTGCCATCTGTATACTTTCTGTGGTGAAGTATCTGTTAAGATCTTTGGCCCTTTTTTAATTGGGTTTCTTGTTTACTTATTATTGAGTTTTAGGAGTTCTTTATATACTTTGGATACCAATCCTTTATCGGATATGTCTTTTGCAAATATTTTCTCCTAGTCTGTGGCTTGTCTTTTCATTCTCTTGACATTGGCATTCACAGAGCAGAAAATTTTAATTTTAATGAAGTCCCACTTATCAATTCTTTCTTTCATGGATCTTGCCTTTGGGGTTGTATCTAAAAGGTCATCACAAAACCCAAGGTCATCTAGATTTTCTCCAATGTTAATGTCTAGAAGCTTTATAGTTTCCTGTTTTACAGTTAGGTCCGTGATCCATTTTGAGTTAATTTTTTTCCAAGTTTATTAAGGAATAATGGACAAATATAATTGTACATATATAAAGTATGCAGCATGATGATTTGATATATGTGTATTTTTTTTTTTTTTGGTGAGAATGCTTAAGATCTACTCTCAGCAACTTTCAAGCACACATACAATACTTTATTATTAACTATAGTCACCATGCTGTAGATTAGAGCCTTAGCACTTCTTTTTTTATAACTGAAAGCTTGTACCCTTTGTTTTATGTCTCCTCATTTCCTCCTCTCCCCAGACCTGTGTCTAGAGTGTCTCTTTCTCTCACTCTTTTTTTTTTTTTTTGCATGAGGATGTCCAGTTGTCCCAGTACCATTTGTTGAAAGGATTACCTTTTCTCCATAGTGCTGCCTCTGCTCCTTTGTCAAAAGTAAGTTGAGTCTATTTCTGGGCTCTCTATTCTGCTCCTTTGGTCCATTTGTTTCTTCTTTTGCCAAAGCAGACTGTCTTTTTTTAAAAACTTTATTTATTTATTTATTTATTTTTGGCTGTGTTGGGTCTTCGTTTCTGTGCGAGGGCTTTCTCTAATTGTGGCAAGCGGGGGCCACTCTTCATCTTGGTGCGCGGGCCTCTCACTGTCACGGCCTCTCTTGTTGCAGAGCACAGGCTCCAAACGCGCAGGCTCAGCAATTGTGGCTCACGGACCTAGTTGCTCTGCGGCATGTGGGATCTTCCCAGACCAGGGCTCGAACCCGTGTCCCCTGCATTGGCAGGCAGATTCTCAACCACTGCGCCACCAGGGAAGCCCTAGCACACTGTCTTGATTACTGTAGCTTTGTAGTAAGTGTTGAATTTGGATAGTCTCAGTCCTACAACTTTGTTCTTCTATAGTATCATGTGGGCTATTCTGGCTCTTTTGACTCTCCGTATAAACTTTAGGATCAACTTGTCAATATCCACAAAATAACTTGCTGAGATTTTGATTAAGATTTCATTGAATCTACATATCATTTTGGGAAGAACTGACATTTTGACAGTTTTGAGTCTTCCTATTTGAACATGGAATATCTTTCTATTTATTTAGTTCTTTGAGTTCTTTCATCAGAGTTTTGTAGTTTTCCTTATATACACCTTGTACATATTTTGTTAGATTTTTATCTAAGTATTTCATATTTGGGGTGCTAACATAAATTATATTGTGTTTTAAATTTCAAATTCCACTTGTTTGTTGCGGACACATAGGAAAACAATTGCTTTTTGTATATTAACCTGTATCATGCAACCTTCCTATAGTCATGTATAAGTTCTAGGGGTCATTTTGTTAATTCTTTTACATTTTCTGCATAAACGATCATGTCATCTGCAGCAGAGACAGTTTTATTTCTTCCTTCCAAATCCATATACCGTTTATTTCCTTTCCTTGTCTTTTTGCATTAGTAGGACTTTCAGTAAAATGTGAAAAGCATTGGTGAAGAGGGGTCATTCTTGCCTCATTCCTGATCTTAGTGGGGAAGCTTTGGGTTTTTCACCATGAAGTGAGAGGTTAGCTATAGTTTCTTTCTTTTTTTTTTGTAGATATTTTTTTACCAAGTTGTGGAAATTCCCCTCTGTTCTTAGTTTACTGAGTTTTTTTTTTTTTTTTTTTATTATGAATGGGTGTTGAATTTTGTCAAACGCTTTTTCTGCATCTAAAGATATATTCATGTGATTTTCTTCTTTAGCCTGGTGATGTGATGGGTTACATTAATTGATTTTTTAATGCTGAACCAGCCTTGCATACCTGGGATAAATCCCAGTTGGTTGTGGTGTATAATTCCTTTTATACATTGTTGGATTAAATTTGTTAATATTTTGTTTTGAGGATTTTTGCATCTATATTCATGAAAATTATTGGTCTGTGGTTTTCTTTTCTTGTAAAGTCTTTGTCTGGTTTTGGTTTTATACTAATGTGGGCTTCAAAGAATAAATTAGGAAGTATTCCATCTGTTTTTCTTCTGAAAGATATTGTAGGGAATTGGTATAATTTCTTCCTTAAATGTTTGTTAGAATTCACCAGTGAACCCATCTGGGCCTGGTGTTTTCTGTATTGAAATGTTATTAATTATTGATTCAGTTTCTTCCTGATTTTTTTTTTTATGACTTTAGCTTTTTTTTTTTTTTTTTTTTTTAATTTATTTATTTTTGGCTGTGTTGGGTCTTCGTTTCTGTGCGAGGGCTTTCTCTAGTTGCGGCGAGCTGGGGCCACTCTTCATCGCGGTGCGCGGGCCTCTCACTGTTGCGGCCTCTCCCGTTGCGGAGCACAGGCTCCAGATGCGCAGGCTCAGTAGTTGTGGCTCACGGGCCCAGTGCTCCGCGGCATGTGGGATCTTCCCAGACCAGGGCTCGAACCCGTGTCCCCTGCATTGGCAGGCAGATTCTTAACCACTGTGCCACCAGGGAAGCCCCAGTTTCTTTAATAGATATATGCATATTTAGATCACCTGTTTCATCTTGTGTGCATTTTGGCAGACTGTGTCTTTCAAGGAATTGGTCCATTTCATCTAGGTTATCAAATTTGTAGGCAAGAAGTTGTTTATAGTATTCTTTTATTATTCTTTTACATCCATGGACTCTGTAGTGATGTCCCCTCTTTCTTTCTCTTATTAGTAATTTGTGTCCTTTATCTTTTTTTTTTTTCTTAGTTAGCCTGGCTATTGGCTTATTGATTTTAATGATCTTTTCAAAGATCAGCTTTTGGTTTCATTAATTTTCTCTACTGATTTCTTGTTTTAATATGATACAGTACAATCAGTACAATATTGATTTCTGCTTTATACGGATTATTTTTTTAAGTTGACAGAAGGAAGAACAAGTCTGGTATTTTAATTCTCTTGATTAAGGGTCTGAAGAAAGCTGTATCTCTATAAGGTGATGTATAAGACTATGAAATTCTCTCAGGGATCAATGGAATATTTTATTGATATGGATTCTCAATTCATAACGTTTTAAAATCTCTCTATTTCTTTCATTGTAACACTTCACCTTTTGGCTATATAATCGTCAGCAATATCTTACCAATGTTTTATTTATTTTATTTTATAAATTTATTTATTTTTTATTTATTTATTTTTGGCTGCATTGGGTCTTTGTTGCTGCACGTGGGCTTTCTCTAGTTGCAGCGAGCGGGGGCTACTCTTTGTTGCGGTGCGCATGCTTCTCATTGTGGTGGCTTCTCTTGTTGCGGAGCTTGGGCTCTAGGTGCGCGGGCTTCAGCAGTTGTGGTTCGCGGGCTCTAGAGTGCAGGCTCAGTAGTTGTGGCACATGGTCTTAGTTGCTCCGCGGCATGTGGGATCTTCCTGGACCAGGGCTCAAACCTGTGTCCCCTGCATTGGCAGGCGGATTCTTAACCCCTGCGCCACCATGGAAGTACCTTACCAATATTTTATAGACTTTTAATTCTTTAAATGTTTCTTTAGAATTAAACATATAACCAAACAGCTTACTTTCAATAGGCATTCAAGCCAGACTGAAGAGGTTTAGTCTACTTTATATTCTCCCCATCTTTGTATTAATTGCAATGCAGCTAATATTAGCATATTTATTTTCTCTATTTTCCATTTATTTATTTTTAACAGTGCAAGAAAATGTAATAAAGCACTCAGACCTGCAAACAAATACCATTATAATACAAAGAGGTTGTTTTATGGAAAATGAACAAATTGATTGGTAGGTAGAGATGAATGGCAATGCTTGATATTTAGTTACTGGATCAAGGTCTAAATTTGAGATGAGAAAAGTGGTTTAAGGTTAAGAGAGTAAAACTTGAGCTCTCATAAGACAACAGATGTGTGCTAGAAATAGCCTCCCTGGTGTTTTGGTTGAAGAATAGAATCTTAAGTAGCCTGGCTGTTGAAAACAGAAAACACACAACACACACACACACACACACACACACACACACACACACACACACACACACACACACACACACACCAGTTAAAGAATTTAGTCTCAGTCAGAGAGAGTGACATGTCTCACTGCTACTAGCAAGTTATACCACATAGTTAGAGTGTGAACTTTGCGTAGCTACATGATGTGATCTAGCAGAGTCCTTCAAATTTCTCTTCCCAACCGTCTACTCATTCATTGACTGAGAGGAGAGGCCAGTTGTGTTATAAAGATTCCCACACGCTGGAGTTGTCTGTTTTCTAGTAACATCATTTACCTTGGTTCTCTCCCCCTTGTATTTCAGAAACACTAAAAGTTAGGTCTCAGGCAGTACTGTTCAGTTGAACTTTGTGTGATGAAGATGTCCTATATATGTTGTTCAATGTGGTAACCATTGACCACAGGTATTTATTGAACACTTGAAATGTGGTTAGTACAACTAAGGAAATGAGTTTTTACTTGTATTTAATTAATTGAAATTTAAGTATCAGAGCACATGTCTGGTGCTCTTATATTGGATAGCACAGTTCTGGGGGCTTGAATAAATTCGGGTTAAATATTTCAGCAGTAATGCCTCAGGGATACTCTAAATATGTTTTGCAATTTTAACGATTTTAGTTCTGTTCACCCTTAGGTGAACATCAGGGTTAAATTGATTAGCCACTAATATAAGGTAGCAGGTAGTGAATCAGACTATGTTTTTCGAGTACTTCTGCAGGTTTATAGCATAAGCCAGATAGAATCTTCAGTCAAAACTAGGGGAAGACAAGGATTACGTAGAACTTTAGTGACCAAGGACTTACTTGGAGTTTGCCTTTTGAGTGAGGAGATAGATTTTTGGAAAAGAACCAGGAAGAATACTTTTTCACCGTCTTTAGTCCTGGGATTGGCTTCCGTTCTTCACATTTATCACACCTCCTTAATGCATATTTACTGTGATAATAGGCAGTGTTTCACTGATGACACAACTGCCTGATCCTGAATCATCAAAGCAAGGCTTATATAAATTTGTCACAGCATCCTTATTAAGGAACAAGAAACTTATCAACAGGGATTGATGCAAAAATGACGTTGTCTCATCTCCTGAACTAGAATAAATTAAACAAAACACCCCAGCATTAGATTATAGTTAACTAGTAGCTTTAAAGACAGAAAAGTTTCTTATAACCCAATCTAGTTGCATTGGCATAGATACATTAATTTGCCATTACCTCGCATCCTGTAAAAGGCACAACTGCCTTCTTATTTTAGTTTTTTAACTCAGTTGTTCAGCCATTATTCCTCAAGGAAACATAAGTGAACAACTTCTAGTATAAAGCATCACCCAGTGGGCATTCTGGGGGCTCCCTCCATGCTGTGAATCTTATACAAACTCCAGACTCCCCTGCCCACCTGATCACACTGCCCCTTGTTATGCGTTAGTTCCTCCTCTTGCTTCTTCCCAGGTCTTTCCAATCTTATCTTCAGGTGTACTTCACCCTCAGACTAGCACTGACCTAATTCTCACTCCTGACCGAGATTCTGACCCAGTCTCTTTAAGTGGGTCACAGTGCCGCTTTCTTGCTTGCTTTGACCTGTCATAGTTTCTGTGCTAGAAAAGAGGTGTTAAGAGCAGGGACCAGTCCATCTTGTCCTTGACTTGGAGGAGCTTTACCTTCTGCTAGCCAGGTGAGCAAGGGCTGAACAGGAGGCTAGGTGCAAGGCCAGACTCAGGTGATAGCACAGAGGCTTGGCTGTTTGCACAGCTGGGCTTCCTTCCACTGGCTCTACGTGGCTTCATGAAGTGAAGAGTTAGCTGGGAAGAGGCACCGTGCTCCAGTGACAACGTCCAGATGAGCCCCAAAGAGTGGAGATTGTATTTGTTGGTGGTTAGAACAGACCCACGAGCGTGGAAGAGTTCAGAGATGCAGCTCAACGGAGGGAAAGAACAAGGTCTCAGAGTGAAAAGAACAAGGTAGTATCTGGAATTGGGCAGCCTTGAGTTCCTCTTGTAACCCTGCCTCTTACTTACCATGTGATCTTAAGGCAAAGTCCTTAACCCTGTGTGACCCCAATTACTGCATCTGTAAATTGGGGATATGATTAACCCCTCAGAGGAAGGTGACGATTACATGAGATGTGTCAGGAAGATCCTAGTGGAGTTCCAGGCACAGAGCCAGAGCTTCATAACCATTGACTAGGAAAGGATCATGAAGGGTAATTGACAGATGGCATTTGGGTGTAAAACACCTTATATATACAACTTTAATCAGTGCTCCTCCCTTCCTTTCCCCACTTCAGGACTCCCCAAATGCTGCCCCCATATTTACTTGGATGCTGTGAGGGCCTGGCTCAGTTTGTGTTTCCCTGCGTTCAACTTGACAGGTTGCCCCCTGCAACTGCAGCCTCTAATTTTCTTAATTGCAAAATTTCCCCGAAGCCTGTTATTCCAGCTTGTTACTGTTTCCTTATTAATTGTTCTTTAAACAATGAGTCCAGCCAAGTTCTCCCCAACTTCCGAATGTATTTTTCTGCAGTCACTACAGTGTTATACTATGGCTGGGTAAATTCTAAGTGCCAACTAAAAAAAGAGACTGTGTCTTGTCATTTTAACTGCTGTATCCCGGGCCTAGAATGGGGTGTGTTGCAGCCTAGGAACTTAATGCAATGGTACAAAATGTTTGGATGCATTTTCCATGAGAATATGCTCTGGCTTGTTTTTCTAGCGTTCTGGGCACCAGGCCCAAGGATCTCTGTTGGGGTGACGGCAGACTCTCCTGAAATGGCTCCATTCTGTTTTCTTCCATCTCGGAATTGCAGTGTAGCTTCAGCAAACCTCCTGTCTACCTTCCCTCCTTTCCTAGAGCATCGCCCTCAGCCTGAATTCTAAGGCTGACTCTTCAAGTGTTTAGAAGACACTGGACAGGGTCCCTGCCTGTGGGTGTCCCCGAGGCCGGGGGGCTCAGAGGTGCAAGTGGGACTCGCTCTACGGGGCGCGTTGTGTGCCGCATGGGGGGCAGGCTGTTGAGAAGTCCTTCTCTGGAAGTTTGGATCTGAGAGTGGGGCTATTTGATGAACCCCACCCTAGGGACTAACCCAGCAGATTGAGAAGCTGTCCATTCCCATCTCAGGAGGAAAAGGGAACCCATCCTGGGCATCATGAAATCCTCCCATATCCACTTGGCTGCCCTTTGCTTGGTGATGGATTAGCCACCTTTCTGTCCTTCACGCTGCCCTGCCGCGTTCTTGACGTCAAGGATGGTGTCCACCTTATGTCTTCATTTCATTATCTAGTGATGCCCGGCACATAGTCAAATAATAGCTGATGAAGGAATGAGTGAATCCAGCTGTGTAAGCTCTCTGAGTCTTCGTCTCCTTGTCTGTGAAAATAGATGGTAAGTACTTACGCCATATAATTTTAGAGCAAATTAAATGAGGTCAGACAACTTGAGGGTGTCGCATAAAACTTGCTATTTTTCATTGCCCAATACATGTTGATTATTGCTGTTGTTACTGTTGTTGTAATCTCTCCTCAAAGAGTTTCTCAACCAGTGGGCCTTTCTTCACATCTTAAGATCTCTTTCCAAGAGACCCTTCTCCTTAGAATTGCTTAGGAGTCAAGCTCAAGTCCCCTTCTCCTGAGATTTCCCTCTGTCATGCTACCTCTCAGATTCCCATCCTACGTCTCCTTCTCTTCCTTAACTCCCTCCCTGAAAGAGATGCCCACACCGGCTGCTTCCTCTTTCTCCTGAGGCGCCTCCAGAATTGCTGCTGGGTTAAAGGACCTCAGTATTTTAGAGCCCCCGTGATGCTCTGGGAGTCATGCAGGGTGAACTACGCCGCTGCCTCCTCACCACCGCTTTACCCGGAGGAGCTGAGGCACAGCCTATGCCTTCAGGAGGTGGTGGAACTGGGATTCGGTGCTTTTCTCACTTCATTTTGGCTTCATAACTTGTTATAATGGATCTTTGCTCTATCTGAGAAGCCCAACACCGCCTTTCCTGCTGTAATCCTCTCTCATCTTCTTTGAATTCCCTGATTCAACTGTCTCTCCCTTTTCTAACTCCTGGCTGGACCTGTCTCTCCTATCTCACCACCCGGACCGTGTGGGCTCTGCCTTGAATTCTGATTATTTGATAATCGGCCTTTTCACCCCCGTTAGATTTTAAGGAATTTGAAGCTAGTGACCCCCTCTTTTCTATTTCTCCTTCCTCCAATCTGTTTAGCAACAGAACCTGATAAAGGACATACTAAATATGTGCTTTTTTGACCAAAAATTCAGGGACAGATCCTTCTTCTTAGGACTTTGCAATCTTCAACTTTGTTTTTTTATTTTTAAAATTTATTTATTTATTTGGTTGTGCCGGGTCTTAGTTGCAGCAGGTGGGCTCCTTAGTTGCGACACTCGGGCTCCTTAGTTTTGGCATGCAAACTCTTAGTTGTGGCATGCATGTGGGATCTAGTTCCCTGACCAGGGATCGAACCCGGGCCCCCTGCATTGGGAGCATGGAGTCCTATCCACTGCACCACCAGGGAAGTCCCTTCAACTTTGTTTTTAACACAGAAGTAGGTGCTTGTGGGCTGGGTCACACGCAATTTATTGTTATTTCTTACTCTCTCAGTTATTTTAACAATGTGATGTAAATGGTCCACCAGTAGTTAATTTTTGGATAAGTAGAACAAACTTTAGATCCCGACCACCCAGAACCACTGGAGAGGCTGTAGGTGAAATTCTTAGGCGGGCTGGCTGGGTAGTGGCTTTGCCCCATCTAGGCCCACATCCAGCTGCGCTCAGGCTCCTCCTCCTCTTTCTGCATTCTGACCCACCCAGCTTCTTTACATCACGTGCTGCTCCTGGCTAGATGGCTAACTCCTTAGCATTTTCTAGGGAAATACACCAACTTACTCATGAAATGGCACAAACTCCCTGTTTTTTCAAAGGAAGTTGAGTTAGAAATTTCTATATAGACAGTGGGAGAGAAGAGGTACTTGGATTGAATCAGGGGATGGGGTCCAGAGACTCACTCAGTTGCCCTGGATTTCACACTGTCCACTTCTTCCCTGTGTCTGGGGCAGCATTCTAGGACCTACAGGCTCTCAGGAGGCGGCTTCAAAACGCACAGCTCTGTAGTTCTTCCCTGACTCTCATTGCAAATATGTGTTTAACAGTAACACTGACTCCCTTGGAGATGAGTTAATTTATTGCAGAGCACTGCGGCCTTAATCCCCACCCTCTTGAATCCTTGAAAGAACTTGGATGTAACTTGCTCTACCAAACAGGAAAGCCTTGCTTCCGCAAAGCGACGAAACCAAGAATAAATGCAAAGAGGAATAGAACAAATGTGTTGTCCCCAGGTGGCCTTTGGTGTAGGAGAAAGTAGAAGTCAGCCTACAGGACAAAAAATAACTGAAGTACTACATATATTTATATATTTTTCCTTTGTTTCTGGAAGTATTTACATTGGATGGATATACTTTATTATTACTGTTATTGTTTGTGTCTATCAAGCGAACCTTGGAAAATGAGCTCAGCTGGCCATGAAGGTGACTCGGGTTTCTGAGAGAAGACCAGCAGCTCCATGATGGTCTGTGTCATTGGAGCAAGATGACAGCCACATGAGTCATGCTGCTCTAGGTGGGTGGGTATTAGCGACTCTCTCCCACCCTGGTGGTTGAATGCGATGGAGAGAAGATCATTGTTGTTGAGTTGCTGGTTTTGAGAAGATTCGGGGAACAAGGTCATTGTAACCATCACTTACAGAAGGGGTCAGGCCTGGGCGTGGATCCCAACACCATCACAGTTGGCTGTGAGGTTCTGGAGTGACTTAGACTTTTGAGGTCTGAACTTTATCTTTTGTTGAGTAGAGTAATCCTACTCATTTCATAGGGTTCTCTTGAGGATTAAGTGAGGCATGTGTAGAAATAGGGTGTTTGTTAACGTTTCATTTGCATACCTTAACAGGAGTTCAAAAAGCAAGAGAGAGTCACAAGTCAGTTCTGAAGCCAACTTTAACTGATTTGTCTGGCAATTTCCATATGTATACTCTGCCTTTATCACGTCACACTGCTGTTCAAATCCTTTTCATTTAGTTCCTCATTGCAAAAAGTCAAAATCTCCAAATCGAAAGGGACCTCTCCTGATATTTGACTTTATTTCCTTTTTACAAATGAGAATTGATATCCCAGAGAGTAAGCGTTCCTTGGGGAACAAGGACGGGTCCCCCACACCTGGACACTCCCTGCTTCATGGTGAGTACTTAGTATCCTGCAGATCTGAGCTGCCTTTGCAATGTCACCCAGACTACTGTCAGCTCTAAGTAATGGTAGACTTGACCAAAGGTGGTGGCTTCAACTGCTACTTAATGATAGCATTACCTGGGGCTAATGAGCTCTTCACTTTTTTTTTTTCCTTCATACTTAAAAAAAGGGATCAACTCTCTGTTTTCCAAATAAAGTTCTTCTTTGCCATCCTTAGCTAAGGTCTTCTTGCTTCATGTCACAATATGATGACCAAGGCTCCAAACGTTACGTCTGTGTTCAGGGAGGAGGGAATGGGAAGGTCAACCCCAGCCATTCACCTCCCTTGTCAGTTCCTTTATAACAACAAGAAAAAATCTTTCCAGAAGCCTCGTAGAATATTTCCTCTTTTATTTCATTAACCAAAGCAAGGTGGCATGGCTGTTTAAACTAGAGGTTAAATCTGGGGAGGGAAATATCTGTCTTCTTTTCCCGAGCCTTTACAGGCAGAGGCAGGCATGAGCGGAGAAGACTGGGAATGAATAGCTCTTGGCTTACACAGCCAGTAGCATGTATCTGCTGGGGTTAATACCCTGGTCGTGGGAATTGGCTCCTGTGCTTTTACCATGTCCTTTTCTCCCCTCCACTTCCAGGGGTGGGTGTGTTTCACCCTCTAGGCTTGTGTTTTGGACTAAGAAGGAAGGCTCCCAGGACTGTGGGTGTCTTGAGCATAGCAGCGTGGCACTGAGTTGTCATTCTCATGGGCTTCAAACCAGACAGGCCATGGAATCTTCCATTTCTGGGTCCACTGCTAACTGGCTGTGTGTCTCCGAACAAATCATGTCCCTGATCTGTGAAATCTCGGTGATGCCTTTGTCTCATAGTGTGGCTGGGAGGAATAAATGTGATCATGAATGGAAGGTGCTCAGCACAGAGCCCCACTTACGTGAGTGCTTCAACTAAAGATAAATCAAAGAACGATAATTAATACTTACAGGATGCCTCCTAGGAGCCCAGCCCCATTCAAAGTGTTTTTGCAACTGTTAAATCAGTTAATCTGCAAAACAAACTCAGGAGGAAGACTCCCTCATTACATTCGTTTTACCGCTGAAGGAACAGAGCGCAGACATAGGAAATAACCACCTCAGTTTACCTGGGATTCAAACCAAGGCGATCTGGATCCAGCCCCCAGGTCCAGTAACAATGTGAAACTGATGCATAGACTTTCACAGGGAGCCTGGTTCTTATTTCTCCGGTTCTCTTTGCTCTGTGTTGGAAGAGGAGACGGGAAAACCTGAGCTCTCAGAATATAAATGCTTTGACTGTAGGATGCTGGGGACCCCTCTGCGGGGCGTCTGCGCCCTACTTAGCTGGGATTTGTATCCGAGTCTGCGCACAGCTGAGGTTCAGGGTGCAGTTCTCCTTGAAGAGGACTGGAGAGGGTGAGACTGACCGTGCATCACGGCCTTCCTAATCTGAGTATTGTATCTGCACAGCCTGTGCCTTCCGTGATCACGCTGGTCCTTAAGGAGATTGTTAAGAACATCATTGTTGATAACCTGAAAGCAGCCCTCTCTGGCTGCAGCCTGGGCAAGAAATTGGAGGATTTTTTGCCGTGCCTTTTCAACTTTGTGATTTCAAGTTCCTGCCATCCTGGAGGTTTACAACTCTCCCTGACACTGAAGCCCTCTGCCTGCCTCCTGCCAGATCCCCACTGCTGTTTCTGCCTTGTTTTTCTGGCTTTTTCCTCTCGTAGCATTTTGGCTATTGTGAGAAGTGGTTCTGGAACAATATCAACAAATTCCCCTAGTGCTTGAGAACTGGAGCTTTTGGAGCCTGCTGATGTTAATGGCAAAATAGCTTGAGTCCTGTAATGTCTTTCTTGGATTGTTCCATCAGTTATGATTTCTGCTGAGTCCCTATTATTCTCCATCACAGAATTTCACAGCCACTGTGGTCATGACTTTCCTCACTTCCTTTTGCTCCAGGCAGATTGTGTGTTGGGGGTGCTTTGTGGATTCAGAAGCCAAGACCTTGTTGTATTTTCCTGGGCTTCTCTATGTAAGAAATTCCCACACCCATGCACCGTGTGGCCACCAGTACATGCTGGCAATTTTGCAAGTCAGAAACCTCTCATTTCATTTTTCCTTTGCTTCAATTAGTCATATGCTGGCAGAAGAGTCACCATTTGCTACTTTCTCTGAACTAAGTATAACTTGTAAAACAGCAGAGAATTAAACGAGCCCCTCTTGCAGGGGTCAGCAAACAGTTTCTGTAAATGACTAGATAGATGGTCAGTCTTTGGGGTACTCAGGCTGTAGGATGCTGTCACAAGTAGTCAGCGCTGCTCTCGTAGTGAGAAAGCAGCCTTAGATGATATATACTTGAATGGCTGTGACTGTGTGCCAATAAAGCTTTATTTACACGGACAGGCTGTGGGCATGAAATTCTCTGGACACGTCAACTGTCTACTTACTCCCATTTCCAGGAAATCCTTTCCAGAGTCTTTTCCTGTTCCCTCCTTCCCACAGTGACCTTGACCATTATATTTTGGGCCATAATCCTTTCCTCTGGATTATACTGTGTAAGATTCTCAGATCCCCATCTTTTAATCTGTCATTCAGACTCCTGTCAGAGTGCATTCACTTCTGAGTCTGTTCATTTAGTCGTTCAATACATATTGAGTTCCTACCATGTGACAGGCTGCCATTATGCCGTTTGGAAGCTAAGGCTTCAAAGGTAAATAGGAAAAGGCATGGTCTCTACTTTCATGGAGCTTATAGTTTAGTGTGGAAATCTATAATAAGTGAGCCATTTTATGCGCATAAGAGTGTATAATTTATTTATTTATTTTTAAAATATTTATTTATTTATTTGGTTGTGCTGAGTCTTAGTTGCAGCAGACGGGTTCCTTAGTTGCGGCTCATGTGCTCCTTAGTTGTGGCATGCCAACTCTTAGTTGAGGCATGCATGTGGGATCTGGTTCCCTGACCAGGGATCGAACTTGGGCTCCCTGCATTGGGAACGTGGAGTCTTATCCACTGCATCACCAGGGAAGTCCCAAGAGTGTATAATTTATATATAAAATTGATGATTATTGTAAATACTATAAAGTGTAACAGTTGGTGAAGATCGTTATAAAAGGAAATATGAATCCCTGCTTAGAACCCTCCAGTGGCCCCCACAATGCCATCGACTTCACATAAACAAGAATCACCTGGACCTCTGGTAACACCAGAGCTGTTCATTGCCCTTCTTCCATGTTGATTTGTTGAGCCTCATTCATTACTTTGCTAGTCCTGCCATGACAAAATACCACAGACCAGGTGGCTTAAACCACAGACATTTGTTTTCTTACAGTTCTGGAGGATGAAATTCCAAGATCAAGGTGTCAGCAAGGTTGGTATCTTCTGCCTCTCTCCTTAGCTTGCAGACGGCTGTCTTCTCCCTGTGTCCTCACAGGTCTTTCCTCTGTGTGCTTGCTTCTGGTATCTCTTCTTGCAAATCTGTTCTTATAAGGATATCAGTCAGATTGGATTAGGGCCCACCCTAATGGCCCCATTTAACTTAATCACCTCTTTGAAGGCCCCCTCTCCAAATAAATTCACATTCTGAAATACTAGAGGTTAGGGCTTCAATATGTGAATTTGAGGGGTTATCTAAAAATAAATACCGTAAACAAGGTGGCTTATCAACAACAAAAACTTATTTCTCACTCTTCTGGAGGCTGGAAGTCCAAGATCATGGTGCCAGTGCTATTGGGTTCTGGTGAGATTCCTCTTCGGAGTTGCAGATAGCTGACTTCTCATTGTACCTCACCTGGTGGAAAGAGAGAGCTCTGGGTTCTTCATTCCCTTGTCAGGACACTAATCCCATTGTGGGGGCCCCACCCCCATGACCTCAGCCAAACCTAATTACCTCCCCCAAACCCCACCTCCAAATACCTACCGTGGGAGACTTCCCTCATGGTCCAGTGGGTAAGAATCCACGCTCCCAATGCAGGAGGCCTGAATTCCATCCCTGGTCGGGAAACTAGATCCCGCATGCATGCTGCAACTAAGAGTCTGCATGCCTCAACTAAGAAGCCCGCATGCCGCGGCTAAAAAGATCTCACATGCCACAACTAAAAACATGCTGCAACGATGATCCCGCACGCTGCAACCAAGACCGGGTGCAGCCTAAGTAAATAAACAAACAAACAAATACATCACACTGTGTATTAGGCGTCAACATATGAATTTTGAGGGGACACAAACATTCAGTGCATGTTTGGGGGACGCAATATAGACCACAGCTGCTCAGAAAGGGCTCAGGATCTGAAACTTAATGCCCATCTCTGGGTCCCATTGAGAAACTCTGGCTAGACAACATGGTGAGGAAGATCCCGGTGTGGCCATCACCAGTACAGTGAGCAGAACCTCCATCTTCTCACCCTTGCCCACATCTCCGAACCCCTGCCTCCCTCCTTACATCCGGGCATACATACACCCTCCGCCCTTTTCCCTTTCGTCTGGCTCCCAATCCCTTTCCAAGGTCCAGCACGGACACTTGGCTGCAATCCCCTCTCCTTTCCAGAGACATTATGGCTATTCTTTTTATTACACTGTACTTTAAATTCTACATTAAAGCTTCCTTTTTGTTCCTTTTATTTTTCCTTTGACATCTTCTTGGTGTCCCAGTTTTATTCTCCCCAAAGCTTCCTGGAATGAGTTTCCTGGGCCTTTGTTTGTTTCATCTTTCCATGTCAGAGATGAGAGAAATGGGGGGGGGCGGTGATTCAAGGAAGGGAGTGTGGCTTATGGTCTACACCACCCAGCTTCCCCTTCATCTTGCTAAGTACTGATCTTAGCATCACTCTTACAACATGAACATCCTTTTCATCTTCTCTTTGATAGGGAAATATGTGCTTTTAAAGAGCTTCAAGGGAATATGGGGAACCACTTTTTGGTGTATATTCTAGAGAAGATGAAGGCTAGAAAGGCTTTAAAGTGATCTTGTTTTTCCAGCTGGTGCATAGTTATTACCTAGGAGTTAGTGGAGCTGCTTCTAGGAGACCCAGATAAACCCACTACTCACAAGTCCATGACCGTGGGGATGGAGGCTGCCCATTTAAGTGCTAGGAGATGCCATCTCCCTAGGCCGAGTGCATGGGTTAAATAGAAGTAGCAAACCCAGAAAGGCTAAAACACCTTGTCTTAACCTTGCAGTCTCTCAGTGAAATGCTTTTCTCCCAACTCCCTTCACTGTCTTTAGAAATGCACTTGTTTTTGGCAAAGTGGAAATCTGCAGTTCAGAGATACAAAGGATTAGGAAGATTACCTGGCTTTGTGGATCACAATTAGCAGTTAGTTCATTTTGATGAATTAAAGGTAAGCAAAGGCAGAGCATTTCAACTCCACGCCCAATGATGTGCATGAGGGTTTAAAATACAAATCTGGAGACTTTCGCGGTTTTGTTGCATTTGGGGTATTTTGTAGATTTTGTAGCTCAAACCATAACATAAGAGACACCCACTGAATCCTGGCTTTCTTTCATATGTGGGATGCCATTGTGTTGTTGACTCATTTATGCATCCTTTCGACATACATTTACTGAGCCCCTACTATGTGCCAGTATAATATTTGATACTCGTACAGTTTTTTGAGTAGATGATGTATTTCCCCCATCTTATAGAGATAGAAATTGAGGCTCAGAGAACTCATGCGCAAGGGCAAACAGTTTGTAAGTTGTGGAGCTGGCATATGGATGGGCGTTATCTGACTTCAGAGCCTGCGTACATAACTACCGTTCTTGGCCTCCCCAACAATCCAGCCTGACTCAGCCCACACAACTGTCATCCACACTGTGAATTATGGATTCAGTTGGATACTCAGAGACTGTGTGTCCATAGCAGTGATACTCCCTTGGTTGCTTCCTGTGTCTTTCCATTCTTTCATTCACCCATCCATCTATCTATCCATCCACCCATCCACCCACCTACCCATCCATTCACTAGGACAATAATGTCAGACAAGAAGAAGCAGAGTCAGCATTTAGACGTAGTTGGTCTGTGATGCTTAACTATTTCTCCCTTCTTTAGTTGCCTCATCTGTAAAATGGGGATAATAATAATAATAACCACCTACCTCTTAGGTTTGTTGTGAGGATTGAATGAAGTGATACATGTAAAGCTCCTAGAACAGTGGCTGGCAGTTTGTAACTGTTATTATATCACTATTATTTATTATTATTTCAACTATATTATACTCAATTTCACACAATTGGCTGAAACCGATTAAGAGAGTCTGTCAGACCAACCACTTGGAGTTTATGGAATATGGGACCCTGGTCACTTTGGACTTCAGGGACTGAAATCTGACAGTTGTGCAGACCACAGTCCCATGGTTCTCCCGTCCATGGTCAACAGATTTGCTGAGCAAACAGGCAGAGCCAACATAACTGATTGGGGGACATATTTAACCCCCAAAGCACTTCAAAAGGACCTATGTACCAACAACTCTGTTTTTGTTGGATCTGAAGCAATCTTACTTCTATATTAAAATAGATCCCCGAAAGACTTCCTCTTTCCGAAGGTCACACAATTACACCTAGTTCCCACATTTATACCCTGAATGGTTTGGGCAAAACATTAAATGAAGCTGAGACCCAGTTTTCTCATTTTGAACTCAGTACTCATCTGGTTTCTTAGATTTAAGTGAGATTATTCATTGACTCAACATCTTTATTGAATGTCTACTACATGTCAAGCCCTGGGTGAGGGCCAGTAATACAAAGGCCAGAAAGGGTGGGTGGAGTTCTGGTTTTTGTGAAGACTACAGGCTTGTGGGGAACACAGGCTATGTATGGCACCTGTAGCAGAGTCCCTGGCACATAGTAGGTCCATGGTAATGAGTTGTCCTCACTCCCGCTGATTCCAGGGTCAGTGACGCTCTTTGTTCATGAATGCACAATAGCATCAGAGTGAGCCTTCTCCAGTGAACTTAATCTATGGGTACAAGGCTTCTTTTCTTTTTATTGTTAAGGGTTGAGTGAGAGAGGAAGAAAGTGTGCAGAGTCAGACCTTAGCACTTGTGCTGGTTCTGCACTATTTGCTTGATAATATCAAGACCATTTTATAATATGTTTGACCTCAGTCTCTTCCTCTGTTTAATGAGGTGGTTCAGATAGATAAACTCTCTGGTCCATTCCAGGGGAAGATGCTGGAATTTGACCACCATTTTGTAACTCCTGCCAGGGGAACTAACACCGTAAATCCTTCAAAAGCCATCATTCAAGGGAGGCATGGAGGGTAGTTATTTTCCATTTGATGGATGAAGGAGAAAACGGGACAGTGAAACATGGCTGGGTTCCAGTAATCCACTTTCCCTCTAGCTCAGCCCATTTCTTGGCCAGGAGAATTGGCCTTTGAAGAGAAGCTTGACCAACTCAATGGCTTAAACAATCACGCTGCTTGTCGCAAAGGGATTCTCAACATCATTCTTTCCATTTTAAAAGCAGTGGACTTGAAAGGAACTATCCTGCCATTACTTTTCCTTTCTCCTGCCTGAGCAGAATTGTTCTTCTCTTCCACCACCTGTCTGGACTAACTCAGCATCCACCCCAGGTCTTGAAGTTGGGACTCATGTGTCCTGGGCATCACTCTGCCATCTGCATTACCCTGGGAAAAACCACTTACCCTCCCTGGGAATCGGATTCTCCTTTAGTGAAATGAGGAGAGTGTAAGGTTGCCAAGAGAACAGTGAAGAGCCTCGTACATTTATGTAGATGAGTGAATTTAGTTTGTACCTCACCTGATGGAGACAGTACTGCTGTTATCACCAGTACAGATACTAAAACTGTGACCCATAGAGTTTAAGTCAGTTGGCAAATGTCACAGGGCTGAGTGCTGTCAGCTGGACCCAAGCAGTCTGGCTCCAGAGCCTGCTCTCTGATCCCCCACACTCCACGGGGACCCGGCTCATCCCAAGGAGTAACCTTGACCATGGACCCTGCTCTTTAGCATAAGGAGGTCTCCTGCCTCCTGCTCATTTTCTGAACGGATCTTCTCCATTCTGCTAATTGAGTAAATCCCAAACTGCAGGGAGAAGCTCCTTTGGTTTGTGGAGCTGAGAGGTCCTGGGGACAACAAGAACGGGGGATAAATGAAGGGCATCATTTTGCTAGTTTTATTTTTATTTTAATTTTTTTCACTTGGATCTAAGTGGGAGAAGGGAGAGCAGTAGAAGGCAAGAATGAATTAGGGGGCCTACAATAAATATGCATCTGTAAATGATAGGTATTCTGTAGAGGGCATATTTGTTACTAACCTCTCAGCACTATCCCAGAATAATCATCTGTTCGTAACGTGGCTTTTTCACATGTAGGATTCTAAATGTGGGTGAAGGAGGGCTGTGTCCCCATGGTGGCCATGGAGGGTGAGGATATGGAAATAATGAAATCAGGCCTGGGAGCTCCTTGGCTTCCTGTCTTGCGGACTGCATCTTTCTCTGTCTTATTTTTAAGCTCTGACTTAAGTCCTTGTGGTGGATAGCTTCCAAGATGGCCCCAGTGATCCCACCTCCTGCTATCCTACTCATGTGCTTGTGGAGCTTTCTCCCACACTGACCTGTGGAACCATTAGGATATGGCAGAAATTAGAGAGCTTAACTTCTAAGGGTGGGTCATAAAAGACATTGTAGCTTCCTCATTCCTCTCTTGGATCATTCGCTCTGGGAAAAACCAACCGCCATATCATAAGGACACTTGAATTTTCCTGTATAGAGGCAAGTGGGAGAAAACTAAGGCCTCCTACCAGTAACCAGCACTGACTTGCCAGTTATGTGAGTGAACCATCTTGGACATGGATTCTTTAGCACCAGGTGAGCCTTGAGATGACCACAGCCATAAATGACACCTTGACTACAACTTCATGAGAGATCCTGACCAGAGCAATCTAGCTAACCTATTCCTCAATTCCAGGTCTGCAGAAACTTAGATAATAAGTATTTGTTGTTTTTAAGATGCTCAATCTTGAGGTGATTTGTTATTCTACGTCGACAACGAATACAGTCCTCTTCACTATGTTGGAGAAGAGGGCTTGAAGGATTTCTGTTTAGAAGATGAAGGCCAATGTCACCTTTCTGTCTCTCAGTTGCAGTCACATTGAACCTTCCTGAGCTTTTCTTCCTCCTTTTTAATCTGTAGACTAGGGTCATCTCTACTTTCAAAGGTAGATTGGACTCAGATGAAGGTTTTGTTTGGCCACGAAAGGGAAAAAGGGGAGTAATCTCAGTTAATTATTGAGATAGGGGGTCAGAGTTGTCTCCGTCCCCCACTGTGTGCAGGCTTGTCGATTTTTTGTGATCTTTCCTTAGATGCTATCTTGTTCACACAGTTTGTTCCACGAGGTTACTGAAGGGGAAGCTAGGAAAGAGATCTGGTCATCTGTTACCTATTCTTCATCTCTACATTTTGATCTACGGAAAGAACCAACAGGTTAGGCAAGGTTGTGTGATCAAAAGATTTGAAAGGGGTGCTTGGGCTGGAGATGAGTAGAGCATGGGGGTGCCTGGTTTAAGGTTAGTGACAAGACCAAAGGGGTCTCCTGCAGAGAGTTCTTTCCTGCCAAAAGCTGCTCACACAGTCACTTTAGTAAGAACGTGTTCTGTTGAGTATTGACCTTCAGAATAGTTCCCCAGCACCCTACCCTTGCCCTTCGTTGTCTTCATAGAACATGGATATCACCTGACATTATATTTCTTTGTTGTTATTTTGGTTACTGTCACTGTCTCTTCCCAACAAGAGGGTTCCACGTTCCATGTGTCATTTGTGTCCGCTGTTCTGTTCTTAGAGCCTAGAGCAGTCCTGGCCCATAGTCAGTGTTTAGTTAATACTTGCTGAATGAATTGATATAATGCGTGAGAGTTGTGAAAATAAGGATGTCTTGGATTGACCAATTAACAGCTTTATTTGTGTGAGTTCTGCCTTCCAGGTTTGATGTGAGATTTTTAGAAGATCACACAATGTCTCTGTTTTTTTAAAAAATTTATTTATTATAAATTTATTTATTTGTTTTTGGCTGCATTGGGTCTTCGTTGCTGTGTGCGGGCTTTCTCTAGTTGCAGCGAGCTGGGGTTACTCTTCATTGCAGGGGGTGGGCTTCTCATTGCGGTGGCTTCTCTTGTTGCGGAGCACGGGCTCTAGGCGCACAGGCTTCAGTAGTTGTGGCACGTGGTCTCAGTAGTTGTGACTCGCGGGCTCTAGAGCGCAGGCTCAGTAGTTGTGGTGCATGGGCTTAGTTGCTCCGTGGCATATGGGATCTTCCTGGACCAGGGCTTGAACCCGTGTCCCCTGCATTGGCAGGCGGATTCTTAACCACTCTGCCACCAGGAAAGTCCTGTTTGTTTTTTGTTTTTTTTTGCTTTTTATTTCCTATTTTTGTTCCTTAGAGTGAAAGGCCTAGACATTTAGGTGCACCCCACGTAGTATTGACTCAGTGAATTCAATTAGTATTTCCTGGCTCCTTTTTGGAGAACTTCTTTGGAACCAGTATGACCTGGTAAGAGAAATAAATAAATAAATAAGTTATCTGAGTCAGGTAAACTAGATTTCAAATTGTGTCTCATCACTTATGAGTTCTGGAACAGCAGTTTCCTGTTTTATTGTTTGGGGTTAACATAGTCTACTTCACTCATGTGATGAGAAATGAGGCTTTTACTTTCCCGAATTCTGGCAGATCGTGGACTTTATTTCTCCACCTCATACCGCACCACAAACACACGGTTCTGTATAGACATAGGACCTAGTGGGGTTGTTACCGTCCACTTACTGCAAGCCTTAGAAAGAGTCCTGACTCATCATCAGGAGAAGCTGCCCTCCGGCTATAATCCAGTAACAATTAATTAAAGGTAAACCATCCTCAAGGTAAACCATGAGGTGCAGGCATGTTCTCCTGAGAACCATTGCCTAGTTCTTTGAGATTTGTCAGTGGCAATGCATTAAAGTCGATCCATTTCCCAAACTCCATTGCTGTTGTTTTCTCATCAAATTATAGACCCAGCTACAGTGCATCTGCCCTTCCCGCTGGGAGTGGGAACTCGCTTGCACAGCAAGCTCTTTGACACAATACGGTTTGCTTGGAATTCATTACTCGAGGGACTTGGTGAATTGAAGATCTATTACTTTTTACATTTTGCTTTCCGTGGAGTGCCTGGCATAAAGTTCTGACCACCCCTGGCACCCTCCAGAATCATTTTGATTGTTTTTGTCTCTCTCTTTCTCTGTCTCTCTCCATACACACACACACACACACACACACACACACACACACACATCCTTTTTAATTTTATTTTTTTAGCTTTGTTTTCTTTTTTCCTTTAAGTTTGGTGGTGGAGATTCGGTGGAGATAATATAATAGAAAGCTATATCAATTCTAGGTCCGAAAGATAGAACCTGAGTCCCAGCTACATACAATCATTGCTATTTTAAAACCCGTTGAAAAGGGGTGATAAGTAGCATCTACGTGAGGGATGTTGTGTGTGTCTGGCACATGGTAGGTGCTCAGTAAATCTGTGTTGAACAAATGAAATATTAAACACAGAAACACACACACAGTGTGACCTATAAAGACATGTTCAGCTGTCAGCAGTTACAATTTCCATCTTCTTCTTCACATTAAACCTGATTATTTTAAAATGAGAGACACTAGACTAAGACTAAAAAATGTTGGATTCTAGTCATGCTACACTATGTGAAGGTATTGTTTTAGATATTGAATAAAGCAACAAACAAAATTCTTGCTCTCATAGGGTATACTTGCTAGCGGGGGCAAAGAATAAAAAAAAAAAAAAAGCAAATAGTGTGTCAGGCTGTGCTCAATGCAATGTGTTAAGTTCTTTGCGTAGTAATAATGGTGATGGATAATAGCTGAAGACTCCCAGTCTAGCCTGAATCCAACCAAATGCCCCCATTCAAAGTGTCAGTGTCCCACTTCTTCCCAATTAAATGGTCTAAGGTTCACATGAGAGATTTGGTGAGTGTGTGACTTCAACATTCCTTGTAATTGTGCAAGCTGTATAAGTAAAATTTAGTTCCGAGTTTTAGCGGTATCTGCTCTGTGGCTACAAGTAATAAGAGCTTCTTTCAAGGCTACCGCAGAAGCATTCTTGTTCTCTGATCAGAGTTGAGCTGATATGACACTTTGAAGTCTGCGTCTTGTTATTTTCTTCCTGTTGTTTGTGCAGTGCAGTGAGAAGTGTCCATCCCACTCAGTGTCCTTGTAGTTACCATTCACATTGTAACCCGCTTTAGCAGCTACTTGGCACTTGCTGGCATAGGAACTTTCTCCAAAGAACGCACAGGCAACAAATGAATTAATTGTCGTACCACTTCTTGCCATGGATTATCAGTATCCCAATTTTCATTGATAAGGAATTCAGTACAACATTCAGATCTAAAGACATAAATAAACCAGTCTTTGAATCCTGTCTTTGGGGACGTGCTTCCTTGTAGCACTTCTGGTACCAAGCGAAGTAGTCCTCAAAGCCCAACCAGAAAAACAGAATCAATAGTAGCTATTTCAAACAGAGGGTATTTAATATAAGGAATTGATTATATAAGTATGGAAAGGCTGACAGAGCAAGAAGGGGACATTGAGATGACTTCACAATTAATGATGAATAATTATGATTATTAATGATTATTAATGACTTCAGTGATCAGTACTGCTGTAAGAAGAGGCAGTGATTGCTAGGGCTGAGGAACTAAAAGGAATAATTGGAGTCCCCAGAATGTAATAACTCAGATCGCTAGGGGAAGCTTCATGCAGCCCATGCTCAGACCTCTAAGAGGGACCTTTGCAAAGCTATTGCGTGGTCATCTGGGGAGGTCTCTCTGCAGGTGATATTTTGACTGACAGGGAGACATAATCCATTTTTGTTGGTGACAGCTTTGAAAAGTTGAGGCTAGGAGTGTCAAACGGAACTGATACCTGAAGTGGAGCTGCGCTCTGTTGCTAGGACTGCATAGATGGGGACTGGAAAGATGAAAGAAGTCCTTTTTGGTGCTTCTTATTCTCTCTCTGGTACCTTCCACTAGCAGCAGTTAACAGGAAGTCCGCCTACTAGTGAGTGTCGTAGTGTGGTTTGCAGAGTCACAGCTCCAGAATCAAAGAGCGTAAAGAGGTGGGCTTGGAGCTGTGTGACGAAAGGTAAATAACCCCAGTAGAGCCATGGAGAGGCAAAATGCAAACCTGCCGTTCCAGGGTCTCTGCTGAGTACTGGCAACTAGATATAGCCATTACATGGTAATGATGATCCTCATGGGAGTTAATAACGATAATTTCTGTTTGTGAAGGCTCCTATGTGCATGTACTTATCTACCCAGTCTTATTTGTGTAATATTGCCCTTTTGATTTCATCTCCTTCTTTCTCCAACTTGAGTCAGTCTTATCAACTCTTGCTAATACTTACCTGTTGAGTATTCTGACAATTCATTTCTCCTTCTTTTCCCCTCAAGTACAACATGGTTTCAGCTTTGCACCATTTTTTGCTTCTGTTTCTAAAGGACTTACCTGATCTCCTTCCTTCCCTGTGCTTTCTTTTAATCCTTCATATTGATGGCAGATAATCATTCTTCTATATTTTAAAAACATGTATCGTTCTTCCAGCTAAATGGCTCACCATGGCACACAGGATAAATCCAAACCTCCTGCACATTCACTCACAAGGCCATTGATGATCTAGCTTAGTTTATTCTTATGTGCCCGTGCTTTCATGACTACTTGCTACTATTCATGTTCTCACCGCTACCTGTGATTATGTTTCTAACCCTTGCACATCTATGCATAATCTCCTTATACATCAGGCTTCTTACAATTGTCACCTCCTCTCTGAAGCCCTTTACTATCTCATTTTTAGTTTCCAAGTCAACGTGTGTGTGTGTGTGTGTGTGTGTGTTTCATCAGAAAGCTATTGGTATTTCTATTGCACTTATTTTATTATCATTCAATTTTAGGCATAGACTTTAGGGCTTGAAAGTCTGAAAGTTAAACTGAAGGTCTGACACCTAAATCTTAGGTGAATTTATCCAAGTGACTTAACTTCTTTGAATCTCAACTGCTGTATCTGAAAAGTGAACTCTACAGCCAACCTCATGGAGTCGTTAGATAAATTGATGCTACTACATCATTAATTTCCTACCACGATGCTTAGCACATAGTGAACTTTTTAACAACTATCAGTTCTTTTATTTGACTTGAGTAGAGCCTATCACCCTCTTCCCACCCCACTAGACTCTAAGCTCCTTGAAGTCAGGAGCAAGTTCATGATCATCATTATATTTCCACAGATCATAGAAAAATGTCTGGCACATAGCACAGAATAAGTACACACATAGTTTCAGGAGTTGTCCTGCCTTCCCTATGATTGGTATGCTTTGTGGCCCATGCCATTCCTTGGGAGGCGGTGTAGGTAGAGCACAATAATGCATACCTGGAAAGGAGTTAGGATTAAATTAGCGAGCAGCGGTGAAGCATCTTGGGGAATCCCTGGCACATAGAGAGCTTGAACCAAGACAAGTTACCTCCTTTTTTGGTTACTATGCAGCACCCCATCCACAGAATCTGGAGGATCTCTTGATGACCTCCAATCAAAGGGAAGCCCCAAAATGCTCCTTCTCCCAAGATTAAGTCCTCCTCTAGTGTTTTGTGGGTTTGTGTGAAACATTTCCTTTAGGATTGAATGTGAGACTGGTGTGGTGTACTGAGGTGACAGAGTAGTGGAATGAGCTTGGGATCAGGCAGGCCTTGGTTCACCCTTGATGGCACCATAGTTACTTAACCCTCAAACTTCTTTTATTGTTCTGTATGCTGTAGATTTCCCTTATACAGATCACACAGGACCATTATGGGATGATGATTGATCATTCGTGTGACGGTACTTTGTAATCTGGATGAATACCATCTTTGCGTTGGCCCTCAACAAAGATTTCCATGGATACAAGCACTGGAACATTTGCCTGCTAAAGCTCACCATGGATAAATGAAGACCTTCAAATGGGCAGGAAATAATCTAATTTCCATGAAAGTTAATTGAGATCTGTGTTTTCTAAAGGCTAATGGCCTGGTGAGAGATGGCCTGAGGCAAGCTCATGTGATGGCCCACTTGTTTTCTCAGGTACCAATTATCAAACAGAAGTCACATCTGTCACTGTTAACCTGTTTGCACAGTGACCTCTCCCGCCCACCCACAAAGTCTCCGTAGCAAATATAGGGGAAGAAGATGATCCCATTAAAAGACATAAGATGCTAATGAGTAAAATGCAGCCCCCAGGAAGCTTGGTTTGAGTCATTGCTACGTTTCATCAAGCCGCAGGACCTGTTTTTGCTTGGGGCTACTGCTTGCCCATCAGGCTGGGCATATGCCCAAGGGAATGAAGCCCTGACCTCCATGCTCAGAGGGCTGGCCTTTTCCTGGGGAGTGGGGCGAAGATTTGAAACCAAAATCTCAATGCATATTACGAGCCACAATTCTATATAAAGTAGGTATGAGGTGAGGATGGGCCATCATTTAGGACAGCTGATGCTATTTCAGTGTCTTTCAGGATACCTAATTGCCCAAGGTAAGATGTAAATCCCATATCATAGACTCATAGAAGGAAACAAACAATTCACCCACTCTTTACCCTTGGCACACTTTCTACTATTTTATTTATTGCCTTCATACCTCTTAATCAGGATTCAAAATTACATTATTCTCCCTCTCCAAAAAAAAGACCCAGATGCAATAGTTTCAATGGTCAGTTATACAATGTAAACTAATTATCTCACACAAAGCGATGATAATCTATGGTGAATATTTAACAGCGAGTCTAAGAAAGCTGGTAACTTGTTTAGATCAGTTCTAGAACTATGCCTGGAAACTAGTATGTGTTTACTAATATTCTGAATAATGAATGAATGAATGAATGATTGTACTAAGTTCCCAGGCTCCTGTAGCTGGTCTTTTCAAATACTTTGTTCCCCCCAAATATAAACTTTCCTAAAACTAATATCTTTGTGAGATTAAAAACTTTCCAACCTTATAGGCGTCTTTGCTTATTTTTTATTTTTCATTTGAAGTCTAAGGGATATGCAAGTTTTATAGCGAATCTTCATTGATTCTTAGCATATTTTCCGTTACCTCATTGAGCATAGTTAATATCTGCTAATTCTAACATCTGGATCCTCTTGAGGTCAGTCTCCTTTGATTGTCTTTTAAGAATGGGTCATGTTTTTGTATTTCTTCTCATGTTGAACAATTTTGGACTCTATCTTGGGTATCGTGAACATTGGGCTGTGGAGACACTAGGGACTGCAGTATTCTTCCAATGAGTGTTTTTGTTAATGTTCTTGTTGATGTGATTGTTGTATATGTGTGTTTGTATGTTTAGTGGGAAATTAACTTGGTTGAACTCAAATGGCAACCTCTGGCTTTTGGGCAGCAGCTCAAATCTCAGTTCAGTTATTTTAACCTTAGTGCAGCTGCTTGGAATCTGCCCCACACATGCATGGTTTTGGGGGGAGCCAGAGATGAGGACAGAATGTATACACAGAATGTGTCGCTCTTTTCTCTGCTGCTTTCATTTCTAGGTTTCTGCCTCACTTTACAGAGGTTGAAATTGCCCTGAATTCTGTCCTCTAGTCCCTTGGACCAAAAATACTATAGTCTTTTATAAGAGTGGTGCCTTCCTCTCATGCTAAAGCCACATATATAAAAAGGAAACAAATGCAATAATAGCAGTGCAATTTGAACTTGATTTGTAGATTCAGGTGGAATCAGAATTTAGCTGGTATTTGAAATCACTCAAATGATCCTTTCTTTTACTATCTTTTTACCATTATATTTTCCAACTGTACTCCACATTTTTGCTAAGGAAGCAGAGTTCCCTGAAATCTCAGGAAGTCCACAGGACCCTAGCCCTCAGCTAGATGATACCAGTGCCTTCCCCTCGATGAGAGGTGTGGAATTGTAGGAACTCCTTACTTCAGAGTCCCCTGAGTAGTAATCATAAAAGATGTTGTAATAAAACTTTGCATTTAAATTGCCCCTTACTCTCAGGATGTCAAAGTGCTTTACAAACACAAATTGCTAGATACCTTTTTAGGTTAATTAAAATGAGCAGATTTCCCAGACAAAGAAGGTGACTGTTTTCGTACTTTGGAGTGTTTTTTTTACAGGTGAGTGAGTTGAGGCACAAGTAAGTTCTTGAACTAGTCAGACCATGATGTTCTGAGGATGGGTGAATTCAGCACGAGCACACCGACCACAGTGCCAAATTCCACTGCTTTTCAGAATAATAATGATAATATCCGTGATTTGGGAATACTGGTGTTCGTGTAAGAATATCTGTGCTACCATTGATCGGAAGCCTGCAATCAGCCAGGCGTTAGGCCTGGCCCGTGGTTGACAGTATTGCGTTGTTTTCCTCCCAGTGCCTCTGGAAGTAGGTCTTTCTTCACTTTAGGCTGCTGGAAGGTGGGGCTTAGCTTCACTTTACAGTCCAGGAAACTGGGCTCAGAGCACTTAAGCAACTTGCCCTGGGTCCTCCAGCTAGAAAGTAGCAAAGCTGGGATTTTTAGCTCAAGTTTGTCTGATTCTTATGCCTAGACTCTTTTTCTCTGCCAGTATCATTGCCAAATGCTGTTACTTTCCCCCGTATTCCTAAACTCCTGAGGAATATAATGCATTCTTATCAGAAATAGCAGCTCATTACAGACCTGCTGACTTGGAATGGTAGTTCAGTGTTGGGAGTTAAAGGAGATGAGAGGCTGTTGGTAGAAGTTGGAACTTGCTTGCAAAACAAGCTAAGGCAATTGGACCTTATTCTGCCTTATGTGTGATCCCATTTGCCAAGGTTCATCTTCAATACTCAGCGGCCCCAGAGGCAAAGGGAAGGAGGTATCCATGCTCTTGAGCATATGGGCAGACACTTTAGGAAACACATTACTAAATGTTATTCTCACCAACTATATGAAGTAGGTTCTTATCTTCATTTTATAGAACAAGAGACTAAGACTTAGAAAGGTTAAAGATTTTCCCAGGGTTGCATAGCCCTTAAATAATGTCACCAGCTTGTTTAATGCCAAGACAGGTTCCTACCATTCTCACACTGTTTAAAAAGTCACATTCTATAGATAATCTACAAGGACCTACTATATAGCACAGGGAACTCTATTCAAATAGTCAGCAATAACCTATATAGGAAAAGAATCTGAAAAAGAATAGATACATGTATATGTATAACTGAATCACTTTGCTGTACACCTGAAACTAACGCATCATTGTAACTCAACTATACTCCAATATAAAATAAAAATTAAATTTAAAAAGTCACATTCTAATCAGGTCTGATGGCCAAATCAGTCTGAATCCAATATGCCCACCTGTGTGGACATACTGTGTAAGTACTTTCTGTTCAAGGTGGACACATGGTTACCAAGTTTGCATTTGGAGACCATTGTGACTTTCCAACCTGCTCATACCAGCAAAATACAAGAGCGCCCTTTCCATCATGCCCATACTAGCCTGACATGTTCATGTTACAGACAACCTTGCCCAGAGGTAAGCCCAGGGATGCTCCTTTGCTCTTTCAACCTCCATTGTGTTCATAGAATTGTTTATGAGACCAAGATTAACCCCCTGTACCTCAGTCTTTGATTTCACGAAAAGCTGCTTGATGTGATGGGCACACAGGCCAGACGGCCATGTGCATTTCGAAGAAAGCTGTACTCAGGACATGGTGGTCACTGGCAAAACCAGCGGGTACTTTGACCCCTGATGTCCAACTCAAATAAATACCTTTCGACAAATATTTCTGTAGAGGAAGACACTTCTCCACATTGCATTGCCATCACAGTAACAACATACGTAACATAAAAAACAGTGCAGGAGCATTTTGCAGAGAAATGGAAGAAATGCCCAGCTAAGTGTGGTCTTTTCATCAAGTCAGATACATGGGTCCTACTGTGTTATGCCCAGTGAACTCTTCTTGTGAATATAGGTTCTCCCATCATTTTATCACCAAGGACTTGGCTGTGTTCCATGATTGCCCTCTCCAATGCCCAATTGTCAAGTCTAAGATAAGCATTAGATTAAATGCTCCCTGTGTATCAGATTGCAAGGGGGAGGGAGACCAGCCCCGCCTCTTTAATGACACTGTTATTACAAAGTGGGATACACCAGCCCTCCCGGTACATTAGGGTGTGCAGATCGTCACATACGGTGTAGTCCGAAGGCCAGGAGTTGCAGGTGTTAGAAAGCTGAAACAGCCCTGGTCAACACGGCAGTGCTGACAAGGTAGTTTCTCAATATCTGCTGAATCCAGACCCCAGCCTTCAGCTAGACACTGGGGTAGCTTACTTCAATTCCACTGAGGAATCAGATATGAAGTCTCCCCTACAATTTTTAAACAAAGGGGCCGCATGACTAAAACTGTGGTTTAGAAAAATCATTTCGAGAAGTAGAGGGCAGTTTGTGACCTCTGAATATGCGTTTTGATTCATGTGTGTGGATTTATTTAGAAACGTTTGTCATGGACCTAATTCTCAGAGCAAATTGAGACAGGGTGAGATGATGTCATTGAAAATACACAAAAACTTTCAGAACTCTTATGCCTAAGCTAGTTATAGATACTGTTATTCCATTAGCTAATTACTATTTACTATAATAATGTTATTAGTGCATTTTAGCAAGTAATTTAATACTAGCATAGCTGTATTTGAATAAGTAGTGATACTGCTGTAAAGCAGCACACCTGTGAAATGAAGATGACAACCTGAGCTTCCCGTGTGGTGAGGAGGCGTCAGTGGGATGCCGAGTCTGGAGCCTGGAGGGAGAGCAGGGACCGTACTCGGAGGGAGAGCGGAGGGAGAGCGGAGGGAGAGCAGGGACCGCACTCGGAGGGAGAGCGGGGACCCCACCCGGAGGGAGAGCGGGGACTGCACTCGGAGGGAGAGCGGGGACCGTACTCGGAGGGAGAGCGGGGACCATACTTGGAGGGAGAGCGGGGACCATACTTGGAGGAGCCTCTGTGATCAGTGGGAGGTCATGGGGCTGCTCAGGGCCTGTCCTGGAGCTGAGAGGTTTCCAGTCTGACTGAATCCCCTGCTTGGTAATAATGCAATAGTGGCCTAACCCGCACTTAATAACCATGCATATTTCACATTAACTCTGAGAACCAGGCTTGGTTGGTATCTCCAATTCACCTACAGTTCACAGGTTCAGAGATGATTAGCTTCCCAACTGCTAAGGCAGTGTCCTAAGATGACAGTAGACAAGAAATGTCATAGCCATATTGGGGGGAGCGTTGAATGTCATTTTCCAAAGAAACCATATCATGGAGTCACACTGACACCTTTTCTGATGCGATGACCAGGTGAGGTGGGCAGGAGCATCCAAGTGTGGGATTTGGTGTCTGCCTCCTGTGATTGGATCCCACTCTTCTGCTTCTTACTAGGTGTGTGGTGCTGGGCCAATTCATTGCTTTATAAACTCTAGGTGCTTCACCCACAAAATGGAAACAGTTACATCTACCTTGCCTTTGGAAAACCTAGAGCAGAATCATGGACAGGGCAGATACTCAATATATGTCACTTTTTTCTTTTTTTTTTTTTTTTTCACTTTCCTGATTGTCCTCCCTTCCAAAGAAAATGAAGGGTCAGAATTGAAAAAATCCAAGGGCTGCAGAAACAGCATTAGATTGATATTTAGGCAGCAATTGATTTTTTTCCTTGGGTAAGAAAAATTATACATTTGCTTCTAAAATATGAAGAGTGGCAATTATGATTCATGCACACATGGTTCATAGAGAAAGCTGGAGCTAAAAAACAGCTAAACTAATAATATTTCGTCCTTGTGACTAAAGCTTGTCTAAGCTTAGAACGCGGACCCAGAGTTAGAGCATAGAATCCCAAGGGCAATTTTGCTGATGCTTTGACTTAGTCACTGGGACACAAGCAGGAAAGATTGCTGTTTCCTCATAGTCCACCTCCCCAAGGTGGGTGCATTTGTGTTGTGTGCAGCTGTTCCCTTCTCTTCACCCACTGAGTTTCCAAGTATGACTGATTTCTGTTAACAGTGCCCAAAGCCAGGCTTCGTCTTCTCTGTTGTGGATTATTGCAACAGCTCCTAACAGGTACCCCGACTATTTATATCTCCCCCTCTTCAGCAAACCTATTCTCTCTCCTCTTACTGAAGTGAATTCTTAAAGCATCGGTCAACTGTGTGGCCGAGAAGAAAGCTCATAGACTTGGGCGTTTTGTCATTTTCTCACCATGCAGCCCTCAGCCATTTAACAGTCTCTTTGATGAGGATGAAATGTGTATAAAATAGCTTACACTGTTCCTGAAATACAATAGGTAATCAGTCAATTTTGTTTGCTCTTCAGTGGCTTTGTCTTGCCAGAAAAATCAGACCTAATTTTATTATGCTTTTCAAGGCCCTCCACATGTGTCGTCCACCCTTCGCTGTCTAGATACAGCTCACTGCTCTCCTGCCTCCTGCCTCACTGGTCTGATTTTGTATTTTCTCCATAAAAGTCTTCCACGAACTGATGCTTGAATGGATTCCATTCCTTTGTCTTTCCTTCCGTGTTGCAAGAAAATCAAGGTCTTGTGGGGCTCCTTCACCCCCAACGAGGTGAAACAACTCAAATAAACACCACAGATCTCTACCGCCGTGTGTAATTCAGTGTGCGTTCATCAAGACTGTACTCTGTGCTCGTGCTCTTATAGATATTATCATGGTAGCTATGGGTCTGAATCAGATATGGTCACCTTAAGGACTTTACATCCTAATAGGAGAAGAGAAGGCAAAGCTAATCTACACCTACCTGTATACCAAGGAGAATGAGAAAAGTTCCAAGAATGGTTGGGCAATACTGGTTGAATGAGTCAGGGAGCACATCTGGTCTAGAGGATGTGACCAAAGACTTCAAGGAAGACCATGATATGAGAGACAGTTGCTGAAGAACAGGGGCAGTTTCAGCAGGCAGCTTGGAGTGGTGGGGACCACACAGGCTTTGGATCCAGAGCGAGGGGCTTTGAATACCAGCCCCGCTCCTTACCAGCAATTCCCTGTACCTGAAAAGTTCTTTCACATAATCTTTTTAAGATCTGTTCCTTTTTTATCATTCACGTCTGTGTTCAGATGTCATGTCCTATGAATCCTTCTCTGAACACTCTTTCTAAAGGAACTTTTGACCCTTTTGCCCAAGGCAGTTGCTCTTCATATCAGATGCTGTTGGCGTCTAATTCTCCCCTCTGTTGCCCCCAGTTCTTTTAGGTGTGTACCTCTCTGAAACATGATTTAGGAGAGAAGAATCCTATCGCCAGAGCCAGAGATGCTCCTGCTTGGCGTTAGTCCCCTTCCCTCCCCAGTGGCCGGTTCAGGGAAGGACGTGTGACTCAGTCCTGGACAGCAAGGCATGGGGCATCGTGGAGACCTCTGGGAAGGACTGGTTTTTCCTTCCCAAGAGAGGCAGTCTTAGGAGCCGTCTCTCCTCCTTCAGATGTTGTGTCAATATGTGGAATAACTGCAGCCACCTTGCAAACCTAAAGGGCTGCAGTCTTGGATAAAACTGTAACCTGAAAGCCACAGAATGAAAAGATGGGAGGAGCCTGAGAACCTCACGACAGCAGGGACCCGGGGCATGACATCATCCTCCTCTGAATCTTAAGTTATGGTGTGTGTGTTTGGGGGGGTGGTTTGGGGGGTGTAAATACATTTGTTCCGTGTCTGTATTGTTTAAGCCAGAGGTAGGAAATCTTTTATGATTTGTAGGCCTGTGACCTGTTACAAATATTCCATACTGCAGTTGCAGCATGAAAGCAGCCGTAAGAATATGTAAACAAATGGGTATGGCTGTGCTTCAATAAAACTCTTTTACAAAAACAGATACTAGGACAGGCCCATGGGCCAACACTGGTTTAAGCCATTGAATCAGGATTATCTGTTTCTTTCAGGTGAAGCCATGCCCATGAATGCATTTTCTCTTTCTTTACCCTGACTCATTTCCTTACATGCCATATTACTGGAAACCAATTATTCACTTGTTTGGTAATTCAGTCTCTTGGTCACTAGAAGATAAAGTTCTGTTGTGACAGGATGTGTTTTCTCTTGTTCAATGCCTGGCACAGAAGAGGAGTTCCATGAGTGTGTGAAGGAGTGTGCAAATGAGCAGATGAATTTGGGCAAGCTTATCAATCCCTTTGAGTTTCAGTTTGAGTTTGACTTCCCCCTTTTTCAAAGGTGAATGATAATAATAGCTGGAGGTGAATATATATCCTCGTGGATACTGGTTGTCTCTATGTGACTACATAGAGCAGCCCCCTCCCCCTTTCTCTCTCAAAAGTATCCTGAACCGGATAATAAATTATTTATTATTATTATTATTTTTTATTTTTTTTTGCCCACGCTGCATGGTATGTGGGACCTTAGTTCTCCAACCAGGGATCGAACCCGTGCCCCCTGCAGTGGAAGCGCAGAGTCTTAACCACTGGACCGCCAGGGAAGTCCCTTTTTTTATTTTATTTTTTTAGATAATACATTATATGGTTCCTTTAACGTTAGTAACTGTTTATAGAGCCTTGCTCTGTGTGGGGCATAGTGTTAAGCTCATTTTATATATTATTTTATCTACTCCCTTAGGAAATCTTGTGAGACAGCTGCTATCATCCCCATTTTAGAGGTGAGGAACCTGAGGCTAGGAGAGGTGAAATAATGTGTTCAGGGACACACAACTGATGGCAGAGCTGAAATGTCTGACTCCAAAGAACATGGCCATAACCATTATACTCTGGTAGATTTTATTTCCAAAGATGCCTGTAACCCTTTGCAAGGTGACCTCAGCCCTCCGCCATGGAGAGGCAGAACCTCTTTCTCCTCCCTTTATATCTGGGCCAGTCCTCCCACCTGGCTTGACAAATAGGGTGCGGCTGAAGTGCTGCCCTTTATCTTCCAAGCCTGGGTCTTAAGAGATCTGCGGCTTCCACCCTCCCCTTCCAGAATGTTTCCTCTTGGAGACCAGCACCAACTTGAACTCTGACTGCCCCGCAGGACAGAGGGGCCAGGCTCTATTTTGCACATTCCAGCCACAACTGAGAACGCCCAGGCTGATTGTGGGGTCATACAGCTGAGATCTGATTAAATTTCTGATCCACAGAATTGGGAGCCAAGAAAACTGTTGTTGCTTTAAGTCAGTGAGTTCCAGGGTTATTTTGTTATGTGTCAGTGGATATCCAAGACACATACAGATGTCTTTGCGGTGTTCATCCGAGCATGAGAAGTGGTGTATGTCGAGTGTGTGAGTGTGTGTGGCTCATAGGTGATCAGTAAGTAGTGATATCAGTACAGATGGAATTGGAGACCACAGGAGCCGAGTAAGGTGCATGGGGCGGGCAAGGTGGGCTGCGAAGATATTGAAGGCGTTAAATGCGGTAGTGAAAATGTGCACTGAATTTGCCATCTCTGTAAACTTTCCTCTCTAGAAAGTGCTCCCTTAGCTGGAATTTCATACTTTGGGTGCAGTGGGTATGATGCTTCAATTATACTCCATCAATAAGTTCCAGAGATCTGCTGTAGTTCATAATACTGTATTGTGCACTTAAAAATTTGTTAAGATGATAGATCTCACGTTAAATGTTTTTTTTACCACAATCTAAAACAAAATGCACAGAGTAAGTCACAAAGTACAAGGGAAAAAATTAAAATAACTGGGCACAGTGGGAGGACTCTTGCATATAAAACCCACAAAGCTGGGGCCTAAGGCACGGTTTTGCCCTTTGCTTGCTCACGTCCTGGAACTTTATCTTCCCAGGTCTCAGTCAGTGCCTTTGTCCTTTATGGTGGTTGGGGAGGATTTCTGAAAGGGGCCTTTCAGATGTTTAAAAAAAATCCAGCTCTAATATTTAAAGTACTTCAGAGCAGATTCTGTCTCATGTCAAGACAGCTTCTTTGATCGCCTCTCTGGGCTGGATACCACCTCTGTGTCCGCTGTCCTCCTTGCAAGCGGGGTTTTTACCAGGCTTTCTGCAAAAAACCACAATCATGATATGGGGTTTGCCAACAGTCATCAACAGAAAGCTGCCCTGATGCAAGTTCTAGAAAGGAACTAGAGAGGAGGAGCTGAAAGCAAATGGACATTTCAGAAAAGTAGCCGGAGTTGGTGAGTTTTCTCTTTTTTTTTTTGTCATCAACAAATTGCTGTTTTCTTCCTTTAGCTGCCAAAAAAGGTGCAGTTAATACAGAGTTCATCATACAGGGCTTGTGCTCACTCTCAGATGCTTGCTACATTTTTCTCGAATAACGGTGGCAGCCACAAGGAGAGCAGGAATAATGGTGATGACAGTACAAGTCAATTCAGGAGAGATCTATTCACTACCTATAAAGAGGCCACCCAAGTTTTCTAGGACATGAAACCAAGGAGTGAATAAGGCATAGTCCTGTCCTTGTGTTACTCATAGACTGTAGTGGAAACAGATAGAAAATGAATTACTGTGCAGTGAAGAGAGTGAAAACACAGAAGGTACAGATGGTTCCAGGTTAATGAACTTTGCCTGAGGACGTCTTCCCTGACCTCCAAGACTAGCCCTGATGCTCCCTGTTTTAAAGCTCCGTGTGCTTTTCATTCATAGCATTTACGACAGTTGGAAATTGCATTTGTGAGCAATGCACCAGAGTCCCACCTTAACAGCATAACCACTGGAAGGACAGGGCGTATGTCTTTTGATTCACCATGGAATCCTTTGTACCTGGGCCAGTGACACCTACACAGTAGCATTCAGGGACAGTTCGTTGAATGAAATAAGGAAGTATAAGATCAGGGAAGACTTCTGAGGGAAAGAGATATTTGAATTAGGTTTTGAAGGATGAGTAGAAGTCTGCATCCATAACAGCAGGAACAAAAATAAAAGTAAAAATTTTGACAGTTTAAAAGGAAAGTGTAACCTAATTAGCTCTTTGTTATGGAATCAGCAGGGATCCCTACTAAGACTCCCTAACATCCGAATCTTTAAGGAGGTAGGTTTATGGTGGAAAGGGCCTGGCATAAAGTTATTAAGATTGATGGTTCTAAGCCCAGGTTCCACCACTGTTTAGCCTCTCAGGCCCCAGTTAACACATCTTCAAATTGAGAATATTCTGTGTCCTCTTAGATCAGATGAGACAATATCGGTGGATTCTTTGGCAGTTACAGATGACCCCCTGCCTATGTATGACTGCAATTTTATGATTCTTCGATAGCATAAAATATGATGCAATGGCCTAGGCACTGAAATAGATCTCTGCCTCAGTTCCGTTGATTGTAAATGGACAAATCATAGTTGTTTACAGCAAGAGACAGACAGCCTTATGTCTGGACCTACCATGCTGCAAGGCCATCATTTCCTTAGTCAATGACAAGCTGAGGTAGTTTGGGATGGAACGTTTAGGACTGTAGTCCACCAGCCCTGTTTCTGAATCTCAGGCCCTCTACTGCCCAATTGTGTAAGATAGACGTATTACTTGGTCAGCTGGAACCTCTTGTTTCCTCATTTTAAAAAATGGGATAATCGTGCCCAGTGTCCTTGGTTCTTGTTAATTTGCTTCATAATTTATTTATTTACGTTCAACAATGTATCAGTATTATTTCAGGGATAAATTGGACTATAAATTAATATATGCAAAGCATTGATCCCAGAGCTTGATGCATTGTTGATGAACAATGGCAATTGATTATGATGGTGATGCCATTATTACCAATCAAGAGATGGACAAAGTGTGAGAGTTAAAAAGAGAGAGAAAACTTTGAGGAGGTTGCATGTGGCATCCATGGGCCCAGGAGTGCTCTGGGCAGGTTGATGAGATGGGAATTCCAAGCAAATAGAACAATCTGGGTCAACACCAGGTGCAGAAACACATAGGGTGATTTTGGGATGAGTAGAGGGGTTATGAAAGGTGCATCAAGGCAATATAAATTGAAATATGGGAAGTTATCAGGGGATGATATAAAGCCTCTTTAAACACTCTGCGTTCTGCAGCTGGATTGACATTGCTGTGTTACAGAATATGTAAAAGTCCAGTTTTAGTAGAGACTGCTACATTGTTTTCTATACTGTGGAATACATTAAAGTAATAGCATTGCTGAGGCTCACTCACTCACTCACTGCAAGCATTTATTGTGCCAGTAAATTGTTGCAGTGGAAGTTTTCCAATGTAGTTCTCACACCTTCTTTGTGAAGGTAGATATTATAATCTTGTCGTACAGGTCAAGGCTCAGAAAATTTAACTTCTGTATTTGATATGTGTTTTTGTTTCAGAATAAAACATAGGACTTTTGAAAAAATCAGGTTAAAAGGCGTATTGCAACATATTAGTGCCATGGAAGAAAATTTAAAAATAATGATGGAAGTAATATACGTTTGTATAATCTCAATGGATTTTCCAAAACTCAAAAATCCAGTTTAACCAGCACCAATATCAAGAAACAGAACATCATATATACTCCCCCAAATCCCCCTTGTGCTTTTTTCGTTACTGCTGAAAACCACTGCCAAGGGTAGATACTATCCTGACTTCTGACACCATAGGTTATTAGTTTTGACTGTTTTTGAGCTTTATAGGAATAGGATCATACAGTATGTGTTCTTTTGCATTTGGCTTCTTTTGTTCAAACATGATTATGCAATTCATCCATACTGCTGCCTATAGTAGTGTTTTACCACTTAGTGTCCAAAGTATGAACATACTTCAATTAATTTACCCATTCTACTAAGATTTGTGTAATTTCCAGTACTGGAGTATTACAAGAATGATAAGAACATTCTTATACATGCCTTTTAATATGTATGTGTGTGTATGCATTTCTGTTGGGTATATTACTAAGAATTACATAGCTATATTATAAGGTATGTGCACATTTAGTTTTAGTAAATATTGCTACATAGTTTTCCAAAGTGGTCATATCAATTTACACTTACTCCAGCCGTACATAAAAATTTCATCTATTTCACATTCTGTTACACTTGGCATTGTCTGCCTTTTTTGTTTTGGACATCTGGTCAGTGTGAACTAATATTATAATTTTAATTTGTGTTTGTAAGATTGTAAATGAAGTTAAACACTTTTCCATTTGATTATTGGTCTTTTGGCACAGTGCTTAGATGTATAATTTGAGGCGTACATTCCTTTTGTGCTGTGCTTACCAAATTGTACTAAAATTCTCCAGTTCCTGTAAACTCTTTGATGCCATGAACTAAGCCTTCTTCCTTTGTGTGGCTTCAGCACCAAGGACAGTGTCTGTCAAAGGGTCCACTCTAAGGCGTGAAGCCAGAATGCGAAAGCCGAGGCAGGCGGATGCTAATCCTGTGTTCTGACACTCTAAAGAGGGTGAATAAGGCTCAGTTGACCCTTCTGTCTCCCTTGCATGCGAGCCATTCCAAATGGAATGCTCAGTTGAGCCAATGAGTGAAGTCCTTCTGAACAATGGGCATTCTAATATGGCCGCTGTAGGAAGCACACCTGCAAGGGATACAACTGTCTTCCCTCTCGACAGTTTCGTGAATACACGAGTGGGCTCTGTCTCAACTCCCTCCACAGCCACATCTCATTTATGTGGAGCGTATTCAGAGTGATGCTTGATCTTCCAGTTACCCTTGATGCTTCCAAGTAAGTGCTTGTGGCTGAAATATAGTGCCTAAAAGCATGTGCGTTGGGATCCAGTTCCACTTTTCATTTCCTCTATTTGTGCTTTGGTCAAGTTACTTGCCTTCTGTGAGTCCTTTTCAAGCTTTATATTGGATGAATCCCCCCCACCTCCAAGGTCATTGTAAGGATCCAATAGTCCATGAGTCTGAAGTATTTGGGAAGACTCCTGGCAATGATGGATCACTCACTCAGTGACAGATCTTGTTATTAACGGTAATACTTGGAGTGCGTAATTTTGAGATTTAGTAAAAGGTAATGATGACCACGTGTTTGGCTCAGCATGGCTTTGGGATGCATTTGTGTGGGACATGTTTTGAAGTAAGAGACAAATCAGTGGAGGAAACTATGGCTAACTGAGCATTGCAAAGATTACATGATGTCAGTGCATAATAAGTATACTTTGATAAGCTACCTGAGAAATAATATTCATAAAATGCAATGTGATGTATGGCTCAGAAAATGTCAAGGGAAGGAAGAGGAGGTTGCCTGGAAGGCTGGAGTGAGAGATGAGGCTAAGAAAGTACCTTTAAGCGAGATCAGAGAGGGCCTTGAGTCCTATGCCAAGACGTGGACTTTAGTCTCCAGACATCGAGAAGCCAGTGGAGATGTTTGATAAAGGAGTAAGTAGATAAAGCCGTTTTTCAGGGGATGGGCCTAAGGGGAGCTGAGGGATTAGAGTAAGTTACTGTATCACTGTCTTTCATTCTTCGACTCTAGAGAATAAAGGATTCCCCTTGAGACAGTGTCCTCTTAATTGGCTCTTTGTACTAATTAACTGCCTCTTGACCTTCTATCTTCAGCCACTTAAATCATTGATGATCTCCTGCAAAGGCATCTTCAGCTTTGCACTTTGGGAAGCTTCTTGGGAAATGAAAGGGGCTCTGGCATGAATTAGAGACCTGTCCCAGCCCCATTTCTGCTGCTACCTTGCTGTGCCCTGGGATGTCTCTTAACCTCCCACGGTTTCAGTTCCGAACTCTATATTGAGAGAGCTGGCCTGGCAATTTCCCCACCGGGCAAAGATTCTATGATTAAATCCTTTGTCATTGTCACCACAGACAGCTAAACTGTAGAGCATCACAGGAAGGTCAGGGTCAGTTCAACATCATGGGAAGGAAACTGCTACTTATTGCACACCTGCTCTGGATAAGATACTGTGCGAGGCCCTTAACTCATGGTGACATAGCTCACCAACTCAGGTTTACAAGAAGCGTAGCTCTTTTTCTGAAGTTGAACCTCATTTCTATTCTAATCTCCAGGTCATAAATAACAACCATAGAATCCGGACTCTCTCCTCACTCTTCTGTGAGGTCGAAGCCAAGTTCTTGGGCTTGCAGAAAGCCACAGTACTGGAGGTGGGGATTGAGGTTGGGAGATCGGATATTTAGTCCTTGGTTATTACCTGCCCTCACCAGCATCTTTTGAGTTTTATGTCTTCCCAATAAGATCCTTAGTCATTAACCTCTCAGCCCTTACCCCAGGGCTTCCTTCCACGTCTGGCTCCAGGAAGTCTTTAAGGTCCTTTTTTTTTTTTTTTTTTTTTTTACTTTTTAGATTATTTTTTAAAATTAATTAACTAATTTATTTATTTTTGGCTGCTTTGGGTCTTCGTTGCTGCACGTGGGCTTTCTCTAGTTGCAGCGAGCGGGGGCTACTCTTCGTTGCGGTGGACAGGCTTCTCATTGTGGTGGCTTCTCTCGTGTGGAGCACAGACTCTAGGCGTGCGAGCTTCAGTAGTTGTGGCACACAGGCTCAGTAGTTGTGGCTCGTGAGCTCTAGAGTGCAGGTTCAGTAGTTGTGGCGCACAGGCTTAGTTGCTCCACAGCATGTGGGATCTTCCCGGACCAGGGCTTGAACCCGTGTCCCCTGCATTGGCAGGCGGATTCTTAACCACTGCGCCACCAGGAGAGTCCTTAAGGTCCTTTTGATAGGACACCAATCAGTGCCTGGGAAACTCTGAGGACTTGCTGTGTCCCTGACTCGACCCAGGGATGAGGAGGTACAGGTGCACTCAGCACAGAGGTTCCTCCAAGTCATCGGGAGATTCATTCTCTCTTTAGGACAGGGACACCCAGCCAAGTTTGAGGGTGGGGAAGAGCATGGGGCCTCTTAAAGGGAATGCTCCATCTTTGCTTCCTCTTCAACTCTCTCTCAAATTGCCCTGTTCCAATCAAACTTTAAGTAGTTTCTAGTTTGGAGAGGGGTAAGAATAGATTACAGTATAATGTTCTAAAGCTATTATTCAGGCTGCAATTCCTAGACTTTTGAAACTCCAAAATATTTGCTCTCAAATTGCAGTCTTTCCCATTACATTCAAAAGTCTGCTTTGAAACTTAAAATCAAGGACCGACTTTTCTCTTTTTATGTCTGCAATTCGAATATGCCGTCTCTCTTCTGAGGGTGGGGAATGCAGGATGCTCAGTGGCCCCAAATGGAAGATAGTGCGGGGACAGCAGTCTGCATGGAAGAGAACAGCCGTTTATATTTCAGAGTTTTACCGCATTCATATTATTTCCTGTAATTATCACTACCACCCATTGTGTGAGGCCATGCAGGCCCATTACGGTTTTGATTTTATAGAAGAAGAAACCGAGGATTAGTGGGTAGGTGACTTGTCACAGGTCACTTACCCTTACAAAGACATATCAGAAATCCTCTGTATTCATTTCTTAGGTGGAAACTGAATGCACTATCTCAGGTGTTAATGAGCTTCCCATTTTGTGGGATGTGTGTGTGTGTGTGTGTATGTGTGGTGGATGTGCATGGGCACACTCAGGTACGTACGCGTGTGTGCGTGTCTATATACATGTGCACCTGTGTGTGTGTGTGTGTGTGCACCCTGGCACGAGGAATTTTAAGTAGACTGAATTATTAAATGATCACAGCAGTTCCTCAGTATTTTAAAGTCCCCATCTGTAGACACATTTCTCAGGTTGTAGAACTTTGGATTCTTGATGTTCTAGCTCTTGGAAATAAAGCCAGCGTGGGAGGTGGGGCGTCGGGAGGTGAGAGTTGTTGGCTTAGCCCAGGTAAAGGGGGAGGTGAAAACCCTCGTCACCTTCTCTCCAGATTTGCTCTGTGTGCTTTCCTGCGTCATCTCACAAGCTCACAAATGCATGAGGAGGGCCAGGTCACTGGCTTTGCTGAGCAGCACCAATGGCCTGTCAACCTGTGGGCTAAGTATAGAAGTGGTTGAAAGAATATGTGCTTTTCTGCCGGTCCCTCTCTTCCAACACAGAAATGAGCAGCTTGCAGATTTATGTTGACATTGTCAGCACAGTGTTCAAGAGAAAATTGTCTTTGCCATTCTTCCTTTATTCTATTTATCATTTATCAGAGTAGTGACACACTCGAATGCTAGACAAGAAAAGAGTTCATCCTTGTCCCAGTTGAGTTTGTGGTGTTTTTTGAGAAAAATGAATAATTTAAGGCAGACAAATGCTTGAGGTGCTTCCAAGATCTGGAAGAAAGGATGTTTAGACCAAACAGGGGTCTTTGGGGAAGATGTCCTAGATTAAAGGATAGGATACCCCTTCAGGTGTGTCATTAAGAATACTTAGGGGACTTCCCTGGTGGCGCAGTGGTTAAGAATCCGCCTGCCAATGCAGGGGACACGGGTTCAAGCCCTGGTCCGGGAAGATCCCACATGCTGTGGAGCAACTAAGCCTGTGTGCCACAACTACTGAGCCCACCTGCCACAACTACTGAAGCCCGTGCGCCTAGAGCCCGTGCTCTGCAGCAAGAGAAGCCACCGCAATGAGAAGCCCGTGCACCTCAACGGAGAGTAGCCCCCGCTTGCCACAACTAGAGAAAGCCCATGTGCAGCAACAAAGACCCAATGCAGCCAAAAATAAATAAATTAATTAAAAAAATTTTTTTTTAAAAAAAGAATACTTAGGAATTGGGAGTTCCCAGGTGGTCCAGTGGTTAGGACTCTGCGCTTTCACTGCCGTTGCCCAGGTTCAATCCCTGGTCAGGGGACTAAGATCCCGCGAACTCTGTGGCATGGCCAAAAAAAAGAAAAAGAAGAATGCTTAGGAATTAACCAGAAGATGGGAGGGAGGCAAGAGGGAACAGATGAACAAAGACTTGGAAGTATGAACAGATGGTGAGATGGAGGAAACCTAAGCTGGGAAGTATCAACAAGGCAGGAAAGACAAGGGTGGTGGTGGAGGAAGAAGATACACACACAGGAGAGAAACTTCATCAATGTGGTTCAAAACCTGTCCATTGCCCAAGAGCTTTGTGTCTTCCATTTTGCTTTGTGCTCCGGGAAGATGAGAGGCTGTGAGAACAAAATAAAAAGATATGGACTTTCAAAGTAAAAGGGACACAGTTGGGGTCAACCATCCATAGAGAAGGCTCAATAGTTCCCATTGACTGGACCTCCCTGCTGTGTTAGACATTGTCTATCTTAGCCTAGCTGGTCTGGAAAGCGGAACTAGAGACAAAGGCTTGTCTGCACACAATATTAGGGAGTGTGATTCTAAGTTGCAAGAGGGAAACAAAGCAAGGAAGGAGAGAAAGCCAATGCAGGTGATACCCAGGTGCCATCTCTACCCTTACTGGATGCATACTCCCAAAGGTGCCATAGAGCAGCGTTTGAGAAGCATCATAAATTGTATCTCTGATTCCCATCCTGGGTGACAGGAAAGAGGAGATCATTTATCCATTGTTCTTGTCTGCTCGTGGTCAAGGTTTGTTCCACAGCAAATTAACTCACCTGCACTTTCAGACTGGACATGCATGGGGGTAAAGTAGGTGGAAGGAGAGAGGTGTGGTGTAAGAATCAGGCAAGATGAGATCAGATTCCACCTACATGAAGGTGATTGGAGTCCAGATAGAACTGGTCAACCCTGAGATGATTGTGATCAGAGCCGGGTGAGGCCAAGAGGGTCTGAAGTAGCGCATAGGAAGCATCTGATATACACACTGTATTAGTTAACTACGCTGTGAAATAAAAGAGCTCAGAGGTTAGCAGCTTGAAACAACAAACGTTTATTATCTCCCAGTGCCTGTGGGTCAAGCATGTGGGTATGGCTTAACTGGGTGGTCTAGCCCAGGTCTCTCACCAGGATGCCATTAAGGTGTTGCCTGGGGCTGCAGTCCTTTTAGGGATGGTCCCCTTCCAGTTTCACTCAAAGGGTAATTGGCAGGATTTGGGTCCCACGGGCTGTTGGCTGGGAACATCCCAAGTCCCTTTACACCGGCCCTCTCCGTGGGGCACTTACAACACTGCGGCTGGCTTTATCCCCCAGAACAGGAGAGGGCAGGCAGAGTGGAGCCAGGTTCTTTGTAGTGTTGGGAGAGGATTACACAGGGACATAGATACCAGGAGGTGGATCCCTGGGACCACCTTAGAGGCTGCCTGCCACACAAACTCCATTGCATTTAACATTTACAGTAGTCCCGGGGACGTGATCCTCTTATGCCACTGAGGAAATCAGCTCAGAAGCCTTTCAGCCCTTCCTGGGCCTGGAGCCCATCCTGATAACATCAGCCCCACCGGTGTCTGCTTTCTCTAGGTCTGCCGTGTGCACCGTGGCACCCCAGATATCCTGGCCTTGGTTCTGCTGTGTCTGCTGCAGAACTTTCCCTCTTCCAGCATCAGAATAAAATACAGACAGTGTCGTCTTCAACCATGCAGGGCAATTTAGAGTGTGGGCGCCTGAAGCTGGACTTTTTGGTCTAACTCCTGGTTCTATAATCCAGAGCACTTGCAGTGAACTCTTGGCTTTCCATTTCCTCCTCTTACATAGAATAGTATTTTTTACTAATCTCATAATGCTGTTTTGAAGATTGGTTAATTTAATACATGAAAAGCACACAAAACAATGCAGAATTTTCTTGGCATATAATTTTCACTGTATATGCTCTGTCCAAGATTTCTCAACCTTGACATTATTGTATTGTGTTTAGCTGCATCTCTGGCCTTTACTCACTACATGCCAGTGGCTGTCTCCAGTTGTGAAAACCAAAAATACTTCCAGATATTGCCAGCAAAATTGCCCCCAGCTGAGGACCTCTGCCCTGTGCCAATCAAAAGCTTAGGAAAATTTTTTTTTTTTTTTTGAATGAATGGCTAGATGGATGTTGAGGGTTGTGTGTCTTTGGGGAGGGGAATGGGCAGAAAGAGACCCAGAGGAGTGTGTAGAATGTTCTGAAGGGCCCAAGCTTTCAAGGTCACTGTTCCCTGAACACAAGGTCAAGGTCTAGCCGGGCTCTATTGGCATTGGGAAGCTACTTCCGCCCTCTGACATTCAATTTTGTCATGTGTAGAACAGGATTAAAAGTCCTATTTTGTTTTTGTTTTTTGGTTGTTAAAAGGATTAAATCAAATCATCTCTATGTAACAATATGAGGAAACTTTATTTTTCATAGCAGCAGACTCCTTTTCGTAGGAATACTCAGAATTGGAATTGCTAGATCATATGTTAGTCCTGGATTTAATTTTCGAGGGACCTCCACATTGTTTTCCGTAGTGGCTGCAGCAATTTACATTCCCACCCTGTTTACTTCTTGAATGCACATTCTGTTTCCCAAGCAAAATAAGAAATCCCTTCTCTGTTAGTGTCCTGACTTTCTGGGACCTGGAACAGTACCAGAAATATCCTGTATATGTCACACCCACAGGAAGGGTTGATTCCGTCCTAGAGGAAATGTTCCAGGTAATTCTGAGTCTGCAGTCTTCTAAGACCCCAGTGAATTAGGAGTTAACTCTTGACTCCTCTTTCTTCTCCTTTTCTCTTCACAAGAGCCCTATTGTTTGGAGAGCTGCTGCACCAATTCTCTCTCTCTCTCTAGCACACACAGACACACACATGCACACACACAGAAACACACACACACACCAGGGACACACACACAGTAAGCACTCAGCAACTATTTATAAGCCACTTGACTGGCATGTGAACAGTATAAATATCTGTGAAAATCAGGGCTCACCCAGGGAAACCGAGCCCAAGTTTCCAGAAAGCTGATACTTTCTGTGAAGATCCTCTTAAGCCAGACGGTGCTCAAAAGTGATGAGGTGAGTTTACTCTCAAAGCTTTCCCCTAAAACATGTTACCCAGAGGTGTTACTTCTTGTCCCTCAGCCACATTTATCAACCAGCTCCTGAGAAAGGAAATGCAATTGTTCATTACCTCTGTCGGAAAATACTGCATTAGCTAGAAAGGCTCTCATCCTTAGACTTCCCAGGTCCTAGTGCTATGTCAGCTGCGGTTAAAAGGCCATTTTTCTTTCTTCTTGCTAAAGGCTGGGAAAATAGATGTGAAAACATCTCTGGGACCAACATTTGGCTCAGAGCCTGGGCTGGTAAACAGATGGGTTCCTTTCAAGTGTGTGCCTATCACTCAGGGAAGAAGGGGACGTGAGTGCCATGTGCCTCCCGTGTGCTTGCTCATGATTTTATAGTTATTCCACTTCTGTCTGCAGCTGTAGGTGGGAATTCAAAAGAGGCAACCAAGACTCAAAGTTTCAGTGATGGAGGTTAATCCTTTGTCAGTTGCTTCATTTGCAAATATTTTCTCCCATTCTGAGGGTTGTCTTTTCGCCTTGCTTATGGTTTCCTTTGCTGTGCAAAAGCTTTTAAGTTTCATTAGGTCCCATTTGTTTATTTTTATTTCCATTTCTCTAGGAGGTGGGTCAAAAAGGATCTTGCTGTGATTTATGTCATGGAGTGTTCTGCCTATGTTTTCCTCTAAGAGTTTGATAGTGTCTGACCTTACATTTAGGTCTTTAATCCATTTTGAGTTTGTTTTTGTGTACGGTGTTAGGGAGTGTTCTAATTTCATTCTTTTACATGTAGCTGTCTAGTTTTCCCAGCACCACTTATTGAAGAGGCTGTCTTTTCTTCATTGTATACTCTTATACTCTTGCTTCCTTTATCAAAGATAAGGTGACCATATGTGCGTGGGTTTATCTCTGGGTTTTCTATCCTGTTCCATTGATCTATATTTCTGTTTTTGTGCCAGTACCATACTGCCTTGATGACTGTATCTTTGTGGTATAGTCTGAAGTCCAGGAGCCTGATTCCTCCAGCTCCGTTTTTCTTTCTCAAGATTGCTTTGGCTATTCGGGGTCTTTTGTGTTTCCATACAAATTGTGAAATATTTTGTTCTAGTTCTGTGAAAAATGCCATTGGTAGTTTGATAGGGATTGCACTGAATCTGTAGGTTGCTTTGGGTAGTATAGTCATCTTCACAATGTTGATTCTTCCAATCCAAGGACATGGTATATCTCTCCATCTGTTTGTATCATGTTTAATTTCTTTCATCAGTGTCCTATAGTTTTCTACATACAGGTCTTTTGTCTCCTTAGGTAGGTTTATTCCTAGGTATTTTATTCTTTTTGTTGCAGTGGTAAATGGGAGTGTTTCTTTAATTTCTCTTTCAGATTTTTCATCATTAGTGTATAGGAATGCAAGAGATTTCTGTGCATTAATTTTGTATCCTGCTGCTTTACCAAATTCATTGATTAGCTCTAGTAGTTTTCTGGTAGCATCTTTAGGATTCTCTATGTATAGTATCATGTCATCTTCAAACAGTGACAGCTTTACTTCTTTTCTGATTTGGATTGGCAACTCAATATCAAAAAAACAAACAACCCAATCCAAAAATGGGCAGAAGACCTAAATAGACATTCCTCCAAAGAAGATATACAGATTGCAAACAAACACATGAAAGAATGCTCAACATCACTAATCATTAGAGAAATGCAAATCAAAACTACAATGAGGTGTCATCTCACACCAGTCAGAATGGCCATCATCAAAAAATCTACAAACAGTAAATGCTGGAGAGGGTGGTGAAAAGGGAACCCTCTTGCACTGTTGGTGGGAATCTAAATTGATACAGCCACTATGGAGAACAGTATGGAGGTTCCTTACAAAACTAAAAATAGAACTACCATACGACTCAGCAATCCCACTACTGGGCATATACCCTGAAAAAACCATAATTCAAAAAGAGTCATGTACCACAGTGTTCATTGCAGCTCTATTTACAATAGCCAGGACATGGAAGCGACCTAAGTGTCCATCGACAGATGAATGGATAAAGAAGACGTGGCACATACATACAATGGGATATTACTCAGCCATAAAAAGAAATGAAATTGAGTTATTTGTAGTGAGGTGGATGGACCTAGAGTCTGTCATACGGAGTGAAGTAAGTCAGAAAGAGAAAAACAAATACCGTATGCTAACACATATATATGGAAGCTAAAAAAAAAAAAGTTTCTGAAGAACCTAGGGACAGGACAGGAATAAAGACGCAGACGTGGAGAGTGGACTTGAGGAGATGGGGAGGGGGAAGGGGAATCTGGGAAGAAGTGAGAGAGTGGCATGGACTTATATATATGACCAAATGTAAAATAGATACCAGTGGGAAGCAGCCGCATAGCACAGGGAGATCAGCTCGGTGCTTTGTGACCATCTAGAGGGGTGGGATAGGGAGGGTGAGAGGGAGACACAAGAGGGAGGAGATATGTGGTTATATGTATATGTATAGCTGATTCACTTTGTTATAAAGCGGAAACTAACACATCATTGTAGAGCAATTATACTCCAATAAAGATGTTAAAAAAAAAAAGTTTCAGTGATGTGCTCAAGGTTGCAGAGCTGGTAAATGAGAATTTCCTTATCTTTAATAGGAGGAATTTGATCATATTAGCTTTTTTCAGAGAGTGGACCATAGCCTATCAGTCCAGACGATAACCCACAAAAATAAGAATATCATAATCAGGGAAGGTAGAGAGATACTCTGTACTAGATTTGCTTGGAGTGTCATAGAGGAAAGTATCCTATCAAAGGTTCTGAGAAGTCCTGCAGCCTTGACATCTGCTTAACCCAGTTTCTCCTAAGCTTGGTTGAGCACGGAAACCTCTTTTGATATAACACCAATGAATATTTCATATAAAAGAGTGTCCAGGCTCAACTTTTGTAAAAAATATGCTCAATTAGATGATCCCTATGGGATTTTCCTTTGAACCTCAAACATTTTGTGAGTTTCCTAAATTGCCAACTTGCTTGCTCAGCAGACAGCATCGTGCAATCCCGTCAGAGGTCTTGAGATGGTTGGTGGTTTGGTTTCCGCAAAGTCACCAGACTTTTGACAATAAACTGCACATAGTCTGCCAGTATTTCAGTTCTTCATCTAAGACAGCATTTCTCAAACATTATGGCTTCTTGGAACGTGGACCCACGTCCAGGGCATCTTAGAATATGGGATACGGAGGTGTCTAAAATTAGGGGAAGGAATCACTGCCCCTAAGTGTGGAGTGAGGCTGTGGGTAGCCCAAGGAGAAAACGGCGATGGCGACCTTGGAGGGTAGAAAGTCGCTGGTCTTGGATGGGTTTAAGCAAGGGCTGAGCAGCGGTGTGCTAAGGAATCAGAGAGGATTCCTCAGGTTGGAAGCCTCCTTTCCACATTTGGGTTCTGCTGGAACAGTAGGCGTCTGACCTACTTTTCCCCAGCTCATCTCTCCCAGTCCTCCTCCTCTCATTCTTCCCTTTCTCCCACTTCCATCCAGAGGTGGTGGGTGGCAGGTGAGGCTGGGATAAACCAGGGAGACACATCAGCCGTACGGAAATGGCCAGGCTTCAAGTCTACCACCTGCTCTCTGATCCCTGGGACTGCGTCCTACCCCCCAGCCATTCCAGAACTCGTATTCGGCAGCACGTCATTCTGGATAGGGCCCTGGGTAAGTGGCGGCGTGATTTGCCTTACGTCTCCCAGTCTGGGACATCCGTGTCTCCTTGAGGCCCATCGGAGCTGGGGTATCTTTGGCTTCACCATTACTTAGGCTTCCTTTTGACCTCAAGCAGAATCCCAGCCAAGTGTTGCTATTATTCCAGAACACCCGAAGCCCGCATTCCAGAGAGAGCCAGCACAGGGGCAACTCTTGCGCCCCAAACATCCATCCACCTGTCTGATATTTATTGAATCTTTACACGGTGCTAAGTACTCTGCAGGGCCCCTGGGAAATAGATATGAATAAAACCAAGTTCTTGGGGCTTCTGGCCGGATGGGGAAGACCAATAAGCCAATGAGGGATTATTTATGCCCTGGATAAATATAATGAGGCACATCAGGCATTGGGGAGTCAGAGAGGATGCATGCTAATTAAAGGCCGATTTTCAGGAGAAAATAAAAAGTACGTGGTTTGCTAGGTAGTTTCAGTGGGTAATGATGTATATTCATGGTTTTGCTTTATAACCTTGCCGAGGGTACACTTTTTACCTACAAGGTCAGATGAGCTCAAGGATTCCTTCTGTAATTAGGACTTTTTGTTGTATTTCCATGTGATGCCCCCTGCAGATGGGGTTGGATGATTCTGACTTGAATGTTTTGGCAGTGAATTTTACCATGAATATAATTGCTCACCAGGAAGTCTGTGCAAGTCATGTTCAAAGTAGCCATCAGCCTGGGAAGATATTAGATATTGATTATAGTTCATTCATTCATTCATTCAATAAGTGTTTACTGGGGGCCGGGTGTGCCCAGCCTTGTTCCAGGTCCTGGTGTTACAAAGTTGAAATTTTGTTTAGTTTTTTAAATACTAGACTTTTTTTTCCCCAAGGAACTCCTACAGAGGCCCTCCCCGCCCCCTCTGTAAAATAGAAGAGGCTTGGTCTGCTGACAGGAGGGGTGTGAGAACCTTTGAGCTCCACCCGCTTGGTTAGCCTAAATTCCCTTGATGGGTTCTAAGAAATGCCTCTCCCCTGCCCTGGGGTTATAGGGGTACTCTCTGAAAGCCACTCATGTTAAGAGGAAATGACTGGGGAGAGATTAGAACTGAGCCTCTATTTTGGACAAACTAGACTGAATCCTGCTCTGGCACTTAGCTGAAATAATTCATCTTTCTGAGCCTCCGTTGCTTCCTGTGTAAATGGGTGGCACTCATGAGGCACGTCTTAGAGAGCTGCTACGGGCACAATGATGTCTTCTTCATATCCGGCCACTTCCGAGCGTGAGTGAGGACCTGTTAATAATTCTGCTGGGACAGTAGACGTCAACTGGGACATTCCCTGGAAAATGAGGGCACATGGGTTCATAAAGATGATGCTAAGCAATGGGTCCTAACTCGGTGTGTCTTTAAAAATATATTATGGGCTCCCCTGGTGGCGCAGTGGTTGAGAGTCTGCCTGCCGATGCAGGGGACACGGGTTCGAGCCCTGGTCTGGGAAGATCTCACATGCCGCGGAGCAACTGGGCCCGTGAGCCACAACTACTGAGCCTGTGCGTCTGGAGCCTGTGCTCCGCAACAAGAGAGGCCGCGATAGTGAGAGGCCCGCGCACTGCGATGAAGAGTGGCCCCCGCTTGCTGCAACTAGAGAAAGCCCTCGCACAGAAACGAAGACCCAACACAGCCAAAAATAAATAAATAAATTAATTTAAAAAATATATATATATATTATTATTGCTCCTGTTATGCTTTTATTAATGAGATTGAGACCAAATATCCACAGCAAGGTGGTATGGTAGAATGAACTGTCCCATAGTCTTGGAGGACCTGGGTTCAAGTTCTAGTAAGAAAGTGCATACTGTTCTCCTAGTCTATCTTTGAGCAAGAGTCTGCCAAGGAATTTACCAGATGATGTATTAAGGGAAGTAGAGGCTGGAGGCCGGGCCAGGTAGGGCTGAGGACTGAGTACAAAGCATTTTTACTATTTTCTCTTGGGGTCTGAGTGCCGACGTCTCAACAGCATATTTTGCATGGCTGCTTCAAAAAGCTTTTCATCACACACTTAAAATAATTATGGTAACACGTTGCCTTAAAATGAATGAAAGATCCCGCACTTTGGGGGAATGTCCTCCACCCCTTCTTTGCTCCCCACCCCACCTGCTCTCCCACCCCACCTGCAGGACCCTCTGATGTCTGCATTATCCCCAAATCAAGCCTTCACTCCACACCCTGAGGTTGGGTCTGCAGGTTGATGAGCTGGACCCCTCCTTCTGGGGTCTCCGAACTTGGTTCATTTCTAAGAAAACTTATGGCTCACTTGTCGACGCACTGAGAGTGTCTGTTCCTAGTTACCTGAGGCCTGCAAGGGCGGGGAAGCAAGGTAGCCAGGTTTCAACATGTAAGCTGAGCAGATTTAATGGGAAATCACCCATGGGAGAACTGATATTTTCAGCAGCATCTTTTTGGCTACAGATACACCTCATACCCTTGATAATCCAATCAGTGCCTCTTCTCTCCCTTGGGTCCTTTCATCTGTGTGGACCCAAGGAGCCCACACTCTGGGGTGTCTGTGTCGTGACTGCTTGCAGCCCTGGTGGGTGCTGGATGGTGGCCCTTCCCCGTTTTACGGAAGGTGTGAAGTAGCTGACCTAGCGTCATACAGTCCTTGACGGGCGGAGGCGCAGAACCTTGCGCTGAGCCTGCGTTGTCTGGAGCTGAGGGAGAGGGGCATTCTGAGCCCCAGGAGAGCCCCGTCACCAGGCCGAGGATGGGCAGAGGTGCCAGAGGCTGGTGGGCACTTCCTTAAGCTCTGAGAATAGATGCAGTGTCCGGGGGAGGGAGCTGGCCACCCTGCCTGGTCCAGAAGGCATCTTGGGGCCGCGATGGGCAGGGGGTGACATGTCTCTTTCTTGTCTGGGGATGAAAGATCCAAGCATGTGCCATCTTCAGGGGAAAATGTTCTGGGGACATGAGCTCTGATGTCAAACTCTTGAAGCTCTGTCCTGTGGGAGAAGGAGACTTAAATCTGTGGAATCTAAACCAAGAAGAGGAACCCAGAAGGGGCAGGCAGCCTTGAAATCAGAGCTGACATCAGAAAATCTTGAGTTAATTTTTTTTAGAATGAAATAGTTTTTACTGAGCTATGGGATAGGCGAGTAGCACAATACAAGCGTGTGTAATATTAGAAATGGTATTTTTTAAATTGAGGTAAAATTCACATGACATAAACTTTACATAAACTTGAAGTGTACAATTCAGCGACATTGAGCACATTCACAGTGTCGTGCAACCATCACCTTTATCTAGTTCCAAAACATTGTCATCACCTGAAAAGGATACCCCATACTCATTTAGCGTCACTCACCAGCACTTTTCTCCCCAGTCCCTGGAAGCCTCACACTGCTGTTTCTATGGATATACCTGTTCTGAACAGTTCTTATGAGTGGAATCATACAGTACATGACCTTTTGTGTCTGGCTTTAATGTTTTCGAGATTCATCCCCGTCATGGGGCTTTCCACGCTGGCTGTCTGGCTCCAGACTGTCACAGAACCCGGGGCCCCGTACAGGATCACAGATGCCTGTGGGATCTGAATCTACTGAAATAGTTCACTGATTCTTGAGCAGCTCAGGATCGGGAGTGATTCTCTGTCAGGTGATCAACCGCTCTGCTCTCCAAACTAGGGGACTGCACACCCCAGCTCCGGCACAAGGTAGCTGGGATCTGGGGCAAGACAGTCAAGGAAACCTCTTTTGATACATGTTTAGTTTGTTTCTGTGGGTCCTCCAGTTATGTGACTGAATGAGCCATCCTATGGATAAATGCAAGGGGCGTGCACGTCCTTTGGAGCGGCAGTAGGTGCTGGCTGGGGGTAGGTCCAGGGAGAGGGCAACTGGATGGGCTCTGTCCTGCATGGGCTCCTTGATGCTCTCTGGATGGGGAAACAGGGCGAGCTGAGTCAGTGCACCTGCAGCTCCGGGTGAGGTTTTCCCGTGTGTGGCGAGGCAGGCAGAGTGGAAGCTTGTGGGGAAAAATCTGTGTTCCAGTCTGCACTTCTGCCAGGGACCTCAGTTTCCCCACGACAATAATTGTTATGCACAAAGTTGCTGTGAGGTTTGAATAAATAAATGAGGGCATCCATAGACTTAGTATTTATGAAGCCTTCACTAACAGTATCTAAGAGCTTGTTTTGGATGCTGGGGAGAAAGGACACGGAGAATCTGCTCACGCCCTAGTCCCCTCTTCATCCTCCCCACCCCGTCCCCGGGTCCTGGGGAGAAAGGACACGGTGAATCTGCTCATGCCCTAGTCCCCTCTTCATCCTCCCCACCCCATCCCCGGGTCCTGGGGACTCAGTAGGTGAGATGCAGCCAGAACACAATCAAGAATAGACTATTTCATATGGTCTTTATAGCAGAGCTGGGAAGTGGCTGTCAGTCTTCTCATGTTATCCCTTTCTCTCCTTTATTCACTCTCAATGATAATGGAGCGTGCCACATCTGGCGAACGTGCTTACCTTATGGACACACGGTCAAGGGCGCACACAGGGCTTAGAGAGCCCACAGAGGTCCCAGAACCGAACCACACCACCAGTAAGGGGCAGAGCTGGCCTTCTGGTGCAAGTCTGTCCCCAAAGCCTGGACTCTTTTCAGGAAGCAGAGTTGCCCTTCTGTCGCACAGATGGGTAAACTGAGGTCCATAAACGAAAATAAATGGCATGAATTTACGCCAGGGATGCTGACATTGCAGCGCTGATGCCCCGTGGCATCCTGTCTGTAAGAAACCAGTAGAGTGACTGCCTTGATTTGTGGAGCGCTGGCTGTGACCCAAAGACTGCGGTGGGGATTTTGCCTGTATTATTTTAATCCTCAGAGACATAAGGAAAAAGGTAACTATTGTTCTCATTTTGCAGATAATGAAAATGAGGCGCCACAGAGTTAAATAATCTGCCGAAACTTGTATCTTTGTTCAGCAGCAGAGTGGTTAAAATCAAGGTCTTTGTGAGTCAGGATTTTCCTGCTTTCTCCCCACAAAGCACAGGGACCCATACTTCGCTTTCATGTTCAAATGTCCAGCGCCAAGCACACTGTTTGGCACATAATGTGCACTCAGTAAATGTTTGCTGAGCAAATGAGACCTGTGCCCAAGGAGACCCACCTGAGACCAGGGAAGATGAGATTCATCCTCATACCTGCCCAGATCCAAACCCTGCAATCTAATAGGACCGCATCTCGGCGAGGTCAGGTGGTGGCACCAAGGCCACCCAGGTGGTGAGTGGCAGAGCCTGGATGCAAACTCAGGTGTGTCTGACCCTCAGTTTCCCCGCCTCCCCTAGAGTTCCTTTGGCTTCCCAGGCTCTGTCTGGCCCAGAGTGGAGCACATCTGCAACGGGATAGAAGAAGGAGAAGACCTTCCACACTAACCCAACAGGTGTGCCGTCTCCCTGCTAGGCTTCTTCTATTTTGGGGCTGACAGTTCTGCAGGGAATTCCTCAGAGACCATGACGGGGGCTAGAGAGCAGAGAGAATGGTGGGGCTGTGAAGGCAGATTTCTAGGACAAGTGGAGACATTGAAACATAATTAAGGTAACTGCAGTCTTATTAGATAAATAACACTTGGGATTCAGGGCATGTTTCCCTCCCAGACACGGGCGCACAGAGAAAGGCAAAGGCATTAACTAACTACATCAGGAATGTCCTGCTGGGTCAGTGGGGGTGATTTAGAAAGAGTGGGGTGGAAAGGGCAGAGAAATAGAGGAAAATGAAGGTCTTGAGAAGGGACACAGTGACCTCATTGTACCCAGGCTATTAAACGATTCGCCTTAAATGGCTGTATGTGCCCTCCTCCCCCATCTCTCAGGAAATTGCATGAAGTACCAGCTTCCTCGGGGGTGCACAGCCAGCGGCCTAACTGCAGCCCTGCTGTTTCCAGTTGCACAGACCTGAGTTGGGATCTGTCTCCACCAGTCATGGGCCCTGGGCCCTCACTGAACCTCAGTGAGCTGGGTAAAGTTGGAAACCTGACCCTCTCAGGGCTCCTGTGGGGATGAGTGAGAGCCAGTGCTAAGCACAAGGAACATGACAGGGGCACCATGGGTGTGTGCCATTCACAGAAGGAGGGCATCCAAGGTCACCCAGCTCCGACTCTGTTCTCTGATGATGGGCAAGTTACTTAGTCTCCTTGAGCCTCTATCCCCTCATCTGTCAAGTGGGGATAATGATTGTAGCCACTCCCAGAACTGATGGGAGATTGAGTGGGATGATGTGGTAAAGCACATAGATGCCTGACCCACGGCAGCCATTGAATAAAGACTAGCTCACGACTCTCTGGTCCACATCTCATGAGCTGGAGTCCCCTGGGACACACACTCCACATATGGGCTTTGTTTGGACGGCAGATGGTTTTGAAAATTACTAAATTCACTTCCAACTGTTGATATCAGGAGATTTCACCTAGTAAATAAGATGTCTGTCTTCTGTTGGAAAATAGATCGGGCAGCTCCAGGCCTACTTTGCTCAAAGGCCACCATCACTGGGGCTCAGGGGTGCTGGTCTCTGGCCCGTCACATGACCCACGGTCTCCATGGACTCATGCAGGTCACCTGCCTGGCCTGATCTGGCCCAACCAACCATTTCATAAATGAAGAGACTGAGTCACAGGCATATGTGTGCTCATGGAAGATCCAGCTTCCAGTATGGGTGGTGTGAATCCTTGATTAGCACTTTGACTCTTGTATCATTCTGTCTGTCTCTCCATCCGTCCATCCATCCATCCGCCCATCCATCCATCCCTCCCTCCCTCCATCCATCCTTCCAGCTGTCATGTAGATACTTATTTTGTCTCACACTCTGACCTGCTCCCCAGGACATCAGAGACTCCGAGAGGCACACAAAGACATAACGCAAAGGAACGAAGGATGGGTTGAAGGAGGGGAGATGCCAAGCATGTGCTCAGTAGGGGCTGGAAAGTAAACGGCCTGGAGGTTCCAGCCTGGCGCTACCCACTGAGGCTCCACTCCCATGCAGAGGTCCCCGCACTGAAATCATAATTATCCTTTTAGGCAAAAGGGGATTTTCTGCTAGTGAATCTACTCCTCCAGCCTGTAAGCTAAGTTTCAGGAAGTAAGTTCATTGTTCACAGATAACAATGTTCATGGCACGCAGCACACTCGTGAAATGTTTTTTTTTTTTTTTTAATTTATTTATTTATTTATTTTTGGCTGTGTTGGGTCTTCGTTTCTGTGCGAGGGCTTTCTCTAGTTGCGGCAAGCGGGGGCCACTCTTCATCGCGGTGCGCGGGCCTCTCACTGTCGCGGCCTCTCCCGTTGTGGGGCACAGGCTCCAGACGCACAGGCTCAGTAGTTGTGGCTCACGGGCCCAGCTGCTCCACAGCATGTGGGATCTTCCCAGACCAGGGCTCGAACCCGTGTCTCCTGCATTGGCAGGCAGATTCTCAACCACTGCGCCACCAGGGAAGCCCCTTGAAATGTTTTTCTTTGTTTTTGTTTTTTTGGACAAATCAGCGTCATAGTCCCTCCGCCTACAAGATTTACACCAAGTATCAGCATGTAAAAAATCGTGAGAAGTCCTTCAGGGTCAAGGATTAGCCTTGCATAATCCGGTGATTCCCAAATCTATTCAACCGAGAGATTCTTTAGGGAAGAAACACCTATTAAAGAATATTTTCAGAGCATAGTCTGGGAGGTAGTTTTGAAATCCTTTCCAGAGGTCTGGAGGGGAGGAAAGAGGGGTAGAGAGGGTGGCACAGGGAAGAGAAAGCAATGCTTAGCACACTGTCCCTTGCTTGTGCCAGGACTGTCCTGTGCTGATCTAATTCCCCCCAGACCCATTTTACAGATAAAAACCTAGAAGCTTGGAAGATGTTAGGTTATTTTCCTAAGGTCACAAAGTGACCTAAAAAGTGGAGGGACTCAAACTCAGGTCTAATTCTAAAACACTGTTCTTTTCCTGTTTGGCTCAGAAAAATCCCACGCCAGCGGACATCAGAGTAACTTGGCTCTGTGACTTTGAGGGGGAGGGGAGAGGTGGACAGGCTAATGGGGAGTGGTCACAGTGACCCCGAGTTCCAGAAAGATGAGGCGCTTGGAACAAATAGGCGCTTGCAGGATTTATTCCTCTCCTGCTTTCAAATGCCTTCTCCTCCCTGCTCCCGCCCCACCGCTGTTGGCTTCATGCACACTTTAGTAATTTAGTGAATTACTCCACTTAACTAGTGTCTTCACACAAAGCAAAGTGCTACTGAGTCTTCTGGCCTAGAGAGTTCCCTGAAGCAGGCCTGGAGGTACATGCAAGTCGGGCGTAGAAGCTAGAATGAGTGAGAGGGGTTCCTGGGCTGGGGGCCAGAAGATGAAAGAGCAGTTTGCAAAGACTGTTGCAAAGACAAGAAGGGCAAATATTTATTCAAGTGAGAGGCTTACATTCCAAACTGCATTTGAATGTGTGACTCTGCAAGGTGGTTTCCATGTGCCGTCCAGCTCCCTGTGAACGAATGAATATCCAGGCCTATTCACCCCACATCCTGCTCTGCCTCCTGGGCTAGGTGCTGGGTCAGACAGGAGCATCCTTCCTTCCTGTGCAGTTACTGCAAGAAGCCGGGACCACAGGCACAATGCCTTGATTGTAATCCAGGCTGTGCTTTTCATTTAGCTGTGTGACCCTCAGGCAAGTTGCTTAACCTGTGTCTCCTCTGTAAAATGGGAATGATGGTAATAGTATTTACCAATGGGTTTGTTGGGAGGATTAAATTAATTACATAAAAAATCTTAGAATGGGGCCTGACACCCGGGGAGCAGTCAGTAAATATTAGCTCTTGGAGTCATTATAGTACAGCGGTAATGAGTAAGAGGGGATCTGACTGAAGCAGGGCAGGGACCGAGGGCCGAGTGGCTAGCCTGCTTGATTTCAAAGGGCAGCTGGCATGTAAATTCTTCTTGAGGGAAAACTGGGAGGTCGAAGGGTGGTTGAGGTTAGGTCAAGGCAGAGGAATAGTCAGTGCAGAGATAAGGAGGTGAGAACTATGACCTGGCTTGAATGTTCTGGAAATCAGTGGGGTCTCTGTGATGCTGGCAGGTTGAAAGACATTGACGGGGTGGGTGGGGAAGGGAGCTGGTGCTGGGGGTGGGTTGAGGTAGAGCCCCGTCTTGGGGTAGCCCCGACCTCTAGGTGTTCATCTGTAAAATGGGAGTGTTGACATACAGGCAGTGAAATACTCACTGGAAGGCACCTGGCCAACCAGCATTTCACAAATGCCTGTGGATCCAAGAGCAGAAAGAAGGAGCTTAGCTTGGGAGAGAAAGGGGGGGCTGCAGGAGCGTAGGGGAGTGGGGCGGGGTGGTGGCATGGGAGCTTTTGGCTCCGTGGTTCTGGAGTGGTCTTCCGCTGCCCCCAAGACTCCCAAGCCCCTTCTCATCCTTCCAGACCCCTGACGGAGGGTCCAGATCCGTGGAAAGTTGCTCTGAGGGTGATGCTTCTTCCCTGTGTCCAGAAACCTCTGTTTCCCTGGGTAGCATTTGCAGTGTCATAGCGATCACACAGTTGCTTCTCTGTCTTCCTTCTCAAAGTGTGAATTTCTGAAGGGCAGAGTTTCCACGTGACTTACTTGACATCCCCGGTCCTTAGCTGTGCTCCCGCCCCACTGTAAGCGCTGTGGAAGGAGACGGAAAGGAGAAAGCAGATCTACACACGGCCACCTCCTCCCCTCCCCCGCTTCTCGCCTCTCTTTTTCATCTCTGCACGCTGGAATATTGCAGTGCTCAACACACACACACACACACAAAGTGGCTGAGAAATTATATAATATGGGGGCTTTTGTGTCTGGCTTCTTTCACTTCGCACAATATTTTATGGTTTGTCCACGTTGCTGTATATGTCAGTACTGCGTTCCTCTTTATGACTGAATAATATTCCATTGTATAACACATTTGCATTTGTTTACCCATTTATGCACTGATGGAAATTTCATTCGTTTCCATCTTTCGATTATCGTGAGTAATTCTGCTGTGAACATTCGTGTTCAAATTTTTGCTTGAACACCCGTGTTCGATTTTGGGGGGTATGTACTCAGGAGTGGAATTGCTGGATCATGTGGTAATTCTATGTTATCTCTGGAAGGAACTCCCAAACTGTGTTCCCCAGTGACTGTATCATTTTATATTCCCACCAGCAATGGACATGGGCTTCAATTTCTCCAAATTATTGCCAGTGCTTATTTTCAGTTATTTACTTATTTGTTTGTTTGTTATAGCCGTCCTCGTGGATGGGATCTCATTGTGGATGTGATCTCGTGATTTTGATTTGTATTTCCGCAGTGATTGATGACGTTGAGCCTTGCACATGTGCTTGTGGGCCATTTGTACGTCTTTGGAGGGACTTGATTTTACTTAAAGGGTGAAGGGAAGCCAATGGGTGTTTATAGCGTAGGAATTGTATGAGTCCATTTCCATCTCAATAGACCTTCTGGCTTCTGGGTGGAGAATGGAGGAGGCAGGTGACCACCTGGGGGGTATTTTAGGAGTTTTGGGGAAAGATAATAAGGGGGGCTTGAGTGACAGTGGTTCACAGCTCCATCGCTTACTCTCTGACACTGGGTAGGTCACACCTCCCCGGAGCCTCAGTTACCCCCTCTGTGGAATAGGGTAATAAGGGCACCTCCTCACAGGAGGGTGTTTAGGTTAAGTGGGGTCGTGGTTTCGGAGAGCCTCCCTGGGTCTGGCGTGCGGCGGGAGCCCCAGGAAGCAGGGGCAGCCTTCCAGGCAGCAGCTGGCGGGTGTGACCCGGTCAGAGTCTCAGGGGACACTTTGAGGGGCTCCATTTGGCAGCTTCGCCCATTTCATGTCTGCCCTCCCGCTGCTGGGCTGGGGGGAGAACAGGTAAAAGGAGAAGGGAGAGGACGGGGGGGTGGAGAGGCAGACATATCCCAGACTGCATTTTCTCTTTCTCTCTGCCTGTCTCTCTCCCCAAAGCTCTGCTCCTGGCCAGACTCCCCTGTCCGCAGCCCGCAGCGCCCGAGGAGGCCTCTGCATCCCGGGGTCTGAGCAGCGCTGGGAGTCGGGGCCTGTGGGAGGCTGCACTGACGAACAGAGGTTCAGACCCCGAGAGGCCTGGGCCCCAGCTGGGTGTGGCCCTTTGGGGGCAGGACTTAGAGAGTCCGGTTCTGGGGCCAGCCCTTCGCTGCCTGCCTGGCCACCTCTATCATGCTCATCTGGTCTAATCAAGCATAACGTTTGTGTGAACTGTTTACTATTTGTCCTTCTTCATTCTTGAATGTCAGGTAACACTTTGTATGTGGTTAAATTTGTCAGGTTAAGTGGGAGATGGTCGCCTTAGCGATTGCATTTCACAGTGCTCAGGCTTCACAGGTGTGGGTCCTGTTCCGTACTCTCCATTCCCCCCCCACCTCCTACACAGGTGAGGTAGTGAGGGACCACCTCCATGGTCCTGGGACAGGCTTCCTGTACAGTCCCCTTATAGCACGGACTGTAGCGCACAATAATTATCTGTTGTCTTATGTCCCTTTCTTGAACTCCTGACTTAGGCATTCATGTCTCCCTGGTAGCTACTACCGTTGCTGACACTAAGCCTTGAGTTACTATCAGTATTTGCAGTATGAATGATTGAATGAACCGGGGATCTCATCATGGCCACAAAGGGGGTCTGAGCAGGCGTGGCTGAGACATTTATAAAGGGAAGATTGTTTTTAAAAATTAAAAATCATAAGCTCATGATTAACTCACGCCCCAAAAAACAGGTTGTCATCGTCATTTTATAAAGATTAATATCCAAGCCGGTGTGCAGGTTGCCGTTTGCAGTTTGTTCTGTGTCACGCTTGGAGGCAGCTACCCAAATCCTTGACGCTGCCAGCTCTTGCATTGTTTTTTTTTCCTTCAGGGTCTTACCTTCCAGCCTTACTCCCTGTGTCCCCAGCACAACCCTGATTCCCGTGTCCCAAGCGGCTTGTCATCCCCTCCTCACTGGCCCAGGACTCCACCCAGTCCGTGCTGTGTACAATCATCGTGACGTTTATCAGCCGAGTGGTCTTTGGTAGCTACAGCCGCCTTCTGCAGCATCAGTTCCCCTCACAAACACGTGGGCATTTTTTTTTTTTTAATTTTTATTTATTTATTTATTTATTTATTTATTTATTTATTTATTTATTTATTTATTTATTTATGGCTGTGTTGGGTCTTCGTTTCTGTGCGAGGGCTTTCTCTAGTTGCTGCAAGCAGGGGCCACTCTTCATCGCGGTGCGCGGGCCCCTCACTGTCGCGGCCTCTCTTGTTGTGGAGCACGGGCTCCAGACGCGCAGGCTCAGTAGTTGTGGCTCACGGGCCTAGTTGCTCCACGGCATGTGGGATCTTCCCAGACCAGGGCTCGAACCCGTGTCCCCTGCAGTGGCAGGCAGACTCTCAACCACTGTGCCACCAGGGAAGCCCAGAACGTGGGCATTTTTATACTGATCTGTTAGGTTTGGGGTTGAAGATTAAATGATAGCAAATGATGAAGCATCCAGCATCAATCACAGTTGTTCCGAAAGTTTTGCTTCCTTCCCCCGCACATCCGTGATCCTCTTTGCTTTAAATATGCCCCATGTCAACCCTCCACTCCTAAATCCTGTACTTTCTTCAGGACTTGGCTGAATTTTAACCTTTAGTTCATCAACAGATATGTATGAAGTGCTGTCTCTGGGTCAAGCCCTTTGCTGTCCACTGGGATACAGCAGCCCAGGAATCGAGGAGGGTCTGAGCCCCTGGAGGTGACATTTTGAGAGGGTGATCTAGAAATTAAGCAAGTAAAGAATTCCATAGGGTAGTTGATTCTCCAAATATCCTCGAAGAGGGTGGTACTAGAAAGGAACCGTGAAGAGGGGGAAATAAAGGCTTGTTGAGGAAATGACAGCTGGGCTGAGAGCAGGCGGAAAACGGAGGACCGGTGCTGGGAAGTCTTCAGAGAGCGCCTTTGAGGCCACTGGGAGACCCAGGCCAAGGCTTCACGTAACCTGCAGGGCTACGTGAAGGAACAGTGAGGGGCCCGTATGCGGGGCATCTTGAGGGAGGCGGGCCATCCAAGGTAGAGCCACGCTGGCCATGGGGAGGCCGTGTGGCTTTAACCGAGGAGGTGAAAGGCCATCAGAAGGTGATGACGTGGGTGAGGTTACCCACCCCCCGTCACGACCGTCGATCCTGTGCTGCTGAGTGGAGAAGGGACCCCGCAGGGAGGGGCCCGACCGTAAGAGAAGCAGGGACACCAGCGTGGAGGCTTGTGTCTTCCAGCTGAGAGTCGAGGGAAGCAGTGGTGGAGGAGGGGACCAGCGGCCAGCTTCAGCGTAGAACACATACGTGTACCTCGGGGGGGAGACGGCAGGGCTTCTGAGGCCTTCCCTGAGGTTCCCTTCATACTCCCGTACTTCCCCCCGCCCTGAGCTGCACACACACACACGCACACACTTACACACACGCATGCGCCCCTTTACCCAGTCTCTCTCCTCCTGCTGCGCCCAGGAGCAGCCCACCACACCCCCGCTGCAGCCGCGCCCCGTCCCAGTAGAGCCTTTGCCTGCCTGGCCCCCTCGTGAGAGCCTGAACTGCTGGCCAGAGGCCGTGACTGTAACTCCTGCTCCCTGGATGGATTCCTAGGCTCCACGCCGGAGGCCAGGCGCTGCGTAGGTCCACGGGGCATCTGGTCAGTATGACTAACTACATAAATGAACGGAACCAGTGAGGGCCAGGTAACCCCTGGGCAAACCAGCCTCCTGGATGGGAGAGGAGGAAACAGTGTTAGCTGCAGACGGCTGTCGGCCGGGGGAGAGGTGGGTGTATAGGCCCAGCCTGGTTTGTGCCGGCATCCAGCTGGACTCGACCATGCGAGGGTGACTGGTGCTGACACAGACACTCAGGCCGAGAGCTGGCCCTTGGGCTGTGTGAGGCTGAGGTCGTGTCCGTATGGCTCATTTCTGTGTCCCTAGCTCCCAGTACAGCGCCTGGGGCATCCTGACCAGACAGGACACGTCGGTTGAACAACAGTGAATACAGACTTTCCAAAACAGGGGAGAACAGGGTGAGCCATAGAGCTTGGAAAGGTGTGACGGATAGAGGAGGTGGACCTCCAGGTGGCTGTGAAGAGACTGGGGGGGGACAAAGGCAGTGCCGGGAGAATGGACACCGAGCAGAGTGGACATGCAGGCAAAGAGGACGATCACGGTCTTCTTTGCTAAATGCGAGGAGCCAGCTTGATTGGAACAGCATTTCTAGAAAGTGTTGGAGGGAGTTTTGACAGAAGGAAGGAACAAACCAACAAACGTATCTATTACCTTTCAAGAAGTTAAAAATCAGTATTTCAAAAAGAATCATACAGAGATTAGGTCACTGAGGTTGCCTTCCTTAACATTAATTACCTCTCACCCTCCCCTCCCCAAAAGTGTTATTTTCATGACCTTTCACATTGAATTTTAAAGATTAAATGAAATAAACGGGGAGGCCTTCAGTATCATGGGGTTCCAGAAGTTTTACCTCTGTGCCTTCCATTACCTCTTTGCTCTGATACACCCCTTTCTCATTTGTATAAATGATTAATATGAATAAGTGGGAAAATTAGAAAGTACTCAGGGTCCCATCAACCTAAATGTCAGCTAATATGAATGCTCGCTCTGGGTCCAATTGCATTTATGTCTCATCATATATGAGGACTGAGGTCCAGCCATATTAAGCCACTGGCCTTGAGGTTACAGAGAAATAGGCATTGGGTTTGGGATCCGGCCCAAAGCATGTCTGGCTTTAGCGACTCTGAGTGGAAAGTCCAAGTAACAGAATGGACTCTGGGTACCTCGGGGTTTCAGGGCTCCTGGGTCCGAGCCGAAGGCATTGTTTATACCAGAGCTGGAGAAGATGCTTGGCCTCACTGGCACCTAGATCAGTAGATGACAGCACAGAAAGGGGCGTTTCCATGGTTGGGAGGAATGGAGTCACTCTTGGTGGTCATGCAAATGAATGAACTTTGCCAGTCCTGTGATTTCCCCCTGCCCCTTTGACGGTGGATGCATCCAGGCCAGACTAATGCCTCCATCCCCCTCTTCCCATCCTCTCCATCCATCAGATCTCCTCTTGGATTCCTCTCCATCGTCCCGGGATGCCTTCTTGCTGGACCATGCCTGCAGGGCAGTTTTCAAGGAAAGGTTAAATATGAAACGAACCCCCTCCTTTCATTTTAAGGGAGAATATTTCTAACTATGAGTGAAAGGCTTATTATTGTTTCTCTCATTTACTGTTCATTGAGTGTCTGTTGTCACTTTAAAAATAATGTCAATAACAGCAGCAGCTACTTTGGGTGTTTTCTGAGCGCCGGATATCGCGATATGTACTTTATATACTTTACATGTAAATGCTTCCGTTTCTCACACTAACCCTGCTGGGAAGGTATCACGAGCCCTATTCATAGATGATAACACTGAGGGTCAGAGAAGAAGGCACCTGCACCAAACTAGGAACTAATAAAGGACAGGGTTTGTGGCCGTGAAAGTTTGGCCCCAGCCTTTGCTACCTCCTCTGCACCTAGCTGCCTCTCTGTGTACTCTGGGGACTCCGTTTTCTCTTCTGTATAATGGGTAGTTGGGCTTCCTAAGCCCCAAGGCCCCTGCAGCTCTGTGAGTCTGTGAGCCAACAGCTGAAGCCTCCATAGAAGCCTTACCTGGTGCGATGCACCAACCTCTGGAGGTACCCCTGGCCCTGGAGGAGGAGGAGCTTGCAGCATCATCTCTACGTAAAGTAGAGCCCAGGCAGGCTGCTTGTCCCCTTCCTCGTAGCTCCCAGGCGGCTCCAGAAAACATCATTTCACGTCGTTTTCAAGTCCCTCCCTCTCTACCTTGGCTGAAAGGGTGGCTGGGAGGAGGGTGGCCATCCGTGCGTGAGAAGGTTGACAGTGGGGGCTTCCAGATCTTGTGGGTGGTCCTTGTGGGAGCACAGACGCAGGCTGAGTCATAGCCGTGCTTGGGAAGCTAATGACAGATGCCAGCAAAATCGGGTCCCAAAGCTCCATGGCCGGGGCACAAACAGATAGCGCCTCTGAAATGCCAGCCTCGACTCGTTGGGTGGGAGCCTCGCGGCTTACTTTCACCTCCTCTCCTGTTTACACTGTGGCTTCTGGAAGGATAAATAGAGTGTCCACTGCAGTGGAGCCGCCATCGGCTACTGTGTCTCTCTTGGATGCTGGGTCCTCTCTGGAATCTTCTCCAACAAGATGGATTGTGCTGCCTTGCTTTTCCTGCCCCGAGGACAAAAGGGACTCAAGCTTGCATTAAAACTAAGAGCCATGGAATCATTTCACCCTTAAAGTCCTAAGTAGGGGCCTGGTGCCAAGTGCTCAGGGAAGCTCTATATTTGATTGGAAAGAAGAGTAATCAACTCATTCCTTCATTCGCTTATCCATTTATATGTGAACTTCTCTGCTATTTGTGTACTATTCCATTCCTCCTCTCATTTGTCCCACAGATGTTATTGCATGCTCTTCACTGCCATGCTTTTTGCTAAACGCGGTAGCTGCCCTTCCTTTAAGCAGCTTGCAGTGTAACCTGAAAGGTGGATGTACTTCCAGAACATAGGCTGGTCAGGGCTGTGGTGGCATGTATGCGACATTCTGGGGGCTTGTGTTGGGAAGGTGGTGGCATGGCCGCTCAGGAACGACTTCCTGGGGGAGCTGTGTTGGACGTGTAAGCATGGGGAGCTGGTCAGGTAAGGAGGAGATAGGTGAGCCACCTGGTGGTGGAGATAACGGATCACACAAAGGTAAGATGCATTCGGAGGCGGTGGAGCGCTTTGATGAGGCTGCCTGCAGAGATTCTGGTGGGCGTGGGTGACAGAGAGAAGACAGATTGGCAGGGCAGGAAGGTCCCCAAGCCTGAAGGGCCTGGCTTTTCTGCTAAGAGTTTGGGCTGCGCCGAGGTTAAACATGCCTCACCGTCAGGCTGCTCCTGTAGCACAGGTGGGTCTGTCTGTGTTAAGCCTTACAGAGCATCACACTCTAAGGACCCGGATACCCGAGGTCCTTCCTGGCTTTTCTCTCAGATGGCTCTGTGACCCCGAGACGGCCCCAAAGCCACTCAGACTTTCTGTTTCCTCGGCCCCAGTATGAGGGGCTGAGCCAAGTGATCCCTGAGTTTCCCGTGAGGTCTAAACTTCTGAGATCCCGATGAATCTCAGTCACGCCCACTTCCTTCCCCGTGACTATGCAGATATCGGGGAGGCCATCCCCTGCTCTTTTTCCCTCTTGGGGCGCCTTCCATGAGCAGATGAGATCACGGATGTGAAAACTTTGACCACCAGGAACGTAAGACCACTGGACTAGAAATCGGGAGATGGGGGTCCTGAGCGCCCCACTCTGCAGTGGTGGCCAGCGCTCTTCCCCCCCCTGGGCCTCCCACTGGACTAGAAATCGGGAGATGGGGGTCCTGAGCGCCCCACTCTGCAGTGGTGGCCAGCGCTCTTCCCCCCTGGGCCTCCCACTGCCCATCTGCATGATGAGGGTGGCAGAGGAGCCACTGCGGGGCTTGCTGGATCTCTGCACTTTGACGTATGAGGTCGTAATACCTGGGTAAAGCTGATGGTTTCAACGTGTTAAACAGAGAAACCGCCGATGCAAAACCAGCTGACATCTTCATACGACACAGCTTGAGTTGGGTGGACGGCCGTCCTGCAAACAAAATGCTCTTGAAACTTCGTAATGCATGTACAGCCTTAGTAGTCACGGGCTCCAGACTGTAGGGGACACAGAGGGCTCTACTCCAGGCTCGCTCCCAAAGCAGGAATCCCCTCTTCAGCTTCTGGGGAGAACTCAGCATCTGCAGGTGCTCTTTCTGGCACGGGGAATCAGTGCCATTCAAGGCGGGACTGTCCATTATCTCCGGCTTGAGTTCTCTGTCGTTGCATTGAAGCCTCTCCCACCTCAGTGAATGGAAGATGCTGTTACCACCTCCCCAGCTCCTGTCTCCCTCAGGACCCAGAGAGTCGGGAGCTTGACCCTGAACCCAGGAACCTTGGCCATGTCCTGAACACCCCCAAGCCCTGGGTCCTGAGAGCTGGCCCTGGACACCACCCAGGTCTTCCCCTGGTGCCTCAGCGCGCAGTCTGCCCATCTCAGCCGAGGTTCTCCTGCTGGTCCCCCCGCTTCCAGGGTGAACTTCTTTGGGTGCTTAAGCTTGTCTTTGCTATGTGTAACCTCCTATTATTATTATTAGTTGTTCTAATATTAGCATTATCCACTATTTATTGAGCGCCCATAATGTTAACCAGAAAAATATCCATTAGTGTCAATCTGCAAAAAAATCACTGCAGAATAGACGCTACTTTTAGCTGGGAGGAAAAACCTGGCTTAACGTGACCCAGGTTGTCCCTAAAATGGTCAGCACGTGACCCACGTTTGGCAGGGTCAGAGCTACTGCCCTTTGCGTGGTTCCTGCTGTGTCCCCAAGAGGTCACCTCACCACATGCATTTTATGTGTGCGTGTGTGTGTGTGTGCGCGCGCACACACTTAGGTGCCCATTTGTGTACGTGCATTTCAGGAGGTGGGAGGAGAGATGAATTGCCACCCACTCTGGTCACATGCTTAACTTCTGGGTGAGTGCCACCAGCATTGGCAGGGAGGGGAGGCTTCAGGCTGGGAGCTGCCAGCAGCAGCAGTGCTTCCTTGCCTTTGGTACTTTAAGGCTCTACCTGAGTTTACGAGTCTGTTATCCTTTTATGAGGTTGTGAAACCTTACGTGACTTCATGCCTGCGTTTTCAGGTGCTGCTTAAGGGGGGCACAATACCCCAAGGGAAATAAGAACTCAGTGCTGTGTGGGATGCTTCTTTTGGCATTGTCTTCGGACATGAAAAATAATAAACAAACGTATACAGCACATTTTGATTTCTACACTGAAGGAAAGAAAATACTTTTTAACGTCAGGGGGCCAAGTGGCTGGGGCTGAGTTTGCTGTGATGAGTGAGAATCACAGATGTGAGTTCTGGCCTTCGGTCTGCCCCCTGCCAAATGGGAGACCCTGGGGAAGCCCACAGCCTGCCAGGGGTCCAGTAACTCCTACGGGGAAGGGCGTTATCATTTCTTTCCTTCATGGCCACCAAATTGTTTTTAGGTTTTCTTCCTTGGCTTAATGGTTTGTACTTATTAAACATATATCATCTGCCAGCTCCAAAGCAATTTCCAGTTGGGGAAACTGAGGCACAGAGAGCCTAAGGTCTTGCCTGAGGTCCTATAGCTCTGAGGGGCTGAGGTCTCCATCTCTCAGACTGGCCAGCCTCCTGCAGGCTGCCCTGCTGGGTCATGGCCTTCACCACTGGGCGTTCTTGCCTTCTCTGTGCACCTTCATGTCATGGTGCCTATCCTTGTGGACCACAGCTGTGACCTGGCTCTCTCCTTTCTGGTCTGTGTCCTCTGATGGCCCAGTTGTCTTTGTATCCCTGGTGCTTTGAGCAGGTCTGTGTGCTTGATCCTGATCCTGGTGTGTAGAAGGAATGAACACCTCCAGGAGATTCTCCGCGCTTGATCCTAAGCAATTCTGCCTTGAAAGGGGGGTGTTGACCCACATTCCAGATGTGAACACTGAGGCTCAGAGATGCTGTGTGGCTGGTCCTACGTCCCATTCAGAGGTGAGGCCCAGAGATGGGATCTAATGCAGATGAGGTGTTCTTACAGCACGGCAGAAGCTTTCCTCGTAGGTGACACTCCCTTTCCAATGAAGAGATGCTAGTTTTCATTCCTAATGAGATTGTTTTCTTTGAACACGGAGCTGATTCTCGTCGCAGTGACCAGGCAGAAAACTGGAGTTATCTACCTCTTTAGGATGGCTGTCTGAAGAAAATTGCCCCGGAGGGAAGGGTATCCGTGAATGCTGTTACGGGTGTTCAGAGGACCATTTCTGCTGCTTCTCTCAGAGCCGAGGAAGCAGCTCGATCTGATAGGGTGTTCCGGGTCCCTGTGGCTCCCCCAGGAACTCTCTGGGCTGTGCTCTGGCATCCTTTCTCTGTCCTCACTTCCTGCCCTGCAGTATCAGACGGCCCTTTCCTGAAGCTTCCCCACTTGCCGTGTAATTCTCTGACTTGTAATCTTTTGGGCACGGTAACTTTGCATGCCCTTTTCATAAAGTCAGTGCTCATGTCTATTAAGATCAACACGCCGTTTTTCATTTAATCTTTCAAAGGCCACACACTTTGAAGATTGATGTCTTAAAAGAAAGATTACATTTTAAAGGAAGATGTGTTTGTAAAGGGATTTGTTTCTAAGCTGTATCTAATGAGGTACTGGCATCGTGGTATTTCTCCAAAATAGCCTTAATATTTCTAACAAATTTCCTCAGAGGCTACTGTGAATGTTCTGAAACATTTTTGAAAATGTAAGTAACTAATGAAACATTTGAGAAACATTGCAGTAAAAAGTACAAACAATTTTTCTACCTTAATTGACACGGAGGCCAGGCCTCCAGGGACCCCAGAGCCTCTAAAATAAAGGAGAGCGGGATTGTGCTTTGGGTCTGGATTGCATGAGGGGCCTTTTGAATTTCTGCCAACAGTGTTGAAGGCAGAAATAAAAATACTAACTGCTTCCACTGATGAGTGATTGATGATTTGCCAGGAAATGACTGAAGCTCTTTATGTACACGATAATCTTCAGTCCTCAGAGCCACTTTAATGCACTGACATTCCGCCTGCGGTACCCATGGAGAGATGGGGCCTTGGAAGATCCTATGGTGTAAGAACTAAGCGGGGTGGATTCAAGCTCAGCTCTGACATGGAGTGGGGAGGAAAGCTTTGTGCCCAGAGGTGGGAATGGTCCAGGCTGAGGCTGCGAAGACCCGCTCCAGGTGGGGAGAAACTACTCACTTTTCTGAGCAGAGAGAGGTTTGCATGGGTGACCTTGAACCCAGGCACGACCTCAGGAAATGCTTGTTTGACCTTGAGCGCATCAGGATCACACCAAATGTAACAGAAGCATTGAAGCCACTAGAGCATGGGGGGCTCTTTTGTGGTAGGCAGTTAGTGCAGAGATGCCTGGGGTGTGTGTGGGGTTGTGTGTTTTGTGGGCGGGGTGTGTTGTGTATGTGCCGTGGGCATCTTGTGTGCGTGATGGGTACTGTGTGTGGGTATGTCATGTGGTGTGGGTGTGTGTGTGTGTGTGTGTGTGTGTCTGGGTCTGTACCAGGTGTGTGAGTGTGATATGTACGTGTGTCGGACGTGTTGAGTGTGAGCCGTGTGTCATTCAGTGCGTATGTCATGTGTGTATTGCCTGTATGCTCTAACACGTGATCTCTGCTGCCCATGAAAACAACTTCATGGGGCGGGTACTCTTATTATTCCCAACTGGAAAGGAGGAAACGGAGGGACAGAGAGATGAACAAAGCGACGGCCCGAAGGCACGCAGCTCGCAAGGAACCGAGTCCACTCGGGTCTACCTAACTCCATGACTCTCGTCTCCGCACCAGTGGTTCTCCGATGAGTGTTTGCGTCAGAATTCCCTGGAGGACTTGTGAAAGCACAGATCCCTGAGCCTCACTCCTGCAGTTTCTGATTTAGTCGGTCCTGGTGGGACCCAAGAATTTGCTTTCATAACACAGCGATGCTGGTGCTGCCGGCCTGGGGACCACGCCTGTAAATCCACCCTGTCACTGTACGCTCTGTAGTCCTCAGAAAGATCAAGGAGAGCGCTGGGACCAAAGCCAGTGATTCTTTTAAAACTTTTAATTTTATACTGGCGTGTAGCCGATTAACAGTTTTGTGATAGTTTCAGGCGCACAGCAAAGCAGCTCAGCCATACATATGCATGTATCCATTCTCCCCCAGACTCCCCTCCCATCCAGGCTGCCACATAACATTGAGCGGAGTTCCCTGTGCTATAAAACCAGTGGTTTTGGATTCCTGCAGATTCCTGCACCTCCTACAAAGTGGACCTAGTACAGTTACCAGCAAAATCAACGTGGAGTTTTAAAACTGATATTTTAAATGTGAGCTCATGGTCCTCATTGAATTACTGGGTGTTTGGCTATAATGAATCACATGGTATTAAAAAGGAAAAGGCAGCTTCCCCACCAGGAAGCTGTGTTTGCATCTACACGTTCCAGGATTGCCTCCTATTAGTCCCTGGACAGTAGGAGGGTAGGGTGCATCTTCCCAGGAGAAAATATTCTGTACGGTATTCTCTATGTATTACATATTTTTTTCTTCTAAACATTAATTCCACCCCCAACCCCCCAAAAAAAACCCAGTCTCAGCCCTTCTGCAAGTAAGGACGGGCGCCAGAAAACCAAAGCGATGGGCTCCCGGGGCAGTGTTCTTCCCTCGTGTGGCAAATGGATGCTCCCCCGTGTGAATCAGAGTCAATACTACCTGCCTCAGGGAGGATTGGAGGAGCGTGTGGAGTGATGAATGGAAATCCCCAAGCAGTGCTTAGCCTGTGGCTGTAGGGGTGTCCTGTTCCTGCCTCCCCCTGATCCTCCATAACCTCCCCCCAGGAGCAGAGATCGTGGGGGGTTCAGGCATTACTGGAACAGATAACCACAAGCAAGGGCGTCGGACGTCTTTGCCAGCTCTGCAGTGTTTTAAGGACTGAGACTGAGTGGGGTGGTGAGAAAGAGGGGCGATGCAGTGGCTGCAGTTTAACGTGAAAACGAAATGAAGCACAGAGTAGCTCTGTTTGCTGGCCCCTCCACTGGCCTTTTACTGGAAATGCCTTGAAATTGAAATTGAGCTTCGGGTTCTCACCTTGACCGGCTCCGATGCATTCCGCAGGACCGGGGAGCGCCTCGATGGGTCACGCATTAGGGAAATAGGTTTTCAGCACTTTTTCTGAGTCTGGCTTTTCCAGGCTCATTAGCTTGAAATTCCATCCTGCAGAACTTATAGAGGTTGGCTCCTAGGATCTGCTGCATTTTAATGTAGTATGCGGAATCCTCTGTCTTTAGAAATGTTGCCCCGTATGGCACCCTTGCCAGAGCTGAGATGCAGCTAAGGCCTCGTTAATCCCTTGTGCTCTTATTCTTGGGAGCTGGCCGAGCATGGCCCCGTTAGCTGCAGTGAAGTTGTGCTCTGAACCCCAGCGATGGTGGTCTGGTCCTCAAGGCGTCTTGGGGGCAGAAAGAAGAGGAGCTTTGAAAGGAGACATAGGTACCAATCACCACTTGCCAGCTAGGAGAGACCAAATCTCCTCTTACTCCCCCCGCCCCCCTCTTATTCTCTCCCCTCCCCAAGATCATGCCAGCTGCTACCTATTTGGAACCTTCTAGTTCCCCCAGAACCTGCTCAACTGCAAGGAATTGCAAGTAATTATCTCCTATCCTCCTCCTAGGTAGCTTGTACTGTCCCCTTACACATGGTAGTAAACTGAGGCTGCTTACCAAAAGTACACACCACTAGAATATTCTGGAGTCACAAAGGGGCTCCAGGTTAGAGACTTTCTGATCCTTTTCCTTGTCTGCCCTATGGGGCAAGCACTTTTATCACAACATTCTTCTCGGACAGAATCAGACGACTTACATAAAATATGCAGCACCAAGAATACAGTAAATGCTCAGTAAAAGTCAGTTGCTTTTCCTACCTCCAAATCTCTGATATCTAGGTGATTTCATATCCTCAGAAAATCCATCCTGCCTTGAGTCTCCCTGTCAATTTGCTTCTCATCCTAGACTGGGAATATTTTAATTTTGTACCCTTTCATCTTTCCTATCCAACCTTCTTCTTATTGGCCCAGGGTCTCCTGGCTTGCAAAATCAACAACCTGTCACGTTGGGTTCAGCATCTGCTTGGCGATAGCACCCACTACCTCTGCTTCCCCTGCTCAGTAGAAAACACATTTGTCCTTGCACTCCAGGCACCTTAAATCTTTAGAGGCTATGTTTATACTAACAATGATAGAACCGTCTTCATTCATTATTATTAATTGTCTCTTACATTTATGAACTTTTTACTACATGTTGGGAACTGTGCAAAGTGCTCTATGTGGCAGATTTATTTAATCTCCCCATTGTCTATCAGAGTTATATGCCATTACCAGTCCTCCTGTTACAGATGAGGAAACTGAGGATGGGATAGGTTCAGTTGACTTGCTCAAGGTCACACAAGTAGAGAGTGGAGGAGTGGGGATTCTTGCTCTGTTGACCGTGAAGCATGTGCTCGTAGCTGGGGTGCTAGTGCCTCCAGGTGCTGATGGGTAAGGAAGGGCAGGGAACTAGCCCAGCTTTACAATTAGTGTATCTGGGTCTGAGTCCCAGTTCTTGGAGGTGTGAGCTGTGTGACATTCTGTAAGTTACTTTATCTCTCTGTGTCTTTCCTATAATAGGAACCCCTGGGTGATGGTGTCCCGTGGACACGTCATGGTCCCGTTGGTCAGATACCCTTGTCCATCTACGTCAGTGCTGTTTGAGTTCCAGTTCTAGAAGCCCAGGCTCTCTGTGTTTGGCTGATGTGATCTCAGGCTGTTCATTTCCCTCTTGTTTTTTAGGTAATGAACCAAAGAGATCATGTCTGAAGTACAAGGAACGGTTGAGTTTTCTGTAGAGCTACATAAATTTTATAATGTGGATCTCTTTCAGAGAGGGTGAGTATGCTTTCACTATTTGTATTTGTTTACATATTTGTTTTGTTTTGTTTTTTCTCTGGCAGATCTTGGTGGTGAAGACAGGTCATAGGAAATTTTGGGTTAATGAGGAAAGAATTTGTATTATTTTTCCTGCCAAGTGGAAAATCCAAACTTTTAGTGCATTTGAAAATAAGCCATAAATTGACAAAGACCAGAAAATGCTAATTTCTCTCATCCTCTGGCACCTCTTCCTACTTGCTCTTTCCATTAAATCTGTCAGTCAGTGTTAAAAGAAAGTGAATTTATTGGAAATGAAGCTTGCCTGGGTAGCTCTGATGAAAAAGGTGTCTGTAGGATCAATATTTCTAGGGGCCATCTCCCCAAACCACATATCATAAAACCCGTACCCAGATCTCTCAAAAACTGAGAATTTACAATGTCTTTTTTAAATACACAATTAAAATATAGCTGCTCCTACTTTTTCAGGATGTACTCTGAATTTGGCATTTTACGTGCATGATCTCACTAAGTCCCACACTGAGATGAAATCACCAGTTCATCTGAGCCCAACACTAAGTAGATTGAGATATGTGAGCTTACATATGGATTTGTAACCATAATTATTAATAATGTACCTCATCTGAACTGTATATTGACCATCAGATATTGACTAAAGCTTGTATGAAATCGTCATCGTTAACAAGACATTTCAAAATGTCACATCCAGAACACAAAGAGAGCCCTGTGCAGGCGGTAAAGGAGGTTGAAAATGAATATGGAAATCATGAATTATTCGATAAGCTTGTGGTCCTCTTCTCTTCTTTCCAGATCTATGTGGTTTGGGGAAGCATCTCGTTTAGCTGCATTCACTGCTAAAGTCTAATGTTGAATTAGTCTGAATTAAAACCAGACCATTGAATCACTGTTCTATGTGTGTGTGTATGTGTGTGTGTGTGTGTATATATATATATATATATATATATATATATATATGTATTTTAACATGCATAATATATTATATATAATTTTTATTATTGTATATTACTGTATATATATTACCACTGTATATATAATATATATGTTATGTATATAATTTTATTACTGTGTATATATATATTATAAAACGTTATGTGTTCCATCAATACATAAAATAATTATTTTTAAAACATGAATTATCACATATCTTATCTCATCTTTTAAAATACCTTTTCTTGTGTTTATAATGCATACTATATACAAGTAGAACTGTACATGTATATGATTTATAAATAAATATACATATATTGGGGTTGCATGCCCAAAAATGTTTTTACTGGTAAACATGCAAATCATTAACCGTTGGAGACCACTGGTCCATCTAGCAGGGCAAGGAGAACTCTCACAACTTTCTTCTAGCTCTTAATGCTACTATTTCATGGTGTCAAGGAGTGTGGAAATCTAGGCACACACTTCGATGTGGATGAGGGCATAACTGTATGATCAAACTTGCTTGAGGGTGGGTTTCATTTTAGCTACATCCATGAACAGGCTAGGGCATCTTTTGGATGAAGGCGATTAGACCTCTCGGGGGTGGAGGGAGTGCTAGGATCTCTAAGGTCCCATCTGCAATAAGACCTTGATGTGAATGGTCCCCAGCTCCCTGGATTCTGCCTGCAGGGAGCTGTGGGCAGGCTGGGCATGATGCCAGCCAGGATTCTGCATCTGCCAGGGGAGTTTCTGACAGGCGTGGTCCCTGATGCTCAAGGGCCAAGGAATTTTCCGCTCTGAATCCTACAGGAGCCATGAGGACGGCGAAATGTAATTACTTTCTTAGCAAGCACTCCGTGGGGATGTGGTAGCTGCAGTCCAGACCTAGTAGGCAAGGTGGGGGCCTGGGTGAAAGAAAGTGGATGATCTCCTGATGTCATTAAAGAGAAGGAAGGTGGGGTTTGGGGAAGCTGGCCCGTTTTGGGGGGCTGTGAGGATATATGATTAAATGTGTGCTCCGTACTGTCCTAGGGATGGTAGAAATCAGAGCTGGGGCTTGCAAAGGAAGGAGAGTGCCCTGCTTTGGATTGCGTTTGACTGTGGTCATCCAAGTTCCACCTGGTTTCTCCAGTTAATGAGTAATGCCTATGGGCCTCTTTTACAAATGTGCCAGCTTATTTACCCCATCTGCCCAGATAGACACCCCTTCTTGATTTGTTGTGAGATGTTGTGTTGGAACCGCTTGGATACAGAACTGAGAATATTGGATGAGGATTTGCCCTGATCAGGGAGTTACTTGCTTACAGCACATTTATATTTGTCAATAGTTTTTCTAGTCCCAGAACGCTTACTGCTTTTTGGTGATGTTTGCTTTGAACAGTCAACTTGCATTTATGCGAAGTCTATGTTGACTGAGGTGAATTCTCAAAGGAAAAGCATCTCTGGAAACCAGTCAAAAGCATCATGAATTGTCACCCCTGTACTTGGCAGTGAGACTCACCCTGATAAAAAGGCAGGGGCAGGGAGGCACTTGGGAGCCTGGCTTTGGAGTCAGACCTGACTTTGAAGCTAAGCTCCGCCGCTTATAAGCTCTGAGAACATGTCCCTTTAAAACCAGTTATCACTCTGAAATGGTGATGACAAAGTCTGTCTCGTGGGGTAATCTGAATGGTTATGGCACTAGTTGCATTAATTAATATATGCAGAGCAGCTAGCATGGAACCTGGTGTCTAGTAGATGCTATCTAAATTGTCACTTCTCTAGTAAATCCTGGCTTCCAATCCGTCCTTAACACTATTAGCGGAGTTATTACCCCAAAGGGTTGCTGAGACCATCTTGTTTCCCTGTTTAAAAATCCTTCTGCTTCTCACTCCTCAGCCCAGCGCTCAGAGACTGAACGGTTTGAACTTAAACTTCCTCTGTCCTACTGTCTGTACTCAGACCATTCTTGACCCTCCTCCCCAATATCTGCCTTGAAAATTCTACCCTCTGCAAGTTCCCGCTCAAATATAACCTCCTCTGCAAACCACTTCTGTATATTGATTGATGTTCGCCTACTGTACTCAGCCCAGTTTTTATGAATCCCTCCTCTCCCTGTTTCTAAAGCGTACCTCATGTGTTTTATTCTGTCATCCACTCACACACGCATGACCGCAGACACTAGTAAGCATACGTTATTGGGTTAGGCTCCAGAAGGATGAAGATGAAAGCTATTCTGCCTTCAAAGTGTTTACCAGCTGATGAGGGAGATAGATACATACATAGCAAATGACCATGGTGTGTGATATGGTCTATAACAAAGACAGGTTCGGGTGCTGTGCTGTGAAACAGAAGCAGGAAGCCAGCCTGTGGGCAGAGTCAGAGAAGATGTCTTGGTAGGAGATAAGCTGTCATTTGAGAGCTGGGCGGGCGTTGGCCGAGCGGAGGACCTGGAAGGGCAGGACCAGAAGGGCTCAGCGGTGTCAGGAAGCAGAGCCAACCTGAAAGACCAAAGTGCAGTGAAGAGTAGGAATGGAGAAGTGGATGGGGGTAAGAGGGTTATAGAATTCATCCCAGCCTATCTTTTACTGGACGTGTGATTATAGAGATACTAATGTCAACTGCCACAAACTTTCTTACATTGCCGCGGGGGGAGGGCTGGGCTGCAAAAGGGAATGATTAGTGATGTCATGCGTGGCTTTATCTTCTTCTCAGCTGGATCCAAGCTCCTTCAGGCTAAGGACTCCATCTTATGTGACTTCATATGGCCAGTGCCCAGCATAGAGCCTGGTGCACCCTGACAGATCAAGAGCAGCTTAGGTACGGGGTCACATGGATCTCCATTAAATGATAGTCATAAAGATAAAACAGTCCCTAATTCCTAGTGTACTATTTAAATCAGTGCTCAGAGTGTGGCCCATGGGCCAGCAACATCACCATTGCCTGGGGGCTGATTAGAGATGCAAGATCTCGGAACCTGTCTCAGATGTGCTGAGTCAGAACCTCTGGTTGTGAAGCTCAGGAAACTATTTTTTTAACATGTTCTCCAGGTGATTCTGGTTGAAAAGCACAGGAAGCACTGTTGAAAAAATTTCTGTGAAAATATCAACCTAGGCTGTGTACTAGAATCATCCAGAGAACTGGAAAATCCACCCTCCAGACAAATTTATTTAAAAATAAAAAAATTCTGGGCTGGGACCCAGGCATCAGCACTTTCTAAAGTTCCCCAGGTAACCCCAAGGTTGAGAATGACTGGATTAGAACTAAGTGCATATACACCAGCCTGTTGTTGATAACCTCTTTATCATTAAGAAAAGGAGACATAAATCTCTTCTTTCATAATACAGTTGTGACATCTCCTCTTCCCCAGTAGGAGACTGGATCTTAACACATGCCTCTGCACATGCCTTCTGCCCAGGAACCTATAGAGATGCCACCCTAACTTTCTAGCATGGGTTCTGGGAGCCAGAAAGCAAAAGGGAAGCCATTATTTCATTTACAATAATTTTCTCAGAAGGAGATGCTTAAGTGAACAATTAATTATAAAACCCATTGCCTGGATACGTGTAAGTCATTAATATATTAATAATTCATACTTGCTTATGAGAGCATGAACCTTCATTTCTAACAGTGTTAGCTGAAAGGGAGCTAACATTTGTCCTTGAAAATGAATTCAGATTTCATTTTCAGTCTTAATTCAGACAAGGCTCTGAATCAAAGTGATTTTCTTTCTGAGTGAAGGTTTTCATTGTTTGATGTTCAGATTCACCTCCTGTCTTTCCTCCACCCCTTCTCTACAAGGTCATTTAGAAGATTTTCCCTACCCAGAGGTTTTAGATGATTTTACGTATATATTCTGTCCTGCCCACAGAATAGTTGCACAAAAAAGAACTATAATCAGTATGATTGTGGAAGATCTTATGTGGAAGGTCCAACGCTCATAGAAATGTTAGGATTGAAATCCCCTTAGAACAGACTCACCTGCCTTGTCTCTACCGGAGTGAAAACGGTTGGCTCCGAAGTCAAGTGATTCCTGAAAGAAAATCCCATCTTTTTTTTTTAACATCTTTATTGGAGTATAATTGCTTTACAATGGTGTGTTAGTTTCTGCTTTATAACAAAGTAAATCAGTTATACATATACATATGTTCCCATATCGCTTCCCTCTTGCATCTCCCTCCTTCCCACCCTCCCTATCCCACCCCTCTAGGTGGTCACAAAGCACAGAGCTGATCTCTCTGTGCTATGCGGTTGCTTCCCACTAGCTATCTATTTTACGTTTGGTAGTGTATATATGTCCATGCCACTCTCTCACTTTGTCACCGCTTACCCTTCACCCTCCCCATATCCTCAAGTCCATTCTCTAGTAGGTCTGTGTCTTTATTCCCATCTTGCCACTAGGTTCTTCATGACCTTTTTTTTTTTTTTTCTTAGATTCCATATATATGTGTTAGCATACTGTATTTGTTTTTCTCTTTCTGACTTACTTCACTCTGTATGACAGACTCTAACTCCATCCACCTCATTACAAATAACTCAATTTTGTTTCTTTTTATGGCTGAGTAATATTCCATTGTATATATGTGCCACATCTTCTTTATCCATTCATCCGATGATGGACACTTAGGTTGCTTCCATGTCCTGGCTATTGTAAATAGAGCTGCAATGAACATTTTGGTACATGACTTTTTTTGAATTATGGTTTTCTCAGGGTATGTGCCCAGTTGTGTTTATGCCCTGACATCCCCACTGTGGCCTGATGCCCAGCGACAGCTAAGCTCCCTGGGAAATTAGCTAACCAGCCCTGATGTACCTTAATAGACTCAGAAATACAATTATCTTTGCTTGCCAGAGAGCAAGCATTGATTTGTCTGGTTCTGTCAGAAACAATCCTTTTCTTCACTTCTCTTATTAAAATATGTTGCGATCCTTTTCATTCATTCCTACCCTTTGAAAGGGAGTGGGGATTATACATGGTTTGATTTGGGATTTTTATCACTTGCAGCCAAGGGTTCCATCTAGCACAAGGAGGGTAGATAGGTTCAATGATCTTTAAGAGTCTTTCTGTGAAATTCCATGATTATTATTTTCATAAAAATTTGATCTCTCTTTCCCCATAAAATGGCATTTTCCCCCCCACGATAAGTTTTTTATTTTAAATATCTGTTTAAGTAACACTGAGGATAAACAAGAATATAATTATTATAAATGTGGCTTGTTTAGTAAAACTGCTATTTAAGAACCAGTAATATACTGACACTAATAAAGGGATTTATGTCCCTCAAATATTTGTCTTAATATGTCCTTCTTTGAAGCAGTTTAACTCTCACCATCTTTAGAAGTCTCCATTCAAATATTTTTACTTTGCTAGGTTTTACTTCTTGGCTACATATTCAGGCATATAGGCCTCTTTGGGAAACATCAGTACTCAAGGTGTGGTGTGTGTGTGTGTGTGTGTGTGTGTGTGTGTGTGTGTGTGTGTCATCAGACCTCAGAAATATGGAACGCTTCACGAATTTGCGTGTCATCCTTGTGCAGGGGCCATGCTATCTTCTCTGTATAGTTCCTGTTTTAGTATATATGCTGCCGAAGCGAGCACTAAAACGGCATTTTTAATAATTATTCCTATGGAGAGTGAACAGACGTCAGTAACCCAAGGGCTTATGTAGATGGACCTTCCGGATTATTTTTCTAGCAAATCCACATTCCTGTTAACAATTACCCTGTCCCATTTTTTTTTTTTTCCTTTTTTTTTCCCTTTGTATCTGTGACTTCATAAGCCTGCTGCTTTAAGCCTTTTATCCTCTTAACCCCTGGCTGAGGACATGCTCAGCAGATCTGTAAAGAAAAGCCCCTTCCAGGGGGCTGAGAGTTGGCCTGCAGAGATTAAAATGTCTCTGGTGAGCTCAGAACCACCCACAGGGCCTAATAACCTCCTGGAGGAATAAAGGCGGAACAGAAAGCCGCTGAATAGTGTGGTCCTTTCTGGTTTCGTGCTCACAGTGGTCCTCGCTCAGGCCTCTCAAGGAGAACGACAGGGCACGTGGTCATGGACATGGTGTAGAGGGAAGAGCAGAGACCCAGATCTGGTCTAAGAGACAGAGACCTTGGATCTATTTCCACGTCTTCTGCAACTAGCCGGGTACCCGTGGGCGAGTTACTTTCTCGGTTTCCTTACTTGTTTTGCAGGATCTCTATTAGAAGTCATGAGGTGATATTTGTAAAGCTTCCAGTTAGAGAGCCAGGCCTGGCGGTGCTGCCAAAGTGGGCTAAGCCCTCTCTGGCCTTTCTGTCCCATCGATTACAACGCAAACTCTGCACCAGATGGTCCTCAGCTGGTCAGTGCCAGGGCTGGAGCAGACCACTGGCCTGGTCGTACTCTGGACTGGGTGATCCGTTTTATATTTTAAGCAGTTATTTAGATTCATCACTACTAATCTCCCAGGAAGAGGTCTCCTTGCCAGTGGGAAACCTAATGGACTCCATGCTGATTTGTATTGGCCTCAATGGGGGAAATTCTGCTTTCTGTTCTTTATCTCATTTTTGGAATCTGTAAAGTGAAAATGCCACAGTTCTTTTCTTCTGCCTTTATTGAGATGTAATTGACATATAATATTGTGTAAGTTTAAGGTGTATGTGTGATGATTTCATATGTGTATATATTGTGAAAGGATTACAATACGGTTAGTTCAGACATCCCTCAGCTCAGATAGTTACCATTTTGTGTGTGTGTGTGTGTGTGTGTGAGATCATTTAAGATCTACTCTCTTACTAGCTTTCCAATACACAGTACATATCTAAAGAAATAATAGCTTTAGGGAAACTCGTGAGATACTATAGTCAATAGAGGTATACTGAACTATAGGATGTTTCTTTTCTAGAAGGGTCTTTGAGTGGATCTTGGGTCAGAGTAGAAGATATAAGAGAGTGAAGTCCTTAACTGCTCTGGTTTCATTCCCAACTGTTGTCAAATGTTGCTCAAAAGCAATTTTAAATGCATTTCATCATTTTCTGATTTTAAACTTTCAATAGCTGTCATACAGAGTGAAGTCAGAAAGAGAAAAACAAATATCGTATATTAATGCATATGTGGAATCTGAAAAAATTGGTATAGATGATCTTATTTACAAAGCAGAAATAGAGACACAGACATAGAGAACAAATGTATGAACTGGGAGATTGGGATTGACATATATACACTATTGATGCTAATGTATAAAATAGATAACTAATGAAAACCTACAGTATAGCACAGGGAACTCTACTCAGTGCTCTGTGGTGACCTAAATGGGAAGGAAATCCAAAAAATAGGGAATATATGTATATGTGTAGCTGATTCACTTTGCTGTACAGTAGAAACTAACACAACATTGTAAAGCAACTATACTCCAATAAAAATTAAAAAAATAAACTTTTAATAGCACACACATATAGTTTTGCCTAGTGAAAGAATTATGGTGACATTTTCATCCTTGTGCTTTTCCTTATTTTTCACAACATACATATCACTTTTGTAATCAGAACCCCCCCCCCCTCTATATTTCTACCTGTATCTCTCTTTCTCTCCTTTTACACTAGGTAGACAGTATTTCATATGCACATGTGTTTTGCTTTACAAAAATGTAATATATTAGTTTGTTCTCTATTTTCTCTTTCCAGGTTGTGAACATTTTTCATCACCCTCTATGTCCCTTTAAAACATGCTTAATAGCTGCAAAGAGTTCCATCATAGGACTCCATCATAATTTATTTAACCAGTGCTCAACTTGGGGACATTTTGCTTCTTTTATTTTTTTTACATATTAAAATGCATTTCATTATTTACAGTTGTCATGACATTTTTGTTCTTGAATGATTAGGAAACACTTCACTCTTGATAATATAGACAGGACACCCTGAAAATGAAGGACTTCTCCCACGTGTCTTCCTTCTAAGCCCCTGGTGATGTTGATGAAGATGAACACTCACCAAGCTCTTTTATCATCCAACAGGGTGAGGGAGGAAATGATCGTCACCCTAACTGTCCTCGTTTAATCTCAAATCTCTGTTCCATCTCGCCTTAGACTTCTGCAGAAGGCATTTTACAAAGCTCAGAGGAATTAAACACTGATTAAGAATCTTCGTGGCATCAGGCAGGGAATCTCCACCTTTTGAGTAGAGGAGCATTTGTGAACAGTGGGAATCTAAAAATCTCCCACGTCACTGATGTCTGGGTCTCCATGGCCTCACAGATCCCAGGAATTGGCACTCAGGTCACTGCAAGTTACTTTTTGGGAAAAGAAAAGACATGCGTGGAAGGCTGGTTCTTTGCTGCTCTTCCTAAAAATAGGCAGAACTTTGATTTCATCGGCATGCTGTGCTCCCAGAAAGGGTGAAATTCTATGCTCTCTCTGAAAAAAATCTCTTTAGTGTCATTGCATGAAACTTTTATGTCTCAACCCACTAGAATCAACCAGAATTTATTTGGAGTAGAAAATTATAAAATTCTCTATTATTACAAATAGCCTCACATAACCCCACAATTCTACAAGGGATGTAGTATTATCCCTACATCATAGAGGAAGCAGAGCCTGACATGGGTTCCACATCTGGCTCAGTTTTGCACATTGTGCAGGTGGCCAGGTGGGGGGTTTCTTGTGGGGATGCCTACACCCCAGATTCCACGCATTTGCTTTCTACTTCACGAGGCACGTTTTGTTTGGCTTGGGCAGACAGGGGTGTTCAGATGTTACGATGACTGCCCTTACCTTCAACTTAGTTAAACGCTTGCACTTCTGCAAACAACACAACTACAGAGCACGACTTTCCCTCCTGCTCACACTTCCTTTCCTGGCTGTCTGGCACCTATCTGGATGTTTTCCTTGAATAATCAGGGGATGATGTACTGGGAATTGAATCCTTCCAGCCAAAGACTGACAGACCCCGGAGGCATTTGCTTAACCAAATCTATTCACACTTCTTTGACAAAAGATCTTTCCATAAATAGAATCCTCGGAGAAGATCTCTTGCCGCCCCCCCTTTTTCTACCCATTAAAGCTTTCTCTACTGTCATCTTTCTCAAGAAGGAATATGTAGCATCCCTCCCATGCAACTCTTGTGCAAATCGCCCCTTGTAAAACAGACCCAGGGTCGTCTCTTGTTCTTTTATTTATTTCCTCATTAATTTACCCATTCTGGAGACTTTGAGCTCTTGCTCTTGTCGGGTCTGTCCTAGGAATTCTGGGCAGAACATTGAGAAAGAGCCATGAACTCAGGTTGTTTCCAACGTGCCATGGGAGAAAGAGATGTAAGTCAATAAAGTGATGTCAGAAATGAAACAATAAAGCACGGACAAGGTACTAAGGTGCTGAGGGAGGACAGAGATGCCGTCCCCTCAGGAGGCATCACGACAGGTTACCCAGAAGTCGGGGGTTCTACTAGTCAGGTGAAGGCTGGAGGGGAATCTCAGTCATTGAGAACAGCATGTGCAAAGGCCTGGGGGTGATAAAGATCATGGCATCCGTGGGAAATGCCACACTGCTCAGGAGTGCTCCCTAGAGGTGGTGTTTTTGATGGAGTGGGAGAGGCGGGATTGCACCTTGTCGATCAAGGAGGGCTAAGAAACCATTTAAGGGAATTTCTTGACGATTTGTGTTGTAAAAATGATGCTTTGGAAGCAAAGAGGATGGCAAGTGGGGTGGGGAAAAATAATGACAGTGGTGAGGACAGCTCAGACGGAGAACAGTTGAAAAATCTTGAAGCAGTGGAATGGGAAGAATTGGTGCTTTAATGTAATGTTACGGGGGAGAGAAGTCATAGTGATAGTCAGTTGCCCTCTTGGGTGAATTAGTACATAAAGTCGAGGAGGAGGAGGACCAGGCAGCCAGAGATGATGTGAGTCTAGAGGTCCGGAGGCGATGGGGTATCTGAGTCCAGAGACCAGGTAGGAATCAGGGCTGGGATTCGTCTGCTCATGGGCATAATTGAGCCTGGATGAAATCATTCAGTGACTTGTGACACTTTGTGAGCTCAGACTGTGTGCCAGGACCTTTACTATATCAGCTCACTTGATGCTATTGACAGCCCTATGAGCTAGGTATCATTACGTTCATTTTACAGATGGGTAAACTGAAGCTCCAGGACGCCTGGCTATCCCAGGGCAGAGTCAAGGTTTGAATTCATGGCTGTTTGCCTCCAAAGCCGGTGTTATCAACACTGTTTTTTATTCTGTTGGCGAGACCAGACTCCAAGAGAAAAATCACAATTTAAGCACAATTGAAGGCGGAGAGACAGGCAAAAGTGTTGGGAAGGTGCCAGAAGCATCGGAAGAGAAAGGAAATCACAGTAAGAGAAGAGATGGGAGAGCCTGAAGGGGGAACATCCCCAGGGTCAGATGTTGCAGACGGATCAAAGAGTAGGAGGACCCAAAAGGATCTTGGATTTGGCCTCGGGTGGGCACTTTGTCAGAGCTGTTTGTGTGTATGGTGAGAGCCTGGTATGCAAGTTTGGATGTGAATTGGTCCCGCAGAGGGAAACCTCCCAGATGCTGGGGAGAGCTGACACATAAAGAGGGTTTGCTATCCAATGTGATCAAGCCGACGTTGAGCTGATGGGCACAGTTGTCCGCCACTTGATGGCCTCTCAGAGCTGATGCTTCTGGGGTGGGGGAGGGATACAGAGAAGGGTCCTGGTGGGGGGCAGGGGGCGGGGGGGGGGAGGAGATGGAAATGCAGACCAAGGCGTTTGAACTTTCTCCTCTAAGGATGTTACAGGAGGGGTGAGTATGAAATGTTTTAAGTGGGGGAGGATCACATTTGGGTTAGAACACCCTTTGGCTTAAGCATGGAGAATGCAGGCACTGCCTGACAGGTAGGTGGCACTCACACATTTGAATTCCTAGTCGTTGGGTGAGGTTACTTATCTGAACCAGGTCCTGATGATGAAGGAGACATTTACTGAGCAGTGTGACAAACACGTTTCTCATCACACTCCAGATCCTATCGATCGGTAGTTTCTGAGGTTTGTATAAAGCTCAAATCCCACCACTGATTTCTCTCTTCAGATGACTTAGTGAGCTCCGGACCCATAAGAAACAGTAATGAAATGGAACCAATGTCCTTTATTTGTAGCTGGGAAAGTTCCTAATACTCTCACAGAGCAGGGTATTGAAAAAACAGATTGAGCAATAAGGATTAGGCATAGGCATAGATGCCAAAATGGGATTTCTTCCGGTCTCTGTCTGCCCCAACTGAGATAAATCTTTAGACTCAAGTGTTTAGAGACAGGGGAGGGAGAGGGAAGGAGAGAAGATGAATGGATACCTTGGGTCCAGGAGGGGCACAGGATTTATAGACTGAGCTGTACTTACTGAATACAAAGAATAAATGGCAGATAGAAGACTGTGCATGGCTCTTGATATTTATTGTTTATTATTAAAATACATTCCTTTCAGTATTTCAGTTTTTAACCAGTCAATTTGGCAGTGCTTTTCTACACTCACTTCCTGGGTCACCCGGTCCCATGGATTTAAATACCACCTATGAGCCACTGGCTTCCCAGTTTATGTCATCAGTTTCTCCTCTCTTCCATACTTCAGACTTGTCCAGTAGGTGTTCTCCATCCACTGTCATCTTGCTGTCTAAAAGCCATCTTAAGCTTGATCTATCCGGACCAAAAACCTGATCTCCTGCCCTCCCAAACCTCTTCCATCAAACAACCCCATCTCAGTCAACTCCATCCTTCTAGGTGTTGAAGCCAACATCTTAGAGCAATTCGTGACTTCTTTCTCCCTCATACCTCGTGTCCACTTCATCCAGAAATCTTATTGGCTCTATCTTCCAAGTTTATGCAGAATATGACATTTCTCACCTCTGTTGCTAATATGCTGGTTCTAGCCACCATCATGTCTGTCCCATCTGGATTTGCACAGTAATCTTCCCCATCTGATGCCCCTGATGCTACCCTTGCTCATCTGTAGTCCTCTTACAACACAGAAGCCAGATGGTCCTTGCAAAGCATAAGTCAGACTGTGATGCTCCTCTGTTCCAACCCTCTGTTCTCCAGTTTACTACGAATAAAGCCAGAATGACTTACTCTTTCCCTCATTGGCTCACCTCCTGCCGTAAGAGTCTCTCTCTTTGTTTTTTTTAATTAATTAATTTTTTATTTAGTTTTGGCTGCGTTGGGTCTTCGTTGCTGCATGCGGGCTTTCTCTAGTTGCGGCGAGCGGGGGCTACTCTTCGTTGCGGTGCGCGGGCTTCTCATTGCGGTGACTTCTCTTGTTGCGGAGCACGGGCTCTAGGCACGTGGGCTTCAGTAGTTGTGGCATGTGGACTCAGTAGTTGTGGCTTGCAGGCTCTAGAGCACAGGCTCAGTAGTTATGGCGCACGGGCTTAGTTGCTCTGCAGCATGTGGGATCTTTCTGGACCAGGGCTCGAACCTGTGTCCCCTGCATTGGCAGGTGGATTCTTAGCTACTGTGCCACCAGGGAAGCCCTCATAATAGCCTCTTTGTAGTTTCTTGATAATGTCGGGCATGGAACCTTTGCACTGGCTGTTCCCATTTCATGGAATGCTCTCCCATCAACTCTTTCAAGTTTACTTACTATATAAATAAGGATACTGGGTGCAGAGAAAGGGTACTTTGCCTTGCAGTAGTTAGGCAGCTGGGCAGTGGAAGAATCCGCTCAGGATCTCAGATTTCCTGATTCCTAATCAAGACCTTTTTTCTCACAATCAAAAAAAAAAAAAAATCCCAAAGTGTGTTCCGTGGAACCTTAGTCCCTAGTGGCAGCCGGCCATAGTCCTCTCTTGGGATTTTCCTTGCAACAATATTTCTTTACTCATCATATCACAGATCTGTGCACACGTGCACACACGCACAAGTATGTGTGTGTGTGCAGGTGTGCACACACGTGGAGTGGGCTGTGTGATACTAGTGTTCTAAAGAATATCCCTTGGAGATTGCCCTTTCCCCCATGCTGTCATCCATTCATCAAAAGGGTAGATTTGCAAAATTGTCCAAAGTTGGAGTTAATTGGTGCGGGGGAATGGTGCATTGCTTTGTGTCCTTTTTGTCTGGAAGCCTTCTTCTGAATAATACGGAAATATGAATGTTGATGTAGGTGAAGGAAACAGGTAACATTTATTACCATCTGTTTGTAATAAGAACTTCATGTGGGATTTCTAGTTTATGTCTTTGAGATATCATGTGAATGAGTAAACTTCTTAGATGAGGCCGCAGGGAGATTCAGAGGGATTTGCTCGGTGGCTGGGATTTGGGCTCTGGTGTCAGAGTGTCTGAGTCTGGCTCCCGGCCCCAAGCCCTCAGAGCAATATGGTCCTGGACAAATGACTTCATCTCTCCACATCTGAAAAACAGATAATGATAGTATCTGCCTCCTATGGTTTTTGTGAACAAAAAATTACATGTGTGTGTATTGTTCTCGATGATTTTGAGCTATCTAATTATTATTTATCATCATCATCATTATGGTTATTACACAGTTTGCCTGAGGGAACCCTACTGCTGGTGAGTGTCAATCCAGGATTTAAGCCTGCCTCTGGCTCACTGCGAAGCTGATATAGTCTTGTACGTGCCCTGCATTGCTGGCTCCACTTTGCTTATCTCAGCCTGAAGAAGGGGCCACAAAACTACCTCTCTTGAGAATTTGTCCATTTGTCTATCATCATAACCATCCTTTCATTCCCCCATTCATTCTTCCTCTCATCATGCATATATCAAATAGGTAAAAGGTGGCCCAACCTATGTAAATACTGGGGAATTAAACAAACAAACAGAAAAAGAAACAAAAAAATGAATCAACCTGAGTTTAGTCTTTGAGGTATCCTAGGGACTGAACTAGGCATTTTATCTCCATCATTTCATCTAATTATCCTGGAGAAGCAGATATTATATTTCCCATTTTACACATGGGCAAACAGCCTTTGACAAACAATAAAACAAAATAACTGAAGCCATGTAGGCTGCTAATGGTTCCATTCCAAGTCCGTCTCACTTCCAATCCCATGCTCTTTCTCAGAAGCTACTCTGCTTCCCTTCCACAACCCACATCCAGACCCCTACCTCCAAACATCTTCCTGGGGACTCAAGAAATGAGAAAACTCAGAGGTACACCACTCATTCTGTTGGCAGTAATTTCACAAGTTTCATTAGTCCAGACCTTGAGAAGGACCTGCCCAGCTCAAACATCTTGACTTGCATTGTCCTGTCCTGGTGCCAGAGGGAAGCTGGGTGTTGCTGTCTCCTCTCTGCTTTGGTCAGACCTCAGGGACTTTGAATTCCACTGCATGTATCAAATCCAGGACACCTGGAAGCGTGTTGACAAACCTGAGTACCCTAAGCCTGCAAATGAAGCCCCATCTCTACCCAACAAGGAGTAATTGAACGAATTAGAAAGGATTCAGAATTGTGTGATCACCATTTAGCGATCACTAATGGCCTCCCAGAAAAATGAATTAGATTCATCATTAGTTTCTTCAAAGGCCAGAACTAAGACCCTGGGAGTGAAAGGAAGAATTTTGAGTACTTGATGTCAGGAAATGTTTTCTAATGGAAAGGTCTTCAAAGGGCAGGGCTGCTTTGAGCATCATGGGTGTCCTGCCTCTGAAGAAGATGGGGTCAAGATGGTTGAGATTCTTGGAAAGCTACGTATTTGGTGAGAAGAAGGTGATGATGTATTCGATCAGAAATCTTCGAACGTTTTAAAAAACCTTTGGCTTCCTTTCCTCAGAGTGAATCTTCAAAGGAAAGCCTGATATATAAAAGGAAAAAGTGGAACTGGTTTGGTTGACATTTCACGGGGTGCAACCTCCGAGGCTGCTCGTCAGAACATGGGGACATCATTGCATCTACTTGAAAACCTTTGGGAAAACAACAGTAAAGGTAGTAACCACTGTATTGGCTAACATTTATTAAACACCGAACCTGGAACTCTTCTAGGCTTTGTATTTATTACCTCATTCATTTCTTCAAACAATCCCATGAAGTCAGGGCTAGGATTCTGTCACTATCATGTAGGTGAAAGAACGGAGGGTCACACAGGTGATGGGCCTCATCTGAGTTGACACTGCTGGGCTCAGGCAGAGCCGGGCTGTATGTTATGACATAGATTGGAGGGTCTCTAAGGTCATGCCAATTCTTACTAGTCTGTGATTCTCCCAGGACTGGTGTGTCTGCGTCAGGTCCCGACTAGCCAACCCCTGGAGACATGTAAGCAGAGCAGATGGTGGGTTGAGGGCTGCTACCTGGATTATCTAAAAAGCAATTAAAAAATCTCAGGAGACTGCAAGACGGCTGTTCACTGGAGAAGCAGCAGGCTGTCCCTTTCTGCGGGTGCAGTGCTAACTGGGTACCATTCCTTTTTGGCTATTCTTTCTTGGAATCTTTGTGAAGCCTGGGTTTCCGTGCACGATGCACCAGCAGAGAGGACCTGTAGGACTTTTAAGCCTCAGTGTGATAGTTCCTGATGTGGCTGCAAAGGATTCAAGACTTCCTATAAGCATTGTCACCCCTTTTGTCTTCTGACTTTGACAGCGAATCGTGGGCTTGTGGTTCGTTGATGCCACAGGAGGTGATGCTTTGTGTTTTGAAAAGCTGAGGTCTACTTCCACTCTTTTGTCTAGAAAGCACCTGGGAGGACAAGGACATGGCAATTAGCAGGGTCTTGTTCTGAAAACTTCCATCTCCCCAGCAAGCAGCCAGCTCCTCTTGGAGAAGACATCTTCCTACTGCAGACCTGTCATCACCACGCTTCACTTATTCTTTCTTTTGCTCATTTATGTATTCACTCATCAACACCTATGTGCCAGTCATGGTGCTAGACACTAGGGACCCAGCAGTGATGAACACGAGACCTTTCCCTTGAGCTGCTAACTCCTCGTGGTAGAAACAGACACACATTATTGGGCAGTGTGATTGTGATGAGCGTTTGTGAGCTCCTGCTACATGCCGGGCCCTCTGCTGAGCTCTTTGCATGATCTTACTTAATCTGCACAGAAACTGAGGCAAGTCCAATCCGCACCCACCTTCTAAAATGGGGAAACTGAGGCCGTAGAAGTTGTGCAAAGCAATATGGGAAGTCTTTAGTGGCAGAATCTGGTTTGCCCTTGGAGAATTCAGGAAAGACTGAGAGTCAAGGATTGGGGTCTTGCTCCTTTTGAGGTGTCAGATGTTTTAGTTGATCATTGGGTAGTTTGGGGCAGGGAGGGGCTTGAGATAAAGCTGGACAGGAAGCTGGGTTAATATCACCAAGTTCTCCAAAGGGGTTTGCATCGATATATAGGGGCCACCACATTGTTCAACCAAGAATTCTCTTGTGATTCTGGCAGCTAACTTGCCTCCCAGCCACTGTGTGCATTAGGGATTAGCCAGGATTTTGTATGTTCTGTTGCCTCCAAGCTTTGCATTTGCCCCTACGACTGCTAGGAGTATCCTTTTTGTCTGCAGTGTTCTCCCTGCTATGTCCTGCTCAGGTTTTTTGTCTCTTCTAAGATATCACCTATCTCAGGGGACTTTCCTATGGCTTTTCCTGGTCAGGCGGCTCCTCCAGGCTGTCCTTTGTCCCAGCACTGGCGCTGGCCACCTCTCCGTGACCTCCGAGGGCCTGACATCCGGGTTCCATCCATTCCTGGTTCCCAGGCTTGTCTCTTAGGGCTGGCACAGAGTGGAGCTCAATGAAAGCTTGTTGAGAGATAAGACGATTTGGGTTGAAATATTTGGACCCTGCCCACCTATGTATTGAACAATAAAACAGTATTTATTGAGGGTCGACTGTGCAGCTGACACAGTTCTGGATGCCATGTTCATGGTTCTGACCTGAGCAAAACAGTCCCTGCTCTCACGGAACATTGGTCCAGTGGGCGAGACAGTCATTACTTCTAAACTCCCTTTTCCAAGTAGCCAGTTCGGTATGAAATACGTGCTATGATGTAAAGTGCAGGTGGCCATAGGAAATATGACAGGAGTATGCCTCATTTAGAATGAGGGCTCAGGAGAGATGTCTTGGAGGAAGGAACATTTAAAAGGAGACTTGAAAGTTAATTAAAAAATAGCTAAGTTTGAGTGGGAGGAAAGAGGCTGAACCAAGGGCAGGCATGAGGCCCCAGGAAGGAACAGCTTAGTCCAGAGAATGAAGTAAGGCCACTGCGGCTGCTGGAAGGTGAACTCATACCAGATTCTTCCAAAAAATAAATATATGTGTATATATGTGTATATATATATATATATATATAATTATTAATCATCTCTGTCCTTGATAAAGTCTTGAATGAATAGAGAATTTATTCCATTGCAGTATTAGATTGTGTAGCGGCAACACTGTTTCGTCAACAGAAGAAGCTAAAGGGCTATGTGTAAGTTTTTGTTACTATGTACCACCTCTGTTGTTCTTCTAAAGCAAGTATTCATGTATCAGTGCTTAAACCATATTCTCTCTGTGTTTGATTTTAAAATACAGATGTGAATTATATATTTTTAAAAACGTACCAGATTCTGCATGACCTCGTTGCGCCATTGAGGACCTTCCATTGTATCCCATTGGGCACCTGCCTTTGAGAAGGGAGGCAGCCGCACACAATCGAACCTCAGAGTCATTCTTGACATTGCTTATGCCTCAGGCAATGCTTTTGACTTCCGTTCACGAGATACCCCAGACCCAACCCAAGCCTCTGACATCTCTCTCTGGATGCTTTCACTGCCTCTACGTAGTCTCTGCTTCCTCCCTGTACCCACTCTTCCCTCTGTTGTCCACACAGCAGCCCGAGGGTCCTTTTAAGACCGAAGCCATGCCACTCTTTCACTTCGTCCCAGCTTACCCTTCCCCCTCCCCGTGTCCTCTTTATTCTGCGTCTTTATTCCTGTCCTGCCCCTAGGTTCTTCAGAACCTTTTTTTTTTTTTTAAGATTCCATATATATGTGTTAGCATAGCACAGGGAGACCAGCTTGGTGCTTTGTGACCACCTAGAGGGATGGGATAGGGAGGGTGGGAGGGAGATGCAAGAGGGAGGAGGTATGGGGATATATGTATATGTATAGCTAATTCACTTTGTTATGAAGCAGAAACTAACATGCCATTGTGAAGCAATTATACTCCAATAAAGATGTTAAAAAATAAATAAAGATGGTGATTACCTGCTTATCAAAAAAAAGACCTAAGCCAGGGAGTGTCACTTCTCTGCCTAAAACTAGTGACTTGACGCCCCATTTCCCTCAGGGCAGCAGCCCAAGTCCTCATGATGGCCTATGAGGCCCTTCCTGACACTCCGGCCACCTGCCTGTTCCTCCAACATCCTCCCCCCCAACCTGGGGCCTTTGGGACATCTTCCTCCATCTGGAACGTTCTTCCCTAGTACGTCCGCAAAGCACAACCTCTCACCTCCATTAAGTCTTTGTTCTTGTCACCTTCTCTCATCACACTTGAACTCTGCAGCTTCTGCCAATCGGACCCTCTTTTCCCTCTTCATCTTTCAACATACCATGGACATGACTTGTTTGCCGTGTTTTTATTTATTTGATCCTCTTGCTGAAATGTAAGCTGCACAGATTCAGGGATCTTTATCTGTTCCTTTCACTGATGAATCTCAGTGCTCAGGATACTCCCTAACAGTGAGTACATTCTTTGACTATTCTTCATGGTGCAAACTTTTAAAGGAAAAAAAAAAAAATGCAGGCACACCTTACAAGAATCAGTGCAGGTCATTGCAGCGTGGAACTTAAGGAAGAAAAGGTTACTGGTCTATGAACATAAAGACGTCATTGCAGTTGCTTCTGAATCTCTTGCCTGCATGTTTGCGAGAATTCGTGGTGTGTGCACCCATGTTTGTGAGCATGTATGGTTTTAGTCATGCATGTTTCCGTGTGCACATGCCTGTGGTCACGTGTGCTTACATTAGTGGGCATGCATGGGCACACGCACGTCTGTGGCGTGCATCGTTGTGGGCATGCGTGGGTGCATGTGTGCATGTTTGTGGGCACATGTGTGCACTTGTTTAAACAAATGCACTAGCAGACATACCTGAACCCTGTCATGCAGAACTGGGGACTCTGGGCTTTGGGGGAGGGACCCTGGTTCTGTCATTTCTCATGTCCTTCCCCGGAGTCATTCTTTAATGATCCACCTCACTGTGCTAAAAGTGAAGTCTCTGCTGAGTATCATGGTCTCCTGCTCAGCCGCCCTCTCAGACATCTTCTCCTCTCCCAGGGGTTTGCGTGGCCGAGTTCTAAGAACAGTGTGATTACCAACGGCCCTTTAAAGTCACCTGGAGGACTCTTTGGCACAAACACAGTTTAAAGCACCTTCCTCCTTCTCGGATCTGGAAGGAGGGCGGTGCCTTTTGGGACTTTGCAGCTGGCTGCACTCACTCAGAGGTCAAAGCAGGGATGAACGGTCCTGCTGCCCGGGAGAGGAGGAGCTGCTGGGACGGGTCCTTCATCCCTCGGTGGCTGCAGACGAGACACTTCAATCCTCTGGCTCTCCGTTTCCCCGTCTGTCACTCATGTCTGGACCCGCACGCTGTGGGTCTGGAATTGAATCCTGGCTCTGCCTCTCCCCAGCTGGAGAGAGAGCTGGTGTCATGTCTCTGAGCTCAGTGTGTATTCTGTGTATCATAAGAAGAGGCAACTCATGGTGTTCTTGTAGAATCATATAGGTGAAGACACGTGGAGATCTTAGCACCATGCTTGGCACATTGCAGGCCTTCCCAGTGGTAATCAAGGACAGAGTTAAGTGACAGGCAAAGTGCTTTTCACATCTGCTGGCTTGAGAATACCAAGAACGTCTTAAATAACTTTGTAGCCCCTGCATGTTAAACAGCATATAGTGTACAGTATTTGTTAAAGGTTCACTATAAAACATAATAAGAGGGTGCATAATTAGCACCTTCCCTTTTTCTTCCTTGGGGAGGTTATGTCCTCCCTGCTGAGGGAGGGCTTGAATGACGGACTAAGACATTTATGTTTATGCTTTAGGGGCAGGAAGGGGGCAATGGCAGGAGACATGGGCCCAATTATGTCTGAGGGCAGACATCTTCAGAAGGTTATTGAAGTGGCCAAATCTTCATTCACTCATTCAATTTATCAAACGCCGTTTTCTCCCATTTAAAAAAATCGTGGTAAACACACATTACAAAAATGTACCTTTTAACCATTTTTTAAGTATATGGTTCTGTGGCTGTAAGTACGTTCACATTGTTGTGTGCCCATCACCACCATCCATCTCCAGAACTATCTCATCTTATATGTATTATCTGCATATATCTATATTTGTATACAGATATATATATACACATACATGCACACACACTGATGGAAGCATTTTAAAGAAGAATAAGATTATATTGTACACAATGAACACCTTTTTTTTCTGACTGTTTACTCGCAGTTGAATGGATGAATATTTTCTGAGGGGCTCTACAGTCAAAGGCTGAGGGACATGAAAATGCAAAAGTATTGCCAGAGCAATATCGCCAGAATGAGTTGGAGGTCAGGATCAAGAACTCGGTGGGTTCAGGACTGAGTCACTCACTCATCCCCCCAAATGAAGAAGTCAGAGAAATAGGCTGTAGAAATCAATAAGGCACATGTTCTTCTAGCAAGGAGCTCACGGTCTGGGTCTTGGGTTAAGCAGGGACAATCCAAGTATCATCCTTTCCTAATCGGTGCTTTGAGGGACTGCTGGGTGCCAGGCCTGAACGGGAGGGAGCAGGATATTCTTGCCCCTCACAGGGCATGGCCTCACCAGGGAAGGTCCACCTGGAGAGCCAGCATTGGAGACGCAGTGCCACCAGCCCACCCTCTGGAGCCCCAGGCACACAGAGAGCAGGGGATGGGTGATGGACGGTACCCTACTCTGCAGGTGTCAGGGGCAGGGACGGGGAGCCTTTGAGTTGAGTCCTGACAAATGAGGACAGTTGGAGGTGTTTGAGGCTGTCATCCCAAGGAAGGGGAGTGACACCTGCAAAGGTGTGGATGTGTGGAAGAGTAGGAGGCATTCACAACAGCACATTATACCAGGAGCAGAGGCCGATGATGTCAGGATAGAGACCAGACTTGTGGTTGCCAAGGGGGAGGGGGGGTGGGTGAGGGATGGGTTGGGAGTTTGGGATTCGCAGATGCAAACTATTATATGTAGGATGGCTAAACAACAAGGTCCTACTGTAGAGCACAGGGAACTATATTCAGTATCCTGGGATAAACCATAGTGGAAAAGAATATGAAAAAGTATGTATATGGATGGATAACTGAATCACTTTGATGTATAGCAGAAATTAACACAACATGGTAGATCAACTATACTTCAATAAAATAAATGTTAAAAAAGATGATAAGAGAGAAGAAGAGACATCTGATGCAGAATAAGGAGTCAGAACTTGGTAAAGGGCAGATCCTGCGCAGAGGAATCTGGTCTCAGGTTTAGCTGTCCCAGGCAGGGGTTGGAATTGTCTTTCTTCCACGAACTGGTTTTGAGGCTAATTCCAGAAGGTCCCTGACTATGGGATGTTCCCTTATCTCTCCATGGGTCACTGAGCCCTTTGAGATATCCTGTGATTCAGTAACATTCTGCAATGTTATTTTTTTCTCAAAGTGTTTTTAAGGTTTGTTGAAGGACTGTCATTCTAAAATATATATATATATAATACATATATTTTATATATATATAATATATTTTATTTATATATATATATTTTTTTATTTATATATTTATATATATATTTCTTTCCAAACCCCAACTGTAGAGTTTTCTCTTATGGAGGATTGGGAGGTAAGAGTGTCACCACTCACGCTGTTTTATTCGAGGGCATCTCCCTTCCACCGTCTTCCTAAAGAAACATCACACAGATGTCCAGAGAGCACTGCCAGCCCTGTTGTTTTGGGCGGCTCAGCAACTTTTAAGGCTTCTCATTTCTCCTCTGGTGTATTAGGAGTCCAGTTAAATCGCTTTGGAGTCCAGTGGGCTCCTGACTCCTGCGCGGGGGGACTGTACTCAGTGTTCACTCTTGTCTCCTCGCGGCCGCCGTAACGGAAGGCCACACACACCTTCACCCCAGGTCTTCACGTGTCCAGGTTCATGGCATCACAGCCCTGCCGTTGCCTGGACTCAGGCAGGACAGAGTGGTAGAGAGGATGAATGCGCTCTCTGCAGCCAGATCTGGGTCCAAATCCCAGGTCTACCATGTCACCAGGTGGGCTGGTTTTACCTTGACCTTCAGGTTCATCTCCTGTAAACTGGGTACCTCAACAGTATGACTGCCAAGGTTGAATGGTGTAATTTCTGTGACAGCATCCATCCCGGCGCCCGGCGCCTGTAAGTGCTCTCTGACACCTCTCCATCAACCCTTGCTACTGCAGCACACCCCCTCACCACTCCTCTGCAGCACATGTGACAACATGATCTGAACTGGCCAGGCTCACTTACCCTCCATGCCTTTGCTGGTCTCTTTACCTGGGATGAGAGGTAGATCACCCTCCTTTTTTGTCATCTGCTGGTTTCTTTCTGAACTCCTTCTTTCCTTTAAAACTGAGTTCAGATATCCCTGATTCCTTGAGAGGCAGGTTAAAGAAACAGATTGCAGCAAATGTTAACATATTTTTTTTGCAGCCCTGAGAGTGTCAGTATCATTCTAATGCTGGAAGCAGAGAGAATTCTGGGCCATCAAGATTGGCTCACGGAGAAGCAGGTGTCCTCATGGGTCTTCCCACTCAGGCTCTGCAGAAATACGAATGTCCTTTATCCTTGCAGACCAAAGGGGTCACTCTTGGACTAAAGTAGGGGGACATCTGGGCTGCCGGGATGTGGCACCCCAAGCCTTGGACTTAGAGCCAGGCAGCCCAAGTGCAAATCCAAGCTTGGATCCCTCCCACTGAGAATCTCATCAATCAGAAGACCGAGATGACGCTCGTTAGTTGCACCTATCCTTTGCTCTTTTTCTTGCCAATAAGCAGAGACATCGCTCACAGCCCCACCTGGAAATTGCAGGATTGTGTAGAGCACTGCAAAAGGATCCTCCAGCAGACTGGAACAGGGATTTAGTTCTGGCTTTCAGACTTCAGGTCAGTCTCCTCACTGTGAACATCTAGACAGAAAGATCTGGAGACATTAGGTGACTTGCCTAAGGTCACATGTGACTCGCTGACAGCAAGGGTTCTAGGACCTTTTGACCACATCGCATGGGGCTATCCTTTCACCAAGGAATATCCCATCCCAACCTACCAGGGGGCCTCTGCATGCTGGTATCCATCTCAGAGTTCTCATGGGGCTTGCCGCAATTCTGTTGTATTTCTTTACCCCAACTTCAACTCAACCTGCTATAAAAGAAGTGGAACCAAACCAAACCAACCAAACGAACAAAATCCAGGGCTTTGGGAACACAGCAGGTCACTCAAGTGTAAAGTCTTTTTTTTCAAGTTTTCACTCATTTGTCATCAGTGTGAGGTTATTAAGGATTGACCGTGTTATGCTCAACATTGGAAGACCTTTCTGTAGTGTGGGGTTATGTGGTTCAAAGAATCTGACAAACCTTGATTTTATTTCTTTATTTATTTTAAAATTTATTTTTGGCTGTGTTGGGTCTTCGTTGCTGCACTCGGGCTTTCTCCAGTTGCGGCGAGCTGGGGCTACTCTTTGTTGCTGTGCACGGGCTTCTCATTGCGGTGGCTTCTCTTGTACGGGCTCTAGGCGCATGGGCTTCGGTAGTTGTGGCATGCAGGCTCAGTAGTTGCTGCACACAGGCTCTGGAGTGCAGGCTCAGTAGTTGTGGCGCACGGGCTTAGCTGCTCTGCGGCATGTGGGATCTTCCCGGACCAGGGCTTGAACCCGTGTGCCCTGCACTGGCAGGCGGATTCTTAACCATTGCGCCACCAGGGAAGTCCCTGACAAACCTTGATTTTTAAATCCCAGCTCTGCTGCTGCTTTGCTGTGTGGCCTTGGGGAAGTCAGTCAAGCTGTCTGAACCTCTTTCCTCATCTGTAATCTCAGATAATGACTACTTTTAGACCTGCTTGTAAAAGGAAGTGAAACTGTCTTCTGTCATCCTGAAGATAATAGGGCCACTTTATTTCTTGAGAACTTAAATCATAAAGTAAACTATTTGGGGTTTGCACATTGTAGATGAAAATCACACAAAGATCCTTAATTAGTACCCTGTATGCCTGAGTCAAATGACAAAATGCATACCAAAGAGGCATTATATATATATATATATATATATATATATATATATATATATATATATATATACACACACACACACAGTGCGTTTATGATTTATGTCATTCATTTCTCAGCTCTTTATGTTTTGGGGACTCTGTGTGAAGTCAGCAAACATTTCTTAGCACCCACTGTGCGTGACATGCCAAGGACATAGGAGTAAAAATGACAGATTTATTGAGAAGGGCTGACAGCTCACTCTGGAGATGATTGATTGCCTGAAACTTGGGAGCTTCCAGGATACAAGTCTTGCTAAGAAAAAGTGGGGTGGGGAGAGAACACGGGCTTTGAGGATGGACGGAGCAGTTCTCAATCCCCGCTCAGCTCATTATGAGCAGCGGAGCCTTGGGAACGCCACTTCACCTCTGTGAACCTGTTTCCTAATAAAACGAAGATGACCATACTTAGGTGGTTCACTGACACCTAGAGGGAAGGTGTCCTCTTGGACGGAGCAGTGGCACACGGCAGGGTCAGTGCTTGGTAGCTGGAAGTTGTACTCTTTGCCTTTGGACAGGGCAGCCCCTTCCAGCAGGACAGTGTTGAGGATTGTGGCCGTGCAGTGAGTTCTCTCCTGTGTCATCTGCAGATTCAGAGATGCCTGGAGCGTCCCTGCTTCTTCCCTGTAGGCCCTGCCCTTGCAGATGTTGGTTGGGTGTTTGCCTTGCCCAGTCTTCAAGGGCAAGGGGGACACCGGAAGTGGTGGATTGCTCTCCAAAGACAGTTGACATTGCCCTGAACTGCATACACCAGCAGCCGGAACTTTGAACTCAAGGAACCTTGATTATAGATTAAGGGAAAAACATAAAAAAAGGCAACTGATAGTAAAATCGAGCAGCTGGTGCCTGGCTGCAGAAATAAGAGCGGATGCCTCAGCTTTATAGTCAGAGAAGTATGTGTAGGTGGCGGGGTTGAGGGTGATTGGTGGTAGGGAGGGAGAGACAGAGAGAGACAAAGAGAGAGAGAGAGAGAGGTTGGAGAGTTTGCTTAGGGAGAGACTGAGCAAACACAGCCCATTGAAGAGCAGTCTATTTACCCACCAGGGTGAGGGGCATCTCCGATTCAAGCTAACCTTCCTGGGTTCAGTTCGTCACAGCTTTATTAAGCCGCCTCTGAATTCTGCTCTTAAACATTTGAGATTCTTTTCCCTTTCGTCTATTTGTTCAGTTCACTTAACATTCAGATAGTGTCATCTGTCTGTTAACATTCCTGACCCAGGTCTTCTTCCTTACACTGAGCCCAGGGCTTGTCCAGACATGCTCATCATGTTTGTATGAACGTTCACAACTTTGACCAGAGTGCAGAGCCTTGGCTGGGCATGGTGCTGTCTTCTTCACACCCACTGCCTCTTCTGAGCCTCACAGCCAACCCGAGAGGCAAACCTCCTGCTTCTCCAAGTCCTTCCGACCCTGAGTCCTTGCTTTGCTCCCCACTCCTCACTGGCAGCTGGCGGGGAGTTCTCCAGTGACAGTTGGCCTCGTAGAATGATCTTTTGGTTTCAAACGCCTCCCCCATTGTAATTACAGAGCACATCTCTTAGTCAGATGGAGCTAAGGGACTTCTTTGTTGTGGTTCGGTCTGAACAGTTTTGCAGAAATAAAGATTTGATGGATGAGGAAATGGACATCTGTACACAGACAAGGAAATCCCTTGAAATCTCCAGAATGCCTGCAAGCGCCTGTTAGTTCTTATATCAAAAGGCAATTAAGAGGCATAGCAGCTGAGGGAAGACAATTAACCAAGGTGGTGACGATGTCTTCCTTTTTTTTTTTTTTTTAATTTTTATTTATTTGTTTATTTTTTATTTATGGCTGTGTTGGGTCTTCGTTTCTGTGCGAGGGCTTTCTCTAGTTGCGCCAAGCGGGGGCCACTCTTCATCGCGGTGCGCGGGCCTCTCACTGTCGCGGCCTCTCTTGTTGCGGAGCACAGGCTCCAGATGCACAGGCTCAGTACTTGTGGCTCACGGGCCTAGTTGCTCCGCGGCATGTGGGATCTTCCCAGACCAGGGCTTGAACCCGTGTCCCCTGCATTGGCAGGCAGATTCTCAACCACTGCACCACCAGGGAAGCCCCCAGATGTCTTTTCTTTTTTAAAAAAATTTTATTTATTATTTATTTTTAGTTGCATTGGGTCTTCGTTGCTGCGCGTGGGCTTTCTCTAGTTGCGGCGAGCGGGGGCTACTCTTCGTTGCGGTGCGCAGGCTTCTCATTGCGGTGGCTTCTCTTGTTGCAGAGCACGGGCTCTAGGAGCATGGGCTTCAGTAGCTGTGGCAGGTGGGCTCATTAGTTGTGGCTCACGGGCCTAGTTGCTCCGTGGCATGTGGGATCTTCCCAGACCAGGGCTCGAACCCGTGTCCCTTGCATTGGCAGGCAGATTCTCAACCACTGCGCCACCAGGGAAGCCCTAGACTTTTTTTTTAATACATTTATTTATTTTATTTATTTCTTTTTGGCTGAATTGAGTCTTCGTTGCTGCGTGTGGGCTTTCTCTAGTTGCGGTGAGCAAGGGCTACTCTTCGTTGCGGTGCGTGGGCTTCTCATTGTGGTGGCTTCTCTTGTTGCAGAGCACGGGTTCTAGGCGCATGGGCTTCAGTAGTTGTGGCTCGTGGGCTCTAGAGTTCAGGCTCAGTAGTTGTGGCACATGGGCTTAGTTGCTCTGTGGCATGTGGGATCTTCCGGGCCCAGGGCTTGAACCCATGTCTCCTGCATTGGCAGGCAGATTCTTAACTGCTGCACCACCAGGGAAGCCCAACGGTGTCTTTTCAAAAGAGACATGTTCTGATGGAAAGGGCTGGAAACTGGTCAGGGATTCTTTCTCCAAGAACAGTTGGCAAGTGTGTTTGTCTATCTCTGTCTATACATCCATCATCTGTCGAGCTGTTTTTAATGCAGGTTTAGTACCCACTTACCCTTCGTCATAGCCCATGTATGATGTATGACTCACACCAGATTACTTGTGTGTTTTCAGAAAGGAAGCAGGGTAGCAGGTGACATCGTCCAAAACGATGTTTGAAGCATCTTGTATTTTCTGAGTACACACAGTGTGCAGGCACCTTTCATACATTATCACATTTATTCTTACAACAGACCTACCAGAGGGGTGTCGCTATGCGTCTTTGACCAATGAAGAAACTGAGGCTCAGAGAGGCGAAATGATTTTCCTAATGTCACACCCCTGGCAGGTGGCAGCGCCAGGATTCAGACCCAGGTTGGACTCCAAAGATTGTTCATTCCCAGTGTAGCACAGTGCCTTCCACAAAACTATCTTTATTACAATAATAATGGTAATAATTACATTAATTCAGCTGGGAATTGTTAAAGACTTATTTTGTGCTATGCTGAACTTTTTTTATGTCACCCTCAGGCAACACTATGAGTTGGGTCTAATTGTTTATCTGCACATTACAAGAGAGGAAATGGTAGCTCAGGAACGTTAAGTAACTTTCGAAGGTCACGCAGCTGGGAGGTGATGAATGTGGGACTTAAACCAAGCTCTGTTTGATTTCATAGTTGGTACCTTTAACCACGCCACTTACACCCTCTGGGTGGTGGAGGAGGGGTATCTTGGGCCATCTGTTTATATAGTAGCAGATATTAGAGTAAATTATTTCGGAAATATCTATTTGTAGTTCCTCATTCCCTATCCTGCATTCTAGCCAGACTTAGCTCCCCACTATTCCCATACGCGCTCTCCAGGAACCACCCCTCTGCAGGTCTCCAAGCTGCTCTTCCACCTTAAAATTTCATTGCATCTTCCCGGCCTGGCCAAGACCTACCCATTCTTCAAGGGTGAGCCAAGATGGCACTAAGCTTCATCAGTACTAACCTACACTTGTGAAATGGGTCAAACCCTAAAAAAGTCAGGTGAACTCATGTGCAGCTATAGACAACACGAACGCAATTCCATTATAGAGCACCCCTGTCTGCCAGGATCTCAGTCATGCTCTGGGTCAAAGCCTGAACTCTAATACCAAAGAAGCGCACTGTGATTCTATGGAACATGGGTCCAGCCTTGTTACCCGGAGACCAGCTCACTTGATTCTTGATTCACTTGATTCTTGGCTCACTTCTGTTACTTGACATGTGAGGTCTCTCCTGTATGCTGTGCTCCTTTTAAGGACCAGTTTTAATTCGCTTCTGCCTTGGACGGACCCCTGCCTCCTACTGAAAGTAACATCTCCCAATCTGAGCTAACCTTGCCCTTTGCCTCATCCTCTCGAAAACTCTGAGAGCCTCCTCACGATGAGAATTATTATTTGCGAAATTGGCTTTCATCTCTGCTAGACCGTAAGCTCCTCGAGGACAGGGGCTGTTTTATCATCCATCTCTGGGTCCTCAGCCCCTATCTTGATGCCTTGTACCTGGCTTTGGTCGATTGACCATAAGTGAGTAGGAAGAATATGAATAAAGTGGACAGAAAACTTGCAATGGCTTTTCCCATTATCATCACTGGCATGGCTTTTCACGTTTGGGCTCTTCGTGCTGTTATGAGTCATCATTGGACCCCACTTACATTTGCTGGTGACCAGTATATATATGAGTAGACCTTAATTGGAAGAATATATATATATATATTTTATCTTTGGAGTTACATAGCCGTGAGCTTGCATCCTAATACTAGTTATAAGCTGTAAGTCTATGAGTATATAGTTTCACTTTTTTGAACTTCAGTGTCCTCAGAGGAATAGTGGAGGAGATAATGATCATCTTTGATGAGTACTGTCCAGGTAGAACGTGACATTGTATGTAAAACACCTGGTATGGTGCCTGACTCAGGTTGGCTTGTAAGAACGGGTGGCTTCCTTTATTCTTGCTCTGATATTGTGGTTGTTACTGTTAATATTTGTGGTGTATCCAAAGCAACGATAAGATAATTTGCTCATCTATGTATAGAAGATCTTATCACTTAATATCAACATATATCCTAGAATTAAATTATGTCCAAATATATCGGTACAATGGGTTGGAAAATGGACCAAAGTGAGCAGTCTTGTGTTCCAGTGTGAACTCTGCAAACTAGCTTGGTGGGCTTGGGGATCATCTTCCGATTTGCTGAGTCTACTTCCCAATGGCAACATCTAGATAAGCCACTATTATTTTAATAATTGCAATTATGGTTTTAAAAGGAATTGGTGCTTCCCACGTCTCATGCACTATGCCAGGCGCTCTCCCTGTAGGGTCCCCTTTGTTCCTCATGACCATTGATTTTTAAGATGAGAAAACCAAAGCTCAGAGAGGTCAAATGAATTGCTCAAGGTCACGCACCTCGTAAGAGGTGAGTCCGGTGTTTAACACCTGGTCTGTGTGAGGTACAAACCAGAGCTCTGAGGTTCCACCACATGTTTTCATTCCATGCCTCTGGTCCTCTGGTACACAGAAGACCTGTGAGTTGTGTTTGCTCCCCAACCCTTCCCCCCCACCCTCTGACATCTTGGACCTCGTTGCTGGATCAGGTCTTACCCATTAGAAGAATTCTCTCAGCAGATACCCTCGGCCCAGTGTGATATTGCACAGCAGATTTTCTGGTCTGCGGTTTTAAATCACCCATGTCATTTAAAGCTGTGTGAGAAGCTGGAAAGCCTGCTTCCACCCAACGTCATTTAATCCAAGCAACACAAATGTGAAGAAAATAAAATGCTGCCTCCAGTCAAAAAGAGAACCTACACCCGTTGAGTATGCACCGGTGCCAGATATCCTTGATAACATCCCGTCCCACACTGGCTCTCGAGAGGGAATCTTCATTTTACCTGCAGATGGGGCTTTTCTGGGTGACACAGAGACTGGCACTGGCAATACTGACACATGGCCACTCATGCACATTAGAACCCCCGTCTGGGTTGACTCATTAGGTAGGAACAACAGGTCCAGCAGCCAGTGTGAATGAAAACAGCAGAGGGGATGCCAGCATGGGGAAGCACGTTTGTTTCAGTGTTCCAGCAGCTCTGCAACCTCATTTTTTATAGATAGCATTTCCAACTAGGCTACTTGTGTGGCGGCTTGGAGTTCCTTAAGTGGCCGGCTTTTATGAACAGGAGCATTTGTTTGTGAACCTATTTGGGTTGATACGTAAAAATAACAATAGCAAAAATAATACCCGTGATTGACTGCAGTCCATTGTTGCTCTGCACCTTGGCTTTTATTTCTTTCGATACCAACTCTAGAAGGGAACTGATAGCCCCCTTTGCAAATGAGAAAACTGAAGTTCAGAGAGTTTAAATTGTCTTAAGTCACACGGAAACATCATTATCGCGGCTGTAGTTTTCTTTTGGTTTTTAATGTGAATAAGAAGAGGTGAAAATGGGGGAGGAATTATAGATATTTTGTTCTGACTTCCAAGTCTGTATTCAAAGGGCACCCATCTTGTGAAGGTCATACTTCTTCCAGCTCGTAGGAGAATTATCCCAGGAACCTAATTGGTATAGCTTTATTCAGTGACGTGTCTCTGAGCAGTAAGATAGATTTTTCCAGAAGGCTCGGCAGTTTGAGTCCCACCCAACGGTGACTTTCTTGGAATTTTTCCAAATTGCCCGCTTATTTACTCTGTTCAGGTTTCAGATTCCCTTTCTTTAAAAGAATGGAGTGGTGATGGTACCAAGAGGAGGGGGCAGCAGTGGTGTGCTCATGAATGTTCAAAACTGGCTCCAAAGGAAAAAAAGAGTCGAAACACTGGTCAATTTCCCTGATGCATATACACCCATCATGGCCAATTTCAAGCTACCAACTTGAAGGCAAAGAACATGAAGTTTTGCAGTATTGACACACCACTGCCTGGTAGGGGATATGCCACTTAAACATGCAGTAACTCTGTAAATGGGTTTCTGTAGACATTTGATTTAAAAACAGTTTGATTGAACACATGTTTATTAAGTAACCGCAACTCAGTTTTGCCGTTACTGTTGTGTGTGTGTGTGTGTGTGTGTGTGTGTGTGTGTGTGTGTGTTGTCCACACGCCCTGTTGGAGAATGACAGTGAGTTAGGTTCAGCTACACAAAGAGATCCCTCTTCCTCCAGGAAGTAGCTTTAAACTCTGGTGGACCAAAACTATCTGCTTTGTTTCTACTAAAAAGTCCAACCTGGAATCTTAGATTTTAATGGCTTGATGCTCTCCACTGCCAAGAGGAAGTCAGGGAGAGAAGTCAGATTGCCTCTGTCACGTCTTCTGGGTTTTCCCCCATAGAAAATATGGCCCCAGGACGGCCTGGAATCAGATTCCATCAGGAAAGATTGTGTTTGGCTTCAGACATGTGACCAACCCTGACTTAAATACCACAGGGTGTCACAAGAAATCCAGATGCAGACAGCATCACTGTGCACTGATGACACCAGGGGTGCAGACGTTTATGTTTCTGATCTACCATCCTTTCCACACGGCTTTCGTCCCCACAGCTGAAAGATGGCTGCTTTAACATCCACTACTGTTTTCTGTCTGTGCCAAGTCAGAAGACAAAGTCAGAGAAGGGACACACAACCCAAAGGTCATAAACCTGAGGCTTCTTCTTCCAAAGCTTTCCGGTTTGCTCCATCTGACAATGTATGCTTTTCTCTCCATAACCAGGAGAGGCTCTTAAGATCTCTCCTGGCTGCGAGGGACTCCAGAGGGAGAGTATTTTTGAGTAGGCACACTGCTTTCCCTGACGAAGTCTGTTACTTATTTATTTATTTTTTGTAAGGAAGGAGGGAATTATGGATACTTAGCAGACAGTTTGCAGTATGAGCACCACACAGACCCTTCTGGATCAGCAGGGAGGTGGGGAGACAAGAATGAGGAGGGTCCTCAGAGTAAACATCAGTGGCATCTGACTGAATTATTATAATCGTTGCTTTGACGCTGTTGAAGTATCCAGACAAGTTTTGCTAAAATATTAAAGTGGACTTTTCTTGAAAAAATATCTCACCATTTGCTACTGAGACCAGTAAATTCCAACAAATGGATTGTAGTGGGTGGATACTGTGAGAACAGATGAATCAGTCTATGAGTGTGTAGTGAAAATATATTGGTCATTTCCTGGGTCTTTTTTTTTATTGTTGTTGTTAATTTTTTGGAACATCAAGCCTCTCTTACTGGCAAGACTTCCTTTGTTTCCCTGCTAGGCCAGGGAGTTTCACCCCCAAATCAGTGGGTCTTCCACTTTCAAGTTGGGTTACACAGCCATTAACAGGCAGAGTTTAAGAATTCACATTCTTAACCACTATGTTATATTGCCTCTGAAGACTCAAAGAAAGATGATGCTTTCCAGCCATATGGGCAAAGCCATATCATAGTAGAGCACTACATCTTGTGTTTGCCATTTTGTATTATCATGCAGTATGTGCCCCAGGCATCTCTGAACCTTGTCCCACCCAGACCCTCACCTTTCCCCCAGCTTCACCCCAGCTGTGAGGTTGGAGGATAGATTGGGACGGTGTTTGGGGCAGGATGTCTATTTCACACACATCTTAGGTAATAGTAACACCAGTATTTTATCTTTAATGGAACACGGGGGTTGAGAATCATACCCAGGGCTTTCCATGTACTGCCCTGTTCACACCTCATGACAGTTCTGTGAGGTCATTACAGGTGTCATCACCCATGAGGAAAGGGGCTCAGAGAAGGAAAGTCACCTTTCCACAAACACAGTGATTTGTCTTTTAGGTAATGTCAAATGTCTCTGGGTCCCAGAGTGGTGGTTTCATAATATGTCTGATATAAAAGTGGTTATGACAAAATGCCATAGATCTCTGTATTCCCATTATAGAATAGGATTTCTAGTTTTATTAGTATTAAAAGAATGGCTTGTGGATTCTGAGTCACTCACACAGTTTTAGATGTTGGGATTGGATTGTATATACCCGTGGTTTGAGGGAATTCCTGTTATTGGAATTTTCATTCATTCATACATTCCTCTGGCACTAAATGAATGTCAGCTGTGTGTCAGAACCATGTTAGTTGCTGGAAATACAAAGATGAATAGGGTGTGGCTTCTCCTCCAGCAGCTGGTGGTGATGGATATCTCTATAATCAACTGAGAACTAATGTTTATGGATGCTTTTCTCTCCTTAGTACAGCGCTCTTAGTAAGAGCTGTAAGGGACACAGAAGTGAAAAGTATCATTCTTGTTCTCACTGTGTTTTTGAGAAAACGGGGAAATACATTAGTGATCCGAATGAGTGGGGTTGGGCTTCTGGGGATAAAAAGGTGATGGGGAAATTGAGGTGAGCTTATGAAGGTTGAAGCACCAGGCTTTGCCTCCCCCAAAATAAGAGCTTGATTTTAGTCAAATGGTCCTGCATTTTAATCCCTAAACTTCCCATTAACTAGCTGTATGCCTATAGGAAAATTAATTAACCTTTCTGAGTTACAATTTGTCTATTGTTAACATAGGGATAACCATTCCCGTCTACTTTGTCGTGAGGAGGGAATTTGAAAGCCTCTATGCATTAATTTACTATTACTGCTGTAATACATTGGCACAAACGTAGTGGCTTAACACAACGCAAATTTATTATCTAACAATTCTGGAGGTCAGAAGTCTGAAATGAGTCTCCCTGGGCTAAAATCAGAATGTTGGCAGGACTGCATTCCTTTGTGGAGGCTCCAGGGGAGATTCTGTGTCCTTATCTTTTCCAGCTCCTACAGGCTGCCCACATTCCTTGGCTGGTGGCCCCTTCCCTCTTCCCAGCCAGCAATGGATGATAGAGTCTTTGTCACGTTGCATTGCTTGGTCACTCTCTTTTCTGCTTCCGTCTTTCACTTAGAAGAAGCCTGGTGAATACATTGGGCACACCCAGGTAATCCAGAATAATCTCCTCATTTCTTTTTTTCTTAAACTTATTAAAACTTTATTGATCCACTTATTAGCATTATTTTTACTTTTAAACAACATATCAGAAAAATCAATGGGGATATTCCCATTTAAAAATTTTGTGTTGCACATTTTTCCATTATTAAGTATTCTTCAAAATCATACTTTTTATTGGCTATCTAATATGGCATCATATGAGTGTACAACCATTTATTTAACTATTTCTTTGTTGTTCTGATTTTTCATTATTATAAAATCACACACACACACTTTCAAAGTCAGATTCCTAGGATAGAACTATTGAGTCAAGGAAAATAAACATATTTGAGGTTCTTGCCAAATTGCTTTCCAGAAAGGCTGTCATGATTTTTCATTTCTACCAACAGTGTAGAAAAGTACAGCTCTCATTGTACTTAAAATACTTTTTTTGTTGATTAGCAACTGTAATTCCATCAGCAACCTTAATTCTTTTTTCACAGGTTCTGAAGATTAGGATGTAGCTATCTTTGGAAGGGACGTTATTCTACCTGCCACATTAGGTAAAGGGCATAGTTCAGTGGATGGAAGCTATAGAGGATGACTATTTTATTATCACTTCCCAAAAGGGGTTCTGTGGAAATCTAGACTCTTCAAACATACCAGCACATTGTCTGAAGTTTTCCACTTCCTGGTCTTAACTTCTCCATTCCTTCTGCCTGGTACTCATCCCCCGTATTCTCCTACCACTTGTTCGTTCTCCAAGGATTTGAGCCAACTGCTCCCTTCTTCATGGTGTCTTCCTTGAGTCACCACAGCTGGAAATAGGTGGCTTTAAGATGGTTAAAGGATATCTATTTGAGGCAATAAGGTTATTCTAGGAGATGCGCTAACATTATTTGCCAAATATGTGAACTCGGACAAATTCCTTCATCTCTAGGGTTAGTTTTCTAATTTGAAGATGGAAGTCATGGTAAGTGCATCACAGATTTTCTGAAGGGATCAAACAGTATCATGTATATCATATATGACATGGTTTATGAATTTATGACCTGGCAGGACCTTCATGTCAGACAAAAGGGAATTGCTAAAGGGGTTTAAACATTCTGTGTAATCAAGCCAGAAGCCAAATGGACCAACCTAATTGAAACTTATTTCTTTCAACATATGCCTATAAAACATCTGAAGTGCAAGATGACCAATTCTTTGAAAAAATGTTCAGTAGCATCAGTGCTTTTAAGGAGCAAGAATTCAGACAGTGCTCTGGAGTTGGTTATAAAAGTGTTATAATTATGCAACAAAATGTGATTCCTATGAGATGTAACAGGCAAAAACAAATTAGTATTATTTCTGGAGTTAGAACCTCGTTGCCCTTTGCTAGCTTAATTACTTTAGCTAAGTAGTTAGATACTTCCAATGACTCAACGTCTTCTTTGGTTGACACTTGAGATGATGCTTTCTTTTACAAAGGCTTTATGGAGGGTCAAACAAGATTGCATACATGGAAGTTCCTAGAACAGATCCTAGCGCAGAGATGCTTAATAAATCTTGAGCATACCTGCAACTGCTTCCAGCACAGTCTGATAGAAAAGTGATACATAGCCTCTGGCAATGATTGACCTATTTTATGTTTGGAGAGGAAGCCATTAGAATATTACAACTGCTGGTGGTGCAATTTGTGCCTCTTCCTTTGATGATGAAATTATTGAAATGCACTGGTCTTTTATTATGGAAACATGAAAAGTGACATCTTGTATTTATATAAATTAGAGTTGGCCAATTATTGGCCCATGGAGATTTAGCCTGAAAATGTGCTTTATCTTGTCAACACAGCGCTTTATTGTTAACGCTGTGGCCGTGGTTGCTGCTGCTAATTGTTTTTGCTGTTGCTCTTGTCATTGTCATTGATTTATGAACCAACGTTTAAAAATTTAAAGATGTTTTATTGAAAATCCAAATTTCTGTCTTCCCTTGAAAAACGGAAAGATCTAGCATCGCGTAGCCAACATTTCTGCACAGTGGTAATTCGCTACTGCTAAGTGGCAGCTTGTCTCCTGTAGACAGTGCAGGGACCTTCTACTCTGCCTCAGCCTCCCTCTCACAGACGACGGTGTCCGTGGTTATTTGTTATTGTGTTTCCCCTGTAAATTTCATGATGGTAGTAAACGTTCTCTGTATAATGAGCCATTGCTCCCTTATGTGGAGACCCTATGGGGAGCCTGGATCTCTACTCTCCACACAGCAGTCACAAGGGCACAAATATGTTATGTTCCTGGGAACCTCCGGTCACATTTTCATCCGTTGATCAATACATAAGCCTGTTTTAGGTGTGTTTCTGTTTAAAGGCATATATATATATATATATATATATATATATTCATCTGGTTCTGGTTCATTAACATTGAACTCATGACTGACAGCAGTGTAACTCATACCAGGACAAAGCCTGTCTAACACACTGTTTTCTGTGTGAGGCACGTCACAGCCTTCTTGCTTTTAGGACCACACTAGACAGCACTTCACCGCTACACTCAGAGGCCATTTTTTTTTAAATAAATTTATTAATTTTATTTATTTATTTTTGGCCGCGTTGGGTCTTCGTTGCTGCGCGTGGACTTTCTCTAGTTGCAGCGAGTGGGGGCTACTCTTTGTTGAGTTACGCAGGCTTCTTACTGCGGTGGCTTCTCTTGTTGCAGAACACAGGCTCTAGGCATGCGGGCTTCAGTAGTTGCAGCACGCGGGCTCAGTAGTTGCGGCTCACGGGCTCTAGAGCACAGCCTCAGTAGTTGTAGTGCAAGGGCTTAGTTGCTCCGCGGCATGTGGGATCTTCCCGGACCAGGGCTCGAACCCGTGTCCCCTGCATTGGCAGGCGGATTCTCAACCACTGCGCCACCAGGGAAGTCCAGAGGCCATTTTAAATATCAAAAATAAGCTGCAACCAAAAAGCCTGCTTTCTCTAGACAAAGGACCAGGAAAGAAGCAGCCTAGCAAGACAGAAAAATTTTGACAATAGTAGTTCTACCCTAGCCAAGCAACACAGGAAAAACAGTGGCTTCACCTCCACCCACACCAGCAAAGGCCAAGTGGGAGCCTAGATGTCCACCACTGCCAAGCTGTAACAAGCCACACCTTCCCCCCACCTGGCAAGAGCAGGTCTCCAGTAGGGAGCTAGATTTTCACTACTAGTGGGTGGTGACGAGAACTCCACCTAGCCTGGTTTACGCGGAGACCCGCTGGGGGAGCCTGGATCTCTACCCCGACATAGCAGTCACAAAGGCACAGATATCCCCAAGAGATCTTTGACAAAGTTTCAAAAGCAATTCTATAAAGTCTTTCCAATAAACGGTCCTGAAGCAACTAGACATCCACAGAACAAAAGAAAACAAAAGAAAAATGCAACTTAAATCTCAGTCCTCATATAAAAATTAACTCAAAGTCAATCACAGACTTAAATGCAAAATATAAAACTTTTAGGAAAAAAAAATAGAGGAAAGCTTTGGGATCCAGAGCTAAGCAGAGAGTTTTTTTTAAACTGGACACTAAAAGCGTGATCCATAAAAAAAAATTGATAAATTCAACTTCGTCAAGATTAAAAACTTTTGTTCTGTAAAATGTGTTACAGAGGGGATTAAAAGATGAGCTACAGGGAGAGGTATATGTGGTATACGAGGCAAAAAAGAAAATGCAGAAAACTCACCATCATGTCTTTCCTTGGACCTTGAGGTCCCTAGACTGTTTGCTTTCTTTTTCACCTTTAAGAATCTTCTTTTGTTTGTTTTCTATATACTGTCTAGAGTTTTTAGTTATACTTAGTGGAGATAGAAAAAAGTATGTCTACTCCATTTTTCCTGGAAGCAGAAGTCATGACAAGTCCCTTTTTTTTTTAAAATCCTCATTCTACCTATACAAGAACAAGTTCAGAGAAGTTGTGTGATGTACTCAAAGTCACACAGCTCTCAAATGATGTCACCCACGCTACATGAGTGCCGTGCCAGTGCTCTTTGCTCTACATCTCCTTGGATCACCATATACACATAGACATGTCAACAGAAACATTCTCCAAGTGCATTCACAATGCAGCAGAGTCCATAGCAAAATAGCTCCCAGCTGTGAGTTCAATGAGCCACGAGAGACTGATGTGTTCATGGTCTATTTTACTTCTATTTCACTTTGTTTTATTCGCATTCTATTACACAATGGGTTTGAAATCATTGGAAGGGGAGAACAATTATGAGGCCAGAAATGTTCCCAAGTGCTTGCAAACAAAAGGATCATTGATTACAAAGCACAGAACTTCAAAAAGTGCTTCTGCACATGTGGCAAAAGAAGACAGATGAGAGACTTAGCTGACAGTGTGAGAACCTGCACGATATTCTGAAATGACCGAATCTGTAAATGCAGGTGACATAATAAAAACAAAGGCACAGAAATACACTGGTAAAAATGTTTGTCAATATCCCCAGGATTAGCAGTTCAGCTGCCATGTTTCTAAAGGAAATGTTTGTCTGTGTTGCAACATGATAGCAATTCAATTTGTGTATGGATTGTCCACCATGCATTAAACTTCCTATTTTTCTGTAAAATGGACTTTTCTGACTGAAGAAAAATCACACCCCTAATGTACCTGTGCCATATGACCTATCTTTTCCTTTTTCCTATTTCCGTCACTACCAACCTCTTACGTGTTTCATATGATCTCAGGTGTCTTCAGCTTGGCCCATCCCATCCCTTTCCCACTATGCTAACAAAATAAATCTCTCTTTGATGCTAGATGATCATGCATGTCATCCAGAAATTTTCCTGGTTCCCTACAATCTTCAGGATTAAGTCTAGGTATTTTTAGCAGCAGCCAACAATAAGAAATCTGATATTCAGCAGCCTGTCCTCTGTTCTTTTCTTAGGTATTATCAGATCCGAGTGACCTTGAAGGTGTCCTCAAGGATCCCCCACAGACTGAGTGCCTCCATCCTTGGGCAGACAGGTGAGCAGGAGGATGGCAGCGGGGTACTTGTTCCCCACTGGGAAGCCTTCATTCGTCACTGCAAGCCAGGGCTTAGCAGAGTGCTAGATACATAAAGGCACTCAGTAAATCATTGTTGAATGTTGAATGAGTGGGTTTTGGAAATGGAGACCCACTGTTGCTTTGGCCATGTGTGTACGTTATTGCAAGGGGGACCTGGCTGAAGGAAAAAACAAACAAACAAACACTCTCCCAGGAGCAGCTGGCATCTGAGGATAAACCTGGCTGTGGAGGTTGGCTAAAGTCAAGTCAGGGAGGAAGAGGAAGGGAAATGGCATCCAGCAGATAGGTAAGAAGAAACCTGTTGTTTAAGAGAATTTGACAATCATCTAGGTATAGGGGACTGAGTCAGCAGGCAGGTGTGGTAGCACTTTCTGTGCACAGCAAGGAGTCAATGCAACACTCCTAGGGAAGAAGGATTGCCAAGAACAATCCAGGTTCTAACCTTGGAGAAGCTGGAGTATTAGTAGGTATCCAGGGCTCCCAGCAGGTTCAGTGTAATAGTGTTGAGTCTGAAATATAGAACTTATTACATAAAAAATAAGGCTAGGCATCAAGATTATATTATAGCAGAAATATTTTCATTAGTAAATTTGGGAGAATGTATAGATCAGCCAGACCTGAAGAAGAAGAAGAAACACTTTGGGATGGAAGAGGAAGTATGGAGATAAAAAGACAGAACTAGGTAAAATCTGCTTAACTTTCACTGTACAAGGTAGCCAAGAACATTATAGAAATCAAATTCAGCAGAGTAAGAGTTCCACTCATAGCTACACTTCCAAAAATTTATCTGGAGTTGCCCTGGCAATTAGACCACCCCATTGTTGACAATGATATTATGGTGAGTAAAACTGCATGCAGTTGAATAACCACAAAGTGGGAATGTAGATGTGGTGACCTGTTTAGCTCCACCTGGGAGGAGGAGTGGGAGATTCGGGGCAGAGTAGGCTACTTGGACCATGCAAGGGACAATCAGGGGAGGCCAATGGTTTATGGGCAACAGGTTGACTCAAGCCTGTGATACAGAAAGAGAAAGATACTGGAGCCCACCGGCTCCTCCCCTGACTCTGGAAAGAGTTAAGCATTAAGTAGTAGTCAAGTCTCCACATTTCCAAGGAGGTCCTTCTCTTCCACTCTTCACTCTACTCCTCTCTCCAGGGAATAAATCAGGCATCTAAGACTGGTGGTCACTCCCTCTCCTATGTGCATTCAGGACGCCTGCAGTTCCCCACTGTACTACCACCTGTGTCATGCCCCTTCCCCAACCCAGCTTCTGCCAGGAGAAGGTTCATGGAGGTGAATGAGACAGTAGATTTGAACCCAAATCTTGCAGGAACTAGTCGTGTGATCCCAGGCGTTAACAACTTGAGCTTCATTTCCTCACCTGAAACATGAGGACAAATATCCATCCTCTGTAGGGCTTTGTCTTAGACATTATAGCTCTAATTTTGTTTATTTGGGTCCTCTCTCTTTTCTTCTTGGTGAGCCTGGCCAGAGGTTTGTCAGTTTTGTTTACCCTTTCAAAGAACCAGTTCTTGGTTTTACCGATTCTTTTTCTGCTGTTTTTTAAATCTCTATTTATTTCCTCTCTGATCTTTATTATCTCTTTCCTTCTGCTGACTTTAGGTTTTGTTTGTTCTTCTTTTTCTAATTCTTTTAGGTGATGGGTTAGGTTGTGTATTTGAGATTCTTCTTGTTTCTTAAAGAAGGCTTGTATCACTATGAACTTTCCTCTAAGAACTGCTTTTGCTGCAACCCATAGATTTTATATGGTTGTGCGTCTTGGAGATTATAAATGAAAAGGGCATTTTATATTTTACAGAGATTATTAAGGTAAATGTCCCAGGTCAGGAACTGGCACAAAGTAAGTGTCCAATCAGTCTGACGTGTGAGTGGTCACCTGATCAGGGGTTTGAGGCTGGGTTCTGGTCTCAGGGACAAGGCTGGACCTGGAAGTCAGGTGGGGCAGATGCCCAGCTGACTTGATGGATGCCATCCCCAGGTCCCTGACAAAGAACTCTGCTTCTTCTCGTGACTGTGTAGCTCAAGAGCTCAGTCCCCGTCTCTGGCTGAGCCGTCTCTTGGAGCTGAGAGGCCCAGCTGTGAGGATCAGAGGACTGCCAGGCGTCCAACAGCTGGCAGAGCCCAGCAAGCAGCTTGGGGAAAGGAGGACTCCTCCTGGCGCTGCACAGAGACAAAAAAAAAGAAAAATGAAATGCAGTTTGGGGACAACAAGGCTATTTTCTTCTTTGGTCTAGTTTGACATGGGGATAATTGTGGTCCACTTGGTAGGCCCTTGAGTTGACATGAGTATGGTATTTAGAACAGAAGGCCCACATGGAGGTCAGCAGTAATTACAGTAGGGATGGCCCCATGGGTGAGGAATAGATAGTGTTTGCGATTTCTTCCTCACGGTGAACTTTCCAATTTTAGTGTTTTCAGTTAGACATTGCCTCGTTACAAAGCACTCCGAAGCTTAGTGGCTCAAAACAACAATTTATTCTTGATGTTTTGAGTTGGCTGGGCTCAGCCAGGTCATTTGTGCACTGCTTTCAGCTGGGATCTCAGTGGAGGACAGATTACCCACGATCATAACATCAGACGTGTCTTCACACACATCTGATCCCTCGGTTGAGGTGGCTGAACCGCCTAAGGGAACGGTCCAGCTGTCTCCAGTTGGGTGTCCAACTTCTTCTATGGTAGCTCAGGTCACCAAGGGAAAGAAAGTGGAAGATTCCAGGTCTCTTAAGGGCTAGGCTGGGAAATGGCACAGGATCTGTCCTCCACATTCCACTGGTCAAGGCCAATTGCAAGGCCAGTCCAGCTTCAAGGCAGGAGTGGAATATTCTCCAACCCTTCATGGAGCAACTTCTGTATGTACAGCAAAGGGAGAATGTTTCAGCAGTCATATTTACATCCAATCACCCAGACATATTTCCCATTACCTGCATGTAGTTCTCAGTAAAAAAGAAAAAAATATATATGTTTAGTCGAGTACTGATATATTGAGAAATCACCAGAAGGAGTCAAAACACTTGATGTCTTTGACACTTATTAGTTGAGTGATCTTATTGGGACAAATCATTTAATTTGTGTTTTTGGTTGCATTTATCTCTAAAACAGAAATGGGAAAAGCTTTCTCTGTCTAAAGAGGCAGAATTCAGGAGTGGTGGAGGCCACACATTCCGAACTTTCTGGGTTCAAATCCTGCTTCCGAGTCTTCTCAGCCATGTGGATTTAGGAAAGTTATTTTAGCCAATTTGGTTTTTTGAGTTCTTCACCTATAAAGTGGGGCTGGTAGGAGGTCACTACCTCATAGGTTTATGTTAAGGTTTTTTTTTTTTTTTTTTTAAAGGAATTCCTTTATTTTTATTTTTTATTTTTATTTATTTATTTATTTATTTATGGCTGCGTTGGGTCTTCGTTGCTGTGCGAGGGCTTTCTCTAGTTGCGGCAAGCGGGGGCCACTCTTCATTGCGGTGTGCGGGCCTCTCACTGTCGCGGCCTCTCCCGTTGCGGAGCACAGGCTCCAGATGCTCAGGCTCAGTAGTTGTGGCTCACAGGCCCAGTTGCTCCGCGGCATGTGGGATCTTCCCAGACCAGGGCTCGAACCCGTGTCCCCTGCATTGGCAGGCAGATTCTCAACCACTGTGCCACCAGGGAAGCCCGATAGTTCCTTCTTGTCTGAGGTAGTGACATATCTTGTAGAATAGACTAGAACAGGCTCTGAGCTTGCACTAGGTAAGAGCAGTCCTCCCCTGGGCATTCTAGAAAGATCTCCACATTACAGAAGGGACATGTGTGTGAACAGATGACTATACCCCAACTGTAACAGTGCATCACATCTGCTCATGGCACTTGGTGCCGGGAATAAAGGGAGCTACTTCTCTGTAGATGTGGAAGAGTGGGTGATTCAGGCCAGTGGTCAGTACGACTCTAAAGGCCACTGGGTCTTGGTCATCACCCAAAATAGAAAAGTATAAATTGTAGGTGATCCTCTAATGGTTCACTGACACCAGGATATCCCTGGGCTGTTCCAAAACTTTTCAGATTCCTCCTATAAGCCAAAGTCCTGGGTGCCAAGAGATACAGAGATGAATGATGGTCAATGAAAATATAAGGGTTAAGGTATTCCAGGAAGAGAAACCAGAAGTAAGAAATTTTAAAACGTTTGTGATTCTGCTTGCTTCAAAGGCTTACATTTTGTGGGTCTCACAGATTTGTTCTCTCTTTTCTTCTGAGTTCAGGGTTACAGGTAATTGGCATGTCTGCACCTGTGAATGAATGTTACGGATACTTAGCCTTGGCTATTTCCTTCCACCAAAATGATGCTATTTAATAGATTTTGCAGTTCTTCCTACCTGGAGATGTTAAAAAAAATATTATTTTCCCTTAGAGGTATGATCACTTAAGGGAAAATAGGGGGAGGGGGAGGGATACTGCTTAAGCCGATTGAGGCTGTGCTAGGTGATTCGGCACAAACAGGCATCTGCTAGTCACCGCTCATCAAAGCAGGAGAAAGGGTGAGCAGTAAATTGTGGAAACGTGTAAAAATTGCCATGATTAGTTTTAGTAATGTTTTGAGAGGTAATTTCCCTTTCCATTAAGCAGAAGCTTTTAAGAGTTTCACCGTGTTAAGGGGTGGGGAGAGACATTTATTCTTCAAATGAATCAAACTAACTTCTTTTCAGGGTCCATTAAAGTACCCCTACTTATCAAATATGCTTGTTTTCATGGCGGATATTAAGCAGGTAAAACACTCCAGCTCCCAGGCTCTGTGTGCCCACCTGGGGCCGGAGGAGAGTGCCGCTCAGGGCTGTCAGGAAGGATGTGCCTGGGTGAGCCCAGGCCTGAAGGATGCTCTCCCCTCTGCTGCTCGCAGCGGTCCCCTGAGAGACACCGAAGCCAGGGCCCCTCACCTTGGACTCCCAGTGCAAGCTGGGAATCTGCTCTGCCAGCTGGTCCGGTGACCCAGCTCCCCGGGGGTCCAAGTCAGAATTGTTGCCTATCCTTTGTCCTTGAGATGAAATCTTAAAGTCTGCTTGACCTCCAAGGTTCTCCTTTGGGAAGCTCTCTTCAGTCTCTTGTACCATGGTTCATGCCTCTCTGCCTCTGCTTTTGCTTTTAATGCCTATCCCTCCCTTCCTCACCCTTTCACCCCGCTAGCCCACTAGGCTGGCAGAAAGGATTTATGCCGGTTCTCCAAGGGTGATCCCTTGCCCCTGGCAGAATTGCTCATGCCCTGTCTGAACATCCTCTTCACTACCTGTACGCACACAGCAAGTGCCCCTCACCCATTTGTGTGCTTCTCCTGCCCCTTTGCTCTCAGTACCTGCACCTGGGACTTTGCTTTGGAGGACCGCCCCAGGCTCCCAGAAGCACTCTGCCCAAGATCTGAACTTGCCTGGGAGTTTGAAGCCCACCGTCCCCCATCCCCTCCCCCCCCAACCCCTGCCATGAACCAGTGATTATTAGCGCAGGGATACAGAAGCCCATCTCCTGTCTCACGATGGGACAGACTGAGATGTAGCTCACCCTCCAGAGCCCCCTGCAGGATCAGGCTGGCGCTGCCTTCTTGGGGACCTTTGCTGAAATGCACCCTTGCCTGTCTTCCTTCCTTTCCCTGCCCTGTGTCCCCACGTCCCAGGTGGTCTCACTGGGCACACCTGTGCTAAACCACCTGCACACAGGTCCTCTCCTCTGGATCTGCTCTTTATCATCTGTATCCAGAAACCATCATATAGGAGGTGTGGTGTGAAGTTAGCCAGACCTGCGTTCACCTGGGTTCCTTGTGACCCTGAGCCAGTAACCTTTGGGTTTAGTCCCCTATAGAAATGACCCTGAAGGGCTGTTTTGGGGATCAGTTAAAGTACTGTATATGGGTAGTGAATGGACTTCCTGTCGCATTGGGACATGTACACCTGCATGTACATGTACACCTGCATGTACACCTACACATCAAAGCGTGACTTCCTTGATCACCCTCCTGCCACATATTTCAAGGATGGTCCCCTAATCTATCCCACATTTAATGCACTTTCTGTGGGGATACTTACACAGCATCAAATCCCAGATTCTAAAGCCGGCTGTGTATGAGGCACAGTTGACCCAGAGCTTGATGGCTGACCCTGCTGTCCTGGAGCTCAGGGACTGGGGTGGGGAACCCCGGGGCGAGTGACAAGGGCTCAGGAGGAGGGAGGCCCTGGGCGCCCAGGGCTCAGGACAGCCTTCCCTGGAAGGCCTGACTGCTGTCTTCCTCAGTCTGTCTTCTGTGAGCACACCTGACCTCCAGGTGTCCCGACTGTAGGTCCAGGTCATCAGTGCAAATCTCTCTGTGCTCAGAAAGTGAGCAGAGTCCCGCCATCGGGTCTTCACAGCCTCAGCTGCCCTGCCGTCGGCACACCTGCCCTGGTGCTTCCCTCCACGCTGAGCAAGGCTCCTGGGCCCCCTGCCTGCTCTTCACTCAGACAACAGCACCACCAGCGTGCACCTGCACAGCAAAGCTGCACCTGGGGAACCGCATTTCAGGGAAACACACCTAGAGAAAAAGGCGAGGGAGAGCACAGGCTCCCTGAAGCATAGGCCAGAGAAGATAACACACACATCAGAGCCGCTTCCCTTGCGGATGGGAGAGAACAGTCTTTATCTCTAGGGCACTACACACGGGCTCCAGAACCAGGCGGCTGAGTGCCAGTCACTCTGGGTGACCTTGGGCTTGTTTCTAACCTTGCTGTGCCTCATTTTCCTTCTCTGTAACATGGGAATAATGATAACAATAACAATAATAATAGTAATAATAATAATCCCTTCTTCATAGGGTTGTAAGAATTTAAAATATTAATGCACATAAGCACGTAGAGGGGAGCCTGACATCCTAAGCCCTCAATAAATCCTGGCTATTTTTAGTTTTATTACAAAAGCCAGAATGAGCAGACTTGGGTGAAATTTACATGAACTGAAATGTTAGTCCTGATGGGTTTTGCTCATTCAGTAAAATGTTTCTTGGGTGCCTCCCATGTGTCTGGCACTGTTTCTGGAGCTCTTGAGCCCCCAGATGCCCAGCTACAGATGTTTTCCTCAGAAGCAGTGAACTTCCCATCGCTGGAGGTTTCAAGCAGAAGTTTTCACATGGTACGAGACAGTGGCCAATGAAAAGAACATGGTATGAGAGTGTACATATAGGCAGAGTCATTCTAGTTTTTTTTTAAATGAAGAGACATTATTATGGTTATTATTATTATCATTATCATTATTATATACTTAGGGATATAAATTAATCCTCAATGTGGAAGTTGATGCTTCCATTTACACACCAAAGTGCTGGTCATGTTGCTTTATTCAGTTCTGGCTCCCTGGTGCCTGCCAGAGTACCTGGGGCACAGCTGGCTTCACAGGCTTGTTTACTGCATTAGTGAATACAAGACCAGAGGGCAGAGCTTGGGCCAGAATGAAAGGAAGAGGGAGGCTGAATCCCATATAGCAAGCTTTTGAAGGCTCAGCGAACAGGTTGTTTTGCGGGGAAGCACTTCAGTGGGAAAGGATGCTGTTTCGAGTTCTCAACAGTCAAATAGTTGTTAAAAAAAAAAAGCTGATGATTATTTAGAAAAAAACAAAGTATCCAAAAGAGGCAGGCTAACTTCTTCCTGATTTGGCCAAGTGGTCACAGAGAATCTAAGAATGGACCATGCTGTGTGGAATTTGGAGTAACAACACGGAAGGTGTCCAGGAAGTGGTGGGGAGAGCTGTTCAGGACCCCCTCAAACCACAGCAGAGTTTCTCCCAATGTGGTGCAAGGACCTCCCCTCACAGGACACCCTAGGGACTAGCAAGCAGCCAGTTTCTTGATCCCTCCTCCCACGCCTCCTAAGTCAGACTCTTAAGAGCGAGACGAGATATACCTGGATAAAATACCAAAGAGGAAATTCACACAGGGACGCACAAGAACAGAACCTTGGAATTCTGTAATTGCAGCTAATAAGCTGATGCTAACGATGGATAATTGGATGATTTAGTCTTCTCCCCTCAGTGACTTACAGTTACAGTAAGAGATTCTGAAGTCTTAACACCTTCATGTAAAAGACAGGTCCCTGAGGATGGTCCTATGCGGCAGAGGGTCTTTATTCCCGATCTGCTGACAGGTGCGTTTTTATCCAGTGCCTCTGGAAAACAGTGCAGTCATGAAATGAAAAGAAATATTTTCTTCTGAGCTGGCTGAGGGTGATAATAGTAACTGCCATAAACTGCAGAAAGCCTGCTCCTGTTTTGTCCAAACTCTCCTGGATATTTACCCTGACTTGGGCATAAGCTCTTTTTTCACTGTGAGGAATGATAAAGTCTATCTTGTCCAATATTCTCACATGTAAAATGAGGGAGTCTGCATCCCCATTCACATGTGGATTTTTTTTAATTTAAGGGAGCACACAGAGGAAGGGTCAGGTGTATCAGAACCTTTGGAATAGAGGGAGGAGGAACATATTTAAGGGTAAAAGTCCTGCTATTAGAGATTCTGTACTCCCCACACTGGGCGCCAGAGCCATTTCAAAACCGCTATCAAGTCTTGCTCTTGCCTTTTTATAGAGTGTCTTTGATTCATGGTGCTATTTATGTGCGCCCAGTAAAAAATGAGGGAAATATTACTTGAGGCTTCACTCAGAGCAAAATTCCCCAACAGCTGCCCAGTGATTTGAACAAGATCCATTTTAAAGCAGAGTAGGGTTGTCCTGGAGAGTGGGGTTACTGGATCAGGCTTTCTCACAGATTGGCTTTCCATGCATCTATCAAATAACCCTTTCTTTCTAAGGACAGCCCAAGATAAGAGGATGGATTTATGTTAAAACTGCTCATGCTGGAAAATTAACAGAAAATTCCTGTTACCTTTACATATCCGTAGGGTATTTGGACAGTTACAGAAACAGGATTTCCCACTTTGTCTTGGTAGCTAATTCTGAAGATCCCAAGGAGAGGCTGTGAGGAACACATAATCTCTGAAGAGCATGGCTTTTACTCAGAATGTTCTTGAAAGAAAAGCATGAGAGTTTTGTTTCTTTTTATTCCATTAACTTGTTTTGTAATAATACATCCACTTTAAGTAGACAATGATTTTTAAAAGACTTTACTTAGCGTGACCCAGCACGCACATATTCTCAGGGAAACTTGGTAATATAGATGCACAGAGCCATCCAGCCTGAGAATTTTTAAAAACAATTTATTTTACTGCAGTATAGTTGATTTACACTGTTGTTAATTCCTGCTGTTCAGCAAAGTGATTCAGTTTTACATATCTATACATTCTTTTTCATATTCTTTTCCATTATGGTTTATGCCAGGATATTGACTATAGTTCCCTGTGCCGCGCAGTAGGACCTTGTTGTTTATCCATCCTACATATCATAGTTTGCATCTGCTAACCCCACATTCCCAGCCCATCCCTTCCCCACCTCACCTCCCCCTTGGCAACCACTAGTCTGTTCTCCATGTCTGTGAATCTGTTTTGTAGATAAGTTCATTCGTGTCGTATTTTAGATTCCACATGTAAGCGATATCATATGGTATTTGTCTTTCTCTGTCTGACTGACTTCACTTAGCATGATCATCTCTAGGTCCGTCCATGTTGTTGCACATCAGCCTGAGAAGTTTTCAGTCCATATCCAATGCAGTGATCTTTCTCCATGACCTGCATCACCTTCACACAAAAGCCAGGGTAGTGCTTTTTACAGATAATGTGGATTATGTTGGACCGCTACTGAAGGTCTTCTAATGATGATGATGATGACACAGAATGCTTAATATACACCAGGCACTGTTCTATATTCTTTGCATATATTAAATTTTCTCACTTCTCACAACTCCCTAGGGTAGGTGCTATTATTATCCCCACTTTATAGATGAAGGTACTGATGTGCACATCTGGGAAGAGGCGGGGTTAGGGTCCCATTCAGGCAGTCTGGCTCTTATCTACTGCATCACATTGCTTCTTGCAGACCTTCGAACAAAATACAAAGTCCTTAGCAGGTCCTGATGGGCCCCTGTATGGTCTGATCCTTGACTTTCCCCTTAAACTCATCTTCTGCCTTCTTCCGCATCACTCTTACTCTTCCTTGAATCACCAAGCTCATTCCCGACTCAGAGCTTCTGAACTTAGGGGGTCCTTCCACTGTGAAGTGGGTCGTTCCTCTCGCAGTCTACACCTTGCTTGTTTTCTCAGTGAATCCAGGTCAGGTCTCTGCTCAGATGTCACCTCCTCAGAGAGGCTTCTTGCCCAGTTATTTAAAAAAAAAAATAGATTTCCTGTTATAACAATTTCTTATTCTGCTTTATTTTTCTTCGTACCACTTCAGCTCGTTTTATTACATATGTATTTATTGTCTGTGTCTCCTCTAAAATTTGATAATAATGCTACTTTCAGTAAATCATCACTGAGGGTTTTCTATGTGCCACGAAATAGAATATTTCAAATATGTTACGTATTTACGTGTATGGATTTACTTTATTATCACACCTTCCCTAAGTGATAATTTACAGGAATAGGTCCCATTGTATAGAAGAGGAAATTTAGGCATGGAGAGCTCACGGACTGGCTCAAGGCCTCCCGGGTAGTGAGTCTTGCAGTGAGGATTGAACCCCAGTGAGGCGGGCTCCAGGGTCTGGCAGGTCCCTCCCCCACCCGCAGTGCTAAGGACGGACTTGTGCTGAATGTCAGCTGGAGGGATAAATCAGCTGTGTTGATAAATGGCCCTGCTACCCACCCGGTCCTGCAAGATGGGCCAGAATTACTCCTTGAACCCCTTCACCAGCGCCCCCTCCACACTGCGTCAAATTTCAAGTCCTATCAATTGGGACTTTCTCCCCCTCCTCGGGTCCTTTGGGTCCTCTCCAAGCCCACTGACATCACTGTGGTCAGGCTCAGTCTTCTTTCCTGGGCTCAGCCTCCTCTCCAGCCTCACTCGCTTCACGCTCCAGCCCTCATCACTCCCGTGGACACTGTAGTAGCAAAATCAGACCTTCAGGGGCTGCCCCGCCGGTGTCCCACGGATGTGCTTTTAGGATACTGCACGTCATCCCAACTTTACTATTTAAATATTTTCAAGCTTTTTTAAAAGAGGCAATGAACCACATGTTCATGCCATTGTTTCAATGAGTGTTTACACATGGAAGACCCATCGAAGAGCACAAAATGGCATCTACAGTCTGTCTGGGTTCAACCCTGGTTCCACATCTTTGAAACTGAAACAAGTGCCCGGTGCCTCCGTTTCCACATACGAAAACGACAGCAAGAACGGAATGGCTCTCACAGGGTCCCCTTGAAGATTCAGTTCAGTGATGCAAGTCCCCTACCAGCAGTAGTAGTGTTCAAATATCAGCTCCTCTCCTCCTCATCCATCCCCATCCTCAACTTGTGCCGGCGTTGCCTGTTCTCTGTGCCCATGTTTCAACTGTGCACCGTTGCGGGACTGACTTAGCAGATGTACCCGTCTTTAATCCGGCCTGGCAGGCACAGAGCTGATCACATGACACTGTGCCCACAGGCACCCCTCGTAGCACCGTGGCCAGGGGCCTGGCTGCCAGGTGGGGCTGCTGTGTCACTCAGCACAGGGTTGTGGTGTGACATGAGAACAGACCGCATCCCAGGTCATGATAATCCGGTTGTGTGTGATTTCAGCACTGCTCCAGCTCCCCATGCTTCACAGTTGGCTTTAATATGCATGAGGAAGAGCATGTGTTCAATATAATTAGAGACGGAGCTTAGAAACTAAAACTGATCCCGAACTTTTCTTGTGGAATCAATTTTAGAACTCTGAGCAATATCAAGGCAAATGGTGATCATGGGGGGATTAAAATAAAAACAGCACCAAAGGCAATGTTAGGGGGGTGGGTAGGGGCAACCAAGTATTTATCACACAGATACAAACGATGGGTATTGGAAATGTTCAGTATCTTGTGCAATCAGAAAAAAAAGCTTATCTAAGCCTCTGTAGCTCCTATTTCAATCCTGCATGTCAATCATAGCTTGACATGGTTTCTGGTTTCATGGATTTTCTTTAGCACATGTTATACACTTGAAATACATAAGCTATATTATATTAACAAAATCATGCTTACATATGTTACCGACTTGCCTTCTGTGTAAGATTGAGTGGAGGGGATTGGGGCCAGGGGAAGATGGGGCTCCACTGCCTAAAAATAATTCAGTGTGATAAAATTCAAACATGGCTCCACACAGGAAACTCAGAGCTGGTTCCAGGGAAGATTTAAGCTGAGGTTCATTCATGCAGAGTCACCAGCAAATACCCAGAGGTTAATGTCAGCACTGGGGATAAGTTTACATGTGGAGGTTCTGTGGGTTTTGAAGAGAAGGCAGCCAAGGATGGCTGGGGCCCCATGAACACCTAGGCTGAGCAGATGAAAAGAAGCTCATGAAGATGCCTGAGGAGGGCAGCCAGAGAACTGAGAGAAAAAACAAGGATGGGATTGGATTTGAAAGAGGGAATCTCAGTCCATAGTGCCAAACGTTTAGAGAGAGTATTTCTTTTTTCTTAATTGAAGTATAGTTGATTTACAATGTTATGTTAATTTCTGCTGTACAGCATAGTGATTCAGTATATATATATATATATATACATATACGCATACATATTCTTTTTCATATTCTTTTCCATTATGGTTTATCACAGGATTCTGAATATAGTTCCCTGTGCTATACAGTAGGACCTTGTTTATCCATTCTGTATATACTAGTTTGCATCTGCTAACCGCAAACTCCCACTCCATCCCTCCCCCACCCCCTCCTCCCCCTTGGCAACCACAAGTCTGTTCTCTATGTCTGTGAGTCTGTTTCTGTTTAGTAGGTAAGTTCATTTGTGTCACATTTTAGATTCCACGTATAAGTGGTATCATATGGTGTTTGTCTTTCTCTTTCTAACTTCATTTAGTATGATAATTAGAGAGAGGTTTTTGATACAGAGTAGGAAGCATCCAGTAGCTGGACATTTCTAAGCTTTATCTTCAAGGTCTTTGAAATAAAACTGTTCAAGTTTTCCCCTGACACACGCCCTGGCTCAGCCTGGGCTATTTCCCATTTCCTTCAGGAAGTAGTTGCCTTTGCTTGTTCTGTGATACCTACCAGATGTGCTTAGCCCACCCACTCTGTCTTTTCTTGTTTATGTCCTACTATATTACCAGATCATCACATTCCTCTTCCTATTTACACAAGCTTTTTATCTTCCACGTAAGAGTGACCTTGCTTCTTAGAATCTTCCCATATTTTATCTGAACATTCTTTGTAATTCTTACTGCTGATTACCATGTATTCATGTTGCACGTGCACCAGCGTTCCCACTAGTGTGCAGGCACCTAGAGGTAGGACATTTTATGCATCTCCCTTTGTCTGTCCTCGCCTTTGCTTCTTTGCTCCTACTTCTCCTTTAGTACTTTTCTTGAAGTCCATTTCCCCCAGGAAGCCCCCCCCCTGAACTGGCTGAGTGCTGGTGCTTTTGGCTCGTGGCAGTCGTCATGGTGTGCATGTATTCCTGTGAAAACCACTTGACTCCTCTCTTGGTCCCTGCAGCCTAGAGCTCAGTGAAGGTGAGGACCACGCTGTTATGACTCCTTTCCATTCTTAGCGTGTGGCCCAGTACCCAATGCGTGGTGTCCGTTAGGGACAGCACTCATGTGCTATAGATAAGGAGACATTGCCTCTATGAAATTGTAGCCCTGAAGATTCAGTGTCAAAGCCACCATGGGAACCTGCATGCCAGGTTCCTAGACCAGTACCCTTCCTGCTAGACTAGACTGTTCTCACCTTGGAGCACAGTCTGAGAAACCCATCCCCTGGGAGCCTTTACTGTTTTGGGGTGTCAGTCTTCCTTGGGCTTGTGCATTTGAGGAGCCTGGGCAAAGGGATTCTAACCAAAGTGATGAACCAGCCATCCTGGGATTGTAGAGTTGCATCAGGAGTTGTGAGGAACTGTTGTGATCTAAATCTTTCTGGTTAGTTCACTTTCATTGAGAAAAGACTCCAAAGATCATTGCCTTGAAGTCATTGAAATAGGAACCAGAGAAAATAGACTTAAGTGCAAAATACATCAGAGTTTTAGGGCCAAAAGGAACTTTAAAAAGTAAGCGGACACAAAGCACCGAGCTGATCTCCCTGTGCTATGCGGCTGCTTCCCACTAGCTATCTATTTTTTTTTTTTTTTTTTAATTTATTAATTAATTTATTTATTTTTGGTTGTGTTGGGTCTTCGTTTCTGTGCGAGGGCTTTCTCTAGTTGCGGCGAGCGGGGGCCACTCTTCATCGCGGTGCGCGGGCCTCTCACTATCGCGGCCTCTCTTATTGCGGAGCACAGGCTCCAGACACGCAGGCTCAGTAGTTGTGGCTCACGGGCCCAGTTGCTCCATGGCATGTGGGATCTTCCCAGACCAGGGCTCGAACCCGTGTCCCCTGCATTGGCAGGCGGATTCTCAACCACTGCACCACCAGGGAAGCCCCCCACTAGCTATCTATTTTACGTTTGGTAGTGTATATATGTCCATGCCACTCTCTCACTTCATCCCAGCTTACCCTTCCCCCTCCCTGTGTCCTCAAGTCCATTCTCTACGTCTGCATCTTTATTCCTGTCTTGCCTCTAGGTTCTTCATAACCACTTTTTTTTTTTTTTTTAGATTCCATATATATGTGTTAGCATACAGTATTTGTTTTTCTCTTTCTGACTTACTTCACTCTAGAGGGGTGGGATAGGGAGGGTGGGAGGGAGATGCAAGAGAGAGGGGATATGGGGATATATGTATATGTATAGCTGATTCACTTTGTTATACAGCAGAAACTAACACAACATTGTAAAACAATTATACTCCAATAAAGATGTTAAAAAAAAAAAAGAAGGTACCAGTAGGCAACATGCAAAAAATAAAAAAAAATAAAAAAAGAAGAAAGATTAAGTGGAAACCTTACAGACCCAGAGTCATTAAATGAATTGACCGAGGTCGCTAGTCAATGGAAAAGCTGCTATTTTAATTCAAGAACTTGAAATCTAATGAACATTTTCACCATAAATGATTGTTTTTGCTCCATTATGAAAAAGGCCCTCCATTTGCAGTTTGAAGAGTCAGAAATTCATTTAAAATTCCTGAGTTTTAACTTCCCCTGGGGAAGAAGAGGCCTGTTTTGTTTTTTTTTTTAACTGTTTAAGTTTGAATTTATTTATTTATTTATTTATTTTTATTTATTTATTTTTAACATCTTTATTGAAGTATAATTGCTTTACAATGGTGTGTTAGTTTCTGCTTTATAACAAAGTGAATCAGTTATACATATACATATGTCCCCATATCTCTTCCCTCTTGCATCTCCCTCCCTCCCACCCTCCCTATCCCACCCCTCTAGGTGGTCACAAAGCACTGAGCTGATCTCCCTGGGCTATGCGGTTGCTTCCCACTAGCTATCTATTTTACGTTTGGTAGTGTATACATGTCCTGTTTTTTGTTGTTCAACCAAATGGCTCAAACGGCATGAAGCTCCTAGCATGGTAAGTGGCACTCTTGAAGCAGTTGACTTTTTGGATTCTATACTCCCTTTCTCTGTCAACAGTGACCTAATTTTCCTAGGGAAGTGTCCCTCTTCCGTCTTCTCAGCGGTGTGGCCTATTGATTCCCAGCTCCAGGCCTGGCTTTGATGGACTCAAGCAATCAATATATGCCTGGGTCCTGGACAAGGACTTCCAGGGAGGGACTTGTCTTCTCTCTCTAGCCTCCTGGTTATTGGGGTGCTAGGATGATAATTCTGAGATTGCTGTGCCCATGGTCCCATTGTATGAACAGCCTTGGGATGTCCACTGTACAGTCAAAGGGATGCGGAGAAAGAGAAAGCAGAGAGGGATTCAGCGTTTTGAGTTTCATCCCTTGGCCAAGGAATCAAGCCATACCTGAAGCTAGAGCTACTATTGGATTGAGAAGTTTTCTTTCTTGTTGAAGACAGTTTGAACTTTCTGGCCCTTGGAACAGCTGTTTCATGAATACAGATGTTTAATAAGAATGTCCTTAATTCCTCTTAATTTAAAGTAAATGTCTTTGAAGACTAGAGTAGACAGTGTGATGTCCCATAGTCCACCTTACTTTAAGAATCACTGGTTTAGTTCCGTAAGGACCTGCCAGACACAGGTTTCTCCACCAAGAAGATTATAACCCCTCCAGGTTGGGGAATTTGATGTAAGTCTTGGTCGCGTCCATATTCTCCTACAGCACTCGGCACAAGTAGGCACCCAATAACAGTGCATTTAATGGATGAATGCACAAACTTAATTTGTTTTGCACAAGGTTCACAGGAGCTAATGGTAGAAGAGAGAATAATAAAGGAATCAACATTAATTGGCCATCTCATTAATTTGCTGCATAAGTAACACCACTCTGTCATTTTAAAAATTTCAGTATTTTATGAATTGGATTACATAAGTGATCTATGACTAAATTCTCCTTGAGCATGTTACAAATCAGGCTACAAATATTTTTTGTAGCCACTATCCAAATGCGAGACCCCACCCATCCCCAAAGAAACCATGGCTAACTTGCGGGTATACATTCTCTGCATTTCATTTCATGTTCTACTCACCAAGAGATAATGGGTAGATTTTTTTTTTTTCTTACTTTGACAAAGTCTGTTCACATATGCAGTTGGAGACCAAGGTGTGCGGTGGTCATCTCACACCTGCGCCTGAGAGTTGATTGTGTTCAGCTCTTCCCAGGTTTGGTGACTTCATGTGGGTAGCTTGAAACTGGCCATGGAGGGGGTGGAGGACTGTTTGCACCAGGAAATCAGCAGACATTACAAATCAGTTCTGTTTGGAAGCCAGTTTTTAGACTTGTGCTGGCACGCCACTGTTCGGGGGCCATTTGTACACAATGACGCCTCAGACAGCATTGCTGTGCACGCCTCCTTGTGCGAATGTGTGAGGACCTGCTCTAGATGACAAAAAGCCCCGTTGCTAAAGCATCCATCGGGCGTGCAGATTTAAATGAAAGAAAACTGCCGGAAGGCGTTTCAAAGTTCCAGTTCAAACTTCCACCAGCAGTTCATGAGGATATTTCCCTGCACAAATCTAGTATCTTGTTTTGTCTGCGTTTCCCTAATCACTTTCCTTTCATGTGTTTATGAGCTATTCTTATTTTCCCTTTTATGAGTTTCCCATTTACAACCTTTGCTGCTTTTTTTGGATAATTTGCTCCTTATTGATGTAATTTTGTCTCCTGCCTCCTGCCAAACACAGCTTTGCTCACGATTCCTCGATGTATCGTGTAGAAAATATCTTCTCCTAGTCTGTAGCTTGTCCTTTATCTTTGTTTTAGACAAAGTCATGCTAACCTTTGGAGTCTGATGTTTCAAAGCTTTTGCTTCTCAGCTTAAGTTGAGCTTTCCTGTCAATCCTACAAATAGGGATGTATTCTTCCGAACAATCTATGGTTATAATCAACATTATTCCCAGTTAATAGCTGGGGAAACTGAGGCTTAGGGAGGAACATGGTGGGATTGGGATTTGTATCTGGGTCTGTTTGGCTTCACCATCATTTTCATGTGAGCTGGTGTTCCATGCTGCTAATGGGGTGCAACCTCAGGGATCCTGTATCAGCAACTCCACAGACCTCCCTGCTCAATCAGCCTGCCCTGGATCTCCATCTTGTAATTGGATGTGTTTCACTCACATAGACTTTCCCTGCCGGGATCTTCTTGTCACACACGTGGTTCCCCTGAGCTGCCCTTAAAATGGCACCAGGTCAGCTCTCCCTACAGATCTCATGTCTGGTCCATAAATAATGTCTCCTTTGCCTCAACAAATTCTGAATGTCTAAGCTTATCCCAATGCATTAACCTCTCTCCTGCTGCGTGGAGTGGCCTTAATTTCTGAGGAGTCAAACATGCACTGGTCCTCTGGTCCCCGAACCGGAGGGGTCTGTATTAAGCTGTTTGGGTAGGCCCTCCGTGCTTGGATGAAAGGAGGTGACACCTCTTTTCTCTCCTCCATTGGAGGTGGTGTAAATAGAGACTGACTTCGTAGCAACAGCTTTCTCCAAACATCTGTATGTTTGTTCTCTCTAAAATCCTTTCTTCCCTCTCTACCTGATGCCACGTCACTCCTCTAATCTAACTGAGGAATTTAGAGTCTTGATTCTCATCCACTCCCTTTGTGAGCCTTGCTTTTGAGTCTAGCCCTTCACATTGGTTTGTAGGGTCCGTTGTGGCCACTGTCAAACTTCAGTTTTAATAGCCCGTAAGATGCCTCTTTTCACCTTTAGGTCATACGCTTCCCGCACCCCAAATTAAGTGTGCCATATTCCCTTCCGTTTCTCTTTTTGTAGCATTTATGATGTCATAACTGAATGATTACTCGAGCATTTCTTTCCCCCCCACCCTTACCACAGTGTAAGTCCTAGGAGGACAGAAACTTGCTTACTGCCATGACTCACACACCTGCTATCACAGCTTTGTCCCTCAGCACTGAGGTGTGGAGTCCGTGGACTGATGGATGGATGAAAGAATGAGTAGGTGGATGACAAGAATTTCACATCACTTCCAGGCCTCATTGAAAGATGCGTTCCCTTTCATCTAAATTCTGTTTGAAAGCTTCACCTGAGCACACGTTCTCCAGTATTGATTGCCTTGGTTTAGAGCAGTTTGGGTCAATATTGTTAAAGTTTAAAGCGCGAGAAAAGTCATGACTCCTGAAAATGAACGTTCTTGTTTATCTTCGTTGAAGTCAATGCACTTTGCCTCAGCCTTCTGAAATACGTGCCGGTGGGTGACCCATATTTTCATGGATTGGTAGCAATGGTGCTAATAAATTTCTATTGATGTTGCAACTGACTATACCAGGCACTGTGCTACGTATTTTGTAAATACTGTTGTATCAATTCTCATAGCAGTCTTTGGAGAAAAGTATCTCTGTTTCCATTTTCAAAGGAGGAAACCGTCTCAGAGAGTTTATAAATCAGTGGAGTCAAGGAGTTGGGCGTTTCTGAATCATTGCCACAGTTGCAGTGCTAGTGTTGTTTCAAGTGGATAACTCGTTTGATGATTTTTTGTAATGATCAGATGAGAAGGAAATGATTTTTTAAAAGATATTAAAAAGTCAGTAGGTTAGAGTCTTTATCTATTTTTTCAAACCTAAAAATATATACTTTAAAATTTCACATTCAACAAATATCTATCAAGCAGATAGTTCTGTTTGAGCAAAAAGGGCCTGTCTTTCACAGAAGACTTGGTCTAACGTAGGAGATTATTCAAACAGTCAAAGTCATTTTTACACCAACTAATATCACAGTACTCAGAGAAATGCGTTGTGTTAAGAGGGCTTGTAATCATGGGTTTGACAAGGTTTAGGGCGATGAGAGAACATTCTCTGGGGAAAGAGATGGGTGAGCAGAAGTTGGCGTGAGCCACAGGGAAGGGAAGGGCCACTCCAGGTAGAAGGAGCGGCATGGGCAAAGGTGATGCAGTGACAAAGGGGGACGGCAGGCCACTGTGGCTGCGGAAGAGTGAACAAGGGAGCCTGGAACGAGATGAGGATAAATGGGGGCAAATTGGCTTTGAGGACTGTATTAGGGCAAAAAATGTTTCCTTTATCCTAAAAGGAATGGAAAGATACTGAAGGATTTTGAGCAGGGGAGCAGCTTGATTCTATTTGTGTACTGAAAATATGCTTCCTTGGAAATATTGTAGAGAGACAGACCAGAAGCAAGGTTGAGCAGAACAAAGGCCATTGAGCCGTCCAGGTGAGAAGCCAGGTGAGCCTGGGCAGGTTGGTTGGTGGTTGAGATGGAGAGATGAGGGCTCACACTCAGAAGCTGGAGGGAGACAGTGACTCTCAGATTTCTGGTTTACACGGCAAGGTGGCTCATAGAGCCATTTACTCAGATAAGGAACGTTGGAAGAGAAACCAGCATTTTAGCTTTTTTTTCCCCCCTCTAGTGGTGGTTTGAAACATGTTAAGTATGTGCTGCCTTTGAAAATCCAAACAGAAGATCTCAAGTAGGCGACTGGACTTCAAGGTCTTGAACGTAGAGGAGAAGTCTGGGTTAGACACATGGATTTCATTGATTGGCTATGTACTGCATTCCGTTTTACGTACAGGACTTGGAGAATGCATAAAATAGGCCAATTTAGTGCTCTCATAGGGCTTACATTCTGGTTGGAAGAGAAGACAGTCAATATGACTCCAGCAGTAACTTAAGTAAAACAAACCATTGTAAGGGAGGTGGGGAGTGACACTGAGGGCAGCAGGGAGGTGACTTTGATAAGGAGGCAGACGAAAGCTACCCTAGAGTCAAGAGGAAACTAGTGGAACTTGATTTCACAGAGGCCATGGGGAGAGGATAGTTCAAGGAGGAAGCATTGACCGACATTGCAGAAAGTTTTTGAGAATTCAAGTACAACGTGCATTAAAACTTTCCTGGACATCTTAGTGACAGCTAGCGCATTCATCACCTTGATAGGAGCTCTTTGGGTGGTTGTAAGGGTCCAGAAACTAGATTTTGGGGGCACTGAAGCGTGAGTAAAATGATGAAGAAATGGAGACAGCCAGTAGAGGCATTCTTTGGGTAAGCGTCACTGCTCAGGCAAGGAGGGAAAGAGAGTGGTAGCCAGGAGGGCTGAGAGTTTTGCCTTTTGTATGTATTTTAGTTCTAACGAGAGAAAGTTGACCTCGCTTAAAAGCCATTGGATATATATGGAATCTTAAAAAAAAAAAAAAAAAGGTTCTGAAGAACCTAGGGGCAGGACAGGAATAAAGATGCAGATGTAGAGAATGGACTTGAGGACACGGGGAGGGGGAAGGGTAAGCTGGGACAAAGTGAGGGAGTGGCATGGACATATATACACTACCAAATGTAAAATAGATAGCTAGTGGGAAGCAGCCGCATAGCACAGGGAGATCAGCTCAGTGCTTTGTGACGACCTAGAGGGGTGGGATAGGGAGGGTGGGAGGGAGGGAGACGCAAGAGGGAGGAGATGTGGGGATATACGTATGCATATAGCTGATTCACTTTGTTGTACAGCAGAAACTAACACACCATTGTAAAGCAATTATACTCCAGTAAAGATGTTAAAAAAAAAAAGCCGTTGGGAAGGATCTAGTTTAGAAGTTAAATACGTAAAATAAAGAAGGGAAAATCATTACAGTCATTAAAAGTTTACTTTTTCTCAGTCCCAGTCCTATGGCTGCTGAGATGAACTACATGACTGAACCCCAGGAAACTCAAACAGACATTAAATAATGAGGAGGTGAGGTGTGATTGCGAGGCATGTGATGCCGTGGCACCCAGCATGCACTGGGGGAGGCCGCCTCTGCCGGGATGTCCCAGAGGAGAGCTGCCCGCATCTCCTGCCCCCAGCTCATGCCAGGTGGGTGATGGCGGTTGTGGTGCACATCAGCAAGGTTGCACGATCACCTCTGCGCCAGAGTGGAGACGTGCAGAAAAATGAGCCTGAGAGAAGAGGCCATCTGGTAATTGAATCTAAATCTGCAATAATTGATTCTGAGGACACAGGCCTAGGTATGCATTGATTTTGGAGCCCACTGGCCAAGCCTTGGCTGACACCCAGGCAGGTGCTGCTGCGACTTTCCGATGCTGTTTATAGAATTTGCTCGGACACAAAGGCACTGAAACAGCCTTGCAGACAGTCCTTCAGTGCCCCACTGAGCACCAAGGGAGGGCGTTGAGGGGCAGGAGGAAAAGCCCTGGACTTGGAGGCTGGATTCTAGGTTCCACTGCTAGTTCTGCCCTTGGGCTGGATTCTCCATCTTCTTGAGCCTCCCAGTTCCTATCTGTGAAATGGGTTTACAGAACTATGTGATTTCCTTTTAGCTAGTAGTCCCCACATGGATGTGTGGATTCTCAGACTTAGGATAGCGGCTCAGATGAAAAAGGAAAATTTGTCTTCCTCACTGAGGACTCAGTCTACCTTTGGAGATAACCAGGCTAATGCTCTACCTATTACTTTGCCAGAGTCTTATTGAGCACCTCGTTTATTCAAAGCACTCACCTAGGTCACAGGGAAGACACTCAAATGACCATCCTATTGTCTGTGCTTTCAAGTAGCTTGTAGGACGATGTGGGGGGGGCATGTGGGTGAGGATAAGGTGATTCCAAGCTGAATAAAGTAGAAGGTGGAACATACACAACAAAGGTGTGAACATGGATAAAGCACACTGTTAATAAAAATAATGACGCCAATCACTGTCTTATCTAACTTTCACAATAACTTTAGAAGTAGAGGTTTAGAAGAAGAGGTTTTTATGGTTAGTTTACACATGAAGGACATTAGGCTCAAAAAGCATAAGTAATTTGTAAGAAAAATCAAAAATGCTAATTTGAAAAGATGCATGCACCCTAATGTTCATAGCAACACTGTTTACAATAGCCAAGAGATGGCAACAACCCAGGTGTCCATGGACAGATGAATGGATGAAGAAAATGTGAGATTATATATATATATAATGGAATATTATTCGGCCATAAAAAGAATGAAATTCTGCCATTTGCAGCAATGTGGATGAACCTAGAAAATATTATGCTTAGTGAGATTAGTTAGAGGCAGACAAATACTGTACTATATCACTTATATGTGGACTCTAAAAAAAATAATACAAACAAATGTATATAGCAAAACAGAAACAGATTCACAGGTATAGAAAATAAACTAGTAGTTACCAGAGGGGAGAGGGAAGGGGAAGGGGCAAGATAGGGGTATGGGATTAACAGATACAAACTATTATATATAAATAGATAAGTAACAAAAATATGCTGTATAAAGCAAAGGAATTATACCCATTATCTTGTAATAACCTATAATGGAGTATATACTATATGCTATACTTCAATAACTTTTTTTAAGAAGACTAAATGAAAAAATGTAAAAAAAAATTACAAGTGAATGGAGAGTCTGAACTTGAATGCAGAGCTGATTTCAGAGCCTGGGCTACTTGTAACTACAATGAATGGGAAAATCTCCATGAAGAGGTGACGTTTGCAAGGAGACACAGATCTTTGAGATGAGGATGAGGCCATCAATTAATTAAAAAAAAAATTAATTGTGTTCTTTTACGCCAGGCTCCTTGCTAGAAGCTAAGAATGCAGTGGTGAGTGATGTATTCTGCAGTCTCAGAGGAGAGTCACACAGAACTGTAACTGCACGACAGGTGGTCTAAGTCAGCTGCCGCAAACTGCTCTGAGGTCAGGAGAGGGAGCAATGATCTCTGCCTGGGACATTGAGAGGATGTCTGAAGAAGGGACAAGACAAGCAGGGTCTATGGTGAATGAAAAGAAGAAAGCTTAGTGGGGAAAAGGTCATAGGAAAAAGAATATTCAAAAAATATTTATAGATTACCGACTTTGAGCAAGCGCTATGCTAGGACCTCTGAAAATTATCGATGACATAATTTGTATTAGTTTTATTAGCTTTTATGTCTAATCAGAAATAAACTTGTATTTGACATGGTAGAAGTCACTCTCAGCCAGTAACTCCCTCCCCCAAAAATAATTAAGAAAGTAATTAGAACATTGAAAAGTAGTGTTCATTTTAGCGAACCATAGACATTGCTTCCTGTGATCTAATTTGGTAATCATGACAATACCATAATTAGAGATTATAGCTGCATTTTACAGAAAGCAAAGTGATGAAAGGAACATCACGTGCTTGTAATAGGGAAAAATCGAGACACTAACCCAGACCTCTTAGCAATGCCCCTCCCCCCCAAGTCCCAGTGGCCTAAAAAGTTCTCTGACATTCCTCACGCCATCTTGCCATAGCTCTGTAATTGACCAAACACCCATTGATCACCTGTGATGGGTTATAAGTGCACGAGTCAAAAGGTGAAACTGTTGGGGGAAATCATGACATTTATTCATGGGAAGAGACTGATAATGGCCTTCTTCAAGAACAGGGACTGTCTCATGTCCGCAGATCCGTCACGGACCCTGGAATTCTCAATATTTTTGATGAATGGGGTGTAAGTGTGTTGAGGGGGTACAGTCAGGAATGGAGCATCTTCCGAATGCTGAGTGAACGTGTAGGATCCACATTCCCTCTAGGCTGCGACGGTCAGAGAAAGCTGCTGAAGGGGAGAGTGAAGTCGGCCAGGAAGATGGGGAGGGATCAGATCCCAGCTCAGTTCCTCAGGGTCCTACTCCCTGAGGTGTCAGCACCACATGAGTGGGTGGTTACCAGACACTCCAGCTGTGCTGAGACTGGTCCGGTTGTAGGCTGGAGCTAAGAAGTTCAGATCAAGAAATATCTCAGAGTTGGGTCAGGGCATGGGGTAGACACCCTTGTGTCCTGCATTTGCTGGGTGGGAAGTTGAAGGTCAATTGCTAGGTTCAGCCACTGCCAGGTCTGAGTCAGAGGGACCCATCAGAGTCTAGGACTCTAAGGCATGCAGACCAACTTTGAGAGCCTGGGGGTATCTAGTGATGGAGATGGTTTGTGTTGGAGAGAGGAGAGCTGGCCCTGGGGTAATTTCCAGGTCCACGCACAGATGCTTCTGTGGCACTTGCTGCAGATGCACAGCAGAAGGAAAAGATACTGATGCAGGGAAGGGAGAAGTAGCGGCTGCAAGGCCACCCATGTCCTGGAGGACGGGCGCTCAGGTTCCTCTGGGCTGACACTGAGTTTAGAGGGAGAAGGAGTGAGACGAAAGCATGGGACTCTGAGAAGCAAAAAAATAACTCCTCTAGCTGCGGGGACAGGTCTCAGCAGAGCGGCTGGGCTGACCTGCACGTGGTTTGGAGAAAACATGTTCATTTTAACGAGGGGCGATGTTCAGCCAGTGCATCTGGTAGGAGCAGTTGTCGGGGTAGCCACTGCCCTCAAATGCCTAAGCCGCCCCCCCTCCACTGGCCAGTTAGCCTGGTCCCTCTCCCAAACCCTCGCATTCCCTGTAGTCCATAAATAAAGGATTTGTGCCTGGCACAGCAGATGGCCTACAGGACCCTGCTCGTCCCTGTGCCTGGCACGCATTCTGATTGGTTGGTACCTGTGCTAACCATTTGGGGTATGTGCCCTAACAGACAGGGGTGTAATAGAGGAAGGTGAGGCATTGGAGGAGAGTCCAGGTGAGAATGGCCTTGACTAGGGGGAGCTCCCCTCATTCACGGCTTGGGGAGGGGACAGTGGTGGCTTCAGCTCTTGGAGAGAGTTGGGGCCTGGGGCGCAGCTCTCTCTCTGGACTGGTCAGTCTTGGCTCAGCCATGGCCATGGGGCTGATCTTCTGGAGGGGACTTCCATCTCTGTGGAAGAGAAAGGCAGAGTGACCACCTGTTCTTACCTACTCAGCAGTGCCTCTCGGCACTCCGGGATATTTTCCTAGCAAGTCACAACTGCCCCCTACATTCTGTGGTCTCCCATTAAGGCCAAGGTCGCCTTGGGCTGGGGAAGGGCTCTGTGCTCCTTGGAACATGCCAGGCCCATGACTGGGCGGGGATGCTGCAGCTCTTACAAAGATTTGATTAGCTGCAATCGTGCTATACTTAGTTCTCCTTGGGAAGCATATGGCCGAGGCAGATGGCTCGGTAAAGTCTGAATCACATAAACAGGGCTCTTTGCCTCCCATTTGCTGGGTCTGATGACTTTTTAACAGAATGGGTTTCAGAATTAGAAGGTGGAGCCTTGGTTATAGCCCTCTCAGAAAACCCCAGGCTGTATGTTTCAGGCATACTTAGCACTGGCTCTTTGTAAGGGAACGGGATAGGTGTGGATTCCGGGTCGTCTTGAGGACATAGCAGCAAACAGATTCCTAGCAGCAAGCTGCTTGAGCCCAGATTCAGTTCAGTTCCACAAATGTTATTAAACGTTGTTGCCAAATTCTCAGTGATGGGACGACTTGGAGCCTTGGTCAGTCATGCGTTTTATAAATATTTGCCTGACCTAGACTTCAGGAAAAGACCTGGCTCTGTGCTAAACCCTCACCTGGGCTACAGCTTCCAAACTGGTCATTTAGGGCCAATTCAACCATAGTAGGTAATTTAGATTTTATTCTAAATGCAATGGGGGGAGGGCGGTGATGAAGTCTGGTTTATATTTTATATGAATAGACTAAAGAGTAGTAATAGTAGAAGTAGAAATAAAGTTTTCCATATTCTCTATTGAGAGAAGATTATGAAGTGACCCAGAAGGGATTCATCAGAACCACATTTTGAATGTAAACCCACAGGATTTATGGAGGATTGGGTGAGAGGGTAAGGGAGAAAGAGGAATCAAAGATGACCAGGAAGGGCTTCCCTGGTGGTGCAGTGGTTAGGAATCCGCCTGCCAATGCAGGGGACACGGGTTCGAGCCCTGGTCTGGGAAGATCCCACATGCCGCGGAGCAACTAAGCCCGTGCGCCACAACTACTGAGCCTGCGCGTCTGGAGCCTGTGCTCTACAACGGGAGAGGTGGCGACAGTGAGAGGCCCGCGCACTGCGGTGAAGAGTGGCCCCCGCTTGCCGCAACTGGAGAAAGCCCTCGCACAGAAACGAAGACCCAACACAGCCAAAATAAATAAATTAATTAAAAAAATAAAATCACCTAGGCCAAGCCCTAAAAAAAAAAAAAAAAGATGACAAGGAAGTATTTTACTCTTTGTGGTTGAGAGATTGGGGGAGGGTGCTTGCTTCGGCAGCACATATGCTAAAATTGGAACGACATTAGCATGGCCCTTGTGCAAGGATGACACGCAAATCCGTGAAGCGTTCCATGTTTTTGATTCACTTTGTTATAAAGCAGAAACAATGTTATAAAGCAGAAACTAACACACCATTGTAAAGGAATTATACTCCAATAAGGATGTTAAAAAAATTTTTATAAAACCTAAAAGCAACAGGAGACTGAACAACAACAAAATTAGCCAAAAAGGAAAGAGTACTGTAAGAATGATAATGTAAAAAAAAATGATATAAAAATGAGGACCATTTTTTTCTTCCATTATTTACCAATAATAAAATAACAAGAAGTACTTGATTAAAAAAAAAAAAAGAGAGAGAGATTGGGGGAGGGACACAACCAAAGGTTCTATATTGGGTATGTAAGTTTATGGTGTAGATTTGACATCAAAGGAGTAATGTCGAGCCGGCGAGGGATCAGGTCCACTCAGGAGAGAGGTGCAGCTGGAGTCAGGCATTTGAGGGTTCTCAGCTTGTGAGTGGCGTATAAAGTCTTGGAAACAGCAAGACTTAGATGGAGGTCTCCAACACAGAGGCGGGAAGGGCAGGAGGAATCACCCCAGGGGGAGCAGGGAGAGGAGAGGGAAATCATGAACTTAGCTACTTTCCATCAGCAGGCGGGTGGGGAGGGGGAAGGGGAAGCTGGGATGAAGTGAGAGAGTGACATGGACATATATACGCTACCAAATGTGAAATAGATAGCTAGTGGGAAGCAGCCACATAGCACAGGGAGATCAGCTTGGTGCTTTGTGACCACCTAGAGGGGTGGGATAGGGAGGGTAGGAGGGAGGGAGATGCAAGAGGGAAGAGATATGGGAACATATGTATATGTGTAGCTGATTCACTTTGTTACACAGCAGAAATTAACACACCATTGTACAGCAATTATACTCCAATAAAGATGTTTAAAAAAATAAAATTAAGATATACAGTGTAAAAAAGAAAAACAAAAAACAAAAAGAAACAAACAAAAAAGGAATCTTCTTCTTGCCACCCTGGTGAGTCAAATCATTATTGCCATTTTCGTCTGTGAATGAAGTAAGGCTGGGAGAGTTAACGTCTCACTCGAAGACTCCCAGCTGTAAACAGGGAGATTCCTGAAACTCTGTCTTTCCAGGCAGTGCCCACTGCCCTGCTCCAAGCCCGCTGTCTTCCCAGGATCAAGAAACAATCGAGGATTCCCTTTCCACTTCCCTCGAGAGTTCTGCTAGCAGCTGCTAGAATTCCACTGTGGGTAACGTTTCATCGTCACATCAGCTGCCCGCTTCTCCCCATCCAGTAGTATATTCACTGCCGTTTCTCTGAGAGCACCTGTTAAATGTTAGACTCTGTGCCCGGTACACTCCTAGGTCATCTCATTCAACCCTCCCAACCCTTGAACTCCCATTCCCAGGTCACAGGGGCGGAAACCGAGGTTCAGACCAGGTAAGTTCCCTGTTCACAGGTGCGCGGTGTACAAATGGCAGAGCCTGGAGGAAATCCATGTCTTTGAACTCCAATCCATTTCTTGTCCTTATAGAAGCATGAGGAGCAAGGCCATGGACTGGACTCTGTAATTAGAATACAAATGGAAACACCTGAGACTGCACAGGGGTTAGGACCCCAGTCTTGGGTGACTGGAGTGTATTAGAGGCGGCCCTCTGGCCTTTTACTTTTGAAATTACATAGCAGTGCACATTATTGGCTAATAAAGTGTTACCAAGTGCTAGCCTGACTGGGCTCATTCTAATAGGTAGGTGAGAAGGGTTTATAATTAAGTAATGAAGGCCACTCAGTGTTGATGGGAGGCTGCTCACGGCTAAATTACATCAGCAGCCCCTGTTCATTTTCAGGAATTTAAAGGGTATTTTTTTCTTTCCTGTGTTCTTTGGTTTAGTTGCCCTCCTTCTGCAAGTATGAATTTCTGCCAGGCCACGGTCTCTCCTTTGTAAACTCGAGTTTTCTTGCAGATTAAGATAGGAGTCAGACGTCCTGGGAACTGGAGCTTCCCCCAACATAGGGAACCTTCCAAAAATCATCCCTTTGTATCCCTGCCTTCATTAATAACTAATTAATTGATTGATTCAGTGCATATTTGAGTGAGAATAATACGTAAGGCCTGCTGTTCCATCATGCTAGGACTTCAGTTCTTTTTCTGCGAAACAGAAGTGATGGAGTAACGTGAGTGCGGTGAGGAGAGAAAAAAGTTTGGAAGTATTGCACTAAACATTGCAGGCTAGTCCTTATCGTTGCTGTACCATCACCAGTGACTGGTATTATGTCTAACATTGTCTCTGGGGTCGTTTAGTTAAATAATAAATGAGTAAACAAACTCAGAGATGAAAAAATGAAAAGAAGCACATGATTTGGAGTCACCATTCTACCATCTACTATTGATACATTTGCTGCAGAGGACGTAACTTAACCCAATGATCCTGAGTTCCCTCATGAGGGAAATGAAGACTCTCATACCCAAGGTCAAGTGAGATGAGGAATATAAAGTGCCTGGAGCTCAGACCAACCAATCCCAGGCTAACTTTTGTAGAGCAACGTGAAATGAGCAAAACGGTTTTGAGTCTGTTACATCTTACAGAGAAGTGACTTTTTCAAACCATAGAGTTATAAGTAACAACATCTGTGCCCAAACCCAGTTTGTTGTACATAATTTGCTCCCTCAATTAAAAGTGTTAAAGTAGCCTATATAAGATGTTTCAAATAATGCAATGTATCTGGAAAGATGAGAAATTCGTTCAGACAAGGAGAAGTCTGTGGAGGTGAACAACTAAGGGACTACTCATCCCTATTCCACGGATAGATGTTCCAGACAGGAGCACCCCACAAGGAACCCTATGATTGTTTTTGTTTTGTTTTCGTTTTACTTTGTTTTATTGAAGTATAGTTGATTTACAATGTTGTGTTAATTTCTGCTGTACAGCAAAGTGATTCAGTTTATATGTGTGTGTGTGTGTGTGTGTGTGTATATATCTATGTATACATACATACATACATACATTCTTTTTCGTATTCTTTTCCATTATGGTTTATCACAGGATATTGAATATAGTTCCCTGTGCCATACAGTAGGACCTTGTTGTTTATCCATTCTATATACAATAGTTTGCATCTGCCAGTCTCAAACTCCCAGTACATCCCTTCCCCACTCCCCCTCCCCCTTAGCAACCACAGGTCTGTTCTCTATGAAGGAACCCTATGATTGTTGATTACTGAATCTGTGTTTTTTTTTTTTTTTTGCCTATGACTTGATGCATAGCAGGTGATTCATAAGAATTTAATGAATGAATTAATATATTTTATAGCAAAACCCATAGAAACATATTAATCTGGAGTTATGGTTAAGGCTTACACTCATCTCTGTGGGCACTAAAACAAAATATTCAATATTCCATGTACAGAAGGGTCAAGTAGAAAGTAAGAAAAACATTTGCTTTCTTTCAGATGGCAATAAAAATGACAACTAAAATGCAGCCCTTTATTGATGTATCATCCATCTGATACGCTTCAAAAATTGAAGGTGCCAGTATGTTCACAACTCTTTGGATATTCCACAAACAGGCTTGTGTCTCTAAATGCCCTGTTGGCAGACGTGCCAGCATGCCTCCCCCGTCTCAAATTGTCCAAGAAGCTCTGAGATTCCACAGTGGACCAGGGTCCTTTTCTGAATGCCAGGCTAGGAGAAAACTGGGTTGCTTGGTCCCTTCCTCTGGGCTTCTCGTGGCCGTGCCAGAGCTCCGTTGAAGGTGATTCTCTAGAGTTCTGAGAAGGCTCGTCCTCTCAATGGTGAACTTGCTTCCACAAGCATCCCTACAGACCTCGTGGGCACAAGCCTCGGAACCCCAATGGCATTGCTCTACAAAGCCCAGCCTTTGTGCCGGGATAGATGGGTCCACAGAGCTTTTCAGGTCCCCATGTAACAAAATCAACCTGCTGCTTATAAACCCCTTGCCCGTGGGCAACATCCAGAGGCATCATTTCAGGCCCCAGCTTTCTTCAAAGTCCTTCTACTTCCAGGAACAAGTTTTCCACGCCTGATCCACACAGTATGTTAATACCTCCTACATCAGGAAAAGTCTGTCCCAGTGTAACAAACCTCCCCAACTTCCAAACTCCAGAAAAAGTCATCAAGATCTTGGTCTCTTTGCTCCCAGAATTTCCTCCTCTCTCGAAGCAGACTGTTCCACTTGTACTCCTGTGATAGGGTCTCCAGGGAAGGTAGCCGCCTTGATGGAATCACAGAAGGTCATGCCACACCTCTCTGCCCTGGCAGTGAGCGTGCAGTGGCCTTACCAGTCTGACAAAGCTTACATGATACTGAAGGTCACTCTGCTCATTCCCTGGAAAAACAGTGAACACCTGCTTCTGGTGGCTTTTCTCTTCTGCCTACTCTTTGAAACAGTTAGAAACAATAATAAACCTTGGCTTCAAGGTGACTTTCTGTCCTTCCTGTTCCTAGAAATAGCCAGACAATTATCTAGTGTAAAGAGTCATCATCATTATCATCTTCATCTTACCAGGAAATCTGCTTGGGTTTTGAGAATTTCATAGTTATACATACACCTCTTTAGTTCTCATCTCATCTGAGCCTGACATTCATCACGTAAAATAAGCTGGGCGTGACTCTTGCTTCACTTAAGCTCCTATTTACTGTCCTGCCCAAGGCCACATAGCGAGAAAGTAGTGGGGCAAGTCTAGGACACCTATTTTTGCTGTGCTGAAGGAGATCCTGTTCTAAACCATAGAAACTCCAAGGTTCTGACCTTGAGTTGCTCATAATCTGATTTGGCTTTTTTAACTTCCATAAACTCTAATGTTTTGGAAGGTTCTCCCATATGAATGTGGCCTGGGTTCGAAGAAATGCTATGATAGCTTCTTAGAATCTTTGTTTTCAAATAGCCCAGACCTCACCCAGCCATCCTCAGGCCTGGAGGGCTGGAAGGGGTCCCCCAGAGTTTTGACTGCTTAGCACAAACCTGATTCTCTGGGGAGCTCCTGTGTACTGGCAGAGCCACGACTATGTTCCCAGAGTGGGAGTGAGATTCAGTCTACAAGTCAATGCCCATGAGAGCTCCCTGGCTTGGACTCTGAGGTAGAGGGCCCATGTCAGAGAAGCTGCACCTGTGCTTTGTAATCTGTGCTCACGGAGCCCTCTGGGGGCTCTCAGCAGAGGGAAGGTAACTCGAGTTGTAAGCATTTAGAGGCACATAGATATGCAAAGTATTGGTATCACTCATTTGGGGGGAAAGAAGCAGCAGAACCTAGAAGTTTTTTTACTCTTGCTTTCTGGTTTGAAGTTCCAGATTAAACTGTTTGGACAATGGGAGCCATTGAAGAGCTCCTCTCTCTCATCTGCTCTGCTCCCTTTTTCCTACTCCCCTCCTCTTCCTTCTATCCCCTTCTCTTGCCCCTCCCACCTTCTTTCCATCAGACTTGTTTTCCCTCAAAGCTCTAACTCTCCTTTCAGATACTCATCCATGGTATCAACCCTGACACCTACAAAAGAAGACAGATATTTAGGAAGACTAATCTACACCTTCTCATTGGACCACTGGTCTGGTCTCCAAACAATAAGTAAAAACAGTCTAAAGATAATCTCGAGGTCTATCCGTGTTGCTGCAAATGGCATCATTTCATTCTTTTTTAATGGCTGAGTAATATTTCATTATATATATATGTATATATTATATATATATATATATATATATATATATATATATATATATACCACATCTTCTTTATCCATTCCTCTGTCAGTGGACATTTAGGTTGTTTCTGTGACTTGGCTATTGTAAATAGTGAAGTAAGTCAGACAGGTAAAGACAAATATATCATATCACTCATATGTGGAATCTAATTAAAAATGATATAAATGAACTTATTTACAAAACAGAAACAGACTCACAGATTTCAAAAACTTATGGTTACCAAAGGGGAAACAAAGGGGGGGATAAATTAAGAGCTTGGGATTAATTTACACACACTACTATATATAGAGTGGATAACCAGTGGGAACCTACAGTATAGCACAAGGAACTCAGTGTTCTATAATAACCTATATGGGAAAAGAATCTGAAAAAGAAGGAATGTATGTGTATATATGACTGAATCACTTTGCTATACACCTGAAACTAACACAACATTGTAAATCAACCATACTCCAATAACATTAAGAAAAAAAAAGTGTCAGAATATTTGAAATAACACTTGGGATATACCAAGACATGTTCTTCTCACCAATGTAAAATTACAAAAGGATAAAACAAAAAAAAAAAAGATGAGTTTGTGATTTCAACAACAACAAAAAAGTCTAAAGAGAAAAGTGGCTTTTTACCCCAGTGCTAGGAAGCGGCAGCCTCCCAAGGTATGAGCAAGGTCTTTCAGAGTAGAGACAGCAGGCACTGCCCTCACCTCTAGGTGCCCAGAACCTGGTGCCTAAGAGGGTGAGGAGAACAAGGTGTGAACCAGCGCCCTCTGTCTGCCAAGGAAGGTCCTGCAAATGAGCCAGTCATAGAAAGTTCAGGAAGTGGCCTTGCTGAGGGGAAGAAAGGAAGCTTTCCTTCAGAATGTCAGGAAGAGAGCCAGGATAATGAGCAAGGTGTCCAAGTGTGGGCTGTCATTGTTGAAGAAGGGAGAATCCCAGTGGGAACAAAGCAGGCAGGTGCTGTCTCAGTGATGCCCACAACCCCAGAGGGTGTCTTGTGATCAGTGAACCTTCCTTTGCGCCCTACTTACTAGTGATGAGAAAATGCCACAGAAAGTCCCACAGGGCATCAGAAATGCCTTATCCTGGGCTTAATGGGGCACCTTGGGATGCCACGATCTTCTGTAAATACTGCTGAGTCCTGTGGTCTAGTTTGTCAATCTGCTCAAAATCAGAGGAGCCCAGTCTCCCATAGATATGTAGCCGGTGGAAATGTATTCAACAGAAAGTGCTACGACCTTTCTCGAAACACAATGAAAAAGTCATCCTACTGCATTTTGCATGCCTAGGACATGCTTGATCTTCAGATCTTGATTTATTTTATCCTCTTCTGTCTACGCTGATCCCAGAAGGTCAGTGTGTGGAGATGCCCGTTTTTCACATGGAAAGCTGCTGTTACAAGGAGTGATGTCACTTGCCCAAGAAGGCAAGTGATTGAACTGTTTTGCTGGCTGTCCCTCCAGGTCCTAGACGGCTCAGTGTTGCTCTGACCTTCAGAGTATTTACCCCATCCATCCTCTGCCACGTTGTCAGTCTGGCTTATAGATCAACCAGGCCTTGACAGTGATAGAAAAAGGGCTGGTGCAACAAATAAAAACAGAAGGGCATTTGCACGCAAGGATCACTTCTGTGGAAAAGCCACATCAATTTGAATCCAACAGGTCTAAGTAGGGCTGTGTCAGGCCAGAAATTTTATTTCCTTCACGATGAAGTGCAAATTGGAGCATGAACATCTGTGCAGCCTTGGAAACGACCTGGGATTTTACATTTCTTTTTCCCTACTCTGAAGCTACAATGCAGGTGTTAAGTGTCACTGTGCGTGGGGAGGTGACAGTAACCCTTTGTCCCTGTTTCCAAGGGACTGTTCCAGCCAGCTAGGGACACTGCACAAGGCACTCAAGCCGTTTTCCTTTGCTGGTTGGGCTTTTTAAAAATTTTCTTGCTTCCCTTTGCAATCACACTGTTTCCGTTTTTCAGTAGAGCTTTATAGCATACCTGTCTTTTGCTAGGAAATGGGTGCATTTTAATTCATTCACCCAAGACGTCTTTTCTCAGTTGTTAAGTAGGTGGATGTGAGGATGAATCCACACAGCGCCTCCTCGTATAGCGACTGTCATGACACCTCCCTCCTCTTCTTTGAGGCTTGGTCTCTTCATCTGTGGTGAAAACTTACCCTAGCAATTTTCTGTGAGGATTAAGGAAAGAAACACATTTGAAAAGCACTTTGGAAGCTGTGAAATACCACTTGGCCATTATTATGAATGAGTTATCTTTGCTTTATATTATATAAATAGTACCATTATTTATTTTAGAAGGTTTCTATATTTTTCCAACTCTGCAGTTTGTGTGTTAAGTGATTTGGAAGAATTCACCCATTTTCTCTTCATAGTAACCCTGGTCAGTGGATGCAGGAAGATCTCTTAACCTCCTTGAGTAGGTTTATCTTCCTGGAATTCAACTTAACTTTGAGACAATGTTTAGGGATTAGGGTACATCTAGAATGCACTGGAAGACATCGGATTGAACAAGTTGCTTAAAAAACTGGATATCTAATGTAATTAGAATTAGCACATTTATCTAAAACTCAAGACAGAGCATCCTTCCTATGTGCTGTGCAAACAACACTTTCAGGAGAGAGAGATTCTGTGGACGCTAGGATATCCTTGTAGAAGGCCAATTTCTGTTTTTATCTCTCTGCTTTTCTCCTCATTATTTTCAGGACAGGGGGATTATGGAAGGCTTTATGAAGGAGGGGATATGTGAGCAGGTAAAGAATTTAGCAGATACTAACTTCCAGCCAAGGAGCACTGCCCATTGCATGACAAGTGATTTAGCCAAGATCCTATGACTTATAAAAGGACTGAAGAAGGTTCTTTCTGAGATGCCAGCCCGATTCAGTGACCATAAATCTTCTGTGATGGAATCACATTCATCTGTGGCTTTTGGTCTTTGGGAATTGGAGTGCAGTTTGGGGCCACTGTTTTTCTTGAGCTGGACTGACCCCCAAGGAGGCTGCCAATCAGGGCAGGACGGAAGTCATGCGCTCCTACTGGTTCTTGTTTTGCAGACAGCGGCAGCCTGCGCTCCGCCTGTGTCCATGAGAGCACCGTGCACAGCCGAGTCTTTCAGATATTATACAGGAACGAAGAGGTGCCCATCGGCGATGCCGTGATCTTCCGAGCTCATTTGCTCTTAGATGGTGAAAGGGTAAGTCCCGGAATCTTCCACCAGCCACAAATGGCCGTTCCCTCCTGTACCTTTTGTATCCAGTGCGAGGAGAATGGGACATGAAGGAGATGTTGTACATTTGCTCTGAAATCTGACAGATCGGGACTGGTGATTTCAGAGCATTCCTGCACTTCCTGATTTATTCCTTTTTGTACTCATGCTTTCGTTCATATACTTGCTTGTTTCATGTTCCAAGCGGGTCCCATTGACTAACTTGCTGACCGTCTGACTCATTCCTCCTTTGCCCATTTGCTCGTCTTTCTGGGCCTCCGTCAACAGGTCAATCAGCAGGTGTTTGCTGAGCATCTGCTTTGTGCAGGGCTTGGGGCGGGCCCTCGGATGATGGACAAAGCTGAAGAAGGCAGCAGGACCGATCCCTCAAAGGATGGATCCTTCATCAGAAAAACAGATATACAGATAGGCACTGGTAGCTGAAATGCACTGTGCCGGCTGCATGTGCAAAAGAACACGGGGCACCAAGGTTGGAGATGAGCTCTGTGGGAGGACATCAACGGCTTCACAAAGGAGCTGGCTTTGAGATGCTGGGACTAAGAGTTCACCAGACTAAGAAAGAGGAAGGGCATCCCATACAGGGGGAATGAGTCAAGGCCCAGAGGCATGAGTCAAGGCCCAGAGGCCTTGGAGAAAGTTGATTGAACATTTCCTATTTATGAGATTAACATCTGATAGTAACCTGATATTAACATCAGATGTTTCAAAATTTATGGTTACTGGGGGGAAAGGGGAGGGAGGGACAAACTGGGAGGTTGGGATTGACATATACACACTACTATATATAAAATAGATAACTAATAAGGACCTACTGTATAGCACAGGGAACTCTACTCAATACTCCGTAATGGCCTATATGGGAAAAGAATCTAAAAAAGAGTGGCTATATGTATATGTATAACTGATTCACTTTGCTGTACACCTGAAACTAACACAACATTGTAAATCAACTAGACTCCAAAAAAATTCAAAAAATTAAAAATTAAAAAAATCACTTGTACCTTTAAAAAAAATCAGATGTTTCAAAAGAATATCTGAAGTCTAAACCGTTTTTCTCACTCCCCCAGCCCCACCTCGAATCCCCATTACCGCATTCCAGCTGGTCATTCCCTGCTAGAGTATCTTTAAAGATGTGGAAGTATACTCCTACTTTAGGAGAGCCTAATCAGAGACGTGTCCCCTTCGGGCATCCCCTACAGGCATTACAGCATGCATAACGACTCCTACTGGCCATCTAATACTCTTCTCATGTCCTATGGCTTTTTTTTTTTTTTTTTAAGTTTCGTATTCAGCTGACTTTTAAAAAATATATATTTATTTATTTATTTGGCTGAGCCAGGTCTTAGTTGCGGCATCTGGGATCTTTGTTGCCACGCAGGGGATCTTTAATTGCAGCATGCAGGATCTTTTAGTTGCAGCATGCGAGATCTAGTTCCCTGACCAGGGATCGAACCCAGGCCCCCTGCATTGGGAGCACGGAGTCTTAACCACTGGACCGCCAGGGAAGTCCCTCCCATGGCTTTTTGTCCACATCTTTTATGCTTGAGGTAGTGATGAGTGCCCCTGTGTGGCTACATGTGAAAAGCTGTCACTGATTCTTCATTTATGAATCCATCCATTCATCAAAGATCTGTTGAACACCTACTATGGGCTAGAGATAAAAATCATGAACAAGAAAATATCCCTGGTGTCTGAGAGCTTATGTTTTAACGTGAGATCAATACATCACCATGCAATCAAATAAATACATCCTGTATATTCTATCGCTGAGCCTTCCCACTGCTTCTCGCTCAGCTCTCTCATCCATGAGATATACTCACAAAGGTAATAAGAGTAGGAATTTTCACCCCTGTTGGAGGTCCTGTGAAACTACAGCTGGGCCCAAAGTGGAAGAGAACTCATGACAGGCCCACTCTGCGAGACTTGATGCTGCCTCCTGATGGATACTCAGATTTCCAAGAGCTCAGCTTCAACACAATCTTCACACGAGATGGCGAGATGGCGATTACTTCCTGGAAGGGAAGTGACAGACAGGAGAGCTCCCTGAGCAGCCAACACTGAGCTGAGACCACATGCTGAAGAGGGGCCAGGCATCCCGGGAGGAGGGCACAGCTAGGACAAAGGCCCTGAGGTGGGAACGAGGAGGTGGTGAGGAGTCCTGCAGTGACTAACCCCAAGGTACCCAGCCATCATCATTGGTTGCTTTCCCTAAGTTCTCCCCACACCTTCGTAAATCAACTCTTTTTATTGAACTGAGTGCATCATCTACTTCTTTACTGGACTCTGGTGGACACAGGTAGATTAGGAGAAGATACTGGAGCTGGTTTTGAGGGTTAAGGGACTCCCAGTTGGGCTTCATGCACAAGCTCAGCTTCCCCGAATTCTACTAAGAGAAAGTCACTTGATTTCTCATGGGCCGTTGTCCTTTGGCGCGTTGATCTCAAAGACCTTCCTGGGCAGAACGGTTGTGACTGGAGGCTGGGTTTGGACATGACTCAGGTCTCTTGGTCATTATTCCATCTTAATTCCATCAGACTCTTCCTCCTGCCCCTAACAGTTTAAAGCTTTTCAAGGTTAATGTTTCCCAACACTCAAGTTCAGCCTCACGCGAGTTTGCAACAAGCCATAGTTCAGAGGTTGAACAGGGAGTGTGTTTGCCAGCATGGGTTGTAGTCTTGTACATATTTTGTACAAGACTTTGTTCTTATGGTACATATTGTTTTCTTCTGCATATAAAATCACTTATCTCTACAAGCTAATAATTTATTATTGTGTTGGGAGTAATCTATTTGGCAGCAAACAACGTTATCATTAATCATTACATCCAAATCAGTGGCAATTAAAGTTAATTGGATAAGTTCATAAAAGCTGTATCTCTGGAATACATGCATTAGCTCTAGTGAATATCTGTTTATGGCAGCCAAAACACCGTATAGCCAGTTGGCCAGAGTTCACGGTCTTGCATGTACGTAGCCATCAATGTGAGTGGCAGGCATATACAATGCCAACACATCAAGCGTACCGTCTCCTGTGCTATGGGAAGTGCAGACACGGAGAAGATTCAGTCCACACAGTTAGTGCACAAGTAAATGTAAGAGATGACCATGGACAGAACTAATCTCAGCTTAAGGCACTAATGTTTTCATAAAAGTTGCAAAGAATCAGGGAGTGTGGAGTAGGATAGGTATATTATTTATATACACTTTGTGTAACACCCCCCCAGAAGATTTGGGAAGGCTGACAAAATACACAGAGTAGTAAAAGGGAAAAAATAGCAATAGAGTGAGCCAAAGTAGAGGAAAAACACAAAAGGGAACTAAAGCCTGAGTTAAATGTAACAGACCAAAATGCACAAGCATAGTTCTGGACCTTTGCAGATGTTGGCCCACACGTTCAGAGCTTCCCAGCAGACAAGGCAGAGAAGATACAATTATCAGCAACGAGATGCTTAATGTCCTGAAGAGGAAGAGGGACAGGTTACATAAAATAATCTTTGTGGGCAAAGTTGCATTTTTAAATTGAAGTATAATTGATTTACAATGTTGTGTTAATTTCTGGTGTACAGCAAAGTGATTCAGTTATATATATATTCTTTTTCATACTCCTTACCATTATGATTTATTACAGGAGACTGAATATAGTTCCCTGGACTATACAGTAGGACCTTGTTGTTTATCTATTTTATATATAGCAGTTTGCATCTGCTAATCCCAAACTCTCAGTTTATCCCTCCTCCACCCCCTTTCCCTTTTGGTAACCATAAGTTTGTTTTCTATGTCTGTGACTCTGTTTCTGTTTTGTAAATAAATTCACTTGAGTCATATTTTAGATTCCACATGTAAGTGATATCTTAGGGTATTTGTCTTTCTCTGTCTGACTTACTTCACTTAGTATGATAATCCCTAGGTGCATTCATGTTGCTGCGAATGGCAATATTTCATTCTTTTTTATGGCTGAGTAACATTCCATTGTGTATATATATATATATATATATATATATATATATACACACACATATATATATATAGCACATCTTTATCCATTCACCTGTCGATGGACATGTAGATTGCTTCCATGTCTTGGCTATTGTGAATAGTGCTGCTGTGAACATTGGGGTGCATGTATCTTTTCGAATAAGAGTTTTCTCCGGATATATGCCAAGGAGTGGGATGGTTGCATTTTTATGGGCTCCAAAAAGAAAAGCATTTCTCAAAGTATGATTCCTAGATGCACTGTGTCCTAGTCCCCTGGCAGTACTTTTTTAAAATGCAGATTCTTAAGCCCAGCCCAGACCTAGCCCAGGCAATCTGACCGCAAAGCCTGTGTTTGTGACCTGTATGCAGGCCTGGGGATGGAGTTAGTGGACGAAGGGGTCCTTTAGGTGGTCAGGCCCATAGTAAGTTGGAAATAACTATTGTAACTAATATTTGTTGAGAATGGCCTTTGTTCACACACTGTGTTAAGCCGTTTATGTGCATTTTCTTACATAATCGCACAATAGCAGTGATCTAAGGGGTAAGTGTAATCATTTCACCCCCATTTTACAGATGAAAAAACAAACATACCTAGAGAGGTTGATTGGCCCAGGGTCACACAGATACTTAATAAATGGAGAGCCAAGCTTTGTACCCATGTAGCTTGACTTCCAAAGCTGCTTTCTTACCTCCCCAGCTATGATGCAGCTCAGGAGAGAAGTTCATAAAGGAGGAGAAGATACAAGAGTTACTACTGTTATGAGCAGAGTTGAAATCAGCTAGCGTGAGACTGTACAACCCACAACACAGATGAGACCCTGGGAAAAGGCTGAAGAAGTGAGGAACCCTTGACTGAATCTGGGCTTTGGAGCCACTAACTAGTTAAGCCTTGGAAGTGACTTTCCTACAGCAAGTCTCAATTTCTTCATTTATAAGTGAGGCCAATATGTCTTAATTCACAGTTTTATCCACATTAAATAAGATAGTATATGACAGTGGTAGCTGTCCTATGTAGTATCTGCTACACAGTAGCTCTTCTGTAAATCCTAGCTGCTGTTCTTATTTCCACTACTATATGAAACTGATGCCCGACGCTAAAAAAGTCATCTACCTGGGAGGTTGAGGTTAGCTGATGTATATAGGATGGATAAACAACAAGGTCGTACTGTAGAGCACAGGGAACTTTATTCAATAACTTGTGATAAACCACGATGGAAAAGAATATGAAAAAGGAATGCATATATATGCATAACAGAATCACTTTGCTGTACAGCAGAAATTAACACTGTAAATCAACTATACTCCAATTAAAAAAAATCACCCTTGAAAGGAAACAATCCTTTTAATGAAAATAAGGTAGGGCAATGGAAGGGCATGAGTGTGTGCGTGTGTGTGCGTGCACGTGTGAATGTGTGTGTTTGGAGGAAGGGGCAGGTAGCCAACAGCCAATGAAGAAAAATGAGTGGTTAGAGAAACCAGTGACTGCATTCTGGGGCATCTTGCAATTAAAGATTTATTGAGACATCAGTGAAGTCATAGCCAGGCTCCATCTAGCCACAGCTGATCTTGGGCCTGGATTTCTCTCCTTGTTCCAAAGAAATTGCAGCAAGTTTAAAACTGGAGCTTACAGCGAATTTTTGTCAAGTAGGCAAATGCATGCTTGGAGGTGGTTAGGAGGACTTGCTCTGCCAGTCTCATTTCCCAGGAACTGGTGACAAGAGGCTGTGGTGCTTGGGTTGTGTGTATGAAGCGGGGTGAGTGATTATGCAAAACAAAGCTAGGAGAGGAAGTTATTCATAGCGCTTGGATTGAGCAAAATGTTAACTTTTAAATGCTTAAAAAAAATTTTTTTTAACAAATTTTAAAACCCTGGGGAGCTAAAGATAAATTCCATCCATATGTCTCTGCCTGAGTTATGCTTCAGGAACATGCTTCCAAAGAGGCCTTTTGGGTAAGAGATTTCCATCCCTACAGAATGAGGATATTCTTGCAAAGAAACAAGAACCAAGAGGTGGGGATGGAGAAGAGCTTTATTTATCCTTTAAGATACACGAATACTTTCCGTGGGCCGGACCCTGTCCCTGGAGCTGGGGATCCAGAATGGATTAAGACTAGTCCTTCCCTTAATGATACCAGATTACAGAGGATGCTGGGTAAGAAAATGGCCCGGAGGGATTTCGCCGCAGTCGGATGGATTTTGTCAGTGTCCCCTGAGCCCGATCCAAATGGAACTTCTGAACGCCAGCCCAGCACGGCCACATCCATGGACTGTTTTTTCAGAAGCTGGAAACCTGCAATGGAAACGTGAAATTGCCTGATTTTTAAATGTTTTCTACTTGTTCAAAACATTGTAAAAACCACTATCAGGACTAAACAAAAGGTGTCTGCAGCTAATATTCGTCTCATGGGCTTATAACGCAAAAGTTGTAAAGCTGAGACAATTTTATAGGAAGTGTTGAATGCTGAGATAGGAAAACAACAGGGTTTTGTGGGTCACAGAGGAGAAGGGGTCCATCCGGCGTGGGGAGGAGACGACGCCCTGTCACAGGCGTGCAGTACTTATCTGGGTTTCCTGAGTAGGGACATCAGCGAGATCCGGTACTTAGCAAGTGACTCTCCTGGAGGTGGGGATAAGGTGTTAAGTTTGGGAAAAGAAGAGGCGTGGGTTACCATCTTTTAGATGTACCTGAGAAGCTGGCAGGTAGAACAAATAGATTCCCATGCTAATTAATGAAAACTGATTTTTTTTTTAAAAGCTAAGAATGGAAACAGTCATGGGTAGGACATGAAATGCTAAAGTGTCTGAAAGCATAAATGGTTAGATGTAATGGATCTCAAGACAAAAGTGAAGGATACGCTTTCGTGTAAAGCTGAGCTGCCTTGGGAAGTGACTTGACTTTTCTGAGCGTCAGCTTCCTCTTCTATGAACCTGAAGGATTGCGCCAGCCCCTCGAAGGTGCCAGCAGTAACACCACCTCCAATGTTTTCCCGTCTCTAGCCAAGTGGGGTTTCCTCTCTGCAGATTCACTGCTCCAACCTTTCCAAAGCAGGTGCCACAGAACACTTCACTGCTGCTTCAGAGGATTCCAGATCAAATCTGTTTTGGAAATAAGGTGCTCAAAAGTCCTGCAATCTAGAAAACTCACTTAACATTTTTTTCCTGCAAATTGGCTTTTCCCCAAATTTGACATAAATCCCTTCCTTCTACTTTCCATGTAGTACAGGCACCGCATTCAACTAGAATGCCACAGAACATGCATGGAAATTCTGCTTTACATATAAATGACATTAATTTTGCTGTGAGCTTCTTCTTCTAAACTTTGGGAAACCGGCCGGCTACATGTTTCATTTGGACCAGGTATGACTCCTGCAGTCCTTAAACTTTGTTTCTCTTCTAGGTGGAAGAGGCACTAAGTGAAGTCGATTTCCAACTCAAGGTGGATTTGCACTTTACAGACAGTGAACAACAGTGAGTGTCCTTGGAATCCTTGAATCATGATAATACAGTTTCCTTTGCCCAACACTTTTCCAGCCCTGAGGTATCCTGATGGCCATGAACCTCAGAACATCCCTTAGAAACCCGGTTCTTGATCAGCTACAGAAACGAGGGCAAGGAATATCTACGTGGTCATTTAGAGCTGCATGCATTTTAGGCAGGCAGCTCAGAGGCTGCAGGCACAGAGAACTCCTGACTTCCTCCTTCATGAACTGGCACCTTCTTATATCCAAACTCACCTCTGTACACTTGCAATGCAGTATTAATTAGCTCTTTAGATTAATGACCATATGAGGCTGCAGATCTCAAGGCCCCCTTCTGAATCAGAGGAGATCCGGCCGGGATCCTCATCTTTACACTGAATGTCTGCTATGATGTTTCAACTTTCTGAATATTGAAAATCCATTGACGTACATTGAAAATCCATCAGCTTCCTGCTTATCAGATTCAACAAACAGGAAGCAACCCTCCTCCTTCTCACAACTTCCCCCTTTAAGCTGGTTCGGTGGCCTCTTCCTCCTACCCTGGGGTGAACAGTCGTGTCACAGGCTGTTCTTTCATGTCATAAATAGATAGTCCTTTTTTCAGGTATGAAAAAGTCCAGTCGAATGTATTACCAAAACTCCAGACTCTCATCCAATTTATAACTTCTTTGCATTGACACTGCCCCTTGGCTCCACTGCACCCCTGTTCTGGGCGTTCTCGGGGTAGGAAACTCCCGCTGCAGCAACTGGGTATGGTGAGCAGCTTGGTACAGCTTCCTGTCTTCCCCCTGGGGCGTGTGGGTCTTGCAGGGTCAGGCACAAGGAGGAGGGAGGAGATTGCAGGTGGGGCAGGGAGTCATACGTGATGGGTTCAGTTGCAAGCAGGGCTCTTAACATGGTAGATGCTGAATCACCGCTTTCTCTGCTCTTGGGGTGTCCTTGTGCCTTCCTTGGAGCTATACCCGTTAGGCGGTCTCCCTCTCCCCCAGCCTCTGCTGTTCTTTGATGTAATGATGCCTCCTGTGGTTGCGTCATTCACTCCTTGCAGGAAGCTCTTTTGGCAGATTCTTCTCCGAGGAATGCACATCTGGCTCTTGGATAATGGACACAAGCACTTTCATCCTCATCTCACACTGGTGGGGACCCCCGCCCCAGTGCTGCTGACTCTTCTTTGGCCAATCCAGCCACCCTCAGCTTCTCTCCTGAGGGCCTTTGCAGGATAAGTCAGGCACCAGGGCCTGTGTTCCCCCAGGGGACACAGAGCAGGCTCAAGTGAAGACTCCCCTCATTAAGCTTAAGGTGAAAATGGAGGCCCTTCTTTTCCATCTGTTCTATTAGCAGAATCTCAGCACAGTCTGACCACTTTTGGGAAATTAATCCTCACTTCTGATCTCTACAAACTCTTCAGCAAATGCTTCACCTTCTCCAGTGGAGAATGGGAGACCAGGTGGCCAACGGGCTAGTGCTGGCGGAATGGTTCCCCGACCCCTTCAAATTTCAGAGTCACTGTTAGCACTTTGGCTCCCTCCCCAAGGACTGTCCCATCCCCGAGATGTGTCTGATTGTTATGGGAGTTTTCATAACACGGGGCATTGAATCAGAGGGGATCTGAACCACAGATGGACCACTACTAAAGTGTCAGAAACCTGATTGTGTCTGTGCTTTGAGAATAGACATCTGCTGATGTGTATGCATTGTAGATGGTCACGCCTCATCTCTGGGCTGGCAGGAGGATCTGTCCAAAGTCCTGCCACTGTGTCTGGGCTCAACATCACAGATCCCTCACTCTGGTGGTCTTTATCTGGACCCCAAGCCCCTCTGGACACCTGCTTCTCTCATCACTTCTGCTTACCTCTTGGTGGGATGGTGGATGCTTGAGAAATCTTATCTTCCTCACACCATCTCCAGGACTTATTGTTCTAGCACCATATTGAACTCGGAAGCCCCATAAGAGGCTGACCTTCTTGCTAAGCTATAAACTCAGAAATGAAGTCCCCGTCTCTATTGCTCTCATATTCCCTCTCAACTATTTAGGATTTCTATCATTCACTCATTTTATTAATTTTATTAACACCTCCTGCCCTATCTTCCTATGCCCCTTCATTCAGAGGTATTCATCCATAGCTCCATGGTAGACATTTCCATTTGATCACAGAACCCTGCCATTGATCCCAAACCCAGCCTGGAAGTCATTCCCTACCCAGCTCTCCAGGCAGCCTCAATGATAAGTTATGGTGGACACAATAAATGTGGCCTTCTTACCATCAAAACAGTAGTTAATGGAGAGGCTGTGTACAGGAGATTGGCCCAAACAAAGTGTATGGAGTTCAGCAACAGGCTCTGTGCTCATTGACTATGAGACAGTGAGTGCATCCCTGCACTTCTCTAAATCTCAGTGGCCTCATTTATAAAATGGGCATCATTATAGGTTCTGTACTTCATAGGTCTGTTATGAAGATTAAGAGAGGTAACACCTAAGCCAGGCCAAGGGCACGGATCAGTGTCTTCTTCCTCTTCGTGGCTTCCTAGATGCAGGTGGGGCCAGTTTCCACGTGTCACTTCCTCCCTATAGTACAAAGCACTTAACAACAATCAGAGCAGAGAGTTTTCATGGAGTATGCGATTAGCTAACAGGAACAGGAAGCCAGAGGCTGGGGAAGAATTGAAAATGCCGTAGTTTTTCATTTTCATAAATTGGGTTTAAGGATGACAAGACATCTGTAGCACATCCTGGGGACAGACTTCAGGCTTTGAAACATGACCCAGGCAGTCAGCTTCTTTGTAACCATTTAGGCTTGAGCAGGATCCAAATAGAGAAGCATGGCATCTAACATCAGGGGCAGAAGGGCTCTATCTCGTCCAGTGGCTCTCGATGTGGGTGGGACAGTTCTGTCCCCCAGGGAAATTGGGCCACATCTGGGGACACTTTTAATTGTTACAAAGGTGGGGGTGGGTGGGTGCTACTGGCTTCTAGTGAGTAGAGCCCAGGGCTGCTGCCAGACATCCCACAGTGCACAGGACTGCACCCCGGCTCCCCAACAAAGCACCACTCAGTCCCCAAGATCAATGTCACCGAGGGTGAGAAACAGTGCTCTAGTCTGACCTCACATGTGAACCTGCTACTCTGCAAAGACCCATGCCCATGTGCTTGCACAGAGACAGGCGCTCACGTCTCCCCATTATATCCCATTCTGTCCCTGGACAGTTCTGCTTGTCAGGAAATTCCTCTTTACTTCAACGGACACGTCATCCTTCTGTGCCTTCCTTCAGTTGCCCTCAAGTTCAGTCCTTGGAATCACACATCAAAATTCTCAGTCTGGATCGCAGTTCAGATACACAAGTCATTAAGTCATCTCTTCCCCTTCAGTTGAACACCAGGGCTCTTTCTCTGTGCTTTGCATTTTTTGTTTTGTTTGATTTTTTTGCTGGTTCTAGTTCCTTTATAAGAACCCAGGCATTTTCCTCTCAGTGCTATCCTGTTTACCTCTATGTTTTTTTTTCTAAATTGAGAACTCCCCCTCCCCCAGAACTGAGTTTTTCTTTTTTTTAAACATCTTTATTGGAGTATAATTGCTTTACAATGGTGTGTTAGTTTCTGCTGTATAACAAAGTGAATCAGCTGTACGTATACATATATTCCCATATACCCTCCCTCTTGCGTCTCCCTCCCTATCCCACCCCTCTAGGTGGTCACAAAGCACCAAGCTGATCTCCCTGTGCTATGTGGCTGCTTCCCACTAGCTAGCTATTTTACATTTGGTATTTTATCTCCATTAATTAGCTCTATTCTTTTCAGGGCACAGAAGAGCTATCACCTCCCTCATTCTGAATTCTTTACTCCTATTAAAGTGGCTTAAATTCTTGTTAACATTTTTGACATCTTTGCTACCCTGACATGTATTTCACCCCCTGTCGTTCAAGCCCTAAGGATAGTCCTATGATTTGCAGGAGACTGTGTCTGAATGGATTCAAAGTAATTATGTGCAGTAGTGCAGAACAGACTGTGGAGTCAGACAGACCTGGGCTCAGCTTTTCGGTTTGGCCTTGTGACTTTGAACAAATCAGTTAACTCACGTTGGCTTTACCTCCTCATCGATAAACTGAATAACATCAGTTAATACCTCATATGATTGTCAAGCACATTAAGGGAAAAAACACCATGTTCAGTTCACAGTAAGGCCGCAATAAACAGTTGTCAGAATGATAGTGAATATGAATGTTAATGACTTCCTGAGACTCAGGAGAGGACACTCTGTGCCCCCTCCCCATCAGGCTTCTTCCTGGTAAGAGAGGAGGTCATCATTTGTGGGCTATTTTGGAGTCACACTGGGCTCTGCTGATTTAGTTGGCTCTGTTACCTGGCATTCATTTGCACCCAAGCTCTAAGCGACAAGGATTTCCAGAAAGCAAAGCCCATTGGGTGGGGTCTTGGGAGTTTGCTCCCCTCACTGTCTTCTCTCTGTGTCTCTTTTCCTCATCTGTGGAGGAAGAAGAAGCTTCTCATCTGCACATCCTCCGAGCTCTCTGCTCTGCTCACAGAAGATGCTCCATCCAGGTTTCCCAAGGGCTCTGGTTCAGAGACGCCCAGAGGGCCTGAGTGATTGGTGTGCAGAGGAGGAGATGAGCCCTGGATGGCTTTTATTTAGAGAAAGATCTGCCCCATTTTTACAACCAAAGACTCTGTTAGGCTTTGCTTACCAGCTGGTTTATCTCTTGGGCATCAGACACATACCAATCACAAAACGCTAGAGAGAAGGTAACGGAGTCCTTGATGAAACTGATCAGACTCTTTATTATTCTTTGGGGGTCATTCATTTATTCATTCAGTCACATATCCCTTTTAATAAGGAAATATTTGACCGACTTCTACAATATGCCAGATTCTAAGCTTGGTGTTAGGGATACAGAAATGAAGTAGTGACAGTTCTTGCCCTTAAGAGGTAAGAGTCTAGTAGAAAACACAGAGGTACAAAGGAAGTGCTGTGCTGGGCATCTGGGGGGGAAATACAAGAGCAAGCAGGGAATGGGGGTCTGGGAGGGCTTCCCCGTTGAGCCTGGGAAAGCGTCTGGGCATCTTTCCGTCACTGGCAGATGAGCTCCGTGTCGGTATTAGCGGAGTGTGAGCCCCAGCTCTGCTGCATAGCAGCTGTGTGGTGTCCCATGAGTTCTCTTCCCTCTCTGAGCCTCGGTTGCTTCATTTGCCCATCACGGGGAGAACAGTTTCTACCTAGCAGAGTATCTGCAGGAGTTGGATAAGCCGATGCAGGCGCAGTGCTTGTGCATGGGCGAGGTTGCCTCGTGGACCCACCTGGCTGGCAGCAGGGACAACCTGCCACCACTCAGGTGAGTCACTCGCTTGCCTTCCAGGCTGCGGGACTTGGCCGGGGTCCCCGTGATCAGCAGCCGTGCGCTGGGCCTGCACTTCCACCCCCGGAGAGGCCTGCATCACCAGGTCCCCGTCATGTTCGACTATTTCCACCTGTCGGTGATCTCAGTGACCATCCACGCTGCCCTGGTGGCCCTGCAACAGCCCCTGATCAGGTACGAGGTTACAAGCCCTGCTGTTACGGGGAGGCGGAGGGGCGCGCCGTGGGTTTCGTGTTACGCTTGAGTGTCCCGTGTGGCTGAGATGCTGAGAGTTGCCCAGGAGAGATCAGCTCAGGCCAGAGGCTTCCCCCAGGCTGCAGGTTTAGGCTCTGAGCCTCACTGCAGGGCAGGGGAGAGATGGGCAGGGATGTTGGAGCGGGTGCCTCTGGAGTCAGGAGGACACCGGCAGGGAAGCTTGGGGCTGAATGGGTGACACCTGCTGCCTTCACCTGAACTGGCTTTTTTCTAACCCTGTCTTATTTGAAAAGTCACCTAACATCCCTGAGACACACAGGCTTCATCCCTAAACCAGGGACGCTCATGGGTCCCGTCCATTTAAGGTTTTAGTGACTGTCACACGAGGACAGTGTCAGGCACACGATTTTCTGCCCCTTCCTCCAGTAACTGTTTGTTCAACGATAGGACCACCTGAGTGGCCCCGTGCTCGCCCTTCAGTGAACTGTCCCAGAGCATCTCCGTGGTCCCACGAAGCACTGAGGTTCTATGAATGACTTAAGCAGAGGGACAGAGCCGACAACAATGAGCACATCATACTGTGCCCGGGTGTCTTCCTCCAAGCACCTGGAACCACCAGATGTGGACATCAACTCACTTCAAACCTCCCACACGCATGGGGGCACGGGTTGCCCACGTGGGCAAAGGGATATCCGGGGATGGAATCTTGCAGCATGGGGTTTCTGGAAGGGAACTTTCCCAAGGTCCCTTTTCAGTGCTGGGGGTTGAAATGCACGTGGGGGAGACTCCAGTCCCCACTCACTGTTGGGTAGGGGTCCCTGTCCCGATCCCCTGCTGGGGTCAAAGGGTAGGAAATGAGATCTTGGCCGGGCGAGGTGACCAGGATGTGCTTCTGCCGTTCACTGCGCCCATCTGCTTGCTGAGCTGCATCCCAGGCTCTGCTCGCTAACGGGGCTATTTCAGACACTCTGCATAGAAAGGTGAACCTCCTGGCAGACACAGTGCTTTACAGGTTTGTCTGCAACCACCTTGCCGGAGAGCAGTGCAGATAGAAATTCACCATGAGAGTTGAGGCTTCTCCAGGGATGGGGGTAAAAATAGAACTGCCTTCTGTTCTCTGGATTTTGCAGGAAGGATTTCTGTGAGTTCGCTCACAGTGGCTGGGAACACTTTAAGGTTATGGGAAATACCTGTCGAGTAGGGCAAGCTCCAGTTTTTCCAGAAAAGCAGTTTCAGCAGCAACTGTTAAATCCAGCCAGGAAGAAGCAGGTGTGAAATGAAAATTTAACCTCAAAAAATCCTTCACCTTCCCTGAAACAGACTGAGGTCTGTTTAACCCTCAATGTTTAACTCTCAAATGGGTACAGTTTGATTTCACTTGAGAGCTTCAGCTACACAAGGCCACACCGAAGACAAATAGCGAGTTATTCTAGTGACTAATTTGCAGTCGGTCCCGTGAATGTGCCATGAGCATTTCTGCTCATACACATATTCTGCATTTCTTCTGCAATGTTCCTTTTACCCGTTTTCTAGCTAAACTGTAGACTTGCTTCGAATCTCAGTTCTAAACAAATGGGAGAAATGATTTTATTAGAGTTGATTGTATTTGTGGTATTTTCAAAATAGCTATATAAATATAATGGTTATATTAGATTTTATTATTTTTGTGGTATTATTGACAATAACTTCTAGCATTTATTGAATCATTACTCTTTGCCTGACATGGTACTTAAAGGCGTATGTGGCTAAGCTCATGGAATCCTCAAACAACCCCACTGTTAAGGTGCTGGTATCAATTCTTCTGACTTATGAGGAAACAGAGGCGCACTGGGAAGTTTAAAACTTTCCCCACGGAGCTGACAGATGCTGCTGCTGGGATTTCAACCCTGGCAGCCCAGCTCTACCGGCTGCCTCTTAACCACTGGGCGATACATACTCTGCTTAAGTATCATCTCTAGCTGTTCATCCCTTTCACCCAGCTTGGTTTGTAAGCTTCCCTTCTGTTCTCACTGGCCTGAGTTTACCCGCATTGTATATATTACATGTGACTCCCTCTCTAGACCCAAATGTCTTTACACTGAGGACCATGCCTTAAGCATCTTGCCACCCAAGTACCTCACACACTGCCTGGCATATAGCATTGGCCCGATAAGTATTTGAATAAATGAGTTAAACCAAAATATAACATTAGTTTTATTTCCCCATCAATCTTTTACTCTGGAAGGTGTAAATTCAATCCTTCCACAAGTATTTCTTGAGCACCTAGGATGGAGATAATGCCATCTGAGGCTTTGTATTATCAAGACCCTCTTGGCCATTGGAAACTTTGACTCTTCCTGGGGGAATTAGACATGCCTATCAAAAAATGTTCACAATATGACATGACAATTAACCACTGGGGTGTTTAATACAAGGGATCTGAAAGAAAGGGAAAAGGAGTTTAAGTAGACTTTACCGATAGATCAATTGGTGAAAATCAAAAAGGTTAAGGGAGAGAGAAATGATCATAAACCCAAATCAGATGAATCCAACTCATACAGACTTTTCTAATCTCCTCTGATCCTAAAATTGACGACTGCAGACACACTCTGCCAGTTGATCTTGTGGTGACTTGCAGATGAGCTGGGCAGGGTCTGTGTTTTTGTCTGGGAACAGGTACAGTATTTCTAAGTAGCATCGATGCCGTGAGAGTCTTCGACATCCACGATCCTATGAGACTCCTGTGTGGGTCATGGAGGTGGATATTGTTTTACGCTCTTCCACGGAAGAACAGAGGTTCAGGGAGGGGCCGGGGGTTGAAGGATCTCACTCGGGTTATGCCAATGAAAGGGGTGGGGGAGGACTCAGACCGGGTCGGGTGGAGGCTCCCCTTGGCCTCTGGCCAGAAGCCCAACCCACCTGCCCGGGTGGTTAAGTAACTTCTGCCTCAGTGAGTCTCAGCAGGCAGGTTGTGGGCATTTAGGGGGCGTTTCTTTGTACACATAGTGGGATGGGTGTCATCCTTGGCCCCCAGGCTCACATGCCAGTTGCACCCACTTGTCATGACAGCATCAAAAAGTCCCACCCAAGCATCCCTCGAGGGTGAGCTACTTCTTCGAAATGGCTTATCTCATAGGCTCCCCAATAACAGCATCAAGGGGCTGGATTATTGGCCCCATCACTTTCTTCACATCCTTTTAGAAAAGATTATATAAATTTGCAATTCTTTCTATTCCCTTCTTTTCAGTTTTACTCGTCCAGGAAGAGGCTCCTGGCTTGGGAAAGGCGGCCCAGACACGGGACCAGAACAGTCTAGCCTTTCCCTGGAAAACCTGGTCTTTGGAGCTGGGTACTGCAAGCCGACTTCCTCAGAGGTAATGTCTGCCGGGGGGCAGAGGCCCCAAGCCTTGCAAACTTCACTTTGCAGGCTGCGTCTGTTCTATGAGATTTCGGCTCCTTTCAAACGTCCAGGTAGAGATTCTTTGCTTCCTGCATCCCTTCCTCTCGTCGACCCATCCGTCCCTTCTTTGGATGGCTGCTGCATTCATCAAACATATTCCCAGTGCCAGGCCCCAGGGTTGATGCGGGGAGTAGCGTCTTCACATGGCACCTCTTCCATATGGTACCTCGAAGGATATGGTTCCATGGACGTCATGGGATGTGCTGTGAGGGGCTTCCCCCGGACCGTGTGGAACCTCAAAAGCCCATTCGCATTGAGCTCATTTCAAAACCTGGCTCGATCCTTCATTTGCTTACTTCTCTGAGCCTCAGTTTTCCTACCTGTAGAGTGGGGTTGCTAATAGTTAATAACCTCACAGGGTAATATGTGTATTCGTTGCTGTAATGGATAAAAAATGCTTAGACCAGTACTTGGTACTCAGTAGGTGCTCAATAAATATGCGTACCCTGTCCTTCCCCTTGGTCCTTCTTCCTAAGAAATACGTATTGTTACACTTCTATGATGCACAGGGCTTTAGGCATCTACAGCATTACTCTATATTTCTTTTGAGCCAATACACGATTGTTATTATTAGGGGCCTGCTCAGAAATAACCAGATTGTATTTTCTGGGCTCACCAGAGAAGTAGAATCAATAAGAGATGATAGATAAATAGATAGGAGACATTTATGTATCTCCCTTCTATATTATAAGAAATTGTCTCATGCTATCATGGAGAATGAAAGGTCCCACGATGTGACATCTGCACCCTAGAGACTTGGGAGAGACAATGGTGTAAACTCCTATCTGAGTCTGAGTTTTTTTGTTTTTTTGTTTGTTTTGTTTTTAAACATTTATTTGTTTATTTTGGCTGCATCGGGTCTTAGTTGCGGCATGCGGGATCCTCGTTGCGGCACACAGGCTCTCTAGTTGGGGCCCGTGGGCTTAGTTGCCCTGTGGCATGTGGGATCTTAGTTCCCCGATCAGAGAGCGAACCTGCGTCCCCTGCATTGGAAGGCGGATTCTGAACCACTGGACCACCAGGGAAGTCCCTGAGTCTGAGTTTTAAGGCAGGAGAAAAACCTATGTCCCAGTGCAAAGACAGGAAGAGAGAGAAACCCTCTCTCACTCAGCCTTTTTGTTCTACTCAGACCTTCGATGGATTGCATGTTGCCCACCCACACTGGGGAGGGCAATCTGCTTTACTCATTCTACTCTTTCAAAGGTTAATCTCATCCAGAAACAGCCTCACAGACACACCCAGAATGATGTTTAACCAAACATCTGGGCACCCTGTGTCCTAGTCAGGTTGACACACACAGTTAACCATCATACAACCCGTGTCGTAAGTGGGAAAATTTGTCCACTCCGCCAGCCCCCAAAAGAGATGCTCCGTCTCCCTGTGCAGCCAAGCCCTGTCCTCAGACGTTCCAGCACGTCAGGTCCTACACGCAGCTGGCTCTCCTGTGACATCACCTTTCCCAGCTCTGAGCCCAACCAGGAGGTCTGGCCGCAAAAGCCTACCGTCAAGTCTCCATCTGGTCCTGGCGGCTGTGTCACTTGTTCTCAGGAGAGGAGTTTAGAAGAAAACTGCCAAGACCCTCCTGAGGGACAGGGGACCTGAACCCAGGACTGAGCTCCCTGCCCAGGAGGGCACAGACTTTAGAGCCAAAGAGAACTGCTGTGCAGGTGGGCTCCTGTAGATGCAGGACCTCGGGCAGCCCCCGAGCCTTAGGAACCAGTGTCCTGAGCATTGGCAAAGGGCCTGGGGACGGTAGCAAGGGAGAGGAAGGCAGAGACCCAGCCAGCAGGGGTGGGCATTTCCTTATTACCTTGTGCGCATGGACGGCTTCAGGGCTCCAGGATGGGATGGGGAGGTATGGAAGCCAGGGACTTCCTGCTCCCTCTGTATCCCCAAGGCCAAGCGCAGACCCTTCATCATCAGGGGCCTGATGTGTGCCTCCCCTAGGTCACCCCCGACCCCTGCCTCAGGTCAGTCCCTGCTCCAGACCCGCCAGAGCTTGACGGAAGGCTTTGTTGTGACCATATCACAGCCCAGCTTCTCCGTCTGTCCAGTCCTGCTTCTCATTCCTCTGGCTCCAAGAGCCTCCCCAGTAGATCCATGTGAACATCTCCAGTTCAGACTCTATTTTCCAGGGAACATGGTTTGGAACATCAGGGGTCATAGATCAGTTCAAAGCATCTTTTGACACTTACATCCCAAGACAAGGGCCTTTGCTGGGGCCACAGGAGCACATGGGGATGATGGTGATCTGGTGTCTGCCCTGAAGGAACTCTCTGTTCCTTCCTGTCTGCACAGCCTCTCATGCCTCATTCCGTTGCCACCACCTCCGTGAAGCACTCTCTGATTTCCTAGCAAGAAATTCCCTCTCCCAAATGTTTTCACCACAGTCAACTCTAGGCATCTCTGTCTTTCCTCCACTGGGCTCTGAGTGGTTGGGGACAGAGGCCATTGCCTTTAGCTCCACACCTTCAGGGCCCAGCACCATGTCCGGCACACACAATTAGTGCTCAGGAAATGTGTGTTGGACGAACGATTGATCCAAGTGCATGATCGTGTCTATATAGAACTCTGAGCAGTGAGAGGGCTGAGCCACAAGGTGTTCCTTGCCTTACATGGCAGCAGACAGAGAGCAGCGGGAGAGCAGGAGAGTGAGACATCTCCGTGGACATATGGGCGCCAAGCGGCGCTGCCCTTGGCAGAAACCCTGGACCTGGCACGGGGTGGGGTAGGGAACACTGTAGACCATTTCAGCCTATCTCTACTTCGGTGACATCTGAAGAGGCCGAGCGTCACCGCAGTGATATGGCAGAGAGAAGATTCTGGTTTCGAATACCTGCTCTGCTCAGTACTTTGTGACGTGGGCGATTCTATTCACCCTGTAAAAACTCAGGCTCCTCAACTCTAAAATGGGATAATACCTGTATCTTAGAAGGGATTTTAGGCCTTAGTACGTGTAAAAACAGTATAGAAATAGACCCATAGCGGGCACACAATACAGTAGAATTTTTTTCCCTGTTCTTTTCTTGGCTATTTTTGGGGATGTGTGTCAAAGAAGATATCCCTGACTTTTACAAGAGTCACATAAAATAGCTTATTTGTGGGTGCTCAGCGGTGAACTTGCTCGCAGCTCAGTGGGGTATTTTCAGGACCTGATTCTTTCCCTGTGCATTTTCCATTTGGGTCCCATCCGGTCATGCAGGCTCAGAGCCTCGTGCTCATCCTGTGCCTTCCCACCTGGCAAGGGCTGCCAAGCAAAGAATAAAATCCACTCCCCCGCCTCCCTTGGGGGCTGTGCCTCCCAAATCCCCAAGAAGCCCAGCGCAGTAGCAAATAACATCGAAGTCCGCGCAGATTGCAGCATCAGCTGGAGCGATTAGAGAACAGGTGTTCCCTTCAAAATAAGCCTTTCTGTGCAGAGACATGTGCAGAAACTAGAGATTCACAGCAAAATGAGCCCATTGGCATGGAAAATCATGGGGAGGTGAGGGTTGCTGTGACGTGTCACGCCCCTTTTCCCATAAGCCCAGGTCCCTCTGGTCCTGCAGCTCTGCTCTTTCCTGCAGCATCTTAGGCAGCGAGAGCTTCACATTCAGGGTTGGAGCCAGAGCTTACGTCCCCTTCCCCCAAAAGCCAGCAGCTTTGCCTCAGGGGAATTATTTTCCCTCTCCCACTCATGGCTTATCTGTCAAAGAGGATACTAATGCCTGCCTCACAGGGTTGCTGAGAAGATTAAATGAAATAAGCATATAAAAGCCTGGAGCGGAGAGCTTGGCACAATAAAATCCTCTGCTGGTCTTATTTTTCTTTGAATTTATCCACGTAATGAAATCAAACGTTACTACAAGAACCACAACGTTGTCTTGTGGATAGGACATGGAACAAAGGATCTTAGATGTTTCCTGTTCTTGGCTCTACCCTGCTGTGTGACCCTGAGCCAGATACTTGCCCTCTCTGGGCCCCAGTTTCTCAATGTCTAGAAAGAGGATTGGATGAGATCGTGCTGGAGGCCTCCTTCAGTCTTTGCTATGCTGTTTTAACTGTGATATCCCTGACACTGCCTGGTACAACTGGGGACACGACGTATGCTTGATGTATTCATTCAGATTCTACAGAGAAACAGAATCAGTAGGATAATAGGATCTCGCCTGTGCATATATTCATATATATAAAGAGAGAGAGAGAGAAACAGAGAGACAGACAGATTTATTGTAAGGAATTGTCTCATGCAAATGTGGAGGCCAGCAAGTCCAAAATCTGCAGGTCAGGCCAGCTGGCTGGAGACCCAGGGAAGAGTTACAGTTTAAGTCCAAAGGTCTTCTGCTGACCAAATGACCAACTTCTTTCTTTAGGGTGGGGAGGGCGGGTCTTGCATGCCGTCAGTTGTTTTCTTTTAACGTCTTCAACAGATTGGACGAGGGCCACCCATATTGTGGAGGGTAATCTGCTTTACTCAGAGTGTAATGATTTAAAGGTTAATCTCCTCTGAAACATACCTTCACAGAGACATCTAGAATAATGCTTGACCGCCTATCTGGGTGCCATAGATGGGCCCAACTGACATGAGAAATTAACCATCACATTTAATCAATGCTCAGAGTCTGACAGACTCTTCTTGAAGATCAGGAATCCAGTGACTCAAAATTAGGAAAATCCCTTTCTCGGTCCAGGGAAGCTGCATACCCCCTTCCTTCTCACTGAAATAAGTGGGGGAGGAATGGCCACGTGGTGGAGAGGTGCAGACTTTAGAACTCTCCTCATTCTCAGAGCCCTGCTTCTTCAGGCAGGGGCATCAGTGTGTCTGTCTGTTTATCTGTCTGCCAGTCCTTTACTTAGCCCCTACTCTGTGCTAGCATCTCTGTGCTGCAGGGGCTAAAACAAATAAAACTCAGTCCTTACCCTCAATGGGTCATGAGATCCAGTGTGTGAGGCAAAGGAGAACTGAAAAGTTTTGAATTCCACGATCGTGTGAAAAGTGTGATGCTGATCGTTTGAAATCACATTTTTGAACACCTGCTCTGCAATGAGGTACTCTGTTAAACCACTGATGCGCATGGACTCTGTCAATTTCCACAAAAAAGTTTCCTATTTTCATTGACATCTGAAGAAACTGAGACAGAGAGAGGTTAAGCCACATCTGTAAAGTCACACAGCTGGGCAGGGACCAAGCTGGCGTTTTAACTCAGTCAGCCCGATGCCAGCCCACCACCCGTCATCAGCCACTAGGTTAATGGTTAACCAAAGAAGGGGCTTTGGTTTGTCTGCTCTGCGAGGGCAGGTGCATTTCTACTTTGTTCCCCGGGGGGGGGTGCTTGGCTCAGTGTGCATGCTCAGGAAGCCTTTGTTCAATGAACGAGTGTCTGAGATCGTGGAATCTGAGAACATCAGAATGCGAGAGAACGAAAGCCCTTGTATGCAGATGGTTAGGCATTTAACTTTCCAACAGATCTGTTTCCCGCCGGTGCTCTGAGCCTCCCCAGTCCTGTGCTCTCCTGTGGAGATCACAGAAACTGTGCTGCCAGAGCAGATGACTGTGCCTGAGATGAGTACCTTGGCCACCAAAGTGAAATCCCTCTATCCTCTGCTTCCCTTAGAAGGTGGTTCCCCAGACAGAGGAACGTGTGTCATTGAGAGGAAATGTCAGCTCCCTTTTAAGTCAGATTGCTGAGAACTGAAGAACAGCATCTTCCTTGAAGGGAATAATGCTCACACAGCACAGGCACACACAGGGCTTGGCTTTGCAAGCCCTTCTGTGCTGAGCCTTGTTGCATGATGGCCCTGCCCTCACTGATGGGAGGCGTGGGTCTGGTGAGCATGGAGGTGGGAGGGAAAGTGAGGCACGGACCTGACTTCCAAGCACAAATCTCCCCTCTCCCAGGCATGTGCTTCCTCTTTTTCCTTCCGCTCCATTTTTATTGGGTTCTTCGCTCTTTACCCTTTGCTTTAAATATACGCTTGTTATTGTCAACATCTTCCTTTCTTGAGGATCTGGAGTCATGAGGGTAAGACACAGACATTCATTATTACTGTTAACACATCATTAGGTTGACTCTGGATGGTGACATCTCCGTAAGTAGAGACACTGCCATTGGTTTGGTTGCTAATCAGATAATTATCAAGCACCTACTATGTCTCAGGCTCTGTACAAGGAATTTGTGACGTAGCACTAAGGAAACTGGCTGCCTGACCTGCCTGGTGGGATGTTATCATTTCTGTTGCCCTTGGTGCCCATCTGAGTTGCTGGCACATCGTAAGTGCTCAGTTAATGTTGGAGGGACAGATGAGGTGCGATGAGATCTCATCAGATTCTTGATTTTACATAAGATGTGACCACAGCTGACTTAGCCATCAGACACAGTAGGCTCAGTACTGAGGGCCCACAGTACTTTCAGGGGCCAACAGAAATGTTTTAATTTCACTTAAAATCAGAACCAAAAGATGGATGTAATCCAATATGGATTATATTAATCTTCGTATCAGTGCAATCATACAAACATAATTTTAAATCTATTTTTTAGTGGATGAAAGTGCCTGGGGCCCACAGAAGTCATAATTTGGCCCCGAGAACCATGATTGTTCCTTGGTTTTTGTTTCCTGATGATGGGCATAAGAAAGCAGAGTCTGGTGAGCTCAGATAACTTCTCCCAAATGGACAAGTGCAAACCTAGAATTCAGCTCTCTGGCCCTGTGCTTTGTCAAGACTCGTTTCACCAGTGTGATACCTACACATGGAGCATGCTACACAGATACTTGTACGTGAATGAAATCGGAGAGGTTTCAGAGGGTGCGGAGAACAGCTGTCTGAAATGTGTGAATGCCGTGCTCCAAGGTTAACTACCTGGGGAAGGATTAGAAGCTACCAGGAAAACAGTAGTTATTTAAAGGAAAGCATGTGTTACAGTTTTTACAAAAACTGTATTTAGTGCCTTCTACTATTTTGAGAAGTAAGATGGCAAACACTGCTGTGTTCTCCCACTCCATTAAAATTAAATAGTTCTAAATTTCTCATTTAAGTGATTTTCTCATTTACTAAAATCCTGTGCAATAAATAGCAGGTTGCTAAATGGTGCACAGGCTATGATGGGCTTTCTGTATGTGGTAGGTTGCGTCAGTCTGCATATGGATCCAACATGATTGCACAGGTCATTTCTAAAAGAGGATATAAATCAGTGGAAATGGGCTTTTCATGCAAAAGTCTATAGTATTGCTTACTTATGCACCACCCTTTTCATTAGTGAAAAATTGCCTTTATTCCACATTGCCTGCTTTCAGATGTCTTGTCCCTCTCCAGAGAGTCTAGGCAGGATGGGGGATGTCAGGTAGCAAAGATGAGGTAAGTGCATCCCTTCCCAGACTGCCCTGCGTTTCCCCACTGCATCTTCAGGTTCCAGTGCAGCAGACGCTCAGTAAACACATACCAAGTGAATACAAGATGCAGACACAGCAGGGCATACAGGCAAGATCACCAGATTCGGAGGAAGAAGACCTGGTAGGGCTAAGGCCGGGTTCTTCCATGGATGAACTATGAGAGCTTGGACAAGTCATTTCACCACTCCGAGCCTGTTTTCTTCTCGTTGTCTTAATGGAGAGGAAGAAAGCCGCTCACTTTGTGAATTGTGCCTGGGATTCAAGGTGGGAAAGGTGGTTCCCCCTTTGAGCATCCCTCTCTCCCGACCGTCTCCTCTGCCCTCCTGTTCCCCACCCCAGGGATGGTGTGATGGTGACACCGCAAATCACAGTTACCTTCTAGCATAATTATATCAGCTAGATATATTGAACACTTCCTCGTGTTAGGCTCTGCGCTGGATGTTTTCATTATGGTCCCTCTCAGCTCCCTGCACAGATTCATATGATACAGTTGAGGAAACTAAAGCTCTAAGAACTTCAGCGAATTGCTCAGCGTCAGATAGCCGGTCCCTGGCAGGGCTGGGGCATGAGCCCAGGGATGCTGAGTCTGACCCCTGCTTTCTGTCCACTTGGAATCATCTCTCACCTGCTCGCCTCCTTTAATCCTCCTGTAAGTGTTGGGGCTGTGTCTGCCACACTCGGCACCAAGCATTTAACCCAGGTATCTATTGAATCAATAATTATATTAAAGTGTGCTCCTTTTTTGCAAATAATAATAATTTTTTTTTGAGGAGCCTGAGTCTAAGCCATTCCTTTTGCACCTTTTCAGACAATGCTTTTAGTTAATACTCAAGCGGGAGGATGAGTGAAGTCATCATGAACAAATTAGCCCCATCCCTCGTTTCCTGGAATTGACAATTTTGCCAGAAAAAAATATTGAAAAAGTAATTTCATGCAAGATAAACATTAAGGAAGAATCATCTACAGTGCTGTAGCACTGCTGGAACATGTAACAGGGTGGTCTCAAGATTATCAGGGTGATTGAGGGCAGGCTTCTCTGCAGGAGGAAATGTAAGTCGATTTTTCAGCTAGTAGGTAACAGGGTGCAGGACTGGGTCTAGATCCATCTCTTGCCATGGGCTAGTGTCTTCCCAAGCCCTCCATCTTCCAGGGCTAGACATCAGTACCTTCAGGACCTTCGAAGTCATTTGGCTCATCTTTCTTTTTTTAGAGAGAATATCCTTGGCTTGAAGCTTTGATTTATTACTTTATTTAACATGTTTCTATAGAGCACCTATTTTCATTGACCTCGTGATGAGTTAGACAAGCACAGCCTGGAGAGAGAGGAGGACCTCACCCTGCAGGGGGTCGGTCTTTGGATAGGGGTCTGCTAGTGAAGCATAAAGGAAGGCCAGGTTCCCTAGAGTCGGATGCAGTCAGGAAACACTTCTCAGAGTGAAGGATCTCTGATCTGAGTCTAATAAATGGATTGTCAGTTGTTGAGGGGAGGGGAGGGGTGAGGAAGGGTAATAGCAGGGCCAAGGGCAGGGAGTGAAGGGGCATGGCACATCTGGGGACTCCAGGGAGGTCATTGTGAACAGACATGGGGCCAGGAAGGTCACCAGTGATCTGATCATTAGGGACCCTGTGAACTAGGTTAGCCACAAAAACATTACAAGCAGGGAATTGGCACAATAGGATGGGTTATCTTTCTTGCTGCTGTACAGAGGACTGATTGAAGGAGAGGGCTGAGGCCAGAGAGGCAAGGTTGGAGGCTGTTGCAGTGGTCCAGGAAAGAGTAGAATAGTTGCCTAGACAACGCAGAGGTGAGTTGAGCAGAGTGGAAAGATAAATGGATGTCAGAGTTGCAACTGAAGTAGGATGGAGAGATTGCAAATTAAGTAGATGTACTAGTTGTCCGTCAAGGGTTCTAATGGACGACCCTAATTTAGGCTTTTACATTTAATAAATGAATGTTTAACTCACAGAAGGGAATATATGTGATTCTCTCTGCCCAGAATATCCTTCTCTGACCCTCTCCCATCACTCTTTCCACCCAAAGAACTCCTATTTAGCCTTCAAAACCCAATTCAGTCATTGCCTTTTTTGTGAAGCCTTCTTTGACCACCCCAGATAACCCTAAGCCACTAATCTGTCTGTCCTATATTTGTATTTTGGGCATACTTCTCTTATTTTGCTTAAATGTAATGATTGTTTAATGAGTCTCTTTGTTCCACTTGAAAGCATTCTGTGAGGGCATAGTCGTTCATCTCAACACTCACAGTTAAATCACTCGAAGCACATTTTACCCCCCTTCCCCAGGGTAAACCCAGGTCATGCCCTTGAGGAAACAGACAGATGATAGACTTGATCAGTAACCAGAGTTTTAAGTGAAAAGGAATTAAGGAACCCAGGAGCGAGCTGACAGTGTCCAGAGCTCCTTGCCATGTGCCTGCCTTTGCCCTCTTTGTGGATGTCATGACAGGTCATGGGGAGTCTACATCAAGGAAATTAGGGGCTGAAAGAGATCGAGGCTTTGTACATTGCCTGGGCAGGAAAGAGGGAGTTGGGCTCTTGGGCAGGTTCCCATTACATGATGTCTAACACACCACCAGCCTGCCAGGCTACTAGTTAAGAGAATCGTCTCTGTCACTCACTTGCTTGAGAACCAGCAGTGGGGTAATATTGCCAAGAGAAGGAGGGTGGCAGGGGAGAAAGTGCATAAGCTTTAGTTCCAGACACCTGCATTGAGGCGGGATGTGCAAACTTTGTATTTGGTCCTTTATTTTATAAGCATTCATTGCATATCCAACATGCACTGCATACTTAAGTCTGGGAATTTAGATAGAAGCAAGTGGTATGTTTTTCCTGTTGTCAGGGAAGAAAGGAGAGAAAACATACAAATTCTTAATAATATTGTCATGAATGCAAAGAAGCCGCATGGGGGGATCTGACCTGGTCTGAGGTACAGGGCAGCTTCCCTGAGCAAAGGGAATGTAGGCTGGGATGTGAAGGATGAGACGTAGCCAGGAAAAGTGAGGGGGGAAATAGGGCTGCCATGTACAGTTGTGTAAGTTGTACACTGTACATAGATGCCCGGTGGAGCAGGTGAGTTGGGGCTGAAATCCCACCCACTTTCCACTTGCCAAGCTGTGCATCAATAGGGTTGTGTCCACCCAGACAAGGGACCTTTTTCCTCCCCTAATTCATCCACCTAGGAGGGAAATTTCTTTCTGATAGCACAGAGGCATCCAGTGGGCCGACAGTGGCCCTGGAGGAGGAAGAATGTTTGAGCTAAAGGCTTGCTATGGCAGGGGAGTTCCCTGGTGGGCCAGTGGTTAGGATTTGGCGCTTTCACTGCCGTGGCCCAGGTTCAATCCCTAGTCAGGGAGCTGAGATCCCACAAGATGCGCAGTGGGGCTAAAAAAAAAAAAAGTGTTGCTGTGACAAAGGCCCAGAGGTGAGAAAAAGTGGCGTGATAAAGGTTGCTCTGGCCAGTGAGCCTGGGACCTAGTGACCAAGAGGGCGAGGGGTACGAGTGAGGCTGCTCAGGTAGCTGGGATCTTGCAGGTAACAGGTGGGATCCTGTCATCCTGTTCAGAGGATAACAGGGCTGACCGCGCAGGGTGACTGCTGATCGAGCATGGCATGAATCTGAAACACCCAGACAGTGTCTGGCAGGGAGCCTGGGCTCTTTGAACCAAAGCCGCTGTTGCTGTCATCACAGCAGCCCGACAGCCCACCTCTAGCATCCACGTCTCCACGCAGCTCTGCTGGTCTCCGGTCTCCATCCCACATTCAGTCTTTCTAGAAAGGTGATTTGTTATTTAAGAAAAATGGCTTCATAAGGAAAGTCAGCTGTGGGTGACTAGACGCAAGAGAATGAGGCTTCCTGAGAATACAGTGGTTCTTCACCAGAACTAGGTGTTCGAGGTGATTTGAGGCTAGAGTGTAGGATTGACCGTGGCATTGATCTGCGCTGTGGGAGGGTCCACCACGTGTCCTAAGCATACGTGAAGGGAAAGGAGGGAATCCGGGAAGGGAAAGGAGGGAATCCGGGGGGTGGTGTCCCAGATGCTTTGACCACTGTAAATACTGATGACCAAGTTTGAGAGGGGGGCACAGTTACAGCCAGAAAGGCAGTTGGCCGGGGGTTAACTCTAACCCTGCCAAGATATGTTTAGTGTTGTGTTAATGTGGAAACAAAGACTGAACTTAAAGTGTTTCACTGCGAATGGATTTGTGGGACCCAAATCTCTCAGCCGGTTCTTGATAGATGGCGAGGGCCTGTAGTTGACTTTGCCCAGAATAGTGGTTATTCATTTGGTTCTTTCTTGACATCTAGCTGGGCGCATATCCCCCAGTGGAAGTCTTGACGTCAAAGAGAAGGCCTTTTCTCTTTACTGTGGTCTTAGTGTAAGGGTCACTGCTATAGGAGACAGAATTTGGAGCGTCTAGAAGGGATTTCCCCCAATGTCGGTGCTGTGTGACCCCAGCAGAGACCACCCCCTGCAGATGCGCTAAATTAGGACACACAGAACCTTGGTGTTCGGGTGGGTGTGGAAGAGACTGGAGATGGTCCCAAATCTCCTTCATTCTTTTAGGTGTCCCTAAGGACTATTTTCCTCGCATTTAGGTTTAGTCTTTGGGACTAGGTTCTGGCCATTTAAATGGGAGGAGAAGCGATATAGGCCTCTTTCCCCCACTCTTAAAACATCTTGCTTGATTCTCTGGCCTTTCTTTCCTTTCAGTGGTGACCCCAGGGGTCATGTGTTTAAGATGTCAGTGGCACAAAACAGAAGACACTGTTTGGAGGAGAGCCACACTGGAGAGCCACTGACCTGTATCAGACTTTGGGAAAACAGAAAAGAAAAAAAAAATGACATTAAGATACAGAGATGTAGCGGTTGCTTGTTACAGAAGTTAGTATTAATGAAGAAAAACGTGTTTCTTTCTGTGTGTCAGGCACAGTGCAAACAGAAAATGCCTGGCACTGACTTTAGCAATCAGGCATCTAGACATGGAGACTTTGATATCAGAAGATGGACCCATGAGGATCTATGTTCCAGGGTGGTAGGACATCTGGTAAACTGTTACCTCTGAGAACTTGGAAGGCAGACCACAGGCCTGCTGAGCTGTATGTCTAAGGGGAGGGTTCTCAAACTCAGCACTATTGACATTTTGGGACATCTGGGGACACCGTGGGGTAATTCTTCGCTGTGGGCGCTGCTTGTGCATTGCAGGGTGTTTAGCAATATCCCTGGTCTCTACCCGTTAGATGCCAATAGCACCTGCTACTCATTTGTGACAACCAAAAATATCTCCAGACATTGACAGATGTCCCTGGGAGACAAAATCGTTCCCAATTGAGAACTGCTGCTCTGGGAGAAGAGGTTGGAAAACAGAACATTAGAAGTGTGTCTGCGCTACGTGCGGCTGTGTTTCGTGAGATGTTACAAGAAACAGGTGAGCTCCGGAAGGAATGAGCTGTCCTTCAAACAGGCATGGAAAGGAACAGAGAAAGTCTGGGCAGAAATTCTAGGAGTGGCAAAGTCGGAAAAGCCTATTTCTTTTTTTTCTTTTTTAATTTATTTATTATTTATTTATTTATGTCTGTGTTGATCTTCATTTCTGTGCGAGGGCTTTCTCTAGTTGCGGCAAGCGGGAGCCACTCTTCGTCGTGGCGCGCGGGCCTCTCATCATCGCGGCCTCTCTTGTTGTGGAGCACAGGCTCCAGACACGCAGGCTCAGTAGTTGTGGCTCACGGGCCCAGTTCCTCCGCGGTATGTGGGCTCTTCCCAGACCAGGGCTCGAACCCGTGTCCCCTGCACCGGCAGGCAGATTCTCAACCACTGCGCCACCAGGGAAGCCCAAGCCTATTTCTTTTTGAACACAAGTGTTAAGATCACTATTTTAAAAAACAAAAACAAAAACAGACAGACTGACAGACAAACAAACTTTGAGTGACAGAGCCCAGGAAAACTTCTCAGTTAAATAAAGTGACAGCAACTTGGGGCAAAAATCAGATTAACGCCCCAAATCTCCTATATACCGACCCAGAAAGCTTTAAGTCAGCTTCCATTCAGTTTCTAGGAGAAACCTGAAGACAAAATCAAAGAAATGAAGCAGATTTAAGAGCTCATAGAAGAGACTAGAAACAAATGCACTGACAGCCTAGGTTTTTTTTTTTTTAACGTTTTTATTGGAGTTTAATTGCTTTACAATGGTGTGTTAGTTTCTGCTTTATAACAAAGTGAATCAGTTATACATATACATATAACCACATATCTCTTCCCTCTTGCATCTTCCTGCCTCCCACCCTCCCTCTCCCACCCCTCTAGGTGGTCACAAAACACCGAGCTGATCTCCCTGTGCTATGCGGCTGCTTCGCACTAGCTGTCTATTTTACATTTGGTAGTGTATATGTGTCCGTGCCACTCTCTCACTTTGTCCCAGCTTACCCTTCCCCCTCCCTGTGTCCTCAAGTCCATTCTCTAGTAGGTCTGTGTCTTTATTCCCACCTTGCCCCTAGGTTCTACATGACCTTTTTTTTTTTAGATTCCATATATGTATGTTAGCATATGGTATTTCTTTTTCTCTTTCTGACTTACTTCACTCTGTATGACAGACTCTAGGTCCATCCACCTCACTACAAATAACTCAATTTCGTTTCTTTTTATGGCTGAGTAATATTCCATTCTATATATGTGCCACATCTTCTTTATCCATTCATCTGTCGATGGACACTTAGGTTGCTTCCATGTCCTGGCTATTGTAAATAGAGCTGCAGTGAACATTGTGGTACAGGACTCTTTTTGAATTATGGTTTTCTTAGGGCATATGCCCAGTAGTGGGATTGCTGGGTCATATGGTAATTCTATTTTTAGCTTTTTAAGGAACCTCCATACTGTTCTCCATAGTGGCTGTATCAATTTACATTCCCACCAACAGTGCAAGAGGGTTCCCTTTTCTCCACACCCTCTCCAGCATTTATTGTTTGTAGATTTTTTAATGATGGCCATTCTGACTGGTGTGAGATGGTATCACATTGTAGTTTTGATTTGCATTTCTCTAATGATTAATGATGTTGAGCATTCTTTCATGTGTTTGTTGGCAATCTGTATATCTTCTTTGGAGAAATGTCTATTTAGGTCTTCTGCCCATTTTTGGATTGGATTGTTTGTTTTTTTGATATTGAGCTGCATGAGCTGCCTGTAAATTCTGGAGATTAATCCTTTGTCAGTTGCTTCATTTGCAAATATTTTCTCCCATTCTGAGGGTTGTCTTTTCGTCTTGTTTATGGTTTCCTTTGCTATGCAAAAGCTTTTAAGTTTCATTAGGTCCCATTTGTTTATTTTTGTTTTTATTTACCTTTCTCTAGGAGGTGGGTCAAAAAGGATCTTGCTGTGATTTATGTCATGGAGTGTTCTGCCTATGTTTTCCTGTAGGAGTCTGATAGTGTCTGGCCTTACATTTAGGTCTTTAATCCATTTTAAGTTTATTTTTGTGTATGGTGTTAGGGAGTGTTCTAATTTCATTCTTTTACATGTAGCTGTCCAGTTTTCCCAGCACCACTTATTGAAGAGGCTGTCTTTTCTCCATTGTATATTCTTGCCTCCTTTATCAAAGATAAGGTGACCATATGTGTGTGGGTTTATCTCTGGGCTTTCTATCCTGTTCCATTGATCTATATTTCTGTTTTTGTGCCAGTACCATTCTGTCTTGATTAGTGTAGCTTTGTAGTGTAGTCTGAAGTCAGGGAGCCTGATTCCTTCAGCTCCATTTTTCTTTCTCAAGATTGCTTTGGCTATTCGGGGTCTTTGTGTTTCCAAACAAATTGTGAAATTTTTTGTTCTAGTTCTGTGAAAAATGCCAAAAATGTAGTTTGATAGGGATTGCATTGAATCTGTAGATTGCTATGGGTAGTATAGTCATTTTCACAATGTTGATTCTTCCAATCCAAGAACATGGTATATCTCTCCATCTGTTTGTATCATCTTTAATTTCTTTCGTCAGGGTCTTACAGTTTTCTGCATACAGGTCTTTTGTCTCCTTAGGTAGGTTTATTCCTAGATATTTTATTCTTTTTGTTGCAGTGGTAAACGGGAGTGTTTTCTTAATTTCACTTTCAGATTTTTCATCATTAGTGTATAGGAATGCAAGAGATTTCTGTGCATTAATTTTGTATCCTGCTACTTTACCAAATTCATTGATTAGCTCTAGTAGTTTTCTGGTAGCATCTTTAGGATTCTCTATGTATAGTATCATGTCATCTGCAAACAGTGACAGCTTTACTTCTTCTTTCCGATTTGGATTCCTTTTATTTCTTTTTCTTCTCTGATTGCTGTGGCTAAAACTTCCAAAACTATGTTGAATGATAATGGTGAGAGTGGGCAACCTTGTCTTGTTCCTGATCTTAGTGGAAATGGTTTCAGTTTTTCACCATTGAGGACGATGTTGGCTGTGGGTTTGTCATATATGGCCTTTATTAGGGTGAGGTAAGTTCCCTCTATGCCTACTTTCTGGAGAGTTTTTATCATAAATGGGTGTTGAAGTTTGGACAGCCTAGGTTTTTAAGAAAATTATATTGTTGAAGAAACCACCATCTTAGTCTACAAGACGATCTTTATTCAGAGATAATCTCAACCCTTGGGCCTCCGATGTTATAGAGCAAGAGATAGACTTTGAATGCTGTATCCCCCCAAGGGCTCATGTCCCCCACTGCCCCCTCAGTGCCCCAGAAGGCAGAGCCAGGGGCCACTAGTTACATGGATCCAGGGGAATGGACCAAGGAGTTCCAAATAGTAGCAGAATGTGTGCATCATCAAGGCTTTCCCACATCCAACCAGAGGGCCTACCCTTTGTTGGCCCAGCAGGATTTCAAGATTTCTGTAGACCTATGTCTGCTCTGTGTCTCCCGTTCTTCTTCATTTCTAGTGGGAGTGCCCATGTTAGTTACCCTCTCCTATTGTGCATCATGAAGGACAGTTAATTTGTATTTTTAGATGTTTAGTTGTTGGACCAGGAAGAGCCCGATTCAGACCTATTGTCATGACCACCTCCCATCACTCAGGAAACCCTGCAGTTGGAATATGATGTAGTGGATCCATAAGATTAGGGTTGTTTGCTGGTATGAAGGTATTGCAGGTGTGGGAAGAAGAGTGGAACAGATGGTTGGTGATGGATGACAGTGGTGGTAGAGCTGAGCTGTATTCTCACCAATCTCATTTCCCCTTAATGCGCACATTTGAAGATATCCTTCCAAGCCTTGCTTGCAGTTAGTTTGGGGCCATATGCCTGGATTCCAGCCAGTGGAATACATAAGGCATGTACCTTAAAAATATTTTGCATGGTGCTCTATGCTTTCCATTCATTCTGTGGAAATGTTGGAGAATGCGTGTTAGAGGTGGGAGCATAGGAAGATGGAAGGACCCTGGATCCTGAGTCCCTGCTTTTAGGACACCTGCTCACAAAAAACTGCTTACCCGCAGTAACTTTTGCATAAGTGATAACTCAGCTTCGGTAGCGTTACACACTGAGAGTTCAGGGTTATTTGTTACTGCAGCACAGTCTGACCTACCCTGACTATAACTATGGATCTCTGGAGGAAGGAATCTATGTTTATCAAAGACTAGAAGTCTGACATGCAAAACCTGTTTAGAGGCTGTGGTGTGGTCTTGAGATCTAGAATGCATGGTAGGGTTTAGTGGAAGATGGGCCAGACCATGAAAGGTCTCCAGTACCAGGACCAGGCATCCTTGGTGGTGACAATTTTGGACTCAGTTTCTCGCAGGCCCCATGCCGAGGGTACCAACAAGGAAGACATAACAGATGGAATGCTGGGAGAGAGCACTTAGGGATGTGAACCCAGTGATACTCCTTTAAATGCCTTCCTCCAATAATGAAAACACATAGCAGCTGGCTGATTGACTTTTTGGTGACACTGTTGCCCATGTGAGTGAGATGTGTGCACACACACACACACACACAGGTGAGCGCATACATAGGCAAATGTGGTTTTTGCAGGAAAGATGAAGCAATCCCCACAAAGTAGCCGTGTTCTGGTTTGAACCCAATCAGCAGACTAGCAGGGCAGTGCACACTTATTTCCGTGAGGACCCTGCTTCTCTCTTCGGTCTAAGATGTTAGCTGGCCCAGGAAGGGCCACTAACAGGCAGCACTTGCAGGCAGCACTTGCAAGCCTAGCTACCCTCTCCCTTCCTTCCTCCTTTTCCCAAGTCTCATCCTGGACTAAAGGTACACTCGTATTAAAAAGGAAGAAAGGGAAATTCAGATAGGCAACCTAAAAGCTGACATACATGCCATTCACCCCCAGTAAGCTGGCTCAAGAGAGTTTGTAGTTCAGCTCAGCCTGTCAAACCTACCTTGTCAAAGGCCACTCTACCCACTGCCAACATGTGCCTGTCAAGCTCCATGGCTTCTTAGCCGTCAGTACATTTGTTACCATAGGCATAGACAGCAGATGTCCAACACATTCGCACTTCTTAGTAGCTTATTGGCAGTAAACAATCTTGAACATGATACCAGGTCACAGGCAGAGAGAGCCTTTCCCTGGGGCTGCCCCTGCTGTTGGAGATAATTATTAACCAGGAGTGCACCTCAGAATCTCCTGGGAAGCTTTCTTTTTAAACATTATGCATATCTGAGCCCTATTTCCAGAGATTCCAATTCAGCCCAGCTAGAGTGAGGTTTAGAGAGCAGTAGTTAAAAAAAATCTCCCCAGGTGGTTCTGAAGCATCCTTGAGTCGAGGTCTCCTGGATGAACCAAAAGGTACAGGCTTTGGAGTTGGACTCACTTGGGTACAAACCCAGGCTCTGTCACTCTAGTCCTTGAGCTCATCACCTCTCTGAGCTTGGGATAATGCACACATACAGGTGCTCAACTTGGAGGAAAGCTCAGTAAGATCCCTGGCTAAGTGGGGATTTGTTTCATGTCTATGAAGAAGGCGATCCAAGCTTTAACATATGTGATTCTGCATATTCTAATTAGGCTTTGTTGATTGTAACATTTTTTCCTCCAATTCCCACCCTCTCCTCTGACCCCAGATTGGGTTAGGAGGCCCTTCTTGGGACCCCAAGTATCTTCTTGCTCATTCTTATCATCGCAAACTTTGTATTTCACTGTCACTGCTCGTTTTCTAGCCAGTCTCTCGCTAGACTTTGAGTTTCTAGATTGCAAGTATTGGGGGCAGTAGGGCAGTAACTATTCCTCACTGTGTAGTTTCGGACCAACAGGTGCCCCCCGAAAAGGGACTCTAGGTGAACAGCCATTGTTACACGATTCTTGATGCTCTCTGTGCTTTATCCTATTTAATGCCCATGATAACCCTCTGAGCTAAACATCACCACTTGGAATTTGGACACAAGGAAACTGAGGCTCAGAGAGGTGGACCAACTTGCCTCACATCACACGAGTACAAAGCTGCAGAGGAGAGCCCTGTGTGGCAGACTCTGTCTAACCCCTGTGTGCCTGGCCTTGGAAGCTACCTATGCAGAGACCTGGTCCACAGTGTGTAAGAGCCTCACGTTCTTGGCATGTCCCCACCCTGTCCATCCCATTGCTTCTCCCTCACCTGCAGCTTTATAGAATGTTTCTTTCTCCTAAATATAGCAGAGATGCACCCTGAGCCCCTCTCTGTACTCATAACTGCTCCATCTGAGAAAATAAAAACTGTAGCTTGAGCATAACTATTCATTGAGGAGTTAAAGACTTGGCAGGAGTTACTGAAAAGAATCATTTTATGTTCTGGCTCTTAGGCGTGGCCTACACTTGGAGTAAAGAAACCCATATTTAAATGGGACTCTGCCCTTTACTAGCTTTTGTTCTTTTTTTTTTTTAACATCTTTATTGGAGTATAATTGCTTTACAATGGTGTGTTAGTTTCTGCTTTATAACAAAGTGAATCAGTTATACATATACAAATGTTCCCATATCTCTTCCCTCTTGTGTCTCCCTCCCTCCCACCCTCCCTATCCCACCCCTCTAGGTGGTCACAAAGCACCGAGCTGATCTCCCTGTGCTATGCGGTTGCTTCCCACTAGCTATCTATTTTACATTTGGTAGTGTATATATGTCCATGCCACTCTCTCACTTTGTCACAGCTTACTCTTCCCCCTCCCCGTATCCTCAAGTCCATTCTCCAGTAGGTCTGTGTCTTTATTCCCGTCTTGCCACTAGGTTCTTCATGACCTTTTTTTTTTGTTGTTCTTGAGTAAGTCAGTGAACCTTCCGAGACTCAGAGCCCCAGCAATACTTACTCTTTTTCTTCTTTAACACATTCAGTAACTTGACCCCCTTGCTATGTTTCTGTATCTGTTCAGCTTTGGTAAGACTGCAGTAAGAGCTGTGTTGTCCTGCTGTCATGGACAAGCAGGATACTGCCCTGGGGGAGTTTATTGGGGGAGGTGTATATATTAAATAAATACTTATATCATTAAATCATACATTATAATTGTGATGAGTTAAAAACAAGTAGAGCAGGTGATTGCTCTTCTACTCTGTCATCATGGTTTTTTTTTTTTTAACATCTTTATTGGTGTATAATTGCTTTACAATTGTGTGTTAGTTTCTGCTGTATCACAAAGTGAATCAGCTATACATATACATATATCCCCATATCCACTCCCTCTTGCGTCTCCCTCCCATGCTCCCTATCCCACCGCTCTAGGTGGTCACAAAGCACCGAGCTGATCTCCCTGTGTCATCACGTTTTGTGTCCTGCTTTGTCCCTTCCTGGTCCTGCCCCTAAATCTGCCTTGTCCTCTAGCCAGGCGTCGCGTCCCTCATTTCCCCCTCACTTAGGTGGCTCGCTCTGTTTATCCCCCTCTCTGTGGTCTTCCTGCTTCTGCCACCTCTCAACTCCCCTTCTCTCTCTCTCCAGCTCCTCTTGTCTCTCCTCCATGTCTCCACCTCCCACTCCCTGCCTCACCTTCTTTTCCTCGCTGTAACTCTCTTTGCTGAGAACTTTTTTTTTTAATCATCTGTGCCATTTTGCATTTGTTTCTATTGCTTGATTTTTCTCCTCATTGTGTGTTGTATTTTCTTGATTCTTTGTATGCCTGGTAATTCAGTGTCAGGCATGGTGAATTTACCTTTTTCATGTTCAGTGCTATATTTATATATCTATATCTTTATATAGATATATCTTTATAGAGATATTTGTATCTTTATATAGATATAGATCTTTATATATATATATAAAATACTATATATATTTTGCATATTTAGAACTTTGTTATGAGATGTACTTAAGTTTTTTGAAGTCAGTTTGACCAACCCCCTCCCCCCACCAAGACTTGCTTTTAAGCCTTGTTAGGAAGGACCAGAGAAGTCTTAATTAAGTCTTTAGGGCAATTTTACCCAACTACTAGGACAATGCCCTTCTGAGTTTTCTACCTGTCTGGTAAATAGTGAGGTTTTCCACTTTGATTTGTTGCTACACCAGTTATTCTCGGTTGTGTAGGAGCTTTGGGACTTGTTTGCTCTGCTCTCCTCTCCAGTATTTTGTCCTGTGGCTCTGGGCCCCTTGACCTCCTTGTGCTCTCAGCTCCATCTCCTCAACTCAGAGAGTCTACCAGGATTTACTTGCATTCCACTTTCCTGCCTCATGCCATGGAAACTCCCTGCCGGCGGTCTGTCAGGACAGTCGTAGGGCTCACTTTTAGTCTAGGCAGCCTGATGCCCAGTATCTGAAAACTGTTGTTTCATATAGTTTATGTGGAGTTTTAGTTATTTCAAGTGGGAGAGTAAACTTGGTCTCTGTTACTCAATGTTGACCGAAGCAGTTATTCCCGTCCCCCCCCCCCCCCCCGACCTTTAGTGGAAACTTTAAACAATGATACATGTGCAGGTACTTCTTGTTGTTGCTGTTCTATTTTCTATTTCCTTGTAAACCATGAGCTGAAATCTACACCAGCTGTTTGAATAAAAGGCTTGAAAATGAGTTTCCGAAGGAGTCTTTTGTGGGGTAAACACATCACTTATTTTAATCCCCATCATCGCCACCACCATCACCACCATCAACATAATTGATGTGCCCAACACGCTTCTAAGTTCTTTATATTTATTTACTCATTTAATTTAATGACAGCCTATGAACCAGGTTATTCTTGGAGTCATTTTGAAGTTGAGGAAACTAAAGCACAGAAAGCTCAAGGAACGAGCTAGTGAGCAGCGGTCTAGAATACAAACCCAGGCAGTGTTCCGGAGTCTCCAGGCTCAACAACTGGCTATGTGTTTCTCACTAGCAGCTGAACACAGTAGGGCCTTTCCACAGTGTCCCAGAATAGCACTTCAGTTGCTGGTTGGAGTGATATTTGAACTACATTCGTAAGAATGCCGGTCTGAATGAAACAGTAAGTCTTCTCCGGATTCCAGGCTAGAAGGATGACTCAACCATGTGCCAGAGGGCTCTCGTTATAATATTGTCATCTTTGGGAAACCCAAGCATTTCAAATCATATACCTGCTTGAGTGTCTACAATATCTTCCATGAACCCTGGACTCTGGATCTAGGTTGCTAATTTTCTGTTCTCGACCCTGTGAGTGAGTGAGAGAGAGTGTGTGTGTGTGTATGTGTGTGTGTGTGTGTGTGTAATTTTAGACAAGTCTCTTACTCTCTCTATACCTGAGTAAAACACATCTGTAAGATATAAATTATATTTTAAAAAAATAAATAAATAAATAAATTATATTAATGTGGGAAATTCGTAGTTTGGGGATAAGAAGTCAATGTATTAATATATTAAAGTGTGTCACTTAGTTCAAGGGACAAGGTCAACCTTGCATAAGTTGCTGTCCATGTACTAGCTCCTGTTAACAGCTTATCACCAGCACCGGCATACACAGGCATACCTGTGTCTCTGTCACCCGATAGCTCCTAGAGGGAAGGAGGGAAACAGGGAAACAGGCGGTGGTATGGGTGACCCTTGCAGTAATCCAGGACCGAACCTGCCCCCAGGTAATGATCCCAGGAAATGAGTAGTGTTGAGAGTGAGAGGCATTTTGGAGGGAGAATAAATAGGTCTGGGTGAGGGAGAGGAACTTCAAGGACAACTCTGGTTTTTTTTGTTTGTTTTTGGCTAATTGGGAATGGTATGGTCTTCATCACTTATTACCTTAAACTATTCTTTTGATATTTTCTCAATCTCCAACTCAAACGTTTCAACAGATTTGATACTCTTTACTATATGATTGCTGAGTGTTCTCCCCGAGTTTACAGGGCTCTGAGCATTTGCTGGTACCTGGTGGGCTTTTGTAACATGACTAAAGGCAGGAAGTCAGCCCCACGATGAAAGCCACCAGGGGCAGGTTCCAGGCTTAGCATTTCTAGAAATTACAGGAAAACTGAATATTGTGATCTTTTCCCCAAAAAGATCAGCCAGTTCTCCTAATCAGGGTCCTTTTTTCCCTTGCTGAAAAATGAGCAGGACCAATGGAATATTCCAAAACTCCACACTTTCTATCTCCAGTGTTATGCATAATTGAATATGTTTGATAGTTTCTATCATCTTGAAAAAATCACTTTTCAAATATTGAAATAATAAAAGATCCATCAAAGAACAGTGGTGTGATAGTACCTTCTGTTCCCTTGGAGACCAAATCACTAGTGTTCAGCTGTGTGATTATTAATGGCATCTTCCCATATAACGCACGCTGAGTTAGCTTGGTAAGTAAGCACGTGATATTTATCATCGCCTGCAATGTTTTCAACTCATTTCAACTTATATTTGCCGTTGGGATTTTATAAAGGGTTTTATTTTCTAGTTTGGTTCAGTTTAATTTTTTGAAGGGCATATTGCCAGTGTCTGGTAAGAAATTTCTTGGCTGTGTTGCTTAGTCTGATGGGAAACACTTTATTTGTGTGTGTGTGTCTTTGGGGGATGCAGGTCATTGAACAGGATTTCTGGAGTGTAGACTCAACAGCTGTAGCACACTTTAGGAGGCAAGAAATCCAGTACCCAGAGAAACTAGAGAGGGATATTTATTGAGCAAGGACTATGTGATGTACACGAGGTTCAGTTTTTGCAAACAGGATCTCTTCTGAGCTTTTTAACATCCGTGAACATTTCTTATTATGAAACCCACTCTATAGATGAAGAAACTAAGGATCTGAGAGGCCAAACAGTGTTCCTAAGAGCACTTATCTGAACCAAAATTCTAACGCACTTCTATACAGTTCTGAAGCGGTTGCTCTCTTTTGTATATTGCACTAAACTAAATTGTGGTTCTGAGCAGAACATAATGCTAGCCCCATGAGTTGTTCTCATGGTTAACGTATTTAAAGTGATTGGCACATGGTCAATATTGAATAAAGGCTAGACCTCTTCTCCTATTTTCATTCTGCTGTTTTTATTTTTCTCATTATTTTTAGTACAGCTACAATTAGAAGGAATAGAAGTTGAATTATTGCTATTTTTGCTCATGTGCACAAAAGAATTTTAACTCAAGAGCTACACTTACATGGATTCAGTTTTTCTTTTTCCCCAGTCTCATTGCTCAGATGTTTGGAAGTAATCTGAGTTACCATGTTTCCATCAACAATACATTTGCACCCATTAGAGTTTATCAATTATACTTCGTATGAAGGGGTGGAGGTTAAGTATGTTTTCCATTAATAGTCTCACTATTATTTGGAAGAGAGAGATCATTTTTATCACAGAAACGAGAATTCCCTGAACTTGAAACCCTGCCTAGAAGGAGCCCGTGAGTTTCATGTCTTTACCTGATGGTTATTTCATAGTAACCATCTACTTCCTATGTTTTATTCCCATTGTCTCCCCATCACCACAAAAGCTCTGAGGAAGGAACCATGTCTTTCTTGAACTCTGCTGGATCCAGTGCCTCGTTAACTATTGTTGTGTAAACGAATGATGAGTGAACAATGAATAACTCATGAGGAAGTCCAGAGTCAAGGCTTGTTTTTCACCTTTTATAGAGGAGGATATTGGAATTCCAAAATCAGTTCTTCCAGCACTGAAGCTACAAGCTCTTTCAACTCTCTCATTTGGTTGTCTAGATAGGAGTCTCTGGAGATGTACAGATAATTCTAGCCATAAGGCACATTTTTAAATTTAGTTATCCTTTACGTGCACATAGATATGGATAAAGTTTCCAGACTCACGACCTAAGTGGGCATCTTTGCCCAGTGCTGTACGATGTTGATGATGATGTTGACAGCCAACACTTACATAGATCATCTCACGTAGCCCTTACAACAACTCTGAGGCTACTGTTATTATAACTATGCATCAGGAAACTAAGACACTGAGAGGTTGTGTTATTTGCCCAAGTTCACAGAGCTGGGAAGGAAAGAAGCTGGTAGTCTCTAGAGCTGAGGGCCTGTGTAGGCTCTGCAGCCTACTGGTTACAGGGTCTCATGCCTCAGTTTCCTCCCCTTTAGAAGATGGTTAGTATTGAGACAGCTATGTTCTTCAAGTGGCATCTGTTTGCAAACATAACAGGGAACTGAAATTTTTTTTTTTCAAATGAGTGAGAAAGGCAGTACATCAGATTTTTTGTTTGTTTGTTTTGTTCTCCCCCGCGCATCTTTCAGGATCCAGAATGAGTGTTACTCGCCCAAGGAGGGTTTGTCTGAGAACCTAGACTGGTGAGAACCCTCAGTGATCCCTCTTTTCCCCTTTGTGCAATGCTCATCTCACTGGAAACGGTTGAGTCTTCTCTGCTGGATGGAAAGCCCTATGGAGACAGACCACATCTTCCTTTACCCTGTAACCCTCATCCTCTGGGTGAGCATGTGGCACTCAATAAATATCATGTGCATGAATGTTATTAGAAGTTATTCTGAAAAATCCTACCCCTGAATTGATTAGATAACCCCTCTTTTATTTAAGTGACCCCCCAATAGTTGTAAATAGTTGTGAATCTTGCTCATGACTTCGTAGAAAGTTCTATTCCAGTCGTTTATATTTTTATTGGTACTCACCCTGGACCTCCATTCCAGGAGTAGACCTGTCAGTGAAACCCTCTCGGAATGAATTACGTCTTCAGACCGTTCCAGGTGTAGCGCGGCTCCTGGTCTGCAGGCCTGTACTATGTTGACTGACCCTCTCACTTTAACAGAGTCTGCTCCACTAGTAATTGTTGGAACTGACTCTCATTCCTTGCTGACTTTTGCCATTCTCTCTGCCTCATTGGCTGCTTTCTCTGGGTAGCACAGGGAGTCCTCTTCCATATTGATCTCATTCTCTTTCCCAAGAGAGCTTTCAGCGAAAATGCTGCCTGCTTGTGGCTGCCAGAATGTCTGCTGGAGGCTTCAGGGAGCGCTCTAACTTTGGCTCAGCCTTGCCTGTAGGTTCCGATCAGACTCCATACTTGCAGTGAATTACTAGACTAATGTTAGCTAAAATATATTGAGTCCTTACTCTTTTCCAGCCCGTCTTAAGCCTTTGCACACACTAGCTGATGTACTCTTTGCTAGCAGCCTATGAAGAAGCTATTTCTATTTCCCACGTTTTGCAGACAAGGAAACTGAGGCATGCCCAAGACCAGGTAGACTGTGAATGATGGCACCGGGATTTCATCCCAAGCCGCTGGACTCTAGAGATTTAATCTTAACCAACGTATCTGTTCAGCTGGCATCATCCTCTTGGGACCCAAACATTTTTTCTGTGTTTTGCTCATTTGAGTGAGTCACCAGCAGCCTCAGGATCATCTTTGATCCCTTCTCTCTTACATCCACGTCAGTGACTGATTCCTTCAAACTCTAAGTGGCTTGGGTTTGTAACCCCTGCCTTATCCCTCTTCTACTGCCTAAGCAGATGCCCTTTTACCTGGAAAATGCACAGCTTCCCAATTTGTCTCGGGTCTTCTGACCCTCCTCCCTCTACTGCATCTCACCTAGGCTAATCTGAGATGATGAACCTTACATTTATCATCATGACAAGCAAGAGAGGCCTTCATACTGCCTCATTTTATACCCCTAAATCTAAACTCATCTTCAACCTTATCCCCACATGTATGCTGTGCTAAAACCATACTCATTTTCTTTTTTCACTTCTGCAAAAGGTTGTCCTTTACATGAGCCTTCACATATGTGCCTGGAATTTTCATCCTCCTTTTTTTTTTTTAAAAAAAAAATCTGTGTCTTTTAAATTATAGGGTCACTTCTTACATGGCACTTTTCTTGACTGGCCCAAGAATGTTACAGATACTTTGTGAGTGTGTGTGTGTGTGTGTGTGTGTGTGCATGTGTGCTACAGTAGCATTTGTGTATAAATTTATCACAGCACTTCCCAAGCTGCAGCAAAACCATTTATCCTTGTGTGCTGCCTCACACACTGAACTACGAGGGGCTTGAACCCAGAAATCCTGTACCAGTAATCTTTTAACATTTCCTAAGAGCATTTTGCTTAGTGCCTAGCCCAGAAACAACACCCGATCAATGATTCTTGAAGAAAAGTATACAGGATTGACGTGGGCACCATGCTAAATATTTTATGTATGTATATTCTACTCCATTCTAAAATATGGCTGTTTGTAATAATATCAACCATAATTAGGGTCAAAACCACCCAAAACACTTCTTGAAAGAAGTTTCTCTTGCCTCGGTATAGAAGTATTACTAAAAGTAATATTTGTGTAAAGGAAATGACAGAGTAGTCTCCAAGGAGAGAAAAAGTTGAATTTACTATGACCTCTGTTGAGAATCAGCAAGGGTCTATCCCCAGGGCGTCTGTGACATGGGTTTGGTAAGGTGAAGGCATACAGATGCTGGTAGGTTGGGATGGGAGACTGGTTTCAGGGTCAGAACAGGCTGGTATCCGGGCAATTAAAGTCAGGACAAGGAGAAACCTCGGGGAGAGGGGCCAGGCTTTGGCCTCTGGATTAGAGCAGCTTTCATAACAAACCCACGGGGCCCACGTGTTGAGTTATTGTGAGCTGGGTTGAGAGCAGACTTCCGGCCACAAGTCTCCAGGGCTGATGAGAAGCTCACATCCATCAAGCCCTCCTGTTCTGTGTGGTGCCTACTTGGTGCCCACCTCTGTGTGGGTTCCAGCCCAGTGGAGCTTGTTGCTTTCTCTCTGCTCCTCCTTGAGTTCATCGAATCTTTCCTCCTTTGTACTCCTGTTTCTTTTCACCTCTTGCATCTACCCTTCTCTTGCTTATATCCACAAACAGCAGTTTGCAAGGGAGATAAACCTCCTCCGTGTTTGATCCTGAACAAGCTAAAATCCTATTCCCAAAAGGTGTTTCTGCCAGAGCAGAGAGCCAAGTCTTAAAGAATCAAAGGCATCAAGTAAAACAAAGAGGAATTGCATCAAATTGAAAATAACGCCCAGAATGTAACTGACCTCTCCCATTGCTCCCTCTGCCTGCCTCCTGTAACTCTCGAATGTGATCTGATTAGGAGGAAAAATGAGATGATGTTTTATTAACACTAAAATGTTATTAATAAAAATAATAGGATTAACTATAATAATGATAACAATCATCATTATTATTTTATTCATTGTATCTATTATTTATGGAGTGGCCATATGGTACACTTAATATCAACCAGGCTTTTGATTTATTGTATAACTAAAGCATGTCATCAATCTTGTATTATAGATGGTATCTCATTCCAAAATTATTTTTAATAGATAGATAGAGTCAGTGATTACACATGTGGAGTAGAGCCCTGAAGAGATTACAGTCTGCAAAGCCAGCATTTAAATTCAGGTTGACCCTGACAATGGAGGGCGTGCTTCTTTCACTCAGCATGTGATCTCTCGTGTTTTTAAAATATCACATTTAGCCACTGTTTGGGAATTTTTAAAGGCATCTGATTACATGCATCCGATTGAGTTGATGGATAGTATTTAGTTAAGTCAAAGCCTTCTTCAAACTAGACTTTAAAAATAAAGACATTCATCAGAAAGGTGTTTGGCATTTTATGATGATCTGACAACTAAATTGCTTGTTCAGTTTGAGTTGTGTAATGTTCTCAATTAGATTAAATATTAAGCATCCAGTTTGCCAACTGCTAACAAAATTGCTGAACATTGCGCACAGTTTGGGGAAATGCTTTTAATGAAGAAGAACTGGAAGTAAAATACTAGAAAATCAAAGTGTCAAAGCTATAAATGTTTTATTGGAGAGATTAGACATTTTCGAATGTGGGATGTTGCAGTATTTTCTACATCGTAATGATATAGTGACTGCAGTCACCTTAATTAAAGAATCTACTGTCTGTAGAGTCCTCGTTGGTAGACACAATTTTCAAATGGCCTATTGATGTCATCTGAAGGCTCTTTCTGTAATATTGAAAGTCAAAATCACCTGTATTTGGAAGACTGCAGGGAAATGGGATTCTGGTTCCCCCTTACCCCCTGTTTCTATGCCTCGATCTCCTTAGCTCAGAGAAAAGGGAGGGAGTGTCTGTATAGTGTGGTTGCAGGTATGATGGCCAACAACATCACTCTACCTGCTGGGCCCTCTGACCTGTCCTTTCTTGGCATGTTAGAACTCTGTCATCTCTCCTCCGATACCTGTAAAGTGGCTTGCACGCCCCTCTTCTATGTTCCTGTAATACAAATACCCATTCTTTGCCAGATACTCTTCTAAGTACCCTGCTTCCATTTGCTGTCTTAGTTGCTCCTCATCATATTTCTTGGAGGTAATTGCTCTTATTATTCTTATTTTATCGGTGAGGTGATAATCACAAATTCAGATTGGGCTGTATGTCATATAGAAGGTGCTCACCGCATTCAGTAGAGTACTAGCAAATAATGAGCAGCCAATTAACTTCAGACCAGCATTAAAAACAACTCAAATGTCCAACCTTGGTTCAGAAGTGTTGCAATGTTAATGCTGTCGCTTTAGTGGCCTTTATATTTAACAGCTTGATCTTGAACACTGAGGAAAATGCAGCTACTAATGCACAGCAATATTTGATTGCAATGTGGTCATGGACACAATCCAAATGTTACTTAAAATGTGTTCAGATTATTATTGGCCTATAAATTTGGATAATATTTTATAGAAAACTCTCAATTCCTGACACTTTGAGAGATCCACCACTTTGTGTCTTTAGCTATAAAATGAGGACAATAATGAAACAGACTTTATAGAGTTGATTTAAAAGCTCTAGGTATATACTATGACTTATTACGCAAATACTCTTATTTTGGTTTCTACGATTGCTGTGGTCATTCCAATAAAAGCCAGAAGTATTCTGAGCTGGTTTCTTATAGAATTAAACATTCTAATATGACAATATTGGTGCAGTGGCCTCCCATTTGCCTTAATAATTTCTCAGAACAGCTTGATCTGTTTTCTGCAGAGGCTAAGAGAGAGCCAGCGTTTGCTCCGGGGAGGCCGGAATTAATTGTTGGTGGTGCAAGAGTGTGGGCTCTGGGATCGGGTGCACCTCATTCAGGCCATACCCACGCCCGTGCCCACCATCTGACATTGAGACAGTCATCCCCCACCTCACTTAGAAATGACTCTGGGTGCTCTGTGTGTCTCAGGTAAGAAGATTTATAAGGAGCCACATGGGTGTTTGTATGTTTGCTATCAGAGCATAGAATCTGTTTTCAATGATGCTCTGCTCTGGTCTGCTTTCCAGGTTCCCTATAGAATGAGCTGTATAGAAAGCCCACCAGAAGTACGAGGGGGAAAGATAAGGACCAAATTCACACAAGAGACTTCAGAACTCGAAATAGGAGAGTAATTATACATGCTGACTCTACGCCTGTCCCAGTGGCAGCTAAAGGAATTTAATACCTTTCATAATTAAAATCACAAAAGCATAGAATTTCACATTTTTAAGAGACCATAGTGAACCTCTACAGAATCTGAAGTAGAAACATTTACAATGGTCACCATATCCCAAGGCACTGAGACTGACAGCTCACTTATTCTGCAGATACGTCTGAGTTTATGATCTTGGAACTGGCCTCTTGGGGATGGAAGTATTAATCGCTTGACCCTTCACATGCTACATAATTAATCCAGTGTATCTGATGGCCATTTCACCTTACTCCTGCTGTTTTTATTATCCCTATTCTTGCTGTCTTGTCTTCAGTTGAGATGTTGATGCTGGGGCATTCAGAATAGTACCCTGTGGGATAACAGACCAAGGCTGTGCTGTTTTGGAATCCTGGGCTTGTCTTTTAGTACTTATGGGACCACAGGCCATTTACTTAATGTCTCTGGACCATTCGACTTTTGCAAATTTACATCATGATTTCAACTTCCCTACATGTTTGGAGGGCCAGATGCAATGACTAGTGAGAAGCCAGAGTCATAGAAGAGGGCTCGACACGTGTCTTCCCATCCCCCACTGACGGGCACACTGGCACACATGTCCGTTTCCTCTGTGTCTCTGGGTGCCTGGGAACTGATTTTTGATCAGCGTGATATGCCCGACCCTCCATGCCCAGACCCCAGGCTGTCTGTCTAGCATCATCTCCTGCTTTTCTCTCCTGGATTCATTTACCTTAGCCACACGCTACTGATTATATTTTCCTGCACTTTATTAATTTGTTCCTTCTCTGTCTTTGTTTGTGACGGTTTCGGTGCCTTCTCTCATCCCTGCTCTACTTGCCTAGTCTTTCAAGATTCAACTGCAGCACTACCTGTTCTAGGAAACCTTCCCTACCTACGCCTTTCCACGCACTCATAGCATGGAAAGTTTCCTCCTGAGGTTTCCTCTAGTATGATGCCTACCACGTTGCACTACACTTTGGCATTATTGTCCCCATTTCCTCTAACTTGAGCATATGTTCTTCCAGGTGGGGGCAGGGTGTGTTAATGTTTGGAGCTCAAGTGTTTAGCACAACGACGGGTACACAGGAAGCACCAAATATAGAGTAATTAGGATCATGAGAATAAACGGAATTGGACTGACCCCACTGATGAGCTGAAGACACCCAATGGGACTCCCAGTCATAATACTTCTAATATAAACACACAGTTCTCTAAAGTCAAACGGATCAATAGCAGCAATATATGCATCCACCCAAATTACATCATAAATTACATCATAAGCATCAAAGCAACTTACAAGATGGTCATGAATTATACAGATTCAGTATGTCAACTTATCTAATTACTAATGAGTTACACTTTTTAAAGTTTTAAATAGGTCAAAATCTCTTAGTTATATAGGAATTGAACAAATTACTAAAGAAAATACCATCACTTAAGCACATCAGTGGAAGGATTCACACGGAGTTCTTACTGATAATAAGACTAATGGACCATGTGTTTGTTGTACTTTATGGAAGGCAAAGAACATTTCCCCTTTATCCTCATTCTTGCCCGGAGGACAATTAAGCCAGTGTCAGAAGTGCTGAAGCTGGTCAACAGCAAAAGCAGGACTTAACCCCTTGACCCCAGGTCTTTCCTGTAATTCCAAGTCCACTGAATTTTTATGGAACTCTGTTGCTTTTTCCCACAAAATGGAAGTAAAAAAAAAATACCTCACTGTCATTTTGGAGCAATTCGAATCAAAAAGTATCTTTTTAAAAACTGCTGTTTAAAACAGGCTTATGAACAGAGAGGAAAGAAAACAATAATTAGGAATCAGGAAGGAAAACAATAAACAACAAGGACTGTTGAGGTCTGATTTTCAGCTACACAATTTGTACTTGTCTTCTGGACTACAATAGAACAGCTGAGCACTCAGGGGCATTAGCTTAGTCCAGTGATTTTCAAATTTTATTTATTTTTTTAACTAAGGACTTCTTTTTCAAATGAATGCTGTGCAGAAACCATCATAAAGCTGCTGTGAACAGAAAAGCTCTGATGAAGTGGGTTCCTCACCCACCGTGCCCCTTTCTTACTGCTTAAGGTACCCCCAGGATTTCTCCAAATAGTGATTGAAATCCACTGGTCTGTTCTAACCCAACACTGGCCAACTCTCCTTGTTTGCTCCCTCTATTCCTGAGCACCCCAGGTAGTATGACACAGGGAAGTATTAACGTTAGTGACTTCATTGTCAACGAGATCAAATCTGCTGGGTGTGAAGGGGAACTGATACACAATACCTTCTTCCCCTTAACTGAGTGCTGAACCAATTGGAAAATAAGACAAAATAAGACAAACTAGAATTCAAACCAAGATGTGAGATCATTTGGTTTACATCTTTGATCAAGGGGGTTCCCGGACATTGAACTCTAGAACTGACTACTTACTTAATCAGATACAGCCGTGCTAGACAAATGTAGGGCTCCCTTGAAGACCACCTCATCTACCAGGCTTCCCCCAGGGCTGAAGGTGATGGAGATAAATGCCTCTGAAGGAGGACTTGCTACTAAGAGAGGAAGACTCCAGGGAAGAACCTAGTTTCTTATCCCAAACTCACCTTTTGCTCAGTAAGTGGGCAGAGAGGAGCTGGGAGTATGATGCTAGCGGATGTCCCTCCACGTTGCAAACACATCAAGAGTGGAGAAGCAATGTTCTCATCCACAGTGTGTACCTTCCTAGAACTTCCAGCCATTGGCTCTAGCTCCACTCAGTGGGACATTATGTCATAAACTCCCCCATGATAGCCTTTTACAGAGTAGCTCTTCAGCTTCACTGTGACCCTTCATTCTTTCTAAATATCACTTCAGTCAACGACATGAATGGATTGCCCACTATGTGGAAGTAGCTGGGAATAGAAGATGAATAATACTCTGTTCCTGATTTCCAGGAGGGGAGGTCGGGGCAAAACAAACTTACAGAGGGAGAGAAACAAACCCAAGTTTACTTCTTTTATGGCTGGAGCCATGTAGATCTCTCTGTGATCATTCAACAGTTGCTTGTACGATGCTTCAGTGCTGGAGCCATGTGAAGACGGCAGGCAGCAAGCACATGCCTGTGGAATGGAGCAGGTGCCTGGGTGGGAATGTGACCTAGACCTGGGACTGTCAGTCACCTTTCCCACCCCATGCCTGCCCATCTGTCCAAGCCTGACAATGCTCACTCTATTTTTCTACTGCTGAAGGAACCTCTGTGGGGTGTCGGTAAGAGGGCGGCAGGAACAGCTTTGGACGAAGTCGTAGTAACATGAAATCATCCGTGATTTCTATATTTTAACGATTTTGGGGTAACAAATACTTGTAGTTCAGTTCACAGTTAGTCACCACAATCCAGTGTGTCGGGACACAAAAATTGGGAACTGCTAACCAAGATAGCAACAAAGGGGGTGTTTGATTCCCTTTGTGATTTACAGAGCTGATTTCCTTTTAAAATCTAGGCTTTAACGTGGGTTAGAAGCTTAACTCTTCTACTTCCTGGATGTGTGAACACAGGCCATTTGAACGTCCTGAAGCTCAATTCGAAGGTTAAGTTGAGTATTAAGGTGAGGAATGTGTGGTTTCCAGTGTCAGACTGTGTCTGCATTGCTGATCTACCTCTCGCACGCCATGAGACCTGCAGACAAGTTGTTTATCACTCTGGGGTTCAGTTGCCCAGTCTATAAAATGGGGATAAATAATTGTGCTTATCTCATCAGGTTGGCAGAAGAATTAAATAATTAGTACATATAGAACACTTAAACAATGCCTGGTTTTTAATAGAGTCAAATAATAAATGTTAGCTGTTTATTAATGCTGTTGTAGTTATATTATTATTTTCTTATTGGTTAAAGACAAAGATAATAATGAAAAACTCACTGAATCACCAAGAAGAGGAATTCAGGGGCCAAAAAAATAATACCAGGCACACAGCAGGCATACAATGAACAGTAGCTACTATGAATAGAATTCTAGATTTTGAGGTCTGATTGAGCTTGCATTCCTTTTTCAAAGAAACATCCAGAATAGTACAAACCAATTCCATTTGTGCGTTCTCCCATAACTGTAACACAGAAGATGACTGATATTTCTGTACAAAAATGTGTTTTGCCTTTATGGGTGTGTCTGAATTAAATGAAAAGTTACCAGTGTTTACCACATGCTTAGTAAAAATCAGACTGTATACATATTTCATATAAAGTATAAATAAGTATATTTCTGTAGGACATAAATATCTATAGCATGATTATTGTGGTGGTCTAGCAAATCCAAATTCCAAAATTGCATGAAAGCTCCACAGTTCTTAAGTAGGGGGAAGTGAAGGTAATTTGGACCTTCAATCTGGGGCTACGTTCACCAAGCCCATTTTGTCGTGATGCTGCCAAGACCTCTAGAGGATGCTACAATTCATTTATTCATTCATTCACTGTTCATGTAGTCATTGCATTCTGTGTCCTAGGTGTGTCAGGTTCAAAGACAAATAGCATACTGTCTAACCTCAAAGTGTGCAGGGAGGGTTAGAGAGAGAAATTTACAGAAATAATTGTGGTCTAATGAGGTATGTGCAAGGGACCCAAGAGGAGGGAGCAGTTGGAGAAGGTTCACAAAGAACAGGACATTGGCCTGATTCTTGGTGGTGACTTTTAGGCAGCAAGGGGACAGGCCCTTAAAAGAAGGAAGAACAGCTAGTGGACTCTGGAGTGAAACAAGAGGCAGCCGCTGAGCCAGGAGATGTGATCGGGGCTCAAGGCCTTGAATGCCATGCTAAGGAAAAAGAACTTGATCTTGTAGACAGTGGGAACACACTGGTGCTGCAGATGAAAGGGAAGACCTGGGCAGTGAGACCCAGGAGAAGGATGTGTTAATAATTAAAGTGAGCAATAGAGAAGACTCAAACAAGGGCAGAGGCAAGAGCATTTTAGAACTTTCAGGACTTCATAACTGGTTCTTGGGGTGAGAAAGAAGTCTGGAGACTAGAGGAACTCCCTGGCTTTCTTGGATGTTGGGCAAGGTGGGTCCATTAACGAAGACCAGAAGGAAGAGAAGGCGCAGGTAAGGGGGGCAGTAATAAGCTCCTTTCAAGATGCGTTTGTGACAACAGGCAAGCTATCTAATCAGCAGTTTGGAATAGAGCTCTAGAGCCCAGGGCAGTAATTAGATGTAGAGATGCAGACTCATTCGAGAGGCATGTATACAAAGGTCTGATTTGATGGCAGGGTACCTCTGTTAGGTAATAAATGAATTAAAAAGCAAAACTTCTAACATTTAACAAGTACTTAATATAAACCAGGCACTATACTAAACACTTTAACTTTATTATTATCCCCACTTTTCATGTTAGGAAACTAACATTTCAGGTGCTGAGGACCAACTGAGTCACGCTGATAAGTCCACAAGCAAGGAATAGACCCTATTTGACTCCAGATTCTGTGTTCTAACCAAACTTTATCCCTGCACGGCTCCCAGAAGACTTCCACTGAGTTAAAATCCATTTGCAGGTTTCTATGTGGATGACCATTGAGGTTTGAGGGGCATAGTCCATAGACACATTTCCAGAGGCCATCAGTGGGTGGGTCCTAATTGAAAAAGATTAGTGCACCCTGACATTGCACTGAGACATCACATAAGTCTGTGTTTTACCCGAGTGTTGTTGTTTAATCCTTCACAGCAACCCTAAAAGGTCAGATTATTATCATTCCCTTTTTACAGATGTTGTACAGATGATGCCGTGGGGCGGGGGGGGGGGCCCTGGTCAGGAGCCTTCCGTTGTGAGTTTGCACACAGCCTGATGTTCTGCTTACCCTGCATGAATCCTGTCGTATTATTTAGGGTCTCCTTTCCAGACTGTTGAAAAGGAGGGATGCTGAAGTGTTCTTTCTTTGTTCTGGGGAGATTGGGCAGAGGGCATTGGCTCCTCCATCCTGGCTCTGTGGGCCTGGAGGGCCGGCTAATGGGATTTTCTGTGGCAAATCATTCACTTTCCTAAAGTCGTGCTGTTGAGTGTTTATGGGAAATGGCACTGGTTTTGTTTATGATAATCTCCAGCCAAATTTTTTTAGGATCTCTCTTTGGATTAACACTTTGACTTCGTATTATTTCAATAATCATATCAAATCAGCCTTATGAAGATTCTCCAACATCTTCTTTATGTCTCTCTCGAAAAATCCATGTGCTATTGGTGTCTAGTCTTAAAAGTGAAACTTAGTAACGTACTTTGTAGATCCCTTGCCCTCTTCCGTGGGTCCTGGAGCACTGTCAAAAGGAGGCATTGGTGATAAGAAAATGCAGTTGTGAGCAGGGAGCAGGACCAGAAATTGGAGGGTTCAGGGCTGTTTGAGGTAAACAGGCTGTGGCCTCAGAGCTGCGAGATCTGATGCCTTTGTTAATCCTCTGCCTGCTTTCATTTCTGCTTAGTCACAGATAATGGAGTCACTGCAGGACTTGTATTAATGCCTATGTCAAAGTAAGCAGACCTAGCTGAGCCGCTGTCCTCGGCCAGCCATGCTTTTCAAAGGCACACATGGCAGATGAGAAAGGCCTGCCTTCATTGAGCACCTGAACTTGAGAATCCTTTCCGCTGCGGGCAAAGCAGAGTGACTTGTACAACTCACTAGATTCTTTGAGCCACAGTCTTCAATCTATGAAATGGGAATTGGAGTCGCTATCACTTCTTTGGTCTGAGAAGAAAGAACTTCAAGGCATTAAGTGATAAAAATGAGTAACCAAGAAATATCCAGAGCATTTTTCAACGTGAGTGTGTCTCTGTGTGTTTTTAGGACATATATGTATATAAGTGCACATATATACACATAGGTATGTATGCATATAGAAGCATTGTGGAAGGATGTACAAGAAAATGATTGGACTCTGGGGAATAGGAAACTTTATATTGTGTTTCCTTTGGTAATATTGAGATTTTTCCCATATCTGTATTCTATTTTGAAAACCAACATTAGAATATCTGCCTTATAAGGTGACTGTTAAGCATCCAGTGAGATACAGTATGATGGGAATATCTAGGTGTTTCACGAATAGTGGATTCCTTCTTGCTCTGTAGACCTGGGGAGTCCAACACACACACCCTGCTATGCACAAGCATTGCTGGTCTTCCGACAACTGTACTGACTTCTGATCTTAATATAATAGGAAAGATGAGAAGTGGGAATATACAAGTAACCCTGAGTGCCTGGCAACCACAGATGTCCTGACTGAATTTTCTGCTTATGAAATGGAAGAGTCTTTATGACAAAGCTTGTTGAATGTCTCTGTTACGTTCAAATCAGAAGGGACCTCATAACGGAAAGCCAGGTTTAATTTGAGGCACCGGGGAGTGAAGGGTGCTGCTGAGACTTTCTCCAGGGAGTTCTGTGGTGCCCAGTTTCCATCTTCAGGCCTGAATCACTCCTTCCTCATTCTGCCAAGGGTGATGGTGGCCAACTGCACATGGCCAAGTCCCTCTCTGGAAATTGCCCTGTCTGGGAGAGCTGCCGACCAAGGTCACACCTCCTCCCCGAGGTAACCCATGCCCAGTGACAGTCAGTGCATGGGTACAAAGACCTGGCCCCTGTCTCAAGGCCAGACAGCTGCAGGTCCAGAGCTCCCCCTGGGATCGACTGAGGTCCCTGTGCCTGCATGACAGCGCAGCGTACCTCCTCCCTCTGCCCCACCCTACTCTCCCATGGCCGTTGCTCCCGAGAGCACACGCCATGGCCTTCCTGCAGGCCAATCTCTGTCTTGCAGTCTTTCTCCCAGGGAACTAATCTAAGACCGTCTCAGAGTGAGGTGACGGCAGACCTGAGACTTCCATCCAGGTTTCCTAATTTGTACCACCTTGCATGCCAGGACCCAACTATCATGATGTAGTGATGAGAGCGAATATAACTATACCCACCATTGTCTGCCTTCATGGCATCACTGGGAGTACAGATGAAGTTCAGGTGGCTCTTGACCCTTAGCAGACCTGTCCTGCCCCCGCTGGACCAACTCAACCCTCTTTAGAGGGCAGCAAAGAAAAAAGGAAACAAAGGAAGCAAGAGGCTGCCACATCGACAACTATGCAAGTCAACCAACTCACAGAAACCAAGAGGATGTGATTCCACCAACACCCCACCTGGCATTTCTCCCAGCAGGACAGGCTAGGAAGCATTGGACGGCTCATGAAGAGACATTTGCTTGCTCTCCTCTCACCCACATGAGCAGTAGATTCCTACATCCACGGAGTTCTCCAGCTTACTACTCAGTGCCTCCCTTATTCTGCCCAAACCCATCCTGGTGAGATTCCGTCTTCCGTTCTTAAAACAAATCCTTCCTGAAATTCACCCCAAGCCATCCTTCTCTAGTGGGGTTGCAAGAAAGTCAGAACTGTCCTGGTCCTCCTTTTTCATCATGTCTGGGCCTCCAAGTAAACTGCAGACTTAGGCATCTTTTCCTCATCAGACAAATGACATGTGTGTAATTCTACTGCTCTAATGCGTCCTACAGCTACCAACACAGTAGAATGTACAGAGCATTCTCACACCGCATGGGCACATCCACAGCCTCTTACACTTTCAACACTGAGAATTGCAACTCACAACTACTTCCTGTTTTACAGCAAAGCATTTTTCTCCTTCTCAGCACGGTGTACTATTCATCCATCAATACAACGGTCTTTCTAAATGCCTTATCTCCCTGTGAAAAGGAGCCCACCTCAGTCTGTCCCATGGTTTCTTCTTACAGTGGCAAGAGAAAGAGGCTTGTAAGTGAGTGACATTCAGTTGCCCCAAACCTGTGAGGTCTGTGTCCTCATCATCACCATCATCTAATATTATTATCACTATTATTATGTTAATTTGAACACAGTAAGATAGAGGCTTGGCCAGTTTCAATGGTTTCCGCATACAGAAGGATAAGGAAGAGATTCCACCTCTTTGGTTGGCATCTCGAACCGCTTTGCAGTTTTGCTCAGGACCTGGCCACGTGGGATAGCCCTCAGCTTGCGTTTCTGTTTTCCCCTGCAGGGGAGCTTCTACGTGCCCTCCGAGAACTGCATGCAGCATGCTTACAAGTGGCACCGGGAGCTGTGCTTCCTGCTCTTACACGCTTACCGAGGACTCCGGGCCTACTTCCTGACCATCATGAGGGACATCCCCGAGCTGCCACGCATGGAGCTGGGTAAGGGGCCGGGCACAGGGGAAAACTCACCCCAGCAGCCGACCGAACTTCTTCCTCTTTTGGACTGAGGCTCGAGAAAAGTCAGTGTGCTTTTGTAAATGTCACAGTAGCAAGCACCGTTTCAGATTTTTTTTTTTTTTTTGTATTCGACATCATTCTAGCCGGAGAAAATCTTGGACGTGCCAATGCAGGGAGAAGGGACGCAAGCACCTCGAGTCACGTTCATTTACTCATTCATTCATCCACGAAGCATTTATTAAACACCTACTACCCACCTGGTGCTATGGGTACATAATGTGGAGTTCCTTTCTAAGGGAAAATGCCTGTTTACAGCCTTTTCCTTAATTAGGCTGTAGTTACTGTACTGCCACTTACAAGAGTGTAAAACAATCCTACATATATATATGTCGGTATTTCTACATGTATACATATTTCATCTGGATGATATTAGCAAGCTCTCAGTAGTCACCATATTTGGTTTTGGTTTTCTGGGGCTGAATTACTTCTTGTCCATCGTCAGACATCACGATCATTGGGCCTCATCCCCCTTGATTGACAGATGGTGGAACTGAAGCTCAGAGAGGTGAAGTGACTGCTCAGGGTCACAATGTGTGGCACGACAAGACAGGAGCACAGAGATTCTTCAGTGATGCCGGGGGCAGAGTCTTTATATCAGGTCACACTCATTTACAGCAGGTGGTGGGTTGTGGTTTTGCTCAAAGTCTTCCAATGAGGCCCTTTGCTCCTAGAACAGAAGCCAGATCCTTAGCCTGGTATTCAAGGGTAATAACAATCCTGCTGCGAAGGAACCTCAACTTCCCTCCCTGCACCCTGAGACCTTCCCTGCGGAGATAATCATGCGCTGGCAGTATTGATGGCCTTGTGCATTATCCGTTATTACACTGAACACACCACACAACAATCATTTATTTGCATGTTTCTCTTCCCCGCTAGACTGGGGGTCTTTGAGGGCAGAAGCCCCCCAGATCCCTCACACACAGTGCTTGGTGCTCAGGATGAAGGAGTAAGGGTAACGTTGTTGCGTTGACTTCTGGTGCCATCTTACCGTCTGGCTTTGCCAGCTCTAATGCCCCCTTTGAAGCACGTGATCTTGGAGTTGAAATTTTTCAGGTCAAATGCACTCAAAGGAGACCCACACCGTTCAGAGCCAGTTTAGCTCAGAGAATGAAGGCAGTGTCTTAGCAGTTGGCTTCCTGCTTCGACTTTTTTTTTTTTTTTTTTAAAGAAAGGCAGACTGCCACGTGCAGCGCCTCATTTGGATGTGTCTGGAGTCTTGGAAGCTTGACTACCCTACGTTCTCCTACAAATGGACCTTGAGAGCTTGTTTGGAGGTTCTAGCAGGGGAGCGCAGCTACTCGTATACCCTTGACCGAAGAACGGTCCTCCTCTATCGGGGAAGGTCGTCCTCTTCGACCGAGCGCGCAGCTTCGGGAGGGACGCACATGGAGCGGTGAGGGAGGAAGGGGACACCCGCCTAGCCAGCCAGATCAGCCGAATCAACCCTGGCGATCAATGGGGTGACAGATGTCGCAGCCAGATCGCCCTCACATCTGACTTTTTTTTTTTTTTAACCCAAAGGAACTGAATTTATTTGTTCATTCACTCACTCACCCTATTTTTATTGAATGTTTACTGTGTACCAGGCATTGTGCCAGACCCCAAGCGCACAGCCACGATCAGTGATAAAAGTGCACTATGCCTCGTGGGGCTCACAGAGCTGAGGACAGCTGCTGGGCGGGCAGCATGTGCTCATCCGTGAGGACCGCAAGGAACTGAAGGTTTGCTTGCACTCACCTTGGCAACGATGCTTTAATTAAAACCCACGCGTCGGCCACGTGCAAGGTCTGACCACAGCCTCATGGAACTAGGGGAAAGTTCAAACACAGGCAAAGCTGCGACCGTGAAACCACAAGTGGCCAGAGTCCACCCAGTTCGAGCTGTAAGACGGCGGGGTTGCGGGCTTCTCTGTGGCCAGTGTGGAAGGCTGTGATGAGTTGGTGGCGCTGAGCAGTAGTCTTAGCTCTGCTACCCCCCTTCCCTGGACTTCCGAACATCCACCTGTACGAAGGAGATGCAGATCCAGGTCCTAGATGCGTCACACAGACGTGTGTGTACGTGTGTGTGCCTGCATGTGCGTACGTACCCGCAAAAGCACAACAGAATGTGGAATCGCTTTGGACCACACCAAGTGAACATGGGGCTCTTCTGTTTCTCAGAAGTGCATCCATGGAACAATGTTGACCTTTATCTAGTGTGAAGCCACGTGGCTCCAAATCACCTTCTTTATAAACAGGACCCTTTAGACAGAATAGATAAGGAAAGTCCACAGAAGCTGTATTTCTTTCTGTGACTTCAGTGCCGACTTGAAATCTGTGCTCCGTTCATTCCGTTAACAAATTCTGCAATTCAGTGTGTGTCCATTTAATTGTGTGGGGTTTTTTTTTCTTTCCTAGAGTCACTTGCTGTTGAAGAAACACTCTCTCAGCTGTGCTCAGAGCTACAGGTAATTAGGAAACTGACTCCTTAGTTCTGAATGGCAGTAGTTATGTGGGACAAACGTAGTTGCTTGCTTGGTGTAGAAATCAGAGATGAAAAGACACGACCGGTTACCTCACGTTAGATCTTAAACTGAAGAAATACTGTTCCATCCACTGCCCTAAATCATTGTGTCTCTTAGACACCTGTTGTGTGCCTGGCCACGTGCTAGATATTTTGAAAAACACCAAACAGGTTAACAGGTCTTGGTTTCCCTGACATTCACACTTTTTATTTGTCTATTACCCACGCATCTAACAAACGTTTATTGACTACGGGCTACGTGCTTCTCACGGAGGGTGACAGAAACAATGCACCTGTGCTCAGATGGCCCACACATGGCAGGAGGCCAGCTTCCATGAAGATGATGATTTTGAAAACAGTGCTTTGCATTTGCCAAAAGTTCATCAATCACGTATTAAGAGTATGTGCTTAATGAGTACTTGGCCAATGCATGCTGTTCTGTTACTTACAATCTCTGGAACGCTTTCACATCCCATCGCGTTGGATGGTCTGGGCAAGCACTGCTATCCTCATGTAACGAGAGCCAGATGAGATGGAAAGGAGTGTGTAGCTCAGGGTCGGTGACACAGCTAATCGATGCTCAGAGCAGGACTCCTGAGACTGTCTCCTTGCAAACTGACGTTTCTATCTTTTAAACCAGTGTTTCTCCTCCCTGGCCTCTCAGTAGAAACACATTTGGACTTCAGACACACCCTGGCCTGGATCCCATCTAAACTGGTTGAAACAGAGTAGATGGGAGTAGAGCTCAGGGATTTGCATTTTCATTAAAAGTTCCCCAGATGAATCAAAACCACAATGAGATAGCATCTCACACCTGTTAGAATAGCTCTCATCAAAAAGACAAGGGGTAAGTGCTGGAGAGGGTGTGGAGAAAAGGGAACCCTCGTGCACTGTTGGTGGGAATGAAGATCTGTGCAGCCACTGTGGAGAACAGTAGGGAGGCTCCTCAAAAAATTAAAAATAGAACTACCATACGCTCTAGCAATCCCAGTTCTGGGTATTTATTTGAAGGAAATGAAATCACTATCTCGAAGAGGTATCTGCACCCCCATGTCCATTGTAGCATTATATACAATAGCCAAGACATGGGAAAAACCTGAGTGTCCACCCAAATGTGTAAAGAAAATGCAGTGTGTCTGTACGCAGTGGAATAGTATACAGCCATCAAAAAGAAGGGACTCTTGCCATTTGTGACAACATGGATGAACCTTGAGGGCATGATGCTAAGTGAAATAAGTCATTCAGAGAAAGACAAATACTGTATTATCTCACTTATATGTGGAATCTAAAAAAAAAAAAAAAGCTCATAGAAACAGAGACCATATTGGTGGTTGCCGGGGGGGTGGGGGGAGGTGAGGGAAATGGGTGAAGGTGGTCAAAAGGTATAAGCCTCCAGTTATAAGTAAGTTCTGGGGATACAGCATGGTGATTAGTAACAATACTGTAGTGATTGATAGTTAACAATACTGTGTTATATATTTTAAATTTACCAAGAGAGTAGATCCTAAAAGTTCTCATCACAAGAAAAAGAAAATTGTAACTATGTGAGGTGATAGGTGTATTAAGTAACCTTACTGTGGCCGTCATGTCGCAGTATGTACATGTATCATTATGCTGTACCCCTGAAACGTACAAATGCACCAGGGGTTCCCCCACCGCAGCCTGCGAGTGCAGGGGGAGACATGGATATGTCCCCACGCGTTTTGCCACAAGTGGACACAGAGGAGCATCGTGGTCCCTGAACCACTAAGGGGTGGGCGTGGGGCAGAACCCAAGGCCATCCGCGAGCCACTGCAATATTGATGCATCTGGTCCCTGCAGTGGTTCAGGCCACAGCTCAGGCTGCCAATGAGTTCTTAGATATATTTCATGAAAACCCAGCGGGTTGCCTGCTTCCTTTGGTACCGGGCCCCCAAACTGCAGGAAAAAGGCCCCTGGTTTTGAGTGACAGTGTTGCCTCAGGCTTTATTTGGTACAGAGCAACCAAATTAGCTGACTGCTTGCAGGGATGCAGCTGGGTGACACGGAGGGAAAGGGGGAGTCGGGGAGGAGCACAGCCCGGTCTGTGGTTTGCTAAAGGGCTGGCCTGGTGCTGGGAGTGAGAGAAACAAAGCTTCCTCCCTGCCCGCGCCCCCCACCCCCCGCAAAAGACACATTCACAGCCCACAGAACGTTTCGAGGCAGGACATCGCCACCTAGTGGTCAACCAAGCGCATGGTCACAAAAGCATCCATCTCAAGGATGGATTGGGCAGTGGAAACTGTTTCAGGTGATTTAAGACAATTTGAAAACATAGAGCTCTACAGTCATGGAGTAGTTCATCTGCACCTTTTCTCTGTGTGAATCTTGTACACATTTCTTAAGCACCTACGATGTGCCAGCTACTCTACTATTTGTTGGGAATACAACAAAGACAAAGATGGCAGAGAGCTCCCCAGGACTAACAGCCTAGGGTGAAACAGATTAGTTCACGCATGAGGCGGGAGCTGTCAGTAGCATCAGTGCTGGACCAGGAAGCGTAAGACGAGGGGCCTATGTGAGCACCGGAGGCTCTAGATGACGTTAGGAGCGAGGCGGGGAGGGAACAACCACGCAAAGCCAGGGCGAGACTCGACCTGACGGAAGCACCATGGGCGCTCGGGGCCCAGCACTGCTGCAGAGGGAGCCTTTGAAGCCAGTTGTGGGGGTCTGGGCTGGAAAGGTGATTGGAGCCCACGATCAGGATTTCCGCTGTGCAGCCTGATTAGAAAAGGGATGGCTTGTGTTCTCCGTAACGGGTGGAAAGGTTCTAATGAAACTCAGCCTCGTGCTTTGGTACAGCAAACAGGTTCAAATCATGCTGAGTGTCTACCAGACAGCAATGGAAAAATCCTGGTGTCTGGGTCCTACCCTCAGAGATGGGCCCAAACGCTTTATGGTCTCCCAGTGATTCAGTGTGCAGCCCATGGTGAGAGAACGCGGCCAGCTCAGGGCGTATAAAGCAGGCTTTTCTCCACCTGACACCTGCTTACCTTGAAGACGCAATGCAGGCATCACCTCCTCCAGGAAGCCTTCCATGACCCTTTCACAGCGCTCAGGACCTATCTCTTTCATAGTACTTTGTAGGTCTAACTATCAAAATAAATAGCTGTAACTGGACCATGTGCCCCTTCCAGGACTGGACATATTTATCTTTGGCTTCCCAGAGCTCGGCATACTCCAAGCTCAGACTTCAGTAAGCAGAGCAAGGGGCGGAGGTGGTGAGTAAATGAGCAAAGGAGTGTGGCTAGACCCACGTGAAAAGCACGGCAGAGGTGGCTGTATATTTTTCAGGAGCTTCACCTGAAATGGCACTGGGTCCAGACCGCCTCCTTGTCAGCGTGAAGGGCTTCTCTTTTTCTTGCCAGAGAGACCCTTCCACACCCATCGTCTGTAACTGAACAGGTCCAGGCCTCTGTGAGAGCAGGAAGGTCCTCTTGTGGCTTAATTAGGAGCTTCCTTAATCTTACCTGGAACCATTGCTGTAATCAGCTCGGGGAAGAAAATAATGCTCCCAAAGACACATTTAATGAATGGCTTTTCCTTTCCTCTCTGGGGGCTGAGCTCAGAATTCATGCTGTGTTTGCCAGTATTGCTGGAGTGGATGGTGGGCAGAGGCGTGGGTGTCAGGGCGAGAAGGCCAGTAGAGGAAGTCCAGTTCCTAAGGCAGAGCCGTGGGTGTCAGGGCGAGAAGGCCAGTAGGGGAAGTCCAGTTCCTAAGGCACGGGTGCCTCTCACTGATGCAAAGTCACCAGCTGACTCAATAAAGAGTTACCGAGTTTCCATCATCCATCAGCCACGGTGTAGGTACCGAGAATATTGAGAAGGCTAAAGCTCGGGGTGCAGGCAAAGGAGGGCACCAAAGCAACATATGGCGAGTGGTGCCATGAGAGTAGTCTGTGCAAGGTCAAGTAGACTGCAAGGAGAGGGAGGCTAGGCTTACACGTGGAACACGGTAGAAGTTTTGAGAGAATCATCAGGAACAAGGGGGACTGCACTGGCTTCTGAAACAGTTACCTGGTGGAGAACAGACAAGTCCAGAGTGGTGAAGAGAGGGAGAAAGGAGATTGGAAGAGGGAGTAGGCATTCCAAGGAGAACGTGCAGCCCGATCAAGGCCCTGGTGCTTGGAAAGAACTGTGTGTTCAGGTTGGTGTGGCTGGAGCCATGGGCAGCACTGGGTCAGAGGGAAGGTAGCCAGAGGGAAGGCCGGGAACGTTGTCAGGGGCAGAAAGGTGTCCGGTGCTGATGCAGGAGATTGGTGTCCATTAGTGAGGGTAACATGTTGGAGAATTTAAAGATAAGCCACTAATAGACCATCTAACAGCCTTACTCTCCAGCCTAGAGGTTTTCCAGTGGCCAATCACATCCCCTACTCTCCCCAACCCAATCCTTCCTTTTCTGCCTCTTAACACTTTGGGCCATGGATTATGGGACTGAACCAAGAGTGGATGTTCCCTGTTTGGTCCCTGTCTCCCAACAGAGCCAGTGATGGAAACAGTGCTTCCATCAGAAGACAGTTAGGGCCATTCTCTTGTTTTGGAGTTTTGTAGCTTGTGTTGTCACCAAAGACTGATCTTTCCTCTTGGAAGAAGCAGCTTAGAGACACTACAGGTGAATGATGCCTTGTACCCGGAAGCTAGTCATTAATTACAAAGCTGCAATACCCAACAATTAAAGAGCCCTACAGAGTGTCAGATTCCTTCTTCTCTGTTTTTCTTACTCTCAGATGCTTCGCTCCACCCAGGATGCCTTATACTAGCATCAGCCTTTAGTCCAAGAAGAGTGAAGGGAACTTTCAACGTTTCAAGTGAGGCTTTGAACTTAGTCTCCTCATACATTGTTACACCCAATAAAGGGTTATTTGCTTTGCACACTCATTTTGCAGATGAAGAAACTGAAGCACATGGCAAAGAAGGAGCTCAGAGATGGGTTTGAAGCAGCAGTGGTTATGTGTCCTGCTGCGTCTTCCAAGACAGACACATGCCCACCACTCTCTATTTTTTTCAGTGTTCTTAAGTTGACTTTTTAAGCATATTAAGGATAGGGATGGTATAAACCTATTTTTATTGAAATACAGTTGATTTACAATATATTAGTTTCAGGTATACAACATAGTATTTGATATTTTTACAGATTATACTAAATTTAACTCCTCATGGTTAACCCACCTTCCTATCTCCTCTGGTGAATGAGGCTCTCTGCAGGCAGAGACACTCTTTTTGTCAAAACACCTTTACTGAACTTCACTTTATTTATTTGCTGCGCCTCGCGGCATGCAGGATCTTAGTTCCCCGACCAGGGATCGAACCCGGGCCCCCTGCATTGGGAGTGCAGAGTCTTAACCACTGGACCGCCAAGGAAGTCCCAAGAGATGCTCTCTAATTCATCTTTGTGCCCCCATGTATTCTAAACATGTGCCTGGGATATGGGAGATGCACATTAAATTCTTGGTGGGTAAGTGATGAAGCGTAGAATTCAGTGTTAGGCTTGGACCACTGATTCTCTGGCTGTCCTCAGAGATGTGATCTCTCTTCTCACCTCTCCACAATGAAAGTTACCCCCTACGAGAGAGGCAGACGACTCTCGTAGTTCTAAACTGAAGCTAGCCAAAAGTTCCCCCAAGGGCTCCGGACCTCTGTAGACTGGGTCCTTCAAGCTTTTGTTAAGACAGCGTGGGATCCTCCTTAAGAAATTTGGAGTGATGGGGGGAAGATGGTGGCGGGTCTATTGAGCACAGCCATGTGGAAATCACCTAGCAAGTTAGATGCCGTGAGGTTATAAGGACTTTATTGTTTCTCGGGAGATGTTTTACGATGCCTACTCTGTAAAGGCAGCGTAGTGCCATGGCTTTGTGGTGAGATGGTCTTCCAGTTGAATCTCAGCTTTGTGTGACCTTGGGTGTGCTATTTAATCCTCTCTCATTTTATTTTTGTATAAAATGATGGCTACAATAACTCTACCAAAGGTTCATTGTGGGGATTAAATAGGAAAGGGCATATAAAAACACCTAGTGTTCTACCTGCCAACTAGTAGATATTAATAAGTGGAAGCTCCATGATTGTCGAGTACTGAGTTCAGAACATAATAGGATGCAGAGGAGAGTCCAGAGAAAGGAGAGGGATTCGTTAAAAGCAGAGAAGCCAGTAAAGACTTCAGGAGGAAGATGGCAGTAGCTTCGTGGAGCAGAGGTCCTTTACTGCCACCCTTTTACCTCCCCAGATGTTGAATAATCCAGAGAAGATAGCTGAGCAGATAAGTAAGGATCTTGCCCAGCTGGCCTCCCACCTGATGGCTCTGTGGACCCAGTTCCTGGACACGGTGACATTACACTCCCAAGTGACCGCTTATCTCACCCAGGAGCATCACACCTTGCGGGTAAGGGGTTAAATGGTATAAATTCTGTAATCACGCACCAGTGATCTCTCAAGCAAGCTTTACAGCAGTTGGCTCATTGGGCAGAGAATAAAAGTCGGGATTGACTTCTGTAGACCCAAGTGCTAGGCCTGCTCCTCCATGAACTTGCAGTGAAACTTTATGAACTTCCTTCGGCTTTCAAATCTTTGCTCTGCTATTCAAAAAATACCTGCCTTGGCTACCAAGTGATAGCAAGCCAATGTCAGGGATATGACGACGTGCTTTGTTAGTGTTTCAAAGAAGTGTCTTCACATCTACTCCATTGTTCCTAGCTCATTTTTTTGCCACCAGCTTGAGTGCACAGTGGTGGGTACTAATGCATAATAAAACACGTTGGTCTTCTCATTTCCAGCAAGAGGACCAAATAGCTAAGTCTACAAAGTGCTTAGCGGACACACTTGCATGACTGGCTTTGCACATTCTATTTCATCTGCATTTATTTATGGCCTCTGTTTTCAAGGGTCTCATATTCTAGTGGAAGAAATAAGACCTAAATGTAAAAACGACAGAACGCAAGCCAAAAGCAGATTCATAAACATGCATTCAACTGTGTCCATAAATCAGGTTTGTGCTAAGAACCAGAAATAGAGAGGGCAGCTGGGGGTGGGTAGAAATACTAGTGTTTCAGAACCTCTGGGCTGTGGGCTAAGCTCTCCCTGATATTAATATGTGTTACTTCCCTCGTTGAGCCTTAATTTCTTTTTAAAAAGTCAAGGCTAGGGACTTCCCTGGTGGTCCAGTGGTTAAGATTCTGCGCTTCCACTGTAGGCGGCACGGGTTCGATCCCTGGTCGGGAACTAAGATCCCTCATGCTGCATGGTGCGGCCGAAAATAAATAAATAAATAGTTTAAAAAAAAAAAAAAAGTGAAGGCCAAACCCACCCAATGAGTTACATTGTTTATACTATTTTATTCCTCAGGTTCGAAGGTTTTCCGAGGCCTTCTTTTATATGGAGCACCAAAAACTTGCAGTGCTGACCTTTCAGGAAAATCTGTAAGTAACCAGTTGCATGCCCACATCGTGAACCCTAAGCGCCAAGGACATTCTTGTTCAAAGTTATTTCTTCCCTTCATCTCCAATCCTGAAGGAGAGAAGTCTGCCCACCTCTGCACATTCAGGTGCATTTTCTCTGAAGGCAAAAGAGTCAGACAAATTGCAGAGGCAGGAGCTGGCAGGTGGCAGAGAAGATCAATAGCCGAAGTTTTTTGTTGTTGTTGAGTATCCTTATGGTTCTGTAGCCAGAATCAAGGCTTCCTAGGTCCCTGAAGACATCTGTGCTGAGTCCTCTTTGCAAAATGAATTAGAAGCAGGTGGTGTGGGCACAAGCTATGTCAGAAAAAAAAAAAATTCACCTGAGACTTTGCAGCAGCTATGAAATGCATTTAGCATAAGAATTAAGGCTGAACTACCTAATTAGGAGGACAGCTGAATATCTAAGTTTGACTTCCTCTGGAAAAATTTTAAAAACATTCAGAAAAGTCGAAGGGTTGACAAAAGGTGAGGTCATTGTCTCTCATTGTAGATTTCTCTTGTGGGCACCATCAGTGCTTCCTCCAAGATGTCTGGCCTTGGCTACACAAGTCCAAGCATTTCTTTTGGTTTCTGAATAGTACGTTTGCCTCCAAAATAAATGTGGATGGAATAATGTTTGAGATGCTATAGTAAATCCAGCAGGAGAAACACTTGAAATCCATCCATCACTTAGGACAGACCCGAAGATCTTTTCACCCTCATCTTTATAACCTTATTTTCTCCCCACACTTAATTCTATTTGCAAAGTTACAGCAATGTTTAAGTTTGCCTCATGGATTCTGAAATTGAGAGGGGCACCAAGGAAAACATATCTCATGTTAAAATGGCTTTTCTAGAAATATCTAGAGTCACTCACTCATGCATTCATTCATTCAGTCCAGCCCCCTGCTAGAACCAACTGTATTTTTAAAAATGAAAATTGGGAGAGTTAATTTGGCAACTACAAGCATCACTTTGAGGACCACGGAGCAAAGCACTGCAATTCAAGACTACTGCAGGAAATCTAATTCCAGATCACCACAACAATAGGTAGACCTCAGACTGCCAGGCCCTGGCTGCATTCCCAAGGAGTGTGAACACACAAAGAGGTGACAGACGCATAGGCAACTAGTGTCCTGGAAGAGTTTTGTTGGAATGACAACCACTTGTACAAAGTACGGATGATATGGTATTCGGGAGACCTGGGTTCAAAATCCTCCTCCTCTACTCGCAGCAGATCCTTGAGAGAGTTAATTTTCTGTTTGTTTGTTTTTTCCCTGAAGCTCACCTAGTCTTCGTTTCCTTAAAATGGGTGGGATAATGGTTGTGAGGATCACATGAGAGCATCACGCGCAGGACCCGACCTGGGGCAGCTGCAGACTCTGATCGGAAAGAGTTAGGTGATGCCTGATGACTTACACAAATGTTTGCTGTTCACATAGACACTGGGGATGCAGCAGGGAACAGGATAAAGATGTTCTCCCCATGGGTCACTCATTCTAGTGGAGAGACAGGCAAGAAGTACATGATATCACTTCAGAGAGTGATCAGTAAAGAAAAACACATCAAGGTGAGGACATAGAAAATTATGAGAAGAGGTGTGGCCAGTGTCCTCATAAATGTTTCACAACTAGCTCTCGGGAAAGCAAAAACAAACAAACAAACTCCAGTCTGTAGTGTTTGCCAATTTCCATGTGTCGATGCTCCCACCATGGTCAGTTTCAAGCTAGGGCTATGTTATCACTGAATGTGGATTCAGGAAGAGATGTATACAGCTGGCTCTTGCAAGCCAGTATGAACTGGCTCCAACACAACACTGGGTGTGGGAGAAGGAATGTTTTAGCCAAAGAGATAAAAGGAAGTCTTTCTGAGGATGTGGCATTTGGGCAGAGACTGGGGTTTTAGCAAGCCATACCCTGATATGGGAGAAGACTCTTTAGTCAGAGGGAATAGTTGGTGCAAAGGTCCTTGTATGGGAACACAAAGTGTTTGGAAGCATCAAGAAGCAAGTGTAGCTAGACTGGAGTGAGCAAGTAGGAGACAGGGAGGTAGGACCAGGGAGGACCAGGATGAAGAATTCAGACTTTGTGCTATGGTAATTATAACGAACGCCTTAAAAACCTGGCATGTGACTATGGTGGTGAGACCTTGGATTTCAAATCTCATATACCTGTTTTGAAATCTTGATCCTGTAACTTATACTACTTGTGACATCAAACTAGTTACTGCTTAGCTTGTGCTTAGATGTAAAAGGGAGATTCCTTTATTCAACAAGTATCTATCTATAGTGTTGATTGTGTGCCAGATACTATTTGGGATATCGGATACCCAGCAGTGAACAAAACAGACGTACTCCCTGTGTCATGGAGCTCGTATTTTAGTAATGGAAAGCATATGCATAAATAAATATACACAAGTGAATACATACATAAATATACATATATGAATATATACATAAATAAATATGATATGGCAAACGTAATAAGTGCTATGGAGAAATATATCAGCGTGACAGGCACAAAGCGTGCTATTTCGTAGAGCTGTCGGAGACAGGCTTCCTAAGGAGACACCTGAATGGAGCTCTAAGGCAGGGGGAGGGATTGAGCCCTGCAGATACCTAGGAGATTATAACATTTGCCCCCTAGTGCAACTTCAGAGATTAGAGAAATGTGTTACCATTCAGTTAATAGTAGATATTAACCTACAGTAGAAAGCATACACTAGAATAGCAATGATGCTATTTAGAAAGAGGTAAACGTTTAATTAGGTCATTAAAATAAGAACTATAGAATCAAGAGGGAAATTTTATTTCAGACTGAGAAAATTACTGGAGGACAGGTCCTAAGGGCTGTGAACGGAACTAAACCGTAGATGGAGAGAGTGAAGAGATGCTTTGCAGTGCTGGCGACTGTGCATGGACACGGGTGTGCTCATCTGGTGGTCAGACTGGAGGGGACGGTGCAGCCGCAGGGAGCTCATGCTGTTTGCATAGGGGACAGGACCATCCCCCCACATCAGGATGGACAAGAGAAACTTCGCTGTCAAGACCCTTCTTGTTCCAGCACACACTAGAGCGTGTTTCTCAAATGATAGGTCACAGTCACTTAGTGAACGGTGAGATCATCTTAGTGGATTTACAACGGCCTTTTTTAAATGACAGAGGAAAGGATAGGATAGGGTAAAGTAAGATAGGTAGTAGTAGTAAGAAGTGTTTCTGAAACTTCCGTTTCAACGTGTGTGTTTCTGGGGGTGTGCGTGATTGTACTCCGTGGCCGTGTAAAATGAAGACCATTTCTTGCCATGGGTTGCACTGATTAAAAAGTGTTTGAAAATGATTTAGAACTGGTTAGTAGCAAGGGTGTGTTTTATTGTTCCTCTTTCTGTTTTTACCAATGCCAGCCAGTGCCTTTCACACAGTAGGGAAGTGTTCAAAGAAAGTTTATTGAATGAATGAATGTGAAAATGTTGATGAATATGAAGACCTATACTGATGACTTAATTTCTGTAAAATGATCATTGAGATGTCACTCTTTTATGATTTCTGTAGTAATAACTGTAACACCGTCTCCTTTTCAAAAATCATTTATTCTACAAGTTGCTATATATATAGAGTTGAGCACAACAGTCACTTCACCTGCCTTCCTGCTGCTAATAAGTCTATTGAGAAGCTTCTGGTAAGAAGCTGTGCTAAATACTTTACATGCAGTGGCTCATTTAATGTTCACACTAAGCCCCTGAGCAAGGAACTGTTATTATCCCCACTTTACAGAAGAAACTGGAGAAACCTGGGCTCAGAGAGGTTAAGTAACTTAGACCACACAGCAAGCAAGTGATGCAACCATGGATCTGTCAAAGTCCAGATCCCACACTCCTAGCCCCTCTGCTATGGCTACCCTATATAGCGTTGAACCATTATCCTAAAGAATACACCAGAAAAATAGAATGTAGATTTTTTGACCTGTAAATAGAAGTATCTGTATGCTGTTGGGCTGTACTCCGGGAGTCAGAATAAACCTGACCTTGAAATAAAAATGAAATGAACAAGGCCCTATATGCTCTACACAGCAGATCTCTAGAACTTTTTCATCTTACTTCATTGAAACTTTATGCCCCGTGATGAGCAATTCTCCATTTTCCCCTCTCCCAACCCCTGGCAACCACCCCTCCCCTCTCTGGTTCTATGAATCTGACTAGTTTAGATACCTCACGTATAGCAGAATCATGCAGTGTTTGTCCCTCTGTGACTGGCTTATTTCACTTAGCATAATGTCCTCAAAGTCCATCCCTGTTGTCACATATTGCAGAATCTCCTTTTTTAAGGCTGAATAATATTCCATTGTACCACATTTTCTCTATCCATTCATCTGTCCATGGGCAATGAGCTTGTTTTCCTATCTTGGCTGTTACGAATAGTGCTATTATGTGCATAGGAGTGCTAATATCTCTCAAATATACTGATTTCAATTATTTGGGATAAATACTCAGAAGTGGGATTGCCAGCTCATATGGTATCTCTACTTTGAAGTTTTTGAGGAACTTCCATACTGTTTTCTACAGCAGCTGCACCATTTTGCCTTCCCCTCAACAGGGCGCAAGGGTTTCAACTTCTCCACATACTCACCAACACTTGTTTGTTCCAATAATAGCCATCCTAACAGGTGTGAGGTGGTAGCTCGTAGTGTACATGCCCTGGAATTTTTAGTTATTTGTTAACACGTGAGAAGCATTGTTTGAGGCATGTGGTCACATTCACAATGTCTGTATACTACATTCCAGCAGGAGAGAACTCCCTGCCTAAAATAACTTAGTTCTGACTCTCCAGCACCTATCCTGTTGTATTATAATTACCTGATTAACCACCTAATTTATTCATGACTCTATAAGTTCTTTAGGTCCAGAATCAAGTTTCAATCCTCTAGGTTTACTCCCTACCCTGTGCACACCATCCTATGCACGTTGGTGTTCAATCAGTATACTTTGTTAATAAGCTGAAAACTGGACCAAAAATTGATGATAGCTGAGAAGTGCAGAACTGATTGCAACAAAATTCCATTTAAATATTCAGACAGAGGTCCAAAGAATGATGAATTTGCAATGGCCTTCATGGCTTTGAGGGAGAGAATAAATTGCTTCTCTTTATCTTTCATAGGTTAAAATCCAATTGAGAAATAAGAGGCAAATGAAATATACACATTTAATATTTATGTTAAATATACATATATAAAATAGCATATATGTCCATATATGTCCATCTTCATCATATTTCTTACTGAGGATGCTGGATTACAGAAGTTGCCCTGGCCTGTGCAACGTTCCACAGCTATAGAACTGTTCTCTGCGGGCAGATAATCTAAAGGGCTGGAGAGTGAGCTGGGGACTTCCAGAGTCAGGCTGCTCTAAAAACATCTGCAGTTGGACAAAGAGACAGAAAGACAGACAGACAGAAAGTAGCTATGCGTGCTCAATTCTTCTCCCAAACTCACCAACCCGATAAGAGCGTCGTCTTTGCTTGGGCAAGAGTGATTGAGCTGGCATGGAGAAAAATGATGGATTGTTAATAATTTTCCCTTCATGGGAGAAAAATAAACTCTTGCCATTTTGCAGGGACTTGAGGAGAAGGGAGTAAACGTTTTCCACCAGCCCAGCCTTCGAATTAGGAATACTGTTTATTTCAAATTCTGGAATCACATCCCTACTCGTGGAATGATATCTGGGTCATGGAGGAGGAATAAGGGGCATTTTAAAATCTTATATGCAGGAAACAAAAGATATGGCTCCTGAACTAGGGGAATTTATACTCTAATCAAGGATCCTGTTGTCCACACAGCAAGCAATAAAAAAGCAATTGTAGATGGTTCTGAATTCAAATGCCACAAAATATGATTCAGACCCTAAGTGCTATAGGTAGTTAGAGAAATAGGAGTAAAGTATATATATATTTAAGTGTTTCCTCCAAAACACTAATTTACGATTCCTAGCCATTTAGAAACTCAGCATACAATTCACTAGAATGGTATTTATTACATTCTACTAATTGGTATGTGATAAATGCCCTGGTGTTTTGCCTAATCACACAATCCATGTCCTGATCAGCACCCAGAACAGTTCTGATTCAAAGCAGACTAGGGCTTTGGGGGGTAGGTAGTTGGGAAGAAAGGGAGGGTAGACAGACCAATGGCAATTGTTAGAGTCTACTGAACATTTTCTGAATGCTGTCTTGGGATAAGAGGGATGGAGCAGTAAGTTTAAAACCTTTAAATCTTCCTTGGATGCTCATCGGGTCCATGTTCCCCAGGATCCAGACCCACAGCCAGCTGTCTCTGGATGTCCGGAGTTCAGAGTACCTCGCCACCATGCCCCCGCTGCCCGCGGAGTGTCTGGACATTGACGGTGACTGGAGCACTCTGCCCGTTATCTTCGAGGACAGATATGTGGACTGCCCGGCCACAGGTGTGTCTTCTCCTTTTTTGCTTTGGAAACCTCAAGAGTAGGGCTTACCACTGGGTTCCCATCAGTTGCTCTGTTTACATCCCAGCAGCCATGGGAACAAATCAATGAAGTATTTGTCAGTTCCTAGAGGAGAAGCAAGAACTAAGGTTAAGCTTGTGATTGGAAATGACTTTGTTGCCATGAATGGACAAAGCAATGGAAGCAAAGGACACTTATAGTAAAGACTCCCTTTTGGACTCCTGGGGTGGAATTGTATTTAGTGCTTCAATGTTTTCACCTGTAAAGTGGGAGCCAAATACTCCCCCTCACCAGAGTCCCCTGAGAGTCAGACGGAGATCTTTTCTTATCTCAAATGTACAATTCAAATATAAATTCATTTCTGGTTGAACCTAAATGGCATTCAGTTGACATTCCTACGCAGTGCTTGCTTTATGGAACAAGCCAGGTAAAGTATTTGAGAAAGTGGGCACATAAATATATGGATTAATGGATGAACAGCTCCCTTCAGGGAGAAGAGGTAACATGTTTGTGTGTGTGTGTGTGTGTGTGTGTGTGTGCAGATTGCAATCTGTTTTGCTGGGGCTGCACAGAGTTTGTTAATGAACTGATCCATCAACTGGAAAGAGCCTAGTGCAAACTGTAGAGCGAATGTCCGTTCCCTGTCCCTTGCACAGCCCTGCTCATGGAAACACAACAAGCTCTTATAAATGACAGAGCTGAAAGAGACCCATGATCCCTTAAAGGACCAAACTATGCCAGCCCCTATGGTGGAGGCTTTATGAGCTTTATCTCTTTAATCCTATAAACAACCTCAGAAGCCCTATTTAACAGAGAAAAACTGAGGCACAAAGAGGGTAAATATTAATCAAAGATGACACAGCTTGTAAAAGCCAGCAGTCAAAGCCAATTCACTGCAATGCCAAAGCCCGTGTCTGCTTGTCATCTCTTGGCAAAAATATTTTTTAAACCATTCTATTGGGGTGCCCATAATTAAAGGAGGGGCCACTTAAATTTCAGAGTTTCTGCAATCTGAGATTTGTAGGATGTTTTAAAAAGTCTAGGTGACTTCCAAGGACTGCAACGTTGCAAACAAAGGATGTTGTCCGGTTTTCTGTTGTACCCTGACATCTAGTGTCTACACTGTGTATGACGGCTTGACTGCGTGTGAGCTCCAGAGATGGCAGCCAACCAGCTGCGCAAAACAATCTCAGTGCTCCCTAATGGCCTATATAGGAAAAGAATCTAAACAAAAAAATAAAACAGTGGGTATATGTACATGTATAACTGAGTCACTTGGCTGTACACCCAGAAACTAACACAATGTTGTAAATGAACTAGACTCCAATAAAAGTAAAAAATAAACAAATAAATAAATAAATAAATAAGATTTGGCACCCATCTCAAACAACAATACATACATATATTGAAAGAAAAAAAAAGCTCAGAACATTGGATTGAGACTGTGTGTGTGTGTACATATGTACATATGTTGATCTTATTGTAGTGATATGATTGAACTACAGAAAATTTGAACAGTTAGAGAAGATATTTAAAATAATCACCCACTATCAGACCCCCTAATACTATCATTATGAGACTTCAGATCAGCTTCCAGTCTCTCTTTTACATACATATTAATAGGTACTCTCGTGGGTATAAATCTCAGTCCTCCAGCTCACATGTGCTATAATATCACATATCTTTATTTTTTATGAATCAACCTCATTTCAGCTGAGCCCCATCCCTCCTGCAGCTTTAGCTGGAAAGTCAATCTCAGCCTTTCTGGGGCTCCCTGACAACCCTCTTTACTGCCCATCACATCACTGCCCTAGAGTTTCACAGCGGCAAGGCATTGTTAGGGGAGGTCTTTCTAGGGCCATCTGCCCACGCCGGTCCCTGGAAGCCATGCATTGTCCACATCTACAGAGTATTTTAGGACCGGCATTGCTTTGCAACTTCTTTTTTTTTTTTTTTTAATGAATTTATTTTATTTATTTTTGGCTGTGTTGGGTCTTTGTTGCTGCACGCAGGCTTTGTCTAGTTGTGGCGAGCAGGGGCTACTCTTCGTTGTGGTGTGCGGGCTTCTCATTGCGGTGGCTTCTCTTGTAGAGCACGGGCTCTAGGCGTGCAGGCTTCAGTAGTTGTGGCTCGCGGGCTTCAGTAGTTGTGGCTCACGGGCTCTAGAGCACAGGCTCAGTAGTTGTGGCGCACGGGCTTAGTTGCTCCGCGGCATGTGGGATCTTCTCAGACCAGGGCTCGAACCCGTGTCCCCTGCGTTGGCAGGCGGATTCTTAACCACTGCGCCACCAGAGAAGTCCGCTTTGCAACTTCTGTTATGTGCTTGGGACATGGGACTCGGTTGAGGCTAGGACCCCAGCATTTATGGTCACATCTCCCTGGAAGAACCCCAAGGCAGTTGCTCTCAGAGGCCTGGATACTTCCCCAAGGCTTCCCTCACACACCTCTCACCTGATCCATCCGCATCCCCAAAACTACTTTTACAGAGTCACCTATATCCATGCTCAAACCCGAAAGGTATTCTTTTTTTTTGAAAATTTTATTGAAATATAGTTGATTTACAATGTTGTGTTAGTTTCAGGTATACAGCAAAGTGATTCAGTTATATATACACATATCTATGTAAATATATATAGTCTTTTTTTACATTTTCTTCCATTATAGGTTGTTACAAGATATTGAGTATAGTTCCCAGTGCTATACAGTAGGTTCTTGTTGATTATCTATTTTATATATAGTAGTGTGTATATTTTAATCCCAAACTCCTAATTTACCTCTCTCCTCCTCCCCTTTGGTAACCATAAGTTTGTTTTCTACATCTGTGAGTCTATTTCCCAAAGCTATTTTTGAGTTCTTGCTCTTTTACACTTTACTTTAGTGATTCTTTAATCCTGGAGCAAAAGTATTAGCGAATAAATAACTATTTTCTTATTCCTCAAGGGCTTGATGGCCTTAATTTTTATAATTTGCAATGAAGTTTTTGGGTTTGTATTCCATTCTTTTAGTGTAGTGGAAAAAAGGAAATAAAAGAATTTCGTTTTCATATTAAAATTGTAATGTTTGTTCATGGTCTGCTATAGTACTGTGGCTGGAATACTTAACCTGTACCAGGAACTTGCAAATTCTGTCCATATGATCTGTAATCCCTTCTCTCACCCACCCCCTCGCTCTCCTGTCCCAAGGCAATTTGGCTGTTTTCCTAAGGTCTTAACAGTTGGACAGATTGCCTGGATTTGAATTTTTTTTTGCCAACATCTAGTAACTGTATGCAACTGGGCAACAGGGGTTGTGGTTTCTACTCCGTAGGCTACTGGGAGCAGTGGATAGTTTCGTCCACTGGCACAAAGGAAGTTATGAATGCATGTCAACTAATACCGTTAGTCTCTGAGTCTAAATCCATCCTTTGTGAATCAGATCCTTTGCTACTCTCATTTTTCCTGTAGTTGTAGTAGTGAAATTAAAATAGCTGTTTTGACAGTCTACTTCCTCACTGGGCTTCCTATGTCCTGTCTTAACTGTCTATGATAAATCTCTCCTTTTTGTTTCAAGAACCCACCAATCCACCTGTTACTTGTAAAATAAGGACCAGACTCCTTACTCCTACGAGGCCCTCAAGTTCATCCATATTGTGGGCTCTCTCTTCCTGTCTAACCTCATGCCCTTCCCCCACTTCCTCTGTTCACTCTTGCTGCATCCGCGTGGGATCCAACCAACACCTGACCAGACTATGCCGCCCAGACTCCTGGGGCTTTGCTCACACTATCCTCCCTACTTAGGTTGACCCACTGTCTCCTTTTATGAAGAAGCTCAATTCATATTTTCCAGCATACAACCCACATGTTTTGGTAGGAGAGCCAGCTGTCCTGTACCATGTTTGTTTCCCAATATTTTGAAAATCCCATAAAGACAAAGACTGGTTCACTATTATAACTGATCCCCACTTTCCCTCTCTCTAAACCTTGGCCCAGTATAGGGCTTTGCACATAGGATATGTCAATCTACCATTTGTAGGACTAAATAATATTGAAATTGTGTTTTTTCACACCAGTACAAACGGTCAATGAGAGTAACAGTCTTTGTCCTGCTGCATTTCTGATCTATTCTCAATTCATTTTATGAACACAATTCACTGGCTGCGAAGTAGCCAGGATGCTAGCCTTGGAGATATAGATACTTATAAAACACAAACTCTTCTCTCCAGTGGGAACAAGCCATGTCCACATGGATCATGGTATGGTGGTAGATGTGTTACACTACATGTGTGTAGAGGAGACACTAGGAATTTGCAACAGAGAATGTCTAACTTGCTGTAGGGTGTGAGACAGTTGCCCAGAGGAAGGGAAATTTGCTCAGTGTCTCAAGATGCAAAGAACATGTCCAGGTAAGGAAGAGATTCATTCTTCACAGTCTTTGTTCTAATCCTTGACCCAATCATAAATTTCACTCAGAGGATGAGACGGTGATATCTAAAAGCTCCATGCAGTTTTTAAGTAAGTGTCTCAATGGTTTACTCCATGATAATGTTAATAATGATTATATTCATTTAACTTTGTTAAAACTGCATGGAAGATTTAAACTGTTTAAAGAAAATAAAAGGCCAGTCCCCTTTTTTTTTGTTTGGTGTATATGGAAATTGAATAATATATCATATAGCTTTCTCAAAAGAGCTGTGTTACAGGCACTTATCTTATCCCAATTATGCATATTGGGAGGGGGAGAGAGAGAGCGAGAAAGAAAATAAAGAAAAGAAGGAGGAGGAGGAGGAAGGGAGGAGGGGAATGAAATAGAAGAGAAAAGAGACTAGGGGAGAGAATGAGAGACATAATAGTTTACCCTCAAGAAAAGTAAGAAAAAGAAGGTCACACTTTGGCGCTCCTCCATCCTGCTATAAAGACCAAAGCGACCTGGGAGCCTCTTGTGGTCTGAGTGCCGTGTACGATAATTGCCCTGGTTATGGAGCTCAAGCTTGGCATTGTTTCCCATCAGAAAGCAGAGATCTGTCTTCCCCATGTGTCCATTTCATATCAGAAGTCTACTCTGAGTTATGGCTGTGAGGCCCACTGGTTACTATGAACCTGCCCACCTAAGAAGAAAATGTATTCAACTAGGAAAAAGGCTTATTTTTTTTTCTAACTGTCCGAGGTCTCACAGCTGGCAAGTGTCAGTGTCAGGATTGGAAACCAGGGCCTCCTAGCTCCAAAGCATTCTCTATACTCTGTAAATACTGTACGCAAGATGGGTAAATGTTTTAATATTTGTAAGTGGTAATTATTCAAAATGTTTTTTTACTAAGTAAAAGGTAAATCAAGAATTATAATCTTTGGCAGCTTTTGCATTAGTGTGATGCGTTTCTGACACTGATAATCCGGTATTAGGTCAAACCTCACAGATTAAAGGCACAGTCTCTGATACGATTGTCCTTCCTTCACAACTCAGCCGCAAGCTCAGGGGTTCTCAGGCCTTCCAGACTTCTGACCAACTGGCTACCAATCTGGGGATTCCCATGACCCCCTCAGGTTTGATAATTTGCTGGAACAATTCAGAGAACTCAGGAAAGGGGTATACTTATGATTTCAGTTTTATTAGAAAGGATACAAATAAAGACCAGCCAAAGGAATAGACTCATAGGGCAAGGTCTGGAAGGGCCCCAAACATGAAACTTTTCTGCCCCCAGGACTGGTATTCCTGGTATATGAATATGCATTGCCCACTGGGGAAGCTTAGTCAATCCTCCATGTCTAGAGTTCATACTGCGTTTCATAATGTAGGCATGATTGATTAAATCATGGGCCACATGATGGAACTCAATCCCCAGCCCATCTCTCCTCCCCAGAGGTTGTACTGATGTCACCTGGTTCAAATCCTCAGTCAGCTAGTCACGTGGTTGGTCTTTCTGGCATGGCCAGCCCCCGTCCCAAGTCACCTCGTCAGCACAGACTATCAGAGGACTCACCATGAGTCACCTCGTTATCATTAGCTCAGGATCCGCCATGAATAACTGACATTCCTATCACTTGGGAAATTCCAAGAATTTAGAGGATATCTCCCAGGAAGCAGGAACAAAGTCCAGACAAACTTTTTATTATACAATCAGGCATTTGGGTAATTTGTGAATGTAGATTTTTTTTTTAATAACTTGATCTATTTTATTTATTTCTTTTTGGCTGAGTTGAGTCTTCATTGCTGCGTGCGGGCTTTCTCTAGTTGCGGTGAGCAGGGGCTACTCTTCATTGTGGTGCGCAGGATTCTCATTGCAGTGGCCTCTCTTGTTGCGGAGCAGGGGCTCTAGGTGTGCAGGCTTCAGTAGTTGCGGCATGCAGACTCAGTAGTTGTGGCACACGGGCTTAGTTGTTCCACGGCATGTGGGATCTTCCCGGACCGGGGATTGAACCTGTGTCCCCTGCATTGGCAGGCGGATTCTCAACCATTGCGCCACCAGGGAAGCCCCGTGAATGTAGATTCTTAAAGTATAACACATTTTTCTTTCTTTTTATCTTTTTGTAGGGCATAATTTGAGTGTGTACCCTAGTTTTGATGTTCCAGCAACAAGTCCCGCAGTACTGAATCTAAACGACAGAGAGGAGAACCATATTGTAAATAGAAAATCATCTTTGAGGGAAGACCTTGTCTTGCCCACCATGAAACCACCCCAAATGGACGCTAATGAAGAGGTTATTAGGTGTCCAGGGCCAAATGAGAATGTCACCACACCGAGTCATACGGACGTGTGCTCGGAATCTCAGGTGTATCTGACAATTGGTGAATTCCAGAACAAAACAGGTTTGCCTGAAGATGAACATCGGACTGGCCAAAGGTCTGATGTTGGAACGCACCCGCCGACAGATGAGGACCTGCCCAGGAGGAGTCCTGGTCCAGAGGATGACCAGGCCCCAGCACTGACCTACATTGATGTGAATTCTAGCAATAAGAACGCCTGCAGAGCTGAACCCACGGCGGTCACCAGTACCCAGCACGAGAGTGGGTGCTCTCGAGATAACTATGAATTAGACAGAACTGAGCTAAGCGAAGGGGTAGCAGGCGGAAGTCATCGCAATGCCATCTCTTCAGAGAAAACCACACCCCATGAGTTAAGTACTCTCGGAAAGGGAGCAGACCAGGGGAGCAAGATGGTGCTGCTGAGTCAGAAGCTCGTCCCCTCGGAGCCCTGTGATCCACTAAACTCTTCGTTGAGGGACCCCTTGGATGTCAAGGCTTCCCCAAAGGACCCTCACACAGAGGAGCAGGAGGAAGTGTCCGTACTCTCTGGGGTCATCAAGAGATCCTCTTCCATCATCTCTGATTCGGGCATCGAGAGTGAGCCAAGCTCCGTCGCCTGGTCCGAGGCTCGAAGTAGAGCCCTGGAGTTGCCGAGCGACCGGGATGTCTTGCACCAGCTGGTTCGAAGACATGCCGTGCACAGGAACTCCTTAGAGGGTGGACACACAGAGAGCAATACGAGTTTGCCAAGCGGGACCCAGGCCTCTCTCACCTCCATTAGCTCTTTGCCTTTTGAGGAGGAGGAGCGGGAACTGGCCCTCACCAAACTGACCAAGTCTGTCTCTGCGCCCCAGATCAGTAGCCCCGAGGAGTCTGCTGAAGATGCGGACTCCCTGCAGCAAGGCGGAGGTCTTTCTGAGACTTCAGCTGTGCCCATCAGGAGCACGGATCCCTCCGGACACCGCCTTCAACTTAGCAATGCTGGGGTTCACCATTCCCTTGTGGAGGTAGTTGCAGATGCTGACAGCCAGCAGGGCCCTGGTTACATAGATATCCCCAAAGGTAAAGAGAATCAGCTTGATCCTCAAGGACCCTGTTGTCTTGATGGCAGGACCGATAACCCTCCAGGGGTTGAAACCAAAGGTCTGACTTTAAAAATACCACGCATCCCAGCCCTTGAAACCCCTAGGTACAGAGCTTTTCCTACAGAACTCATGGAGACCCCAAAGCGCATGCCTGAGGACTCTAATGCGGGGAAAAGAGCTCTTTCCAACAGCAGCATCTTGGACGTTGAGCATTTCACCCACCATGAGGTGCCTGAAGTGAGTTGTACATCAGCTGCCCAAACCATCAACCGGGATTCAACAGATGAGCGAAGCAGCTCACCTGGCATCATTGACGATACAGCGCTTAGTAGAGGACCAAACACCTTCCCAGAGGATGGACGTGAAGCAGGCACTGTGTGCTCCACTGTGACTCACGCCATTCACTCCCAAGCTACAGAAAACCAAGAGCCAAGGGCAGGCCCCTCCATCATGCTGTCCCACGTGACCTCTGCAGAGACCTTCTCTCTGGACAGCCTGAAAGCTGTCGAGGTCGTCAACTTATCCGTGTCTTGCACTGCCACCTGTCTCCCTTTCTCGTCTGTGCCCAAGGAGACCCCTGCCAGGGCTGGATTCTCTTCCAAACAGACCCCATTTCCCATCACTCATCAACCTTTGGGTTCCTTTGGAGGTGTTCCTAACCATTCCAGCAAGTTGGAGGAGGAAGTCAGTGAAAGGATGTTCAGGTAGGTTTGCTGGTGGCTTACCTACACCAGCACCATCTTTTAGATTTTTCCACATATTTCTCAATTTCGGGCATACTATTTCAAAATTGAGATATCAGTTATTTTCTGGTTTAAATAAAGTATTATATTCTTATCATACAAGTCAGGAATGTAGACTAGTGTAAAGAAGTAAAAAATATCACCAATAAGCCCATCTCTCAAATATAGCCCTTGTGTTAAGTTCATCTATACTTCCTATGTGCATCTCTACGTATATACTATTAATTTGCAAAAGTAAGATAATTCTTTACAAACTCTAAGTTTTTTCCAACTTAATATATTGGAAACATCTTTATATGTTTATAAATCTATTTTTGCATTACCATTTTAGTGTAATATTCCATTGTATAAATGTACCATGATTTTGTTAACAAAATCCTTTAGAGATAAACCATGAATTTTTTTTTTTTCAGTTTTTCTTATGATGAACAACTATCTTATGAGTGTCATTGTACCTCTGTCTTTGCACACTTCTTTAAGAGCCTTTTGGGAATAGGACTAATTCAGATTTTCTTCCTAAGCACCTTTTGTGTGGTTCTTAAGTTTATTGTTCCTTTTGAAATGCCAGAATCCATCCCTTTATCCTTGTCTTGGGTTTGTATTCATATTACTCCCTCACCTATAAACTATGTATTTGATTAAGTATAGTATGGAATCATTTAATCAAAACATCCCATCTCATTCACCTGTTCAAAAAATGCTGAAGAGTTACACATTAATGTTATCCCCAAAAGAAATTACACAGGCAGGTAAACTTTGGATCCCATGTTTTATAAAGACCATTAAGTACTTTGTCACCAGTTTAACCAGTGCATAGCAGGCACTGTCCAGTGCCTGGCCAGTGTTGTCCTGGTTGTAATTATGCTCTCAGTCTAACAAGGAGACAGGGAGATGACAGAAGCAAATGAGGACAACTGAGTAAATGGGATGGTTCATGTGTGCACAGCTGAACCAGAAAGAGAAGGACCTAATTTGGCTGTGGGGCAGTGAGTGTGAACAGAGATGGTGGCCAGGAGAAGCTTTTTAGAGATGATACCTAAGCTAAGGAGAAAACATGAGACATCATGTTGATGATTATGATGGTGATGATGATTTGGCTGGTAATCGATCACATCTTCTTTTTCACATTTAATCTGTTTCAAGTACTGTTCTAAGCATTTTGAATAGATTATATCACTTAATACAGCAAGGCAAAGACAACTTTATGAATTCGATACAGGTGTTATTCCCCTTTTACAAATGAGGAAACTGAATGCAGAGAGGTTAAAGCAGTTGGTGCACAGCTAGTAAGTGTCAAAGCCGAGATTCTGACTTTGGAAGTCTGATTCCTTAGTCCGTGGTCTTAACCACCTTGTCAGGTAACCAGGCAAAGAACAGGATAACCAGGTGGGAAAGGAATTTCAGACAGATAGACCCAAATGCACAAAGGCATGGAAGTAAAGACAAGAGGCATAATTCATGCAGGGACTTTATGAGAAATGTGTTCTTTTTGGAGGCTAGCTGATGATGCTGGAGAAGTAGATGGAAGCAGGTTAATAAACTCTCACTCTCGGAAGATCGCTTAAAGATTGTGTGGATCCTTGGAGCTGGAGGGAACCTTAGAGGTTCTATGCAATGCAGGAACCACATCTGCAGAACCCAAATCAATACAGCCCTTGGTTTTCCTGGGTCACTTTTCTGCCTTGTTGTTCAGAACAAACCTTCTTTCACTAGCGTCTCCCATGAGGTCCCACATTCAGCCTTGGTCGCTTGGCAGATACTTCCTCGTAGTTGTCCGTCGCTCCTGCATCCCAGCTCAATGCATCTCCTGTTCAACATGGAATACACAGCTCGGCTCGTGATTAATTAGTGTATTCTCCAGTTTTTATCAGGCCAAAGAAAAATTTAAAAAAGAGCTGAAGATTGATGGATTTCTGTACAGTGACTTATCTGTACTAGCTTCTGACATACCGTATTTCCCACCAGAGGAAGAGGAAGAAAATTTGGAAGATGGGATTCACCTGGTAGTCTGTGTCCATGGCCTGGATGGTGAGTTCTAAAAAGGTTTCCTCCTCAAAGTTTTGCGCTATAGACGAATTATCATATTTATGAATTAATCTAGTTTAGGGACTTGTTCAGCAAATGTTCAATTAGTGACTGTGGAACATTAGTAAGTATGCTGGATCTAGGAAAATGGCATGGCTTTGCTCTCAAAGAAAAGATCTCTCTGGCAAAAAAATATGTTGAGTTAACGAAATACACGAATGAATTAATGCAATGAAGGAATGAATGGAATGAAGAAATCACATCCACTTTATACAGATTCTAATGTATGACTAAGGGTCAGAGGAGTGAAAGGGCTCCTCTAGGGCTTCAGTGGTGATGAGTAGCAAAACCGGTGGTCACATTCTTATGATGATCAAATAGGGAATGGTGATGGGCTTCACTTCCATGACACACTCTTGTTAATATCCTTAATTTTCCTCACTCTTGGGGCTAATGCATTTAATTGTCCGCATCAACTCCTGGCTATATGTGTCGCCTGCCAGGATGCTAAGTCAACAGGTCTATTTAGTGAAGTGTCAAAGAATCCAGTGGTAGATCATCCATTCCAGATGATGATATGATGGTGATGATGATGATGGTGATGGTGATGATGATGATGGTGATGATGATGATGATGATGATGATGATGGTGATGATGATGATGGTGATGATGATGATGATGATGATGGTGATGATGATGATGATGGTGATGGTGATGGTGATGATGATGATGATGATGATGATGGCCAGAATGTACACATCACTCACCAGGGGCCAGGGACCATTCTAGATGCTTAACATTTATTAACGTGGTTGATCCTGGCAATAGCCCTGCAGAGTAGCTGCTATTATCACCCCCATCTATAAGTGGGGAAACTGAGTAAGAGGACAGCTAAGTAACTTGTATAAGGTCCCACAGCTGATGCAGTTGAGTCAGGATTAAAACCCATCTGTCAGGCTCCAGAGCCCATGGTTTCATTTTGCCTTTTACCAACAAGCTCTCATCTCTCCCCCAACCCGAACCTCCATCCACATCCCTCAGTCATCTTCTTAAAATCTTACTAGGTCTGGTCATTCCATCACTGGAATGGAAGCTCTTTGTAGCTCTCAGAAAATAAAGTAAAATGAGCTGCTATTTTAGAAAGCTTAGAAAATTCCCAGCATAAAATATTCTTTATGTCTGACCCTCTTCATTCTCATTTCCTGCTTTTTCTGCTCTCCCCTCTTCCAATTGCACCAGTTCACTCCCATCTCCACGGACAGGGACCATTTCACACCACTGTGTCTTTCTCAACACTGGATTTTCTTTCCGGTGAGCTTTCCTTTCTCTGCACTGACTTCAGTGCTTTTCAAATTTCAGCTGTTCACACATTCCCTTCCCCTTATTTATTCTACCCATGTACCTTGTACTATAATTTCAAAATTTGTACTGAAATGGGCATACTTTTTGAGTGTATTTATTAAAAAAAATAAACTTCAAATCACACCACAAATTAAATACTAGACTCACGTGCTACACACAAAGAGTAATACTAAAAATAATTAATATAAACAAAATAAGTTTGCTGAAGTTTGACGTGTGCCATTGTCGGAAGACTTTTTTGAGCTTGACGCTCACTTTCTCTTTGCAAAAATATTAAGCTGTTGAAAACATGCTTGTTTTTAACTGGGGCTTCCAATCAGAAGGATTTCCAGAAAGACAAAGAATAACGTTCTCACTCATCCTGTGTATTTTTAACACAGGATCTATGGCCTTGCATGACCAGTGTGCATCTCTTACTTACCTGATATTACATTAAAATGAGATAAACCTCTCAATCTCTTTGTGAAAATAAGAAATCTGGTCAGGCCACAGACTCCATCCTGCAAGTGGGAGAAGAGGGATGCTATAAAGACAGGCCAGCTTCTCCAGTATTTGTGCTGTGTCAGAAAACGGAGCCGCCAATCACAGCATTGTCACTTGGGCATAAAATCATCAAAAAGACAACCATCAGAAAGCACACGTTTCTTTTGAAGGTGATTTCTCTAGTTCAACGTCCATATGTTTAAACTGCAGAGTTTTACAGGACCCATTGGTTACATTTCACTTCCAAGGCTATATTGATATTAACAGAGAACTGAAGAAATTGGTAATGGTTATGGATATTTGCCCAACTCTTCATATTGTGCCCAAAACCCAAGATTTATATTCTTGTAAGTGTCCTCAGTGGAACACATTATCAAATCATATTTTTTGAAAAAGTTTTAAGTTGCAGAAAGTTCTCTGTTGCTCAACAGCTGAAGGAGAGGGGCCCATTGTCATCCCTTCCTTAGACTCCTTAAGCTAAACAGAAACACTTGATACATATATATTAAGGCCACAACCTAGAATGCCATTAGGTAACTTTAAACAAGAACAGGACCAAAGAGCAAACTTTTACTGTCAGAAATGAAAGGAATGAACAAAATTTAACTTAGTACAAAATAGAAACATTTTCTAAAAGAATAGGAGTATTTTATAACTGTAGCCCTGCATGTATGAGCATGTGCTCTGACGGGCCATCGTCCTGGGTCACCCTTCTATTGGGTCATCCTTGAAAATTAAGGGGAAGACAAAGTCAAATATCTTTAGTTCTCCCATATTCTGTGTGGCATTTTCATCCTCTTTGAATCACTTGGTGGTTTCATAAAGACGGGTGTAAAATTGGTAGTCAACTATATCACTTAGAGTTTCCCAGCTGCTTTGAAAGGATGGTTACATGGTAAAGTAGGTCACCTATATAGCCACATAAGCAGCTTCGGACCTTCAACTCTGTAGGGATCCCTTTGAGGAATAGATTAAAACATTCATTAAGCTACCGCTGAACCCCATGGCCTGCATGAAATTTACCCCTAACCATACTTGAGCATGAAGCTTATTCTGTTATATCAGAACTATTTTCCACATGATTTTCACTTCAGGGATGCATTCTGTGTGTTCTTTGTGTCTTTGCTATTGGCAGCAGAGCCTCAAGTCCTTAAGCTCTTCTTCCTCTGCCCTGATGGTCACTCTGGCAGCTGGTACCCATGGAGCTTGCCCTTGCTGACTCTGGTTCCCAAGGGAGATTCTTACTCTGTTGTACATAACTATGCCCCTGTTTGAGGGACTTGCTTGCTGACAACCTGTAAATGGCAGAACTAGTCCTTGTATTAAGGAAGCGATTTGAGAGGGGACTTGTAGGTATCACGTTGTGCCACATCAGCGTGTCATCATTAAGTGACACCACTTGCAGAATGTCCTGAGTAAACAGAATTGGCTGTCAAAGAAGGGAAAGGCGGCGTGCCTTCAACCGTTCCTGTGTACAGAATGTTCACAAGCCACATATTTATAGATCAGGGAATAATCCCACTGAGGGAGGACTACCAGAAAGGCCCTGACCCTGTGTGGACGGGAGGAGGGGGCAGCGCGGGGACCAGTGGATTGGACACGTTTAGTTGTTTTTATTATCAACTTATTGAAAAAAACGGGAAATGGGAGGGGGACCAGAAAGGAGTAAGAAATAAATCCCTTGTGTGTCAGCTATTGTATGATTAATTGTGGATCCGTGGTGGGGTTATCTGTCTTTTTTAGGGAACAGTGCGGACCTCCGTCTGGTAAAGACTTTCATAGAACTGGGGCTCCCTGGAGGAAAACTGGACTTCCTAATGTCTGAAAAGAATCAGGTATGACAACAAAAGCGTCAGAACCGAAAGAATCCCTGATTCGTGTCTTAGATGAGCCTCCTAAAGTCACCATGATGGTTTATGGCCACACAGATGGGAGGGGACTTTACCAAGGGACACTGGCCAGGCACTTGGAAGGTCTGGAGAGCTCATTTTTTTTTTTGGGAGGAGGAAATAGTAAGAAATGGGGACATGTGAGTCAGGTGACTGGGCCTTTTGACCTCACGGTCATAGGTTGAGTGACAGCTCAGAGCATAAATGATCGGGCATCCGTGGGTCTGTCCTGGGGAAGGAGTTTGTCACTGGCATCTGTGTAACCAGTGGAGCTGGATTATGACCTTTTCATAGTCAGAGGTAAAATATGGGGCCTTTGCCATTTCAGGTCTGGAGCCTTAATGGGATGTCAAGGTAGATGAGAACTGAGAGATTCCATGGCCAAGAGGTGGGGCTGGGTGGCATGTTGTCATTGAGCCCCATTCCATGGGACTTGAGATGGATGAGGCTAAATATTCTTTGGAGGCATAGCACTGCTTATAACTAGAGGGTCCCATGACCACTGACAATGGGAATCATCAGAGGATAATCAACAAGCAAACAATGGAAGGTGCAGTCTCATTCCTCCTCTCTTAGTGGTCCGTCCTGTTGCCTTTTCTTTGACACCTGCTCTATACAAGGCGTGCACTCCGCAGGGTGAAGGGGTATAAATGTGATGAGGAAAGAGGATCCTTTGAGCATCTACGATGCGCTGAGCAGTTGGCGTGTTTCTTCATTTACTTTTCCCAACCGTTCTGTGAAGTGTTGGCACCACTGTCGCCTCACAAAGAGGGAACCCACAGTCTGACCTGGAGAGCCCCAATCGGGGACTCCTTTTCTGGATGTCGAATACTGATTTGTACCCTAATGTCAGACGGGGCGTGCCCCCAGGACGCACGGTGGTGTTTAGCAGAGGAAGATGGGCTTGTGCACGGGGCCCGGCCTGGCACCACGCCCTCCCCAATACCCGTTCCCTCTCTCCCCTTCCAGATGGACACGTTTGCAGATTTTGATACCATGACCGATCGGTTACTGGATGAAATCATTCAGCACATCCAGCTGTACAACCTCTCCATATCGCGAATTAGGTAAAAGGAAACCACAGGTAGTTAATGCTGGGGGGAGGGGTGCCATTTTTACGTGTTTGCTGTGTACAAGTTCAGCATGATGCCGTCTGTATACCGGTGTGGGATAAGTTAACTTGGGACTTTTAAGGGGGTAGATTACTTTCAGAACAGAAGTGGGTACCAGGGCTGCTTGACACGCCCATGTCTGTCATAGCAGGTGTGCAGGAGAATAAACACCGTGTAGCTCTGTAGAAAGAGAATTGGACTTAAACAAATATCCTAGGTTTTAAATTCTCGTTCTTCTAACACTCACAAGTTTGTGTCCCGATTCCACCATCTAACCTTTTACAAGCTTTTTACATCTCTGAGCCTCGGTTTCCCCATCTATTAAGTGGGACCAGCCCTGAGGGGATGCGTCGCCTGCCCCATAAAAGGGTTTCAATCAGTGCTAAGTGTGTCCTTCCACTGTTAACAGGCAGCTTGGCGTAAATGTTGAGATGGTTAAGGTGATAGTCGGTAGCTTGTGTTTCTCGGGCACTTGCAGATGTGGACATGGTGGTGAGTCTTCAACATCCATGACCCCATTTAGGCCTCTAAGATATCACTTCTTTATTCAACAGGTGAGGTTTCAGAGGCTACAGAGTTAGGTAAAAATAAAAGGACGCACACGAGAAGAGCTAGGCAGCTAATATAATATATAATATAATGGGGTTTTGATACATAATCATTTAATTTGAAAGTGATGATGTGTCGAATCCGTAGATCTCTGAGCAGCAGTACAGCTGGAGCAGAGCACGTGCTGTGGGCCGAGAGCAGGCAACTCACCAACTGTACTGAGTGAACGAGGGATGAGTAAAATTGGAGAGGCAGGCAGAAGTCGGGACATGAATGGCCTCGTAAGCCAGGCTAAGGAGCTGGGATGTTACCCTGTGAATGACCAGGAGGGTTCAATGCTCCAATGTGAATGTCAGAAAGAACCCCCAGGTGCACTGAGGGAGGCGTAGAGACCAGGACTCGGGGGGAAGAGGGCGCTCTAATAACACCAAGATGCCCACACTTCTCTTCTGACCACACTGGGCTCAGAGCTTCCGTTCACAAAGGCCCCACCTCGGGCTTCACGTGGCCAGCGTTCGGAAACCCGCTGGGGATGAAGTAGCGGCCCCCCTTCTCCCTGCTGGTTCCCCTAAATCCCATGGGAGGTGGAGGGTGGCTCTCCCCTTGGTGCTCCTGGTGCAGCACCTTCCTGCCAGCCAGCCTCCTGCTGTCGCTCACGTGGACCCCTTCTGTCCCTCGACAGCTTCATCGGCCATTCTCTGGGCAACATCATCATCCGATCGGTCCTAACGCGGCCCCGGTTCCGGTATTACCTCAACAAACTCCACACCTTCCTGTCGCTCTCCGGGCCGCACCTGGGGACCCTGTACAACAACAGCACCCTGGTCAGCACAGGTATGACTCTCCCCAGCCTCGTCATTCCTCAGAGTTCATTCAGGACCCAGGGGAGGGGGAACCAGAGACAGATGCTCTTCCTGATGGAACCTGTGGCTTTGGAACCTCTTCAAAGCGTGAGATGGTGGAAGGAGACCTGGGCTCAGAAAGATGTTATTTTGTTTGTGAGCTGAATGAGATTAGACAGGATGTTTCCCAAGGTCTCTTCTGCTTCAGTTTTCTGTGAATAAAAATAAATAGTGGTGCGGAAGAGATCATGGGTGTCTGTGCATTCAAGCTGTTGTAACAAATTGCCATAGACTGGGTAAGGGGGGATTTGTAAATAACAGACATTTTTATTTCTCACGCTTCTGGCGGCTGGAAAGCCCAAGATGAAAGCACTGGCAGATTTGGTATCGGGTGAGGTCCCGCTTCCTGGTTCACAGACGGCCGTCTTCACACTGTGTGCTCACCTGGTAGAAGGGTCAAGGGAGCCCCTGGGGTCTCTTTTATAAGGTCACTAATCCCATTCACAAGGGTCCAACCCTCATGACCTAATCACCTTCCAAAGACCACACCTTCAAATACCATCACATGGAAGGGTTTAGTTTTCAGCATGTGGATTTTGGGGAAACAAACATTCAGTCTGTAGCAATGGGCTTTGAATCATGTCACTTCCATGACAGGCTTATGGTTAAGTTCTAACCCAGGCACTCGAGGAAGACTCTGACCAAGACATTTCATCTCTATGCTACTTAGTTTCCTTACTGGTAAAATGAAGCTAATGTGTATATATTTGTGTATAAGTATGGATACATGTATGATGTGTGTGTATGTATATATATACATATGCCTATCTGTAAACATATATATGTGTATATATGTGTTTGTATGTGTTTATATATGTCTATAAACATGTACATTATATATATACATATATGGGGGTGTGTATGTGGGTGTGAATGTGTGTGCCATAGAATTGTTGACGATTAAACAGGAGAAGGAAAAAAGGAGTTATCATGTATGGAAGGTGACCTATAGCTGGATTCTAAGCTTCTTCCTGGGATGACCACACAGGCACAGCTCCAAGGCTCTCACGGTTTCCTCTGTGTTGTAAGGGAGGGACATCATGGAGGGTGAAGCAGTGAGACTCCATGAATCTTGGAAGATGAGCAGAATTTCCAAGACAGCGAATGCTAAGACGAGTTTTCTGTGCAAAAGAAATAGTGTATTTAATAACCTAGAGCTCGATGGAATCAGGAAACCACAGGTGGTTCTCTGTGACAGAAACACAGGGCGACCTGCAGATGCAGGATGACCATGGCAGTCTCAGCAAGAGCCTGGTGATGATGAAGAGCCTTGTGTGACGTGGTGGCGCTAGAGTTACCCTGTAGACCATATAGATACGACTAATGGGGCGGCGTCTGTGGAAGTGACATGATTTGACGTAGACAGCCCAAGTATTAATAGGTCATTGGGGTTTGTATAATCGTGAACAGTTTATTAAGTTATATTCCTAACAAGGAGTTCACTAGTAGTTCCCGACTGCCCAAATCGATTTCGTGTTATTGGGGGTCACCCCAGTAAGCGTCCCCTCCATGCCCGTCTTCCAGCTCTCTGCCTCTGCCCCCCTGTACCTGACCCGCACTCAGGGCCGACTGGGCTGCTTGTTTTCCTCACAGGGGGTGGGTCAGATTTGTTTGCTTTTTGTTATTGTAGGACATCCGCTGGGAACATGAGTTATTTGACACAATGATACATAACAAATGGAAGTCCTTTCCCCTGTCAAGCTGTCTTTCCTCACAAACCAAGGAAGCCATTTTTGAACAGAAACAAATGATTTGACCCACATTTTTTCACAATAATAAAGTAATTTGGCAACACTATAAAGAGTTGAAAAATGAGACATTACCAATAATCCTTCCAATCTAGCATAGCTAGAGTGATTTTCTATGGTTCACTCTCCTTATCTTTGCATGCCTGCACATTTACCTGACAGTAATCATAATATATATAGACCCCGTGTCTTGCTTATTTCCTTGCATTTTTTTAATGGATCTTTATTGGAGTGTAATTGCTTCACAATACAGTGTTAGTTTCTGTTGCACAACAAAGCAGATCAGCCATATGCATACACATGTCCCCATATCCCCTCCCTCTTGAGCCTCCCTCCCCTCCTCCCTATCCCACCCCTCTGGGTCATTGCAAAGCACCGAGCTGATCTCCCTGTGCTATGCTGCCGCTTCCCACCAGCCAACTATTTTACATTCGGTAGCGGATATATGTCGATGCTACTCTCACTTCGCCCCAGCTTCCCCCTCCCACCCCATGTCATCAAATCCATTCTCTATGTCTGCCTCTTTATTCCTGCCCTGCAACTAGGTTCATCAGTACCATATTTTTTTCTATAACATTTTTCTTTTTTTTTAGATTCCATATACATGTGTTAGCATACGGTATTTGTTTTTCTCTTTCTGACTTACTTCACTCTATATGACAGACTCTAGGTCTATCCACCTAACTACAAGTAACTCAATTTTGTTTCTTTTTATGGCTGAGTAAAATGCCATTGTATCCATGTGCCACATCTTCTTCATCCATTCATCTGTTGATGGACACCTAGGTTGCTTCTATGTCCTGGCTATTGTAAATAGCATTGCAATGAACATTGTGGTGCATGTCTCTTTTTGAATTATGGTTTTCTCAGGGTATATACCCAGCAGTGGGATTGCTGGGTCATATGGTAGTTCTATTTTTAGTTTTTTAAGAAACCTCCATACCTATCTCCATAGTGGCTGTATCAATTTACATTCCCACCAACAGTGTAGGAGGGTTCCCTTTTCACCACACCCTTTCCAGCATTTATTGTTTCTAGCTTTTTTGATAATGGCCATTCTGACCGGGGTGAGGTGATACCTCATTGTAGTTTTGATTTGCATTTCTCTAATAACTCGTGATGTTGAGCATTTTTTCATGTGCCCCTTGGCCATCTGTCTATCTTCCTTGGTGAAATGTCTGTTTAGGTCTTCCACCCATTTTTTAACTGGATTGTTTGTTTTTTTGATATTGAGCTCCATGAGCTGTTTGTACATTTTGGAGATTAATCCTTTGTCTGTTGTTTCATTTGCAAATAGTAGTCTTTGCTACTCCAGCTTTCTTTTGATTTCCCTTTGCATGGAATATCTTTTTCCATCCCTTCACATTCAGTCTCTGTGTGCCCCTAGGTCTGAAGTGGGTCTCTTGTAGACAGCATATATATGGGTCTTGTTTTTGTATCCATTCAGCCAGTCTGTGTCTTTTGGTTGGAGCATTTAATCCATTTACATCCAAGGTTATTATCGATATGTATGTTCCTACTACCATTTTCTTAATTGTCTTGGGTTTGTTTTTGTGGGTCTTTTTCTTCTTTTGTGTTTCCCGCTTAGAGAAGTTTCTTTAGCATTTTTAGTAAAGCTGGTTTGGTGGTGCTGAATTCTCTTAGCTTTTGTTTGTCTGAAAAGCTTTTGACTTATCCATCGAATCTGAATGAGATCCTTGCTGGGTAGAGTAATCTTGGTTGTAGATTTTTCTCTTTCATCACTTTAAGTATATTATGCCACTCCCTTCTGGCCTGCAGAGTTTCCACTGAAAGATCAGCTGATAACCCTATGGGGATTCCTTTGTATGTTATTTTTTGTTTTTCCCTTGCTGCTTTTAATATTTTTTCTTTGAATTTAATTTCTGTTAGTTTGATTAATATGTGTCTTGGTGTGTTTTTCCTAGGGTTTATCCTGTATGGGACTCTCTGTGCTTCCTGCACTTGGGTGACTATTTCCTTTCCCATGTTAGGGAAGTTTTCCACTATAATCTCTTCAAATACTTTCTCAGACCCTTTCTTTTTCTCTTCTTCTGGGACCCCTATAATTCGAATGTTGGTGCATTTAGTGTTGTTCCAGAGGTCTCTGAGATTGTCTTCAATTCTTTTCATTCTTTTTTCTTTATTCTGCTCCTTGGCAGTTATTTCCACCATTTTGTCTTCCAGCTCACTTATTCCTTCTTCTACCTCCGTTATTCTGTTACTGATTCCTTTTAGTGTATTTTTTATTTCAGTTATTGTGTTGTTCATCTCTGTTTGTTTGTTCTTTAGTTCTTCTAGATCTTTGTTAAACATTTCTTGTATTCTCTCAATCGTGCTTCCATTCTGTTTCCGAGATTCTGGATCATCTTTACTATCATTACTCTGAATTCTTTTTCAGGTAGATCGCATATTTCCTCTTCATTTATTTGATCTTGCAGGTTTTTACCTTGTTCCTTCATCTGTGACATATTTTTTTGCCATCTTATTTTATTTATTTAATGAATGGGATTGTGTTCCTGTTTTACTGGTTGTTTGGCCTGAGGCTTCCAACACTGGAGTTTGTAGGCTGTTGGGTAGAGCTGGGTCTTGGTGATGAGATGAGGAACTCTGTGAGACCTCACTCCGATGAATATTCCCTGGGGTCTGAGGTTCTCTGTTAGTCCAGTGGTTCAGACTGGAGCTCCCACCACAGGAGCTTCCCCCTGACCCCAGGCTCGTGAATCAAGATCCCGCAAGCCATGTGGGGTGGCAAAAAAAACAAAAAAAGTAAAAAATAAAATTAGACTAGGAAACTAACAGATATGTCAGAAAGAATGTAAAAATAAAAATATAGATGAATCAACAACCGGAAGGTACATCAGTACCACAATAGTAAAAACGAGGAGGAGGGAAAGGAAAAAAAGAAAAAAAAAGGGTGGCGGGAAAGGCCTTGGCTGTGGAGGGCGGGGCCTAAGTAAGGGTTTGGGTGGTGGGTGGGGCCAATGCTCAGGACCCACAGGGCTGGAAAGGCGCTGGGGGCTGTGGGGGGTGGGGCTTAGGCTCAGGGAACAGAAGAGACCCAGGCGTGCCCCCCACTCTGGTTTCAGAGGGCAGGGGACCTCACCTGGGAGCCTAGCAGGCTTCCTGGGCTGGAGTGGGTGGGGCAAACACCCTCCTTTCCTCTCCTGCTTCTCGGGTCGTGGGTAGGGAGGGCCCCTCCCACCTGCCTCTCCTGATCTCCCCAGCCTCCCTCCTATCCTCCCAGGACCAATGCGGCTTGGGGGGGGGTGGGCCTTGGAGGGCAGGGGACAGGGCTGGGAGCTCAGCAGGCTCCCCATGCCCGAGTGGGCGGGGCAATCGCCCTCCGCTCCTCTCTGCTCTTCCCGGAGAGTCCCTCCCGCCTGCCTCTCCTGATCTCCCCAGCCTCAGCAACACTGATCTTGTCTGGCCTCCACTTCTCCTCCCCCCTAGGTCCCCCTACATCCTACCGGTTCACTTTGGGGTTCCTCCCATCTCCTTGGGGGTCAGAGTCCCCCACCAGCAGCTGACAGGCGCCCTAGTTGTGGGGAGACGCTAACTCTGCGTCTTCCCACAGCGCCATCCTCCTTGCATTTTTATCAAATTCATTTCTTTGTGCTTGTGACATAATACTCATACTCATCCGCGTTAGTGTCAGCATAACCACAGTAAATGGATAGACTTCGAAATAGGTTGAATTTAGCTTTTCGATATCCTAAATGGATCTGTAAGAGGCGTTCTTATATACTTTCTTTCGGTACTTAGGACAGTTTCCTTAGGCTAGATTCATAGAAGGGGACTGAAAAATCAAAGGGTATGGATAGTTTCATGACTCCTGAAGCCTGTCTCATAAGATTTTCTATCCCCGCTACCAGTACATAAGAATACAAATGTCCCTCTGACATCCCAAGGATTTGTTAAATTGCCTAGCACGCTCTCATTTTTAAGTTAGCTAACAAATCACAGTTTAATGTTAATCTTTCCCCCATTCTTTTTTGCTTTCTTTTTGTTTGATGCGTTTGATGTGGGTTTTGCTTTGTTTTCGTCTTCCTAGGCTTGTGGCTCATGCAGAAATTGAAGAAATCCGGGTCCCTTTTGCAGCTGACCTTCAGGGATAATGCTGATCTGCGCAAATGTTTCCTTTACCAGCTAAGCCAAAAAACAGGTGAGTGGACCCCTGCAGCACCCCAAGACCGCGATGAGTGAGAGATGGAGAGCCAACTCCTGAGACCCAAATTAGAGTCAAGGCTACACTGACTCACTCACAGAAGGATGTCATCATGAGCTGCTTTGCTACACAGCCTCCTCAACTCATGGAGAGGCCACCAGCTACCCAAGAACTCAGCTGCCCCTGGACCGCCTCCCCCCGCATGGCCTGGGGATGGTATCGCGATGAGAGGCAGGTGTGTGCAGTGTCACCTCTACAGCAGAGCTGTAACCTCCACTGCCCACCAAGCCTTTAATGTCCTAACTGCACAGGCCCCAAGGTCTATGTGCCAACTCCCAGCTCTTTCAGCCAGGTGCAGATCCACCTACAAAAAGGGCAGGTGGACACTGTCCATTTCTGTTGGCAGTGCAAGGGGGGATGGGGGTCCCTCTCGCAGGCCTGAGATCACACCTTCACCCGCACTCCGTAATGAGGAAGCACACATAGATGTCGAAGACCCTACCTGCCACGGGAGTGAGCAGAGCACAGCAGTGACCTCGTGTCCACGGACAGAACAGAGAGGCTGCCCGACTGTCCCACTCAGTCCTGCTGAGCAAGCCGGCCTGGCCCAGGGTCTGTCTCATGGTCCACAATCTTCCATTAATTTATAAACACTGACTCTGATGATATCTCTGTCTCCTCGAATGTGAGTCCGGCATAGCCCTGGGCTGACCATAACCTTGGTCAAGTTCCTTACCCACATGTGTCTCTGTGTGCTACGTTGAGGGTTATCCCCCCATGGGGAAGTGAGGAAGGAGGCTTGGGCAGCGGGGCAGTTGGACCACAACGTGGTCGCCCCAGACATCTCAGCGGGCCCCACCCTCTGGGAGCTTGGGAGCCAGGGTGGCCCTACAGAGGTATCCTGACGGAGGGCAAAGGGCTGGTCTTTACACCCCCTGCCCCGTATCTGCCAGTCACTGAGTCCAGCCAGTCCCCAGTGTATTATGGTCTTGGGCTGTGACCTTGGATGAGAAGACTCACGTCAGTGGAGGCGTCCCCCGCAGGGTCCCTGGGCTGAGAGCAGGCCGGTGGAGGACCTGGGCAGAGCACTGCAGCACCTGGAGATCCCTGCTGGGCTCTGGAGACTGAAAGAATAGGCTGTGATGCTTCATTTAAAAGATCCCTCTGCCTCAGTGTGAGACTGATTCCAGGGAGGCGAAGCTACCTGCAGGGAGATGAGGTCAGAGGGTGATTTCCTCAAGCAGCGGACATGACCGAGGCTGGAATGAAGGGAGCCGTGGGGTTGAGGAGGTGGAGCAAAAGACTAGATTTACTTCCTTACAGACTCCCTAGGACTCCCAGCCCAGAAGGGCATTTCTGTTACTTCCGTGTTGTTTATCTCTCACTGTTCAGAGTAGCGAGCTGTGTGTCTCCTTAGCTTCCGTGGCTGATGAGGACAAAGCCGTCACCTTCCCTCTTTCAACCTCCCAGACCAGAAGGTCCTTATGCAGTGACTCAACCAGTGTGTCTGGTGCCTTCTCCCTTTTCCTCTCTCTGGGGCAAGTTTGTAAAATGTATGCAAAGCAGAGGCTAAGATGAAACTACCTGGGTAAAAAAGCACCCATCTGGCTTATTGCAGGTCTGCAGTATTTTAAAAATGTTGTGCTGGTTGCTTCTCCCCAAGACCGCTATGTGCCATTTCATTCAGCCAGGATCGAGATGTGTAAAACTGCCCTCAAAGACAGACACACAGGTGAGCCACATTTCTTTTCCTTTTTTCTTTTCTCTTTTCTTTTCTTTCCTATTCTCCTTCTCCATCTCCTCCTCCTCCTCCTCCTCCTCCTCCTCCTCCTTCGTTTCAGTGACTTTCTGATTTAAAAGCAGAAGGAAATCATGAAGGTGCTGTACCCATTAGGGCACATCAGCCGTTCTGCTCAGGACTAGGAGCCCGACACACACGCAGCATTTTTCTCTAGATTCTGCTGCTGAGTTCTGCCCCCATCTCCTATCCGTCTTCCCTCCTTGCAGGACCCGTTTTCGCGGAGATGATCAACAACCTTCTCCGCCCTCTGGTGGACGCCAAGAACTGCACTTTGATTCGACACAACGTGTTCCATGCCTTGCCCAGCACTGCCAACACCCTGATTGGCCGAGCAGCTCACATCGCTGTGCTGGATTCCGAACTCTTCTTGGAGAAGTTCTTCTTGGTGGCAGGACTCAACTACTTCAAGTAGCGGCTTTGAAGGAGCGGCCTTGGGGAGCTCGCCAGAAACGTTGAAGATCCGTAAGAGCTCTGGCTGAAACATCCTTTTACAGACCTCTGTCATTCCAGGCTGGAGCTCAGAGAGGAAGGCGCTGAGGGATGGAGGGTGGGGTAGGACCAGACATTCGAGGTGCTTCCATTTTGGAGATTTGGGAAAGCTGAACCAATAGTGTAAAAGACAACAGACTTTGCCCGAACCTGTCTAGCCACCTGGAGTCTCGTTCAAGATGCTTTCTAGGAAAACTCTGAGAAAATAAAGAAACAGAATACTTGGAGTTGGTGAGCCCACCTTCTTAACTACCACTGGCTCACAGAGAGATCACTCCAACTTAACTAGATTTGTTCGGTGTGTGACTAGTTCATAGCTTTATCATTTTTGATGCACACAAGCATTTCAGAACTCAGGTTAACCTCTGTGCAGAAGTGGAACATATTTGTGTAAATACGATCCTTAATAGATTCAGATGTGCCACTTGTTCAAGACCATGTGATGCCCATATTCTCATTCTCTCCTCATGTTTTCTCAACAAGGGGCAAAGGAATGCTTTGTAAACTCCAATTTTATTTCATAACAGCAGTGGGTGGGGTGAATTGAGGTATGGGGAGAGGCAGGTGATGCTATCAGTAAATGCAAGTTTGTTGCAGAGAAGAAATAACTGGTGAACTGGCTGCTCTGCCTACTTCTCCAGATTTTTCTATGCGTAGCCTTGGTCCGCACATTACTTTCGTGATTGCTGAAATCTCTGTCTGTGGTAGGGAAAATTGACTGAGACTAAACCTAGCAGAAGGGGGCACTGAGATGAATGCACACGTGTGAAGCTCCTGCTGATATACTTCCAAAGAAATGCTATGTTAGCATTTGATGCACTTGCAAAAAATTAAAACCATTCATATGGCCAGCTGCTTCTCCTCTCCGTGGAAGGGGAAAGACATCTAAGTGGAGGAGTGCTGGATTTAAAACCTCAGGGGAGCTCTAAGAAGGGTGCTGGTTATCTTTCACTAGAAATGTCTTCTTGCCTTAGGAAAATAAAGGGCTAGGAAAGGTCACCACTGATACAAACCAAGAGACAACAGGGACAAACGTGAGATCAGAGATGAGAACAACAGCCAGATCGAGGACTCAACTTAAATTGTTATTGGTAAGTGACTTAAGGGGAAGTTTGGAAAATTACCAGGGTGTTTAATATGGTCCCAAAGACTGAGTACACTCTATGAGTTAAAGGAAGACTAGAGAATCAGTTGTACTGAAGGAATGCATGACCCAGGACCATAGGGACAACTAACACGGGAGACCCATCTTCTGGAGGCAAAAACTCCTGCTTCTGCAAAATTTGCTTCTAAAAATGTAGAAACTCATCTAGGACCAGATTCGTGGTCCCAACCCCTGGACCAGAACCTTGGTGATGACCACCAATGCATGGTAATAAGCCAAGTGATTCTAGACTCATCTGAGAATTTTAGTCCCTTGCATATTAGCAATGCGACTTTGGAAAACAAAGTAGACCATGGGGATCAAGTCCAGGTGGGTAGCTTTGTAGGAGAGCAGACTTATGCAATCCTTAAGAAAGGAAAAGGTGGGGAGGGAGTTGAAAGACTCCCATACAACAGATGTAGGGTTTCTGTGGGTCTTCTTCAGACTTTCATTGTATCTTGGTCTTAACACATATGGGATCAGTAAGTCCTCTGGTCACTCTCCCACTCGGTATTTTTCCAGCTTCCCGATGGGCATAGACTCTGGTTACTTATGAACAAGACCAGTATGCTATATAACCCAGAGGGAACATGCTTCCTGCAGTGCAGCCTGTGATGTTGTGTTTCTTGGTCCAGATAAGTGCCCAAGCTCAGTGCAGGACCATACGTTTGTAGCAGCTTCTCCTTTTTGGCCAAACGAGGAGCCCTGCCCCTCCGGTGAGCATTTCATTTTTGTGTTCCCAATGCCCATCAGCAAAGTTTGTCATTCCCTGGTCATTTGAAAGACCGTGCAGCCAGCGGTTATGGGGCCAGGGTGAATCAGTGATCATCGTCTTTTCCAATAACCAGATGCCATTTTTAACTTCAATATGCTGTCTGGACATAGAACTAATGGCAATAAACGTCCAGCTGCATGGTGCACCTCTTTTTTATAGGGGTGCTCTGCTGTCTTTGTAAACCCTATCTGGCCTCTGAGCATCTATTGTAATTGTGTAGAAAGTACATCTCTATATTGTAAAGAAGAGTGTCCAGTGTTACGTGTCATGCCTCATTTGAAAAGGCTTTTTTATGTCTCTTTCTATTGAAGTATAGATATATAATGTATATATATATACACATAAAAATATATACATAAAATGTAAAACAGGGACATTCTATTATTGACTATAAAATTATAACAAAATGCCTGCCAAGATAATAATAGGTCTTCATCCTCAGCAGACTTTCTGTTGTTTTGTTTTTATGATTTGTTAAGTTTCTCAGAACTAGTTAGAGGTAAAAATGAGTAATATTGAGATGAGCTGGAATTTGTTGTTCATGCGCCAGATGCACCCAGAGAAGCAGATGTAAATCTAAAGTGACCTTGGGGCAAAATAAATACCTCCACGGCAGGTTGAAATCAGCTGGAGTGTTGTGCACCTGGGGAGAAGGTGGACAGAATAGATTCCTGTTAGTTTCTAGAGCCCACAGGTATTGACTGAGCAACTTGCATCTGTGCCAGGTGAGAGCACAGGGTAAAATGCAGAGTCGCTGCTCTCAAAGGGCACGAGGAAGATCTGGCCTTGTTATTACAACATGATATAATGAGGACTTTGATGAGGCACAGGCAGGATGAAGGTGATTCTAGAAGTCCAGTCTTCATTGCCTGGAGAAAGCTGGGAATGAGGCTTTGAAAGAGAGACCTGGAAAATGAGATGCTTACCTTGCACAGCCTGTTGCCACCAAATGCACACGTTCATCAATTCATTCATTCATTCAACAAATACATATCAAGGGCTTACTGTGTGCTGGAAATGTATTGGTAAGATTCAGTAGTTCATAGTTTAGCAAGGAACACAGCCAGTCAAATGGGAAGTTAGAGCAGGTGGGCACCATGGAGGTGGCAGGGATCTGATGGGGGCCCAGAGGAGGGACATCCAACCTACGCTGCAGATGTGGTGTGGCGTGTGGTCCGGAAGGGCCTCGTGGAAGACTTGATATCTAAACCCAGACACGAGGCTGAAGAAGAGTTGGCTGGGTGAAAGGTGGGTTGTGGGGACTCTCAGGGAGGGAACAGAATGAGTGAAAGGTTGAAGATGAGAGAGAGCTGGGAGCCTTTTGTGCACTGGACAGGCAGATGGAGAACCCATTTGGGCATTTACAAGAGTGACGGAAAGGAGGTGTGAGGAGTCAGCCACCATGCGGGGATTTTCTTCTCCCATCAGGAGGAAATTTCCATTGTTAACACCAGTAGGAAAATTTCTACTCGGTAATGAGGGTCCCGTGGGAGACCAAGGTTCACCCCTGTCATCACATCTCTCTCCAGGGTTATTGAATTGAAAGCATGCTCTTAGGTATTTACAAGCCCCCAAATGTAATTGACAATTTTTGTCTTTTTTTTTTTGCCACGCTGTTTGCTTTGATTTCACAGAGTTACTTCTAAGCATTGGCAATAACCAGGGCTGCCATGTACAGCTGCACAGGTTGTATACAAAAGAAGAGTGGTCATGGCAATGAACACATAGAGGAATGGTGCTTTCTTACCCCATTCTTACAAGGCGTCCATCCCGATATCCTTAGGAAGGATGATGTCATTCTTTAATTTATAGAGCCAAGCACCATGTGCTAACATCTGGATCAGTTTTTTTTCTCCCATTTTTTTCATTCACTTTTTCTTTCCATGTTTTAATGAAAATCTATTTTGTGTTGGGTATTGTACTAGACTGTAGAGATACTGAGATATTAAGATACATCATATATTTCTAAACACTGAAAGGATCTGGGACAACCATAAAACTTAGTGTTTTATTTTTAGCTGTTAGTTTTTACATTAAAACCATGAAATCTCAGAATTGGAAGAGGAACAATAGGTTGTTTCATTCAGACTCTATCTGATATTTAGCATCCTGAGCTATGTTCTTCCAACCTACACAACCAACAACAACCATGTGGGTCTTCATCTATGTATGACAAAGTAAGAGAGTGCTGTGGTGACATTACAGGCAATAGTACACACAGACATGCATGCTTTCTTCTTTTAGATAAAGAGCTGCCCCCATGAAGATTTTTCTAAACCTTCAAGGTGCCTTCCTGAGTCTTTCTGTGTCCCTTCCTCTTTTGCCTTTTTTTTTTTAAAGCTTTATTTTCCATGGTACCTCTTTACCATTACATATAATGCTAGAGATGTCTCAATAGACAGCTCTATGGAAAATCTAGAAAAGAAAAGCTGAAATCCTCCCAGTACTTCTTTTCATGTTGAATGGTAATAATGCACCTTACTATTCAGTGTGTCAAATTCTAAAAACCAGTTTTAATTTTAGGGAGAAGGACCCCAGTGCCTTCTGTAACTCAAAGGAATGTCCTTACTATACAGAACTGGGCTTGTAGAACAGATGTAAACTGTGGATGGTCATGCTCTGTTTATATCTAAACCAGGTTATTTCCCTACAGTTGATCTTTTCACAACTAAATTATAAAGTGGAAAATGTGTGTGTCTTCATTTCATAGATGTGATTAGGATTATATGGCTGTAAGACATAATCCTCAAACCCAAAACTTCATGACTCAACACAGATTCAGAGATTTTTAGAGGTAAAACAAACCTGGGCTCTCATTTATCTTATTTTTAACAGGTGAAGGAGCAAAAGAATGGAAATAACATACAATGCTCAACTTTGGTTTGCTAAGTCTTGTGCGTGTATGATTCCATTTAATCTCTAAAACTCACAATATACAGATGATGTTGGTTGAAGTCAAGTAACTTGACGAAGGTCACACAGCTTAGCAATGGTGGAGTCAAGATTTGAGCCCTGAGCCTCCATTTTATCCTTCCTGCTACAATTCCTCCAACCCAGAGAAGTTAATAAATTGCGAAAGTCACAGGTCTGTTAAAATCAACGCCAGGGTTCAAGTCTTCATCTCCTAAACCGTAATCTTATGAGCTTTCTCTCGTAACATATTCCTGTACAAGGCACCTACAAAACCTATAAATTAGACGGCAAAGGAAGACGTCATTCAATGACAAAGGTGGTTTTATAAAGCACTGTCCATAAGCATAATGGGGTGATTGGGATTGGCTGGCCTGTTGGCTCTTGGTAAATCATCTGTGTTTCTCAATCCCTATGTCCCAAGTTCTTCTTTCTCCTACTAGCCCGAAACCACTTTTCCCTAGACCACAATGCCTTTCCTTCCAAAGCTGCCCCGGACCATGCCTTCCATCTACACCTCCTGTCTCTTTCTGCTCTTCCCACTTTGGAATGGCTGGTCATACTCATCTGGGAATCAATTCCTTGTACTCTCGGTTGTGAACCTGCACTCAGTGGTGCATGGATTGTAGATTCCTGCTTCAGGATGAATCTGAGCTCCATGTCTTGCCCTCAGAGCTCAGTTGTCTCATGGTTCCATGAACCCGCTCCTATCTCATTCCTGTGTTCTGGGGGGGTCTCCCACACATGTACTCCTTAGAGCAGGAACCATGTCTAATTTATCAGTGTATCCCCTGGCCTGGCACAGAGTTAGGGTTCAGTAAGTAAGTACCAAAGAGGGCTGGTTCTTTGGAAGCTTGCGTTTTCTTCTCTAGCGCCTCATCCAATACGCAGTAACTGATTCCCATAAAGAAAGGGTTTGACATTCGCTCACGTTTACCCTCTAAGCTTCTGAATTTGCAGGAGGAAAGTAGTTTCATGAGAGAAGATGTCATCATGGCAGTTTTCTGTAATGGGAAGAACTACTGTGTCTCTGGGGCATGCTTTCAAGCCAGGGGCTGGGGTCAAGTTTCCTCATCTATAAAACAGGCTTTAAAATGTCTCCTTTGAAAGGTAGTTAGGGGGGTTCTGGATTAGAAAGAGGTAAGCAGAGTGTCTGGAACAGTACCGGTGTCAAGTAAGCATTTTAAAATTGGGGGAATAGCTCAAATATTTTATAGCAAAAGTTAGCTCTAAGGAGTTTTCTTTATAATAACTCAATACATTTTTACATTCATACACAATGGCTTGAGGGAGATCACTGTGTTTGAAACTTTAGGCTTAACCTTCCAGAAGTCAGAACATTTTGTTGTGATTCCAGGAGCCTCCAAACTGGAGTTTTCCAGCTCAGTTCTGTGCATGATTGGATGATCTATGTAGTAAAACTATTTTCCTGCTCAGGGTATAATGTAAGTCATTGTTAAGTTGAGAGGAAGGGCTGAAACCTGACACACAACTGAGAACAATATTACATCCAATTTAAGGTGTTTGGAAGTGTTAATTCTGTAAATGTCATTCAGAATCTTTTTATTGCATCAAACTGAAAAGACTTTTAGCACTTGGGCTGAAATGTCTTTTAGTCCAAGGTTAAACCTATTGCATATGGTAAAATATCCTGCTTCATCCTTCTTGCTCCAAGGAAGTTTAATAATAAGCCAGGTACGTCTGATAACCTATGCATATATCTTTTGCTTGTTTTTAAAAAACTGTTTTTTCTTAAAAGAGTGCACCCCACTCTGTCCCACATACTGTCTTGCTTGTGTGTAACAATATCAAAGTCTGTGATTTTTACCTTCATTCATAATTTTCCCATAACTTACACCTGAATGCATTTCTTCTTAAACAGTGTTTATTTATTCTGTGTCGAGTTCTGTGCTAAGCACTGGTGGCTACAGAAGTTCATCAGACGAGACCCTGCCATACAAAAATGCATAGTCTGGGGGGCGGGCGAGGGAGTGGACATCCACATAAATAGAAGAATGTCCATATAGATAAAATAGGGCAAGAGAGCAGATGGGAAACATTGAGAGTATTATCATCCTGGCGCCTCTTAGAACAAGTCAAACTCCTGATATTGGGGTTCCAGCATCCCATCAGGGTCCGGAAGGAGGAAACCAGCCCAGCTGAGATGCCGCAGTGATCTCTGCTGTGCCACTCAAGCAGGACCTCAAAGCTTCCTTGGTGACACTGACGCCATCCCCAGGTCAGTGTCAAGTTAGGAAATTTGCAAAAGGAGAAGCTCCATGGTACATATTACAGCTCAATGTGTCAAGAAGTGCCACCTCCTGAATGGCATATTATCTGTCTGCAGTACAAAGTCTTCGGATGCTCTGTGGTTAATCTTTCTACTTATTTTCAAATTAATAGATAAAAATAGATTATCAAGCAAATGAATGGTCCACTAATGGTGTCCATAAACATTATCACATTCAGGCTCGACCAAGAGAACCATCCTGTGGCTTTTGTTTATCAATCAGACAATGCAGGGGTCTGGAATTTATTTTGTTCTATTCTGTTTTAGTTTAGTTTTCAAATGTGACCTCCTACCTTGTAGAAGGTAAAGAGAGGTAGTGTCTTCAACATGGTCCCTTTCTCTGAAAAAGAACCTGAATGTATAGCTTGATGCCACTGTGAATTCCTAATGCATATTTATTCTGGTGACAATGTCTGTATACAATAATTACAATCTCCCACACACCCTTGGAAATAGTCTGTAAAATTATGATGATGGGAATAACAAAGTCATCAGAGCCAATATAATTCTACTATTTTTCTACATTTGCTTTTTTGGTCGGCATTTTGTGTAGCTCGTGATGTGCATCAACGATAAACAACAAAAACAATAATAAAAAAAAATCCTTTGACTTACTCTTGCCAGGACTTTGTGTTTATGAAATGTACAGTAGCCACTCTTTAGAAATGCACCTAAGGCTGAAGAGGTTATTTCTACATTTGGTCAGAGGACATCTGGCATATGATGGGTTATTTCTGGAATGCACACCAGAGGAAGGGTCCACGGTATCCTGAGGTGGTTGAACAGAGCAGTGAGGAAACTCCAAACTGGACCTTAGGAGGATCAGGTCAGGCACGGGATGTGTTTCAATGAACAGGAGACGCCCAAGTCCTCATTCCTATGTTCAGTGTACCTTGATTACTTGGACATGTTAACAATCAGAGTTGCTCATTCAAAATGCCTCTGGAAGGGTGAGTTCTTGGTCTCTGGATGGTGGCTTGGCTGAGTGTGTCTGGAGGGTCAGAAGCAGCACGCCGTGGGAAAAAGAGCCCATTGTTTCCTGCTCTACTGGAAGGTCCTTCACGATGAGTGCATGCCCACTGCCCACTTCCGGTAGAAACTGCCCATAAGTATAGCTCCTGCTGGGAAAAGGCGCCCCCGGCGGTTCTGCAGTCTGTGTGGTGTGGTGTCTACAACACCTGATCCTATTCCCACCGACCACAGCTCGTTGGACCAGGGGTGAACCTCTGAGCCAAGAACAGAGCTTCTGTAGAATGGCCAGTGACCTGTAATAGACAGGCAGAACAGGGGTGGAGAAAATTAGCCAAACCAGTAAGGATATCACTGTATCTCTAGAATCTAAACTGGAGTAAGTCAGAAAGAGAAGAACAAATATCCTATAATATCACTTATATGTGGAATCTAGAAAAATGGTACAGCTGAACTTACTTGCAAAGCAGAAATACACAGATGTAGAGAACGGACATATGGATACCAGGGGGGAAGGGAGGGTGGGATGAACGGGGAGATTGGAGTTGACATATACACGCTACTATGTATATAAAATAGGTAACTAATGAGAACCTACTGTATAGCACAGGGAGCTCTACTCAATGCTCTGTGGTGACCTAAATGGGAAGGAAACCTAAAAAAGAGGGGATATATGTATACGTCTAACAGATTCACTTTGCTATACAGTAGAAACTAATACAACACTGAAAAGCAGCTATATTCCAGTAAAAGTTAATTTAAAAACCTGGAGAATGCAGTGAGGGCGGGGCCTTTGTAGTGGGAGGAGCAGAAAGTCGGGAGAGCAGCCTGAGCAAATGGCCGAGTCATTGCCGAGGGGGGCACTGGTGAGAGGGGGCTCTGATCACAGCGGTGAAACCAAGGTAACCAGCCTGGAGCTGCCTTGGATTCCTACATCCAGTCTCTGTGGAATCACGAGAAACCGCAGTCCTGCGTCTCCCATCAAAAATTCTGCCTCTGAGTGATGTTCAGGATCCCCGAACAAGGAGAGTTCAACATGATACAAACTGGAGTAAGAAGTGTTAGCTTAAACTGCCAGTTTAAACACATTCTTCCCAGTTTTATATTCTATGTTTTTTTTTGAAAGATCCTTAACATTCATTGTCCCAGTCAAGTCTGTGAAATAGGAAAAGCAGGAAGTATTATTTCCCCCAACTTAGATGGAAAGAAACTGAGACTCTAAGACGCTTAAGAAATTAACCATATATTTCCAAGATAACTCATGACAAAGTCAAGACTTAAATCCAGCTCTAATTTTATGCAAACATTTTTAAGAGTCTCTGAAAACGGAAATTGTTGTACGAAGTGCCGGGTAAAGACACCTGGCAGTTATCACGGATTACAAACGGCGCTCAAGCCCGTTATCCTATTGGACCCTTGCCAAGCTCTATAAGACAGGACGATCTGATGGGTGAGGAATCCAAGGTGCAGAGAGTTTAAGTGTTTGACCAAAATTGTGTCTCCAATAAATGAAAAAAAAAAAAAGCATTCCATCCCCAATTTCTCCTTCTGGGTTTGGTTGTACTTTCTGCTAAAATGTTAGTGGAGCTGCAGATGAAGATACTCTTACGATGGCTGATGTCTGGGAACAGCACCCCAGGGAGAGACAGAAACCTTGACGGGGAAGCAGAAGGTCACCCAGGCACAGAATGAACGGAGGGCAGCAGTGCAGGATGATTTGAAACGATTTCACCATTCACCTCGGGCTTCTCAGAGATCCTAAGTCCCTGAGCTAATGAGGACTGTGCATGGGTGCTGATGGGCGGAGGTGTTCATTGGATCCCCCTGCAGTGTCAGACACTGGGCCGGGCACTTTCTTAATCCTGCGAGCCAGCATTATTATGCCTATCTTATGGCTCAGAAGACAGTGGGCTTGAGTTCACACTGAAGCTTGCATTGGTCTCTGAGGCTCTTCTCCTCCTTATAAGAACCTATAAGACCTTGCTTCATCTGGCCTCTTGTCACCTCTCCTGCCTAATCTGCTTCTCTCCCCTATTTCCCTCCTTGCTGTCTCCTGCCCAGACACGTGGGCTTCTTTGCTGTTCCTTAAACATACGGCACACTACTGCCCCGAGGCCTTTGCATTGGCTGTTCCCTCTTCCCGATGCCCTTCCTCCGGTGCTGCAAGCCTGCTCCTGCTATGTTCCTTCCTTTCGGTCTTCACTGCAAAGTCGCCCTCTTAACGAGGCGCTCCCTGGACACCTGGTGTAAAACCTCCCTGCTCTCCCCCCTCCCCACTCCTCAGAAGTTTCAAAGCCCTCCTCCTGCCTATTTTTCGCCTCGGCACTTACATCAGCAACTAACCCACTACCTGTTTTGCTTATTTATCTTATCTAGTGTCTTTTCTCACTAGACTATCAGCTTCATGAAAACAGGAAATTTTGGTTTTTGCCTTGCGTTCCACTTTTGCATTCTAGTGTCCTGGCACGTGGTGGGTCTTTAATAAACATTTGATGAGTGAGTGGATGAATGAATGAATGGTATTCATTAAGCACCTACTCACAGTAGGCGCTAAATGAATATTGACTAACAAATTCCTAGGCTGGAGCCCTTCCTGCTAGAGCAGGCTGTCTCCCTGGGGGCATCACTGGCTCTGTCCAGCCACATGGGAACTCTCAAGTGTCCTATTACCATCTCGCTCATGGGGAAAACAGGCAATGCAGCCCTTGGCTGCAAGAATACAGCTGTGGAGAGAGCCCTCCCTGGGTTGCACATCTGGGCAGAGCGGGTGGCAGAGACAGATTCATGCAGCCTGCAGAGGGCACCCAATGCCTGGCAAACAGCAGAGAGCCCGCTGAAGCTTGGAGCTTCCTGCTTCCAAAAGTTGCTTGGAATCTGAGCAAGAAAAAGAAAGATGGAATTTTTTTTTTTTTAATAATTTTTATTTATTTATTTATTTATTTACTTATGGCTGTGTTGGGTCTTCGTTTCTGTGCAAGGACTTTCTCTAGTTGCGGCAAGTGGGGGCCACTCTTCATCGTGGTGCACGGGCCTCTCACCACCGCGGCCTCTCTTGTTGCGGAGCACAGGCTCCAGACGCGCAGGCTCAGCAATTGTGGCTCACGGGCCCAGTCGCTCCGTGGCATGCGGGATCTTCCCAGACCAGGGCTCGAACCCGTGTCCCCTGCATTGGCAGGCAGACTCTCAACCACTGCGCCACCAGGGAAGCCTCGAAAGATGGAATTTGAAACAAGAGAGGAGCATGGACATCAAGAAGCTGGGATTAGGGCAGCATGACTTTTTAGGATTTTTAGCTAATATTAACCTGATGAGTGAATTTATCCCAATTCCATCCACAAGCCCTGACAGAGGTGGGCCCTCTGCTGCCATGGTGCTAGGGAAATCCGTGGGAGAATAGACTACTCTCCTTAACGGAGTCTGGCTTTATCATTCAGTGATCAGCTTGCAAGTTGCCTTCTCAGAAGGGGGTGCTCAGATTCCCCTCTGAAAGATGGCATTTACTAGTTTCATTCAAAAGGAGCTCCCTGGCTGGCCATAGGGCAAAGGGAGCCCTTTGGAGATTGGGGGACCACTCATTCTTTCATTTTGCAAGTCTTTATTGACAAGTTATAGGGTTCCAGGCTCTCTTTTAAGCACTCAGGATAATCGTTTGCCAACACCGGCAAGATCCCTGCTTTAATGAAGCTTACATCCTAGTGAAGTAGTTATACAACGACAACAAGCATAATAAATGAGGAAAGATGCTGTTTTTATATCGCTACCTCCTTCAGAAAGTTTTCCGTTTCCAAGAGTTGGAATTATTTTTTCCCTCTTTTTTCCTCATGGTGATTTCTGTCTCTGAGTGCACATCATGCCATATAATAGTATTATTATTGATTATTGTTGATTCTCATGGCTAACAATTATTAATAATATTACTGGTGCCTGCTTGTATTACTGAGGGTTTGATTTTTTTCCCCTGTCTGATTGTATTCTTCTCGGAGGAATGATCATTGGATATGTAAATACGAATAAAACGTGGATTGCTGACAGTTGCTGGGTCAATGCTCATGGCTCCTGGAACTGTTGGGCTGTCAGGAGACTTGGTGTAACTCTAATAACAACTATAGTTTAGTTTCTAGTATTTTTCTTATATGGTATTTTAAGTGATATTTATTATATTAACATATCATTATGTGCCAGGAATTCTTCCAAACACCTTGCATGTGATACAGTGTGGTGTGTCTTGCCTGCTGGCAACGGTGTCAGGCTGACAGAGCCCCATATAAGCCTGTCTCTTGCCAGGCAAAGCCAGTTGGATGCCACAATCCTAAGAGGGGTCCCTGTGTATGTAATTGCTGGTCCAGTGCCTTTCAACCAATCAGCTCAGCTATTGCTAGTCAACCAGCAATGCTAAGAGATTTCACTTACCTAAAGTCAGACAAAGACAATGTATGGGGGTCTTTAGTTTTAAAGGATGAAACCCTCTTCTTCCCCACTGACCCTCATCCCCCAGAGATTTGATTCTGTGCCTGATGGGGCACCCTTTGGACAGTAAAACTTTCTATCAACACAGGCATTATGCCATCGGATACTCAAAGCTCCCTGAAATATGCATGAACATCATTCCCCTTTTCTGGACAAGGAAACTGAAACTCAGAGAGTAACTTGCCAAAAACACACAGCTGTAGAGAAGGAAACTAGGGTCCCAGGAATTCACTTTGAGGAGTTTGGGTCCAGAGTTTCTGCTGTTAATAACCTACAACAGGATATCGTACTGCCAACATCATTTCCCCTCTCTTCTCTTTTTCTTGTCCCTCTTTATTTATTCTTATGCTAAATGAATCCACTTATTCCAAGAGTTTATGAAAGGCTCTGACATTTGTCAGATAGCATGTAGACACTTGTCAGATGGTGTGTAGGGAGGAGAATGCACTTGCCCGCAGACTGAAGTAACTGCTGCCCAGAGTTTCCAAAAATGAAAAGAACTGGCTAAGCTTCCCCCAGGACCTAGTGGCTCTTGGCCACACTTAAGTCAGTCCCTTCTTTCCTTATAATAGAGAGGCATTGGCATTTTTAGAATGGAAGTGTCCCCTTAAGATCACCTGTTTTACAAATACAGAGAATTGAGACTCAGGGCAGCTCAGTTGCTCCAGGACATAGTTCATCCTCTTGCTGGTTGCTAGGAGACCAGACCCCCGGCCCCGTGCAGGTCCTGCTGCAACCTGGGTTCCTTTGTATATGTGTGGGGTTTACTGACACCATCTAAGCCTGGAGTTCTACCTGTTACAGCTGCTTCTCCATCAGTGGGTCGTCCCATAGTGCGGTCTGGGGCTGCTTTTGTGAAGCTTTCTGCCCCAAGTTTCCTTTTCTCTATCCTGTCCCTTAAAAAATGTACTTCTGGCTGAAAGACAGAGAGTGGCTTTTACTCACATATTAATCAGGAGGACCCTCTAAGCCCTTTTAATGGGAGACCAGATGTTGGACGAGTTCTCATGAAGTCCTGGGCTTGTAGGTTGAGCATTCATATTTGCTTTTTGGTTTTGTATCATTATTAATCCTGCCAATAATATATTTTCCAATAAATTAAAGGGAATTTTCCAGTAAATTAAATGGAATTTTCCTGTGGAAATGGAAGAGGCTTTTGGCCATTTTTTTTTTAATGCCTTTTCCACAGTCACCCTTACCAGCAGGGCTTATGGGGGCCTGTCTTCTTGTCTTGAGGAGGATGATTAGAAACGAGTCAGTGTAATTAATGGACATTGGACTCAGAACATCATAGGGGGAAAATTCAGCCCTTATATTTGTAAAAACCTCATTTCACAAATTCGTCTTTAAAAATGCAAATGTGATATATCGCCTCCTGTTCGAAACCCTTCAGTGAGTCCCATTGCTCTTAGGACAAAAATTAAATTTCTTATAAGACCTGATCCAGCCACCTATAAGCTCTGTCTCTTGCTTATCATTACATGCCTAGAACCTAGCACAGAGCACAGATCATGGGGCTTTTTAACTGTTCACTCTTATCCATTCACCCACCGTTCACTATGAATAAACCTTGTGATCAACATCAGGGATGCGTATGGGGATAAAGAAACCTGCCTCAGTCTAGCGTGAAACAGTGGACACTTTCGCCAGCACAACAACAAATTGAACTGGTAGAAATAATACAGAAAGCAATCATTCAATGTGTCAAAGCAAAAACTGCACTGGACCAAGTTAAACAAGGTAAAGAAGACTTTATTCAAGGCTATTACAATAGGGGAGAGAAACTAGAACTCGGCATCAGAGGAAAGTCATGGGCCATCTGTGTTCGCTAATCGGCTTTATCCAAAGGACAAGTAAGATTTATCCTATGTTAAGACAGGAGGTGGTTTTAAAACTTGGAGCAAGGCACCCACCAAAGCTGGGATCCTAAACTTTTGCAGAGACTGGGAGATATTGACACTGTCTTCCTTGATGATTGAATTTCAAAGAGGCGTTTCCCCGGTCCTTGAGAAAAACTTCCCCAGGGTTGTGAAACAGGCAAAAGGTTTTTAAGAAGATTTACATCTCAAAGGGGCAGGGAAAGAATTTATAATTGCAAGTTTTTCAAACTTGCTCTATGAAAAGAGAGGTCAGGGGGCCAGAGTCAGGAAGAAGTCTACCTAAAGTTCAGTCAGGCTGAGGAGAATGTGAAGGCCTTCTTGGTCAGAAGATTCAGAAAATTGTCCCTATAAGGGCATACAGAAATGGGCAGGCATTCATTCAAGAAAATTTACTAAATCTCAGTAAGAACAGTGGAACTTTGCAGCATTGGGGCCATGACCTGGTTAGTTGTACCCACCCCAGCTCCTTGTCACAGAAGCTCTGTTCTGGGCACATGCAGCCAAGAAGATGGGGGCTCCATCTTCCTCCAGCTCGCAGTCTGGGGCTGTGGCTTCACCCTGGGAGGGAAAAGGTGTTAGTGTTTCTTATCTTCATCCCCCTCAGCCTCGAGATGCAGAGACTGTCTTCCAGGCAGGCACAGCTGAGAGGACCGGGTCTTTCTTACTCTATCCAGCCCCTAGTGTAGTGTGGAAGATCTACCCCAAGTGCAGATGCCCAAGAATACTGAGGCCAATTTGATCGCACCCTGGCTCACCCACAGTGTGAAGGCTGCATGCCTGAAAGGGCAAGGTAAGAAGACCAGGACTACCATTATCCCTGCTTCCCACTCCCAGACACCCACACTGCCCCCCCAGTGCCCACTCCTACAACAGGATTGTCACTCCAGGAAAAATGTGCCCTTGTCCCCACCTCTGGTGCTCTGGCTCAGGGGTTCAGCCCAGTAGGAAATCAGGTTGTAAAGAATAATTGCTCTGCAGCTCTGCCTGACTGACTTCATTTGAAACAAAGAGCAAAGATCTTCACATCTAAGGATATTGTAGAAAGCATTGGAGACCTTGGGGATCTTTGTAGGAGCTGAGAGTGGCCCCCTACTGGTGACTTTCATGAAATCTGGGATCTCAGTCCAACAACCACAAGGAACTGAATTCTGCCAATAACGTGTGAGCTTCAAAGAGGGCTATGAGCTTCAGAGGGAAACAAAGACCACCCAGCACCACAATTGCAGCCTTGGGAGACCCTGAGCAGAGGAGCTGTGAAACGGTGTCCGAGTGCTGATGAAATCATAAAGGTGTGTTGTTTTAAGTCCCTACGTTTGTGATAACTTGTCATGTGGCAGAGAAAACTAACACACACAATTAACATTCTTAATGCTCTGCTGCATGCTACACCACGTCCCCCTTGCTGTCCATGTTATAGACCAAGAATCTGCAATGCAGAGAGGAAACTTGCCAAAAGTCACACACACTCACCAAAGGGCCACCATGATAGAAGGCTGAGTGTTCTTTTTCCTCCGATGTTGGGACTTCCTGATTTACCAAGCCATCTCACAACTGGGAGGTTTCTTCCAATACTTGTAGAAGTGTCATATTGTGGCAAAGTAAACATGGCAACTCCCATTTAATTATTGGAGAAAAGAAGATTCAGAAAGGTTTGGGGACTTGTCTGAGATAACACAGCTACATTCAATATCATCACCCACCACTGTTTTCCCCCTGCCACCTTTTTTTGTTGTTGTTCGGATTATAGGAGTAGGGCTTGGTTGAGCAGTGAAAAAACAGTCCTGGAAATCAATAAAAAAAAATCTTGACTTTCTAGAAGAAATGGGCATCACCACTGCAAACGGTGATCGCTCAAACCAACTTTGGATAGGAGGATAATAAATTTCTACACCTGGAAGATTTAAAACCAAACTCCTCCTTAATCTGTTGCACAAATTCCATCAACACCTCCTTTGTTATCATTATAAAAGAAGCTGAAGAAGGAAAATAAAACCTCTCCTTAGTACACGTACTTAATTTAGATTTTATGAGCTGGTGGTTTATCCTGCTTAGAGTCAGAGCAACGATGAGGCTTTCTGCTCTTCCTCCCAGTGCCTTCGGTAAAATGAATTTAAAAAGACATAAAAGATCTTGCACCTAATTGAATCAACGCATTTGCAGAGTTTGAGCTGATAGAGCTTATTAAAAGTTCCAAGTCCCGAGGACAAAAAGAGGGAGGATCCACGTGTAAGGTCTGTGTGGTCCCGCCTGGATGTTCCAGCAAGGTAGAGGAAGGAGTCCCAGCTCTGTACGAAGACAGACCCGGGGAGAACACGGGCTCTGTACGGGATGGCCAAGGGAAGTGACCTTGGTTGAAAAAATGTGAACACTGACTGATTCAGCTGGAAAGAGGTTTACATGAGATGCTACTCAGTAAAGAGTTGTTTAGCTGAACTGTAAATGTTTATTTCTCTAGCACAATGGTTACTAGAATGAGATTGCTTGTCAGTATTAATTTTACTACTTCTGTACGTTCCTCTGTCCAGGATACCTACCTCGATCTATCAAATCAGAATTTCGGGGTTTTCCTTCCTCAGAGTTTCTCCCTGCCCAGGGTTCACCACTGCAGTAAATGGAACCTCCATGGACTTAGACGCTCAAGTCCAAATCCGGGAATCACCCTCCGCATCTTTCTCTTCCTCACTGCCCCATAGTCATCACTTTATTAAGTCCTGCTGACACTTCCATCACAACACACCCCAAATTTGATGACTTCTTGCCATTTTCATGGTTCCACGGAACTTCAAGCTATCATCATCATTGACCTGGACCACTGCTAATTCTCCTATTCTCACGACCTCCTTCTCTTGAGCTCCTATCATCTATTCTCCCAAAGCAAAGTCATATCATGTCATTCCCTCCTTAAGACTCAAATGGCTCTACATTTTAGCTGGAATAAAGCCCCTCATCTTGGCATTGTGGGTCCTCCATGTTCTGGTCCGCGCCCAGCACTGTGAGCCCTTCTGCCACCTTTCCTGCCCTTTCTCTCTGCTGCACCCATGGAGCACACACCCCAGACCAACCCCACCTTGGGGCCTTTTTCTAGAAGGCAGGGCCTTTGCATGGCGGGCTCCTCTTTGCCAACCAAATTCCAGCTAAACTTTCACTTTCTCAGAGAAGCATCCCTTGACCACCCACCCCAAAGTCACTCTCTGCCACTCCGTGATTCTCTGCCAGCACTGGTAAACATATGGATTTTCTTTTTCAGCTCTATTGAGGTCTATTTGACAAATAAAATTTTAAGGTATTTAAAGTGTACAACATGATGATTTGATATAGAAATGCACTGTGAAAGGATCTTCCCCCCTCCCCAGTCTAGTTAATTATCACATCCATCACCTCACATATTTATCTTTTTTTTTTAGGGTGAGAACATTTCAGTTCTACTCTCTTAGCAAATTGCAATTATACAATACAGTGTTATCAACTGTAGTAATCACGTTTTACATTAGATCCTAAAATCTTATCATTCCTATAACTGTAAGTTTGTACCCTTTTACCAAACTCTTCCTATTTTCCCCACATGCCAATATCTGGCAACCACGTTTCTATTCTCTGTTTCTATGAATTCAACATTTTTTTTAGATTTCACATATAAGTGATAGCATGAAGGATTTTTTTTTCTCTGTCTGGCTTATTTCACTTAGCATAATGCTCTCCTGTTTCAGCTATATTGATACAAATGACAGGATTCCCTTTTTTATAAGGTTGAAAATGTTCCATTTTACCTGTATATTATCCATTCATCCATTAAGGGACACTTAGGTTTTTTCCACGTCTTGGCTATTGTGAATAATGCTACAATGAACATGGGAGTGCAGATATCTCTTGGAGATATATATATATATATATATATATATATATATATTTTTTTTTTTTTTTTTTTTTTTTTTTTTTTGGATATATACCCAGAAGTTTGAATGGCTGGATTGCATGGTAGTCCTATTTTTAATTTTTTGAGGAAGCTCTAGACTGTTTTCTAATCCGTTTACGTTCCCTTTTCTCTACATCCTCACCAACACTTGTTATCTCGTGTCATTTTGATAGTAGCCATTCTAAGAAGTGTGAGGGAATATCTCATTGTGGTTTTGACTTGCATTCCCCTGATGCTTAGTGATGTTGAACACCTTTTCATGTATCTGTGGATCTATATTTTCTATGGGAAAAGTGTCTATTCAGGTCTTTGCCCATTTTTTAATACGGATATTTTAAAATTCAACTGGAATATAAATTTCATGAAAGCCGGGATCTTGTCTGTTTTGTTCATCTCTATCCAAGGCATTTAGGACAGTACACAGCATAAAGCAGACCCAGAATAAACCCTCTAAGATGCCTGAGGTGAGGCTAAACTCGTTTCTTATTTTCTCATTGAATGGGGTGGCCCTAAACAAGATTAATCCCTGAGATTTTATGACGTGCAATTTGCGATTCTCTGCATCTAGACTTTGCTCCGCTAGAGAGAAGAGTTCGCTGCTTCTTTTTCTTTGTCCTTCAAAGGGCCTAGCACAATGCCCCAAACAGTATAAGGGCAGCCTTTTGGTCACTGTAAGGGTTAACACATAAGGGGTTCTCAACACCCACAAAATAAATTGCCTGGTATAATTTGACATCATCCCTGCCAAAGTTAGAAATTAATACAAACCAAATTCAGAACAAAAATCTAACATTACTCTATTAAACAATTTTCTTCTTACAAGACGCTGTCACAGCAATAAAATGTTCAAACCAAAGAAACACACTGATGTGCCCACATTTTGCATTAATAGCAAATCAGTCACTCCAAGCCCCTATGAAATAAATGTTAAACAAATATTGACAGACTGTCGGTTTGAAGAGCACCAAATTACTGGTCTCTCCAGGGCATCTACTTTACTCCATCCGCTGGGTCCCTCTTGTCCATCACTAGGTGGGACCAGTGGGGGCTCTTATCTCCTCTGACCCCTTGTAAAAATGTCTGCTGACATTGCTGAATGTCCCTGGAGCAGGAGTGGGGAATCACCTCGCAATGAGAATCCCTGGATTCCAATAAGGTTAATTCCAACTGGGTTAAAAGATAGAGCTGGGCTCTCCCTAGAAAGCAGTGTTTTGTTCCCATGGGCACATCTGGAAGAGAAGAGCACATCTGGGAGTGGTCCTTTGCCGAGCAAAGCCCTGGAGGAGAGACTGGGAGGTTTATATTGGGAAATGTCCCAGAGTCTGGGGTGGATGGATGAAGGTAGTGCTTTAGCTGAGGAAACTCCCTGGGGCAAAATATGAATAGGTAGAACTGCAAAGCTGATATCTCTAGATTGCATTCAATTCTCAACATGGGCCAGATAACGATTTTTACTTTCCCATTTTCCAGAAAGGTAAACTGAGGTATGAAGAAGTTAAGTGGCTGTACCAAGGCCACGTGGGTGGTCATGGGGTCCCCTATGCCTGTTCTGTCCGGGAATAAAACGACTGCATTTGACTGGAGCGTCTGGGCTCCTGGATCCTGCGGGTGTCCGGTCAGGTTATAGGAAAGTGAAGGGACTCCACAAGAGATAAGTAATCCACGACATGATAAAATGGCAAATGTCTCTCATGTCTTTTGCTCACATGTAAATTGAGAGAAAGAAATGGTGTGAGATGACTCAAATGTGAGATGGCTCTGTCCCAAATCTCCGGTGTCCCTTAGCAACTGCAGAACAGAGTGGAAAAGGTTGGGAGGGTGAAAGAGGACCCCCTTCTCACAAAGCTTATTTTCCAAATGTCCCTGTAAGATGCACATGCTGGTAACTATCTAATGAGGCACAGATTGAAAATGGCTAAACACTTGTAGTGAAACCAGGGGGATGGGACCTAGAGGCACTGTGAAGAAATTCCTCTAACTGCAATTTTTAGTTATTATCAACATGGTCCCCATACTTCACGGATAACTACCAGAGAGCTGTTTTCATGTTTTTCTCTACAATTTCCAGGTCTTTTAGAAAACCAGGCGATTTGGAGCAATTACCTACCTCAGGACCAAGGACAAGTCAGTTTGTCTTTAGAATTTGTGTCACTCCTGAACATTCATGCACAATCCTTTGTAGAGAGTGAATAATAAGTGCTAGGCATTGGGCGAAAATTATTTCCATGTTAGCTTTTATTAATATTAATATAACGATTGCCATTAACACTGATGGCTTACCACAGACCAGATATTGTCATAACTGTTTAACATGCATTGACACTTACATTTAAAATTTCTGGGGTCAATAGTGTGTCAGGAACTGTGTTCAATGCTATGTACCTTAAATATACTACTTAACTTAATCCTTATAATGATTCTTTAATCTGAATTATTGTCAAACTCTATATACAGATGAAATACAGGTTTGGAGATATTAAATGTCTTACCCAAAGCCACAGCAATGAGAAAAAGTAGAAATTCAAGGTCTGGTCTGTTTGACTCCAAACTCTGCCTTGCTAACCCTAGAAAGCTGCTTTGAGGGTGACTTTGCTGTATAGTTTATACTTGTACCAATACCTAATGTCATCAAAGCTGCTATGATAGCTTTATAATAAGTCTTATTGTCTGCTGATAAATTATCCACCTTTTCCCCTGTTTTGCCTTAGCTGTTATTGTCACTTTTGAAACTCCATACACATTTAAAGTCACCTTATCAATTCCCATTTGAAAACTGTTTGGTATTTTGTTAGAATCACCATAAACCTATGGTTCAATTTGAAGAAAACTGAAATATTTACAATAGTGTTTCTTCCAACTTATTATCAGGATATATCTCTCCTTTCATTTAGGTTTTACTTAATTGTTCTCCTTTGTGTTTTGCAGTGCTGTGAGTTATAGGTCTTATATGTCACTTATAAGATTTACTGTTAGATATTTGACATTTTAATGATATTTTAAATGGCATTTTAAAAATGCATATTTAAAATTTTTTGCTGGAATATAGAAATGCAGTTGAGTTTTGTATATTGATCTGCATCCAACAATTATCTAAATTCACTGCTTGGTTCTAAAGGGTGACTGGTCAACTTTGTTACATATTCTACTTTTGCAAGTATATTATCCATATATAACATCGCTTTTTTTCTTCCTTTCTGATCCATATATCTTATTTCATTTCATTTTTTGTACTGGCTACAGGATTTTGTGGATAATATCTATTAAGGAAGTTTGCTTCTATTCTTTGCTAAGAGTTTTTCTTTTTTATTGTGAAGTGATGTTGACATTGTGAAATGATTTTCTTCCATCTACTGTGATGATCATATGATAGCTCTCCTTCGTTCTGTTAATAATGTAAATTATACTGATTAATTTGCAATTATTAAGCCACCTTTGCATTTTTGAAATAAACCCAACTTGATTGAAAAGTATTTGATGCCCATTTTATTATGTCTATTACATATCCATTAGTATTTTACTGATGATTTTTTCATTTTCTGTCTATGAGAGAGATTAGCTAGTACTTTTCAGTTTTTGTTATTCCCTTTTCTAGTTTCCACACTAGAAGTTATGTCTAGGCTTCACCAAGCAAGTCAGAGAATTTTTTCTATTTTCCCATTTTCTGAGGGGGGAAAGGAAAGCATGCTGTTAGTATAAATTTTCTTTCAAATGCCTGCAAGAGTTTATTGGTCTAGCCATCTGTTCCTGAAGATATTTTCATGTACATCTTTGAAGCATTTAATATGATTATTCAGATTTTATTACACTTTGTTTCAGTTTGGGGAAAAACTTGTTTTCATAAGAATTTGTCCTTTTTATCTGCATTTTCAAATGCAGATGTTAGCAATTTATTTACTATATATTTTAATGTTTGTAAGATTTAGAATACTGTCCCCTTTGATCATTCAGGATATTTCCTTGTATTGCCTCTGACTCTCACATCATTTTTGCTAGGGCTTTTCAATTCTGTTTCTCTCTTCAAAGAACCAACTCTGTGTTGTGTTGATTTTTATCTATGGAAAGCTTTTTTTTTCTGTTTATTAAATTGTATTTGTATATTGATCCTTCCTTTTGCTTATTTTCTTTGGGTTTAATCTGCTGTTCTTTTCCTAAATTCTTCAAACAGATATTTAGATCATCGATTATTAATATTTCTTTTTTATTTTCTATAGACACGCTTAACTATGAATTCAATTATTTAATTGATAAAGGGCTAGCCAGTAATCTATTTCCTTTTGATTGAGATTTTACGTTTATTTTTATGTGTTTTAAGGAATTTGTCTATTTCACCTCCTAGATTGTTTAATGTATAGGTATAACTTTATTCATAGTATTTCTTCTTATCCTGTCAATGTCTGAAGTATTGATCTATGGAGAAATCCCCTCTTTCAGTCCTGACTTTAGCAGCTTGTGTCTTCTCTCTGTTATCCTTATTCAGTCTGGCTAGTGGTTTATCATTTTTATTGATCTTTTCAAAGAATCTTTTTTCCCCATTCATTTTCTATTTTTTTCTCTTTGCAATTACATTGTTTTTTGGGGTTTTTTTTTCTCTTTATTTTTTCCTTTCTTTTACTTGATTTGGTTCACTTTTTTTTTTTTTTTCTAGTTTCTTAAGGTAGAAGCTCAGATCACTGGTTTGAGAACTTTCCTCCTTTCTAACATAAAAATTTAATGCTATCAATGTCTCCTTAAGCCCTGTTGTAGCTGTATCCACATGTTTTACTATGCCATATTTTCATTTCCATTACATTTAAAACGTTTTCTAATTTTCCTTCTGATTTTCTATTTGATCCTTGAATTATATTTACATGTATTCTTCATTTTTCAAATATTTGATGATTTTTCTCCCAGACAGCTTTCTGTTATCAGTTTTTTAAATTTAAATCCATGTGACCAAAGAATATACAGTTTATCCCACCCCCCAAGCTCCCATTCCCATCAGAATATGGTCTCTGTTGGTGAATGGTCCCTGGGCACTAGGAAAAAAAATTCTTTTGTTGCTGGATATTCTATGAAACTCAAATAGATAAGTTGTTCAACAATGTGTTAAGTTCTTTTATATCCTTGCTGATTTTCTGTTTTGTTCTGGTTACTGAGAGAGGACTATTGAAATCTCTAATGATGATTATGGATTTGCCTATTTTCCATTTTAGAGCTACTGGTTTTGCTTCATGTATTTTGAAGCTGTGTTTGTAGATGGATATAAAATTAGGTTTGGTATATCTTCCTGGAAAGTAACTCCTTTATCATTTTGTATTGTCTCTATTCTCAGTAAAATGTCTTGTTTTCCAGTCTTCTGTGTATGATATTAATGCTGCAGCACCAGTTTGCTGCTTTTAATGGGTGCTTGCAATGTTTGTCTTCTTCCACGCTTTACTTGTAACCTATGTATATATTTATATTTAATGTGTTTTTTGTAGACAGTATATAGTTTGGCCTTTCTTTTTGCTTTCCAAACTGATAATATCTGCCTTTTAATTGTTGTGCTTGGTGTACTTACATTTAATATAATTATTTATATTTTTTGTTTAAATATATCACCTTGTTAGTTGTTTTTCATTTGCTTCGTCTGTCCTTTGTTCTTTTTTGCCTGTTTTTGGGTTAATTGGATATTTTTATGTTTTTATTTTATCCCCACTGTTGGCATATTCTATATCTCTTTCTAAGTTTTTAATGGCTACCCTTGGATTTCGATACACACCTTTAATTCATCACAGCCCATGTATAAATGATAATATACTGCTTCATGTAAATTGTTGTAACCTCAAAACCTTACAATAACGCCAGTTAAATCACCCTCTTTTTTTTAACTTCCGCCATTTTTTTTGTTAAAATATAGTTGATTTACAATACTGTGTTAGTTTCATGGATATGGCAGAGTGATTTGTTTTTGTTTTTGTTTTTTGACAGATTATATTCTATTATAGGCTATTACAAGATACTGGGTATAATTCCTTGTGCTATGCAGTAATTCCTTGTTTCTTATCTATTTGGTATATAGTAGTTTGTATCTGTTAAGCCCATACTCCTAATTTGCCCTGCCCCCTCCCTCTCCCCTTTGGGAATCATAAGTTTGTTTTCTGTATCTGTGAGTCTGTTTCTGTTTTGTATACTGATCCATATGTATTATTTTTTAGATTCCACACATAAGTGATGTCACATAGTATTGTCTTTCTCTGACTTATTTTACTAAGGATAATATTCTCTAGGTCCATCCATGTTGCTGCAAATGGCAATAGTTCATTCTTTTTTATGGCTGAGTAATATTCACATATACATATGAATATATATGTTAATATATCACATCTTCTTAAGCCAGTTTTCCGTTGATGGGCATTTGGGTCGCTTTCATGTCTTGGCTGTTGTCAGTAGTGCTGCTGTGAACATTGGGGTGCATGTATCTTTTCAAATTAGAGTTTTTGTTTTTTCTGGATTTATACCCAGCAGTGGGATTGCTGGATCATATGGCAGCTCTATTTTTTGTTTTTAAATGAATCTCCATAGTTTTCCATAGTGGCTGCACCAATTTACATTCCCACCAGCAGTGTAGGAGGGTTCCCTTTTCTTCACACCCTCTCCAGCCCTTATTATTTGTAGACTTTTTGATGATGGCCATTCAGAGCGTGTGAGTTACTACCTCATTGTGGTTTTAACTTGCATTTCTCTAATAATTAGTGATGTTGAGCATCTTTTCATGTACCTGTTGGCCACCTGTATGTTTTCTTTGGAAAAATGTCTATTTAGGTATTCTGTCCATGTTTTGATTGGGTTGTTTATTTTTTTGATATTAAGTTGTATGAGCTGTTTGTATATTTTGGACATTAACCTCCTGTGGCCACATCGTTTGCAAATATTTTCTCCCATTCCATAGGCCAACTTCTCGTTTTGTTGATGGCTTCCTTTGTTGTGGAAAAGCTTTTAAGTTTGATTAGGTTCCATTTGCTTACTCTGCTTGGGGCCATCAAGTATTGTAGCATTCTGGTAATGAATGATTAAATAGATAGAGAAAGCAGAATTCTCAATATAAACATCCAAATGAATTACTGAGATGATACTCAAAGTTTACCAATTAAAATTTTTAAAAGGAGCGTAATTCTTTATCTGGATCTATTCCTTCTCCCTCCCAGAACGTAAATAAGAATGTTGAAAGATGGAATTGGTCCAATACATTGCCTTGAATTTTTATTCCTAACTCAGTTTGCCTTGAATTTTTATTCCTAACTCAGTTTTTTTTTTTTAAAATGGCTGTTTCAGAGGGACTGTTTGATCAGGTGACAAGTGGCTGTCTTTATATCGATCTGAGTTTCGATCTGTTGTCCATCACTTATGAGTTGGAGATTTTTGTCAATTTTGTTAGACTTTTGGAGTCCCAGTTTCCTTGTCTTTAAAACATAGGTCATAATTCCAATTTCAGGTTTTTGATGAGAATTGAATGAAATCATGAATGTAGAGTGTTCAGCAGAGTGCTTGGCATTAGTAAGAGCTCATAAATGGTCGTCTCTTACACACCACCGTCCCTACAGTGAAAAGTCCTCTCAGATGCAGAATGTCACCTCTAAAAATATGGCTGGTAATGATGCAGTTAAGAGTTTACAGATTTGGAATGGGTGGCACGGAAATTACCCCCTTTCCTAGCCAGGGTTGGGGGAAGGTTATAGTAGTAGAAGTGCCCAGCAATGAACCGAGCTGCAGGCACTATCTCTAGACTTTGATACATCAGAGATCAGATGACATCCAGAGGAAGAAGCAGGAAACATTCCTGCACAAATACCCTGTTCCTTATAGAGTGATAGGATAGGGAGTGTTTTGATGGGAGATATTTGGAGGGTGAGATTGTTCCCTAAAGAAAGAACTGGGGAAGTTGGGGCAGGTAGCAGTGCCCATGTCGTAAAGCTACAATTCAGGGGCAAGATTCCAGGGGCTGATCAGGAGAAGACAATGAGGAATGAGGTCTAGAGGGATATGTTTATTAGACAGACTACCCAGATGGATGCTCTTGCACAGGAAACAAGAGGAGACCCTGAAGTCTGTAAAGATATAAAGATAAGACGTTCACTTAGGACTGGAGCACAAGCTCAGGACTGGAGGAACAGCCAAGGGTACACGAGGCTGAATCCCAGGAAAAAATAAAAAAGCAAAACAAAACTGATAAGACCTCTCTTAGAATAAGCTGGATGGATCTGAGCATGTGGGGCTGTGATATATTAGGTATTTGGTCTGACACAAGATGCTTCTGCTGACTCAGTAAAATAAAAAGCAGGTGGGTGAATAGTTCACTTGACCCTGTTTTTATAGAATGTGTAAGGTATTTCTCATTTGACTTAAATTTATATTTGGATTCAAAGACCTAACTGAAACTCCTGATCCCTCTATTTTTAAGCAAGTCAATCAACGTGCGAAGCACTCCAGCTTAATCCTAACTATTAAGTTGAGAGAATCCAATGTGGTAATCGGTATGAAAAGAGAGAGTGATCACTATTTTCTTTCTCTAAACCTGCACTGTCAAATACAGTAACAACACGTGACGATCAAGCAATTGAAACGTGGCTTGTTCTCACTGAGATGCTCTGTAAATGGATTTCAAAGTCGTACAAAAAACTGAAGAGCAGCTCGTTAATAGTTTTAATATTGTTAAAGTCTGGTACATGTTGAGTTAAATCAAATATATTGTTGAAATTAATTTTACTTGTTTCTTTTAACTGTTTTAATGTGGCTACTACAACATTTAAAATTACCTATATCACTTACCTGTGGAGTCTAATTTTAAAAAAAATGATACAAATGAACTTATTTACACGACAGAAACAGTCTTACAGATATGGAAAACAAACTTATGGCTACCAAAGAGGAAGCGTGGAGGGGAGGGATAAATCAGCAGCTTGGGATGAACACACACACACTACTATATATATAAGATAGATAACCAACAAGGACATGCTGTAGAGCACAGGGAACTCTACTCATTAATGATAACCTATAAGAGAAAAGAATCTAAAAAAAATGGATATATGTATGTGTATAACTGAATTAGTTTGCTGTACACCCGAAACTAATACAACATTGTAAATCAACTATATGCCAATAAAATTAAAATTATAAAACAAACAAACAAAAAATGACCTATGTGACTCTCATTGTACTTCCTTTGGACAGCGCTGCTCTAAACTATCATTCTCCTTCTTTAGGCCATGTCAGTATTGTCATTTGTGCATTGTCCTCAGCTCTAATGGCGGGACAGATGACTAAATGCATCACATATGCACTCTGATGATTGATTCGAGAGTGAGCCTTGCCTTACTGTAAACACCCCCCCGGAGGAAACCATGACAATGGCAAAGTAATCTAATCTTACAACTCTACGTTGACAATGTGGAATCTAAAGTGCAGGGGCCTTAGGACAGAACCTGAGAATAAAACCAACCAGAGGAAGCAAAGCCAAGAGCTAGAGCCAGATAAATACTCAAGCTAGATCATTTCCGCAGCCATATCTACGCCTTGGGCTTTCCAGTTACATGAGTCAAATCGCGTTCTTGTTGAAAACAGTTTAAATTTGTCTCCTTTTGTTCTTGCTTTCAATATTAAGAATCCCAGCTCTTCTCAAGGACTTTCGACTATAAAGGAGTGTCCAAATACACACGGCCTGTTCTGACCATTTCTGCTGGGGATGACAAAGCCCAAGAATGTTCAATGTCTTGCCCAAGGCCACAGTGTAAGAAAGTACAGGTTCGGAGCTGGCAAACCAGCCTCCTGACTGCCAGAGTCGTACAAGTCCCACTGCCACACCCTTTGTAAGATCGAGGATACGTGACATATAACAGAGCACAACGTCTGTTTGGGTCGGAGTCCGTTTGTCCCTCCTGCCCTCCTCAGCCCTCTACAGTGGAGGACCAGCCAGCACTCAGTCCTGAGCCAGTCCTGCCGGGGACTCAGAATGTATTAAAACCTTTCAACCATCAGTCAGGGCGTCTTGAAATTAGTTTTATTGCCCTAAACCTAAAATTAATGGTATGTTGAACAAGCCCTGAACACATGCTTAACTACTGTGCGCAGCCTTCTCTTAAAATTTAGATTGTGACCTAAGGGTTGCATTTTTCCATGCCCTGTTTATTGGCGTCACCAATGATTGGTGCTAAAATTGCCAATTTTGCATTGATTCTAGGATAGGGGAGTAGGAGATGAGGAGAGGGCTGTTACATTAAATAAGACCCTCCACATGGAATCATGAGATGGGGAATGAAGGATTTCCCCATGAACAAGGAGCTCATAGAAGAAGAAATAACCCAGCCATTCAGGAGAATGTTTTCTTCTGTTAGACCACACCCACTAGGTTAGCCGGTGGCTTAACTTCAACACCAAGCTCACAATTCTCTCCTTGGACTGCGGTGGGCTTTTCTAAATCATTCCCCAGAACAATGCTGTTGCTGTTGTTTCTTTATAGTTTTGTATCCCTGAACTGTCTCAATCTTCCTGAATGAAGATACCTTGGAGGTACCCAGAGAAATTCAGACATCACTTTTGTGTGAGCCCACTTAATACATCAGGCATGACATTGTCGGTGAGAAGCACACTGTCTTATTACACAGGAGAGAAAAGTTAGTGGTATTTTAACCGAGAGCGGGGTCCGGCTGCTTGCTGCTCAAAGGCCGATAAAGAGGCCAGGTTGGTGGAAAGGAAAGTTTTCTTTATTTTGGATGCCGGCAACCGCGGGGGGGGGGAAGGGCGGATGCCTGTCTGAAGGTCAACTCCCCCCCGCCCCCGCCACCCCGACAATCAGGGGGCAAGAGCTTTTACATGCGGAGGGAGGAGCTCCATGCAGAAACAGCACAGGCAGCTCTGACGTCATCTTGAAATTGGTCATCAGTGGTCTGATTAACATCATCTTGATTGTTTTTTCTTTTTTTTTAATCTTAAAAAGTATTTATTTATTTTTTATTTTTATTTTTTCACACACACACACACACACACACACACACTGTATTTTATTTTTACGAGAGATAAATAAACTGACACCAAGCATTGTAAATGGATTAAGTACCGTTAGTCTTCAGTTCCAGGTTTGGTTTGTTCCCATTTCCTTGAGGCCAGTTCTCAGAATTTGTGGCAGCTTATGTCATGGCTACACTCTGGTCATCATGTACTTAACTTCTTCCACCTGGTGTGGGTTTCAGTATCTATAAGACAGCTCACAGGTTATGGCTCACAATATTATCTATAGCCCTTGAGGAGGAACTAAAAGTCCCTGACTATGTTTAATGAGTAAACTATTATTATTTGGTCTCCTTTGACTGTTTACCTTTGTTTCTGCATTTTCTCACTTCTCTGATTAAACTTACTCTTTGGCTAAAGTTTTTCCACAGATATGAGGCAGACAGAGGACACAGTGAGGAAGGACCATAGGGTCCTGCTCTGTTTCAGTATGACTAGATGCTACTGGTACATTTTTGAAAAAAAAAAAAAATAATATATGAGATATTGCAGAAGTTCCAAGAGTTTGTACTTTTGAAACCATAATTAAAAATCATGCATAATGACCATCTTGGAGCCACTGAACCTGATGCAGGAGCTCTGAATGCTGGGGAAACATCTGTTTCAAAACATCAGCCTTCCCTTTTCTTCTTAGCAGGTGGCTGCAAAGAGTTTGGAATGAGGTGCACTCAAATAAACATGGAGAGAGGGGAGAGAGGGCCGGCCTCTGCATGATCTCTTTTAGACTTTCACCGGTAGCTCACTGCAGCAATTACTTTTTTGCACTTGGCCTGTGTACATGTAGCATAAAATACTGTTGTCATTTTCTGAGGTTAGCATAAATAAGTCCCTTTGTAGATTGATGATTTTTCATTTCTTTATTATTTACACATTATGACATGTTTTGAATGTTCCATAATAAAATTTTAAAAGGGGAAAAAAGGAAAAAATAAATCACGAATTGTCAACTCTTTTTTCTTTTTAATTTGAGAGCTAGTTGAGGAAAAAACCAAAAGCTGCTTGTAGTGAATACTGTGGATTGGATCAGTTGATACCCACTCCAAACTCTGTGTGCATTCCTGTCCTTTGGGGTCAGAAACCTCAGTTTTTGCCAGTTTTTCTTAGCTCTGCTTGTTATTAGAGTTCCAGATGTGATTTAGAGCAACCAATTTAAAGTATTCCCCTGAATTCAGAGCAGAGCTAAGGAAAAAGGCATCTGCTTAGTTGATGCTGATCGTGGCCTGGTTCTGGGCCCCGTGGCTGTCCGTGGCTTCCCTGATTGGCAGACAATGTTCTCATTCCAAAGCCTTCACGTCCCTCAAGGCACTGCTGCACCAATGAGTCAGTTCTACAGTGAGTTCTGGAAGCTCAGTCCAGTAGATTCTTTTTCTTCAGTTCTCCCAATAATTCTATTACCTCCTTAATACTCTGTAATAAATCCCCTGAAACTAGCTACAGGAGATTCTGTTGTCTGCCAATGAACCCTGATCAACGTAGCATTCAATATATACGCTTAAAAATAGTAAAAAAAATTGGGTTCTTCTGCTGGGCCCAGGGATATGCAGTGCTCACTGTAAGACTAACCTGTCTTCCAGCAATGTTTTTTACTTGATACTCCCGGTAGATATTCCAATCAAAATAATGTGAGAAGAGAGGGCCAGCTCCCAAGCTTGCCCCCAGATGCTATTTTAATTCATAATACAGCTGAACTCTCGTCCATTGTAATCTACTATCTGAGTCTTAGAGCCAGCTTAAAAAAGCAGAAGCAATGGGAATATGTATAAAGGCAGCTCTTGCACATTTTCTGAGTGTAAATTCAGTTTGAACAAAATTTTAAAAAATTAATTCATTAATTTATTTATTTTTGGCTGCGTTGGGTCTCCGTTGCTGCACGCAGGCTTTCTCTAGTTGCGACGAGCGGGGGCTACTCTTCGTTGCGGTGCGCGGACTTCTCATTGCAGTGCCTTCTTTTATTGCAGAGCACGGGCTCTAGGCACGCGGGCTTCAGTAGTTGTGGCATGCGGGCTCTAGAGCGCAGGCACAGTAGTTGTGGCGCACGGGCTTAGTTACTCCGCGGCATGTGGGATCTTCCCGGACCAGGGCTCGAACCCGTGTTCCCTGCATTGGCAGGCGGATTCTTAACCACTGCGCCACCAGGGAAGTCCCCTGAACAAAATTTTTAAATAGGCAAAATTTGCATTTGTCTATTGTCTACCCAATTGAAAAATGTCAACTCAGAAACAGTATGATATGTGGTAGACTTTTTAAGTGTAGTTGATACAATGGACACCCCCACTCCGTGCCCTGGTTTTCTTCCTCTTCCACATCATCACGAGTCTTCTCCCTGTGACTACACAAAAATATCCTCTTCTCACCCCCACCTCTAGTATTCACAACCAGCATTTTCAAAGCTTCTCAGAAAGGAAGCAGACTCGCTGGCGAGACTGTTGGCATTAAAGCCGAGACTTGGACCGCCTCGCAGAAAACCATGGTTTCCCAAGGGCGAGTTCTGGCAGCTCTGATGGTGTCTAATAAGAAACGGCCTTTTCTAAAAACTCACACAGGGAGGACTCAGTATGGAACTCACTCTCCTCCTTTGGAGTGAAAATACTGCAATTATTAGCATGCTTTTCATAAAGTGCAAAGTTGTTTAATGAACCCATCTGCTTGCTTGGCCTCTAATGCTCCTCTCTTTTCAGTTTGTACCCACATATCATGCAAACTTCCTCTGGTGGTTCTGGATTTGTCCGCTCCTTTGTCTTCTCCTGACAAATCAGCCACGACACTGCTTTTTGTTTTTCCCACTGGAAGGTGGTTGTTTTTCTTTTGTTTGTTTTCCTATTAATTATATAATAGATTTGGCTTCTGGAAATTCAAGTGAGTATGTTGTGAATGAAAGCGAAAGGAAGCTGGTACATACAGTACTGAAAGTAGAAGCTTTGCAGATGGAGAGACCTGACTTCATAACCTGTCTCTACCACTTCCTGCTGTGACAAACTGGGTCAAGAACATTTCTGAGCCTAGTTTTCTCCTCCAAGAAATGGGGGATGATGAACGTGTCCTTCTTCTGCTCTTATTTTCCTTCCCAGAGACTTTGGATAGTCTGTTATAACCATTGTAACGATTTTGTAGAAAGCTGGGTCTTGTAGAATAAGAAGTGATTCTATATCTCCTCCATCTTCTGTCTTATCATCTCCTCTCTCAATATAATTTACTCTTTTCTTCTTCCTTTTGCATTTTCTTTAATTATTACTTCACCATCACACTCCACATTTCCCTCAAGATTTCTTCCTGTTTTCCTCTTCTATTCCCCTTACTCTCTTCCTCCCTCCCTCTCTCCTTTCCTAGTTTCCTTCTTTCCTCCTTCCTTCCTTCCTCCTTCCTCTTCCTTCCTTCCTTCTTCTTTTTCCTTCCTTCCTTCCCCTTCCTTCCTTCCTTCTTTCCTCCTTCCTTCCTTCCTTCCGTCTCTTTCTTCTTTACTTCCTTTTTCTTCGTTTCTCCTTTTGCTCCTCTTCCTTCCCTGCCTCTTGCTTTTCCACTCCTTCCAATCCTCAACCTCTAACACCGTTGACTGTTTACTGTGACCATCTCTATCACTTGAGATAGAACAGAACTATCAGTATGGACTTATTTCCAGGTGCCTTATTCCAGCGGGTTAAAAAAAAAGTTTGTAATCTAAAGTATTTCCCAACAAGAAAGAAGGCACATCCAACAACCTTCTTCCAGATTTATTTTCATCACATTCTTAAGTAAAGCCATCAAAAACAAATTGGCTGAGACTGTTCTTAGCAAGATTCTGTGCTTCATTTGGTGATGACTTAGATCTAAAACATGTGGTATAAGTCAATGTAGGACAGATAAAGCTGGACCGAGACAGCAGTCCTAGATAAAATAATAAATTGGCTTCCCTGCAAAGCACTCATCTTGTAATTTTATTTGAAGTAGAGGCTGAGTGCTTTGTGGGAGAAGAATTAAAAAGGATTTCTGGTGGCAGAGCTGTTCTGGGGTGGGGGAGGCATTACTTTCAAATTTGTTGAGAAAATGCTATGTTAAATAATGCATATTATCATATTCATTTATTTATTTTTCACCACTTATTTATTAAATGCCTACTGTGTCTCTGGTGTACTTCTAGGTGATGGGATGTGGCTATTAATGCAAATAAAGTCCTTGCCCTTATGGAGCTTATATTCTAGTTGGGAACATACAGCAAACAAAAGTGGGCATAAATCCAAGAAATAACAATATGAGGTAGTGATAAATGCCAAGGAAAGGAAAAATAAACAGTGAAAGAGGGTAAAGAGTGAGGAAAGATGCAATTCTAGACAGGCTGGGTGGGAAAATTAGTGTATAAGCCAGCACTGAATAATGAAGGGGTGTGAAACACAAAAATAGAAAGGCAAAGAACATCACAAGCACAGAATAAAGCAGACACAAAATCCCTGGTATAGGAGAGCAGTTGGCATGTTTGAAAAAGAGAAAGGAGGAACAGCTGAAGGAAAAAAATGAGTAGGGAATCAAGTGAGAGAGGTAGCTAGGGTCCAGATGATATTGAAATCTATGGTAACATTTTTGAATTTTATTCCAAATATGAAAAGTAGCCAATGGAAGATTTTTTTTTTTAATTTTTACTTTATTTTTATTTATTTATTTATTTATTTATTTATTTATTTATGGCTGTGTTGGGTCTTCGTTTCTGTGCGAGAGCTTTCTCTAGTTGTGGCAAGCGGGGGCCACTCTTCATCGCGGTGCGCGGGCCTCTCACTATTGCGGCCTCTCTTGTTGCGGAGCACAGGCTCCAGACGCACAGGCTCAGTAATTGTGGCTCACGGACCCAGTTGCTCCGCGGCATGTGGGATCCTCCCAGACCAGGGCTCGAACCCGTGTTCCCTGCATTGGCAGGCAGATTCTCAACCACTGCGCCACCAGGGAAGCCCCCCCAATGGAAGATTTTGATTGGAGGAGTAGGCATGGTCTGATTTACACTGTAAAAGGACTCCACTCTGAGTCCCATATAGAGCACATATAGAAGTGAATCACTTCTAGAAGTAGAGGGACCATTTAGAAGTTGTTACTAATGCAGTCTAGAAATGATGGTGATTTGGATGAGTTCGGATGGGCTGGATTTGGGATTTATTTTCAATGTATGAAATGGCAGGAATTGATGATTGCTTGAGTTTTACATCTCAGAAATAAGTCAGTCAAAGATAAAACTAAAGATTTTAACCTAAGAACCTGGAAAATGGTGTTGCCAGTTTGGAAGAGTTCAAGGAGAAGATCGAGTATTGGGGAAGGAAGACTCAAAATGTATGTTTTGTCCATGTTAAAGTTGAGATGCTTATTATATATTCAGATAGAGATTTCAAGTTAGATATAGAATCAAGAATTTAGGGAAGATATATATATATATATATATTTATGTTATATATGTGTATAGAATAAACTATATAATATGCAGTTTATTAAAAGCTCTACATATGAAATAAATTATATATGTACTATATGTAGTATATACTATATAAACTATATATGTATATTAATAATAAATTACATATAGTAAACTTTGTCTATATGTAGCTTATTAAAAGTTCTCTATATAAACTATATATATATATGTAGTTTATTATATGTAGTTTATTAAAAGCTGTAAGAAGTTCTGCAGTAAAGAAGCTCCTTTGTCATTATTTGGTCCAGAGTTTCCCAAAGCAATTTGGCTAAGAAACTTTTCTTATATGCACCAGGGAACTAGTGTCCCACAGAACACATTTTGAGATATGCTGGGAGAAAGAATAGACTGGAGACCGAACAGTTATACGTCTTGAAAATTCACTGCTGAATTAAGAAAGAAGAAGAAGAAGAAGAAGAAGAAGACAAGTGTCCTTGTTCATGCAGAGAGATAACTCTGTAGAATCAGTGTTGAACGGATGGGTCTCCTCATTGTGTTGATCATGTTGAAATTAGTGAAAAGTCATTGTTGGAGGGAAACTATGCTTAAATCCAATGGAGGCTAGATAACAGTATTTCTCCTGCCACCTCGTAAATATATCCAAACTCTCAAAAGCTGAAGCCACTGATTCTGAAAGTAAGGGTGGAGCTGGAAGGGAGCCCCTAGCAGTTGTTTTCAGTCTCCCATGCTGATGTAGGTTCAAAAGCATATGGGCATTGCATTCGGCAAGATATTTTTCAAACAATGAGTAGAAATTCATTACTATTTAGTATACAGTGAAATGTGTTTAGGTTTGAAACACTACTGTTAATTTAACACACTGGAATGCTCTGACATAGAAAGAAATGGAATGAAATGGATTGAACTAAGGATAAACAATATCAGAGTGCATCCCAGTTAGGAAGGTTAAATACTGTTTCCTAAGTCTTTGTTTCAAATCTGTGTGTGCGCGCGTGTGTGTGTGCACACGCCTGCATAAACGCAGAGATTTTTGGACCAGATTGTACTGATTTACAATATTCTTACAAAGAGCCATGACTAATATATTTGAAAAATAAGACTACAGATGGATGCCTTCATCCATGACTTATAAGATGGAAGAGATAAAAAGATTAAAGCAATCCAAATTCAAGAGGCTGTCAGTAGTGTTTGCTTCAGGATTTCAGAATCAATTACTAAACAATTTCTGCCATTCTTCCCCGAGTCTTAGCCATCTCGTATTCTAAGGATCATAATTGCTTAAAATGAAGTATCATGGTAGGTACCTCATTGGTCTTTGTTCTTCTATTCTTGCATCTTTCAATTCATTCTCCAATTAGCTTTAAAAATATAAGTATGATGAAACCTCTCTCTCTCTCTCTTTCACACACACACACCCACACACACACACACACACACCCACACACACACACACACACACACACACACACACACACACACACACACTAACACCTTGATGAGTTACTCATCACCTTTAGAATAAAGTTCAAAATACATAAACTAACATAAAAACCCCTGGCTTCTGCCTCCTGTTTGGGTTCATTTACCTCTACAGATTCCCTGCTCTTTCAACTTTATCAGTACAGTACATCTTACATGTCATCAAATATTCCATGATTTCCCTTGACTCCAAACTTTTGTGTTCCATTTAATTCTGCCACTCTTTGTCCTTCAACTTGTGTATTTAGATCTTTAATTTCATGGTACTTACTGGAGGCAGGGGTTGGGTCCACCATTTTATTTTCTGCTTTTGGTTTGTTGTCTTTCTCATTCCTTTCTTGCCTTTCTGTGGGCCATTCATTTTTGTTTTTAGAATTACATCTTGACTTAGTTGTAGCATTTTTAATGTATTAATTGGTATATTTTTCTTAGTGTGTGTTCTGGTTATTGTACTGATACCCAGGTCCGCTGATGCATTAATGTTTTTCCACTTTGTGAAAAACTTACTCTCATTTAGGATCTTTTGTTCTCCGAACCTTAAAATATAACCATGTTAAGTATTTCCTCTAGATATATTGAACACCAAGTCCAATGGTGTTGTAGCTTTTGTTTCAACCAACAAATATAGTTTAAGAAGCTCACAAGAATGATGGTTATTTATATTTTTGTATTTTTACTCATACCCTTATATTTTGTATTTTTACTCATTTTGATGTTTTTTCCTTTCTTTATTTTCAACCTTCTTCTCTTAACATTTCCTTTGTGTTTAGAGAACATTCTTTAAGGATACGCTTGTTAACAAATAATTCTCTTAGTTTACCGTCATTTGAGAATGTTTATATTTTCTTTTTTATTCCTGTATCATTTTAACAGTAGGGAAACATTAGACCACTTCTTTCTCATCTCCATAGTTTCATATAAGAAATCTGCTGCACATAATTTACCATTTCTCTCTGGCTGCTTTCAAAATTTTTATTTGTGTTCAATTTTCAGAAGTTTAATTATGATATACTTTGGCATGGGTTTCTTTATGTTTGTCCAATTTAGGATTTTCTAAGATTCTTGAATCTACAAGTTTCTTTCACCAAATTTGGGAAGGGTGCAGCCATTATTTATTTGAATAACTTTTCTTTTCATCCTTCTCTCTCTCTCCTCTTCTTATGATGCTCCAATAATATGAATGTTAGGCTCCTTTGTTATTGTTCCAAAGGTCCATGAAATTCTGTTCATTTGTTTTTCCAGTGTATTTCCTCTCCATTGTACAGATTGAATTCTATTATCTGTCCTTAATTTCATTTCAAATGGTGTGTAGAGTTTACCACCATTTAGGTACTTTATCCACCAGATTTTATGATGTAGTAATCATAAATATTACCTCTATTACGTTTAAGTAATATTTGTCTGGTACTTATTATGTGTCGGAGAGTGCTACATATTTTACTCAAATATTCTTACATCCATTTCATAAAGAGTTGTCAACACAGTTACGCTATTTTTGTAGATGACTATTAACACTATTTTCAACATTTTTATAAATGCAGAAACTCAGATTTAGAGACTTTAAATGTTTTATCTAAAGTTACACTGTTGAATGATTGAGTCGGTTTGTCATACAGGTGCCATATGGGTTTAAAGTATAGAACCTTAATTCTGCATTATTGTTATTTTCCATGTGGAACTATTCAAGGATGCCACCAAAACTGGGAAGTTGGAAATGCTACTGGGCCAAGAGATAGGAGGCTTGGGTTCTAGTCTGACTCTGCCACAGTAGCTCTGACTGTGGGCAAGTCCTTGCACCAACTTGGAGCTCATTCTTTATCTGCAAAAGCAAGTGTTTACATCCAATGATTTCTACTGTGCTTTGCATCTCAGACCCTACGAACAAAACATTGGCCAGTACATTTAGTAATGACCACTTTAGTTTTAATATTGGATGGAGATATTTGTGTCACTGATAAAATCTAGTCCTTTCCTTAGTTCAAGGAACTATGTGTCAGTGGTTTTCAGGAAACATTAACCCAAAAAGATGATGTATACAGGTCTGGAAGTCCTGTAGTCAGCGTGATTGGGAAAACAGCACCTTTCATCCCCCTTTGGAGAGTCAAAATGTGCCTTAATCCACAGCATCCTGGAAATAATAACCTGCTTTAATTTACATTCCTCCAGCATTTTTCCAAACCGGAATCCATTTTCACAACATACCCTTTTAAGCTACTTTTTGAAAACTTGGATTGGATTTATCCAGCTTGAATTCAGGGGCCTAGACTTATGAATTCTCAAACTGTACACCTCTTAAGACATAAGGTAGACCTTACTTTATAAGGTGGAAATAAAAGGAACTGTTTTTAGATGGCTATTTTATATTTGTCTTATTCACTTAACAAGAGGAGAGAGGCCATGATTTGCATAATGGACGATCATTCATTAGGAGCTCTTTGTGAGATCTTCACCAGGACATGCTTCGTTTTGCTTTGGTTAATGAGAACCCGCTCTTTGTACCTACTATGTGCAGCTCTATCTGCCAGTAAGAGAGTGAGAGGAAAAACAATATACGCATGAATTCGTTAAATCATTACACTCATTTGGCTTTCTTTCCATCCTCAGAATCAGAAGTTTTGTTACCTGTATTTTAGGAACTAAGTAGATGCTTTCACATTTAGAAAAGTTTGATGTATTCATTCAAACTAATCGCTATTGTCTGCATCTCTGAGTCATTGATATGGTTTGTAAGGACACTAATATCTAGGACAAATGATCATCTCTTCAAGTTCCCGCCCATTTGCAAAAAATGATGTCTCCTTTCTAGTGGTCTCAGTTTCACACTTAAAAATACTTGGAAATGATATACAGGGTAGAGAAGCAGTTTTAAGAATTTCTTTAATTTCCTGACAACACGGCTGTGTGTAGGATATGTGACCGAGACAGAAAGGCTTTTCATTATGTCAGTGGCAGTGACAACCTGCCGCTGTGCCTTCGAGCTGACCACTGTCTGAGGGAGCATTTGAAGTATTCCGACACCAGGGAAACACCCTGCTTAACTGGAAAGTCCATGTCAGGGGACTTCCTCACCCTTCTATGATAACATGTTTCATCCCTGCTTTTGTGCATTATGTACCACCGGCAAAGGATGTTTTTTCTTCTATTTGCAAATATTTATATCCTGCCCATTGTTCCAAACCTCCCGTGGATATCTCCTCCTTTCTGAAGCATCCCAGATCACTCTGGATAGGGACTCATCTTCCTTATCCCTCTCAGAGCCCAGGATGTAAACATCATTTATGTCTGCATGACTATTTCCACATTGCGGTCGCTTTTCTGTAAGAGCATCTTCTCTGCCCTCCTGGACCGTGAGGCCACCACAACCTGGTCCCAACAGTAAAGACACACGAAGCCCCTTGCCATGGCCTCGTAGGCAGTGGAATTGATAGAGCTGTGCACACCTACAGGGCTGGCACCTTGGACAGAGGTGACCGTTCTCCTTTGGGGCATTCCCAGGGGAGAGATCCTTGATCTGGAATCATGGTAGGGAGTGTGCCAGATTCCTAATAATGGCAAAGGCACTCTAGGGAGAAAAAGAATGGTGTATTGAGAAACTCTCAGTGTGGAGACTAGAGGGGCAAAGGACAGGTAGTGATAAACGAAGTTGGAAGATTCTGGCAGAAGCCAAACCACATAGTACCTTCCTACAGCCCATGGCCAAGTGCATTTATTAAGCGGTATTAGGGGCTGTACACCATCCCAGGCTTTGTGGATACAGCAGGGAAGAGTAAAGTCCCTACTCTCCCGGGCTTATATTCTTGTTGGTAAGATAGGCAATTAAACTAAACAATGAAAAGCATTTTCAGAAATGATGAGTGCTATAAAATATGTAAAACAGGGTAAGATGATAGCGAATGAAGGGTAGTAAGTGGTTGCTTTAGATTAAATATTGAGGAGAAGCCTTACAGAATTGAAACCTGAACACTAATCCAAACACTAAGACAAAGATCTGGGGAGGGCATTCTGAAGAGAGGGAACAGCCAAGGCCGAGGCCAAGGAAAGCATGGAGCTTGGCAAATCAGCCAAAATCTCTAGGGTGGTTGTCGCAGCATAGGTAGAGGAGAGGGGACGTGGGCAGGAAGCCACTGTAGGGCTTTAAGTAGGAGAGGGCCATTCTGCACTCAAACGTTCACCACAGCCATAGAATGAGAGGGGGGTACACAGGGGGGGAGACATGAAGGTTGAAAGACATGTTAGAAGGAGAGAGATGATAGTGGCTTGGAAGAGGAGATGATGGAGATGGAGGTGGGGAGAATGACTTTGACAGCTTCTTACCACCTGTAGCCCGATAACCTAGTCCCAGCCCTCACCGTCTGTCACCGAGATGGGTGAGTTTGCCTCTTAACCGGTCTCCTGTCTCATTTCTCTGCCATCTCTTACCCATACAAGACCCACAGGAATATTTCCTTTTAAACTTTGTATTAACATATAAACAGAAAAGTGCACATACAAAAAGCCCACAGCTTGATGGATTTTTACACGTCGAGCATCTCTTATAACCGGCACCCAGATGAAGATCGAGAACCTGCGCCTTCGTCCTCAAGCGTCTCCTGCTTCCCTCCAGGTACCAGCTGCTCTCCACAGAGACCACCATCCTGACCTCTGTCAGCACAGAAGCGTTGTGCTCACTTTCCGACTTCGGATAAAGAAATCCAGCATGTATTCTTTGGCGCCATGGTTTTCTTCCCTGGACAATGTATTTGTGAGATTTGCCCATATTGCTGTGGGGAGAATCTTTTAAAAACATAAATCATACCATGTCTCCTTCCTGCCCCAAACCCTCTGATGCTTTTCTATCACATTCAGAATAAAACCCTTATGTTGGGGCACAGATGTCTACCTGTTCCAGCTCCCATTCCTTTCCCACCTTGCCCTGCTTCTTCATCTACCACCTCTTCCTTGCTGTTGCCCCTGGAGCTCACTGAGATGGTCCCCGTATCAGAAGCCATTGTGTGAGGTTGGGATTACGATGCCCAGTTGATAAGTGCTCGGTTTATCTTCGGTCACAGAACTCAGTGCATGAAGAGCCGATATGCAACCTTGAATCTAGCCCTCAGTCTCCAGGGCCCTTCCCCTCCCCGTATAGCCTGAGCATCAAGACTGCAAAACATGCCGCCCAACCTCCCTGCTGCATCGTTCTCCACAGAACCTAGTGACACAATCGCCCTTTCATCAACAACCACCCTTTCCCTCAATCACTCTTTACTTCTACAGCCATTCTTTGCCGAGATCACTTCCTCCCCCTGGAATGTACAGTTGCCCCCATTCCAGCCTCACCACCTCACCCACCTGCCGTTATAACTTGCTTGCTAAAGCTCTTGTCCGTTGGCCATGGCTGGGTTGAAGGAAGGTAGTTTCCTTCATATGGGATCATGGAATCTGGAGTCAAGGAACTTGGATGTTAACACATCTCAGTTTCTATCTTTGATTTGGAAGACAGACTACTATGCAGCTGGTAGGAACTGACATTTATTGCTGAGTGGTTAGAACTTGAATTTGAGAGTCAGACCACCTGGATTTGAAGACCAACTTTCCCTAGGTGCTCACGGTGTTTCTGTGGAGATTAGATGAGTTAGTACACACAAAGCGTTTAGAAGGCTGCCGGGCCTGAGCAGCGCTCAACACATTCACCTGTTATTGTTGTGATCTGCCACCTCCCCAGGGAAGCCTGCAATCACTCCCCAGTGCGCTGGAAACACTTTCGTGGAAGCTGGCCTGGCGGGCTACATGGGCTTCTCCTCTTTCAGCAAGTCGTGGACATGTGCATCTCTCCAGGAGGGATTTTACTTCTTGAGGTCAGGGAGGGTGTTTTTTGGTTTTTATATTCTCTGTGTCTGGCAGAGGTGAAGCCTTTTTCCTTGTTGGATTTTCTAGTCTGGAAAAAGAAAAGGAAAGTCCTCAGATGCCCACGAGATGGCGCTGTGAGCCCACAATCGTGATGAACAGGACATGCAGGAAAAGAAGAGCCAGACTAAGACTCCGTACAAACCGGTACCAAGCCCATCTCTTGGGGGCTGGGGCAACTGATCCTTGGAATTTATGCAGCACATATATAAGCCAATTCTCATACAACATGTGTTTTATCAAGCGTTCTTTTCAGATGTTAGGGAAAAATTCAAAAAGAGCCGGGTGAGAAACTCTTCTTTATTGAACAACGATTCTATGGCATTTGTGCATTGATGTAATTTCATTTCGTGGTCACTGAATGAATAAATCCTTACAATCACTTTGCAGAGCCTGCACTATTATCCCTGTTTTCTAATGAGCACACTGAGGATTCTAGAGGTCGAGTTCCTGGCCCAGGCTCGCCTACAACACTCCTTAGGCTGCCAAGTCAGGATATGAATACTGCTCCTTCCAAATTTCCAGCCTGTGTTCTTGTCAGCTCCAGTGCCCTACAATTTCAGAGAATGATGGCATGAACTTGGACGGGTACCATTCATGGGTGTAGTTTTCCTCTCTGTAGAAATGGATCTTGTTCCTATGGGGACTAGGGGATGGATTGGCCACCCATGACCTTGTGTAAAGCTTCTGCAAATGGTCGTCACATACAACTTTTATTACATAGATTGCTGTGTTGAAATTACTGGTTTATGCTCTAAATGATCTCCTGTGCTATGTATAGTAGTAGGTCTGTCTCTTTAATGGATTTTCCAGTTTTTACTGCAGGCTGGTAAAATGCAGACAGTAAAGGGTCAAGGATTCCTGGTCTCTTTTTCTCCTTAACTTACTAAATTTCAATTTGTTGACTTCTGAGATAAGTTAGTCTGGTGAGAAAGCCTCTCTTTTTGTGGATGTGACCATGCTTTGATTTTTCTTAAAAAAATAGACCAAATATCAGGACATCAGTTGACAGAGATCAGTCCAAGAGTTTTATGCTCCTCTTATTACAGGTCAACTGCCCAAATAGCTTTTATTCTTTGAAAAACATTTCTTTCTGCTTACTGGCAATAAACCAGGCAGTGGAGATAGAAAGGTGAGTGAGTTCCTGCCGCACACTGCTTAATCAGAACGCCCCACCCTGCATTCTGCCTTCTGCCTGAAGGTGCGCATCTGGACACAGTGAAATGGTTCTTAGCCCAAGCTTGGTGATCAGAGGCAGTTGACAGCCGAGGGCTTGTCCTCAGCCTAACAGCCCAGAAACCACACACTCAGTCAGGCTACTCTGTCCTTCCAGCACTGAGAAGGGATCTTTATCTCTCTCTTTCTTTTTGTTCTTTTTAAAAAAAATTATTATTATTTTTTATTGAAGTATAGTTGATTTACCAAGTTGTGTTAGTTTCAGGTGTACAGCAAAGTGTTCAGATTCAGTTTTATATATATATATAAAACTATATATATATAAAACTATATATATATAAAACTACATATATATAAAACTATATATATATAAAACAATATATATATAACTGAATATATATATTCTATTAGAATATATATATATTAGAATCAGTATATATATTATATAATATATAATCTAATACATATATTAGAATATATATAATTAGAATATATATATTCTATATAATATATATTCAGAGACTATCTATTCTAATAGAATATTTATATTCTATTCTTTTTCAGATTCTTTTCCAACATAGATTATGACAAGATATTGAATATAGTTCCCTGTGCTATACAGTAGGTCCTTGTTGGTTATCTATTTTATATATAGCAGTGTGTATGTTAATCCCAAACTCCCAATTTATCCCTCCCCCTGCTTTTGGTAACTATAAGTTTGTTTTCTATGTCTGTGAGTCTATATCTGATGAACAGCATTCTTAACAAGATGACCATAAAATTGCCCTCCTTAGATTCATTCACATCTCATTCACCCAAAATTAATTCCATAAGTGAATATAGCTGCAAGAGAAGCAGAAAAATATTTTCTCTGGCTGGGTAGCCATGAGTCCAGGTTATATGCAGTTCCATGCCTCTTTTTGTTACTTTCCTGTATTGTTTTCTATATTCTGCTGTAACAAACTACCACAAACTTAGTAGTTTGAAATGGCACAAATATATTATTGGACAGGTGTCTAGGAAAAAGGTATTCCATGCAAATGGAAATCAAAAGAAAGCTGGAGTAGCAATTCTCATATCAGAAAAATAGACTTTAAAATAAAGACTATTACAAGAGACAAAGAATGACACTCCATAATGATCGAGGGATCAATTCAAGAAGAAGATATAACAATTGTAAATATTTATGCACCCAACATAGGAGCACCTCAATACATAAGGCAAACGCTAGCAGCCATAAAAAGAGAAATTGACAGTAACACAATCATAGTAGGGGACTTTAACACCCCACTTTCACCATTGGACAGATCATCCAAAATGAAAATAAATAAGGAAACACAAGCTTTAAACGATACATTAAACAAGATGGACTTAATTTATATTTATAGGACATTCCATCCAAAAACAACAGAATACACTTTCTTCTCAAGTGCTCATGGAACATTCTCCAAGATAGAACATATCTTGGGTCACAAATCAAGCCTTGGTAAATTTAAGAGAATTGAAATCATATCAAGTGTCTTTTCCGACCACAACACTATGAGACTAGATATCAATTACAGGAAAAAATACAAACACATGGAGGCTAAACAATACACTACTTAATAAGCAAGAGATCACTGAAGAAATCAAGAGGAAATCAAAAAATACCTAGAAACAAATGACAATGAAAACACAACAACCCAAAACCTATGGGATGCAGCCAAAGCAGTTCTAAGAGGGAAGTTTACAGCAATACAATCCTACCTCAAGAAACAAGAAACATCTCAAATAAACAACCTAACATTACACCTAAAGCAATTAGAGAAAGAAGAACAAAAAAACCCCCAAAGTTAGCAGAAGGAAAGAAATCATAAAGATCAGATCAGAAATAAATGAAAAAGAAATTAGGGAAGCAATAGCAATGATCAATAAAACTAAAAGCTGGTTCTCTGAGAAGATAAACAAAATTGATAAACCATTAGCCAGACTCATCAAGAAAAAAGGGATCAAATCAATAGAATTAGAAATGAAAAAGGAGAAGTAACAACTGACACTGCAGAAATACAAAGGATCATGAGAGATTACTACAGGCAACTCTATGCCAATAAAATGGACAACCTGGAAGAAATGGACAAATTCTTAGAAAAGCACAACCTTCTGAGACTGAACTGGGAAGAAATAGAAAATATAAACAAACCAATCACAAGCACTGAAATTGAGACTGTGATTAAAAATCTTCCAACAAACAAAAGCCCAGGACCAGATGGCTTCACAGGCGAATTCTATCAAACATTCAGAGAAGAGCTAACACCTATCCTTCTCAAACTTCCAAATACAGCAGAGGGAGGAACTCCCAAACTCATACTATGAGACCACCATCACCCTGATACCAAAGCCAGACAAAGATGTCATAAAGAAAGAAAACTACAGGCCAATATCACTGATGAATATAGATGCAAAAATCCTCAACAAAATACTAGCAAACAGAATCCAACAGCACATTAAAAGGATCATACACCATGATCAAGTGGGGTTTATCCCAGAAATGCAAGGATTCGTCAATATAAGCAAATCAATCAATGTGATACACTATATTAACAAACTGAAGGATAAAAACCATATGATCATCTCAATAGATGCAGAAAAATCTTTTGACAAAATTCAACACCCATTTATGATAAAAACTCTCCAGAAAGTAGGCATAGAGGGAACTTACCTCAACACAGTAAAGGCCATATATGACAAACCCACAGCCAACATCATTCTCAATGGTGAAAAACTGAAACCATTTCCTCTAAGATCAGGAACCAGACAGGGTTACCCACTCTCACCACTATAATTCAACATACTTTTGGAAGTTTTAGCCACAGCAATCAGAGAAGGAAAAGAAATAAAAGGAATCCAAATCAGAAAAGAAGAAGGAAAACTGTCACTGTTTGCAGATGACATGATACTATACATAGAGAATCCTAAAGATGTTACCAGAAAACTTCTAGAGCTAATCAATGAATTTGGTAAAGTAGCAAGATACAAAATTAATGCACAGAAATCTCTTGCATTCCTATACAATAATGATGAAAAATCAGAAAGAGAAATTAAGGAAACACTCCCATTTACCATTGCAACAAAAAGAATAAAATACCTAGGAATAAACCTACCTAAGGAGACAAAACACCTGTATGCAGAAAACTATGAGACACTGATGAAAGAAATTAAAGACAATACAAACAGATGGAGAGATATACCATGTCCTTGGATTGGAAGAATCAACATTCTGAAAATAACTATACTACCCAAAGCAATCTACAGATACAATGCAACATCTATCAAACTACTAATGACATTTTTCACAGAACTAGAACAAAACATTTCACAATTTGTATGGAAACACAAAAGACCCCAGATAGCCAAAGTAATGTTGAGAAAGAAAAACAGTGCTGGAGGAATCCAGTTCCCTTGACTTCAGACTATACTACAAAGCTACAGTAATCAAGACAGTATGGTACTGGAACAAAAACAGAAATAGAGGTCAATGGAACAGGATAGAAAGCCCAGAGATAAACCCATGCACATATGGTCACCTTATCTTTGATAAAGAAGGCAAGAGTATACAATGGAGAAAAGACAGCCTCTTCAATAAGCGGTGCTGGGAAAACTGGACAGCTACATGTAAAAGAATGAAATTAGAACACTCCCTAACACCATACACAAAAATAAACTCAAAATGGATTAAAGACCTAAATGTAGGGCCACACACTATCAAACTCTTAGAGGAAAACATAGGTAGAACACTCTATGACATAAATCACAGCAAGATCCTTTTTGACCCACCTCCTAGAGAAATGGTAATAAAAACAAAAATAAACAAATGGGACCTAATGAAACTTAAAAGCTTTTGCACAGCAAAGGAAACCATAAACAAGATGAAAGGACAACCCTCAGAATGGGAGAAAATATCTGCAAATGAAGCAACTGACAAACAATTAATCTCCAAAATATACAAGCAGTTCATGCAGCTCGGTATCAAAAAAACAAACAACCCAATCCAAAAATGGGCAGAAGACCTAAATAGACATTTTTCCAAAGAAGATATCCAGATTACCAACAAACACATGAAAGGATGCTCAACATCACTAATCATTAGAGAAATGCAAATCAAAACCACAATGAGGTATCACCTCATACCTATCAGAATGGCCATCATCAAAAAATCTACAAACAATAAATGCTGGAGAGGGTGAGGAGAAAAGGGAACCCTCTTGCACTGTTGGTGGGAATGTAAACTGACACAGCCACTATGGAGAACAATATGGAGGTTCCTTAAAAAATTAAAAATAGGACTACCGTACGATCCAGCAATCCCACTACTGGGTGTATACCCTGAGAAAACCATAATTCAATAAGAGACATGGACCACAATGTTCATTGCAGCTCTATTTACAATAGCCAGGACATGGAAGCAACCTAAGTGTCCATCAACAGATGAATGGATAAAGATGATGTGGCACATATATACAGTGGAATATTACTCAGCCATAAAAAGAAATGAAATTGAGTTATTTGTAGTGAGGTGGATGGACCTAGAGTCTGTCATACAGAGTGAAGTAAGTCAGAAAGAGAAAAACAAATACCGTATGCTAACACATATATATGGAATCTAAAAATAAAATGGTTTTGAAAAACCTAGGGGTAGGACAGGAATAAAGACGCAGACGTAGAGAATGGACTTGAGGACAGCGGTGGGGGAACAGTAAGATGGAATGAAGTGAGAGAGTGGCATTGACATATACACACTACCAAATGTAAAATAGATAGCTAGTGGGAAGCAGTCGCATAGCACAGGGAGATCATCTCGGTGCTTTGTGACCACCTAGAGGGGTGGGATAGGGAGGGTGGGAGGGAGACGCAAAAGGGAGGTGATATGGGAATATACGTATGCATATAGCTGATTCACTTTGTTATATAGCAGAAACTAACACAGCATTGTAAAGCAATTATACTCCACTAAAGATGTTTAAAAAAAAGAGAAGTCATTAAGGCAAATCTGCAATCAAATGCCTTTTTGGTGCTTCTGAACCCATTAATTCATCAATAAAAGTTCACTAATTTGAAAAAAAAAAGAAGAAAACAAAATAAAATATAATAAAAACAGTCCTTTTTAAAAAAAGATGAAAATAAAATAAAATAAAAACAATTCTTTAAAAAAAAAGAAAACAAAATAATATAAAAACAGTCCTTTAAAAAAATAAGTAAAATAAAAACAGCCCTTTTAAAAATAAAATAAAATAAAAATAGTCCTTTTTTTAAAAAAAGAAGAAAAATAAAGTAAAAACAGTCTTTTAAAAAAAAAGAAGAACAAAAAACAAAATAAGATATATTACAGGGGGAGCTTGGTCAGATTGAGCTTTGCGCTTCTGACTATAGTGAAAAGGCTCTGAAGGGTTGTAAGCAAGGAGACTGTGTTCATATAAGTATTAATATGTGTTCAAATCACTCTGCTGCTGTCTGGAGATTGTCAAGAAGCAGAAGTGGAAACGATGATGGGAATATCAAGCAACATGAATGATGGCTTCGGCTAAACTGTACAATAGTCAACAGAGAGAGATCACTAGGTAAAGGATGAGCTTCGGACAAGGCACGGAGGCTGAGGTACTGGCTAGTAGAATAAATCTGAGGAGGGTGAGAAGAAGTGGAGAAGCAAGGGTAACCCTCAGAGCAGTTGTCTTGAGCAGTAGGACGGAAGACAAAGTTTGCCAAGATGGGAAAGACTGCAGGAGGAGTGTCTTCAAGAAGAAAGCATGAGTTTTGTTTTGTCCCTATTTTGTGTGCAGGGCATATTTGACATCTATGCGGACTTTTACATAAAAGCCTATAATTCTGGATGTTTAGGAGTCTCTATGAAGCACAGATTGCCACTGGCTGCTAGTAACAAAGATAAAAATAACAACTTAAAAGGAAAGCTTATTGTTTTCACACATTAATAAATACCCATGGGTAGAAAGTCTTGAGCTGCTTTGGGGGTTCAGGGTCCTCAAGGATCCACGGTCCTTCTTTGTTCTCTATAAATCTTACTAAGTAATTTCAACCATTGAGCTGGCTTCATGTTCAAATATGATTTTTGGAGATCCAGCCATCTTGCTTATGTTCCAGATAGGAACTATCCTGGGATGAAGGGCACAAAGGAATAAAAGGGAATTTCCTATAATGCCATTTGCAGCAACATGGATGGACCTAGAGATTATCATATTAAGTGACGTAAGTCAGACAGAGAAGACAAATATCATATATCGCTTCTATGTGGAATCTAAAAAAAAGATACAAATGAACTTATTTACAAAACAGAAATAGACTCACAGACTTAAAACAAACTTATGGTTCCCAAAGGGAAAAGGTGGCGAGGGAGAGAGAAATTAGGAGGTTGGGATTAACATATAGACACTAATATATATAAATAGGTAATCAACAAGGACTTATTGTATAGCACAGGGAAGTTTACTCACTACTCTGTAATAACTTATAAGGGAAAAGAATCTGAAAAAGAATGGACATATGTATATGTATAACTGGATCACTTTGCTGTACACCTGAAACTAACATGACATTGTACAGCTACTATACTCCAATATAAAATAAAAAAAATTTTTAAAAGGGAATTTCCTGGAAGCTCAAACAGATAATTTCCACTTTTCTTTTTCTTATAGGCCATGCCCATCTGGAAGAGAGACTCAGAAACAGTTTAAAGTTTGTGTGTATTGACTTTTGGAATAAAATAAGGATTCTATTGTAAGTGAAAGGGGTGGGTGAGTACTGAGAGGATAACCAACGATTTCTACCACACAGACGTTGGCAAGTAGATGCTGTCTAAAGCCACGGGAGTAGATAAAATTACATTAAGAGAGTTAGTATGCGAAGAGGGTTGGAGGATCTAGGCTGACCCTTGTGCTCGTCACCGTGGAGATGCTGAAAGGAGGGGACAGCCCTGACAGTGGAAAGCAAGTTGAATATGACAGGATCCCCACCACAAGGAGCTTACCATCTGAACGTGGAGAAATCAGCAATCTACGTACATCGACAGTTGACACCATGACAAGAAAAATATACGTAAGGGAGGGTATAGGATTCAGAGGAATTCAACCTCAGCTTCATGTAGACTTCCTGTGCCAGAATTAGAAAGATACAGCCATGGAAAATAGAAATTAATGATACTTTCTAAGGTCCTGCTTTATTACTATTTATGGTTTGTAAGTATAAGGAAAAGAAAGGAGACATTTGATAAATATCTATGATGCATCCCCAAATTTTATGTATATAAGTTCATGTAATATTTGTAACAAAGACACTATCTCCATTTGTCCACATATAGAAAGTAAAGCTTTAGAAAGAGAAATCACATCCTCAAGGTCACACAACAAATAAGTAGTAGATCTGAGATCTAATCCAGGTATGCCTTGCCCCAAAGTTGTCATTCTTTCAGGTCTCATTTTCATTGTAAGACAGATTACGCAACCTTAGCGCTGACATTTGAGTGTGTACTGGATGGTTCTTTGTTGTGCAATGTAGGATGTTGTGAATCATCTTTGTCCTCTTCCTTCCACATGCCAGGAGCACTCTCTCCGAACAAAACGTCTCCTGACTTTGCCAAATGTCCCCCAAGGGGCAAAACTGCTCCTTGTTGAGAGTTGAGAACACTTTAGTTCTAGAGTGGACTTCAATCAGTCTCTCTCTTTCTCTTTTCCTTCCTCGCTCTTTCTGCACACACACACACACACACGCACACACACACACACACACACACACAATTTTTCAGTCTGATAGTTCCCCAGACATTCATTATCTTCCCCCCAAATATTCTCCTCTTGTATAATACACTTTGCACAATACCTATACCCATCCATCACCCAAAACGGAACATTGGGAGTCCTCCTAGACCCCTCCTTCTACTCTTCTCTCCACAATAGATCAGTCTTCTGCTTCTGAAACATCTCTTCTTCCCTGAATTCCTATTATTACCACCCTAATCCGGGCCTTATTCGTACTATCCCTGCACCCTGGTGGCAGTTCGGTCCCTAATAGGTTTCCCTGCTCCATTCTCTCTTCCCTTCTATCCATACCAAGCTTTCTCAAATGCAGATATAATGCCTGGAACCTGGCCCTTGTAGTCAGACCTTCTTGCGTAACAGAGGCTCTCCCAACCCAATCCCAGGTTGTATTTCCAGCCCTAACACTTAAAATTTCCATGCCTGGGCCTCAATAGACTCTGGCTATTCCCTGATCAAACTTGCCTTTTCAGGAACATTAGAATTTTATTCAGGGTGATATTTCTGCCTTTAATACCATTTTGTTTCAATTCGGCATGTCAAAATTCTAAGAAATCTTCAAGGGTCACCTTAAATGATATATTTCTTTGAAAATTGTGTCAATACCTTCTTCATGTCTTCTGCTTCCCTGAAGAATCAGTCTGTTCCCATTTCACTTGTACAACCGTTTATGATCATATTTGTCATGTTAAGTGCTCAATAAATATTTAATGAGTTGAATAGCTTGATAATCATGATTTAAATGACATAACTCATGGATGTGCACTGATTGCTTAAATATGGCATTTGTGTGGCAAAATAAAACTGACAGCTGACCAATCATGTTTAATTGCTAGAAGAAAATGTAGGAATTGGTAGATGAGAATAATGTTGATAGGGAAATCTTTGAATGATCTGATGCTATGGTAAGAGCGTGTGTCCCAGCATCAAACAGATTTGGGTTTCATTTGCAACTCTCAGTGTTTTATGTGATGTTGAGTAAGTCCTGTCATCTCTAATATGCAAAATAGGAAATATAATGCCCACCTACAAATGTCAAATTTGTGTGTGTGTGTATAAACACATAAATCATGATACTCACCATCTTGTTGACCATGAGAAGCTACTGATTTGCTTTAAAGCATTGGGATGTGAGTATGGAATGATGTAGTAGAATGGGTTAGGAGTAGAAACAGACTATAGTGAATATCAGCCAGGAGTGAGCTGATGTAGGGTAAAGAAGGAAGGGATGTTCTCTTGGGGGACAGATGATAGGTTTCGCCTTGAACATACTGGAAAAGACATGACCAGAGCATATCCACATGGAGATGTCCAGATCTCAAATTGTATTCAAGCTTTGATGGAATAAAGTTAACGATGACAGTAAACTCAGAACCTGACTCGCCCGGAGCTCAGTGTCTGAACCACAGCCTCGTCTGATTCACATCCCTTCACTTGCACTGGGTGAGTAAAGCTCTTCAGGTGCCGAACTCACAGGGGATAAAATTCACCATTCTCATACCGCCCTCAAGTCCCTGGAAGTATGCCCCCAAGTTCACCACATAGACACTGTGTTTTTAATTCTGAAATCACACTTGGAGACAGGCTGTCCTTCAATTTAATTTGATTCAATCAATATTTACCAAAGGTCAGCCAGGTTAACGCAGTTAATATAGTAGATTCCACAAAGAAGAATACTGAAAATGAAAGGTTGAGCTTCCTGGCTTTTAATAGTTTACAATATAATTGGAGCCAAAAAATAGAGACAACAGAGAAAATAATATCTTTTAGTAGAATGCATTGTCTATCTATGAAACATATTTAAAAGAACACTATGCTTTCTTTTATGGATTTAAAAGGTCCTAGAAAATTTCTATAAAGTAGATCAGATTTTACTAGGGGTTTCCATGATAAAATGACAGACATGTACCATTCAGGGAGAGGTTCTCGCTGGACTGAGTTAAAAACCTTCAGGAAGATGGAAATTGGGAGGTGCTGATTACTTTGTCATTCTGGAGGTAGCTGTCTCTTCTCTAGCAGTTCATCCCTACGCCTCCTCCAGGGAACCTCCCAGGCTCTGATGGATTTCACCGTATGCAGTGCTCCTCTGTGGGCTGCAGAAGTTTGAGATGTAGTCACTGAGAGTCAGGCATGAGCAGGTTATTAATCGGATGTACTCACAGCCCAAAAGAGGAGAACACGTGCCACTCAGGGCACACCACGTGCCACGAAGATTACATCTGAGGACAGAACAAACATCCCGGGGCTGTAGGAGACAGGCTTTGTAGTATCAGGGGGCGAGGTGTCCCCTTCTTCCCATGGGAGGATGTGATTGGCTTGCTTGAATAATTCCAATGGCTGGCAGGAAACCGAAACCTACTTCTCAGGTGTAAGCAGGAGCTGTGCCTGGTGCCTTTGATACAGAGAGCTGTTTGGCTGTGAGACTTCACCCACGGGAGCAGAGTGGGGAGTGGAATTTGCAATTAGGTCATGGAAGCTCTCCCGGTTTCACCAGATGTCAAGACATTACATAATATTGAGACGTGATTTTAGATCTTACACAACAGCAATGGAGATTTTGGATATCCTTGTCCTCTCTGCTGTTGACATTTTTCTCCCATTGACAAATGGCAGCTGCTTTTTCAAAACATGCAAAGCCAGGAACGTCCACTTTAGTAGCTTTTATTAAAGGCTTTTAAGGATCGGCCACCTTATCTTTTACAAAATCCACAAGCCTAGACCTATGGTCTCCTGTCTGGTTCTATGTAAGTACTTGCTGATTGAACTGCATGTGGATTGGCGATCCCATCTACTTCCTTTAGAAAGCTCTCAGTCCTGCAAAACAGTGGCATTGATACTGACATCATTAACAATCGCTATTGTCTCTCTAATCCTATCAGGAAAGGGGAATATCATATTAATTTATCAGGTGATGAAATGGAATCCCAAAGAGGTTAATTAACTTGCCCAAGGCCATATTGCTGGTGAGAGTCGGATCCAGGACATTTCACATTATACTTGTAGTTGCTAATAGAGACCGAAGTGTATTAATTGCTTCCATCCTGTCTCCCTCACTTGTAGCGTGTTTCCTGGTAACAGAGACCATTTCATAATCCTCTCTGCATCTATTGCAGTAGCTTCACGGTCAGGGCAAAAATAAATGTCTGATGAAAAGACATTGTATTTTGTTGTAGTAAGAATGGAAAGGGGAGGTTTTTAAGGAGGAGTGAAGAAAGGCTGACTTTCTTAATTATAGGATGGTAAAGCTATAGGCGACTCTGAGGATCCCAGTGGGTCCCTTTGGGCAGCTTAGTTGTCTTATCTATCCCATCCTTCTTATATATAAGTTGGAGGAGTGGTGCTGTTGAGTGATTCAGCCTCCCTCTAACCCATCAGTCTTAACCAATTGTGGGCTGACTCAGGAGTCAGATCCAAAGAGAAATCAAGTCAGTTAGGTCTGTGTTGGAGTCTGAAATGAAATCTCCTATGACCTCCAGCCAACCTAGACTTTGGAACACATTTGTGGAGAGACATGGGTCCATCGTCAGAAACTTAGCCACTGCAGGGCAGACTGCTACCTGCTTCACAGCTTGGCCACCAGAAGAATAGAGAGCAATAGAAGTGGAATTCAAGGCTGTACTTTCTTTCCAATTCAGGGGAACTGTGGAGCAGGAACCACCCCTAGTGCCTGATGCAAATTATCCCACTACATCCTCACAACGGCTCTCTGAGGAAAGGACTGTCCTTCTCTTCAGTTTATAGTTCGCTGGCCAGTCACACATGAATTTCGCAGATAAACTAGGGGAGGACTGGAGCCCTTGCCTTACTGCAGTACCTTCAATAAAGAGCCTGCTGAGAACTAAATAGATATTCACTGGACATCGGCTGATGTGAGATGAAGAAAGCAGCATTTAGCTGATAAAGCCCCTCTTCAGACTACAGAATCTGATATCAAGGCTGAGGATCCTCTCCCACCTTCCCTTATGTCTGCTTCCCAAGGCCAAGAGCACGTGGAGATGCCAAACGCTGGGTTGTCAAGGGATCATCCACTAGAAGACATTTGTCATACACGTCTCTCATCTGACAATTTAATTGGGGCAAATTTTGAAAATTTCCGAAAGATTATTGAAGAGGCTTTAAATGTCTCACAGAAGAGCCTATAATAGCTCTCCCAAATGGCAGGGAAATGAGCAAGCAAGGTGGTCTTTCCACAGGTGACATATTCGGAACTTCTTCCTCCCCACCCTCACCCTTTGCTTTTTAACATAAATGACGGATTTCAGCTTCAAAATGAGACATTAAAACACTGCTCTAGAGATGGTAAGTCCCAAATTCTCTCACTGGCAGAAACTTTCCATCCTAGTTCATAATCACTTCCACAGTTTCATGTTTGAGGCTCACAGTTTATTCCATTGTTGAAAGTTATATTATGCCCATAGTAACAGTCTTTGCTTTGCTGTGTCAAGGAAGAAAAGTGACAAATGGAATTTCCCTTTTAGACCAGAGAGCAGAGGAAAGACCTATGAGCTGGAGTTAGGAAATATCTTTCTGTGTCTGGCACTTCCCTGAGGAAAAGACGAATTAATTCCCCCTTTACCCATCCCCCAGGGAAAAAAAAAGCAAGACAGCTGTTTTAGGCTCTCCTCCAATTAAGAAAGTTACCTCTCCTGGAGGATAAATCATTCTCTGATTCTTTCGATTAGGATGAGATGGAAAATTCAGAACTTGCAGGGACAGAAACTGATCAAAGAGCTTCATTCTCTGGAAAATGTAATGTCAGAGAGGATACCAACCTACTCCCCTTTCTCACCTTGCCAACACGCAGCCTGGGTGGCAGGCAGCTCTCTGCCAAAGCTTGGACTCTTCGTCATACATACACCCCTGAGTTCCAGACACGGTCTGCTTCCTCAGAGACTGGGGGTGAAGGAGAGAGAGTGGTACCCAAGTTTAATGTCAAAATTTCACAAGTTCCAACAGGTGCACCTTTCAGCAAGCAGAGGGTGATTCTGACTCCTTGAATTCTTTCATGGGACAGAAATCATGACCTGTGCTGATTTCCACTTGGAGCTCTCCTGTGTCATGCTTGTGATCTATCTTTCTCTAATCTATCCATGGGACATACATGTCCACAAATGCAAACAGGTGGAATTTGATCATTAAAAAAATAAATAGTGCATAGTTATTAGGAGGAGGGGATAAAAGCTTCAGCAGGACATTTAGAGATGGTGTGCATTCTGTCTTTACACAAGGGACATAGGGGCTGTGCCCACATGACTGAGGCACGATGAGTCCAGGATTAAGTCCCATCTATCTTATGAAAAGTGGGAAATGTCATTCTTTGGTTAAACCAGGTTGCACTGCGGGATTTTCCAAGGCTGCTCAGAATAGTAAGGGATTGTTTTAAAAATAGATATTGCTGTATAATGGCTTGTTTACCTCTCTTGTTGAATTGTTTACCTCTCTTCTGAGAGATGGACATATTATCTACACGTTTCAGTAGATTCTTATTTCTAAAACAATGACTGGCCTCATCTGTTCCACAGCTGGCTGGGGGCCAGCACAAGGACCAAGGGAAATTCAATTCCTCCAATGAATCAGCAGTCTCTGCCGTTGTTATCATCATTTATCAGTTTCTATCTTGAAATATACTCGGAACCTCTGAGGACACCTATACATTAAAAAGCTATTTTTAAAAAGTCCTCAGTTCTTGTTTCCATTTTAAGCTCGAAATTGGGATGTTTTGTCCAACCAGGAGGTGGGCAGGGTCAGAAAGCAAAACTGGTAGTGTTGGTGGCGATCATGAAGAAATCCAGTGTGTTGATGGAGGATGGAAAATTGTCTGTCAAATGCAGCTCATGGTCATTTTGAGCATGAGATTCTTAATTCTCATGTTTGCAGCACAGAACTTTAAGCTCCGTGAGTCGGTAGGCTCTAGAGGACAGCTGGAAAGAGAAAAGCTAGGTGAGTACCAGGCCCCTTGACCCTCGGCACGGTCTCTGTCCAGTATAGACCAGAGACACAAGAGAGAAGCATTGGTTCCTTGAGGAGTTTACCCTCAAGATTCTCAGTTGCAAGGACTGAATTCTTTCCTGGAAATGTACATTCTGGGTAGTAAAGCTGGGACTGCAGAAGGAAGTGTAGCTCAGGGTATTGAAAAGTTAGCATGGCCACGAGCCCTCTAGGAATTTTCCACTTTCCATTACTGTGGAGTCACTGAGTCGTTGAATGAGCAGCCCCACTCTTCTTCTCCAGGAAGATGCACCTGGATTCTGAAGTGCTCAGTACTAATTTGTCAAGTGGATGTCATGCTCTCCATTGTATTGATGAAGAAACGGGAGGCCCAGAAATTAGAGCATCTTGATCATAATCATGCAGCTGGTTATGGAGAGAACCAGGACAGGAGTCTTTTAATTAATTTATTTATTTTTGGCTGTGTTGGGTCTTCGTTTCTGTACGAGGGCTTTCTCTAGTTGCGACGAGCGGGGGCCACTCTTCTCATCGCGGTGCGCGGGCCTCTCACTGTCGCGGCCTCTCTTGTTGCGGAGCACAGGCTCCAGACGCGCAGGCTCAGTAGTTGTGGCTCACGGGCCCAGTTGCTCCGCGGCATGTGGGATCTTCCCAGACCAGGGCTCGAACCCGTGTCCCCTGCATTGGCAGGCAGATTCTCAACCACTGCGCCACCAGGGAAGCCCGATAGGAGTCTTTTGATGCCTGCGTACAAAGCCTGTTGCTCTTTACACTACATCACACACCATTCTGGTCCTTTTATTTTTTAATTTTTTCTTTTTTTAAAATTTTTTGGTTAATTTTTTTTGGAGTATAGCTGCTTTACAATGTTGTGTTAGTTTCTGCTGTACAGCAAAATGAGTCGGCTATACGATGGAGAACAGTATGGAGGTTCCTCAAAAAACTAAACATAGAATTACCATATGATCCAGCAATCCCACTCCTGGGCATATACCCAGAGAAAAGCATAATTTAAAAAGATACATACACCCCAATGTTCATTGTAGCACTATTTACAATAGCCAGGACATGGAAGCAACCATTCAGGTCCTTTTAAATTTATTCTGATCCACTTTTTTCTTTTAACATGGATTAAACAGTTGGGCCAGCTGTATGGATATGACTGGGGACGATGAATACATGACTATGGAGACAGACACAGGCAGGTGGAAGAAGCAAGAGTCTCAGGGGTGTGGACTCTAGTTATTACCCTACTCAGTGTAAGGACGCTTGTGCTCCAGTAGTGAGAGAGATTCTTTCAGAGTTACATAGGTGGCACTCTGGGCCTTTCTTCACAGGGACACAATGGCTTGGAACTCTCAGTAGTGCGGCTTTTCTTAATGTGAGATGATACTGCACCTGTTACAAGCGGAAAATAAGAGCAATAATGTACAAATGACTGTGTTTCTCCTAGAGGCTGTGTTTCAGTGTGGGTTTTAGTGAGTTGGGAGCTTAGAGACCAACTTTTTGGGTGACACTGATGAAAGTCACTTAGCCACTCGTGCCTCGGATGGTGGTTCTGTTAAGATGGACACACTGCAAGTGGTGACCAACATGGCAGGCTGGCTTCTGTAATTTTATATACGTATAGGTGTATTTGCAGAAGGGTTTTTAGAGTAGAAGCTACTTGCTTTGCTAGCCCCTCTCTGGAACGATGCATAAGAAACTAGCCAATCGATTGTCTCAAAAAAAAAGACACATATATCAGGTGGGAGAGATTTACTTTTCACTGTATCTTTCTTATTACTATTGGATTCAGTTTCCTGGTATATGTACCATTATCTATTATAAATGAATAATATATACAAATACTAAATTCATATAAGTTGTTTTGAGAGAAATCGGCAGACATACATGAAAGTGGCTACAAAGTTCTTGACGTGTAGTAAGTGCTCAAAGTTGGTGAGTAACCACTCTCTAAGGTGGCCCTGGGAATTTCATGTGTAAAGTCTGCCTACACACTTAAAGATCTAGACTTTATCGAGGAGCCTCACTTGCTGGGTTTTTGCTCATATAGCATTTTGCAGACGACTCTGGCCACGTTGATGCAATTCTCTGGTTGCCAACCACACGTTGCTATATCTCCCTGCACTCTAGTGGGCTGGGGTAGACTCCCTGGGTGTATGTTACCTATTGCCATAGTAATGCTGTGTAACAAAGAACTTCAGATCCTCAGGGCATCCAGTGGCAGGCATTTTTTGCTCCAGTGTCGGGAGTCAGCTGGTCTTGCCTAGGTGACTCTGTTGATTTTGACAGTGCTTACTTACCTGGGCAGGGTTGGCTGGCTATCCTCTGATCTCAGCTGCCCTTCTCTGAGGCAGCTGGCCTGACTCGATCTGCCCCTTTTCTCTCTCATCCTCCATCAGACTACTCCAGCATATCCTCATGGCAATGACAATGACCCCAAATGGCCACACCCAGGTGTCAAGCACCCTTCTGGACTTGGCTTGTATCACATCTACGAAAATCCCTTTGACCAAAGCTAATCACGTGCTCAAACCCAGGGGTCAGGAAATACACTCTGCAAAGATTTGCCCAGCTCTGATATCTGAAAGGATTGCCCAGCCTCCGCAGGGAATACTCATGTGAGACTTTTATTTAAAGGCAAATGATACGGTGCAGTGAGATAAAGAGAATGCAGGGAAGCTTCGGGAATCAGAGTCATCCCCTGCACATTCCATGGGCCTGGGGAGGGACCTCTGTTCTGCAAACCCCCAGTTATGCCAATGCCGCTGGTACAAGGAGCTCTGAGCTGCAGGTTAATTGATGGATTGCTGGAATGGGAATGTCAGTTCCAAAGGTACCTGAGACACGTGATGAGGACCCACATCAGGGCAGTGTGAGAAAATTGTAAAAATCGCTAGTACCTGATTACTGAAAGGATGGCAGTGTTTCTTCACTATTTGGGATCACAGCCTTCTTTAAAAAATTATGAAAGCTTTGAACTTCTTTCCTCAGCAAAAATGTGTATCTTTACACAAACACATAATGTTGAATACAATTTTTTAAAATTTCTGATGTCTTGATGCCAATCTAGAGATTCCCTGTGGGATCCATGCATCTCAAATTAAGGATTGCTGATGAGGAGTGTAGTTCAGAAAACTGGGAGATGGAGGCGTCACTGACTGGCATAGGAAGTCAGTTTCAGGCAGTTTTCTTTAGATTATAATCAAGACACATGCCTTTCCCCCTTTCTTCTTCAGATGCTGCAAACCCTACTGGAAGATACTGGAAAAATCATTTATAATATCGGAGGGCTCAAACCATAGGGTTATTTATGTTTTTCTCACCAAGCATGAGAGCATGAGAATCTCTTTTATTCCTGTACGAATTTGCCTTTGCTGTTCTTTCCTTCTATATCTCTTACAGGAGAAAGAATGGGTTTTGTTTTCACTTTCCATCTGATTTGTAAGGGAAGAAAAATCCTTTTTCACCTCACAGTGTGAGCTCCAAATTGGTTATGAATATCAGCCCGACCCTAGAGCCTCAGTGCTGACGTTCGCAAGTCCCATTGTACCAGGCTTACACCTCTCCTGCAGCATCTCACGAAAACCACTCAATTTTCCCTTTGTTCATCCCACGCACTGTCATAGGGTGCATTCCACCCTTGAAATCCTCAAGGGTCCACAGAAATAAGAACAAAAACTTTGTCATCTGGCTAAGGCACAGAGGGTTTCTGTTGTTACTTGTCATGGCCAATACGACAGTACCTGTTCTCAGTAGAGAAACTTGGCCAGCAAACCTAGTTAGTGTTAAGCCTCAGGAAATTAAACTGCTTATAAAATGGACTTTGCTTTGTAACGTCTGAGGATGAAACCACTGGTTTTATTTGCCTTATAATATCTAATTGTCCTTGATGACAATAGTTTACCCTAACACCTCCTTTCAACTAGCCTGATGTAGCTATTGGCTTCTTACCCACTAAAGCAGTCAGCGCCCCAATAATGTTCCTGATAATTGTCCAGAGGTCCCGGTTCCTACTTCTCTTCCAAGTGCTTTTCTGGGTCCTGGTCTTTGGCTTTTTGCCCCTTTCATAACCCTCCTCCTGCTCTTAGGTTTCATTGTTCACATGCCTTATATCTCCCCTACTTGAACCTTGGTTTCCTCCTTGAGTTGTTGGGTAAATGGATTCAGACCCGTCTCGGATGAACATAATATATGGGAAGAGGACGCCAGGTCATGCTGAATTTTGTTCTCCTTCCAAAGAGAATGGGCATTTGATCCAAACAGATGTGGATTGAATCTCAGTTTAGCTATAGGTTTAACATTTGTCTTTAGACAAGTCAGGTACCTCTCTAAACTCAGTTTTCTCGTCTGTAAATGTCACTTACTCTCTGAACTTGATCAAATTATGCAACTTCTGTGAGCATCAGTTTCTTCATGTGTAAAATGGGGATCCCAACAGCGCCAGTTGTGCCCGTTTTGTAGAATTGATGTGAAGATGAAATAAATTCACACATGCAAAGCACTTAGCATTCTTCCCAGGACAATAAATGCTCAGATTAGCTACAATTATTATTAAGCACACACTTGAGGCTCTTTCACTTATTCCTCAAAGCCAACTGAAGGTCAGGTGACAATTAACATTTAAACGATATTCTAAGAAATGGCTCAGAAATTTGGAAAAAGGGGGAAGTGAATGTAGAGCATTCCAAAGACCTAGAAAATTTAGCCAAGTGAGGGCAATTTCATCTGTGATCAAGTTGTCAACTGGGGGCTTTTTGAGGGTCTGGGAAGCAAGGGTTCCGAGAATGTCCCTCCCTGCTATCCTCTTTGAAGTGTCACTGAAGTATGTTCTTATGGTTTGTCTCCTGACCTCCTGACTTCAAGTTGCTCCACTTAAACCGACACTTTCAAAAGAAGGTGGGGGCATTGTTTCAGAGCACTTGCTTTGGTGGCACTTGGATTCCAGAGAGCAAAGGCAGGAATTGGCAGCCAGAGTGTTGGAAGGAGCTTGCAGGATACGAGTACCCATCAGCTGCAAAGGAGATCCTTACCCTCAGAGCAAGAGAAACACAGTGGTGGCAGCAGCAGCCCTGAAGGAAGCCTTAGAAGAGATTGGGGCTCTTGTCCGGGCTCTGCCGTTTTTTGTCTATGTGACCTTGGGGTGAAAAAATACCATTTCACAGCTTTAAACTTCAGTTTTACTGCGGTAAGCCACATTGCTTCTCGGCTTCCTTGGGTTTCACAGTTCCTCCTGAGACATGTGCTATAGTGAGAAGAACATCAGCTTTAGAATCTGGGGTCATGAATCTGAGTTCACATTTCATCAACACCATTATTAACTCTGAGATTTTCAGTAAGTTCCTCGATAGCAATACACGTGTCTCCTCATCGGTAAAATGGGGATAATTGGTATTTCACAGTTATTCTGATGATTAAATGAGTTAAAATGGGGAGATCACATACCTCTGTGATCCACAGGAAGTGCAAGATCAGTTGCCTTCCTGCGTGTTGCTTATAGCTAGAGGTGATGGATTAAGCAGCATTATGAACATTTCATTATGTCTTCTTATTTATACATGGCCTAACCACAGGCATACATAGAAAAGGAGGTTATTAACAAGCTGTATATTAATATAAGTACCAGCAAGTCCAGTTCCTCTAGTACCAAATATTTCCACCAACTCCCTATACAAACGACTGAAATTCCACCATGAGGGACGGGGCTCTCAGCGCCGCAAGAATCCCCTTAAATGCAAATATTCTAGAGTGGGAAACATATTAAGCTGGTCTGCCATCCACCACCTTTGGAGATGATTTTGTAAAGAAAGCAGAAGTGGCAAACGTGGCTGCCCGTCCCAGGTGCTGATCTGGATGTTGAGTGGAAACAGCCCTTGACAGAAGAGCCTCAGTTAGGTTCCTGACTCGGGAGCTGGTGAGGGGGGGCGACTGGGTATTCTGTAAATCCTAGAGTTGGATTATAAGACACCAAAAGACCTCTTCAATTCGGATTTTCTATGCCATGGTGGACGCTGGATCTCTGGAAACTGTAGGTCAGCGATAAGAGACAAAGGAGAAGGAATTCCGTAGAAGGGGAGGGATTCAATCAGGGTATAAGAAAGAGCATGGCCACAAATTGCATCAGGGAAGAGCTCAGAGGCAGTTAAGACATGCAAATTGACTCTCTTACATAAGAGAGAAATTCAAAGTGTCCTCATGGAATAAAGCAAAGAGCTTTATCACAGAGAGTGAAAGCACAGGCACTCTGGGGACATTGTTTGTTTTCTCTCTTTGAAATACCCTGACTCACCGGAAATGAACTCCAGGCCCTTCCATCTGCCGGGCACAGGTTGAGAAGGTCATCGGGAACACTACTTGTGCATCACTGTGGATCCTCTGAGATCCTTGGGAGTTTATCTATGCACAGGGCAGGCTGACTCTGAGATGCCTAACAGCACTGGTCCGCCGGCCCCAGCACTTTAGTTACCTAGGATTTCACCTGCATTTCTGCATCGGTATTTCTCAACAGCAATGGGATCCACCAGCAAGAATCACAAAACATACCCTCAGGAACATCAGTCTTCATGCAGAGTGAGAAGGGAACAGAAGGAGGGGAGGAAGTGTCCCATCCCCTGACCATACAAATGACCCCCTTTCCCCTGACTTTGGTCTTAGGTCCTTCATTCTTCCTGGGCAGCAAGAAGGCTCTGTTTGAGTTTGGTTCAGACTTGACACCGTGGCTGTCCAAGCACTGGTGTATTTGCAGAAGGGAGAGAAAAGCACAAATTCCAAATATATATTCTATGGCTGGGCCCATTCCACGTAAAAGATAAGGGAAACATCTAAGACGTTTCCATAAGCAAATTAATTATATCCAGAATGATCTTGGATTACCTAGACCTCTAATTGCTATAGCTAATAATGACAGCTGAACCAAAGGAACAATAGTAAAGACAAAAAGATGGACACTACACATTTCAGCTCCCTCCTGAGAGTTGGGAATACCCATCTCCAAATCTTTTCCCCTCTGTTGCCATGAACACTTGTAAAAGAACCTTAATCCTGTGGTCCCTCAGGTAACCCATTTAGAAAATGGAAATGATACCTGACTCAGAAGGATAAATTCGACAATCAATAAATTAAAAATAATCAATCAATAATAACATTTGCTTGGGTTTCTCTTTGCTCCTTCTCTTTCTGGTACATAATCATAGACATGGTTGTAAAGATATTTGTTGCTTACTTTACTAATTAAAGTTACTAATTACCAGGGTTTAGTAATTACCATTTAAAAAATCTGGAAAATACTTTGTTCAAAGCTTACCTGAGTTGAGCCTCCTGGAAGCCATTTATCTTAGGGGTGGGGTGAGAATAAGGGAAATGACACAGCCTTGGGGCCAGTTATTGAGTTAAACAGACAGCAGGCTCTGGAATCAGAGCTAAGATATCCTGAGTATCATCCCTGGAAAGCCACTCCACATCTCCACCATAAAGCCTCAAACTGAGCTGGCTGCCTCACGCCAATGAAGGAAACAATGACAATACCAGATTATAGGGGACGAGAAACATAGAAGGATGAGTGGAGGAAAAGAAGGAGACGAGAAAACAAAACCAAAAAACAAACAAACCAACAAACAAAAACAAACAACAAGAAAACTTCCATTCACAGCAAGTTTCCAAAACAAGTTTCCAAAACACAAGAAAATCCAGGGTTAAATCAGGCTGACATAATCAACAATCAGATTACAACTGTATTCTAGTCTGACAAAGTGTGTTTAAGATGTTATTTAAGAGATAAATAAGGCATGGTTTCATTAAAAAGAAGAAAAGAAACAAAATCGGGCAAAAAGTGAAATATGAGAGCATAGATATAAAGCACATAATTCCAAAAATAAAAAAGGAAGATAAAACAGGCAATAAACAGATAAACTGTAGATTTCCAAGACAAAGTTGAAAAGTAATGAATTGATAGATGGTGCTGATAAAATCATTTAGGACCCAGCAGAGAGAGATAAGATAGAAATTTGAAATAATAGTTAAATGCATGGAAAAATAGTTTTAGAGGCTGAAATAAGCATAAAATATTTTCAGAGGAGAATGTTAGAGAAGCAACAGTTGATGAGATAATAACTGAAAAGTTTCCAGAATCTAACACAGAAGGGAAGTTTTTGTACATGAGCAGTAGTGCCGACAGAGATTGACGAATGATCTGCAAAACAAATCCAGTAATGTATTAAACACACAGGTACACACAAGCATACACATCAAGACCAAAGAACATGATGCAGCAACGTGAGCGGGGTTTAACGTTATAAACATGCACTAATATAATTCACCATATAAAATTGAAAATTATATATTTATCTCAACAGCTGTAGAGAAATAATGTGAGAAAATTCAGTTCCCATCCATGACTTAGATAATAAATGTTTAAATAATAAATTCTTAATAATGAATTATTAAATAATACATTATTTGAAAATAAATTTAAAAGAATTTTATTTGTAGTCAAAAAAAAAAAGGAATGCTCACACTCACCATTTTTACTCAATGCTGTCAAGGAGAAGACCAAGTTGATGAAATAAAAACATATATAAATTTTTAAGAAATTGAAAAGAAAAAGATAAATAAATTATCCTTACTTAATGATGATACAATAGTTCCTAGGAAAAACAAAATAATCTTGAAAGAATTAGAACTAATAACATAATTTGATAAGATTTCTGAATACACAATTTACATACCAAATATCTAATAGGCTAGTAAAAGCCAACTAGAAAATTCAGAGGAATGAAAATGAAAAGACAAGAAAGAAAGAAAAGCTCCTATTTATGATAGCAATAGTAATTATAAGTTACAATGAAATAAACCTAAAAAAGATACAAAAAGCATCTATGGAAAAACATTCAAAATTGTTGGAAGGACGTACATTTCCAAGAATAGGGAGGCAATTAAGTCGTCACAGTAACCGGAGGTGCTACTAATTGAATGCCAGGAATAGGATGCCAAAAATCTTAAAATTTGCAGGAAGGTTTCAAACAAAAACTAGCATCTCACTCAAATTGCAATTGCCTGATTCCACTGAGAAACACTGATCTAAATAAGTGGAAAAATAATCCACATTGATGAATGAAGATCAAAAAGAAGACTCAGTATCATAAAGATGTGAATTTTCACCCAGTTAATCTATAAATTCTCTCAGTTGAAAGAAGGGGGAAAGTCATTATGCCATGTTTTATCATGGAAGTGGATTTACTAAGATTTTTTTCTTATTTCATTACTATTTCCTTATTTCCTATTTCACAGTATTATAAAAAAAAAAGGACTTGTTCTTCCATTTTACATTTAATAACACAAAACAATAGAAAAGGGGTACATCTTTGTTCAAGATTTCTGAGATGGTGTCAGAACCAGGAGTCAACTATGCAGAAGCCCAACATAATGTAAATGACTTGACACTATCAGTTGGATGTTGGTAGTTTACATAGTCAGACTGCTTTCTTACTACCTGTATGATCAGTTATTCTCATATTGAAGATTTTGATTGATTTGATTTAATTACAAAGATGCTATACAAATTAGCTGCTCAAACACTTATGTAGTAAGAAAATTGTGTATCTTATTCATTTAAGCATGTACGAAAATACTAACAAAAATGAACCTGAAAAGTCTTAATTGATTTTATACAATTTAAATAGGAGGAAGAAACAGGCATTTTTTTTTTTTAAAAAAAGGATCAATTACATCCTAATACCCTAAAGCAGTTTTTTATGCATATGGGTGCAAAGAACATTGACTCTTACAGTCTCTAGACCAAATAAATGTTTTCAAAGCTATTTAATATATGGCAAGAAATCACTGGAAAAATATTTTTGTAATAAAAATGATTGCTTGCCAAACGTGGTATTCTTTTTGGTACTTCCCATTGTTTTCGTATATTCTGGTCTCATTCCTTTGCTCTCCCCAGCTGGGAAAATGAAGAGGTTGGGTTTTACATAAAAAATGAGGTGTAGAGAATAATGTGAGAGAAGGGAAATTTACTGAGGGTATAAGATAAAGCACCATTCTCCACATATAGCATCTTATTTATTTTCTCAACTGCTGCAGGTAGGCATTATTATTCCATTTTGTGGTTGAGGAAACTCTGTCCAAGAGCACCCAGCTAATGAGAGGCTGAGGCACAATTCAAAACCAATATGGATGTTGAGAATTAAATCCACACCCATTCTTTCCCCCAGTCACCTAATGGGACCCTTAAAAATAAAAAAAAATGGGGATAAAAGAGGGTGCCACACCCAGCAATTCAGCTCCTTGGTCTATATCCAAATAAATAGAAAACTAAGTACTCCAACAAATACCTGTACACAAATGTTTACAGCAGAATGATTAACAAAAGGAGAACTACCCCAAATGTTCATCAATAAATGAATAGGTTAAAAACATCTTATATCCATACAATGGAATATTATTCAACCATTAAAAAGATTGATGTACGGATACTGCAACAATCTGAATGAACCTTGAAAATATTATGCTAAGTGAAAGAAGCCAAACAAAAGTTTACAAGTGATTTGAGTATATTTATATGAAACATCCAGAATAGGTAAAGCCATAGAGACGGGGAGCAGATTAACACTTGCCGAGGATGTGGGAGAGGAGAATGGTGAGTATCTAATGAGTAAGTGTTTTTTTGGGGGGGAGGGATGATGAAAATGTTTTGGAACTTGAAAAAGGTTGAGGTTATACAATATTGTAAATTTACTAAATGTCACTGAATTGTGCACTTTAAAATGGTTAATTGTATGTTATGTGAATTTCATCTAAATTATATTTATTCATATAATTTTATTATATTCAGAGAGGGAGCTGTGATAGAGACCAAATAAGTGGTGACATAGGCCAATCAAGGAAGACTTCTCTGAGGAGGTGGCAGTTAAGCTGAGGTGGGAATGATCAGAAGGGTCAAATTACTTGAAGCGCTGGGGAAATAACATTCTGGGGAAAGAACTCTCTAAGCAGAGGAAGTGGCCAGCGCTTGGTCATTAGGGAGGAATAGTGAGAAGCCCAGTGAGGCTGGAGCCAAGTCGGTGCAGGGGAAGGAAGGTGTGTGAGGAGGTCTGAGAAGGGAATCATTGCGAGTGTGTTAAAATCTACCGGGGATTTGCTTTAATCGTGTATAGTTAAGACATGCAGACATGGAAATGATGGTCATGAAAGAAGTTCATACTCACAGATTCTCAGAAACAAGGAGCACAGCACACCACACAGGCCACACGGGGAAGTGCCAAGGTCGGTCCGGAGGGAAGAGCATGGCCCAGAGCCTTTACGGGGATTTAGTGGAAAGAAATGGGCAAAACAGAGTATGTACTCTTAAGTTTAGTATTGTTTAGCTTGAATAATTTTGGTGAGCTCTGAGCTATAAGAGTGGTGCTAGTTGTCTGGTATCTGGCCCTAGGGTGATTTAGGGGAGGTGAAATATTGGATCAGTGTGGGACAGTTTGATAAATAGGTGGTTAAGGGTGTGGCCTCTGAATTGGTTGTTTTTTATATCAACGGCATGCTCTCAGAGACATCTTTTGCTGTCTCTAGAAATTTGCTAGCCCTATGAGGAGCAGTCTCTCCAGGATCATGGTGACAAATGTCAGTGCATCAAGAATACAGAAAAAAAGAAACTATAGTCAATACAGGAGTCCTTTTGGTCTCGGTACAAAGTTTGGCTTTTATTCTAGTTGAAATAGAATTTTAAGCAGACGAGTATTAAAATATAATCTAATTTACTGAATTTCATCTGCTCCATGGTTACATTGGTTTATAATCTTCCATAATTTTATGTATTGTGAAGAAAGAGTAAAACTTTGCCAATTAAATTCTGTATGCCATTGATTGTAAGACACCTCTCATGTGAGAGATGTTAAAACATGAAAAAAATGTGTTTCCTGGAATTTTGAATGCAATATTTTTTTTAAAGTATATTCTGTACTTTTTGGAGAAAAGGGTGGGAGAATTATGCAAAAATAAAATCAGAAAGAGTTAGCATATACTACTGTATTGACCCAGGCAGACACACTAGTGTTGGTCTAGCATGTGGGTGGATTTTGACCCTTCTTGTGGAGAGGAGATGCCTTTGTCCATCTACACTCATAATGGTCTTCAAACTGACTGGTAGACAGATGCGTTAATAGCACAGCTTTCAATTTTACTATGAAATATTTCAGTTGAGCAGAATAAACACAATAATAAAGTTGTCCTAGTAGACTCAGAGCAGCCTATGATGAACTTGAAACAAGCTAGGGCAAGACTCACCTGCAAGAAAACCATAAAGTTCTTCTCAATAGTCTAACAAACAGATGGTTCCCATTTGGGGCTTTCTCATTTCTCTATATCTCACATATTTGTCTTTCATTTCTACCTGGACCTAAATCAGGGCCCCTTTTTACCAGCCCCTACCCTACACACATTTCCCTAAAATATTTATAGATTTGTCTTTAAAATCAGTGATCCAGGTTTAAGATTACATGTAGTGACTATTTCAACTGTTCCATTGTACTTAAAATTAGCGACAACTCAGTCCTGACTATGGGAATTTTAGCCAATTTCATGGGCATGGAAATGAGCAAAGGACTAGGCAACTAGAACACAAGACAGAAGTCTACACTCCTTCTAAATTAATGCATCTGGTTTTTGCTACCTGTTACTTGCCAAAAATATTGGGGTGATGTGCTATGAATAACACAATTAATATCTCAGGTTGTAATGAACTTAATTGCCAACGCACATTTCCAAAGACTAAAAGTTTCCCCACTGTGCTTATAAAGCTTATTTTTTAAAACAAGATTTTACCCCCAGAAAATGTGCTCAGGCTTCTTAATTGTGGCTAAGAACCTCTAACTCTTTATTCTAGTTTAAGAATAAAGTCAAGTGAAGTAATGTGAAACTGATGTGTAAAATCTAATGCATATCACATACAAAAGACGATTTTAGAAGGTGACTGTGTTCTTTAGAGGTGTGCCTCAGAAGAGAATTAGTGGTGATGGAGCACCGCCTATCTGGAAAATGATTTATGTGTGCTATATCATTTAATTTTGACAACAAAATTATAAAACAGTTATCACAATGCTGGTTTTACAACTGTGGAAACAGGCTCAGAGGCGCTAAGTGATCTTCCAAGTCTCACTGAGAGTAAGTAATAGCAGTGGGATTGAGACCTTGGTCTGAGCAAATCCCAGGTCGCTGAGTTCCTTCTAAGATACCTTACCATTCTCCTTATGGAATATATATTGTATATTCAGTTATGGATTGAATTGTGTCCACCCCCAAATTCATACGTGTAAGCTCTAACCTCCAATGTGATTGTATTTGGAGATAGGGTCTTCATGGAGGTAATTAAGGGTAAATGAATTCAGAAAAATGGGGGCCTATTCTAACAGGACTAGTGTCCTTGTAACACAACTGAGAAAAGTCCATGTGAGGACACAGCAAGAAGGTAGCCATCTGCAAATCAGGAAAGAGGCTTCACCAGAAACCAACTCTGCTGGCACCTTGATTGTAGACTTCCAGCCTCCAGAACTGTGGGAAAATAAGTGTCTGTTGTTTAAGCCACCCAATCTGGGGTATTTTGTTATGGAGGCTCTAGCAGACTAAAACACACATACAACCCTATTCCTACCCCAATATCAAAAGGCAAGAGTTGCTCAAATATTCCTTGAATTCCCCCCTTCAAAGACTAGGGGATATGTAATTAGTATTTGTTAAATCAGTAGATGTATTATCACTTAAGCTAAATAAATATGATTTTTTTCGGTGATCTTCCATTCTGTGTCCAAAGCAAGAGGAAACATGAATTTACAGTGCCACAAGGCACTGTCCTTTTACATTTGTCATTTGATTCTGACATAGCTATAAAAATTAGCTAAAAGTTATCTCCATTTTGCAAGTTTGCTGGCTGAGGTCTACAAAAGTTAAATTACTTGCCCAGTGGTCCCTGACTTCAAGTCCAGCCATCATTCCACCCAACGGCTTCCTGTGCACAACCTCTCCTGGGACCTGGGATCACACTCATTGTTTCTCTTTCAGACCCATAATGAGGAGGAATAAAGGGGATCAATTTCCTAAATGGTTGGATGACTTCCTGCTACAATAGCTCTTAAATCTCTTGTTCAGATGTGAGTATTTGATGGTGGCACCACTAATCTTTTTTCTACCGCTCCCTTTCCCACTTTTGTTCTCCTCCTAGAAAAATTTCAGGTAACATTAAATTCTTTTTTTTTTTCCGACCAAGCCGCACGGCATGTGGGATCTTCGTTCCCCGACCAGGGAATCAAAGTGCAGAGTCCTAACCACTGGACTGCCAGGGAATTCCCTAACATTAAATTCTCAACACTGAACTTCTGAAATTGTTTTTTTTTTTTTGCATTTCCTCCCTGTAAATCCAGTAATGCATAGATACAGCTTTATTAAGGATAACTTCACTCTATTCTGGAATAAGAATAACAAACACATAGGAAGCATATTGTATGGATCAAACCTTGTACGATGGCCCACTGATGCTTAATTATTAATACCTGAATAGGTATACACATTTATAAATACGCATAGGTTGCTAGTATGATGCCTGTTAAAAAATGTAGTCAGTATATTCAGGTTTAGTCCTGACACTGCTACTAAATAATGGTATTTATATAAATTTATTGATTTATCTTTATATCCCTATGTCTAATATAATTCATGACATGGAGTCTACAATTAACAATGTCTTTTTGGAACTTGGTCTTTAATCTGTAAAATGGGAATGATGAGAGCTGCAAAGTTTGGGGATTGAAGTAAGGCATATGCAAAGTGTAAACTACTTCATTCAACTCTCAGGGATGTTTTTTATTGTTCTCCTTAAAATAGGTAATGTTATTAAAATTAAACAGGAAGAAGTAAAAATCTCATTGAAAACAAAAAGGAAGATTTTTTTTCCCTACCTGGTGTTGGAATACAGGGCATCAGGGCTCAAAGTTATTACTACATAATGAACAAGATCTGTGTTAAAGGGAACCTCAATTAACATTGGATGATTGGCCCATAGGCATTAAAACTAGGCATGATATTACGAACCATTCACATACAGGTTACATGGTCTTTTAAGAAAGATCAGATTGGGAGAGCCGATTAATGAGGTTGGTTGTTGTCAGGCATCTGAAGACTTTAACTGCCAGGCTAAAAAGTTTGGACAGATGTTGTAGTTAAAGGAAAAATCAATGGAAGATTTCAAACAGAGGCATGGTGCCTTGATTTGCTATCTAGAAGAATGAAGACAGTTTCTCTTTAGTACATAAAAACATCCACAGTTTTTTCCCCTATATCAGACTCCAATTCAAAAAAATGCAGATGGTGTAAGAAGAGCGAGTACAAAATATAAGGTGTTTTGATGAGAATCTGGAGCAGACTGAAAGCACTTAAGGACTAGAGCAGGCAAAGTGTACTTCAGAATGAGGAAAGTTCCAGAAGGAGATTGGACAGACACAAAAGATAATGTCTCTACTCTCTCCAGGACTGTAGAGTCCTAAGAAGATATGTGAACACAATGAGTTCCCTCAATGGAACTGTTACCATGCGTCTAGATTCTAAAGACATTAAATGTATCTAAGTCATCTTTGGATCAACACTTTAGTGGGTTGTTCAGAATTAATTAAGGGATGCTTGTAGGATTGTGAAAAGCTCTTCCAACACTGAGAAAACAATTTCTTATGTCTGAGGCACTGTGGGTTATTGCACATAGTTTCTAAGGCACTCTGGGATGCTGCACATTGGTGATTTGGAAACATTTTACTTCAAGGTCACTCTCCAAATCCATCTGTCTTGCAGGATCCCAGGTGGCCCTGGCAGTAGCATGGGTATGCCCAGCAGTACAGAGCTATGTAGGATGACAGGGTTAATGTGATGTGACCATGTTGAGAGGAGCCAATGAGATGCATCCAGATGGACAGCAGGGACAGTTCCACCTTTGCTCCTGGGACTGATACACTGTTAAGCTACAAATGGACCAGGTGCTCCCAGCTCAGTGAGAACATCCCTTTCCATCATTAAAGGATACTGGATTAAAAGAATATCTCACAACGTGGCAAAATGCTCAAGTAGAGTGTGAAAAAAGTAGTATACATATCTTTCTATTAGTATAGAACATTGTGATGTCCATCTCTTTGAAAACGAATCAGTGCTCTATCCATCAAATTGTTCAGTTTTCTAAACACAAGACAGCATTATGCCTATACACCATGAGTTGTGATGAGTTATGTGCCATCTACCTAATTATATCATGTGGTTTCTGAACATTTAGGATAAGATTTTATTCACTTCTGTGTCTTAAAATATTCTCATCTCAGAAAGAACTCAGTTTCCTTGAATGATTTGGATTCCACCAATCGGCAAGCATTTTCATGTTTTTAGGTCAATTACTTCTCCTGCTGTTTTAAACCTTCTTAGCTTACTTCAAACTTCTGAAGTACGCTCCACCTTTCCCCCACACTTTGGGTGAATAATCTCATCTTCAATTTTGTAAAAAGAAAATCTGTTAAGTACACATCACTAAACCTATGCTTCTCATCTCAATGGCTGCTCTCAAAGTATTTTTTTGTTGTTGTCGTTAAATAGCTTTATTGAGGTAGAATTGGCATATGATAAACCACATATATTTAAAGTAGAATTTCATGTGTTTTGGTTTGTGTATACACCTATAAAACCATCACCACAAACAAATCAACAATATCCATCATTCCCAGAAGTTTCTATGTGTTCCTTTGAAATTCATAACTCCAACTTTTACCCCCAGCATCTGTCACAAGGCAATGATTGAGCTGCTTTCTGTGACTAAGTATCTGTTTACTTTTCTTAAAATTTTATATGAATGGAATCATACAGAATACACTCTTTTGGGGGAAGGGTCTGGCTTCTTTGACTCCGTGTAATTATTTTGAGGTTCATATCTATTGTAGCATGTATCAATAATCCATTTATTTTTATTGATGAGTAGTATTTCATTATACTGATATACTGCAGTTTGTTTAACCATTCAGTTGGTGACGGACATTTGGGTTGTTTTCAGTTTTGACAATTATAAAGTTTCTTTGAAGATTCACATATAAGTCTTTGTAGAGGTATATATTTTCATTTCTTCTGGGTAATATCTAGTCATTAAATGGTTGGATCATATTGTAAGCATATATTTACCTTAAAACAAAACCAAAAACTGCTCAATTGTTTTCCAAAGTGATTGTATAAAATTAAAATCCTACCAGAAGTGTATGGAAGTTCTAGTTTCTGCTTGCCAACACTTAAAATGTGGGTTGTTTTTTTTTTTTCAATTTTAAGCATTCTAGCAGTAAGGAAGCTGTATCTCATTTTGGTTTGTGTGCATTTCCGTAAGGATTAATGATGTTGAGCAGGTTTATTTTGATTTATCTCTTTTTTCGTGAACTGTTTGTTCAAATAATTCACCTATTGTTGGGAGGGTTGTTTTCTTATTATTGAGTTTTAGAGATTGCTGTATATATTATGGATAAAAGTCCATCATCAGATTTACGATTTATCAATATTTTCGCTCAGTCTACGGCTTGTTTTAACTCTCTTAACAGCAAGTTTCAAAGAGAATAGTTTAAGAAAGTGAAGTTGAGGGCTTCCCTGGTGGCGCAGTGGTTGAGAATCTGCCTGCCAATGCAGGGGACACGGGTTCGAGCCCTGGTCTGGGAGGATCCCACATGCCGCGGAGCAGCTGGGCCCGTGAACCACAACTACTGAGCCTGCGCGTCTGGAGCCTGTGCTCCGCAACAAGAGAGGCCACGACAGTGAGAGGCCCGCGCACCGCGACGAAGAGTGGCCCCCGCTCGCCGCAACTAGAGAAAGCCCTCGCACAGAAACGAAGACCCAACACAGCCAAAAACAAACAAATAAATAAATAAATAAAAATTTTAAAAAAAAAGTGAAGTTGAATTACTCTTTGTTTTCTTTTATAAACTACATTTTTGGTGTCATATTCAGGAAATCTTTGACTATTGTAAGAACAGAAAGATTGTCTCCTGTGTTTTCTTATAGACATATTATAATATTAACTTTTAAATTTAGGTATGCAGTCCGTTTTCAGTTAATTTTTTATGTATGGTTTGAGATACATAATTTTTTTGAACGTGGGCATCCAGTTATTCTAGCACTCTGTGTTGGAAAGATTGTCTTTTTCCCACTAAATTGCTTTGACCCTTTCTTGAAAATTAATTGTGCATAGATGTGCTGCTCTTTATCTAGACTATTTATTTTCTGTTCCATTATTCTCTCTATCTTTACAAGAATACTATGTTGTCTTGATTAATGTAAGAAAAAAAGACTTTTTTTTAATAAAAAAAGGCTTTTTTAATAAAAATGTCTTGATATCACACAATGGTAGCTCTTAAACATTGTTATTTTTATTAGTGTTGTTTTGATTATTCTGTAACTTTTTTTGTTTGTTTTTCCAAATGCATTTTAGAATCATATATTTTGATTGTGATTGTATTTAATCTATAGATCAGTTTAGGGAGAATGAAATCTTAATAATATTGAAATTTCAGATTCATTTACACAGTATATCTCTTCATTTATTCAGGTTTTCTTTGCTTTCTCTCAGCAATGCTTTATTCTTGTTAGTGTACTAGTTTTTCACATATTGATCAGATTTACCCCTACATATTTCATATTTTTTATGCAGTCATAAACATTTAAATATAAATTTCCAATTGTTGATTGGTAACATAGAAATACAGTGAATTTTCCTATACCATTCTTCTATGCTGCAAAATTGATAAATTTATAAGTTCTTAAGTTTTATTGTGCATTCCAAAAGATTTTATACACAAATGTTCATGTCTTCTATAAGATAAAAGAGTTTTGCATTTCCCTTTCCTAGCTAGATGTCCTTTATTTCTTTCTATTGCCTTATTGTCATGCTAGAATCTCCAGTACAAATGTTGAATAGAAGTTGTGAGAATAAACATCCTTGTCTTGTTTCTAAACAGAGGGAAAACATTCCATCCTTCACCATTAACCATTATGTTAGTTGTCCTTTTTTTCGATGACTTTATCAAAAAGAGTCCCCTTCTACTCATAGATTGTTGAGTTCTTATCATAGAAGGATGTTTGGATTTTGTCAAATGTGTTTTATCCATATGTTGAAATGGTATATTTGGTTTCCCTCTTTTAACTTGTTAATATGGTAAATTACACTGATAGGTTTTCAAATGTTAAATCAACCTTACATTCCTTGGATAAAGCCTACTTGGTTACGACCCGTTATCTATCATACAGAGGATTGAATTTGATTTGCTGCAATTTTGGTTGGAATTTCCTATCTGTGTTAATGAGTACCATTGGCCTGTGGATTACATTTCCTTTAGTACTTGTCTGGTTTGGTGTTAGAGAATAATGCTCATAAATTACTTGAGAAATATTTCCTCCTCTTCGAATATCTGAAACAGTTTTTGTAGAATTAGTATTATTTCTTCCATAATTGTTTGGTAGATGTGAAACTGAGGGGACTAGAATGTTCTTTGTGAGACAGTTTTTAACTACAAATTCAATTTCTTTAATAGGTATAAGACTATTTAGGTCCTGTGTTTCTTCTTGCATAAGCTTTGATAGTTTGTGTGTTTCAGGGAATGTGTCCATTTTATCTAAAAGCTATCAACATTATTGGCATAAGTTTTAATAATATTATATTATTATTCTTTTAGTATTTGTAGAATCTATAGTTATATTTCCTCTTTCATTCCTGATATGGGTTTTTTCTTTCAAAGAACCAGCTTTTGATTCCAATAATTATTTTTAAATGGCGCTTTATCTTTTCTATTTTGCTGATCTTCACTCTTTAGCATTTCCTTAATCCTACTTACTTTTGGTTTAATTCGTTTTTTTTTTTTTTTTTCTCTCCTGGTTTCTTGAGGTAGAAGCTGAAGTCATTGATTTGATATATTTCCTTGTATTTCTACTACAGGTCTTTTCATGCCACAAATTTCCCCCAGCTCCTCCAAAGAGATGCTTTAGTGGCACCTCACATATTTTATTATAGTGTTTTCCTTTTTTATTTAGTTAAAAATACTTTCTAATTTTCTTTTGATTTCTTCCTTGACCCTTGGGTTATTTAGGTATATGCTGTGTATTTACCAATATTTGGGATTTTTCAGAGAACTTTTAATTTTTTTAAAAATAAACTTTATTTTTTAAAAACTTTAGATTTACAGAAAAAATGTGACAATAGTACAGAGAGTTCTCGTATACCACACCCCGTTTCCCCTGTTACAGACAGTTTACATTACTATGGTATGTTTATTACAATTAGTGAATCAATATGGATATATTATTGTAAGTTCATACCTGATTCCCATCTTTCAGGTTTTACCTACTGTCCTTTTCCTGTTCCAGGATCCCCTCCAGCACCCCACAGTACATTTTGGGGTCATGCCTCTTTGAGACCCTTTTGTTACTGATTTCTAATTTCATTGCACTGGGCTAGAAAAATGTACTTTGAATGACTTGAATCCTTTTAAATTCATTGAAGATTATTTTATGTCTCTGAATATGGTCTCTCTTGATAAAATGTTCCATGTGTAATTGAAAATAATGTATATTTTGCTATTTTTGCATGTAATTTTCTATAAATGACAAATAAGTCAAATATTCTATTTTGTATACTTTTGTTCATTTTCTATATACTTGCTCTAACAATTATTGAGAGAGGAATACTGAAATCCCTTAATATAGTTGTGAATTTGTCTAATAAAATAGAAAGTAGCATAACCTAGAATTATAATGACCAGTATAAATTTAGAAATTGTCTTGTTAATAATAGACATATTGATACTGAAGAAGTATATATTTTTGAATAATAAATATATTTATAAAAAGACCAAACCACGCATCACTCTTAGGTTTTTGTAAAGAGAATGTTCCTAGAGGTACCATGAAGACAAAATGAAAACCAATCATCAAAACATTTGCAGAAATTTTCAACAGGTGTTAAGACCATCCATTCAATAATATATACACATATATTCAATTATATATAATTATATATGTGTGTGTATATATATGTACATATATATACATATATAATTAAGAAGTGATTCCTAAAAGCAAACGAACAAGCAAAGTGTTTCGCAAATCAGTAAATTTGACCAATTGAGCTACTTCCCTCTTCTAGTATTTCTCGTTTCAGTAAATCACAACATCGAAGTCGTGACTGGCGTGCATTCTCCTGTACCCTCTACATGTGATCCATCATCACATCCTGTATGTTTTACCTTCTGAACACGTTTCTTAAATTCATACACTTCTCTTACCCTGCCAATGCCCCAGTCTCAATTACCTCCTTCTTCTGACCCCCGGTGAGTCTCACAGAATTTTGTGTCCTTCTCTGCTGTCTTTCAATACATTCTCCTCTTTGCAATGAGAGGTTAGGTAGGGGGGACATAAGAAAGTAATACTAAATGAGACAATTTAGATCAGGTCATGTCTCTTCCCCTTTAATGAACTTTCTCTAGTTTCTCTGTAAACTTAGGTTAACAGGAGACAGGCTATCAACCTATGGAGATTATCTGGCCAGGACCTGGTTTGATTCTCCTTTATCCCCCCAAATTCTTAGCTTGGAATAGTCTTCACTTCTTTGTACTTATGTGACTTCTACATATTCTTCAGCTGTCACCTGAAAAATCAAAGAAACCTTCCTTTTTTAGCTTTATCAAAAATTTAAAAAGAATGGATCACATGTTAAACTTCTTTTTCTTTTCACTAACATGTCTGAGGATGACTTTCTTTCTAATACTGCCCTGGTCACATCTCCCAGGTTCTGTTATACATAGTACTCATTGGTCATTCATTTCTAATGGTTTATGATTTGTCTGAATTTCTTCTTGATTCCAAGTTATATGAGGGGATTTAAATTTTTCTATGAATAAATATATGTTCTTACTGTTAATTTCTGATTTTATTGCTTTGTGGCCATTGATATCTCTATCCTAATTACTTTCTAAATAGTTTTTTTTCCAAGTTATGTTGCTATAGCCATACATGAGAGAGAGGGCCCTTTTCTCCATTTGTGGGAAGGCAAAATGGGGAGTAGATAGAGCAATGGCTTTATTTATACAGTAGAAAGACTATTATACAGTTTTAAGTTTCCACTTTTAAGGTATGAAAACCATTTTCTCATCAAATTTAGGTATATTAATTTGTGTTATTATTAAAGTGGAATATTTCAACATGTTTGATAAATGTGTATTGTTCTACTTTTGTAAACTCTCTATTCATGCCCTAGTACATTTGTCCACTGGAGACTTTGCATTATTTTTTGTATGAATACTTGAGCTTTCTGTACAATAAGGCTCACAACCCTTGGGAAATTATTTACTGAAAATACCAGGACATGTTTGTCTTTATAATTTAGGTTACTTTTTTTTTTTTCTAAAATGCATTTAAGGTTTTATATATTCAAGTCAGTCCATTTTTCCTTTTTGGTTTTTCCTCTCTTCTAGAATTTAAAAATCCAAACCATTCCCCAGAGATCTGGTAAATTTTCAATACTATTGTATTTGTTTTTCTATGAGTACTGTTTAAATTTTTACCTCTGATTGTTGACGGACTTATTTTCATGCAGGTGTGGAGGTGAGAACCCAGAGTAATTACACTTTCTCTAAATAGCTATTTATTTTCCCAATACCTTCCTTGGAATATCTGTCATTTGCTTTGTCATATTAAATTCTTTTCTACGGAAGAGGTCTTACCTATTTTACTTCATAGCACTCTCTCTTACTTAAAGAAGGATCACCTTCTTTAAAATTTCATTTGTTAAAAAGATCTCAGGACTCACCAGAAAATGCCAAACTTTGATCAACCCTCCACAGGTACCTGTGTAAAAAACACTCTTAAAAGATGTCTAATCAGGCTATAATTAGTAAGCTTTAAACATTGATTACTAGATCACCAATGCATGATCCTTCCCTCTATAAGCAAAGAAATTTTACAGTCAAGGCAGAACATCCTAGTGTTTCAAGGTACAGAAAGATAGGTCTGGATTAAACCAGACTTGCCTCCTGGTTTTGAATCTCAGATCTTTTTGCACTTATTACTGTGAGACGTTGGCAAATTAACCTCCCTGTGCTTTAGCTTTCCTCATCTATAAAATGAGTATAACAGAAGTAGCAACCTCACAGGATTGGGTTAAGGAATAAATAAATTAAAACACATAAAGACTCAGACCTCTCTGAAAAAGCAACACTTAAGCTCAAACTTAATTCTCAAGTTTGAAAGTCAAACCAAATATCATAGCTGCAGGCGATCTCATGAAATCAGATTGGGCAAATGTGAATGGACCTAAAGGAGATGGCTTGAGAGAACAATTTGGTAAAAATGGGAAACTATCAAGAATTCTTCAACACTGTTTAGAAATACAGGTGATTCTCATGTACCATAGAGTAGGTTTGAAACTTTTGATAGATGTTTACATGTCTGCTAATGATTTAGATACCTCACCACCACCATCACCACCACCACCCACCCCCCGCAATGTTTGCAGGGTTATGGCCACTGATTTTTTGTTTTTATTTCCTATTTGTGCAAATTCACTAGCGTGCTCTAAGCTGAGGAGAAACATGACTGGTTTTGGCCCTGGCCTCACTGAAGGCAGTCAGGCCTGAAAGCTTTGAGAGGGTCTCTAGCTTGTAAATATACTTAAAATCCCTGGTGAATCGGCTGCTGTAGTTACTGTAGGATGAAGCCAGCTTACTAGGTATCTATCATCTTTCTCTCTCTCTCTCTATCATCTGTCTACTTATCTACCTATCATTTACCAATCTACCTACCTTTCTATTTATTTGTGGGGAATTTTTGCAACATAAAGTATTGGTATTGTCAATACCAATCCCAGCCCATCAGCAGGGAGGATGGTATATAGAAACCAGAAGTGGGTGGGCCCCAGGATTTGCATGTACTCTTGGTCTGTGCTTTAAATTCTATAAAGGCTTTTAGATAATTTCTAGAATTATCAACTTCTTGGGTTATACAGAGCAGGAAGTGGGCTGGGAGCTGCAAATGAATCAAAGGAAAGTTCCTGGGAAGTTTTACCATTTCTTTGAAATTGGAAGGTGGTTTCCTTAGGCTATGGAACACTCAAATACCCACCTTTCCATTAATGTGGCCAAGGTAGTTAATTTTGGTTAATGCACACCTATATTGAGTCAGTCCCTGTGCAAAATGTTGTCAGTAATGTCTACATAGTTATTCCTTATATTAGTGTTTCCTGACATTAGTCCAATTGATGACTGAGGATTCTAGTTATGAATATACTTGCCCAAGTTCATATACCAAGGGTCTTGGGGTGGGATTTGAACCAAGGCATTTCTTTTTTTTTTTGAGGACTTCCTATTTTTAATCTTCATTTGAAAGTTAAAAGATTATTCTGTATGTTTTTAAAAACTACCCAGAGATATCATGCTGTGAGTGATATTTCCATCTATTAGGGGACAGCACCAACAGCAAAATGCTTTCATATGTTTGATCATCAGTATCAAATTTGCAGAGATAGATGGGTATATGTATTCTGCCCGGGTGACTTAACCAAGCAGACTTGTGCAAACTGGCATACCCTAAATTAGATCCTTTGGCTACTGGCATGGGACAAATTATGACATGCCCATGCAGGAACATGAACCCAGACATTTCTGGGTTCAAAGCACAAACTCCTGATACCTTCTCCTGACTCTGAACAGGGAGAATCTGGAACCTCTATGCCATACCAGAACTGGGGCTTTCTATGATTCCCACATATGTGTATCCCTCTGCTTAATTCCCTTTTGGTTTCCATAGGATGTTTATTACTTTTTATTTTCTTTCTTTTTTTTAAAAATTCCAGTCTCTCTTAGCATTACCAAGGGGAACCAAGGAAGGGAATTTCTTTTCAGCCAACGCATGGAGGACATTCTGTAGTAAATGCAAATCCCCTGTAACTCTATTTGAGGTATGAAGCAAAGACTAACTAATGTTATAAAATATGGGCAGAAAAATCTGTCCTCCACCAGAGAGATACAAACGTACTTCCATATCTTTTACGATAGAAGTGCCAGAGAGCTAGAGTTCTTTAAGGCCCACTTTAACTCTCAGATGCTGTTCAGCTTGAGAAAAGCTGTGCTGAGTAGACCTCATAGTAGAAGGAATTAAATATTTTCTGGGGGCAGAGAAAGGGTACAAAATCAAGCAACTTTTGCGCTGGATCTTAAAGGATGACTAGGGATTTTAAGACAGGGATAGGGACAGATTTTTGAGTTAGAGAAAAAGAATGAGTACAAAAGTATAAAATGAGAATGGTGTGGAAGGTTTATAGAATATTAAGAAATTCAGTGTGGTTGCAGTTTATGATTCATGGGGCCCCAAACCAAGGAGCCCAAAGTTTATCCCCTAAGTTGCAAGAAAGTATTGCTTTTCTATTAGGCTTTTGAGTCAATCATATTTATTAAATTCTCACTTTGCACCAGGAACTATGTTATGCAATTTACATACGTTGACCCATTTAATCGTCACAATAATACCTGCTATTATTATCTCTACTTCTTTATAGTTAAAGAAATTGATGTACAGGATAATAAATAATCCACCTCATTCAAAGTTTCACCGCATTAAGTGGCAGAAACCGGATTTGGACCCTGAAAGTCTGGCCCCAGAGCCATATGCCCTTAATGCTGTGTCTTTCTTCCTTGCTGGTGTCAACGTCCCTCTTGCTTTACTTGATTTGGGGAACAGGAGTGTGGGCGGCAGGGAAGATAAAGGGTGATGTTGCAGCAAGCTCTGTGGCTCTAAATTGCTTTGAACTGCAGTGATGGAGAATGCGGTCTTTGTACACTCAGATGCCAAAGCACATCAATCAGGCAGCCCAGGAGGGGTGCAAATGGCCAAAAGCTAATTTCTTCCAGATAGTTCATTTTCCTTTCCTGTCTTTCCTGTACATCCTCCTCGTGTTTTTTGGAAAATCATTTGTGCAATGGTAAATGATATTTTGTCTATGAGGATTTGGGTATTTCCCTTCTGTCGTCTCAGATTTCTGTCACGTCCAGTGTTACCTTGATCTATCAAGACAGGTCAGATTTGAAAATGTTAACTCTAGAAGAATGATGGTTTCCAACCTGCTGTTTTGGCCAATTAATGAAAAATAGCCAGGCAGGGAGGCTGTGGAAGGGCTGTGAGGAGCAATGCAGAGCTCTACTCACATAAGAACAGCTGCTCTGCAGGTCCCTTTCCTGCAGATTGGGTGCTGGTGGGGTCCTCATTGCTTCCTCTCCATGTCTAGGTCAGCAGTTCCTAAGTCATCGTAGTTTCCTATATTCTACTCCTTCCAAAGACTCCCTGGGTTCCCAAACTGGCATAGAACTTTTTGCATGTCTTTCCAAAATCATATTCATATTTTCTACCTCTAACTAGACATCGTTGTGCACATGTCTTGTTATCTGCAGGTTTCTGTATTTTTTGCAGGCAGAGACTGAGTTGAAACCCAGAGCTGACAAACTAGGAAAACCCACAGGAAAATCCTACCAGCTGCTTGCTGTGTGTGGCAGGTGAGGTTTCACATTTTTTTTTTTTTATAGGCAAAGTCAGGACTACAATCTAAGTCTTTTTTTTAATTAATTAATTTATTTTTGGCTGTGTTGGGTCTTCGTTTCTGTATGAGGGCTTTCCCTAGTTGCGGCAAGTGGGGTCCACTCTTCATCGCGGTGCGCAGGCCTCTCACTATCGCGGCCTCTCTTGTTGCGGAGCACAGGCTCCAGACGCACAGGCTCAGTAGTTGTGGCTCACGGGCCTAGCCGCTCCGCAGCATGTGGGATCCTCCCAGACCAGGGCTCGAACCCGCATCCCCTGCATTGGCAGGCAGATTCTCAACCACTGCGCCACCAGGGAAGCCCAAGAATATTTTTATAAGTGCATACGTACTAAAAACTGACAGTGTTTTACAGGGAACCAAGAGAAAGGAAAGTTATGTGAAGGGGGTATGACAAGGAGTGATTACCTCAGTATTTCCCTTTGCTTATCTAATCTTCTATAACTTATTAACAAATCCCTTATATAAAATTATTTCTATTAAAATTACTAATGTGTGGTACAGAATAGTATGGAGGTTTCTTAAAAAACTCAAAAACAGAGTCACTGTATGATTCTGCAATCCCACTCCTGGGCATATATCCAGAGAAAACCATAATTCAAAAAGATGCATTCATCCCAGTGTTCATTGCAGCACTATTTATTGTACAAAGCCAAGACATGGAAGCCACCATGTCCATCGACAGATGAATGGATAAAGAAGATGTGGTACATATATACGATGGAATATTAGTCAGCCATAGAATGAAATAATGCCATTTGCAGTGACATGGATGGACCTAGAGATTGTCATACTGAGTGAAGTAAGTCAGACAGAGAAAGACAAATATCATATGATATCACTTATATGTGGGATCTAAAAAAAATGGAACAAATGAACCTATTTGAGTTCATTGGGATTGACATATACACACTACTATATACAAAATAGATAACTAATAAGAACCTACTGTATAGCACAGGGAACTATACTCAGTACTCTTTAATGACCTATATGGGAATAGAATCTAAAAAAGAGTGGATATATGTATATGTGTAACTGATTCACTTTGCTGTACACCTGAAACTAACACAACATTGTAAATCAACTATACTCCAATAAAAATTAATAAATATATATATACAATAGAATATTACTCAGCCATAAAAAGAATGAAATAATGCCATTTTCAGCAACATGAATGGACCTAGAGGTTATCATACTAAGTGAAGTAAGTCAGACAGAGAAAGACAAATATCATATGATATCACTTATATGTGGAATCTAAAAAAAATTCTACAAACAATCTTATTTGCAAAACAGAAACAGACTCACAGACATAGAAAACAAACTTATGGCTCCCAAAGCGGAAAGCTGGGGGGGAGGGTTAAATTAGGAATTTGGAAGTAACATGTATACACTACTATATGTAAAATAGATAAACAATAAGGACCTACTGTCTAGCACAGGGAACTCCACTCAATATTTTGCAATAAACTATATGGGAAAAGAATCTGAAAAAGACTATATATATATATATATATATATATATATATATATATATATATATATAATGTAGCTGAATCACTTCATTGTGTTCCTGAAACTAACACAACATTGTAGGTCAACTATACTTCAATAAAAAAATTAAAAAGGGCTTCCCTGGTGGCGCAGTGGTTGAGAATCTGCCTGCCAATGCAGGGGACACGGGTTTGAGCCCTGGTCTGGGAAGATCCCACATGCCGCGGAGCACCTGGGCCCGTGAGCCACAACTACTGAGCCTGCGCGTCTGGAGCCTGTGCTCTGCAACAGGAGAGGCTGCGATAGTGAGAGGCCCGCGCACCGCGATGAAGAGTGGCCCCCGCTCGCCGCAATTAGAGAAAAGCCCTCGCACAGAAACGAAGACACAACACAACCATAAATAAATAAATAAAGAAAGAAAGAAAGAAAGAAAGGAGTTCCTTTAAAAAAAAATTAAAAATTAAACATAATTACTAATGTGATTTCTGTTTGTCTGGCCCCTGGTGATCCAGCTGGGTGTAGAAATCAAGGATCCTGAATTGCAGTTCTGTACTTTCTCACTACTTGTTCAGAAATGTTCTCCGTGTGTATATTTTCTTCACCTGCTACAATGCAATTTCCCTGAAGGCAGACAAATAATTTACATTTCTCTTCCATGTCTCATAGCATCATGCAAATATTATTTGATTGATTTGACAAAAAGAAAAAGTGACAGCATTCCAAAAATATGTTACATTAATTAACTGCTCTGAACAAGTGCCAGGCTCTCCTGGCGTGCATGCAGGTGCACGCGTGTGTGTGTGTGTGGTGAGCATGTCTGGTGTATATGTGATGTGTGTGCGCATGTGTGTGATGTGTGTGTGTTGTGTGGGGTGTGTATGACTGTACTTGCACTGAGGTATGCATCAAGGAGCAGAGGAGAGAAACCACTTTAATCTGGGGCCCTGAAATTTCTGCTTTCGTAACTCACTCTCACTATTCCAGGTTCACGGTGCAATCTTGGCCAAAATGGGCTGTAGGAATGGAGGATACTATTTCTAAATGTATAATTGAAGTGACACGTATTGCTTACGGAGACTAATGGGATACCGAGGTGACTCAGAACAGAGTATGATCGCGGTGTGTGCAGATGGAGGGTAAGCTTGCAAGTAGAAAATGAAGGCAAGCAGATTGTGGCTGGTGCAGCCAATGTAGGGTGAATAATGGAACGATAGACCGTGTAATTGGATGATGCGCTGTCCTCGCTGCTGTGGGTTATCGCTGCAGGCGCGGCAGTGCACGGGGCTGAACCGGCCTGCCCTGTAGAGAGAACAGGCAGTGGGCAGCATGGTGGAATTTTAGGGATACCGAAAACTCCTTTCCTTCTCCCCAGGTGCCTGTGATAGTCTCTTACTTGACAAGTTTTTCTTATAATCTTTGTATTTTGCATTAAAAAGATTATAAATGGGAGAGACTTTCTTGATTTGAAATAACTATAAAGGGTAAATGAGTATGTTTGTTAAGACTTATTTTTTAGCAGAAAACACAACATGAACCAACTGGAGCCCAAAGAAGACTCACTTGCAAAGTATTCAGGGTTTGCATAGGAACCAAGAATGGGCATGCAGGTGGGTTTCAGGAATCAACTGGAATCGGGCACTTGAGTCTATCCAAATGCTTTCTCTTTCTTCTTTTCTCCTCTTTTCCTCTCTTTGCAAATTCTTTGTTATTTTTCTCAAACAGCTTCCTCCAAGTTTCAAGTCAGTTTTGGATAATCATGGCTGTCAACAGGACCTGAGTTTTACACATTACAACTTCCGGCACCCAGTTAATGGATCTGGCTCAGTTGTAGTTCCAAAATTATGGAGTGAAGAAAAATAGAGGACCTCATTGTATCACATATACACCCCTGGGTAAATCAAGAGTGCCTTGGGTTCTGTCATGCCAGAATGACAGTAATTTCTGCAAGAACCATGTGGCTGGTGGTATGGGGATAGTTCCAAGAAAAAGGAAGTTCCTGGAAAAATAAAACACTAGCGGCCCACTGAAATAATATATGTACATCATATGCCGTAAATAACAATCTGGAAAATGTGTCAGTGGGTTATCGTGTGTGCCGTGATTATTGGTAAGCAATAATTCATTCAACAATCATTGTGGAGTACCTCCACCATGCTGAATATTGCTGGCTACAGAGGATATGAAGGCTTATAAGGTGGACACTCTACCCTCAAGAAGCTTGTGATTTGGTGGGGAGACTATTCTAAGCTGAACATTCTTAAATAAGATTCAGCTTTAGAAGTCTGAGTTTTCTCATCTGTCACATAGGAATGGAGATAAGGTCACCCTCACCTGCCTCACAGAGCTTTTTATTATTCATTTCTTAATACTCTTGATTTTAAAGTATACTTTATCTGATATTAATATATCAATACTACCCCAGACTTATACTTTCTCTGTGCTTGGTGCATATTTTCCGTCAAATTACTTGAAGCATATTGTGTCTTTCCATATAAAGTCTTCAAAGGAGGTGATGCTAGTTGAGAGCAGCCTCCAAATTCGGAGCGACCAGACCTGTGTGTGTTGTAACAACAGGCATCACTTGGGAGCAGGTCAGTAGAGATGATACAGTCAGACCTGGGGCAGGTGACTGCTCACATACAGGCATTTCTGGGAGTGAAAACGAGTCAAAATTGACTGAGATTAGAGAGACCAGGTTTCAAGGCTATACAGGGTCAGGAAGCAGGTGGTCCAAGGGAATCAAGGCAGGAAAGCATGGATCAGAGTTCCCAGAAAAATCCAGAAGTGTGCACCGGCCAGACAGAATAGAATCAAAGCTGGAGAGTGGAGAGGGCATGGAAGCATGAGGGTGTGCAAGGACCCAGAAGAAAATCTGCAGGAAACTTGAGTGTGCCTTCAACTATCTTTTATTTCTGCCTATTTCATGTTTGAATAACTCCAGACTTTCTGACTGGAGGCAAAAATCTTCTATTTTGGAACTTGTCCATGCAGAGCTGCTTTAAAGAAGAGGTCTGAATAAATAAAGAAATTAGTTACTGGCGTGGGATATAACTGTTGATTTTTGTTAACTCCTTGCAGAACATGGAAGGGAACTATTCCATAAAGAAGGGTAAGGTACACAGATTGTGGCTCAGAGCAAGCACTGAGCTCACTCACGTGCTCTCTACACTAATTAAATAAGTCATCCATTTGAGACATAACATTGGGTACCTAGCATATGCTAAGCCCTTGCTAGGTACTATGGATATCCTGTTAAACAGGACAGACGCAAACTCTGCCCTGTAAGGACCTGTGGAATACCAGCTGCTATTGAGCAAAGCACCTTAAATACTTAAAAGATGTGGTGTACGGCAACATCAAGTTGAATGATGCTGTGATTGGGGAAAACAAAGTAGTTTGTTTGTGTGAGAGATTTCTTAAAACAAATTGTATGGTAGACAGACATTGAAGGGACCCCCTGATCCCTCTTCCTGGTAGTCATACCTCTGTATAATCCCAAGATGGGACTTGTGACTTGATTCTAATCAATAGAATGCACAAAAGTGACAAGGCCCCACTCTCGTGATTATGCTGTGTTATGTAAGACTGTGATTTGTACTCCCCCCACTTCAACATAGTATTGGAAGTCCTAACCACAACGATAAGACAAGAAAAAGAAATAAAAAGTATCCAAACGGGAAGAGTGTGATTTGTTAGCTGAATCTCTCTGGAGTCTTTTTCTCCTTGCTAAATTTGAGGAAGAAAAAAAGTGATCCTAAATCCTCCAGCTATAAGGAAATGATTCTGCCAACAACCCGAGGGAAACTGGAAGCAGGTCCTTCTCCAGTGGAGCCTCTGATGAGATACCAGCCCTAGATAATAGCTTGGGAGGCTCAAAGCAGAGGAAATAGCTATCCCTGCCTAGACCCATGAAACTGTGAAGTAATGTGTGTTATTTTAAGCTGCACAATTTGTGGTAACCTGTTATGGAGCAATGGAAAACAAACACACAAAAATATGTTAAATGTCTAACTCTGTTCTAGGCCCTGCACTTGGGACCAGAACCAGCGATAAAGAATTCAAGAATCCCGACCCACCACCTCCAGCCATGCTTGTTCTTCAGCTCAGTATGGCTATATGCTCGTAAATATCAATGACAAACCGTGTGAGAAGTATCCCTGGTTTTGTGGTAACTCAGAGAAGTGAGCTTCCGACTCCACCTTGTGGGGTTCAGGTAGGCTTATGCTATAGTAAACAGGTGAGCTGAATCTTGGAGAGTGAGAAGATGGTCATTGGCCAGAAACTCCAGGACTGGGAGGGCATCGAGCATATGACTGGGCATTTGCAAAGGCTCAGAGTTGTAGACTGCACATACCATCAGAGCTTCTTTACCATTTTAGGGCAAGAAGAAGCCCTAGAGCTCTCTGAGAAGAAAGAGAAAACACAGCCTCTGTTTATGGAATGACTGTGTGTATTAAAATCAAATAGAACTACTTGATTATTCTCCATTCCAGCCTCTCCCCCTTCCCTGAGTTACACACCTCTTGCCAGTTTATGACAGTGTCGACAGAGTTATTATCTAGCTAAAATTACCACTACCCACAATGGGAATTTCTGCTGTTATAAAACAAAAGCAAATGCCAAATGGGGAGGAGAAAGAGTGCATGTGAGAGAAGGCCTTTTGCATCTCTTTTCTGGCAATGTTCTTTTTATGCTAATATCTCATAGTTTCCTACCTTAATGACTCCATTAAATGCCATGAGAGTATTTGCAAGAGGAAAGCGCTACCTGGAGATGAAGATGTAAAGTTACTAAGTGTGTTTTGAGGAACGGAGAAGATTTCTCAGTACAGGAGTTAATGTTCCAAAGAAAGGTTTGTTTATCCGACAGACTTTATGACTGTGCTGTTTTCTTCACTCAGCACCTTAATTCTCAACCACCATCAGGCTGTCCAGATGTTTAAAATAAAAAGCCCATTTGGGTATTATCAGAGATTACTGGGAAGAGATAGACAAACATGATGTTTAGCTATGCAACATAAATTCCCCGCGTATGTGCCAGACAACACACTCTATATTCTCACCCCGCTGAAGGACTGAACTAATAAATCATAAAAACGAGACACAGGGCCTAGAACACAGTTTACCTCTAGCCAGCTGCCGTCTCTGGGAGGGACGAGGTGGGGGTGGAGATGAAGAATGTGAGTAGTGCTGCTACACAGGGCTTTTCCCTCTGCCGAACTCTGAGAATCTGTGTTCTGTTCCAGACCTTCCTCTACTGACTTAGCACCAACCTTGTTAGATGCATATTCGTTTGGAAGCAGCCTTGTCGATTTGTCAGTGCCTTGCCAGCTCCTTTTTCTCATTCCTGAGCCTTGATTTATTTCATTCCTGCTGCTTGCTGCGCCTTTCCGTTTTCTCTCTGCCAATTAACATTCTACTTCTCCTTCAAGGTCTTGAGACCTCAAGCTTCTTGACGCCCTCTAGAATCATACTAACCAAAGCAAGTCTCTCTTATGTTCTCACGTTCATTAGTCTGAGTTGCCTCGAAGGCGCCTATCACGCTACTCCTTGAATACGTGGGCATCACTATCCAACTTCTCTACAAGACGAAATGTCTTGAGAACAGGAAGCTTAAGTTTTATTTGATGCAGTTCTCATGATGGCGGCCATTCTGTGTCCATCCGCCTAGCACAGTACTGCCCTGGAGACCACGCAAATACTTGCCAGATCAGTGCATGTACAGACTGTTTTGTGATATTGTAATCATTACTGTGATTCATAGAGGTAAGAGCCATTGGTTTTGCCTTCTAGGTAAGGAGAATGAAACCTGTACATGGGAAGTGTTTTACCCAAGGTCACATAGCAGGGACTTGAGCCTAAGGCTCGACTCCATAAATACTGCACCATTGGACCTCCCCAGGCCAAGCACAGGGTAAGTGATTAAAAAAAAACAAACAGGTATGAAATGAATGAGAATGCAATTCAGGCATGAGTGAATACTCACATGGAAACATATTTACTCTCCTCTGGGGCAATATAGCTCACCATCAATTATTCTGTCTTTCCAGTGTTTTTATCACTGCTTACATGCCTTGCCTTGCTTGCCTTGTTTTTACTGACAAGTGAGTGGCCCAGCCCACCATATCCCTTGGCTGGGTTCTGGCTCTGTTATTACCTTGGGCAGGTCCCTTAATTCCCTTTTTGCCAATCAGGAAGATAGGGGCATCACTCATATGCTTACCTGATGATCAATACACATTGACGCCAATTGTAATGGCATGCCAGTGACATGAAAAATGCTAGAAAAGATCAAGAGAGGAAAAATAAGAAAAAGGGAGAGAAATGTCCTTGGCCTTCATTGAAGAGGAACATAGTTTGTTCTCACAGCAGAACAGAGGGGCTGATTATCCGTTACAGTGATGCGGTTCTCCAGAAAGACCAGTTGACAAGTCTGCTCCCCTTGATCCTTGGTTCACGGGCTCCTCGTGAAGCTGACTGCTAACTCACCTGTCTGTCATTTACTGAACATGCCCAGTGGACAGAGATTTCTTCTGACACTTTAGAAGGAATAGTTCTAGAAAGAAAAATAATTTCATGTAGGGCGACTGACACATCAGTGTTCTAGCCCAGGTCTACCACTAACTAGTTGTGTGACTTTTAAATTCCTGAGCCAACATTTATTTATCTAAGCAGGCGGGGGGTTGTCCTTTCAACACTAATATTCTACGTGTGTGTGTACATTCACCACAAGCGTTCCCGGGAATTTTGATCCTGCTACTTCTTTACAAACAGATGGCCAGTAATAAGGATGATCCCGTCCCTTACCTGCAATTCCTAATTACACAGCATAAATACAAATTTAGATGTAATTCAATTAAGTGGTAATGAGGTGAGGACATAATACTTGAATGTATTACTGTGGTTTGGGTTGATAAGCAATGGACAATAATATTTGTGTTCCGTTAGATTCTATGCAATGTTTTCAAAATCTTTTAAAATGCCCTCAAAATACTGTGGCTGTAATAGCCTATTAGAAGCAGAAAAATAATGTATTCGGAGAAAAACAAATACACGCATCTTAGAGAGACCTAAATTTAAGTCACTTTAACAATTATTTTTTGAGCCCTCATTAAGAGCAAGACATCAAAGAATATTATATATTCCTCACATCTTCAAGTCCATATCCCAAGTGGTGTCAGCATGTACCACACAGCCCACATCTTCACCTCTGTGTTCCTGACTTCCAATCCCAATGATTGGGACTTGCATTTGTGTTTCGGTTACATTCTTCCCACTGGACCTTAAATTCGGCTGTCGTCTAGCACTAATATTTCCAAAATTTTAAACCACTGTCTCCCTCCCGAAACATAATCATCTGCCCTTGCAGCCATCTCCCTCCCTCCCCACAGCACCTGCAATGAAACATCTATACCCATCACATCGTATATTCCTCCCTCCGTACACTGCCTTCTCCTAGACTCTGGTTCTTTCCTCCCTCACCTGAAGCCCAGGGCTGTTCACCTGAATGGTGTCTTTTCCCATTAGCTCTTTTCAATTCCTTAGCAACAGTATCTCCCTGGCTTAGCTGCCCACCAAAATTCCAAACACAGATCAGTGGAACAGAACACCTTTCTTTTGTGTGTGTTTGCACCCAAATGGCTGCCAGAGAAAAGAATGAAATTCTAGATATCAAGGTCAATCAACTGTGTATCTTAAATCTTAGCAGAATCGTCAATAATGCATTTTGAACAGGCTCCTGTTTTCCATGCGGATTCCTAACAAAGCTTTGCTACACTTCTTTTGAGATGAGCAGAGATCCTCTGATCACAGTGAATAAAGTGAATCATTCCTGGTTCTTTTTCTCCTTCTCTCACATCCAATCTCTCGGCAAACTCTCAAATCCCTTTATTTATCTTTCTATAACAATACCATATTTTCTAAACCATCACCATCTCCTGCTGGAATACTGTAATATCCTGCTAACTAATTGCCCTATTATGATTTTTGGCCACATAAAACCCATTACAACCCAGCAGCTGTAAATTGACTCTAAAACAAAGCTGTACACGGCCACTCCTCTGCCTCTTCTACACTCCATTGGCTTCCTATTATACTTTTTTTTTTCTGTAAAAGTGCTTTTTCTCAGGCCTAAGAAGCTATACATTTCTACATGATTGGTTCCCAATCTATTCCTTAAACAACATTTTTTTTCATTATCTCTTTGTTTATTTTGCTCCAAACTGTTTATTTTAATTTAATTCAATGTCTTTCTCATTTTAGGAAAATTATTATTGCCATCCCTCTATATAATCCTCGTCTCCTTACTCTTTATATCACCTGTGCTATCCTATATTTTAGGTCTCAGCTCACACGTTACTTCCAGAGAGGAGTCTTCCAGGCTACACAGTTTAAAGTGCCTCTCACACTGATGTTTTTTGTCTGAACCTCCTTTTGTGCTTTTTCTTATACTCATTCTATGGTATGTATATCTTTACCTGTTTTAGTTTCCTAACCTAGTAGAATGTAAACTTCTGAAATAATAGGAAGAAAGGTATTTCTTATTGCCTTTGTTTAGGGCAATACCTGGCACATAGTAGAATTTTGATGTACATTTGCTGAATGAGTAAGAGAGGAGGGGGAGAGAGAGGGAGAGAAGGATAGGGAGAGAGAAGAAGGAGGAGGAGGAGGAGAGGAAGAGGAAGAAGAGAAAGAGGGAGGAAAGGAGGAAGGTGACCTCTATCTTGTACATGAAGTCATTTGGAAAAAGAGAGATGAAATGACTTATTTCCAGGACAGACGACAGATTAATGGTCTTTACTCTATTGGTGTTTCAGGTAGAGCGACTTGCATGTTTGAGACAGGAAATCTTCAGATAACTTATATTAGCCTTCTTAGCTCATGTATGAGAATGGAAGCTTCTCTGATCGAAGTGGGGTTATTTTCACAGACCCTTCTCCTTGCCCATGATCACTCCAGGCCATAACATATAACAAGGTAGGAGGAGTCAAGCCTGACTCCAAAAGAGTACCTTTCTCATAGCATCCGTCTCTTTTTCACCATTGATGGATGAGGACAATGTCAAAGTCCGGATGCCCTTTCTCTCAGAATCTCTGTTCTCCCTAAGACTGTGCTCATGAAACATCTTACTTCTGTTCTGCCTCCTACCTTTCCTCACATGAATTATCTAAGTGTCAACTTTTTTTTCTACTTTTTGCCAACATGAGGCAACACCATGACAAAACCCAGGGCTTCAGATGTTTATGCATTTGGCACAAAAACCCAGCAGTGCCCTAGACGCTGGGATATAGAGAAGTCCAAGCAGCAGGATCTCTAGCCTCAAGCTGCTGCCACTTCCCAACTTCTTCCCCAGGTGGAGGGTCTTGGGATGTCCTCTTTTTATATGACATTGGACTTCCAAAAAAGAATGCAAGTAGACAGCTCACTGCCTTATGAAGTTAGCTTTATTAGCTCTTAGTCTCGCCATATGTCAAGACAGAAGGATTGTTTGTACAAGATTGCTATTGAGTTCGCTGTCACTAGAATAAATCACTATTGACCTTCCCACTTTTAAGAGTTTAATGAACTTAGGAATGGAAATTACCCACAGAAGGAACAACTGTAACCTTGGCTTCTATAATTAAAACCCATTGTCATTAATGTTCACTCTTTGACAAGCCAGCGCTCACTGCTATTAACACTAATGAATCAGACCAGGGTAGAAAAACTGACAGAAAATCTAAATGGCCCCAATTCAAAGTCAAACAAGAGATTCTAAATGAAAATTCCATGTAGATAGGAAATGCAGAAAGACAGAATGGCATGGAATCATAATGCACTTGCAGGCAGTGAACTAACATGTATTATACAATGACTGTTTTGTAGGTACTATATATACTCTAATCATTATTGTGTATCTGTGAGTTAGCAGTCATTATCTCTACTTCAACTTATTGTCATGACTTCATGCTACAGATGACATAAAGATAAGGAGATTGAAGCTCAGAAGGAAAAAAATAATGTGTTATAATAATTTATTCATTTAACGGTACTTTCTCCTTTACCAAAGGCCTACAATATTCTAGGAGACAAGGATATAGAGACACCTAAGATAGACTTCCTGGCTTGTCATTCTAGATGAACACTTGACTTTTCAGTGATATAGTGTGGACTTTTCCTAATTTGCAGTGAGCTAACAAAGTCATCCAGCAGTACTCCCACCTTCCATTTTTGGTTTCTGGTCCAATGTCATTGTCACTGGTCTAATCCCCTGACACGCATTCTCTCATTTATAATAATAAGACCACAGGTTTATTTGGACACTTCTCCACCAAGATAAAGTTTCCTATTGAGACAAGTAAGGTCATCATGTAATTAAGTTCTGGACAATGAATTGAAAGTTCACTCTGACGTGCTCACGTGGTTATTGGGTAATTTGAGATTGGATTCCAGGTATGGCTGGTCCTGGAGATGGTATTCTTTCTATTACATTATTTCCCTTTCTCAGACACAAGGCGTTTAATGTTTGGGAGACAGATAACTCCCATTCAAATCCAAGTAACCAGTGACTAGTTGTAGAGCCATGAGTAAGTTATTCATCCTCTGTGAGCCTTCATTTTTTTAAATTTTAAAATAAAGATAATACACCTAACTTTCAGAGGTGAAGAAAGGATCAAATAAGATAATTCATTAAACATTTTTAGTTTTGTGACTATAAAATAAGTAATCCATTAAAAAACTTTCTGTTATAATCATTATTTTTTTCATATGGAGGTTTATTACGTAGTCCTTTCTTTTATTCACCATATTTTATGGATAAATTCCTCCCCCACAATTCACTGTTGGAAAAGTGAGGGAGCCATGTTTACTTTTAGGTGGAAGGTGTCATTCAACACATTTACGTAAACATGGAATATCAGAGTTGAAAGTGAGAAGAAGCAAGTCACTGAACTTCCCTGGATATCTATTCAGTAACCTATAGGATGAAAAATTAAAACTGAATCATATTACTATTAACCATAGAGATGATAGTGAAAAGAGAAGTGGCAATGGGCAATATTGCTTACATGTACAGATTACAAATGGCACTCATATTTGATTAGACGTGCCTTCGTTGTGTCTCCAAAATCAGCTCTGACTCCCCAATTCCAAATGCCAATGGCTTCCGTTCGGGGTCCTTAGGGTTCTGGGTAAGTTGACTATCCCAGGCTCCAGGGGCAGAACGCGTGACATAGGTTCACCAGTCAGTGCCTTTATCGACCTTGGACACATTGATTGATTTTAGGGTGACCAATTGATCCACTAAGAGTTGATCTTGGGATTTGGGCTGGGAAAGCAGGTTTCAGCAGCCATCTGGGACCACGAAGGAAGCCAGCTCTACGGTAGTAAATCTCAAGAACAGTTCACACATTGAACACATACATTCCACTTTTCACTTTGACAGTTTCAGCTTATTGCCGTGACTTGTTCAAACTTATGATGATTCCCTGGTCTGCCTACAACCAGTTAGGTGTCATTTGAAACCAGAAGAGCCCACCATGATACACAGTAATACTAATTCCATCAGAACCTCCCAGTCAGGTGGTCCAGTGATTCACTAGAAGACACCAAAGAAATGACAAAATCCCACTTCTTCATACCGCAGATGACTTAAGGGGCTTAAAGCAAAGAAGAGCTCCTAAGGTCCTTTTCAAGTCACAGATACCAAGTGGCTGAATCTGGAAACACCAGTTTTCCTATTTCAAGGATAAAGACTTCAGAAGCGTGTAGGGCTTACTAGAAGTCTACCTATAAAGATCAGAGTGTTGCCTTTCTTTTATCCTTTCTCCTGATTCCAACCTGGAACATGAATATGATAGTTTGACCTACAGTCACCCTCTTAGATGACTAACTGGTGAGCTGGGAGGAGCCTGGGTTCTTGACCACCTAGAGGAGCTGCTGTATCTGCCTTGGACTGCATACCTCCAGTTCTTTTATAGATGAGAAAGAAACAGATGTACTTCTTGTATTCTCTTTTGTATTTTTTCATATGTGGCATAACCTTATCCTGCATGATATACTTCTCAGTAGGCAGGTAGGCAGCTTTATCCTCTTGATATATAGAGAGCTTACTCCTTCTCTATCCATTAGGGATAATTTGGGAAGTTGAGAGCACCTTTATTACACTTTATTGAACTCAGCTGTTCTATAACTACCTATTTCTTCTGGACTCTTGTGCTCTACAGCATCATGCCAAAATCTTGTTCATATACAACCTTTCACCATTGTGAAAACAGGTATGGCAACAACACATAAAACATACTCAAAATGACCCTAATTTCATCCTATAATTTTGCTTCTGAATTGAGTGAACACAGAAACATTCAATAGTGTAAAAATAAGATTTTTCAGAAGTTTTGATATCCAAGTACATATTAATTTTATACCATGTCCATATGTGAAATGAATCAGAAAAATCTGGAGAATGATATTAACTGTATCGGTATAAAAACCATATAAGAAATTACTTAAATTCCTATAAATAACAAACATCCTTAGTGTTTTTCAAGTTATTCCACTTGCATAAAAATATACTTTAGTGTCTTATTTATCTAATACTATATAACAAAGTATCCTAAAATGTATCATCTTATAATAGCCACTTAATTTGTGCAAAATCAGTTTAGTAATTTGAGCTGGGTGTACCTGGGCAGATTGTTTACCAGCCTAGTGAGGCATCACTCATTTACCTGTAATCATCTGATGGCTAAACTAGGTCAGTGTGGTCCAAGATAGTCTCACGTCCATGTCTGGTGGTTGGTGTCGGCTGTTGATTGAGGCATCTCTGTCATCATCCACATGGCCTCTCCAGCAAGTTAGCTCAGACTTGTTCATGTGACAGTCTCAGGGCAGCAAAGAAGCAGGCAGAGAGGCTGTAAGGACTATTGAGGCCTAGGCTTGGAACTCCCACCATGGCCTTTCTGCTGCCATTCTATTGACACGAATCACAAGGTCAGATTCAAATAGATGAAGAAATAGAACCCATCTCTTGATGAAAGGAGCCACAATGTCACATTCCAAAGGGGATGGGAGAGCATATTGAAATAAGAGGAATTTCTGGTCATTTTTTGCAGTCTACCAGAGACTGCCCTATGGTTACAAAATATTCACATTTTTCCACAATTTAAGCTTATCTCAGTCTCAGGACCTTCAAAATTGTCATCCCAATTAGATCATATCCTGGCTTAAGACCCAGTACCTCATGATCTGCATCAGATCTGGATGAGGATGGGGTTTCTCTTATTTGGAATAAGGTTTATTGACACCTTCCTCCTGAAAGTGAACTTGTCCGCCTCACTGTCTCTGAGAGCTCCATTCTCTGGTGAGCCTTCTTGTGATCTAAGTTAAATAAAGGTGTGTACCCACCCCTAACCTATGATCATGCAGAGGGATAAAATACAAGCACACCTATTAAAACAGGGAGGAATAGGAGGTACACAGCAATTGCAAGTCCATAGCAATTCTGAAGTCCAGATGGGTCCATGCTGTCATATTTCTAGACTCTGAGGCCAGGGAAATATTCCTGATGAGGGCCCAGTTCCGCTCCCATAGATTTGTTGAGTGGATTTTTAGTACATTTTTATTCTTGACTCTGGGCTCCACTCTCTGGGCTCTGAGCTCTACCTTCTGGGCACTCGGCTCCTCCCTCTGATTTCTCCCTTCTTTTCCATAAGAAATATCCCCTTTTGCAGCTTAGAAGCTTAGAAGCTTTCCTGCCCGTAAACTGTTGACAACTTCAAAGCTTCTTTTCATTTTTAACTGTATCAGTCCCTTGAATACAAGCTGCCAGTGTTTTTACCTATTAAACATTCTTTAAAAACTCTGTGAATTTCCTATATACAATATCAAATTATTCTTGCCCTGCTGGGTTGTAGATTTGTTTTAGTTCAGTGACTCCTTTATTCCTTCTATTATTTGGGAATTGGAATTCTATCTTATGCCTGTTTCACCATTATATTTTGGAAGCAGGGTTTTGTAATTTCACAGGTCTATAGATGGAGAGGAATTTTGCCCGTGGATGGGTTACTCTGCAGGATGTTATGTCTCTAGCCAACTCTGATGTGGACAGGGAATAACTTGATGGAATATTTAATGAGAACACCATGGTAAGTGCCTTGCTAGAGGTAAGCGAGGGTGCCAGAGTCTCATTTATATACCTTATTTAGATGATTTAGATGATGAGATTTGGAGCCTTTTGAGTTGATGATATTTAGATGAGATTTGGGGTTTAGCATTAATACTAGAATACGTTAAGAGTTTTGGTGACGTTGGAATGAGGTGAATGTATTTTGCATGTGGGATGGACATGAATTTTAGGGGGCCAGATGGTGAACTATAGTAGGTTGATTAGTGTCCTTGAAAAATTCATGTTCCACCAGAACCTCAGAATATGACCTTACTTGGAAATAGGATCTCTGCAGATGTGATTAGTTAAGATGAAGTCATACTATAGTGTACCCTAAACCCAATGACTGGTGTTCTTATAAGAAAAAGAAGGCCACACAGAGACACGCAAAGAGGAAAGAAGTTCATTTGAAAATGGAAACAGATGAGTGGTGTGTCTGTAAGCCAAGGAACACCAAGTATTGCCAAGAGCCACAGAAGGTAGGAAGAAGCATGGAAGGATTCTCTTCTAGGACTTCTGGAGGGAGAAAGGTTCTGCTAAAAACCTTGCTTTTGGACTTCTAGTCTCCAGATCTGTAAGAGAATACATTTTTTACTGTTTTATGCCACAAAGTTTGTGGTCATTTGTTATGGCAAACCTAGGAGATTCACACAAGGGTAACTGCCATCATGGCTCTAATGATCATGCAGGGCCTCTGACTACAATGACAGTGCCTGTCCCCTTGTCATTTATCCATCCAAACTCTAGCTTTACTTGGCCTTAGCGGCCAGCCACACCTAGGAATGTGGCTTCCATCTGGCTTTCTCACTTCTCTTCCCACAATTCAACTCTGGCTTTGATAGAGCATTGTATGTAATGTGAGGAAAGCTGTACCTACAAGAAATGTCAGCATTATTGAAGTGTGGAAGACAAAGCACAAAGAGGGAATGTTTTGCTCAACCCAAGGCAGCAAGGGGATGCCTTTGGATCAAGGTGAAAACCTTGTTAAACCTGAAAGGATGAGTAGGAGTTAATTAAGTCAAGGACAGGATATAGTGGCGTACGGAAGATGAGAACAAGTACAGAGTGTATGAAAAACAAATGACTTTTATTGGGAAAGTTGAAAAGTCTATATGATTGAAGGGTGATGCTAGTCAGACCCCAAACATATCTTCCTAAGGAGATATGTGCTGAAGGAAACGTGGTACCACTGCAAGAATTTGGATATCACTGAAAGATTTTAAAATAGAAAGTCGTATTGCTGGGATTATGTTTTAGACAAATCACTCAGGCAACATTTTGAGGGATAGAATCAAGAGGCTAGAAAGTGGGACCGATTAAGAGGTTTCAAATAGTCAGATGAGAAATAGTGAGGGCCTAAGACAGTGAGTTGCGGGGGAAGGAGACCAATATCTGATACACAGATAATTATTTTTATTACTTTTTAAGCAACATGAAAAACGCTTAAATTCTGAAATAAATTTCACCTGAATATTGCTACTGCAATCAGAAAACAGTCAGTCCTCGTACAAGGTCACTGGTCTACCATATCTCACGTGAGCAGTTCAGGTAAGAAGGACAATGTTACAAAGATGACACCTAGAAGACAGGAATACACACTTTAGATTCCCAGAAGTATTTGTTGACTAGTATAGTGTTTAAAGAGTATAGGCTCTGGAGTCAGACATACTTTGTTCTATCTATAGGCTCTGGAGTCAGACATACTTTGTTCTATCTCCAAACACCCCAACCTCAGGAAATATCTTTAACTTTTTTTGGTAACATCACCATAGTGTGAAGGTAATAATAGTATCAACCCTATAGCACTCTTGTGAGGATTAAATAATTTACCATATGTATTTAGCACAATGCCTGGCAGATGGTAGATATTCCATAAATGTTAGCTCTTTTTATAATCAATGGATGAATTGATGAATTGATCATTCTGGCAAGGGCTAGGAGCATGTAGCAAAGTCTCCATGTTGTAGAATATTTTGGGACAAATTTGAAGAGTAGAGGTGAGTGAAATGAGGTCGGTCCATATGCCCCTTGGGGTAATTGGACCAGAATGGATGCATGGTGTCGGAGCAGTGATTAGTCAAGGGGTCTCAGTGCTACTGCAAATGAACATCGCCACACACCTGCACCTGGAAGGTAGCTCCATGCCAAATGGGAGGGTGCAAATCACTTGTTTTTGGAGCTGAAACACTGAAGGTAACAGGTCCGTACATTTTGTTGATTTCTGGTTCTTTCCCTCTGAAAAGGAGGAGATCTATGTATAATATATGAAGAAGCAGGCTGCAGGTGTTCAATGAGCTGACATAAGGTGACAACTCAGTTAAAGTACTGTTCTCCAGGACAGGTTTGGCTTAAACTCTGGAGCTTGGAGCTGGTACTCGGTTAACCTCAGCATTACATCATTGCAAACACATATACCCCACCTTAGTAAAAGGGGCTGAATTCTCCAGAGATTATTTGCTGTTGACTCCCTTTCGCTACTGGCAAAGCTTAGTTTTATTTAGTAAACATTTCTGAGCATCTGCTATGTAACGGGTAGTGCACTAGGTGTTAAGATTGCAAAATAAATGATTTATATGGTTTCTTCCCTTAAAGAACTCATAAACTAGAAGTGGAGGCAAACATAAATCCAACTAGCTTTATGCCTTGGGAGAAATGCCTTAAAGAAACATAAATACCTGCTGGGGCAGAAAAATGGAAGAAGTCTGCTGTCAGTTTCACAGACAGGGTTTGCAAGTTTTCAGACTCAATTGCTGAGGGTCTGGGCTGTGATAAATCTCACACCCTGTTGGGGGAACTAGAAAAGGGCAGACTTCAGAGAGCCATTCGGTAGCATGAATCATGTGATTCAAATGTACATACACTTGTCCCCTAGCCTTCTCCTGCCAAGCATCTATACCTTACATGGACACACACACTGTACACAGAGATATGCACAACTATTTGTGTACAACGAACTTGATTCCAGTGATTTTTTAAAAAAAACTAGAAGACAATATATATCCTACAATAGATATTTTTTACTGAATTACAGAACAGATTAAGGTGATATATTATGCAGCTATTAAAATGATGTAATAGAATAAAAGAAGTCATCAGACAATGTTCATCTTATATTGCTAAGCAATAAAAGGAATATTATGAAGCAGTGAACATGGTGTGATCCAGTGTTGCAGAAGACATATTTTTTTTCTAGAAGCAAATATACCAAGATTTTTTTAGGACAGAAGGAAGGAAGTTGGGAAAGGAACTCAATGCTGGTCATGTTTCACTTGGGTTTTGAAGGGTATTTGGGTTTTGAAGGGTTTTGGGGTTTTGAAGGTTATTTGGATTTTGAAGTGTATTTTGGTTTTGAAGGGTATTTGGGTTTTGAAACTGAAGTATTGATAAAGCTCAATGTGTGGGACTCAGGCTCCTGATTTTCAATACCACATTCCAAGATGTTCAATGACATTAGGATGATGGCTGGGGAATCAGGCAAAAGTAAGTTGGAGTCCTGGCCATGACCTTTAATTGCTGTGTCACTTGGACAAATCATTTAAACTCTCTGACCTTTAAAATTGGACATATGCTATTTATCTCTGATGTCTGGTATGACGATTAGATGTCAGAGTATATAGTACCTCATGCAGTTCCTGCACAGACTAGCTGGTGAATGCATCATAATTGTTAGCATAGCACAGTGGGTAGGAGTACAGACCCTGGGACCTGAATGCCTCATTTAGTCCCTGACTTCTCCATGTACTATCTGTGACCTTGGGGCAGTCACCTAACCTCAGTTTATTTGTCTGTAAAATGGGGATAATAAATAATATCTAGCTCATTCAGTTGTTCAAGGATAAACTGAAATGATGTCTGTAATACCCAGAACCTAGCACTAATGAAAGCTTCATTGTTGTCAGCTATGACTATTGTTATCAGAAACTTCTTTTCACTGAGCCATGACAAATACATTGATGGTTTAATAGGAACTACGAGGTAGCAGAGTTGGGAAATTACAGAACCTCCAATATGAACACGCTCCAGAAGAATTTATAACTTCTTGGGTGGACCCTGTGTTCGTCCCTCCTGCAAGGGTCCTGAATTCATTCACCAACATTCATTCAGCAAACATTTACAAAGACCTATTAATTACTGTTAGGCACAGTGCTAGGTGGCCTTAGGGGTGCTCCCTTATCCCAAGATGCTTACCGCCTTCCTGGAGACAAGCCCATAATAGTAAACTCAGAGTCTGGGGGAAGCAGGAATACATACAAATTCTCTGGGAACCTGAAGGCAGGAATTGTTTACTTGTAGGACCGGGGATGGCTAACCCAGGGAAGCCTGTACACAGCCATCATCAGGGGACCCCAGGGTCCATGATGCCAGAATGCGTTGAATGAGATCCCTGTCTAACTTCACTGGGTAGAGATCCTCTGTTCAACCTCCGCCCAATGAGCAATTCCCTTCTCCAGGACCCCCTACAAAGCCTTCTTCCAGAAGGGGTGCTGTCCCCAGTAGCCTGGAATCCAACACTCCTTGGCTAATTTATTGCTTTCACAGACAATGCTGACTTTTGGAAGATTTTCTTTATTTGGAGCCAAAAGCTGCATCCCAAGAACTAAATGGCTCTGTCTTATTCCTCTGGAGTTTATCAGAACAAGACTTATCCCTCTGCAAAGTCACCCTTCAAATGCAATCCACTAGCCCCATCCCCACCAGCAAAATATTTTTCTTTTACGCTAAAATTATGCACCCAATTTTATTCACTGAGTAAATGTTTCTTGGCTTGGGAGAAATCAGTGGTTGAGAGAGTAGACTCTGGAACTAGACTGCTTAGTCTCCTATCCTGGCTCTGGTCCTTCTGAGGGACACCTGTCCCCCCTATCTGTAAAGTGGGGACAGCAACAGCACCCACTTTACAGGGAGAGGAGGATGATACATCAAACAATCCACTTAGAGCCCCTGGAGTGGCTCATGGCATGTGGTGATGGATAAATGCAGCTATTACTTTTACTACGTGCATGCCTCTGTTGGATGTGGGGCATATTTAGGTAAACTAGACCTGGTTCCTAATGTTCAAGCACTCATAGCCCTGCAGAGAAAAGGATACATGAGGAGACTTGTGAAAAGTGAAATGCAAGACAACCCCAAGATGCTGGGAGTTTTAGAGCAGGGACACCACACCCAGTATGGACAAGAGAAGGCTCACTTTTTTTCCTCCCAAAGAAAAGATGGCTGAACCCATTATCCAAGACAAAACTTTTTCTCTGTGATCTGGTCACTTTTTCATCCTCTACCTCCCATGTCATGATAGAATTGGTAATTTCTCCTACTAAACTTCCCTTCTAATGCCACGCTTCAAATTAAGCAAGATATTAAGGGGAGAAAAGCGGGCTGGTAGAAGATAATGATGATAAATTAGATGATGATACACATACAAGGTGAAATGTTCGGGAATGAAACATTGTTATCTAGCATTTGCAAAAAGATCTTCCGTTTCCAAGGAAATAGATGTAAGATCACGTGGGGGACTAGGAGAAGGGCAGAGGATGACATCAGTCAACACGTTTTTGTGCCACGGGTACCTGTGTTCATTTCAAACTGGGGTGCTGTTAGGCAGTGATGTGCTGGCATTGAGCTGACCCCCTCCCCCCCACGTCCCATTCATGGTGGGATGTGCAAAGACGCTAGACCCTTCAGATGCAGGTGGCTCATTACAGCAAGGGGCGTGCCAGCAAAGGTGGTGCTGGGGGCAGAGGAAGGACAGGCATACCAAGAAAAGACACAGGTCCTGCTAATGAGGTCTTAGTACCATAAAACCTATGTGCTGCCAGCTCCAGCGGCTTCTTGTGGAGTTTTGGGTGAAGTCCAGCTGAAAGAGAACAATCTTGCCAGAAGGCTCTTGGGTTAGGTGTTTTCCAGGGGGTGGGTGTGCAGAGATGGTTTTTACTCATGAGCTCTCTAAGATCCGGTACCACCCACTGGAGAATCCATATGGAATGTAGAACTTCCTGGATGGTGAAGTATTTTACTCCAAGACACTTTCCGATTGGATGTAAGCAGAGTTTCTCAGTCACTCAATCACGCTGCATCCTGAGCCCACCAACTCCTGCCTGTGCACCATGGTCAAGTTTCTGAGCACTTTTGTCCCCCAGTTTCTTCACATACAGACAATGGAGGATAATTGTAGCAGAATAAAATCCGTCAGTCCCTGCCTGGTGTTTGGAACGGGGCTCCTCCATTGTCTGTGAAGGCACCGCCCACTTTCACATTTTCATGTTATTCTCTGTGCTATTGTGTCTTTTGGCCTACAAGTCCTTTTCCTGATTCTTTGCAAGTCATTCTGCATAATCTAACTCAAAGATGATTTTTCCTGAAGCCAAAGGAAAATTACACAGTAAGTTCAAAGCAAACTTCATATATACACCTCCATTAAGGCACTCATGGCACTGAATTGTACTTTTGGTCTTTCTCTAGCATCGTAACTTTAACTCATTGATGCCAGAGACTTATTTATTCTCTATTGCCAGCATTTTGCATTGTATGTAACACGTAGTGCAGACTCACCACATTCCTTTCCTTTGACTTGATTTGACTGATCAAAAAATAGATGCTATGTTGCTTGTATATGAATGAGAAAAATAAACAAAATAAATGTTTTGCATTGCTAATAATCGTGGTTCTATTACAATCATGAGGTAGTGGATTTTTAATGTTTACCCTTTTTTGATAACGTAATTACTTTTATACTAAAATGTAATTTAAAAATTCATAAAATTATCTTGGTTGTGCAAAATTATTTAGCTTTTTTCAAGAGTACTATTTCTATTTTAGTTTATTAATCTATTTACTCAGCAAAAATGTGTTGAATGCCTGTTATGTTCCCTGCTCTAGAAAACTGATAAGATAAGGTAGATAAGTGAGCACCATCCCAGCACACTGCCTGGCACACAGTAGGTGCCAATGAACACGTGTTGAATGACCAACTGAGTGAATTAATTAATGGTGGATGCTACCTCTTTTAACACTCAAGTCCAGGGGAATAAAATGACATGTCTAATGTCTGATTAATGTTAGAGCTGGGTGAGAGTCTACATCTCCTAAGAATATTCTCTTTTTCTTTCCACACCATTATGCTGCCTGCTTATGCAAATATAAGCAAGTAGAGACTCTATAAATATTATTTACCAGAGCTATGAAACAATGGGAGGGCTTTTGTGGCAGATGGGCATCTTGCAAGCAGACCTCCGGTGGGATTGGAATCAGCGATGCTGAGAGAAGCACAGTAAAAATCAACACGTGACATCAATCAATGATGCAAACTTTCCTTAGTATCCAGATACAAAATACAAGCCATCCTTGCAAAGAGAGGACATAGGTTTGTCAAAAGTTCCTGGTAAGAAGGTGTACTGGGCAGCCTCTGGGCAGAGCATGGACTTTGGTCCAGATTTCCTGGGTTCAAATCTCAGATCTGCTATTTCCTAGTAATAAAACTTGGACAATTTTGTTACCCTTTAGGAGTCCCAGCCCATGGAAGTCACTGGGTACTAGTCACTGCAGCACTTTGTGCTTTGAACAATGACTTCCCTGGTGCGGAACTGGCTTTCCTTTTCACCCCTGTCTTCATCCATCCTAAAAGGACTTGAGAAACTTGTAAATAAAACAGATCATTCCAAATGTCAGGAACTCAGCTCTACAGATTTGTCTGAAATAGGAAATAAGGGGAATCTTATTGAACCATTCGGAGGGACCTGTGTGGGGTCTCACGTAGGGCTTCTTCCACGTGAGAAGCTAGACACATGACTTCTGCCTTGATTTTTTTTTGGGGGGAATTTTTATTGGAGTGTAGTTGATTTACAATGTTGTGTTAGTTTCAGGTATACAGCAAAGTGAATCAGATACATATATATGTATGTGTGTATATATATATATATATATATATATACACATACATATATATGTATCCATTCTTTTTCAGAATGGATATATATATATGTGTGTGTGTGTGTGTGTGTGTGTGTGTGTGTGTATATATATATATATATATATACACACACACACACACACACACACATATATATATCCATTCTTTTTCAGAATGGATATATATATATATATATGTGTATATATATATATATATACACACATATATATATATATATATATATATATATATATATATATAATCTCCAAGCTTTAACAGAATGGAATGTAAATTGGTACAACCATTATGGAGAACAGGATGGAGGTTCCTTAAGAAACTAAATATAGAACTACTGTTATGATTCAGCAATCCCTCTCCTGGGCATATATCCGGAGAAAACCATGATGCGAAAAGATACATGCACTCCAATGTTCAATGCAACACTATTTACAATAGCCAAGACATGGAAGCAACCTAAATGTCCATCGACAGAGGAATGGTTCAAGAAGATGCAGTACATACATACAATAGAAACATGACTTCTGGCAGCTCCTGCAACTCACAGCTCACAGTTTCACCACCAGGGGGAGACTGAGTGTACTGTCTCAGCTCCACTTATAAAACTCCCAGGGAGGGACTCAGGGTGACCTACTTTGATTTACATGTGACACCTACACTGCATGCCCCAGGCTCCCCTCCCCTGCTGGCTTCCTGGAACAAGCACTTGCATTATGGGTGGGGGGATTCTTGAAGGACCATCAAAGGAAGCCCTAACTACGTGGTTTAAATGAGAAGCAGCGTTACCTGCTGATAAGGGGAAGGGTGTTCACAGAATAAGGGAGTAGAGCAGAGTTGACAAACCAATAAGTGTCTACAGCAGCGTTTATTTCTTAAATAAGGAAATACATCATAAATGATACTAATTATTAACATATTCTAATACCAGCAATCTGCCTTCTTTCAAACTTAGGTGGTGCTCGTCACTCATATGTGACTTTTGACAAATAATATATCTTCTTTGGGCCCTACTTTTCTCTACAATGACGAGGGAAATAACTTCTCAACTTTATTGTGCCGATTCCATTAGAGAGTCTGTGCTAATGATGAGCTTAGGGTCAGTTATAGGATAGATGCTCAATACATGTTAGTTTCCCTTCCTCTTTCTAGCCATTGTACCATCCTCCCCTCCCAAATGAATTATCATTTATTCCTTATAACCACTCTGTGAGCTAAGGAAAGCTTTATTATCACCATTTAACAGATTAGTGGCACTCAGACACGGAAGGGGGCTCACTGATTTGTTTTTTAGTCATTCATGTATTTCAGAAATATTAATTGAATGCTGCTGGATGTACACAGGTCAATAAGGCAGGGTTCTTCCCACAGAGGAACTAGTCGAGGCAAAGTCTGAACTTGAAGATAACACAGCCATTCTACCTCCTAAGCTCACGCTCTTTCTGGGCTACTGTGTTCCCTCCTAGACACTCTGGTTGGTGATAAAGCTACGAGATATCTTCCCTCTTGTGGATTGCCCAAACAGTTCAAAGAAGTCAGCAAAAGTAGCCCTAAACATAAAAACAATAAATACAACATTTAAAAAAGTTATCAGAACTGCGTAGAATTCTATCTCATTAATTAAGGGTACTCTAGGTTTTTAAAGCTTTTTAAAAATAACAAAAGAAGACCATTTAGAACTATGAGACATACTGATGCAGAATGAAAATTAGTATAATTAAAGAATGTCAAAGACCTGAAGTTTATGGCACATACTCTCTAGTGATTTAATATCTGTGTACCTCAGAATTAGACATCGTGGTCTAATTCCGTGTTCACTTTACAAGGAGCAATACCTTTAGCTCAAAGCTGGTTGAATCCCATTCATTTCCATAGAGTAAGAAGACTTTTATGCTCTGAATTCTTGAGAAAGAAGTGAAGTCTCTCTCTTTTAGCATCTGCTTCCTTCTCATAAATTATCCGCCCTGCTCTCAGACCGGGTGTTATCAGGTAACCAGCTGTGGGGCTCTGCAGTAATTCATTACTGCGAAAGCCTTTCTGGACATGGTGGGATTTACATGTTGATGAAGTTTCCTGTAAGATGGGGAAGAACGCGCTTGATTAATGGTGGTTTCCTTTCCAGTGCTGAGGGCCTGACGACACTGAGGGCATTTAGCATCCCATCCCAGCGTGTGGCCTAGAAACACCACACCTGGGAGAGGGAAGACACAAACACTTTCTGAGTCCCTGTTACATGACAGCCATTGTGCAAAGCATATTTTATCTGGGAGTCTCATTTAGTCCTCACTAAGGCCTTGGGAGTAGGTGAGAGAGTGATCATCATTTCTTTCACCAATGATGATGGATAAATTATTGAAACTTTGCAAAAGTTAACACAAATAATGTTTTGTGACAAAGCTGGGAACAAACAAGCACCTGGATCCCACAGTGAGCTGCTCTGGACACTTTTTGCATCAGTCCCATTCATTGCTGTTTAATCATTATCTTTGAAGAGAGGTCTGCAAAATTTATAAATTATATTCAAAATTCTTACCACAAAAACAAACCAAAAAACAAAGGAACACAAGGAAACTTTTAGAAGTAAAGGCTATGTCTGTTACCTTGATTGTGGTGATGGTTTCACAGATGTATGCATATGTCCAAGCTCACCAAATTGTATATATTAAATATGTGAAGTTTTGTATGTAAGCTATACCTTGTCAAACGTAAATATGTGAAGTTTTTATTAAACTATACCTTGTCAAATGTAAATATGTGAAGTTTTTGTATTAAGCTATACCTTGTCAAATGACAAAGCTAAAACAGTTTGGTAATTAGTTTGATACCATTTATTCAAGGGAAAACAATCTATGGGTTGGGGGAGTATAGCACCTCACAAGCAGTAGACCACCATTCCCAAAAGATTTTGGGCAAGAGCAAGTTTTATAGAGCTCTAGAAGAAAATGATGATGGGAAAGTGTGGTAAACAGCTAATCCCTAAATTTAATGACTCCTTAACTCACTTTGAATAACTCTTGAAGAATGCAGAGCTTACTTATGAAACTCAAAATATTATCCTTAGAGCATCAATCACCCATCATACCGTCTATAGTAATAGTAGGTTGTAGAGATCCCAATAAATCAATATGGTTTTGAGAAATTCTTCTTAGACACAAAATGTTTTTGACAGCCCTTGTCCTTCCTTTCTTAACAGTATTTCAGGGTTTGTTTGGTTTTTTTTTAGATTCTTTATGGAGAAAAATCTCTGTTGGTTGCTGATATTTTTGAGACCCTTTGCTTGTTAATTCATTTTTTTCCTTACTCATTAATTCATTCAATGTTTATGGGATTCAGTATTGATGGGATATCTCTTAACTCTCTTGTACTAAGCAGGTCAAGGTCTGACTCTGGACATCATCAGATTCTAGTAAAACACAAAGGACAGGACAAGAGCTGGGGCTGATGGACATCAGAGGGCAAGAGCCATGTGGTGGCCAGGCCACGTGATACACATTCAAAATTAAAACTCATGATTGTTGGGGTTTTCTTGAAGTTTCCTCCATGTGGGGAAATGATGTAGCTGTTAGACGTTCATGGTGATTTTGATTTATAATGAATGAGGCATCACGTTTACAGTCATATTTTCCTTTCTTCAACTCAACCAGCTATCTTATCTTTAAATATCTGGGCCTTCTTTTGGGGAAAAGGAAGAAATCCAACACAATGGATAGAACACATGAGTTCTTTTCTGTACCATTTCCACTTATTTTAGTCAGTTAAACCAAGAAGTTAGAAACCCTAAGAAATAACTTGTGGGCACTCTGGCCCATTTTCTGCATTTTTCCAGAAGCCCCCTACATGAAGATGCAGAGTGCATCTTTATTAGGCAAATAGGCTTTTTCTTTTCTCCTTTAGAAATTATACTTATGTACTTTCATGTGGGCCCATGAAAACAAAGAGGGTGTCAGCTGGATGAGGGCAGGGGCTTTCTCTGTTTTGTTAACACTGAATTCCCAGTGCTGACAACACTGCCCGGACTATGGTAGGTGTTCAGTTCTTGTTCATGGAAAGACCAGGAGATGGAATCCTCTTCTTCCTCTGCTTTGTGTGCTCTGTGTTCCCCATTCTATTCCATTGATTATACAGCTTTGGCCTTTACCTCTAGCTCCTCCGGGCTCCCGAAACTTTAGGTAAGTTCCCCGCTAGTCCCAACTCAACCAAACGTAGCTTACCCAGGCTCTGCTCTCCTTACTAACTCTCAGGTCTAATGCTTAGATAACCATGTAGCCTCTTTGGTGTTCAGGTTTCTCATCTAGCAGGTGCATTGTTCTGAATATCTGGTGAATAATATGTCAGTATTTCACTTGAGAAATATGTGTTATATGCCTAACAGTCAAAACCCCAGCTGGAAACAGGAAATATAAGGCTAAGTAAGACACAAATCTCCCCACCCCAGGGGGCTTAGAGTCTGGTCGACCACTGTCATTATGAGAAGACAAAATGGTTTCACAATGAGCCTATGTTTTTAGAAGACCCAGAACCATAACTTATTTGCATTTCCAGCCCTTCTGGTTAAGTTTCAGAAGAGTGAATCATAACCAAGTTCCAAGAAACAGCAGGGCTGTTTGCCGTAAACAACCTTATGTGTGAAACTGGGAATGGATATTCCCTGATATTTTTCAAATGCCAAGGTGAGAAATGAAGATGGCAGCTATGAATGTGGGTGCCGATTCTGAGAAATAAAAGACTGAAATGAAAAGTAAAATCAAAATACCTCTTTCCCAAGATAAAATTGACTGTGCAGCTGAGTTTTGCAGTAAAAAGGTGACAGTAATGAAGAAATGAGGGTCGTTCCCTTCTCAGATTTTCATGGTGCAATCCACAAATGTATAGGGTAGAACTTTTCCAATTTTTTAGAATTTAGACTTTATAATAATTGCCACTATTTTGAGTGCCTACTCTACATATATATGTATGTATATGTCTGTTATTTCTGGGCATTTTTCCTTGTTTAATAATAATCATTGAAAATAAGGAAACTGATGCTCAGAGACTAAAAATGGAGAGCGATTGCCTTGCCTTAATTTAACATATCTTATAATTTCTGAGCTGATTACAATAATATATTAGAAGAGATACCTAAGGGCCAAGTGTAGATAATAAGCCTGCACCATCTTTAGAGAGGAAATAGCTGTGCAATGAATGCCATTTTGTTAATTGCACAGGTCGTGGTCTCCATGGAGGTTGTGGAGGACGAATGTGACCACACAGCTAGAATAAAATTCTTGTCTATAATTAAGGTAAGTTCACATTTTATTTTGTGCACTGGACAGTTGATTTCCTGGAGTAAATTGCAAGGGAAAACCGATGTCCTTTCCTCTTTCCCTCCTTCTTTCTCCATTAAGACTGTGAGCTCCTTGAGAGCAAGGGATCTAAGACATTGAAGGGGAACTCCAAGCAAAAGTCTGAAATTTGATACAGCATTCTTTCTGCCCATGCACTCAGCCTCCGGCTTGGCACTCTTTGCCACACACACAATGGCTTTCAGCATTGTGAATCTGCTGTGGTTCTCATGCACCATGCTGTTTCTACCTGCACTGGCTTTGCTCATGCTGTGCCCTCCTCCTGGAATGTCTTTGGATGGTGTTCATCAGATCAAAACCTAATCATCCTTGCAGACTCAGACAGGGTCAGGTCACTCTCTTCACTCCTATTGGCATGCCCTTCCAGACCCCAGAGAACCACTGAGTTCCCCACATTGCCTTACAATTGTATGCTAATACCCTTTGTCTCCCCAACAAGACCAGGACTTCTTGAAGGCAGGGATTTTGCCTTATTCATTTTTTTCTCTCCAGCATCTGGCATATAAAACACTTTCAGGAAAATGTCCAGAATGAACGAGTACTGCAGAATTTTTTTCCTTCAAAATCAGGTGCTTTGATTCTTTGAATAACATCTCTTTTGGTTGCTTTCCAGACTCTCATAGGTACTACAACATGGATGGAGAACTCACCATCAGCAGAGGCAGAGTACACCTGCTTCCTCTTTGCTCTGGTTTACCTTCTCTCCTTGTGACTGGCAGGTCTTGGAAGGTAGGATGCGCTCATGAAGAGTACATAGGTCTTCAAATTGGAAAATCTAAGACCCCCTTCTGTGACCTTCAACATAACTATGTAGGCTTGGATATGACTAATCTTTAGTTCTGTGATATTAAAGTCCCTTCATCTTTTTGGCAGTGTTCTTGTGAGGACCAAGTAAGAAAACAGATCTGAAAGAGATACTTAAGCTATAAAGTTATTTTGCAGTTATTAATTATAATTTTCATGATATAATTTTCTTCCCTGGAGTCAGGCAGGATGAAGTACCATTCTAGGTTGATCCAATATCTTTTTTTTCATCATGTTAAATATTGTGCCAGAAAAGGTGAGGTGCATTACTGATGCTCCCAATACCTTTTGCTTGATGAGTTTGAAAATTTAATGTTGTCTAATTGGCCAGTAGAATAATACTTGTAAGATATAACTGTCTTGCTTGTACCTCGATAGTAACAATAATGAGAACTAACATTTATGAGGCTCTGGTCAGCAAAGTACTTCTGGATTAATTATGAAAACAGCTACCACATGTGAGCACTTACGAGTGCCATGCACTGTGTTAGGCTGTTTAGGTACAGAATCTCAGGTCCTCACGGTGACTCTATGAAATGCTCACTACAAGTCTTCTTTTACTCATATAGAGACTGAGGGTCAAAAAGGTCTGATGCTTGGGCACAAATTTTGCAGGAAGTTGGTGACTCTCTTCACTAGAATTTGAAATCAGTGTCCAACGACACTGCCTTTCTGATCTGGAGCATTTGTACCCACAACTAACATGACCTCATCTGATCCTGACAATGACTGTGGAAATGACGCTTTAACAAGCTTTCCATGGACAGCGTCACCAAGATCCAGAAAGACTGAGAAGTTATTTAAGAGCCCAAATCTAGGCAGATGAAATAACTTTAAATTGCCATTTATCAATTTCTAAGCATCCTTCAGCTGGAGCTGTTGGGTTGGTCAAAATTCACCCAGAGTGGTAACAGTAGGGACACACATATCCTCTGTAACAAGACCACTGACACGAGACCACTGACACCGGATGATCTTACTGTCACTCTATACATGGTGACATCCTTTAATCTCTCATTATTTTAAACAACAGAATTCATTATTTTCTTGCCATGCAACCTAGGGCGGAAACAGCGGCAGGCTCTTCAAGTACCCCTTGCATCCTGCTCACCTCTCTGTAGTCCCAACCATGCTTAATTTTCAAAAGAGCTTCACATCAGGAACCTGAGATTTTTGTTTGGCAAGAATCAGCTCTTTCCACGTGCTTTTTACAAATGGTAGATGATGCGATGTCCTCTAAGGCAATGGTGCCAATCAGAGAACTATACGACATTTTGCAAGGTATGACGGGAGTCAGAAAAATCCGACTTGCAGGTCCAATTTCTTCCTCTGACAGCCAGGCACAGGAAGTGGTGGCGTGGAAATGTCAATATTACCTATCTCCCAGGGCTGTGGAGAGAGGTATATTAGAGTATATAAAATCCCTTGCCTGCAAACGTGAGTCCTCACTTTCTTCAGTTTTATTCAAAGTTACTTTGTAGAATGTTGTTGTTGTTATTTGTTTGGTTTGTTTTTTGAAAGATCCTTGGAGGCTTTGGATTTAATTCACATATTTGTTGAAATTTCTTTCGGATCAGGTTGACCGAAGGGTGAAGTTCCGTAATGTGTACACATTAAGAGAAAATTCAAACCCTTGAGTCGTGTTTACCTGCACTCCTGATCTGGCTTCACCCTCCCAGCTCTCTGAGGCAACCGCCATCCTCAACGTGGTCACTCCCACCTCTGTGCTGTGCCCACACGTGGACTCTCCTGTATGACCAGATGTGTCAGATAAAGGGAAGGAAGGCGTCCAGGTTGACACCCAGGTTTCTGACTCAGCTCAGACAGCAGAGTGGATGATGGTGTAATTCTCTGAGTTGGGAAGGCGGAGGAAGAATGTGTTTGGGAAAAGAAGTTTTAGGGGCCTATGACATGTGTCTCCTTGCTAAGCAGGACTGACTCCAAGACTTAGGTCTCCAGGAAGCCTCCTGTGATCCCTTACACACCCTTCAACTCCAGGCTACATAATGTACCCTCCACTCTGCTTTTGCACCATTCTGACCTCCCTAAATGGTCATAATTCTCATGACATACTCAAGCAGTATGTTTTAGAATATGCTTCCCAAGGGACTCTGAATCTTTTCCATCATGGACCTAGTTATTTTAATTTATGCCCAGCATGTGCTACCGTGCCCGATGCATACGAAGCACTCAATAAAGTTTTGTTGAATGCATAAACTAATTAATGAATCCATGGCTTATGTCTCCAAGTCCATTGTGCTTATAAATGTAACACCATCTCTAAAGATGCCCCTACTTTTTGCCAGGCTCCACCTACTATGATAAAACTCCGTATCAAAAATCCTATGCTCAGTCACAGAGGTGTGGGTATGGCAATGCCTGTTCGGTGAATCGGAGAAAAGGGTCCCAGCACAGCTGTGGGTGTCTTGCCCAGCTTACTTTGGCAAAACCGCCACCTGCTCACCTCCTCCTCCATCTCCCCCATCCTCTCAGCACAGTGCAGACACCCAGCATCCTTTCCCCACCTCATCTCTAAAGCCAAATTGACAGCCTGAGAATCCCTGAGCTCCTGGCTCTATTTTTCCAGTTGTGTTATTCTGTCTCTATCTCTATTTTATGATTTCTCACCTTGAGGGAAAAACAGAAAGAGCTATTTTTTCTTGCTTCTGCCCTGCAGGGGGTAGAGCAGATTCTGAACTGTATAAAATGATCTTGCCAGGGGCTGAAGTCATTCTCAGGTTCTAACCATCTCTCTGTGTATTCAGATGGTTGGACGGGTTAAGTATTTCTTTTCCCGTCAGCAGAATACTGTCTTATTTAGGTTCCGTGGGAGAAGGGAAAAAAAAGAAAAGAAAAGAACAGAAAGTGTCAGAAATGAGGAAGGTTTATGTCCATGGATCATTTTTTTGCAGCCATTCAAAACACTGATACATACTTTCTTGACCAGAGACTTGCAAAGTTGAAGAAGAATTCCCTTGACCTCACTCCACTTTTTCTCTGATAATAGCCCCTTGCATTTGCATAATCCTTTTCATTTTGTACAGTGGTGTTGCATCCATTAGCTCATCTTATTCTTTAAGGATCCTAGTGAAGTTTGTAGGATAAAAGTTATTTCCAAGGTTAACCCATGACGAAACTGAGGCTGGTAGGAGACAGTGCGCATCAAGGATTGGCCACGGGCCCGCTGTCAATGGACGTCCACCTGGACAGGGACCCTCATTTTGCCCAAACCCCGCCCCCTGCTCCTTCTCCCCATACCGTATGACCTTTTGAAGTGCACAGCTAACACAGACTTCATATATTTGAGTCATTTATTTGATTATAATTAAGAGAACAAATGTAATTATCCGTCACATTTTTATTTCCTGATTTTAAAGTTTGCTTTTTTTCTAACATTTAAGTTTTCTCTCCTAAAGGACTATAAAGTGGACCATTTCATTCTTGATGGGAATTATGAGGATTAATCTTCAGGATTAAGAACTTTCAATTGTTCTTCATTACCTCCAATGGGTCATGCATACCACTGTCTCTGAAGCTTGACTTTTCCTGAGTGCCTTCTCATTATTCAAGTCCAGACATACCTTGAAAATATTTTTATAGCATTCCTACCATATGTTAAGTTTACATATGTAAGTCTACAAGAGTAAGATGCACTGCTGTGCTAGGGATAATAGTAGTGGCATCACTTAGCACTTCCTGTGTGTGTTGTACACATATAAACTAATAGTCTTACAATTACTCTATGAAATAGGTACTATTACTACTCCCATTTTACAGGTGGAAAACATGAGGTATAGGGTAGTGAAATGACCTGCCCTAGTTCACACAGCAAGGAAGTGACAGAACAGGCTTTCACACCTAGGTGGTCTTGCTCAGAGCCTGTGCTTATGCATTATAATATACTGCCTCTCCTAGATTGCTATGAAAGCCTTAAACCTAGTGCAGACTTGGAGACTCAAGAAAAGTGGGTTTCTTGGAGATAAGGAATACCTAAGTCCTGAAGGATGAATAGAAATGAAGGCAAATACTAGGTGGGGCATTGCAGGCAGAGGGGAAACTATGGTGCATGTAAAGGAGTGTGACCCACCCAGGGAACTTCAACTACATGATTACAGTTACATATAGAGCCCTAGAAAGGGATGGCGATTGGAGATGAGCACAGAAAGTGTGTCAGGGCCATATGAAAAGCGGTAATTGTCATGCTAAGGATTTGGGACTTTTTCTGAAGACATTAGACAGTCATGGAAAAATTTTAAATAAGGAAGAAAGAGGATAGGCTTTGGTTTGTCTCAGCTGGATTAGGGAGTCAACCTCAAGGCAGAGACACTAGTTATAATTCTATACTCAACTTCCAGGTGAAAATGGTGAACACCTGTGCTGATGAAATGGTTGGGGGGATGGAGAAGAGGGAACGCACTCGAAAAGAAGTTTGGGAATAGTCTGGGGATTTTAATCATGGGATAGTTGTAGACAATTTTTTTTGCTTTGTTTGGGAAAATATTGGTTAGAGAGGAAACTGGGTTTGTGTGAGGAGGCAGTTAATGGTGATCCAGGAGAACGAAGTTTTGCAGGAACTGGGCTAGTGATTGGGGGTTGGAGGGAAGTAGATAGTTTCAGGAGTAATGAAATAGGATGGGCAAGACACATATCTGGCTACATGTAGAGTCTGACTTCCAACCCTGCTCCCAGGTGTCCAGCTAAGCTTGAGCTAGGTGAAAAGTGAGGTTATTGGTATGAGTTCTCTCTCCTAGCAAGAAGACTGGGGTAAGCTAGAGGGTGGGGCAGGGTGGGGGGGCAATCTCAGTTTTGTAGAACCAAGTTGAGGGGGTGTTTCTCATGGGGTTGTGGGTATCAGTGGAATCCAGAGCTACACAAGTTGCAGGATGAACAAGATTTTTATGCCATAGTCAAACATCCAATCCCACCACCAAATCATTATCCATGTTTGGGAGCTGAGTAGGAAGGCTGGTGGACTTCCTGGGAGAGAGTCCGTAGGTTCCAGAATTGTGGTGGTCATTAAATGGAATGAGAGGAAGTTTCTTTTTGATGCTCTCTGGAGTGGAGGATGTGAGGTTGTTGGAAGAGGTCAACAATGTAGGGGTCAACAATGTTTAAGCGTCCCGAGATGGGGCTGGCATCACTGTGTTCTCATCCCACCATCTTCTCGAAGCCTCCTCTGATGCTCTTCAGTGCACATTCCTCTTGTCCCAAACTTCCAAAACAGTTGTCTTCTACTTTACCCATCTTCATTCATCCTTTCACTCATTCACTCATTAATTCTACTCTAGTTACTGAGTCTCCATTGTACCGCTAGGCACTGTTCCAGGTGTTAGGGAGGCAGAAATGAACAAAATAGAAAAACTCTATACTTTTGGAGCTGCAATTACAATGGGGGGCGATAATCAAATAAATACTAGGCATACTACGTAGCCTGCGTACTACGTAGTATGCACGTGTTGATAGTTGCTAAGGAGAACAATAAAGCAAGGCAAAGACGGAAGAGGGAATGCAGCAGATCAGGGTGGTGTTGTGTCACTGCCCCAAGAGCCTCATGGAGATTAGAGTCCAGGAAACAAAGGATGACTCAGGAGTCCCAGCATTCTTGTGGGCACCGAGGGAAATGCAGTAAAGGGCACTTGAAGTTAACCTTCACCTCGTGGCAGACAGCAGTGGTGAGGTTCCGGTCATTGATGGAAGGGAGGGAGGATAGGAGTCTTATCAGGTCCATGGAGCCCATGCAATTACACTTGACCCTTATTCAGAAAAGTATTAAGAAGCTGTGTTAACTGGAGCACAAAAAGCCTACAGGATCTCTGAACTCATTGGAAGTGAAGAGAGTGGTCTTCTCTCATCATCATAATTATTAGCACCCTCATCAGTTTTGTTAACACCATTAATTAAAAATGTGCACTGTACTTGACCCAGACACCCCACATTTCAGAATCACTTCTTCAGCAATAAAAGTATGGGTACCTTGGGACACGTATATTATAAACGCGTTGTTGTGCTTTTGGAAGAGCAAAACCCCCGACATCAAAGAATGTCGTTCAAAATGAGAATAAATATACTATAGAAACCCCACACCATGAAGGTAGTCATAATCAAGAAAGCTGCTTAATCAATGGAATTTAACCAAATATATATATTTGGGGAGAAGGGGAGCAAGAAATCACAGACTCTTGAAACATAGGGAAAGGCCAAAAAAATAATAATAATTTGTCAGTGTGGATTCAGCACCATACTGGGGCTGGCTACTGCCTCCTGGCTCCACGCAGATAACTACTGCAATGATCCAACTCCCTTTCATTGCTCTGAGCCCAGGATCCTCGCCAAGCAACCTTAGGATGATAATGTGGTTTTACGTGTAGACAGCCCTGCAGGAGAGAATGCTCTAATCAGCACTCCAGTGGGCCTGCTGCCAGTTTTAATTTTTCAGTTTAAGCATTAAATTGACATCTGATTTCTCCATCTGCCGCTGACAAGTTTGGTCACTCTGAGTCAATCCTCTTGAGACTGATCACCTTTGCATATTTTTAAAAATGGAGATTCAATACCCAAGGAGCCCAAAGGAAAACTATAGAACCAGTAGGATTTAGCTGAAGTGGTTTTGAAAGAGAGGCTTCCCTAAAGACATGTTCAAGTCTGTGTACATTTTGGGTTGTCACGACTGGGAAGGTGCTACTGGCAGGAAGTGGATGGAGGCAAGAAATGACACTAAGCATCCTGCAATGCACAGGACCACCCCCCCCCCCCCAATGAAAGAATCACTTGGTCTGAAATGTCAATAATGCCAAGGTTTAGAAAGTCTGAGCTACTAAATGTCATCTTTGGGTCCTGGTATGAGCCACTCTGGGCCATTTTCTCTGAATTCACTTTGAAACTATAATAAAAACAAGAGCTCTTGTATATTCTGATTTGTCGATTTATTTTATCCTCACTGGCATCTCGTGTATAGGAAACACTTGCCAGCTCCATTTCTCAGATGTTTCAACCATAGAAGAGACACCGTGATGCTTGTTTAAAAATTCTTGTACAAATTAATAATTGCATTGCAGACTGGAACCCAAGTTTTAGGCTCCCCTCATCTGTTATTTTTTTCTGCAGCCTGGCACCTTCAGACAGTAACCCTTGACTTTTTGTTCCAGAGTTATATCTGAATGAGCTATCTAGTTTTTGGTGACTGTACTGATTAAACAGATTATTATTTGTAAAACACGTCAAATGTTTACTGTCAATGCCGTACATCGCAAGGAAAAACAAACAAAAAGGGAAACATTTCACTTTATGTCTGAGAATATACTATGCTTTATGTGAGCTGAAGTCCCATTTGCATATAATTTGATACCTATCTTGTGGTGCAGAAATGTTAGTCTCTTAGATCAGCAATTATACAGCTGAGGAATCTGAGCCATCTGCTGAAAAATTCCCTTGTTTTCTTCTTTTACCTCTGATTTATTTAATGTGAAAGAGGCAACGCTGCCATTTGGATGGAGGGTGCGGGAGCACCAGTGGAAATGTCAGATATTCAAATCACAGGCAAAGTGTGGGATGTTCGTCTCTAACACAAAATGCAGATAGCTTATCAGCCTGTGGATCTGAAATATAGAGGTGGGATTCTTAGTCTCAGTAGCAATTCCTCCTGAATGCATACCATTCATAAAGTTGAACTTTTGGAATCAGTCCTACAGCTAATAATTGTCAGAGCTGGGAATAAAACAAGAGTTCTGTCTACCAGATTCATATAACTACAGAACATTAGAGATGGAATGTTTTTAAAGGATTATCTGGGATATGGAAACGTTCATAAACATGATCCAAATTATTTTCTGAATGAATGAATGGATACATCGTAAAAGTTTTGTGAATCCAGTGCCTGATGCATGAAGAAATTATAATCCTAAAGTGATGTTCAGAGCATGAAACAGAACAAAGAGTCACATCAGAGATGTGATCTCAGAGCTGGTGTGTGGGAGTCCTGGGATTTGGTGAGGCAGGGGAGTGGTACCCAGAGGGTCAAAGTCTAGTTAGAAGGAAAGTTTTGTGTAATAAATATAAAACGTGTAGAAAGGGTATAAAGAGGCAACTATGTCAGAGGACTGGAAAACAGGAGAGTTGAGAGAGATGGGCTAAGGCCTCAAATGGTGCATGGTGCCATTGGGAATGCGTGGCATCCAGTATGAGTATCAGGTCTGGGGGCAGAAGACGGATTTCTGAAGAGTCATTTCAAAGAACCATAATGAGCCATACAGGTGGGAAAATTGGTCACTTAGCACTATGAGTGTGCTTCAATTCCTTAGCAAAGAAGAATAAGAACACATATTTTTTATTTATTTATTTATTAAAGTTTTTGTCTTTGGGGTATAAAAATGTACTGATCCATGATACATTTGCAACAATGATTAGTTATTATTTTTATCCGTTGTTAATAAAGTACAAGGGATAAGGTTAAGCAGGAAATATTGGGAAGAAAATGCATTTTCAAATTGCATTAAACGTAGTAGGAGCTCAAAACATGTTTGCTTTATTCTTTCCATATTCTCTTTCATAATTTACATTATAATTATTTGATGCACACCAGTTTTCCCAGTGGCTTAGAATTCTTGGGGGGAGGATATGCAGAAGTCCTCAGGACAAGCCTATCACATAGCAGGTTCTCGATATCGTAGTGTCTTTCTTTCCACCCTCTCACTCTGCTCAAAGCAAAAATATGCGCAAAATGGGTACCAAAGAAAACAAGGGAATTACGACTAGGGTGATGGTAATCAAATGGCTTTCTTGTTAAATGTTCATTATTCAAGCCTATGGGCATCTTCTTGGGAGGCTCTGGATACAATTTAATTTCTATTTGAGACTCTCCTGGATGAAGACTCCCAGGGTGAAGTCCAGCCAGCAACTGTCTCATTAACATATCCAGCACCACATGCAAATATGTATAACTTCTTTGTGTTGGACTTCAAAGGGAATTTCTCTTACTGGGATGAGCTATATCGAGGGTGACAATCTTTTTAGTGTCATTAGGGTAAATGAGGTAGTAATGGAATTGCAGATTAGAGCAACTTCAATCATGTATTTCACAGTCCCCCATCAGGGTAGCTTTTACAAACAGCCAGCATCCTTAATTGAAATGTAAATGCATGGTAAATTATGAAAAATATATTATGAAAAGTAAAACATGGCCCAAATAAAAGATCAGAAATAAAAGATTTTACGAAGTTGAGAAAACGAGTCTGAAATGTTAATTGCTTGGCAGGGAATAGCTCACACCGTCAGGGCACGGGGGCGGGAGTATAGAAAGGAAAGTCATTCCCCCCACAGTCAGTGCAATTTGTCCATGTCCTTTTCTTCTCTATTCTGGAAAAGGTTCGTGCAGATAGAGCCCTGCCAACTTCCCCTCCTGGAGACAGAGTTCAAGGAAAAGAAAAGGAAGGAGAATTAAAGTAAAAGGAGGATATCGGAGGAGTTGGTGGGAATGCGGCTAAGACTGCTGGGACATGGTGTCCTTTTTTTTATTATCAATCCTTTGGATGAATAAAAGTATTTAGAACTAGAACAGTAGCCAGCAGCACACTTGAAAACACGATCGACCCAATTTGTTCCCTTCATCATAGACTATAGGCATTGTCTTCGTTCACACATGAGTTAGAAAGGAGTTCACAATATGCAAAAGATTGCATGACGTCATATCACAGAAGTGATCTCCCAATCCCATCTCAATCCTCCATACCAGGAGGACGTCCACATAAGGGAAGGGATCGAGTTGGGTTCTGTGTTGTGTAGGATGTTACTGTCTTGGGAATCCCATGGTTTACAGCTTCTGCATTAGGGACAACAGTGTGCTTTGATAAGAAAGTGTATCAGCTTCCTTTGCTACTGTAACATATTCCTACCAACTTAGTGACTGAAAACAACAAAAACGTATTATCTTAAAATTCTGGAGGTCATCCGTCCAAAGTCAGTCTGAGTGAGCTAAAGTTAATGTGTCAACAGGGCTGATTTCTCCTGAAGTCTCTAGAGAGAATTTGTTTCCTTGCCTTTTTCACTTTCTCGAGGCTCCCTGCTTTGTGGGCCCCTCTTTAGATCCCTCCGATCTACTTCCATCATTGTATCTCCTTCTTTCTGACCCTGACCCTCCTGCTTCTCTCTTATAATTCAGGATAGTCTGCAATCTCAACATCCTTAACTTAATCACATCTGCAAAGTTCCTTTTATCGTCTAAACTGACATATTCACAGTTTCCAGGGGTTAGGACATGAACATCATTGGCGTCTTTATTCAGCCTACTACAGGAAGCTATTGAGATATTACTCATCAGTGGGACTGATTTTTAGGGAGATGCTGAAGTACCTGTGTTTATGGCAAATAATTGGCTGAGGCAGAGTAAAAGGAAAGGGAAGGCAATTATGCAAATGCACAACCATTCCTAACTTCTCTGAGATCGTGGACCAGGAGCAGATTCTAAAGTTTGTGTTTGGCTGAGCCATTTAAACTCCTGACTATCAATAGCAAATATCTGCAAAGTTATTAAAATATATACCAAGAAATAAAAAGATGAGTCAGAATGGTCCCTGCCTTCAAGAAGCTTGATGCCAAGTGAAGTTAGAGATTAAATCGATGCTTTCAGTGTCACATAACTAGTGCTAATAAAAGAAATATCTGTGTAAAGGCGCATGAGGCCAGATCAACTGTGTCTTCCCATTGAAGGAGAGGCAGAGAAAGATTCAGAGTAATGGATGTTTCATATTAGTGGAAATGTAAGAGTTTTCCAGCCAGCAATAAAGGGGTAGAATGTTAAAAATTATTTACTGTCTACTCCACAAGCTTCTTTCTAAATATTTTAAAGGATACACATTGTATTTGGTCTCAATTGTACATCCCACCTGAGTAAGAAACAGGTGGTATTCATTAAACAAAGTGTCCAAGGAAATAATCATGGTCTGGTCTGTGTTCTTTGGTGAGTTTGTTGTTTTTCACTCCACATCATCCAGACAGAGGTACCCACTCTTGCTTCACAGATCTTTATTACTAAATGCAGAAAAATTCTAACCCACATGTTTTGAGGCTGGATCACTTGATTTCTACTGAAGTTGTTGCCAGTGTACAAGATGTTCTGTGATTATAAAAAAATATGATAATTTGGAGGCAGGTGATTGTTGTCTGAGTGTGGAATTGGTTACTTACTGACCATATGATATTGCATATATCACCTCTGCATGAACGATTTCCTTGCTGTGACATGGAATTATTTTGAGGAAAACATAGTACTGTCCTCGGAAATACTGATTTTCACTGACAGTAAACCACAAAACATCCAGCTAATGTTGGTTGTCTTTTACTGTTGTTGTTACAGTAAGTATGTGCTTTTGAGATCAAAGAAAAACAAAACAATGACTGTAAGCAGAATTAGAGAATGCCAGGATTCTGCCAGGATAGAAGTACTACAACCTTAATAATGAGCTTGGAGGTATCTGTTCCTATAAAGACTGATACCGAGCAGGACCCTCTGGGGCTCCTGGGCGCAAAAGCCTTTCTCTGTCCTCCATTTCTTGATTACAGGAAATAGGCTTCATTCAGCCTCCATGACCTTCCCTGAGTTCCTACAGGCAGGTTCAAAGAGTTGCTACTTAGGGAAGGGAGGGGATGCAGAGACAAGGGAGGAACAGTCAAGAAACAATAGCGCGGCCTTGGGGCAGGGTCCTGGTTCCCCTCAAGGGATACACATAACAACATCTTTGAGCTGTTTTGCCCATACTGAAAATCCCTCCAGGTGGGAGAAGTTAACTGTCTGCTGCCCACAAGCACGTAGACCCCAGACCGGGTGAACCCAGAAGGTTGATGATGCCGACTCCCAATTACCTCCCCACCAACCAATCAGGAGAGTGTCCACGAACTGATCATACCTTCCTCTTTGAACCATTGCTATAACACTCCTCCCTATTCCCTCCAGGTGGGGACACAGAATTTTGAGGGCATTAGCCCGCTATGGCCCCCTTTGCCTGGCAAAGCAATAAAGCTATTCTTTTCTACTTCACCCAAAACTCTGTCTCTAAGATTTAATTCAGTGTCAGGGTACAGAGGCTGGATCCGGCTTCAAGATGGGAGTAGGACCAAGGATCAGAGACCAGAATTAAATGGTGTTTCTGGAGTGAGGGCCTTTTGTACATATGAGAGTCTTAGGAAAGATAATTTTTCTTGAGTAAATGGATTATGGTTATGGTACACACGTGTGTGTGTGTGTGTGTGTGTGTGTGTGTGTGTGTGTGTGTGTGTGAAGGGGTGGAAAGAGAAGTGGGTTAGGGAGTAATTTCTTATTTCCAAGAAACATGGGAAGATCTTAGTACCGCCAGGCCCACACTAGTTTAGGACTGTGCTGATGTATGGGCTGGATACGATGGCTGGGAAATTGATCATTGACTATGAATATAAAGTCATAAATATAACCCTCTGAAAATTAACAGAAATAGAGTTAGGTCAAACCCCAGATGGACTGCCAAGCCATGGAGGAGGAAGATCGCATTGACATTTAGGGTGGTGATGGCTAATCCAGCAGGAAGGGATAAAATGTGTGCTTTCTCTGAGAGTGTCTCTCCCATCAGGATGGGGCCACAGCCACATGAGGGGAGCAAGCTGGAGAGGAGGTCAGGTAACTTCCCACCTGAGCTGCACTGTCCTTTGTCAGCTTTTTCGAACAGCCAGCTTCAAACATCCATCTTGTGTCTGTTTCCATGCAAAAGTATAACAACTGGCATCTGACCACACTGCAGTAATTAATAGTTCCAGTTCTTCCCCACATCTACTAAGTTTTCAACAGAGAGTCTATTTCCAAAATGAACGAGTTTGTTGTTGCTTTCAGGCAATCTGCAGATTCGAGATACTTGACATTCCTTGACTCTAGTGAGAAATCAACCCTCCAGCATGATTCAGGTTACAATTTTGTCCCTTGCGCAGGTTCTCTTTGGTCCCCTTTACCTTAGTAATGGCCATACATATAATTTATTTCCCAGATCCTATTGCTAAGTGGTTACAATGTGAACACTTATTCAGCAACTCATGATTATTGTGGCTGCACGATCTATCAGTTACCTATTCTTGAGTAACAGACCATTGCAAAGCACAGTAGCTCTAAGCAACTATTTTCTTTGTATATGACTGTGTGGTCGGTCACTTGGGCTGGGATCTCCTGGCTGATTCTTCTGCTCATCTTGTCTGTGGTCACCACACTGGCTGCATCCCCGGGTGGCTCAACTTGATGGTTTAAGATAACCTCACTTAAGCCTCTTTCATTTGGTGCTGGCTGTTAACTGGCCTTTCTCCCATCATTAAGTTCATCATCCCAAGCTAAATTATTGAATTAAGGAAGCAAGAGAGTGTGAGTGGAAGCTGCAAGAAATTCCCTAGGCTTAGGGAATCCCATGATGTCATTTCTTCCACCTTGGCCCACCGAGCATTATCACATGGTCTGGAAGAGCCAATGGCAAATTTCCACACAAGTGATACTGGAATGACCTGCATAAATGAAGAGGAAATTAAAAATGTTTCATATGTTTTGAGCACTTACTATACATTAGACACAATTCTAAGATTGACACGCATTATCTCAGTTAATTCTCAGAATAACCCTAGGAAGTAGGTATTTTAATTTATTCTTATTTAACAGATGAAGACATCGAGGCACAAAGAAATTAAAGTATCTCTCCTGAGGTCACACACCCTGTAGATGAAAAAGCTAAGGTTTGATTCCAAGTCATCAAACTTCAGGGTCATTTCTTAAAGCATTTTGTAAGGATCATAAGGGTTCAGTAGACAGTTGGGGAAGCTGCAAAAAGTCGTACATTCCAGTAAGAGGGAGCTGCCTGTTCAGACTGTCGGGGGTCAAGAGGCAAGGCATGGAGAGGGGGTACTTAAGGAAAATGGAGATAAGAGGAAACAGATGGAGAGAGGTATGGAAATACAGATCCTGGTCAGAACTGGAAGGACCATAGATACCACAAGGAATTTCAAAAAAAATTAAGCAGGTAAAGGAGAAGGGTCCATATTTAGCCACCATGGTGAGTTTCCAGCGTCTGGGTATTTGCCATTCAGCCTCACGCTCTGGATGCTATAGTTACAGCATCCTTTGCCTTAGAGGCTTGACTGGACTAAGCTATGCTGTGATCCACTGTTGTGATTTGTATGTTTTTTGAGATTTCATCGTGTTCTCCACTGATAAAGATTACTTAAAGTTACCCTTTTGCGGCAACAGCAGTCTCCTTATTGAAAGCCTGCTCATGTCTTGCTTGCATTATCTCATTCACAAATAGCTTTTCTTGGAGCAAACTTTTCAAATCAGAAATTTAACATTTAGAAAATTTAACATTTAGAGAAATGTCACGGGTCATGAGTTGGAAATGGTACCGAAACATCCATTAGGCATCTGAACACATTGCTCTCTCAGGTTTAAAAAAAAAAAAAAAAAAACAGTCAAGAAACAAATCAAAAAGCTGGTGATGACTCTGAGTAGGCAGGAGCCCAGCCAGGATGTGACCTATTTTAAGCATTCGAAAATCAATAGAAGAATAGCCTCCTTAATCAAAAGTGTTCAATTTCCCAGGGAGAGAAAAGGCACACAAGGGTAAAAATTACCCACCAAGTATCTGTTAGTGCAAGGCTGCCCTAGTTTGAAAGTGCTGAATGCCGACGTAATTTAAAATATATTTGTAGTCATGCTTTTCAGAACAGTCGCCCGATCTTTGGAATGGCCCCTTTCTGAAATTTCGAAGCTATAGGAACCCTGCTTCAATTTCTGTCTCCTTTCCTAATATGTAGCTCTAAATTCAAAGATGACTATATAAAGAATTAGAGGAAGTTCTGTACCCAATAGTGTTCAAAGTTGGCTCTGCTTGATGATGGTCCAGGTCACAACAACTGTCTTGGGCAAATTATATGTTTTACAAAATCCTCCTTTGAGTCAGAAAGTTATGAAGCAATAATTGTCCCTGGCAAAGGATGAACAGAGGGCACGAGAAGAAAGGAGCAGCGTCCATTAAGCTGGTGGGTCACTGATCAAACCAGCAGAGAGGGTGTATTATCAGAGAAGCCTCCAGCTTTGGAGTTGGCAAAGGTCTAGAAAATAAGGCTCTGTCCAGCTTGCCACCTGGATGTATGATCTGGACACACTGTCAAGATGATACTCAGAAGTTGGGGAAGATTGAGCTGCATCTGCTCAGCTCCTGGTGGGAGGCACAGCCAAGCCCTAAAAAATGAGATGTGGGGTGGGGGCGATGAAGCTGGGATGGTTGAATAATGAGAATATGGCATCCACAAGCCAACGTCAGCGCTGAAGGAAAGGAGTAAGGAGAAACATACCAAAGGGACTGAAAATGCGTTTCATGGGCACAAACCACCATGCATTCTTCTGCTTTAAAAAATTTCCAGCTATTGTCTCTTTGAATACATTTTTCCCACATCTTCAATAGCATTTTCCCCCTATATTAGGTCATGTGTATTAGACGTATACTGAAGGTCATGCTTCTCTCCTTGTGCTTTTACTTCTTTTTCATATTTTCTATCATGTATATATATATATATATATATATATATATTCTATTATGCATACAAATATATCTATATATGGTCTATAATATATTTATAAATATATCTATATAGATCTTTCTCATACACATGCTATATATATATTATATATACTAATACCATAAAATATACCATAAAATATACTAATTAGTAGATATATACTATTATAAATACTAATACCATAATAAAGTATACCATAAAATATACTAATACCATAAAATATACTAATATTATATATACTAATACCATAAAATATACTAACATATTATATATACTAATACCATAAAATATATAGTATACTATAGTATATATACTATATATATATACTATAGTATTGTATATTTATAGGAGTATATATAGTATTAGTATATATATTATATAATAGTATATATACTATATAATAGTATATAATTATATATAATAGCATATATAACATATGTTTTATATATAAGATAATATTATAAATATTGTTACATATATACATATATACTTATAATATGTATTATATATATTTTAATATATACTTAAATATTTTGGGGATTTCTCAGTTTTAAATTCTAATTTGTTATTTTTTTCTTGAAATAAGTTTAATATGTTATCATTGCTTACTATGGATGTTATTATACTGATTTACTTCAGTGGCTTTATTTTTTGATTCCTACGTTTTCATTTGGTTCTTATTTATTTTTCTGCTACTTTTTTCTCATTTACTTAACATGGTTTTCTTTGCAAAATTTCTCTTCACTTCTATCTCTTTTAGAATTACAAATGTACTTACTTTAAAGTCCTTTTAGATTTGCCTCACAAGTTCTGCCGCTAATGTGAGTTGTTTCCATGTGTGTTTCTTATGGTAGTTCACATGCTTTGATTTTTTTTTTTTTTAGCAACTGCCTGGGAGTTCCTTTTTTCCACCATGCCTTCCTTCTTCTTTCTAGTGCTTTTGCACTTAACACATAGTCCTGCATTTTGCATTGTGGTGGGGAGTTGTGTTGTTGGTATGCCTTGGGGGTTGATATTCTGCTCAGGCACATTTCAAATGAAGTTCGTTTTTACAGGGTTGCTTCTCTTTATTGCCTAAGACACAAAAAACATGGTATTCAAGGTGTTGGATGAAATTCTTTCAGATCCAGTTCACTAAAGTGAACGTGGTCCAAGATCCTCACTTCAGGCAGAGCTGACCCAGGTTTCTTCCCACTGGATCATGTTTGGATCTTTCCATCACAGGCTCTGAAGGCTTGATCCCACTGTGAGTATCCAGTCTCCCACTTCTGAGGGCTTCAGGGCTCCACTTCCCCCTCCTCCACTCACCCCTAGGGTTCCTCTCTGCTGTTAACCAACACAGATTTTCTTCTGGTTTCTGAGAAGTGCTACCTATCTTTAATTAGTTAAAGAAAAAAAATGACATAATTTTGCAATAAAACACAGAGAAGTGAATTATGAATTGTCTATATCTTGACTAGAAGTCTTCATTCTATTTTTACCCTTCCACATTGAAATCTCTTACCTCCACTAAATCTGTCCAACTTGGACTTCCCTCTGGGTTTTAAGGTTAAACACAGCAACTTTCTTATTCCCCAGCTTTGTGGCCATGTGTAAGTTATTTTATTTCTCAGAGTCTCTGTTTACTTTTGGAAGCCAGGGACTAATAGTATTTTGCATTGTTGTCAGGATTTGGAAAAAAAGTATATCAAGTGCCGATTAATGTTAAGTGCCTAGTAGATGCTGTTTATAATTATAATATAAATGTTTACCATGTGTGTAAAAGAGTTAAATGAGATCAATTGTTCATGGTTGCGGATATTTTATAAGAGGATTCTGTAATATATAATTCTATAAGCTATGGAAGAGCTTTGTAAGCTGGAAAATCCAATTTCCATGCCAAGGAAGTGTTTATGGGTTGAGCTGTGCCCCACAGAAAGATATGTTGAAGCCCTGACCCTTAGTCACTTAGAATGGAATCTTATTTAGGAATAGGGTCTTTACAGGTATAATCAAGTTAGAATGAGGTCATGAAGGTGGACCTAAACCCAGTATGACTGGTGTCCTTATAAGAGGAACTTTGGACACAGAAACAGACATGACCAGAAGGGAGATGATGGAGAGAAGGTGGCTATGTGACCATCGAGTCAGGATTGAACTGACGCATCTACAAGCCAAGGAACACCTGAGGTCACCTGAGGTCACTAGGAGAGAGCCCAGGAGCAGATTCTTCAGAGAGAGCGCAGCCCTGCCAACGCTTTGATTTCTGCACTCCAGAATTGTGAAATAATAAATTTCTGTTGTTCTAAGTTAGGTAGTCTGTGGCACTTTGTTATGGCAGCCCTAGGGAACTTACCCAGAAGCTTATGATTATAGTTATCATTATTACATCTAGATGGTGCTTGCCATTTTTGCCATATTCCCATAGTCTACGCAGTTCATTCATAATATGCTTCCAGGATGCTTGCACAGGACCTTTTTCCATAGTCCTGGAATACCCTTCTTCCATTCTCTCTATCGTTAATATATTTTAGGCTTAGAGCAATTTTGAACTCTGATTCCAGAATGCTCTTCCTGGACTTTTAACCCCCTTCTCTCAGATGAAGGTAGGTGTTTTCTCCAAACCCTTGTTTCCTAGCTCTGACCACACAGCACTGTGGATTTTAACATTTGTGGTCCCTCTAATGCACGTACCATGAGCTCATCAAAGGTAGGGAGACCTTATAGGTCGTCTTATAGGGTGACCTTACTCTTGGGTGAGTAAAAAGGAGGAATGAATAAATGTTTCTTGGATTTAAATCCATGTTACCCCCTCTATCCCCAGAGTGTGCCAAATGAAAGCTTGCTGTTCTCAGAATGGAAACACAAAATCATCAATCCGTGTTTTAAATGCCATAGCTCATCTGGAGCCAGGGAAAAAGAGAAACTTTATGATACTTTTTTTTTTTTGAAGAAATAAATATTTCGACTTTAGCCTGATATGTAGGATGGGTATCCAGACAGTGTTCACTGATATATAACTTCTTAAAATATGGAAATACTTTTATGTTGCTGGGGAAATAGTCGCTGTCTCTAGATCCTTAGATGACCCCGATTCCACTCCCTAAGCCCTGCCTTCCTGACTCCTTCCAGGACCCAACCTTCTCCCGGTCTAAGGCCAGCGTCTCTGTGCTTTGATTTGGGCTCATGCTTAACAGATTGTGAACTATATTCAGCAGAAGCCCTGTCTTTATGTTTCTTCCCATTTGGGGGCCTGGAGAGGAAAAGGGCTTTCTATTGTTTTCTGTGATTGTTCTAACCTAATGGAATGGGTGCATGGCCCTCATTAGCTGCAGATTTATCACAAGTCAGGCACCCCTTTCTCAGAGGTGGATGCTCATTTGACAAAGAGACCTGTCCCAGGTCGGGATCTCATTGCACTTTCCCAGACCCTACAGGTCTCATTTGTCTCTGAGCAGGTTGTCACCACTGACAGACAGAGGCAGCTGTTTCTGTAGGAGTGAGCTTTAGCAACCTTGCCCAAGACCAATCATTCCCATCAACCTGATTTCTGCTGCTTTCTTGACTTTTACTCGTTTCCCAAAACGCTGCTTTCAGATGCAGTCATTCCCAGCCTCCAGAGCCCCAATTCCAGGCAAGGCATATGCACTGGAAAAGTAAAAGCCAGCACTGAGAACTTATGATTAGGACAGTGAGCCTAATTAAGTTAATGCTTTTTTTTTCTTCACATTTTCTCTAAACAGAAAAATCAATAAGGGTTCTGTGGCATCTTTAATAGAGATTAAGTGACTACAAACAGTCTCTACCTTATTTGGAGGTTGAGATTTTCTGGTGTTAACTGCACAAAGTCATACCACACATGCATGTACTCGTGCTTTGGGTGTCATTGCACAGGACTGGCCCACAGCCAGATCCCCAGCTGTACTGAGGAAAATAAGGACGACTATGTCCTTCCTCCCCGAAATTCTCTCCTTCTTATGAAATCATCGATGCATTGCCTTTTCACCGGCTGTTTTCTCTACATGTATCTAAACACGTTCCTCTCTCAGGCCAAGTTTGTCTCTGTTTCTTAGCCCTTGTATTTATGGTCCCTTCTGCCTTGATGGCTGTTCTCTTTCCTCACTGCATTCACTTTTCTGCTCAAAGTTACCCCATTCAAAAAGTCTTTCTTTATTATTCTAACAAAAGTAGCTCTCCCCTCCTACCATTTACCACTTTGCATATCCTTATGTGGCAAAATATTATTTGTTTATTCTCATTGCCTCCACTTCCCAGGGAAAAACTTTGCACTTACCGACATTCCCCCAGCACCTGGAAGAGTGCTTGGAATGTAGTAGGTTTTCAAATGTGTTTATTAAACAAATGAATGGCGTTGATTTCTTATAGAGACTAACTCTTGCTACAATAGAAAGGCAATAAACATTTATTACTCAGTCGGTTATTTGGCACCTATAAACTGTCACATTTCTTTACTAAGCACATAAAGCAGCTAACTGGTTTGTTTCCATTCCTACTATAGCCTTTACACCAGCGTTCTCCACACCTCCCTAGAAAGACCACCCCCCCATATCCAGTCTCCGTCCATGGATATATTTCTCATATTTCAGGGCTGAATTCCAGTGTTACCCCTTACAGGAGGTCTTCCCTTTACTCCATCCTTCCAATGGGCAACTTTGAAGATATGTATGGGCCAGAACACATCCTCCTCTTCTGTTAATCTTGGAATTGCCCCAATCTACAGCATGGGTCCCTGGCTCTTGCAGATAATGGGCCAGATTTGGGTACCTGGTCCAAGATATGCTCTTCAGGTTCTTCTTCTGAAGAATTCATCAGTGAGAACCAGAGAGAGTCAAGCAGATCTTGGAAGGTAGCTGGAATTAAAACATATAATCTACAGAAAAATAGGGTAGCTTTCCATCCAAGACTGAGGAGCAAACATCTCCAGCTACTCTTCAGAGAGACAAGAATAAAGCAGAGATGAAGAAAGAGACAAAGACCCAAGAAAGAGAAAGAAAACTGAAGGCTGCCAATCCAGGCTGGCATTTTCCCTAAGAAAATCCTTACCTTTAACCAAGTGGATATCAAAATGAAATGCTTCCCGACTTACTCTGAGCCCAAGGCAGGAGGACACCACATACTGGATACCAAAAGAAATGGTAGCAGCCCACCCTTGAGAATTAACCAAGTGAAACTTAGCCTCAAACTGGGTATGCGACTCTTGAACACTGTAACTAGAATCATGGACAATAGGATCAAGAGATTAAGAATAGGAAGAAAATGTTAAAAGAAGACTATTTTGAAAGAAGTTCCCTCTCCCTTTTTTTCCTCCTCAGGAGGAAGAGTGCTTGGCCCTGCCTCTTACCTTGGGCCAACTGAGCTAGGTATCACCAGGACCAATGAAGAACTTAAAATATGTGTCCTTAAAATATGTTGGAGGGATGGAGTAAACCGCTGTTTGACTCTTTGGCAAATCTAAAGGGCAAGAGCAGGCTGGCTTGCTATATTCCTGAAGGTGTGAAGGAGATCACTAGATTGGGATCAGATTTCCTTTTAGGATTTTGTTCAGGCAAAAATGTAGGTCACTAGTGTGAGAATGCCACCATGAGGATGTCTTAGATTCTATCCAACAGGATCGAGAAGAAGGGTCAGCAGAGGACAATCTGGAGTCTGACCACAAGATTTCTAGGGGTTGGGGAGGGGGTGAACATCACCACCAAGATGGAATGCACTTTCCCCAGGTCAAGGAACTTCAAGTGAGAGACCATACGTCATGGGCATGGGAGAGTATCCCGCATCACCCACAACAGCATGGAATCAGATGAAGAGCTCGTGCTGGAGAGCTGCCAGACCTGAGGGGTGAGAAGCCAGCCAGTGATGGCACCAGTCAAGTGAGAAATGTCCTGCTCCCTTTACCTCTCCTCAGCACCTCTGTGATAACCCACGATATGGTTTAGAAACAGCAGGAGGAGGTGGAAGAGGTGCTACGTGAGACAGAGAGAGATTTCCAACTGTACCCTCCATCCCTAGAGGGCAGACAGCCTCCCTGGCACAGATCCTCACTGTGGGAGGGAAATCATGAGTCCTGTTTATTAAGTTAACCAGCTACACTGAATAACCTGCTCTCCATTTCTGCTTTAAAAACACTCAGTGTGGTTTCTGTTTCCTGTAACCCAAAGAGCTTTAAGTAATGTGTCTGCTAAGCCCTCTTCAAGCACGTGTAGCTCTATTAAAAATGCTTGATATAGTCTTTTCATATTACAATCCAGATATCAGGAATGATGATCTAGTTCTAGACACTAGAACTCGTGAACTATCTACTCACAGGATCCATCTCAGAGCCTGTGTAGGTTATAGGGGAAAGAAATACTGTTTCTTATCCATCTCCTATGATCAGTCACAGCACTTATGATGTCTGCCTCTTCCTGAGCGCTGGCTACCCACCAGGCAAACTGTGTATGATGAGCGCTTTACAAGGATTTTGCTTGTGTGTTGGGACAGCATGAGAGGTGGGTACTAGTATTCTTATTTGCTATTCAAATGAGGAATACAAGTAATTAAATAATACTTATTAACAGTGCCTGCCTCAAGTAGGATTGTTAGAAAGTGCCTGGCGATCCAAGAATTCTTCCCCTGATATTCCTAACTCCAAAGCCTGCATTCTTTCCACTGCTCAGAGGAGAGCCACCTGGTACCAAGGGATGTACGTTGAAATGAGGGGAGGAGAACCTGGAGACTAAACTTGACCGCTTCCTCTTTGTTTTTTAGATGATGCTAATAGATGCACCAAACTAAAGCAGCAGATCTTTCATCTTTCTTTCCACATAGCCAACCACCAATCCGTCTCTGGATCAATTCTGCCTTCTTGCTTGAATATCATTTATCTTCGTCATCTTCTCTGGAGTAATTATTATGATTTGTCTTCTCAAAAAAAGCTATTAATGCCAGACTATAGCAAAAAAAATAATTAAGTAGAAACATTTCAAAGCAATGTCACAACTGATTATAGTTCTAATTGTGCTTGTTCCCAAGTTAAGTACGACACTGCATATTACTGGGTAGAAACCAACCATAAATTATTGTATTTATGGCATGCATTGCAGCACAGAATCGCGTGCCAAATGCTTACGACAGACATAAAAGAATTATTCAGAAATACTTCTCTCTTTGGTGCCAAATTTAGTGATAATTTATAGCTGTCTGAATTTCCACACCTGCTGCAAATTCCTTCAAGTCCTCAAGTTTTACTGATTCCCCAGTGGTGGAATTTGACGAGCCTTTTTTTTTTTTTTTAACCTGTGCGGAAATTGTGACTCCTTTGCTGTATCCTTCAGTACAAGAATCTAGAAGTCTAGAAATTCAGCCCTTGGCATGACTTGACTATGGCTGGACCAAAACACATCCTGTTATGTGTTTGGTCCTTGACTATGGCTGGACCAAATCACATTCTGGCAGGCAGCTGAGGTATCTGGTATGAAGGCCAGGTTCCTCCATCTATTATGATAAAGGGCAGTTTAAAGAAAAAACACTGATGTGCAAAGAGAAATTGGAGATCTCATCTGCAGCTGGGTTGATGTATAACCAACATTCTTATAGCGATAGATTCAGTTAAAAAATTAATAAAGCCATTCGTCCATGAACTCAGTTATTTGGATCTTTGTTTTCTTATCTATGGCCTTGCAGTGCAGTACCGGCCGGAATGCCAGGCAAGGTGCCCCATCCTGCCACTCCAGGAGATGGGATGATGATCCAAGATGGAACAGTCAGGGTGTCCTTGGAATTTGCATCCTGATTTGGGTAACACAAAGACAGAGGATGATTAAGATTAATGCATCCAAGTCATGGTGACATGAATCAAAAGTTTCTTAACCTCTGCTATGCCAAGGCTTAGAGCTACCAACATGTCCATAGCCCTTACAATTTGTCAGATACTATTTGATATGCCGTACGTATGCTAACTCATTTAATCCTTATCTCATGTATTTCTTTTTGAGGTCTGCCTTCAATTTTTGAACTAACCCTTCTCCTCCCAGTAATGCCCACATACACTTTTTTTTTTCCCTTACATTTGTCAGAGTGGGTCTTTGTTGCTAGCACCTAAAGATTCCTGCTTCAAAGCAAAATAAACAAACTGGCAAATTAAATAATAGAAAGTGATTAACAACTGTTAGTGTGCCTTTCCTTATTCCTACCATTTAAACAACCATGAAACATAGACATAAAAAATAGAAAGAAAATGAGATGCAAAAATAGGAGAATCGTAGATTTGTAGAGCTGGCCAAGGATTCAAAGCCCGCCTAAGCACACTCCACATTTTACATCAGGGTCGGGGCCAGGTAGTGGAATTGAGCTCACCATGGTCACTACACTGTTCCAGTGGGTGCGGTGGATCCGTATGGGGTGTGGAGTGTAGATAAGAATTAGTTATAGTTGGTGTTCCATCAACTGGGTTAAGCTTGAGCTAGTTTGATTAATTCTGCTCAAATGGGCTTGGGGGATGGAACTTAGCTTAATGTAATAAATTAATGAAATGAAATTTTTGTTTGAAGATGCACATTACACTGGAAAGAGGATTGAACTAGGCCTGGATCCTGATTCTGACTCTGGGACTAATTTATGAGTTGATTTTAGGTAACTCACTTCATCCTACACTTCAGTCCCTTCATCTTCTGCAAAATGAAAGTATTTGGTATGATCATCTCTGAGGTCTCAACTTCTAATGTCTAATATTAAGATTTTATGATAGTTATTTCAAGAAGCAGCAAGTATATTAAAGAAGTAGGAACCAAGGTAATTTACTATGGATCTGGCAAATTATGTAGCAAGCATCTTGAATTTTACAAATCCCTCCTACATAAACCTCACTATCAGATCCATATTACCCTTGTGGGTTTTATCCTTGCCCTTTTAAAGAGATATGGAGTGAATTTAATAAGAGCCCGCGATGTGCTGAGAGCTATGTGCTATCCAATCAACACAGGCCTATTAGGCTCCCATCTTAGCTCGGTCAGTTAACAGCTTTGCTATTACTTGCCCTTTGGGGGTTGCAATAAATGGGGTGATCACACACACATCGAAGAGTTGTTGAGAGGATACAAAAGATGCACGAGTTCCTCTAGCACAGAATCTGTCTCATTTATTCACTCTGTCAATAAATGTGTATTATCTTTATCCTTAAACAAGGTGATTGCTGTCTATGAAATCATAGACCTTCATAAGTTTTCAGGGTTTGTATATTTTCTTTTAAATATACAGCCTCTAAGAAAAAAAAGGAGGTCTGGGGAAGAAGAGTGTGGAAGGGCATATAGGAGTGGGCACAGAGCTTGTGGACCTTTATCTTTCACACTGATGCCCACAGGGAGCATATGCCACAGAAGAGGCACCAAAACACCTAGTGGGTAGGAGAAGTTGGCCACCTTTGCCCTTAGCAACACTGGTCCTTATGTAGGGGGGCCATAAAAGAGTAGCCATGGTGTCAGGAATGAACACTACGCATGGACCCATCAGCATGGGTGTCCCCTTGCTATGGCTGATGTACCTACAGTTACTGCTAAATTATTGATTTGTCAGAATGAGAGACCAATGCTGATCCCAAGTTATGGTAAAATCACTACAAAAGATCAATAAGCCACTTGGTAGCAAGCTGATTATATATGTCTTACAGACCATTGTGAAGAGTTTTACTTTTATATTGAGCAAGATAGAAAGCTTTGGAGGTTTTGAGCAGAGAAGTGTAATAATCTAACATAGGTTTTACAAGGTTTGTTAAAGATAGATGATAAGGAATACGTTTGAATAAAGGAAAACAGTGGAAAGGTTATTGAAACAATTTTGGTAGCCTTTTGGACTAGGGTTTTTGTAGTGGAACTAATGAGAAAGGTTCATATTCTGTATATATTTTTAAGGTAAAGAGTATGTGTTGACGAGTTAGGGATGCAGTCTGAGAGTAAGAGAGAGATTCAGAGTGAATTTTTAAATTTGATACCATAGAAGAATGGAACTTCCATCATCTCAGATAGGAATCTAAAGGAGAGTCAGCTTTGGGAGGATAAATATAGGAGTTCAGTTTTGGGTGTATTAAGTATGTGATGCCTGCTAGACAGTCTTGGAGATGGTGACGTTCAGTTGGATATACAGCTTGGAGTTCTGGTCAAGGTCTAAGCTGAGGGTATAATCTTGGAGAACAACAGCACAGAGAAGGTATTCAAAACAATGATGTTGGATCATGTCATTGGGAGTGATAATATAATTTTTGAAATACCAAGGGACAAGACCAAACACTGAGACTTGTCATACTCTAATATTTTGTTTATGAAATAAGAAGAAACTAATGAAAGAAAGAGTGAGGTAGAAGGTAAGTCATGTGAGTTTGGTGTTGGGGAAGCTAGATAAAGTGTTTTAAAGAGGAAAAGCCAACTCTATCAGATATTGCTGACAGGTCAAGTAACATGAGGACTGAACCTTTAACCACTGGGTTTAACAAAGGGACAATTTTGGGGGAAATATAGACAAGAGGTTGGTAGAGAGAAGGCAAAAAGCCTGATCAGAGTGGGTTTAAGAAAGAGTAAGAGGAGATGGAGTCTTGATATAAACAGGAGCAATGATGGGGGTTTAGTTGAAGGTTGATATGGAGTGAGGAGTTTTTACTTTAGGACAGGCGAGGATAAAACATGCTTTTTGGTGATAGAAATGATTAGAAATGGAAAAGATGGTGATGAGAGATAGAAGATAATTGCTTGAGCAAAGCCCTTGAGTATGGGAGATAACGAGAAACATTTTTGTTTCCTTTTTAAAATGTATAAAATTAGAGAACAGTCTCTTATGGCATAATTCATTTTCCAACGTTGGCCACGACATATCTCCCATCCTGCAAGATTTTCTGCAATGTTATCTTGCAACACCCCATCCTGAGATGAAGCCCATCATGGTGGGTTCTGAGTCTGCTTTGACCAACAAAATGCAGCGGAAGTTACACAGTGCAAGTTGCAGGCATAGCCCCTAATTGGACTGGCAGTGCCGATGTCCTGCCTCTTGGGACAGTTGTTCTCGGGAAGTTCCAGCTCAGAACTCAGACTCCATCATTTGAGAAGCTCAAGCATCATGTCTAAGCAACCTTTCAACAGCACCAGCTTAGCTGCCAGCCAACAGCCGGCACCAACGGCTGGCGTGTAAGTGAGTCATGCCACAGGTCAGCGCCCTGAGCCCTCAGAAGACTCAGCTGCTCTCTGAGTGGAATGGCAGGAAAGGTCCCAAGTGAACAAAATTCACCAGAGCCCAGAC